>NC_140590.1:1321106005-1322306005 GCF_964204655.1 Triturus cristatus
TGGAGAGACCTTAGTGCTGCATCTTTGAGCCCAGTGCTGATCCTGAAAAGTAATTCTAACCGAGTTTACCAGTAACTTGAATTTCCTTCCATAGGCTAACATTGACTGTTTGCACCGTACTTACCAGTAATTTGAATTTCCTTCCATAGGATGTCATTGCCTGCTTTTTGCTGAAAAAGTTTCTAAGTGTCGATTTTTGAAACTTACAAATAATCCTCTGAAAATCAGCCGAACTACAAATTCTGATTCACTCACCTGTTATCAGGAGAGACATCAGTGCTGCATCTTTGAGCCTAGTACTGATCCAGAAAAGTTATTCTAACCGTGCTTACCAGTAACTTGAAATTCCTTCCATAGGCTAACATTGACTGGTTTCACTTGGAAATTCTTATAGGTGTGAAGTTTTGGAACTTTAAAATATTGCTCTAAAATCAGCCGAGCTATGAAATCTGATTTACTCACCTGTTATCAGGAGAGACCTCAGTGCTGCATCTTTGAGCACAGTATTGATCCTGAAAAATAATTCTAATTGTACTTACCAGTAACATGAATTTCCTTCCATAGGCTAAAATTGACTGGTTTCATTTGGAAATTCTTTAAGTGTGGAGTTTTGGAACTTTAAAATATTGCTCTAAAATCAGCCAATTTACGAATTCCGATTTACAAACCTGTTATCAGGAGAGACCTCAGTGCTGCATCTTTGAGCCCAGTACTGATCCTGAAAAGTAATTCTAACCGTACTTACCAGTAACTTGAATTTCCTTCCATAGGCTAACATTGACTGGTTTCACTTGGAAAATCTTCCGTGTGGAGTTTTGGAACTTTAAAGTATTCCTCTAAAATCACCTAAACTACAAATTCCGATTTACTCACCTGTTATCAGGAGAGACCTCAGTGCTGCAACTTTGAGCCCAGTACTGATCCTGAAAAGTAATTCTAACCGTGCTTACCAGTAACTTTAATTTCCTTACATAGGCTAACACTGAGTGGTTTCAATTGGAAATTCTTGTAAGTGTGGAGTTTTGGAACTTTAAAATATTCCTCTAAAATCAGCTGAACTACGAATTCTGATTCACTCACCTGTTATCAGGAGAGACATCAGTGCTGCATCTATGAGCCCAGTACTGATCCTGAAAAGTTTTTAATTCTAACCGTGCTTACCAGTAACTTGAATTTCCTTCCATAGGCTAACATTGACTGGTGTTCAACGTACTTACCAGTAATTTGAATTTCCTTCCATAGGATAACATTGCCTGCTTTTTGCTGAAAAATTTCTATGTGTCGATTTTTGAATCTTACAAATATTGCTCTAAAATCAGCCGAACTACGAATTCCGATTTATTCACCTGTTAACAGGAGAGACCTCAGTGCTGCATCATTGAGCCCAGTACTGATCCTGAAACGTAATTCTAACCGTACTTACCAGTAACTTGAATTTCCTTCCATAGGCTAACATTGACTGGTTTCACTTGGAAAATCTTCCGTGTGGAGTTTTGGAACTTTAAAATATTCCTCTAAAATCACCTAAACTACAAATTGCGATTTACTCACCTGTTATCAGGAGAGACCTCTGTGCTGTATCTTTGAGCCCAGTACTTATCCTGAAAAGTTATTCTAACAGTACTTACCAGTAACTTGAATTTCCTTCCATAGGCTAACATTGACTAGTTTCACCGTACTTACCAGTAAGTTGAATTTCCTTCCATAGGCTAACATTGACTGGTTTCACTTGGAAATTCTTATAAGTGTGGAGTTTTGGAAGTTTAAAATACTGCGCTAAAATCTGCCGAACTACAAGTTTCGATTTACTCACCTGTTATCAGGAGAGACCTCTGTGCTGTATCTTTGAGCCCAGTACTGATCCTGAAAAGTAATTCTAACCGTGCTTACCAGTAACTTTAATTTCCTTCCATAGGCTAACACTGACTGGTTTCAATTGGAAATTCTTGTAAGTGTGGAGTTTTGGAACTTTAAAATATTCCTCTAAAATCAGCCGAACTATGAATTCTGATTCACTCACCTGTTATCAGGAGAGACATCAGTGCTGCATCTATGAGCCCAGTAGTGATCCTGAAAAGTAATTCTAACCATGCTTACCAGTAACTTGAATTTCCTCCCCTAGGCTAACATTGACTGGTTTCACTTGGAAATTCTTCTGAATGTGGAGTTTTGGAACTTTAAAGTATTCCTCTAAAATCACCTAAACTACAAATTCCGATTTACTCACCTGTTATCAGGAGAGACCTCAGTGCTGCAACTTTGAGCCCAGTACTGATCCTGAAAAGTAATTCTAACCGTGCTTACCAGTAACTTTAATTTCCTTACATAGGCTAACACTGAGTGGTTTCAATTGGAAATTCTTGTAAGTGTGGAGTTTTGGAACTTTAAAATATTCCTCTAAAATCAGCTGAACTACGAATTCTGATTCACTCACCTGTTATCAGGAGAGACATCAGTGCTGCATCTATGAGCCCAGTACTGATCCTGAAAAGTTTTTAATTCTAACCGTGCTTACCAGTAACTTGAATTTCCTTCCATAGGCTAACATTGACTGGTGTTCAACGTACTTACCAGTAATTTGAATTTCCTTCCATAGGATAACATTGCCTGCTTTTTGCTGAAAAATTTCTATGTGTCGATTTTTGAATCTTACAAATATTGCTCTAAAATCAGCCGAACTACGAATTCCGATTTATTCACCTGTTAACAGGAGAGACCTCAGTGCTGCATCATTGAGCCCAGTACTGATCCTGAAACGTAATTCTAACCGTACTTACCAGTAACTTGAATTTCCTTCCATAGGCTAACATTGACTGGTTTCACTTGGAAAATCTTCCGTGTGGAGTTTTGGAACTTTAAAATATTCCTCTAAAATCACCTAAACTACAAATTGCGATTTACTCACCTGTTATCAGGAGAGACCTCTGTGCTGTATCTTTGAGCCCAGTACTTATCCTGAAAAGTTATTCTAACAGTACTTACCAGTAACTTGAATTTCCTTCCATAGGCTAACATTGACTAGTTTCACCGTACTTACCAGTAAGTTGAATTTCCTTCCATAGGCTAACATTGACTGGTTTCACTTGGAAATTCTTATAAGTGTGGAGTTTTGGAAGTTTAAAATACTGCGCTAAAATCTGCCGAACTACAAGTTTCGATTTACTCACCTGTTATCAGGAGAGACCTCTGTGCTGTATCTTTGAGCCCAGTACTGATCCTGAAAAGTAATTCTAACCGTGCTTACCAGTAACTTTAATTTCCTTCCATAGGCTAACACTGACTGGTTTCAATTGGAAATTCTTGTAAGTGTGGAGTTTTGGAACTTTAAAATATTCCTCTAAAATCAGCCGAACTATGAATTCTGATTCACTCACCTGTTATCAGGAGAGACATCAGTGCTGCATCTATGAGCCCAGTAGTGATCCTGAAAAGTAATTCTAACCATGCTTACCAGTAACTTGAATTTCCTCCCCTAGGCTAACATTGACTGGTTTCACTTGGAAATTCTTCTGAATGTGGAGTTTTGGAACTTTAAAATATTCCTCTAAAATCAACTGAACTACGAATTCCGATTTACTCACCTGTTATCAGGAGAGACCTCAGCGCTGCATCTTTGAGCCAAGTACTGATCCTGAAAAGTAATTCTAACCGTACTTACCAGTAATTTGAATTTCCTACCATAGGCTAACATTGACTGGTTTCACTTGGAAATTCTTCTAAGTGTGGAGTTTTGGAACTTTAAAATATTGCTGTAAAATCAGCCGAACTACAAATTCAGATTTACTTACCTATTATCAGGTGAGACCTTAGTGCTGCATCCTTGAGCCCAGTACTGATCCTGAAAAGTAATTCTAACCGTGCTTACCAGTAACTTGAATTTCCTTCCATAGGCTAACATTGACTGCTGTTCACCGTACTTACCAGTAATTTGAATTTCCTTCCATAGGATAACATTGCCTGCTTTTTGCTGAAAAAGTTTCTATGTGTCGATTTTTGAATCTTACAAATATTGCTCTAAAATCAGCCGAACTACGAATTCCGATTTACTCACCTGTTAACAGGAGAGACCTCAGTGCTGCATCATTGAGCCCAGTACTGATCCTGAAACGTAATTCCAACCGTACTTACCAGTAACTTGAATTTCCTTCCATAGGCTAACATTGACTGGTTTCACTTGGAAAATCTTCCGTGTGGAGTTTTGGAACTTTAAAATATTCCTCTAAAATCACCTAAACTACAAATTCCGATTTACTCACCTGTTATCAGGAGAGACCTCTGTGCTGTATCTTTGAGCCCAGTACTGATACTGAAAAGTAATTCTAACAGTACTTACCAGTAACTTGAATTTCCTTCCATAGGCTAACATTGACTGGTTTCACCGTCTTACCAGTAACTTGAATTTCCTTCCATAGGCTAACATTGACTGGTTTCAGTTGGAAATTCTTATAAGAGTGGAGTTTTGAAACTTTAAAATATTCGTCTAAAATCAGCCGAACTACGAATTCGATTTACTCACCTGTTATCAGGAGAGACCTCAGTGCTGCATCTTTGAGCCCAGTACTGATCCTGAAAAATATTCTAACTGTACTTACCAGTAACTTGAATTTCCTTCCATAGGCTAACATTGACTGGTTTCACTTGGAAATTCTTCCAAGTGAGGAGTTTTGGATCTTTAAAATATTAATCTAAAATCAGCTGAAATATGAATTCGATATACGCACCTGTTATCAGGAGAGACCTCAGTGGTGCATCTTTGAGCCCAGTACTGATCCTGAAAAGTAATTCTAACCGTACTTACCAGTAACTTGAATTTCCTTCCATAGGTTAACATTGACTGGTTTCACTTGGAAATTCTTCTAAGTGTGGAGTTTTGAAACTTACAAATATTCCTCTAAAATCAGCCGAACTACGAATTCCGATTTACTCACCTGTTATCAGGAGGGACCTCAGTGCTGCATCTTTGAGCCCAGTACTGATCCTGAAAAGTAATTCTAACCGTACTTACCAGTAACTTCAATTTCCTTCCATGGGCTAATATTGTCTGGTTTCACTTGGAAATTCTTTAAGTGTGGAGTTTTGGAACTTTAAAATATTGCTCTAAAATCAGCCGATTTACGAATTCCGATTTACAAACCTGTTATCAGGAGAGACATCAGTGCTGCATCTTTGAGCCCAGTACTGATCCTGAAAAGTAATTCTAACCGTACTTACCAGTAACTTGAATTTCCTTCCATAGGCTAACATTGACTGGTTTCACTTGGAAAATCTTCCGTATTGAGTTTTGGAACTTTAAAATATTCCTCTAAAATCAGCCAAACTACAAATTCCGATTTACTCACCTGTTATCAGGAGAGACCTCTGTGCTGTATCTTTGAGCCCAGTACTGATCCTGAAAAGTTATTCTAACCGTGCTTACCAGTAACTTGAATTTCCTTCCATAGGCTAACATTGACTGGCTTCACCGTACTTACCACTAATTTAAATTTCCGTCTATAGGCTAACATTGACTGGTTTCACTTGGAAATTCTTATAAGTGTGGAGTTTTGGAACTTTAAAATATTCCTCTAAAATCAGCCGAACTATGAATTCTGATTTACTCACCTGTTATCAGGAGAGACCTCAGTGCTGCATCTTTGAGCTCAGTACTGATCCTGAAAAACAATTCTAACCATACTTACCAGTAATTTGAATATCCTCCCATAGGGTAACATTGACTGGTTTCACTTGGAAATTCTTCTAAGTGTGGAGTTTTGGAACTTTAAAATATTGCTCTAAAATCAGCCGAACTACAAATTCAGATTTACTCACCTATTATCAGGCGAGACCTTAGTGCTGCATCTTTGAGCCCAGTACTGATCCTGAAAAGTAATTCTAACCGTGCTTACCAGTAACTTGAATTTCCTTCCATAGGCTAACATTGGCTGGTGTTCACCGTACTTACCAGTAATTTGAATTTCCTTCCATAGGATAACATTGCCAGCTTTTTGATGAAGAAGTTTCTATGTGTCGATTTTTAAATCTTACAAATATTGCTCTAAAATCAGCCGAACTACGAATTCCGATTTACTCACCTGCTAACAGGAGAGACCTCAGTGCTGCATCATTGAGCCCAGTACTGATCCTGAAACGTAATTCTAACTGTGCTTATCAGTAACTTGAATTTCCTTCCATAGGCTAACATTGACGGGCTTCACCGTACTTACCACTAATTTAAATTTCCTTCCATAGGCTAACATTGACTGGTTTCACTTGGAAATTCTTCTGTGTGGAGTTTTGGAACATTAAAATATTCCTCTAAAATCAGCCGAACTGCAAATTCCGATTTACTCACATGTTATCAGGAGAGACCTCTGTGCTGTATCTTTGAGCCCAGTACTGATCCAGAAAAGTAATTCTAACAGTACTTACCAGTAACTTGAATTTCCTTCCATAGGCTAACATTGACTGGTTTCACTGTACTTACCAGTAACTTGAATTTCCTTCCATAGGCTAACATTGACTGGTTTCACTTGGAAATTCGTATAAGTGTGGATATTGGAAGTTTCAAATATTGCACTAAAATCAGCCGAACTGCAAATTTCGATTTACTCACCTGTTATCAGGAGAGACCTTAGTGCTCCATCTTTGAGCCCATTACTGATCCTGAAAAGTAATTCTAACCGTGCTTACCATTAACTTTAATTTCCTTCCATATGTTAACACTGTGTGGTTTCAATTGGAAATTCTTGTAAGTGTGGAGTTTTGGAACTTTAAAATATTCCTCTAAAATCAGCCGAACTACGAATTCTGATTCACTCACCTGTTATCAGGAGAGACATCAGTGCTGCATCTATGAGCCCAGTACTGATCCTGAAAAGTTTTTAATTCTAACCGTGCTTACCAGTAACTTGAATTTCCTTCCATAGGCTAACATTGACTGGTGTTCACCGTACTTACCAGTAATTTGAATTTCCTTCCATGGGATAACATTGCCTGCTTTTTGCTGAAAAAGTTTCTATGTGTCGATTTTTGAATCTTATAAATATTGCTCTAAAATCAGCCGAACTACGAATTCCGATTTATTCACCTGTTAACAGGAGGGACCTCAGTGCTGCATCTTTGAGCCCAGTAATGATCCTGAAAAGTAATTCTAACCGTACTTACCAGTAACTTCAATTTCCTTCGATAGGCTAATATTGACTGGTTTCACTTGGAAATTCTTTAAGTGTGGAGTTTTGGAACTTTAAAATATTGCTCTAAAATCAGCCGATTTACGAATTCCGATTTACAAACCTGTTATCAGGAGAGACCTCAGTGCTGCATCTTTGAGCCCAGTACTGATCCTGAAAAGTAATTCTAACCGTACTTACCAGTAACTTGAATTTCCTTCCATAGGCTAACATTGACTGGTGTTCACCGTACTTACCAGTAATTTGAATTTCCCTCCATAGGATAACATTGCCTGCTTTTTGCTGAAAAAGTTTCTATGTGTCGATTTTTGAATCTTACAAATATTGCTTTAAAATCAGCCGAACTACGAATTCCGATTTACTCACCTGTTAACAGGAGAGACCTCAGTGCTGCATCATTGAGCCCAGTACTGATCCTGAAACGTAATTCTAACTGTACTTACCAGTAACTTGAATTTCTTTCCATAGGTTAACATTGACTGGTTTCACTTGGAAATTCTTCTAAGTGTGGAGTTTTGAAACTTACAAATATTCCTCTAAAATCAGCCGAACTACGAATTCTGATTTACTCACCTGTTATCAGGAGGGACCTCAGTGCTGCATCTTTGAGCCCAGTACTGATCCTGAAAAGTAATTCTAACCGTACTTACCAGTAACTTCAATTTCCTTCCATAGGCTAACATTGACTGGTTTCACTTGGAAATTCTTCTGTGTGGAGTTTTGGAACTTTAAAATATTCCTCTAAAATCAGCCGAACTACAAATTCCGATTTACTCACATGTTATCAGGAGAGACCTCTGTGCTGTATCTTTGAGCTCAGTACTGATCCTGAAAAGTAATTCTAACCGTACTTACCATTAACTTGAATTTCCTTCCATAGACTAACATTGACTGGTTTCACTTGGAAATTCTTCTGTGTGGAGTTTTGGAACATTAAAATATTCCTCTAAAATCAGCCGAACTGCAAATTCCGATTTACTCACATGTTATCAGGAGAGACCTCTGTGCTGTATCTTTGAGCCCAGTACTGATCCTGAAAAGTAATTCTAACAGTACTTACCAGTAACTTGAATTTCCTTCCATAGGCTAACATTGACTGGTTTCACCGTACTTACCAGTAACTTGAATTTCCTTCCATAGGCTAACATTGACTGGTTTCACTTGGAAATTCGTATAAGTGTGGATATTGGAAGTTTCAAATATTGCACTAAAATCAGCCGAACTGCAAATTTCGATTTACTCACCTGTTATCAGGAGAGACCTTAGTGCTCCATCTTTGAGCCCATTACTGATCCTGAAAAGTAATTCTAACCGTGCTTACCAGTAACTTTAATTTCCTTCCATATGTTAACACTGTGTGGTTTCAATTGGAAATTCTTGTAAGTGTGGAGTTTTGGAACTTTAAAATATTCCTCTAAAATCAGCCGAACTACGAATTCTGATTCACTCACCTGTTATCAGGAGAGACATCAGTGCTGCATCTATGAGCCCAGTACTGATCCTGAAAAGTTTTTAATTCTAACCGTGCTTACCAGTAACTTGAATTTCCTTCCATAGGCTAACATTGACTGGTGTTCACCGTACTTACCAGTAATTTGAATTTCCTTCCATGGGATAACATTGCCTGCTTTTTGCTGAAAAAGTTTCTATGTGTCGATTTTTGAATCTTATAAATATTGCTCTAAAATCAGCCGAACTACGAATTCCGATTTATTCACCTGTTAACAGGAGAGACCTCAGTGCTGCATCATTGAGCCCAGTACTGATCCTGAAACGTAATTCTAACCGTACTTACCTTTAACTTGAATTAACTTCCATAGGCTAACATTGACTGGTTTCACTTGGAAAATCTTTTGTGTGGAGTTTTGGAACTTTCAAATATTCCTCTAAAATCACCTAAACTACAAATTGCGATTTACTCACCTGTTATCAGGAGAGACCTCTGTGCTGTATCTTTGAGCCCAGTACTTATCCTGAAAAGTTATTCTAACAGTACTTACCAGTAACTTGAATTTCCTTCCATAGGCTAACATTGGCTAGTTTCACCGTACTTACCAGTAAGTTGAATTTCCTTCCATAGGCTAACATTGACTGGTTTCACTTGGAAATTCTTATAAGTGTGGAGTTTTGGAAGTTTAAAATACTGCGCTAAAATATGCCGAACTACAAGTTTCGATTTACTCACCTGTTATCAGGAGAGACCTCTGTGCTGTATCTTTGAGCCCAGTACTGATCCTGAAAAGTAATTCTAACCGTGCTTACCAGTAACTTTAATTTCCTTCCATAGGCTAACACTGACTGGTTTCAATTGGAAATTCTTGTAAGTGTGGAGTTTTGGAACTTTAAAATATTCCTCTAAAATCAGCTGAACTATGAATTCTGATTCACTCACCTGTTATCAGGAGAGACATCAGTGCTGCATCTATGAGCCCAGTAGTGATCCTGAAAAGTAATTCTAACCATGCTTACCAGTAACTTGAATTTCCTCCCCTAGGCTAACATTGACTGGTTTCACTTGGAAATTCTTCTGAATGTGGAGTTTTGGAACTTTAAAATATTCCTCTAAAATCAACCGAACTACGAATTCCTATTTACTCACCTGTTATCAGGAGAGACCTCAGTGCTGCATCTTTGAGCCAAGTACTGATCCTGAAAAGTAATTCTAACCGTACTTACCAGTAATTTGAATTTCCTCCCATAGGCTAACATTGACTGGTTTCACTTGGAAATTCTTCTAAGTGTGGAGTTTTGGAACTTTAAAATATTCCTCTAAAATCAGCCGGACTACGAATTCCGATTTACTTACCTGTTATCGGGAGAGACCTCAGTGCTGCATCTTTGAGACCAGTACTGATCTTGAAAAGTAATTCTAACCGTGGTTACCAGTAACTTGAATTTCCTTCCATAGGCTAACATTGACTGGTTTCACTTGGAAATTCTTCTAAGTGTGGAGTTTTGAAACTTTAAAATATTCCTCTAAAAACAGCCGAACTATGAATTCCGATTTACTCACCTGTTATCAGGAGAGACCTCAGTGCTGCAACTTTGAGCCTAGTACTGATCCAGAAAAGTAATTCTAACCGTGCTTACCAGTAACTTGAATTTCCTTCCATAGGCTAACATTGACTGGTTTCACTTGGAAATTCTTATGTGTGGAGTTTTGTTACTTTAAAATATTGCTCTAAAATCAGCCGAGCTACGAAATCTGATTTACTCACCTTTTTTCAGGAGAGACCTCAGTGCTGCACCTTTGAGCACAGTATTGATCCTGAAAATAATTCTAATTGTACTTACAGTAACATGAATTTCCTTCCATAGGCTAACATTGACTGGTTTCATTTGGAAATTCTTTAAGTGTGGAGTTTTGGAACTTTAAAAAATTGCTCTAAAATCTGCCGATTTACGAATTCCGATTTACAAACCTGTTATCAGGAGAGACTTCAGTGCTGCATCTTTGAGCCCAGTACTGATCCTGATAAGTAATTCTAACTGTACTTACCAGTAACTTGAGTTTCCGTCCATAGGCTAACATTGACTGGTTTCACTTGGAAATTCTTCTGTGTGGAGTTTTGGAACTTTAAAATATTCCTCTAAAATCAGCCAAACTACAAATTCCGATTTACTCACCTGTTATCAGGAGAGGCCTCAGTGCTGCATCTTTGAGCCCAGTACTGATCCTGAAAAGTAATTCTAACTGTGCTTACCAGTTACTTGAATTTCCTTCCATAAGCTAACATTGACTGGTTTCACTTGGAAATTCTTCTAAATGTGGAGTTTTGGAACTTTAAAATATTCCTCTAAAATCAGCTGAACTATGAATTCCGATTTACTCACCTGTTATCAGGAGAGACCTCAGTGCTGCATCTTTGAGCCCAGTACTGATCCTGAAAAATAATTCTAACCATACTTTCCAGTAACTTGAATTTCCTCCCATAGGTTAACATTAACTGGTTTCACTTGGAAATTCTTCTAAGTGTGGAGTTTTGGAATTTTAAAATATTGCTGTAAAATCAGCCGAACTACGAATTCTGATTTACTCACCTGTTATCAGGAGAGACCTTAGTGCTGCATCTTTGAGCCCAGTACTGATCCTGAAAAGTAATTCTAACCGTGCTTACCAGTAACTTGAATTTCCTTCCATAGGCTAACATTGACTGGTTTCACCGTACTTACCAGTAATTTGAATTTCCTTCCATAGGATGTCATTGCCTGCTTTTTGCTGAAAAAGTTTCTAAGTGTCGATTTTTGAATCTTACAAATATTGCTTTCAAATCAG
This sequence comes from Triturus cristatus, assembly GCF_964204655.1. NCBI lineage: Eukaryota > Metazoa > Chordata > Amphibia > Caudata > Salamandridae > Triturus > Triturus cristatus. The sequence goes on from NC_140590.1 coordinate 1,321,117,451, forward strand.
CCGAACTACGAATTCCGATTTACTCACCTGTTATCAGGAGGGACCTCAGTGCTGCATCTTTGAGCCCAGTAATGATCCTGAAAAGTAATTCTAACCGTACTTACCAGTAACTTCAATTTCCTTCGATAGGCTAATATTGACTGGTTTCACTTGGAAATTCTTTAAGTGTGGAGTTTTGGAACTTTAAAATATTGCTCTAAAATCAGCCGATTTACGAATTCCGATTTACTCACCTGTTATCAGGAGAGACCTCAGTGCTGTATCTTTGAGCCCAGTACTTATCCTGAAAATTAATTCTAACAGTACTTACCAGTAACTTGAATTTCCTTCCATAGGCTAACATTGACTAGTTTCACCGTACTTACCAGTAACTTGAATTTCCTTCCATAGGCTAACATTGACTGGTTTCACTTGGAAATTTTATAAGTGTGGAGTTTTGGAAGTTTAAAATACTGCGCTAAAATCTGCCGAACTACAAGTTTCGATTTACTCACCTGTTATCAGGAGAGACCTCTGTGCTGTATCTTTGAGCCCAGTACTGATCCTGAAAAGTAATTCTAACCGTGCTTACCAGTAACTTGAATTTCCTTCCATAGGCTAACATTGACTGGTTTCACTTGGAAATTCTTCTGTGTGGAGTTTTGGAACTTTAAAATATTCCTCTAAAATCAGCCGAACTACAAATTCTGATTTACTCACATGTTATCAGGAGAGACCTCTGTGCTGTATCTTTGAGCCCAGTACTGATCCTGAAAAGTAATTCTAACCGTACTTACCAGTAACTTGAATTTCCTTCCATAGGCTAACATTGACTGGTGTTCACCGTACTTACCAGTAATTTGAATTTCCTTCCATAGGATAACATTGCCTGCTTTTTGCTGAAAAAGTTTCTATGTGTCGAGTTTTGAATCTTACAAATATTGCTTTAAAATCAGCCGAACTACGAATTCCGATTTACTCACCTGTTAACAGGAGAGACCTCAGTGCTGCATCATTGAGCCCAGTACTGATCCTGAAACGTAATTCTAACCGTACTTACCAGTAACTTGGATTTCTTTCCATAGGTTAACATTGACTGGTTTCACTTGGAAATTCTTCTAAGTGTGGAGTTTTGAAACTTACAAATATTCCTCTAAAATCAGCCGAACTACGATTTCTGATTTACTCACCTGTTATCAGGAGGGACCTCAGTGCTGCATCTTTGAGCCCAGTAATGATCCTGAAAAGTAATTCTAACCATACTTACCAGTAACTTCAATTTCCTTCCATAGGCTAATATTGACTGGTTTCACTTGGAAATTCGTCTAAGTGTGGAGTTTTGGAACTTTTAAATATTCATCTAAAATCAGCCAAACTACGAATTCCGATTTACTCACCTGTTATCAGGAGAGGCCTCAGTGCTGCATCTTTGAGCCCAGTACTGATCCTGAAAAGTAGTTCTAACCGTGCTTACCAGTTACTTGAATTTCCTTCTATAGGCTAACATTGACTGGTTTCATTTGGAAATTCTTTAAGTGTGGAGTTTTGGAACTTTAAAATATTGCTCTAAAATCAGCCGATTTACGAATTCCGATTTACAAACCTGTTATCAGGAGAGACCTCAGTGCTGCATCTTTGAGCCCAGTACTGATCCTGAAAAGTAATTCTAACCGTACTTACCAGTAACTTGAATTTCCTTCCATAGCCTAACATTGACTGGTTTCACTTGGAAAATCTTCCGTGTGGAGTTTTGGAACTTTAAAATATTCCTCTAAAATCAGCCAAACTACAAATTCCGATTTACTCAGCTGTTATCAGGAGAAACCTCTGTGCTGTATCTTTGAGCCCAGTACTTATCCTGAAAATTAATTCTAACAGTACTTACCAGTAACTTGAATTTCCTTCCATAGGCTAACATTGACTAGTTTCACCGTACTTACCAGTAACTTGAATTTCCTTCCATAGGCTAACATTGACTGGTTTCACTTGGAAAATCTTCCGTGTGGAGTTTTGGAACTTTAAAATATTCCTCTAAAATCAGCCGAACTACAAATTCCGATTTACTCACCTGTTATCAGGAGAGACCTCTCTGCTTCATCTTTGAGCCAAGTACTGATCCTGAAAAGTAATTCTAACCGTGCTTACCAGTAACTTGAATTTCCTTCCATAGGCTAACATTGACTGGTGTTCACCGTACTTACCAGTAATTTGAATTTCCTTCCATAGGATAACATTGCCTGCTTTTTGCCGAAAAAGTTTCTATGTGTCGATTTTTGAATCTTACAAATATTGCTTTAAAATCAGCCGAACTACGAATTCCGATTTACTCACCTGTTAACAGGAGAGACCTCAGTGCTGCATCATTGAGCCCAGTACTGATCCTGAAACGTAATTCTAACCGTACTTACCAGTAACTTGAATTTCTTTCCATAGGTTAACATTGACTGGTTTCACTTGGAAATTCTTCTAAGTGTGGAGTTTTGAAACTTACAAATATTCCTCTAAAATCAGCCGAACTACGAATTCTGATTTACTCACCTGTTATCAGGAGGGACCTCAGTGCTGCATCTTTGAGCCCAGTACTGATCCTGAAAAGTAATTCTAACCGTACTTACCAGTAACTTCAATTTCCTTCCATAGGCTAACATTGACTGGTTTCACTTGGAAAGTCTTCCGTGTGGAGATTTGGAACTTTAAAGTATTCCTCTAAAATCACCTAAACTACAAATTCCGATTTACTCACCTGTTCTCGGGAGAGACCTCAGTGCTGCAACTTTGAGCCCAGTACTGATCCTGAAAAGTTATTCTAACAGTACTTACCAGTAACTTGAATTTCCTTCCATAGGCTAACATTGACTAGTTTCACCGTACTTACCAGTAAGTTGAATTTCCTTCCATAGGCTAACATTGACTGGTTTCACTTGGAAATTCTTATAAGTGTGGAGTTTTGGAAGTTTAAAATACTGCGCTAAAATATGCCGAACTACAAGTTTCGATTTACTCACCTGTTATCAGGAGAGACCTCTGTGCTGTATCTTTGAGCCCAGTACTGATCCTGAAAAGTAATTCTAACCGTGCTTACCAGTAACTTTAATTTCCTTCCATAGGCTAACACTGACTGGTTTCAATTGGAAATTCTTGTAAGTGTGGAGTTTTGGAACTTTAAAATATTCCTCTAAAATCAGCCGAACTATGAATTCTGATTCACTCACCTGTTATCAGGAGAGACATCAGTGCTGCATCTATGAGCCCAGTACTGATCCTGAAAAGTAATTCTAACCGTTCTTACCAGTAACTTGAATTTCCTTCCATAGGGTAATATTGACTGGTTTCACTTGGAAATTCTTCTGTGTGGAGTTTTGGAACATTAAAATATTCCTCTAAAATCAGCCGAACTGCAAATTCCGATTTACTCACATGTTATCAGGAGAGACCTCTGTGCTGTATCTTTGAGCCCAGTATTGATCCTGAAAAGTAATTCTAACAGTACTTACCAGTAACTTGAATTTCCTTCCATAGGCTAACATTGACTGGTTTCACCGTACTTACCAGTAACTTGAATTTCCTTCCATAGGCTAACATTGACTGGTTTCACTTGGAAATTCGTATAAGTGTGGATATTGGAAGTTTCAAATATTGCACTAAAATCAGCCGAACTGCAAATTTCGATTTACTCACCTGTTATCAGGAGAGACCTTAGTGCTCCATCTTTGAGCCCATTACTGATCCTGAAAAGTAATTCTAACCGTGCTTACCAGTAACTTTAATTTCCTTCCATATGTTAACACTGTGTGGTTTCAATTGGAAATTCTTGTAAGTGTGGAGTTTTGGAACTTTAAAATATTCCTCTAAAATCAGCCGAACTACGAATTCTGATTCACTCACCTGTTATCAGGAGAGACATCAGTGCTGCATCTATGAGCCCAGTACTGATCCTGAAAAGTTTTTAATTCTAACCGTGCTTACCAGTAACTTGAATTTCCTTCCATAGGCTAACATTGACTGGTGTTCACCGTACTTACCAGTAATTTGAATTTCCTTCCATAGGATAACATTGCCTGCTTTTTGCTGAAAAAGTTTCTATGTGTCGATTTTTGAATCTTATAAATATTGCTCTAAAATCAGCCGAACTACGAATTCCGATTTATTCACCTGTTAACAGGAGAGACCTCAGTGCTGCATCATTGAGCCCAGTACTGATCCTGAAACGTAATTCTAACCGTACTTACCAGTAACTTAAATTTCCTTCCATAGGCTAACATTGACTGGTTTCACTTGGAAAATCTTTTGTGTGGAGTTTTGGAACTTTAAAATATTCCTCTAAAATCACCTAAACTACAAATTGCGATTTACTCACCTGTTATCAGGAGAGACCTCTGTGCTGTATCTTTGAGCCCAGTACTTATCCTGAAAAGTTATTCTAACAGTACTTACCAGTAACTTGAATTTCCTTCCATAGGCTAACATTGACTAGTTTCACCGTACTTACCAGTAAGTTGAATTTCCTTCCATAGGCTAACATTGACTGGTTTCACTTGGAAATTCTTAAAAGTGTGGAGTTTTGGAAGTTTAAAATACTGCGCTAAAATATGCCGAACTACAAGTTTCGATTTACTCACCTGTTATCAGGAGAGACCTCTGTGCTGTATCTTTGAGCCCAGTACTGATCCTGAAAAGTAATTCTAACCGTGCTTACCAGTAACTTTAATTTCCTTCCATAGGCTAACACTGACTGGTTTCAATTGGAAATTCTTGTAAGTGTGGAGTTTTGGAACTTTAAAATATTCCTCTAAAATCAGCCGAACTATGAATTCTGATTCACTCACCTGTTATCAGGAGAGACATCAGTGCTGCATCTATGAGCCCAGTAGTGATCCTGAAAAGTAATTCTAACCATGCTTACCAGTAACTTGAATTTCCTCCCCTAGGCTAACATTGACTGGTTTCACTTGGAAATTCTTCTGAATGTGGAATTTTGGAACTTTAAAATATTCCTCTAAAATCAACCGAACTACGAATTCCTATTTACTCACCTGTTATCAGGAGAGACCTCAGTGCTGCATCTTTGAGCCAAGTACTGATCCTGAAAAGTAATTCTAACCGTACTTACCAGTAATTTGAATTTCCTCCCATAGGCTAACATTGACTGGTTTCACTTGGAAATTCTTCTAAGTGTGGAGTTTTGGAACTTTAAAATATTGCTCTAAAATCAGCCGAACTACAAATTCAGATTTACTTACCTATTATCAGGTGAGACCTTAGTGCTGCATCCTTGAGCCCAGTACTGATCCTGAAAAGTAATTCTAACCGTGCTTACCAGTAACTTAAATTTCCTTCCATAGGCTAACATTGACTGCTGTTCACCGTACTTACCAGTAATTTGAATTTCCTTCCATAGGATAACATTGCCTGCTTTTTGCTGAAAAAGTCTCTATGTGTCGATTTTTGAATCTTACAAATATTGCTCTAAAATCAGCCGAACTACGAATTCCGATTTACTCACCTGTTAACAGGAGAGACCTCAGTGCTGCATCATTGAGCCCAGTACTGATCCTGAAACGTAATTCTAACCGTACTTACCAGTAACTTGAACTTCCTTCCATAGGCTAACATTGACTGGTTTCACTTGAAAAATCTTCCGTGTGGAGTTTTGGAACTTTAAAATATTCCTCTAAAATCACCTAAACTACAAATTCCAATTTACTCACCTGTTATCAGGAGAGACCTCTGTGCTGTATCTTTGAGCCCAGTACTGATCCTGAAAAGTAATTCTAACAGTACTTACCAGTAACTTGAATTTCCTTCCATAGGCTAACATTGACTGGTTTCACCGTCTTACCAGTAACTTGAATTTCCTTCCATAGGCTAACATTGACTGGTTTCAGTTGGAAATTCTTATAAGAGTGGAGTTTTGAAACTTTAAAATATTCGTCTAAAATCAGCCGAACTACGAATTCCGATTTACTCACCTGTTATCAGGAGAGACCTCAGTGCTGCATCTTTGAGCCCAGTACTGATCCTGAAAAATATTCTAACTGTACTTACCAGTAACTTGAATTTCCTTCCATAGGCTAACATTGACTGGTTTCACTTGGAAATTCTTCCAAGTGTGGAGTTTTGAAACTTACAAATATTCCTCTAAAATCAGCCGAACTACGAATTCCGATTTACTCACCTGTTATCAGGAGAGACCTCTGTGCTGTATCTTTGAGCCCAGTACTTATCCTGAAAAGTAATTCTAACAGTACTTACCAGTTACTTGAATTTCCTCCCATAGGCTAACATTGACTAGTTTCACCGTACTTACCAGTAACTTGAATTTCCTTCCATAGGCTAACATTGACTGGTTTCACTTGGAAATTCTTATAAGTGTGGAGTTTTGGAAGTTTAAAATACTGCGCTAAAATCTGCCGAACTACAAGTTTCGATTTACTCACCTGTTATCAGGAGAGACCTCTGTGCTGTATCTTTGAGCCCAGTACTGATCCTGAAAAGTAATTCTAACCGTGCTTACCAGTAACTTGAATTTCCTTCCATAGGCTAACATTGACTGGCTTCACCGTACTTACCACTAATTTACATTTCCTTCCATATGCTAACATTGACTGGTTTCACTTGGAAATTCTTATAAGTGTGGAGTTTTGGAACTTTAAAATATTCCTTTAAAATCAGCCGAACTATGAATTCCGATTTACTCACCTGTTATCAGGAGAGACCTCAGTGCTGCATCTTTGAGCTCAGTACTGATCCTGAAAAACAATTCTAACCATACTTACCAGTAATTTGAATATCCTCCCATAGGGTAACATTGCCAGCTTTTTGATGAACAAGTTTCTATGTGTCGATTTTTAAATCTTACAAATATTGCTCTAAAATCAGCCGAACTACGAATTCCGATTTACTCACCTGGTAACAGGAGAGACCTCAGTGCTGCATCATTGAGCCCAGTACTGATCCTGAAACGTAATTCTAACCGTGCTTACCAGTAACTTGAATTTCCTTCCATAGGCTAACATTGACTGGCTTCACCGTACTTACCACTAATTTAAATTTCCTTCCATAGGCTAACATTGACTGGTTTCACATGGAAATTCTTATAAGTGTGGATTTTTGGAACATTAAAATATTGCTCTAAAATCAGCCGAACTATGAATTCCGATTTACTCACCTGTTATCAGGAGAGACCTCAGTGCTGCATCTCTGAGCGCAGTACTGGTCCTGAAAAGGAATTCTAACCATACTTACCAGTAACTTGAATTTCCTTCCATAGATTAACATTGACTGGTTTCACTTGGAAATTCTTGTAAGTGTGGAGTTTTGGAACTTTAAAATATTCCTCTAAAATCAGCCAGACTACGAATTCCGATTTACTTACCTGTTATCGGGACAGACCTCAGTGCTGCATCTTTGAGACCAGTACTGATCTTGAAAAGTAATTCTAACCGTGGTTACCAGTAACTTGAATTTCCTTGCATAGGCTAACATTGACTGGTTTCACTTGGAAATTCTTCTAAATGTGGAGTTTTGGAACTTTAACATATTGTTCTAAAATCAGCCGAACTATTAATTCTGATTTACTCACCTGTTATCAGGAGAGATCTTAGTGCTGCATCTTTGAGCCCAGTACTGATCCTGAAAAGTAGTTCTAACCGTGCTTACCAGTAACCTAAATTTCCTTCCATAGGCTAACATTGACTGGTTTCACTTGGAAAATCTTTTGTGTGGAGTTTTGGAACTTTAAAATATTCCTCTAAAATCACCTAAACTACAAATTGCGATTTACTCACCTGTTATCAGGAGAGACCTCTGTGCTGTATCTTTGAGCCCAGTACTTATCCTGAAAAGTTATTCTAACAGTACTTACCAGTAACTTGAATTTCCTTCCATAGGCTAACATTGACTAGTTTCACCGTACTTACCAGTAAGTTGAATTTCCTTCCATAGGCTAACATTGACTGGTTTCACTTGGAAATTCTTATAAGTGTGGAGTTTTGGAAGTTTAAAATACTGCGCTAAAATATGCCGAACTACAAGTTTCGATTTACTCACCTGTTATCAGGAGAGACCTCTGTGCTGTATCTTTGAGCCCAGTACTGATCCTGAAAAGTAATTCTAACCGTGCTTACCAGTAACTTTAATTTCCTTCCATAGGCTAACACTGACTGGTTTCAATTGGAAATTCTTGTAAGTGTGGAGTTTTGGAACTTTAAAATATTCCTCTAAAATCAGCCGAACTATGAATTCTGATTCACTCACCTGTTATCAGGAGAGACATCAGTGCTGCATCTATGAGCCCAGTAGTGATCCTGAAAAGTAATTCTAACCATGCTTACCAGTAACTTGAATTTCCTCCCCTAGGCTAACATTGACTGGTTTCACTTGGAAATTCTTCTGAATGTGGAATTTTGGAACTTTAAAATATTCCTCTAAAATCAACCGAACTACGAATTCCTATTTACTCACCTGTTATCAGGAGAGACCTCAGTGCTGCATCTTTGAGCCAAGTACTGATCCTGAAAAGTAATTCTAACCGTACTTACCAGTAATTTGAATTTCCTCCCATAGGCTAACATTGACTGGTTTCACTTGGAAATTCTTCTAAGTGTGGAGTTTTGGAACTTTAAAATATTGCTCTAAAATCAGCCGAACTACAAATTCAGATTTACTTACCTATTATCAGGTGAGACCTTAGTGCTGCATCCTTGAGCCCAGTACTGATCCTGAAAAGTAATTCTAACCGTGCTTACCAGTAACTTAAATTTCCTTCCATAGGCTAACATTGACTGCTGTTCACCGTACTTACCAGTAATTTGAATTTCCTTCCATAGGATAACATTGCCTGCTTTTTGCTGAAAAAGTCTCTATGTGTCGATTTTTGAATCTTACAAATATTGCTCTAAAATCAGCCGAACTACGAATTCCGATTTACTCACCTGTTAACAGGAGAGACCTCAGTGCTGCATCATTGAGCCCAGTACTGATCCTGAAACGTAATTCTAACCGTACTTACCAGTAACTTGAACTTCCTTCCATAGGCTAACATTGACTGGTTTCACTTGGAAAATCTTCCGTGTGGAGTTTTGGAACTTTAAAATATTCCTCTAAAATCACCTAAACTACAAATTCCAATTTACTCACCTGTTATCAGGAGAGACCTCTGTGCTGTATCTTTGAGCCCAGTACTGATACTGAAAAGTAATTCTAACAGTACTTACCAGTAACTTGAATTTCCTTCCATAGGCTAACATTGACTGGTTTCACCGTCTTACCAGTAACTTGAATTTCCTTCCATAGGCTAACATTGACTGGTTTCAGTTGGAAATTCTTATAAGAGTGGAGTTTTGAAACTTTAAAATATTCGTCTAAAATCAGCCGAACTACGAATTCCGATTTACTCACCTGTTATCAGGAGAGACCTCAGTGCTGCATCTTTGAGCCCAGTACTGATCCTGAAAAATATTCTAACTGTACTTACCAGTAACTTGAATTTCCTTCCATAGGCTAACATTGACTGGTTTCACTTGGAAATTCTTCGAAGTGTGGAGTTTTGAAACTTACAAATATTCCTCTAAAATCAGCCGAACTACGAATTCCGATTTACTCACCTGTTATCAGGAGAGACCTCTGTGCTGTATCTTTGAGCCCAGTACTTATCCTGAAAAGTAATTCTAACAGTACTTACCAGTTACTTGAATTTCCTCCCATAGGCTAACATTGACTAGTTTCACCGTACTTTCCAGTAACTTGAATTTCCTTCCATAGGCTAACATTGACTGGTTTCACTTGGAAATTCTTATAAGTGTGGAGTTTTGGAAGTTTAAAATACTGCGCTAAAATCTGCCGAACTACAAGTTTCGATTTACTCACCTGTTATCAGGAGAGACCTCTGTGTTGTATCTTTGAGCCCAGTACTGATCCTGAAAAGTAATTCTAACCATGCTTACCAGTAACTTGAATTTCCTTCCATAGGCTAACATTGACTGGCTTCACCGTACTTACCACTAATTTACATTTCCTTCCATATGCTAACATTGACTGGTTTCACTTGGGTATTCTTATAAGTGTGGAGTTTTGGAACTTTAAAATATTCCTTTAAAATCAGCCGAACTATGAATTCCGATTTACTCACCTGTTATCAGGAGAGACCTCAGTGCTGCATCTTTGAGCTCAGTACTGATCCTGAAAAACAATTCTAACCATACTTACCAGTAATTTGAATATCCTCCCATAGGGTAACATTGCCAGCTTTTTGATGAACAAGTTTCTATGTGTCGATTTTTAAATCTTACAAATATTGCTCTAAAATCAGCCGAACTACGAATTCCGATTTACTCACCTGGTAACAGGAGAGACCTCAGTGCTGCATCATTGAGCCCAGTACTGATCCTGAAACGTAATTCTAACCGTGCTTACCAGTAACTTGAATTTCCTTCCATAGGCTAACATTGACTGGCTTCACCGTACTTACCACTAATTTAAATTTCCTTCCATAGGCTAACATTGACTGGTTTCACATGGAAATTCTTATAAGTGTGGATTTTTGGAACATTAAAATATTGCTCTAAAATCAGCCGAACTATGAATTCCGATTTACTCACCTGTTATCAGGAGAGACCTCAGTGCTGCATCTCTGAGCGCAGTACTGGTCCTGAAAAGGAATTCTAACCATACTTACCAGTAACTTGAATTTCCTTCCATAGATTAACATTGACTGGTTTCACTTGGAAATTCTTGTAAGTGTGGAGTTTTGGAACTTTAAAATATTCCTCTAAAATCCGCCAGACTACGAATTCCGATTTACTTACCTGTTATCGGGAGAGACCTCAGTGCTGCATCTTTGAGACCAGTACTGATCTTGAAAAGTAATTCTAACCGTGGTTACCAGTAACTTGAATTTCCTTCCATAGGCTAACATTGACTGGTTTCACTTGGAAATTCTTCTAAGTGTGGAGTTTTGAAACTTTAAAATATTCCTCTAAAAACAGCCGAACTATGAATTCCGATTTACTCACCTGTTATCAGGAGAGACCTCAGTGCTGCATCTTTGAGCTCAGTACTGATCCTGAAAAATAATTCTAACCATTTTTACCAGTAACTTGAATTTCCTCCCATAGGGTAACATTGACTGGTTTCACTTGGAAATTCTTCTAAGTGTGGAGTTTTGGAACTTTAAAATATTGTTCTAAAATCAGCCGAACTATTAATTCTGATTTACTCACCTGTTATCAGGAGAGATCTTAGTGCTGCATCTTTGAGCCCAGTACTGATCCTGAAAAGTAGTTCTAACCGTGCTTACCAGTAACTTAAATTTCCTTCCATAGGCTAACATTGACTGGTTTCACTTGGAAAATCTTTTGTGTGGAGTTTTGGAACTTTAAAATATTCCTCTAAAATCACCTAAACTACAAATTGCGATTTACTCACCTGTTATCAGGAGAGACCTCTGTGCTGTATCTTTGAGCCCAGTACTTATCCTGAAAAGTTATTCTAACAGTACTTACCAGTAACTTGAATTTCCTTCCATAGGCTAACATTGACTAGTTTCACCGTATTTACCAGTAAGTTGAATTTCCTTCCATAGGCTAACATTGACTGGTTTCACTTGGAAATTCTTATAAGTGTGGAGTTTTGGAAGTTTAAAATACTGCGCTAAAATATGCCGAACTACAAGTTTCGATTTACTCACCTGTTATCAGGAGAGACCTCTGTGCTGCATCATTGAGCCCAGTACTGATCCTGAAACGTAATTCTAACCGTGCTTACCAGTAACTTGAATTTCCTTTCATAGGCTAACATTGACTGGCTTCACCGTACTTACCACTAATTTAAATTTCCTTCCATAGGCTAACATTGGCTGGTTTCACATGGAAATTCTTATAAGTGTGGATTTTTGGAACATTAAAATATTGCTCTAAAATCAGCCGAACTATGAATTCCGATTTACTCACCTGTTATCAGGAGAGACCTCAGTGCTGCATCTCTGAGCGCAGTACTGGTCCTGAAAAGGAATTCTAACCATACTTACCAGTAACTTGAATTTCCTTCCATAAATTAACATTGACTGGTTTCACTTGGAAATTCTTGTAAGTGTGGAGTTTTGGAACTTTAAAATATTCCTATAAAATCAGCCAGACTACGAATTCCGATTTACTTACCTGTTATCGGGAGAGACCTCAGTGCTGCATCTTTGAGACCAGTACTGATCTTGAAAAGTAATTCTAACCGTGGTTACCAGTAACTTGAATTTCCTTCCCTAGGCTAACATTGACTGGTTTCACCGTACTTACCAGTAATTTGAATTTCCTTCAATAGGATGTCATTGCCTGCTTTTTGCTGAAAAAGTTTCTAAGTGTCGATTTTTGAAACTTACAAATATTCCTCTAAAATCAGCCGAACTACGAATTCTGATTCACTCACCTGTTATCAGGAGAGACATCAGTGCTGCAACTTTGAGCCTAGTACTGATCCAGAAAAGTAATTCTAACCGTGCTTACCAGTAAGTTGTATTTCCTTCCATAGGCTAACATTGACTGGTTTCACTTGGAAATTCTTATGTGTGGAGTTTTGTTACTTTAAAATATTGCTCTAAAATCAGCCGAGCTACGAAATCTGATTTACTCACCTTTTTTCAGGAGAGACCTCAGTGCTGCACCTTTGAGCACAGTATTGATCCTGAAAATAATTCTAATTGTACTTACCAGTAACATGAATTTCCTTCCATAGGCTAACATTGACTGGTTTCATTTGGAAATTCTTTTAGTGTGGAGTTTTGGAACTTTAAAAAATTGCTCTAAAATCTGCCGATTTCCGAATTCCGATTTACAAACCTGTTATCAGGAGAGACTTCAGTGCTGCATCTTTGAGCCCAGTACTGATCCTGATAAGTAATTCTAACTGTACTTACCAGTAACTTGAATTTCCGTCCATAGGCTAACATTGACTGGTTTCACTTGGAAATTCTTCTGTGTGGAGTTTTGGAACTTTAAAATATTCCTCTAAAATCAGCCAAACTACAAATTCCGATTTACTCACCTGTTAACAGGAGAGACCTCAGTGCTGCATCATTGAGCCCAGTACTGATCCTGAAACGTAATTCTAACCGTACTTACCAGTAACTTGAATTTCTTTCCATAGGTTAACATTGACTGGTTTCACTTGGAAATTCTTCTAAGTGTGGAGTTTTGAAACTTACAAATATTCATCTAAAATCAGCCGAACTACGAATTCTGATTTACTCACCTGCTTGCTGCTGAAAGGCGGTATTGTGCTACAAAGCTGAGTGATTCATTGATTGTAATAGCGCCATAGCGTTTCAGCGTTTCAGAGTTGCTGTACTCTATATTTGCATAGCGAAAAGATTTTAGAGCGTGTGAGCATTTAATTATTTATTTAAACAGCGCCAGGAATCATTATCATTTCCCACCGCCTGGTCACTGCTTCACCGGATGCTTGCTTGGTCGCTCCATTACTTTCCTGCATTGTGTAATTGACATCGTGTGCTATCGGCGCCCTGCTCTGCCCTCCCCTCCATTTTGGCTCTGTTACTGTTGTTGTTGTTCCCTTGAGCCCGCCACGCCTCCCAGCTGAGCCGCCCTCGCCCCTCCCCCTCCACTATCCATATATGACAGTCGCACTTGCGCGCAGCGTCCACGCGCAGCGACCGCGCCCCAGCCGCGCCGAAGGTGCGCCAAAGGTAAGCCCGTCTACGCCCGTCCGCGCCTGGACCGCGCCCAGCGCCAGACCCCCTGCCCCTCGCGCTGCCCAGCCCCCCCGCATTACCTACGATGCCGCCTCCCTCCTAGCCCTTAACCCCGGTCGCGCCCCCAACTGCGTCCAAGCCGCCCCTGGACAAACTCACGGTCCTTTCTCCTGCTTCTCCTGCAAATTCAGCGGCACCAACAACATCTCCACTACGACCACACCACAGATACCCGACCCCAACCACCTACAATGCATCTTGCTCAACACCCGATCGGTCCACAGGCACGCCATCGACCTATGGAATCTACTAGACACCACTTCTCCGGACATCGCCTTCCTTACGGAAACATGGATGAACGCTTCCTCCGCACCAGACATCACCATTGCCATCCCTGAAGACTATAAGATCACTCGCAAAGACCGTACCAGCCACACAGGAGGAGGAATCGCCATCGTCCATAAGAAATCCATCCGCATCTCAACCAGCTCCGACGCCAACCTCGCCAACTCCGAACACCTTCACTTCCAGATCCACACCGACCCCAAGACCACACTCAGAGGCACACTCCTCTACAGGCCACCAGGACCCCGCGCAAAATTCAGTGAAGACATCACGGACTTCATCACCCCACACGCGCTCCCCTCCAAAGAATACATCCTTCTGGGAGACCTAAACTTTCACCTCGAAAAGATCAACGACCACAACACCGCCACCCTCGTGGACAACCTCGCCAACCTCGGACTTAAACAACTGGTCACTCCCCCCACCCACATCGCAGGTCACACACTCGACCCCATCTTCACCTCCAGCAATCATGTCTCCTTCAGCCACACTACGGATCTCATCTGGACTGACCACAGCTGCGTCCACTTCACCTACAACAAGCCCAAACCCACCAACCACCTCCAACCAACTCTGCAAAGAAACTGGAACAAAACCACCACGGACCAAATCTCCGCATTACTCCTTCAAAACACCCCAGCCCTCTCTTCTAACGTTAACGAAGCCGCCGCCAACCTCACCCTATGGCTATCCAACACCGCTGATACCTTAGCTCCACTGAAAAAACGTCAAAACAAACCCGGCAACAAGAAGGCCTCATGGTTCAACGATGAGCTTAAGAAATCCAAGAAACTCTGCCGCTCCCTCGAAAAGGCCTGGAAAAAAGACCCTACCACCAGCACCAAGGACGCCTTCAAAAACGCCACCCGTACTCACCACCAACTAATCCGAAAAGCCAAGAAAACAGCATTCAAGGATCGACTTGACAACAACGCCCACAACAGCAAGGAACTTTTCAACATCGTCAAGGAATTCTCCAATCCCTCGGCCAACTCCAACGACATCACCCCCTCTCAAACCCTCTGCGACTCCCTAGCCTCATTTTTCCACAACAAGATTGCAGACATCCACAACAGCTTTGACAACCAACCCGGAAACCAACCCACCCCACCATCTGCTGTACACCTTCCCCCCGTGAACACCCTTAACGCCTGGAACCCAATCTCCACTGAGGACACCATCCGCCTGATGAATTCCATCCACTCAGGATCCCCCACAGACCCATGCCCTCACCACGTCTTCAACAAAGCAGACTCCGTCATAGCACCGCACCTCCGAGACGTCATCAACTGCTCCTTCAACTCCGCTACCTTCCCAGAAGACTGGAAACACGCTGAACTCACTGCCCTTCTGAAAAAACCCACAGCAGACCCCACCGAACTCAAAAATTACCGCCCCATCTCGCTTCTTCCATTTCCGGCCAAAGTCATCGAGAAAGCAGTCAACAACCAGCTCGCCGCCTTCCTCGAAGCCAACAAATCCCTCGACCCCTCACAATCTGGCTTCCGAGCAAAACACAGCACTGAGACCGCCCTCATCGCAGCAACAGACGACATCCGAACTCTACTGGACAATGGAGACACAGTCGCCCTCATCCTCCTTGACCTCTCTGCAGCATTCGACACAGTCTGCCACAGCACCCTTTTACAGCGCCTCAGAAACATCGGGATCCAAGGAAAAGCACTTGATTGGATCACCTCGTTCCTCACCGGAAGAACCCAGAGAGTCCGCCTTCCACCATTCAAGTCCGAGGCCTATGAAGTCATCTGCGGCGTACCACAAGGATCCTCACTCAGTCCCACCCTCTTCAACGTATACATGAGCCCCCTCGCGGCCATCGCACGCCATCACAACCTCAACATCATCTCTTACGCGGATGACACCCAACTTATCCTTTCTCTCACCAATGACCCCAGCACCGCCAAAACTAACCTACACGAAGGAATGAAAGAAGTTGCCGAATGGATGAAACACAGCCGTCTGAAACTGAACTCAGACAAAACTGAAGTACTCATCCTAGGTACGTCCCCCTCTTCATGGGACGACTCCTGGTGGCCGGAAGCCCTCGGAAAAGCACCCATCCCGACGGACCACGCACGGAACCTAGGCGTCATCCTGGATTCCTCACTCTCAATGAACAGACAAGTCAGCGCCGTATCCTCTTCCTGCTTCAACATTCTTCGCATGCTCAGAAAAACATTTCGCTGGATCCCCACCGAAACAAGGAAAACTGTCACCCACGCTCTGGTCACGAGCCGACTGGACTACGGAAACACCCTCTACGCAGGTACTACCGCAAAACTCCAGAAGAAACTCCAACGAATCCAAAACGCCTCAGCCAGAATCATATTAGACATCCCACGCAACGAACACATCTCTGGTCACCTCAAAGACCTCCACTGGCTACCCGTCAATAAGAGGATCACTTTCAGACTGCTTACCCACGCACACAAATCACTCTACGACATCGGACCAGAATGCCTCAACTCACGTCTGTCCTTTTACACCCCCTCCCGCCAACTACGCTCTTCCAGCCAAGCCCTCGCCACTATCCCTCGCATCAACAAGACCACCATGGGAGGCAGATCCTTTTCTTACCTGGCTGCTAAAACATGGAACTCTCTCCCCGCATACCTTCGCCTCACCCAGAACCACCTAGCATTCAGAAAGCAACTTAAAACCTGGATATTTGAAAGGTAATCCTCCTCCCCTTCCTAAGCGCCTTGAAACCCTATGGGTATGTAGTGCGCTATATAAGTTTTGTGACTTGACTTGACTTGACTTATCAGGAGGGACCTCAGTGCTGCATCTTTGAGCCCAGTAATGATCTTGAAAAGTAATTCTAACCGTACTTACCAGTAACTTCAATTTCCTTCGATAGGCTAATATTGACTGGTTTCACTTGGAAATTCTTCTAAGTGTGGAGTTTTGGAACTTTAAAATATTCATCTAAAATCAGCCAAACTACGAATTCCGATTTACTCACCTGTTATCAGGAGAGGCCTCAGTGCTGCATCTTTGAGCCCAGTACTGATCCTGAAAAGTAATTCTAACCGTGCTTACCAGTTACTTGAATTTCCTTCTATAGGCTAACATTGACTGGTTTCATTTGGAAATTCTTTAAGTGTGGAGTTTTGGAACTTTAAAATATTGCTCTAAAATCAGCCGATTTACGAATTCCGATTTACAAACCTGTTATCAGGAGAGACCTCAGTGCTGCATCTTTGAGCCCAGTACTGATCCTGAAAAGTAATTCTAACCGTACTTACCAGTAACTTGAATTTCCTTCCATAGGCTAACATTGACTGGTTTCACTTGGAAAATCTTCCGTGTGGAGTTTTGGAACTTTAAAATATTCCTCTAAAATCAGCCAAACTACAAATTCCAATTTACTCACCTGTTATCAGGAGAGACCTCTGTGCTGTATCTTTGAGCCCAGTACTTATCCTGAAAATTAATTCTAACAGTACTTACCAGTAACTTGAATTTCCTTCCATAGGCTAACATTGACTAGTTTCACCGTACTTACCAGTAACTTGAATTTCCTTCCATAGGCTAACATTGACTGGTTTCACTTGGAAAATCTTCCGTGTGGTGTTTTGGAACTTTAAAATATTCCTCTAAAATCAGCCGAACTACAAATTCCGATTTACTCACCTGTTATCAGGAGAGACCTCTCTGCTTCATCTTTGAGCCCAGTACTGATCCTGAAAAGTAATTCTAACCGTGCTTACCAGTAACTTGAATTTCCTTCCATAGGCTAACATTGACTGGTGTTCACCGTACTTACCAGTATTTTGAATTTCCTTCCATAGGATAACATTGCCTGCTTTTTGCTGAAAAAGTTTCTATGTGTCGATTTTTGAATCTTACAAATATTGCTTTAAAATCAGCCGAACTACGAATTTCGATTTACTCACCTGTTAACAGGAGAGACCTCAGTGCTGCATCATTGAGCCCAGTACTGATCCTGAAACATAATTCTAACCGTACTTACCAGTAACTTGAATTTCTTTCCATAGGTTAACATTGACTGGTTTCACTTGGAAATTCTTCTAAGTGTGGAGTTTTGAAACTTACAAATATTCCTCTAAAATCAGCCGAACTACGAATTCTGATTTACTCACCTGTTATCAGGAGGGACCTCAGTGCTGCATCTTTGAGCACAGTAATGATCTTGAAAAGTAATTCTAACCGTACTTACCAGTAACTTCAATTTCCTTCCATAGGCTAATATTGACTGGTTTCACTTGGAAATTCTTCTAAGTGTGGAGTTTTGGAACTTTAAAATATTCATCTAAAATCAGCCAAACTACGAATTCCGATTTACTCACCTGTTATCAGGAGAGGCCTCAGTGCTGCATCTTTGAGCCCAGTACTGATCCTGAAAAGTAATTCTAACCGTGCTTACCAGTTACTTGAATTTCCTTCTATAGGCTAACATTGACTGGTTTCATTTGGAAATTCTTTAAGTGTGGAGTTTTGGAACTTTAAAATATTGCTCTAAAATCAGCTGATTTACGAATTCCGATTTACAAACCTGTTATCAGGAGAGACCTCAGTGCTGCATCTTTGAGCCCAGTACTGATCCTGAAAAGTAATTCTAACCGTACTTACCAGTAACTTGAATTTCCTTCCATAGGCTAACATTGACTGGTTTCACTTGGAAAATCTTCCGTGTGGAGTTTTGGAACTTTAAAATATTCCTCTAAAATCAGCCAAACTACAAATTCCGATTTACTCACCTGTTATCAGGAGAGACCTCTGTGCTGTATCTTTGAGCCCAGTACTTATCCTGAAAATTAATTCTAACAGTACTTACCAGTAACTTGAATTTCCTTCCATAGGCTAACATTGACTAGTTTCACCGTACTTACCAGTAACTTGAATTTCCTTCCATAGGCTAACATTGACTGGTTTCATTTGGAAATTTTATAAGTGTGGAGTTTTGGAAGTTTAAAATACTGCGCTAAAATCTTCCGAACTACAAGTTTCGATTTACTCACCTGTTATCAGGAGAGACCTCTGTGCTGTATCTTTGAGCCCAGTACTGATCCTGAAAAGTAATTATAACCGTGCCTACCAGTAACTTGAATTTCCTTCCATAGGCTAACATTGACTGGTGTCACTTGGAAATTCTTCTGTGTGGAGTTTTGCAACTTTAAAATATTCCTCTAAAATCAGCCGAACTACAAATTCCGATTTACTCACATGTTATCAGGAGAGACCTCTGTGCTGTATCTTTGAGCCCAGTACTGATCCTGAAAAGTAATTCTAACCGTACTTACCAGTAACTTGAATTTCCTTCCATAGGCTAACATTGACTGGTTTCACTTGGAAATTCTTCTGTGTGGAGTTTTGGAACTTTAAAATATTCCTCTAAAATCAGCCGAACTGCAAATTCCGATTTACTCACATGTTATCAGGAGAGACCTCTCTGCTGTATCTTTGAGCCCAGTACTGATCCTGAAAAGTAATTCTAACAGTACTTACCAGTAACTTGAATTTCCTTCCATAGGCTAACATTGACTGGTTTCACCATACTTACCAGTAACTTGAATTTCCTTCCATAGGCTAACATTGACTGGTTTCACTTGGAAATTCTTATAAGTGTGGATATTGGAAGTTTCAAATATTGCACTAAAATCAGCCGAACTACAAATTTCGATTTACTCACCTGTTATCAGGAGAGACCTCAGTGCTCCATCTTTGAGCCCAGTACTGATCCTGAAAAGTAATTCTAACTGTGCTTACCAGTAACTTTAATTTCCTTCCATAGGCTAACACTGACTGGTTTCAATTGCAAATTCTTGTAAGTGTGGAGTTTTGGAACTTTAAAATATTCCTCTAAAATCATCCGAACTACGAATTCTAATTCACTCACCTGTTATCAGGAGAGACATCAGTGCTGCATCTACGAGCCCAGTAGTGATCCTGAAAAGTATTTCTAACCGTGCTTACCAGTTACTTGATTTTCCTTCTATAGGCTAACATTGACTGGTTTCACTTGGAAATTCTTCTAAGTGTGGAGTTTTGGAACTTTAAAATATTCATCTAAAATCAGCCAAACTACGAATTCCGATTTACTCACCTGTTATCAGGAGAGGCCTCAGTGCTGCATCTTTGAGCCCAGTACTGATCCTGAAAAGTAATTCTAACCGTACTTACCAGTAAGTTGAATTTCCTTCCATAGGCTAACATTGACTGGTTTCACTTGGAAAATCTTCCGTGTGGAGTTTTGGAACTTTAAAATATTCCTCTAAAATCAGCCAAACTACAAATTCCGATTTACTCACCTGTTATCAGGAGAGACCTCTGTGCTGTATCTTTGAGCCCAGTACTTATCCTGAAAATTAATTCTAACAGTACTTGCCAGTAACTTGAATTTCCTTCCATAGGCTAACATTGACTAGTTTCACCGTACTTACCAGTAACTTGAATTTCCTTCCATAGGCTAACATTGACTGGTTTCATTTGGAAATTTTATAAGTGTGGAGTTTTGGAAGTTTAAAATACTGCGCTAAAATCTTCCGAACTACAAGTTTCGATTTACTCACCTGTTATCAGGAGAGACCTCTGTGCTGTATCTTTGAGCCCAGTACTGATCCTGAAAAGTAATTATAACCGTGCTTACCAGTAACTTGAATTTCCTTCCATAGGCTAACATTGACTGGTTTCACTTGGAAATTCTTCTGTGTGGAGTTTTGGAACTTTAAAATATTCCTCTAAAATCAGCCGAACTACAAATTCCGATTTACTCACATGTTATCAGGAGAGACCTCTGTGCTGTATCTTTGAGCCCAGTACTGATCCTGAAAAGTAATTCTAACCGTACTTACCAGTAACTTGAATTTCCTTCCATAGGCTAACATTGACTGGTTTCACTTGGAAATTCTTCTGTGTGGAGTTTTGGAACTTTAAAATATTCCTCTAAAATCAGCCGAACTGCAAATTCCGATTTACTCACATGTTATCAGGAGAGACCTCTCTGCTGTATCTTTGAGCCCAGTACTGATCCTGAAAAGTATTTCTAACCGTGCTTACCAGTTACTTGATTTTTCCTTCTATAGGCTAACATTGACTGGTTTCATTTGGAAATGCTTTAAGTGTGGAGTTTTGGAACTTTAAAATATTGCTCTAAAATCAGCTGATTTACGAACTCCGATTTACAAACCTGTTATCAGGAGAGACCTCAGTGCTGCATCTTTGAGCCTAGTACTGATCCTGAAAAGTAATTCTAACCGTACTTACCAGTAACTTGAATTTCCTTCCATAGGCTAACATTGACTGGTTTCACTTGGAAAATCTTCCGTGTGGAGTTTTGGAACTTTAAAATATTCCTCTAAAATCAGCCAAACTACAAATTCCGATTTACTCACCTGTTATCAGGAGAGACCTCTGTGCTGTATCTTTGAGCCCAGTACTTATCCTGAAAATTAATTCTAACAGTACTTACCAGTAACTTGAATTTCCTTCCATAGGCTAACATTGACTAGTTTCACCGTACTTACCAGTAACTTGATTTTTCCTTCTATAGGCTAACATTGACTGGTTTCATTTGGAAATGCTTTAAGTGTGGAGTTTTGGAAATTTAAAATATTGCTCTAAAATCAGCTGATTTACGAACTCCGATTTACAAACCTGTTATCAGGAGAGACCTCAGTGCTGCATCTTTGAGCCCAGTACTGATCCTGAAAAGTAATTATAACCGTGCTTACCAGTAACTTGAATTTCCTTCCATAGGCTAACATTGACTGGTTTCATTTGGAAATTCTTCTGTGTGGAGTTTTGGAACTTTAAAATATTCCTCTAAAATCAGCCGAACTGCAAATTCCGATTTACTCACATGTTATCAGGAGAGACCTCTCTGCTGTATCTTTGAGCCCAGTACTGATCCTGAAAAGTAATTCTAACAGTACTTACCAGTAACTTGAATTTCCTTCCATAGGCTAACATTGACTGGTTTCACCGTACTTACCAGTAACTTGAATTTCCTTCCATAGGCTAACATTGACTGGTTTCACTTGGAAATTCTTATAAGTGTGGATATTGGAAGTTTCAAATATTGCACTAAAATCAGCCGAACTACAAATTTCGATTTACTCACCTGTTATCAGGAGAGACCTCAGTGCTCCATCGTTGAGCCCAGTACTGATCCTGAAAAGTAATTCTAACTGTGCTTACCAGTAACTTTAATTTCCTTCCATAGGCTAACACTGACTGGTTTCAATTGCAAATTCTTGTAAGTGTGGAGTTTTGGAACTTTAAAATATTCCTCTAAAATCATCCGAACTACGAATTCTAATTCACTCACCTGTTATCAGGAGAGACATCAGTGCTGCATCTATGAGCCCAGTAGTGATCCTGAAAAGTAATTCTAACCATGCTTACCAGTTTCTTGATTTTTCCTTCTATAGGCTAACATTGACTGGTTTCATTTGGAAATGCTTTAAGTGTGGAGTTTTGGAACTTTAAAATATTGCTCTAAAATCAGCTGATTTACGAACTCCGATTTACAAACCTGTTATCAGGAGAGACCTCAGTGCTGCATCTTTGAGCCCAGTACTGATCCTGAAAAGTAATTCTAACCGTGCTTACCAGTAACTTGAATTTCCTTCCATAGGCTAACATTGACTGGTGTTCACCGTACTTACCAGTAATTTGAATTTCCTTCCATAGGATAACATTGCCTGCTTTTTGCTGAAAAAGTTTCTATGTGTCGATTTTTGAATCTTAGAAATATTGCTTTAAAATCAGCCGAACTACGAATTCCGATTTACTCACCTGTTAACAGGAGAGACCTCAGTGCTGCATCATTGAGCCCAGTACTGATCCTGAAACGTAATTCTAACCGTACTTACCAGTAACTTGAATTTCCTTCCATAGACTAACATTGACTGGTTTCACTTGGAAATACGTCCGTGTGGAGTTTTGGAATTTAAAATATTCCTCTAAAATCACCTAAACTACAATTTCCGATTTACTCACCTGTTATCAGGAGAGACCTCTGTGCTGTATCTTTGAGCCTAGTACTGATTCTGAAAAGTAATTCTAACAGTACTTACCAGTAACTTGAATTTCCTTCCATAGGCTAACATTGACTGGTTTCACCGTACTTACCAGTAACTTGAATTTCCTTCCATAGGCTAACATTGACTGGTTTCACTTGGAAATTCTTATAAGTGTGGAGTTTTGAAACTTTAAAATATTCGTCTAAAATCAGCCGAACTACGAATTCCGATTTACTCACCTGTTATCAGTAGAGACCTCAGTGCTGCATCTTTGAGCCCAGTACTGATCCTGAAAAATTATTCTAACTGTACTTACCAGTAACTTGAATTTCCTTCCATAGGCTAACATTGACTGGTTTCACTTGGAAATTCTTCCACGTGTGGAGTTTTGGATCTTTAAAATTTTAATCTAAAATCAGCTGAGATATGAATTCCGATATACAAACCTGTTATCAGGAGAGACCTCAGTGGTGCATCTTTGAGCCCAGTACTGATCCTGAAAAGTAATTCTAACCATACTTAACAGTAACTTGAATTTCCTTCCATAGGTTAACATTGACTGGTTTCACTTGGAAATTCTTCCGTGTGGAGTTTTGGAACTTTAAAATATTCCTCTAAAATCAGCCAAACTACAAATTCCGATTTACTCACCTGTTATCAGGAGAGACCTCTGTGCTGTATCTTTGAGCCCAGTACTGATACTGAAAAGTAATTCTAACAGTACTTACCAGTAACTTGAATTTCCTTCCATAGGCTAACATTGACTGGTTTCACCGTCTTACCAGTAACTTGAATTTCCTTCCATAGGCTAACATTGACTGCTGTTCACCGTACTTACCAGTAATTTGAATTTCCTTCCATAGGATAACATTGCCTGCTTTTTGCTGAAAAAGTCTCTATGTGTCGATTTTTGAATCTTACAAATATTGCTCTAAAATCAGCCGAACTACGAATTCCGATTTACTCACCTGTTAACAGGAGAGACCTCAGTGCTGCATCATTGAGCCCAGTACTGATCCTGAAACGTAATTCTAACCGTACTTACCAGTAACTTGAACTTCCTTCCATAGGCTAACATTGACTGGTTTCACTTGGAAAATCTTCCGTGTAGAGTTTTGGAACTTTAAAATATTCCTCTAAAATCACCTAAACTACAAATTCCAATTTACTCACCTGTTATCAGGAGAGACCTCTGTGCTGTATCTTTGAGCCCAGTACTGATACTGAAAAGTAATTCTAACAGTACTTACCAGTAACTTGAATTTCCTTCCATAGGCTAACATTGACTGGTTTCACCGTCTTACCAGTAACTTGAATTTCCTTCCATAGGCTAACATTGACTGGTTTCAGTTGGAAATTCTTATAAGAGTGGAGTTTTGAAACTTTAAAATATTCGTCTAAAATCAGCCGAACTACGAATTCCGATTTACTCACCTGTTATCAGGAGAGACCTCAATGCTGCATCTTTGAGCCCAGTACTGATCCTGAAAAATATTCTAACTGTACTTACCAGTAACTTGAATTTCCTTCCATAGGCTAACATTGACTGGTTTCACTTGGAAATTCTTCCAAGTGTGGAGTTTTGAAACTTACAAATATTCCTCTAAAATCAGCCGAACTACGAATTCCGATTTACTCACCTGTTATCAGGAGAGAACTCTGTGCTGTATCTTTGAGCCCAGTACTTATCCTGAAAAGTAATTCTAACAGTACTTACCAGTTACTTGAATTTCCTCCCATAGGCTAACATTGACTAGTTTCACCGTACTTACCAGTAACTTGAATTTCCTTCCATAGGCTAACATTGACTGGTTTCACTTGGAAATTCTTATAAGTGTGGAGTTTTGGAAGTTTAAAATACTGCGCTAAAATCAGCCGAACTATGAATTCCGATTTACTCACCCGTTATCAGGAGAGACCTCAGTGCTGCATCTTTGAGCTCAGTACTGATCCTGAAAAACAATTCTAACCATACTTACCAGTAACTTGAATTTCCTTCCATAGATTAACATTGACTGGTTTCACTTGGAAATTCTTGTAAGTGTGGAGTTTTGGAACTTTAAAATATTCCTCTAAAATCAGCCGGACTACGAATTCCGATTTACTTACCTGTTATCGGGAGAGACCTCAGTGCTGCATCTTTGAGGCCAGTACTGATCTTGAAAAGTAATTCTAACCGTGGTTACCAGTAACTTGAATTTCCTTCCATAGGCTAACATTGACTGGTTTCACTTGGAAATTCTTCTAAGTGTGGAGTTTTGAAACTTTAAAATATTCCTCTAAAAACAGCCGAACTATGAATTCCGATTTACTCACCTGTTATCAGGAGAGACCTCAGTGCTGCATCTTTGAGCTCAGTACTGATCCTGAAAAATAATTCTAACCATTTTTACCAGTAACTTGAATTTCCTCCCATAGGGTAACATTGACTGGTTTCACTTGGAAATTCTTCTAAGTGTGGAGTTTTGGAACTTTAAAATATTGCTCTAAAATCAGCCGAACTATTAATTCTGATTTACTCACCTGTTATCAGGAGAGATCTTAGTGCTGCATCTTTGAGCCCAGTACTGATCCTGAAAAGTAGTTCTAACCGTGCTTACCAGTAGCTTGAATTTCCTTCCCTAGGCTAACATTGACTGGTTTCACCGTACTTACCAGTAATTTGAATTTCCTTCAATAGGATGTCATTGCCTGCTTTTTGCTGAAAAAGTTTCTAAGTGTGGATTTTTGAAACTTACAAATATTCCTCTAAAATCAGCCGAACTACGAATTCTGATTCACTCACCTGTTATCAGGAGAGACATCAGTGCTGCAACTTTGAGCCTAGTACTGATCCAGAAAAGTAATTCTAACCGTGCTTACCAGTAAGTTGTATTTCCTTCCATAGGCTAACATTAACTGGTTTCACTTGGAAATTCTTATGTGTGGAGTTTTGTTACTTTAAAATATTGCTCTAAAATCAGCCGAGCTACGAAATCTGATTTACTCACCTTTTTTCAGGAGAGACCTCAGTGCTGCACCTTTGAGCACAGTATTGATCCTGAAAATAATTCTAATTGTACTTACCAGTAACATGAATTTCCTTCCATAGGCTAACATTGACTGGTTTCATTTGGAAAATCTTCCGTGTAGAGTTTTGGAACTTTAAAATATTCCTCTAAAATCACCTAAACTACAAATTCCAATTTACTCACCTGTTATCAGGAGAGACCTCTGTGCTGTATCTTTGAGCCCAGTACTGATACTGAAAAGTAATTCTAACAGTACTTACCAGTAACTTGAATTTCCTTCCATAGGCTAACATTGACTGGTTTCACCGTCTTACCAGTAACTTGAATTTCCTTCCATAGGCTAACATTGACTGGTTTCAGTTGGAAATTCTTATAAGAGTGGAGTTTTGAAACTTTAAAATATTCGTCTAAAATCAGCCGAACTACGAATTCCGATTTACTCACCTGTTATCAGGAGAGACCTCAATGCTGCATCTTTGAGCCCAGTACTGATCCTGAAAAATATTCTAACTGTACTTACCAGTAACTTGAATTTCCTTCCATAGGCTAACATTGACTGGTTTCACTTGGAAATTCTTCCAAGTGTGGAGTTTTGAAACTTACAAATATTCCTCTAAAATCAGCCGAACTACGAATTCCGATTTACTCACCTGTTATCAGGAGAGAACTCTGTGCTGTATCTTTGAGCCCAGTACTTATCCTGAAAAGTAATTCTAACAGTACTTACCAGTTACTTGAATTTCCTCCCATAGGCTAACATTGACTAGTTTCACCGTACTTACCAGTAACTTGAATTTCCTTCCATAGGCTAACATTGACTGGTTTCACTTGGAAATTCTTATAAGTGTGGAGTTTTGGAAGTTTAAAATACTGCGCTAAAATCAGCCGAACTATGAATTCCGATTTACTCACCCGTTATCAGGAGAGACCTCAGTGCTGCATCTTTGAGCTCAGTACTGATCCTGAAAAACAATTCTAACCATACTTACCAGTAACTTGAATTTCCTTCCATAGATTAACATTGACTGGTTTCACTTGGAAATTCTTGTAAGTGTGGAGTTTTGGAACTTTAAAATATTCCTCTAAAATCAGCCGGACTACGAATTCCGATTTACTTACCTGTTATCGGGAGAGACCTCAGTGCTGCATCTTTGAGGCCAGTACTGATCTTGAAAAGTAATTCTAACCGTGGTTACCAGTAACTTGAATTTCCTTCCATAGGCTAACATTGACTGGTTTCACTTGGAAATTCTTCTAAGTGTGGAGTTTTGAAACTTTAAAATATTCCTCTAAAAACAGCCGAACTATGAATTCCGATTTACTCACCTGTTATCAGGAGAGACCTCAGTGCTGCATCTTTGAGCTCAGTACTGATCCTGAAAAATAATTCTAACCATTTTTACCAGTAACTTGAATTTCCTCCCATAGGGTAACATTGACTGGTTTCACTTGGAAATTCTTCTAAGTGTGGAGTTTTGGAACTTTAAAATATTGCTCTAAAATCAGCCGAACTATTAATTCTGATTTACTCACCTGTTATCAGGAGAGATCTTAGTGCTGCATCTTTGAGCCCAGTACTGATCCTGAAAAGTAGTTCTAACCGTGCTTACCAGTAGCTTGAATTTCCTTCCCTAGGCTAACATTGACTGGTTTCACCGTACTTACCAGTAATTTGAATTTCCTTCAATAGGATGTCATTGCCTGCTTTTTGCTGAAAAAGTTTCTAAGTGTGGATTTTTGAAACTTACAAATATTCCTCTAAAATCAGCCGAACTACGAATTCTGATTCACTCACCTGTTATCAGGAGAGACATCAGTGCTGCAACTTTGAGCCTAGTACTGATCCAGAAAAGTAATTCTAACCGTGCTTACCAGTAAGTTGTATTTCCTTCCATAGGCTAACATTAACTGGTTTCACTTGGAAATTCTTATGTGTGGAGTTTTGTTACTTTAAAATATTGCTCTAAAATCAGCCGAGCTACGAAATCTGATTTACTCACCTTTTTTCAGGAGAGACCTCAGTGCTGCACCTTTGAGCACAGTATTGATCCTGAAAATAATTCTAATTGTACTTACCAGTAACATGAATTTCCTTCCATAGGCTAACATTGACTGGTTTCATTTGGAAATTCTTTAAGTGTGGAGTTTTGGAACTTTAAAAAATTGCTCTAAAATCTGCCGATTTACGAATTCCGATTTACAAACCTGTTATCAGGAGAGACTTCAGTGCTGCATCTTTGAGCCCAGTACTGATCCTGATAAGTAATTCTAACTGTACTTACCAGTAACTTGAATTTCCGTCCATAGGCTAACATTGACTGGTTTCACTTGGAAATTCTTCTGTGTGGAGTTTTGGAACTTTAAAATATTCCTCTAAAATCAGCCAAACTACAAATTCCGATTTACTCACCTGTTATCAGGAGAGACGTTAGTGCTGCATCTCTGAGCCCAGTACTGATCCTGAAAAGTAATTCTAACCGTGCTTACCAGTAACTTGAATTTCCTTCCATAGGCTAACATTGACTGGTTTCACAATACTTACCAGTAATTTGAATTTCCTTCCATAGGATATCATTGCCTGCTTTTTGCTGAAAAAGTTTTTAAGTTTTGATTTTTGAAACTTACAAATATTCCTTTAAAATCAGCCGAACTATGAATTCCGATTTACGTACCTGTTATCAGGAGAGACCTCAGTGCTGCATCTTTGAGCCCAGTACTGATCCTGAAAAATAATTCTAACCATACTTACCAGTAACTTGAATTTCCTCCCATAGTGTAACATTGACTGGTTTCACTTGGAAATACTTCTAAGTGTGGAGTTTTGGAACTTTAAAATATTGCTCTAAAATCAGACGAACTAAGAATTCCGATTTACTCACCTGTTATCAGGAGAGACCCCAGTGCTGCATCTTTGACCCCAGTGCTTATCCTGAAAAGTAATTCTACCCTTACTTACCAGTAACTTGAATTTCGTTCCATAGGATATCATTGCCTGCTTTTTGCTGAAAAAGTTTCTAAGTGTCGATTTTTGAAACTTACAAATATTCCTCTAAAATCAGCCAAACTATGAATTCCGATTCACTCACCTGTTATCAGGAGAGACATCAGTGCTGCATCTTTGAGACCAGTACTGATCTTGAAAAGTAATTCTAACCATGGTTACCAGTAACTTGAATTTCCTTCCATAGGCTAACATTGACTGGTTTCACTTGGAAATTCTTCTAAATGTGGAGTTTTGGAACTTTAAAATATTCCTCTAAAATCAGCTGAACTATGAATTCCGATTTACTCACCTGTTATCAGGAGAGACCTCAGTGCTGCATCTTTGAGCCCAGTACTGATCCTGAAAAATAATTCTAACCATACTTTCCAGTAACTTGAATTTCCTCCCATAGGTTAACATTAACTGGTTTCACTTGGAAATTCTTCTAAGTGTGGAGTTTTGGAATTTTAAAATATTGCTGTAAAATCAGCCGAACTACGAATTCTGATTTACTCACCTGTTATCAGGAGAGACCTTAGTGCTGCATCTTTGAGCCCAGTACTGATCCTGAAAAGTAATTCTAACCATGCTTACCAGTAACTTGAATTTCCTTCCATAGGCTAACATTGACTGGTTTCACTTGGAAATTCTTCTAAATGTGGAGTTTTGGAACTTTAAAATATTCCTCTAAAATCAGCTGAACTATGAATTCCGATTTACTCACCTGTTATCAGGAGAGACCTCAGTGCTGCATCTTTGAGCCCAGTACTGATCCTGAAAAATAATTCTAACCATACTTTCCAGTAACTTGAATTTCCTCCCATAGGTTAACATTAACTGGTTTCACTTGGAAATTCTTCTAAGTGTGGAGTTTTGGAATTTTAAAATATTGCTGTAAAATCAGCCGAACTACGAATTCTGATTTACTCACCTGTTATCAGGAGAGACCTTAGTGCTGCATCTTTGAGCCCAGTACTGATCCTGAAAAGTAATTCTAACCATGCTTACCAGTAACTTGAATTTCCTTCCATAGGCTAACATTGACTGGTTTCACCGTACTTACCAGTAATTTGAATTTCCTTCCATAGGATGTCATTGCCTGCTTTTTGCTGAAAAAGTTTCTAAGTGTCGATTTTTGAATCTTACAAATATTGCTTTAAAATCAGCCGAACTACGAATTCCGATTTACTCACCTGTTATCAGGAGAGACCTCTGTGCTGTATCTTTGAGCCCAGTACTTATCCTGAAAATTAATTCTAACAGTACTTACCAGTAACTTGAATTTCCTTCCATAGGCTAACATTGACTAGTTTCACCGTACTTACCAGTAACTTGAATTTCCTTCCATAGGCTAACATTGACTGGTTTCACTTGGAAAATCTTCCGTGTGGTGTTTTGGAACTTTAAAATATTCCTCTAAAATCAGCCGAACTACAAATTCCGATTTACTCACCTGTTATCAGGAGAGACCTCTCTGCTGCATCTTTGAGCCCAGTACTGATCCTGAAAAGTAATTCTAACCGTGCTTACCAGTAACTTGAATTTCCTTCCATAGGCTAACATTGACTGGTGTTCACCGTACTTACCAGTATTTTGAATTTCCTTCCATAGGATAACATTGCCTGCTTTTTGCTGAAAAAGTTTCTATGTGTCGATTTTTGAATCTTACAAATATTGCTTTAAAATCAGCCGAACTACGAATTCCGATTTACTCACCTGTTAACAGGAGAGACCTCAGTGCTGCATCATTGAGCCCAGTACTGATCCTGAAACATAATTCTAACCGTACTTACCAGTAACTTGAATTTCTTTCCATAGGTTAACATTGACTGGTTTCACTTGGAAATTCTTCTAAGTGTGGAGTTTTGAAACTTACAAATATTCCTCTAAAATCAGCCGAACTACGAATTCTGATTTACTCACCTGTTATCAGGAGGGACCTCAGTGCTGCATCTTTGAGCACAGTAATGATCCTGAAAAGTAATTCTAACCGTACTTACCAGTAACTTCAATTTCCTTCCATAGGCTAATATTGACTGGTTTCACTTGGAAATTCTTCTAAGTGTGGAGTTTTGGAACTTTAAAATATTCATCTAAAATCAGCCAAACTACGAATTCCGATTTACTCACCTGTTATCAGGAGAGGCCTCAGTGCTGCATCTTTGAGCCCAGTACTGATCCTGAAAAGTAATTCTAAC
Source organism: Triturus cristatus (assembly GCF_964204655.1). Lineage (NCBI taxonomy): Eukaryota > Metazoa > Chordata > Amphibia > Caudata > Salamandridae > Triturus > Triturus cristatus. Next base: position 1,321,148,677 of record NC_140590.1, read on the forward strand.
CGTGCTTACCAGTTACTTGAATTTCCTTCTATAGGCTAACATTGACTGGTTTCATTTGGAAATTCTTTAAGTGTGGAGTTTTGGAACTTTAAAATATTGCTCTAAAATCAGCTGATTTACGAATTCCGATTTACAAACCTGTTATCAGGAGAGACCTCAGTGCTGCATCTTTGAGCCCAGTACTGATCCTGAAAAGTAATTCTAACCGTACTTACCAGTAACTTGAATTTCCTTCCATAGGCTAACATTGACTGGTTTCACTTGGAAAATCTTCCGTGTGGAGTTTTGGAACTTTAAAATATTCCTCTAAAATCAGCCAAACTACAAATTCCGATTTACTCACCGGTTATCAGGAGAGACCTCTGTGCTGTATCTTTGAGCCCAGTACTTATCCTGAAAATTAATTCTAACAGTACTTACCAGTAACTTGAATTTCCTTCCATAGGCTAACATTGACTAGTTTCACCGTACTTACCAGTAACTTGAATTTCCTTCCATAGGCTAACATTGACTGGTTTCATTTGGAAATTTTATAAGTGTGGAGTTTTGGAAGTTTAAAATACTGCGCTAAAATCTTCCGAACTACAAGTTTCGATTTACTCACCTGTTATCAGGAGAGACCTCTGTGCTGTATCTTTGAGCCCAGTACTGATCCTGAAAAGTAATTCTAACCGTACTTACCAGTAACTTGAATTTCCTTCCATAGGCTAACATTGACTGGTTTCACTTGGAAATTCTTCTGTGTGGAATTTTGGAACTTTAAAATATTCCTCTAAAATCAGCCGAACTGCAAATTCCGATTTACTCACATGTTATCAGGAGAGACCTCTCTGCTGTATCTTTGAGCCCAGTACTGATCCTGAAAAGTAATTCTAACAGTACTTACCAGTAACTTGAATTTCCTTCCATAGGCTAACATTGACTGGTTTCACCGTACTTACCAGTAACTTGAATTTCCTTCCATAGGCTAACATTGACTGGTTTCACTTGGAAATTCTTATAAGTGTGGATATTGGAAGTTTCAAATATTGCACTAAAATCAGCCGAACTACAAATTTCGATTTACTCACCTGTTATCAGGAGAGACCTCAGTGCTCCATCTTTGAGCCCAGTACTGATCCTGAAAAGTAATTCTAACTGTGCTTACCAGTAACTTTAATTTCCTTCCATAGGCTAACACTGACTGGTTTCAATTGCAAATTCTTGTAAGTGTGGAGTTTTGGAACTTTAAAATATTCCTCTAAAATCATCCGAACTACGAATTCTAATTCACTCACCTGTTATCAGGAGAGACATCAGTGCTGCATCTATGAGCCCAGTAGTGATCCTGAAAATTATTTCTAACCGTGCTTACCAGTTACTTGATTTTTCCTTCTATAGGCTAACATTGACTGGTTTCATTTGGAAATGCTTTAAGTGTGGAGTTTTGGAACTTTAAAATATTGCTCTAAAATCAGCTGATTTACGAACTCCGATTTACAAACCTGTTATCAGGAGAGACCTCAGTGCTGCATCTTTGAGCCCAGTACTGATCCTGAAAAGTAATTCTAACCGTGCTTACCAGTAACTTGAATTTCCTTCCATAGGCTAACATTGACTGGTGTTCACCGTACTTACCAGTAATTTGAATTTCCTTCCATAGGATAACATTGCCTGCTTTTTGCTGAAAAAGTTTCTATGCGTCGATTTTTGAATCTTACAAATATTGCTTTAAAATCAGCCGAACTACGAATTCCGATTTACTCACCTGTTAACAGGAGAGACCTCAGTGCTGCATCATTGAGCCCAGTACTGATCCTGAAACGTAATTCTAACCGTACTTACCAGTAACTTGAATTTCCTTCCATAGACTAACATTGACTGGTTTCACTTGGAAAATCGTCCGTGTGGAGTTTTGGAACTTAAAATATTCCTCTAAAATCACCTAAACTACAATTTCCGATTTACTCACCTGTTATCAGGAGAGACCTCTGTGCTGTATCTTTGAGCCCAGTACTGATTCTGAAAAGTAATTCTAACAGTACTTACCAGTAACTTGAATTTCCTTCCATAGGCTAACATTGACTGGTTTCACTTGGAAAATCTTCCGTGTGGAGTTTTGGAACTTTAAAATATTCCTCTAAAATCAGCCAAACTACAAATTCCGATTTACTCACCGGTTATCAGGAGAGACCTCTGTGCTGTATCTTTGAGCCCAGTACTTATCCTGAAAATTAATTCTAACAGTACTTACCAGTAACTTGAATTTCCTTCCATAGGCTAACATTGACTAGTTTCACCGTACTTACCAGTAACTTGAATTTCCTTCCATAGGCTAACATTGACTGGTTTCATTTGGAAATTTTATAAGTGTGGAGTTTTGGAAGTTTAAAATACTGCGCTAAAATCTTCCGAACTACAAGTTTCGATTTACTCACCTGTTATCAGGAGAGACCTCTGTGCTGTATCTTTGAGCCCAGTACTGATCCTGAAAAGTAATTCTAACCGTACTTACCAGTAACTTGAATTTCCTTCCATAGGCTAACATTGACTGGTTTCACTTGGAAATTCTTCTGTGTGGAATTTTGGAACTTTAAAATATTCCTCTAAAATCAGCCGAACTGCAAATTCCGATTTACTCACATGTTATCAGGAGAGACCTCTCTGCTGTATCTTTGAGCCCAGTACTGATCCTGAAAAGTAATTCTAACAGTACTTACCAGTAACTTGAATTTCCTTCCATAGGCTAACATTGACTGGTTTCACCGTACTTACCAGTAACTTGAATTTCCTTCCATAGGCTAACATTGACTGGTTTCACTTGGAAATTCTTATAAGTGTGGATATTGGAAGTTTCAAATATTGCACTAAAATCAGCCGAACTACAAATTTCGATTTACTCACCTGTTATCAGGAGAGACCTCAGTGCTCCATCTTTGAGCCCAGTACTGATCCTGAAAAGTAATTCTAACTGTGCTTACCAGTAACTTTAATTTCCTTCCATAGGCTAACACTGACTGGTTTCAATTGCAAATTCTTGTAAGTGTGGAGTTTTGGAACTTTAAAATATTCCTCTAAAATCATCCGAACTACGAATTCTAATTCACTCACCTGTTATCAGGAGAGACATCAGTGCTGCATCTATGAGCCCAGTAGTGATCCTGAAAATTATTTCTAACCGTGCTTACCAGTTACTTGATTTTTCCTTCTATAGGCTAACATTGACTGGTTTCATTTGGAAATGCTTTAAGTGTGGAGTTTTGGAACTTTAAAATATTGCTCTAAAATCAGCTGATTTACGAACTCCGAATTACAAACCTGTTATCAGGAGAGACCTCAGTGCTGCATCTTTGAGCCCAGTACTGATCCTGAAAAGTAATTCTAACCGTGCTTACCAGTAACTTGAATTTCCTTCCATAGGCTAACATTGACTGGTGTTCACCGTACTTACCAGTAATTTGAATTTCCTTCCATAGGATAACATTGCCTGCTTTTTGCTGAAAAAGTTTCTATGCGTCGATTTTTGAATCTTACAAATATTGCTTTAAAATCAGCCGAACTACGAATTCCGATTTACTCACCTGTTAACAGGAGAGACCTCAGTGCTGCATCATTGAGCCCAGTACTGATCCTGAAACGTAATTCTAACCGTACTTACCAGTAACTTGAATTTCCTTCCATAGACTAACATTGACTGGTTTCACTTGGAAAATCGTCCGTGTGGAGTTTTGGAACTTAAAATATTCCTCTAAAATCACCTAAACTACAATTTCCGATTTACTCACCTGTTATCAGGAGAGACCTCTGTGCTGTATCTTTGAGCCCAGTACTGATTCTGAAAAGTAATTCTAACAGTACTTACCAGTAACTTGAATTTCCTTCCATAGGCTAACATTGACTGGTTTCACCGTACTTACCAGTAACTTGAATTTCCTTCCATAGGCTAACAGTGACTGGTTTCACTTGGAAATTCTTATAAGTGTGGAGTTTTGAAACTTTAAAATATTCGTCTAAAATCAGCCGAACTACGAATTCCGATTTACTCACCTGTTATCAGTAGAGACCTCAGTGCTGCATCTTTGAGCCCAGTACTGATCCTGAAAAATTATTCTAACTGTACTTACCAGTAACTTGAATTTCCTTCCATAGGCTAACATTGACTGGTTTCACTTGGAAATTCTTCCACGTGTGGAGTTTTGGATCTTTAAAATTTTAATCTAAAATCAGCTGAAATATGAATTCCGATATACTCACCTGTTATCAGGAGAGACCTCAGTGGTGCATCTTTGAGCCCAGTACTGATCCTGAAAAGTAATTCTAACCGTACTGAACAGTAACTTGAATTTCCTTCCATAGGTTAACATTGACTGGTTTCACTTGGAAATTCTTCTGTGTGGAATTTTGGAACTTTAAAATATTCCTCTAAAATCAGCCGAACTGCAAATTCCGATTTACTCACATGTTATCAGGAGAGACCTCTCTGCTGTATCTTTGAGCCCAGTACTGATCCTGAAAAGTAATTCTAACAGTACTTACCAGTAACTTGAATTTCCTTCCATAGGCTAACATTGACTGGTTTCACCGTACTTACCAGTAACTTGAATTTCCTTCCATAGGCTAACATTGACTGGTTTCACTTGGAAATTCTTATAAGTGTGGATATTGGAAGTTTCAAATATTGCACTAAAATCAGCCGAACTACAAATTTCGATTTACTCACCTGTTATCAGGAGAGACCTCTGTGCTGTATCTTTGAGCCCAGTACTGATCCTGAAAAGTAATTCTAACCGTACTTACCAGTAACTTGAATTTCCTTCCATAGGCTAACATTGACTGGTTTCACTTGGAAATTCTTCTGTGTGGAATTTTGGAACTTTAAAATATTCCTCTAAAATCAGCCGAACTGCAAATTCCGATTTACTCACATGTTATCAGGAGAGACCTCTCTGCTGTATCTTTGAGCCCAGTACTGATCCTGAAAAGTAATTCTAACAGTACTTACCAGTAACTTGAATTTCCTTCCATAGGCTAACATTGACTGGTTTCACCGTACTTACCAGTAACTTGAATTTCCTTCCATAGGCTAACATTGACTGGTTTCACTTGGAAATTCTTATAAGTGTGGATATTGGAAGTTTCAAATATTGCACTAAAATCAGCCGAACTACAAATTTCGATTTACTCACCTGTTATCAGGAGAGACCTCAGTGCTCCATCTTTGAGCCCAGTACTGATCCTGAAAAGTAATTCTAACTGTGCTTACCAGTAACTTTAATTTCCTTCCATAGGCTAACACTGACTGGTTTCAATTGCAAATTCTTGTAAGTGTGGAGTTTTGGAACTTTAAAATATTCCTCTAAAATAATCCGAACTACGAATTCTAATTCACTCACCTGTTATCAGGAGAGACATCAGTGCTGCATCTATGAGCCCAGTAGTGATCCTGAAAATTATTTCTAACCGTGCTTACCAGTTACTTGATTTTTCCTTCTATAGGCTAACATTGACTGGTTTCATTTGGAAATGCTTTAAGTGTGGAGTTTTGGAACTTTAAAATATTGCTCTAAAATCAGCTGATTTACGAACTCCGATTTACAAACCTGTTATCAGGAGAGACCTCAGTGCTGCATCTTTGAGCCCAGTACTGATCCTGAAAAGTAATTCTAACCGTGCTTACCAGTAACTTGAATTTCCTTCCATAGGCTAACATTGACTGGTGTTCACCGTACTTACCAGTAATTTGAATTTCCTTCCATAGGATAACATTGCCTGCTTTTTGCTGAAAAAGTTTCTATGCGTCGATTTTTGAATCTTACAAATATTGCTTTAAAATCAGCCGAACTACGAATTCCGATTTACTCACCTGTTAACAGGAGAGACCTCAGTGCTGCATCATTGAGCCCAGTACTGATCCTGAAACGTAATTCTAACCGTACTTACCAGTAACTTGAATTTCCTTCCATAGACTAACATTGACTGGTTTCACTTGGAAAATCGTCCGTGTGGAGTTTTGGAACTTAAAATATTCCTCTAAAATCACCTAAACTACAATTTCCGATTTACTCACCTGTTATCAGGAGAGACCTCTGTGCTGTATCTTTGAGCCCAGTACTGATTCTGAAAAGTAATTCTAACAGTACTTACCACTAACTTGAATTTCCTTCCATAGGCTAACATTGACTGGTTTCACCGTACTTACCAGTAACTTGAATTTCCTTCCATAGGCTAACAGTGACTGGTTTCACTTGGAAATTCTTATAAGTGTGGAGTTTTGAAACTTTAAAATATTCGTCTAAAATCAGCCGAACTACGAATTCCGATTTACTCACCTGTTATCAGTAGAGACCTCAGTGCTGCATCTTTGAGCCCAGTACTGATCCTGAAAAATTATTCTAACTGTACTTACCAGTAACTTGAATTTCCTTCCATAGGCTAACATTGACTGGTTTCACTTGGAAATTCTTCCACGTGTGGAGTTTTGGATCTTTAAAATTTTAATCTAAAATCAGCTGAAATATGAATTCCGATATACTCACCTGTTATCAGGAGAGACCTCAGTGGTGCATCTTTGAGCCCAGTACTGATCCTGAAAAGTAATTCTAACCGTACTGAACAGTAACTTGAATTTCCTTCCATAGGTTAACATTGACTGGTTTCACTTGGAAATTCTTCTAAGTGTGGAGTTTTGAAACTTACAAATATTCCTCTAAAATCAGCCGAACTACGGATTCCGATTTACTCACCTTTTATCAGGAGGGACCTCAGTGCTGCATCTTTGAGCCAAGTACTGATCCTGAAAAGTAATTCTAACCGTACTTACCAGTAATTTAAATTTCCTCCCATAGGCTAACATTGACTGGTTTCACTTGGAATTTCTTCTAAGTGTAGAGTTTTGGAACTTTAAAATATTGCTCTAAAATCAGCCGAACTACAATTTCAGATTTACTCACCTATTATCAGGCGAGACCTTAGTGCTGCATCTTTGAGCCCAGTACTGATCCTGAAAATAATTCTAACGGTGCTTACCAGTAACTTGAATTTCCTTCCGTAGGCTGACATTGACTGGTGTTCACCGTACTTACCAGTAATTTGAATTTCCTTCCATAGGATAACATTGCCTGCTTTTTGCTGAAAAAGTTTCTATGTGTCGATTTTTGAATCTTAAAAATATTGCTCTAAAATCAGCCGAACTACAAATTCAGATTTACTCACCTGTTATCAGGAGAGGCCTCAGTGCTGCATCTTTGAGCCCAGCACTGATCCTGGAAAGTAATTCTAACCGTGCTTACCAGTTACTTGAATTTCCTTCTATAGGCTAACATTGACTGGTTTCATTTGGAAATTCTTTAAGTGTGGAGTTTTGGAACTTTAAAATATTGCTCTAAAATCAGCAGATTTACGAATTCCGATTTACAAACCTGTTATCAGGAGAGACCTCAGTGCTGCTTCTTTGAGCCCAGTACTGATCCTGAAAAGTAACTCTAACCGTACTTACCAGTAACTTGAATTTCCTTCCATAGGCTAACATTGACTGGTTTCACTTGGAAAATCTTCCGTGTGGAGTTTTGGAACTTTAAAATATTCCTCTAAAATCAGCCAAACTACAAATTCTGATTTACTCACCTGTTATCAGGAGAGACCCCAGTGCTGCATTTTTGAGCCAGGTGCTGATCCTGAAAAGTAATTCTACCCTTATTTACCAGTAACTTGAATTTCGTTCCATAGGATATCATTGCCTGCTTTTTGCTGAAAAAGTTTCTAAGTGTCGATTTTTGAAACTTGCAAACATTCCTCTGAAATCAGGCAAACTATGAATTCCGATTCACTCACCTGTTATCAGGAGAGACATCAGTGCTGCATCTTTGAGACCAGTACTGATCTTGAAAAGTAATTCTAACCATGGTTACCAGTAACTTGAATATCCTTCCATAGGCTAACATTGACTGGTTTCACTTGGAAATTCTTCTAAGTGTGGAGTTTTGGAACTTTAAAATATTGCTCTAAAATCAGCCGAACTACGAATTCTGATTTACTCACCTGTTATCAGGAGAGACCTTAGTGCTGCATCTTTGAGCCCAGTACTGATCCTGAAAAGTAATTCTAACCGTGCTTACCAGTAACTTGAATTTCCTTCCATAGGCTAACATTGACTGGTTTCACCGTACTTACCAGTAATTTGAACTTCCTTCCATAGGATGTCATTGCCTGCTTTTTGCTGAAAAAGTTTCTAAGTGTCGATTTTTGAAACTTACAAATAATCCTCTAAAATCAGCCGAACTACAAATTCTGATTCACTCACCTGTTATCAGGAGAGACATCAGTGCTGCATCTTTGAGCCTAGTACTGATCCAGAAAAGTTAATCTAACCGTGCTTACCAGTAACTTGAATTTCCTTCCATAGGCTAACAGTGACTGGTTTCACTTGGAAATTATTATAAGTGTGGAGTTTTGGAACTTTAAAATATTGCTCTAAAGTCAGCCGAGCTACGAAATCTGATTTACTCACCTGTTATCAGGAGAGACCCCAGTGCTGCATCTTTGAGCCCAGTACTGATCCTGAAAAATTATTCTAACTGTACTTACCAGTAACTTGAATTTCCTTCCATAGGCTAACTTTGACTGGTTTCACTTGGAAATTCTTGTAAGTGTGGATATTGGAAGTTTCAAATATTGCACTAAAATCAGCCGAACTACAAATTTCGATTTACTCACCTGTTATCAGGAGAGACCTCAGTGCTCCATCTTTGAGCCCCGTACAGATCCTGAAAAGTAATTGTAACCGTGCTTACCAGTAACTTTAATTTCCTTCCATAGGCTAACACTGACTGGTTTCAATTGGAAATTCTTGTAAGTGTGGAGTTTTGGAACTTTAAAATATTGCTCTAAAGTAAGCCGAGCTACGAAATCTGATTTACTCACCTGTTATCAGGAGAGACCTCAGTGCTGCATCTTTGAGCCCAGTACTGATCCTGAAAAATTATTCTAACTGTACCTACCAGTAACTTGAATTTCCTTCCATAGGCTAACTTTGACTGGTTTCACTTGGAAATTCTTATAAGTGTGGATATTGGAAGTTTCAAATATTGCACTAAAATCAGCCGAACTACAAATTTCGATTTACTCACCTGTTATCAGGAGAGACCTCAGTGCTCCATCTTTGAGCCCAGTACTGATCCTGAAAAGTAATTCTAACCGTGCTTACCAGTAACTTTAATTTCCTTCCATAGGCTAACACTGACTGGTTTCAATTGGAAATTCTTGTAAGTGTGGAGTTTTGGAACTTTAAAATATTCCTCTAAAATCAACCGAACTACGAATTCCGATTTACTCACCTGTTATCAGGAGAGACCTCAGTGCTGCATCTTTGAGCCAAGTACTGATCCTGAAAAGTAATTCTAACCGTGCTCACGAGTAATTTGAATTTCCTCCCATAGGGTAACATTGACTGGTTTCACTTGGAAATTCTTCTAAGTGTGGAGTTTTGGAACTTTAAAATATTGCTTTAAAATCAGCCGAACTACAAATTCAGATTTACTCACCTATTATCAGGCGAGACCTTAGTGCTGCATCCTTGAGCCCAGTACTGATCCTGAAAAGTAATTCTAACCGTGCTTACCAGTAACTTGAATTTCCTTCCATAGGCTAACATTGACTGGTGTTCACCGTACTTACCAGTAATTTGACTTTCCTTCCATAGGATAACATTGCCAGCTTTTTGCTGAAAAAGTTTCTATGTGTCGATTTTTAAATCTTACAAATATTGCTCTAAAATCAGCCGAACTACGAATTTCGATTTACTCACCTGTTAACAGGAGAGACCTCAGTGCTGCATCTTTGAGCCCAGTACTGATCTTGAAAAGTAATTCTAACCATGGTTACCAGTAACTTGAATTTCCTTCCATAGGCTAACATTGACTGGTTTCACTTGGAAATTCTTCTAAGTGTGGAGTTTTGGAACTTTAAAATATTCCTCTAAAATCAACCGAACTACGAATTCCTATTTACTCACCTGTTATCAGGAGAGACCCCAGTGCTGCATCTTTGAGCCCAGTACTGATCCTGAAAAATTTTTCTAACTGTACTTACCAGTAACTTGAATTTCCTTCCATAGGCTAACTTTGACTGGTTTCACTTGGAAATTCTTATAAGTGTGGATATTGGAAGTTTCAAATATTGCACTAAAATCAGCCGAACTACAAATTTCGATTTACTCACCTGTTATCAGGAGAGACCTCAGTGCTCCATCTTTGAGCCCAGTACAGATCCTGAAAAGTAATTCTAACCGTGCTTACCAGTAACTTTAATTTCCTTCCATAGGCTAACACTGACTGGTTTCAATTGGAAATTCTTGTAAGTGTGGAATTTTGGAACTTTAAAATATTGCTCTAAAGTCAGCCGAACTACAAATTTCGATTTACTCACCTGTTATCAGGAGAGACCTCTGTGCTGTATCTTTGAGCCCAGTACTGATCCTGAAAAGTAATTCTAACAGTACTTACCAGTAACTTGAATTTCCTTCCATAGGCTAACATTGACTGGTTTCACCGTACTTACCAGTAACTTGAATTTCCTTCCATAGGCTAACATTGACTGGTTTCACTTGGAAATTCTTATAAGTGTGGAGTTTTGAAACTTTAAAATATTCGTCTAAAATCAGCCGAGCTACGAATTCCGATTTACTCACCTGTTATCAGGAGAGACCCCAGTGCTGCATCTTTGAGCCCAGCACTGATCCTGAAAAATTATTCTAACTGTACTTACCAGTAACTTGAATTTCCTTCCATAGGCTAACATTGACTGGATTCACTTGGAAATTCTTCCAAGTGTGGAGTTTTGGATCTTTAAAATATTAATCTAAAATCAGCTGAAATATGAATTCGATATACTCACCTGTTATCAGGAGAGACCTCAGTGGTGCATCTTTGAGCCCAGTACTGATCCTGAAAAGTAATTCTAACCGTACTTACCAGTAACTTGAATTTCTTTTCATAGGATAACATTGACTGGTTTCACTTGGAAATTCTTCTAAGTGTGGAGTTTTGAAACTTACAAATATTCCTCTAAAATCAGCCGAACTACGAATTCTGATTTACTCACCTGTTATCAGGAGGGACCTCAGTGCTGCATCTTTGAGCCCAGTACTGATCCTGAAAAGTAATTCTAACCGTGCTTACCAGTTACTTGAAATTCCTTCTATAGGCTAACATTGATTGGTTTCATTTGGAAATTCTTTAAGTGTGGAGTTTTGGAACTTTAAAATATTGCTCTAAAATCAGCCGATTTACGAATTCCGATTTACAAACCTGTTATCAGGAGAGACCTCAGTGCTGCATCTTTGAGCCCAGTACTGATCCTGAAAAGTAATTCTAACCGTACTTACCAGTAACTTGAATTTCCTTCCATAGGCTAACATTGACTGGTTTCACTTGGAAAATCTTCCGTGTGGAGTTTTGGAACTTTAAAATATTCCTCTGAAATCAGCCAAACTACAAATTCCGATTTACTCACCTGTTATCAGGAGAGACCTCTGTGCTGTATCTTTGAGCCCAGTACTTATCCTGAAAAGTAATTCTAACAGTACTTACCAGTAACTTGAATTTCCTTCCATAGGCTAACATTGACTAGTTTCACCGTGCTTACCAGTAACTTGAATTTCCTTCCATAGGCTAACATTGACTGGTTTCACTTGGAAATTTTATAAGTGTGGAGTTTTGGAAGTTTAAAATACTGCGCTAAAATCTGCCGAACTACAAATTTCGATTTACTCACCTGTTATCAGGAGAGACCTCTGTGCTGTATCTTTGAGCCCAGTACTGATCCTGAAAAGTAATTCTAACCGTGCTTACCAGTAACTTGAATTAACTTCCATAGGCTAACATTGACTGGTTTCACTTGGAAATTCTTCTGTGTGGAGTTTTGGAACTTTAAAATATTCCTCTAAAATCTGCCGAACTACAAATTCCGATTTACTCACATGTTATCAGGAGAGACCTCTGTGCTGTATCTTTGAGCCCAGTACTGATCCTGAAAAGTAGTTCTAACCGTGCTTACCAGTAGCTTGAATTTCCTTCCCTAGGCTAACATTGACTGGTTTCACCGTACTTACCAGTAATTTGAATTTCCTTCAATAGGATGTCATTGCCTGCTTTTTGCTGAAAAAGTTTCTAAGTGTCGATTTTTGAAACTTACAAATATTCCTCTAAAATCAGCCGAACTACGAATTCTGATTCACTCACCTGTTATCAGGAGAGACATCAGTGCTGCAACTTTGAGCCTAGTACTGATCCAGAAAAGTAATTCTAACCGTGCTTACCAGTAAGTTGTATTTCCTTCCATAGGCTAACATTAACTGGTTTCACTTGGAAATTCTTATGTGTGGAGTTTTGTTACTTTAAAATATTGCTCTAAAATCAGCCGAGCTACGAAATCTGATTTACTCACCTTTTTTCAGGAGAGACCTCAGTGCTGCACCTTTGAGCACAGTATTGATCCTGAAAATAATTCTAATTGTACTTACCAGTAACATGAATTTCCTTCCATAGGCTAACATTGACTGGTTTCATTTGGAAATTCTTTAAGTGTGGAGTTTTGGAACTTTAAAAAATTGCTCTAAAATCTGCCGATTTACGAATTCCGATTTACAAACCTGTTATCAGGAGAGACTTCAGTGCTGCATCTTTGAGCCCAGTACTGATCCTGATAAGTAATTCTAACTGTACTTACCAGTAACTTGAATTTCCGTCCATAGGCTAACATTGACTGGTTTCACTTGGAAATTCTTCTGTGTGGAGTTTTGGAACTTTAAAATATTCCTCTAAAATCAGCCAAACTACAAATTCCGATTTACTCACCTGTTATCAGGAGAGACGTTAGTGCTGCATCTCTGAGCCCAGTACTGATCCTGAAAAGTAATTCTAACCGTGCTTACCAGTAACTTGAATTTCCTTCCATAGGCTAACATTGACTGGTTTCACAATACTTACCAGTAATTTGAATTTCCTTCCATAGGATATCATTGCCTGCTTTTTGCTGAAAAAGTTTTTAAGTTTTGATTTTTGAAACTTACAAATATTCCTTTAAAATCAGCCGAACTATGAATTCCGATTTACGTACCTGTTATCAGGAGAGACCTCAGTGCTGCATCTTTGAGCCCAGTACTGATCCTGAAAAATAATTCTAACCATACTTACCAGTAACTTGAATTTCCTCCCATAGTGTAACATTGACTGGTTTCACTTGGAAATACTTCTAAGTGTGGAGTTTTGGAACTTTAAAATATTGCTCTAAAATCAGACGAACTAAGAATTCCGATTTACTCACCTGTTATCAGGAGAGACCCCAGTGCTGCATCTTTGACCCCAGTGCTTATCCTGAAAAGTAATTCTACCCTTACTTACCAGTAACTTGAATTTCGTTCCATAGGATATCATTGCCTGCTTTTTGCTGAAAAAGTTTCTAAGTGTCGATTTTTGAAACTTACAAATATTCCTCTAAAATCAGCCAAACTATGAATTCCGATTCACTCACCTGTTATCAGGAGAGACATCAGTGCTGCATCTTTGAGACCAGTACTGATCTTGAAAAGTAATTCTAACCATGGTTACCAGTAACTTGAATTTCCTTCCATAGGCTAACATTGACTGGTTTCACTTGGAAATTCTTCTAAATGTGGAGTTTTGGAACTTTAAAATATTCCTCTAAAATCAGCTGAACTATGAATTCCGATTTACTCACCTGTTATCAGGAGAGACCTCAGTGCTGCATCTTTGAGCCCAGTACTGATCCTGAAAAATAATTCTAACCATACTTTCCAGTAACTTGAATTTCCTCCCATAGGTTAACATTAACTGGTTTCACTTGGAAATTCTTCTAAGTGTGGAGTTTTGGAATTTTAAAATATTGCTGTAAAATCAGCCGAACTACGAATTCTGATTTACTCACCTGTTATCAGGAGAGACCTTAGTGCTGCATCTTTGAGCCCAGTACTGATCCTGAAAAGTAATTCTAACCATGCTTACCAGTAACTTGAATTTCCTTCCATAGGCTAACATTGACTGGTTTCACCGTACTTACCAGTAATTTGAATTTCCTTCCATAGGATGTCATTGCCTGCTTTTTGCTGAAAAAGTTTCTAAGTGTCGATTTTTGAATCTTACAAATATTGCTTTAAAATCAGCCGAACTACGAATTCCGATTTACTCACCTGTTATCAGGAGAGACCTCTGTGCTGTATCTTTGAGCCCAGTACTTATCCTGAAAATTAATTCTAACAGTACTTACCAGTAACTTGAATTTCCTTCCATAGGCTAACATTGACTAGTTTCACCGTACTTACCAGTAACTTGAATTTCCTTCCATAGGCTAACATTGACTGGTTTCACTTGGAAAATCTTCTGTGTGGTGTTTTGGAACTTTAAAATATTCCTCTAAAATCAGCCGAACTACAAATTCCGATTTACTCACCTGTTATCAGGAGAGACCTCTCTGCTGCATCTTTGAGCCCAGTACTGATCCTGAAAAGTAATTCTAACCGTGCTTACCAGTAACTTGAATTTCCTTCCATAGGCTAACATTGACTGGTGTTCACCGTACTTACCAGTATTTTGAATTTCCTTCCATAGGATAACATTGCCTGCTTTTTGCTGAAAAAGTTTCTATGTGTCGATTTTTGAATCTTACAAATATTGCTTTAAAATCAGCCGAACTACGAATTCCGATTTACTCACCTGTTAACAGGAGAGACCTTAGTGCTGCATCATTGAGCCCAGTACTGATCCTGAAACGTAATTCTAACCGTACTTACCAGTAACTTGAATTTCTTTCCATAGGTTAACATTGACTGGTTTCACTTGGAAATTCTTCTAAGTGTGGAGTTTTGAAACTTACAAATATTCATCTAAAATCAGCCGAACTACGAATTCTGATTTACTCACCTGTTATCAGGAGGGACCTCAGTGCTGCATCTTTGAGCCCAGTAATGATCTTGAAAAGTAATTCTAACCGTACTTACCAGTAACTTCAATTTCCTTCGATAGGCTAATATTGACTGGTTTCACTTGGAAATTCTTCTAAGTGTGGAGTTTTGGAACTTTAAAATATTCATCTAAAATCAGCCAAACTACGAATTCCGATTTACTCACCTGTTATCAGGAGAGGCCTCAGTGCTGCATCTTTGAGCCCAGTACTGATCCTGAAAAGTAATTCTAACCGTGCTTACCAGTTACTTGAATTTCCTTCTATAGGCTAACATTGACTGGTTTCATTTGGAAATTCTTTAAGTGTGGAGTTTTGGAACTTTAAAATATTGCTCTAAAATCAGCCGATTTACGAATTCCGATTTACAAACCTGTTATCAGGAGAGACCTCAGTGCTGCATCTTTGAGCCCAGTACTGATCCTGAAAAGTAATTCTAACCGTACTTACCAGTAACTTGAATTTCCTTCCATAGGCTAACATTGACTGGTTTCACTTGGAAAATCTTCTGTGTGGAGTTTTGGAACTTTAAAATATTCCTCTAAAATCAGCCAAACTACAAATTCCGATTTACTCACCTGTTATCAGGAGAGACCTCTGTGCTGTATCTTTGAGCCCAGTACTTATCCTGAAAATTAATTCTAACAGTACTTACCAGTAACTTGAATTTCCTTCCGTAGGCTAACATTGACTAGTTTCACCGTACTTACCAGTAACTTGAATTTCCTTCCATAGGCTAACATTGACTGGTTTCACTTGGAAAATCTTCCGTGTGGTGTTTTGGAACTTTAAAATATTCCTCTAAAATCAGCCGAACTACAAATTCCGATTTACTCACCTGTTATCAGGAGAGACCTCTCTGCTGCATCTTTGAGCCCAGTACTGATCCTGAAAAGTAATTCTAACCGTGCTTACCAGTAACTTGAATTTCCTTCCATAGGCTAACATTGACTGGTGTTCACCGTACTTACCAGTATTTAGAATTTCCTTCCATAGGATAACATTGCCTGCTTTTTGCTGAAAAAGTTTCTATGTGTCGATTTTTGAATCTTACAAATATTGCTTTAAAATCAGCCGAACTACGAATTCCGATTTACTCACCTGTTAACAGGAGAGACCTCAGTGCTGCATCATTGAGCCCAGTACTGATCCTGAAACATAATTCTAACCGTACTTACCAGTAACTTGAATTTCTTTCCATAGGTTAACATTGACTGGTTTCACTTGGAAATTCTTCTAAGTGTGGAGTTTTGGAACTTTAAAATATTCATCTAAAATCAGCCAAACTACGAATTCCGATTTACTCACCTGTTATCAGGAGAGGCCTCAGTGCTGCATCTTTGAGCCCAGTACTGATCCTGAAAAGTAATTCTAACCGTGCTTACCAGTTACTTGAATTTCCTTCTATAGGCTAACATTGACTGGTTTCATTTGGAAATTCTTTAAGTGTGGAGTTTTGGAACTTTAAAATATTGCTCTAAAATCAGCTGATTTACGAATTCCGATTTACAAACCTGTTATCAGGAGAGACCTCAGTGCTGCATCTTTGAGCCCAGTACTGATCCTGAAAAGTAATTCTAACCGTGCTTACCAGTAACTTTAATTTCCTTCCATAGGCTAACACTGACTGGTTTCAATTGGAAATTCTTGTAAGTGTGGAGTTTTGGAACTTTAAAATATTCCTCTAAAATCAACCGAACTACGAATTCCGATTTACTCACCTGTTATCAGGAGAGACCTCAGTGCTGCATCTTTGAGCCAAGTACTGATCCTGAAAAGTAATTCTAACAGTACTTACCAGTAACTTGAATTTCCTTCCATAGGCTAACATTGACTAGTTTCACCGTACTTACCAGTAACTTGAATTTCCTTCCATAGGCTAACATTGACTGGTTTCATTTGGAAATTTTATAAGTGTGGAGTTTTGGAAGTTTAAAATACTGCGCTAAAATCTTCCGAACTACAAGTTTCGATTTACTCACCTGTTATCAGGAGAGACCTCTGTGCTGTATCTTTGAGCCCAGTACTGATCCTGAAAAGTAATTCTAACCGTACTTACCAGTAACTTGAATTTCCTTCCATAGGCTAACATTGACTGGTTTCACTTGGAAATTCTTCTGTGTGGAGTTTTGGAACTTTAAAATATTCCTCTAAAATCAGCCGAACTGCAAATTCCGATTTACTCACATGTTATCAGGAGAGACCTCTCTGCTGTATCTTTGAGCCCAATACTGATCCTGAAAAGTAATTCTAACAGTACTTACCAGTAACTTGAATTTCCTTCCATAGGCTAACATTGACTGGTTTCACCGTACTTACCAGTAACTTGAATTTCCTTCCATAGGCTAACATTGACTGGTTTCACTTGGAAATTCTTATAAGTGTGGATATTGGAAGTTTCAAATATTGCACTAAAATCAGCCGAACTACAAATTTCGATTTACTCACCTGTTATCAGGAGAGACCTCAGTGCTCCATCTTTGAGCCCAGTACTGATCCTGAAAAGTAATTCTAACTGTGCTTACCAGTAACTTTAATTTCCTTCCATAGGCTAACACTGACTGGTTTCAATTGCAAATTCTTGTAAGTGTGGAGTTTTGGAACTTTAAAATATTCCTCTAAAATCATCCGAACTACGAATTCTAATTCACTCACCTGTTATCAGGAGAGACATCAGTGCTGCATCTATGAGCCCAGTAGTGATCCTGAAAATTATTTCTAACCGTGCTTACCAGTTACTTGATTTTTCCTTCTATAGGCTAACATTGACTGGTTTCATTTGGAAATGCTTTAAGTGTGGAGTTTTGGAACTTTAAAATATTGCTCTAAAATCAGCTGATTTACGAACTCCGATTTACAAACCTGTTATCAGGAGAGACCTCAGTGCTGCATCTTTGAGCCCAGTACTGATCCTGAAAAGTAATTCTAACCGTGCTTACCAGTAACTTGAATTTCCTTCCATAGGCTAACATTGACTGGTGTTCACCGTACTTACCAGTAATTTGAATTTCCTTCCATAGGATAACATTGCCTGCTTTTTGCTGAAAAAGTTTCTATGCGTCGATTTTTGAATCTTACAAATATTGCTTTAAAATCAGCCGAACTACGAATTCCGATTTACTCACCTGTTAACAGGAGAGACCTCAGTGCTGCATCATTGAGCCCAGTACTGATCCTGAAACGTAATTCTAACCGTACTTACCAGTAACTTGAATTTCCTTCCATAGACTAACATTGACTGGTTTCACTTGGAAAATCGTCCGTGTGGAGTTTTGGAACTTAAAATATTCCTCTAAAATCACCTAAACTACAATTTCCGATTTACTCACCTGTTATCAGGAGAGACCTCTGTGCTGTATCTTTGAGCCCAGTACTGATTCTGAAAAGTAATTCTAACAGTACTTACCAGTAACTTGAATTTCCTTCCATAGGCTAACATTGACTGGTTTCACCGTACTTACCAGTAACTTGAATTTCCTTCCATAGGCTAACAGTGACTGGTTTCACTTGGAAATTCTTATAAGTGTGGAGTTTTGAAACTTTAAAATATTCGTCTAAAATCAGCCGAACTACGAATTCCGATTTACTCACCTGTTATCAGTAGAGACCTCAGTGCTGCATCTTTGAGCCCAGTACTGATCCTGAAAAATTATTCTACCTGTACTTACCAGTAACTTGAATTTCCTTCCATAGGCTAACATTGACTGGTTTCACTTGGAAATTCTTCCACGTGTGGAGTTTTGGATCTTTAAAATTTTAATCTAAAATCAGCTGAAATATGAATTCCGATATACTCACCTGTTATCAGGAGAGACCTCAGTGGTGCATCTTTGAGCCCAGTACTGATCCTGAAAAGTAATTCTAACCGTACTGAACAGTAACTTGAATTTCCTTCCATAGGTTAACATTGACTGGTTTCACTTGGAAATTCTTCTAAGTGTGGAGTTTTGAAACTTACAAATATTCCTCTAAAATCAGCCGAACTACGGATTCCGATTTACTCACCTTTTATCAGGAGGGACCTCAGTGCTGCATCTTTGAGCCAAGTACTGATCCTGAAAAGTAATTCTAACCGTACTTACCAGTAATTTAAATTTCCTCCCATAGGCTAACATTGACTGGTTTCACTTGGAATTTCTTCTAAGTGTAGAGTTTTGGAACTTTAAAATATTGCTCTAAAATCAGCCGAACTACAATTTCAGATTTACTCACCTATTATCAGGCGAGACCTTAGTGCTGCATCTTTGAGCCCAGTACTGATCCTGAAAATAATTCTAACGGTGCTTACCAGTAACTTGAATTTCCTTCCATAGGCTGACATTGACTGGTGTTCACCGTACTTACCAGTAATTTGAATTTCCTTCCATAGGATAACATTGCCTGCTTTTTGCTGAAAAAGTTTCTATGTGTCGATTTTTGAATCTTAAAAATATTGCTCTAAAATCAGCCGAACTACAAATTCAGATTTACTCACCTGTTATCAGGAGAGGCCTCAGTGCTGCATCTTTGAGCCCAGTACTGATCCTGGAAAGTAATTCTAACCGTGCTTACCAGTTACTTGAATTTCCTTCTATAGGCTAACATTGACTGGTTTCATTTGGAAATTCTTTAAGTGTGGAGTTTTGGAACTTTAAAATATTGCTCTAAAATCAGCAGATTTACGAATTCCGATTTACAAACCTGTTATCAGGAGAGACCTCAGTGCTGCTTCTTTGAGCCCAGTACTGATCCTGAAAAGTAACTCTAACCGTACTTACCAGTAACTTGAATTTCCTTCCATAGGCTAACATTGACTGGTTTCACTTGGAAAATCTTCCGTGTGGAGTTTTGGAACTTTAAAATATTCCTCTAAAATCAGCCAAACTACAAATTCTGATTTACTCACCTGTTATCAGGAGAGACCCCAGTGCTGCATTTTTGAGCCAGGTGCTGATCCTGAAAAGTAATTCTACCCTTATTTACCAGTAACTTGAATTTCGTTCCATAGGATATCATTGCCTGCTTTTTGCTGAAAAAGTTTCTAAGTGTCGATTTTTGAAACTTG
Source organism: Triturus cristatus (assembly GCF_964204655.1). NCBI lineage: Eukaryota > Metazoa > Chordata > Amphibia > Caudata > Salamandridae > Triturus > Triturus cristatus. The sequence continues at coordinate 1,321,168,673 of NC_140590.1, forward strand.
CAAATATTCCTCTGAAATCAGGCAAACTATGAATTCCGATTCACTCACCTGTTATCAGGAGAGACATCAGTGCTGCATCTTTGAGACCAGTACTGATCTTGAAAAGTAATTCTAACCATGGTTACCAGTAACTTGAATATCCTTCCATAGGCTAACATTGACTGGTTTCACTTGGAAATTCTTCTAAGTGTGGAGTTTTGGAACTTTAAAATATTGCTCTAAAATCAGCCGAACTACGAATTCTGATTTACTCACCTGTTATCAGGAGAGACCTTAGTGCTGCATCTTTGAGCCCAGTACTGATCCTGAAAAGTAATTCTAACCGTGCTTACCAGTAACTTGAATTTCCTTCCATAGGCTAACATTGACTGGTTTCACCGTACTTACCAGTAATTTGAACTTCCTTGCATAGGATGTCATTGCCTGCTTTTTGCTGAAAAAGTTTCTAAGTGTCGATTTTTGAAACTTACAAATAATCCTCTAAAATCAGCCGAACTACAAATTCTGATTCACTCACCTGTTATCAGGAGAGACATCAGTGCTGCATCTTTGAGCCTAGTACTGATCCAGAAAAGTTAATCTAACCGTGCTTACCAGTAACTTGAATTTCCTTCCATAGGCTAACAGTGACTGGTTTCACTTGGAAATTATTATAAGTGTGGAGTTTTGGAACTTTAAAATATTGCTCTAAAGTCAGCCGAGCTACGAAATCTGATTTACTCACCTGTTATCAGGAGAGACCCCAGTGCTGCATCTTTGAGCCCAGTACTGATCCTGAAAAATTATTCTAACTGTACTTACCAGTAACTTGAATTTCCTTCCATAGGCTAACTTTGACTGGTTTCACTTGGAAATTCTTGTAAGTGTGGATATTGGAAGTTTCAAATATTGCACTAAAATCAGCCGAACTACAAATTTCGATTTACTCACCTGTTATCAGGAGAGACCTCAGTGCTCCATCTTTGAGCCCCGTACAGATCCTGAAAAGTAATTGTAACCGTGCTTACCAGTAACTTTAATTTCCTTCCATAGGCTAACACTGACTGGTTTCAATTGGAAATTCTTGTAAGTGTGGAGTTTTGGAACTTTAAAATATTGCTCTAAAGTAAGCCGAGCTACGAAATCTGATTTACTCACCTGTTATCAGGAGAGACCTCAGTGCTGCATCTTTGAGCCCAGTACTGATCCTGAAAAATTATTCTAACTGTACCTACCAGTAACTTGAATTTCCTTCCATAGGCTAACTTTGACTGGTTTCACTTGGAAATTCTTATAAGTGTGGATATTGGAAGTTTCAAATATTGCACTAAAATCAGCCGAACTACAAATTTCGATTTACTCACCTGTTATCAGGAGAGACCTCAGTGCTCCATCTTTGAGCCCAGTACTGATCCTGAAAAGTAATTCTAACCGTGCTTACCAGTAACTTTAATTTCCTTCCATAGGCTAACACTGACTGGTTTCAATTGGAAATTCTTGTAAGTGTGGAGTTTTGGAACTTTAAAATATTCCTCTAAAATCAACCGAACTACGAATTCCGATTTACTCACCTGTTATCAGGAGAGACCTCAGTGCTGCATCTTTGAGCCAAGTACTGATCCTGAAAAGTAATTCTAACCGTGCTCACGAGTAATTTGAATTTCCTCCCATAGGGTAACATTGACTGGTTTCACTTGGAAATTCTTCTAAGTGTGGAGTTTTGGAACTTTAAAATATTGCTTTAAAATCAGCCGAACTACAAATTCAGATTTACTCACCTATTATCAGGCGAGACCTTAGTGCTGCATCCTTGAGCCCAGTACTGATCCTGAAAAGTAATTCTAACCGTGCTTACCAGTAACTTGAATTTCCTTCCATAGGCTAACATTGACTGGTGTTCACCGTACTTACCAGTAATTTGACTTTCCCTCCATAGGATAACATTGCCAGCTTTTTGCTGAAAAAGTTTCTATGTGTCGATTTTTAAATCTTACAAATATTGCTCTAAAATCAGCCGAACTACGAATTTCGATTTACTCACCTGTTAACAGGAGAGACCTCAGTGCTGCATCTTTGAGCCCAGTACTGATCTTGAAAAGTAATTCTAACCATGGTTACCAGTAACTTGAATTTCCTTCCATAGGCTAACATTGACTGGTTTCACTTGGAAATTCTTCTAAGTGTGGAGTTTTGGAACTTTAAAATATTCCTCTAAAATCAACCGAACTACGAATTCCTATTTACTCACCTGTTATCAGGAGAGACCCCAGTGCTGCATCTTTGAGCCCAGTACTGATCCTGAAAAATTTTTCTAACTGTACTTACCAGTAACTTGCATTTCCTTCCATAGGCTAACTTTGACTGGTTTCACTTGGAAATTCTTATAAGTGTGGATATTGGAAGTTTCAAATATTGCACTAAAATCAGCCGAACTACAAATTTCGATTTACTCACCTGTTATCAGGAGAGACCTCAGTGCTCCATCTTTGAGCCCAGTACAGATCCTGAAAAGTAATTCTAACCGTGCTTACCAGTAACTTTAATTTCCTTCCATAGGCTAACACTGACTGGTTTCAATTGGAAATTCTTGTAAGGGTGGAATTTTGGAACTTTAAAATATTGCTCTAAAGTCAGCCGAACTACAAATTTCGATTTACTCACCTGTTATCAGGAGAGACCTCTGTGCTGTATCTTTGAGCCCAGTACTGATCCTGAAAAGTAATTCTAACAGTACTTACCAGTAACTTGAATTTCCTTCCATAGGCTAACATTGACTGGTTTCACCGTACTTACCAGTAACTTGAATTTCCTTCCATAGGCTAACATTGACTGGTTTCACTTGGAAATTCTTATAAGTGTGGAGTTTTGAAACTTTAAAATATTCGTCTAAAATCAGCCGAGCTACGAATTCCGATTTACTCACCTGTTATCAGGAGAGACCCCAGTGCTGCATCTTTGAGCCCAGCACTGATCCTGAAAAATTATTCTAACTGTACTTACCAGTAACTTGAATTTCCTTCCATAGGCTAACATTGACTGGATTCACTTGGAAATTCTTCCAAGTGTGGAGTTTTGGATCTTTAAAATATTAATCTAAAATCAGCTGAAATATGAATTCGATATACTCACCTGTTATCAGGAGAGACCTCAGTGGTGCATCTTTGAGCCCAGTACTGATCCTGAAAAGTAATTCTAACCGTACTTACCAGTAAATTGAATTTCTTTTCATAGGATAACATTGACTGGTTTCACTTGGAAATTCTTCTAAGTGTGGAGTTTTGAAACTTACAAATATTCCTCTAAAATCAGCCGAACTACGAATTCTGATTTACTCACCTGTTATCAGGAGGGACCTCAGTGCTGCATCTTTGAGCCCAGTACTGATCCTGAAAAGTAATTCTAACCGTGCTTACCAGTTACTTGAAATTCCTTCTATAGGCTAACATTGATTGGTTTCATTTGGAAATTCTTTAAGTGTGGAGTTTTGGAACTTTAAAATATTGCTCTAAAATCAGCCGATTTACGAATTCCGATTTACAAACCTGTTATCAGGAGAGACCTCAGTGCTGCATCTTTGAGCCCAGTACTGATCCTGAAAAGTAATTCTAACCGTACTTACCAGTAACTTGAATTTCCTTCCATAGGCTAACATTGACTGGTTTCACTTGGAAAATCTTCCGTGTGGAGTTTTGGAACTTTAAAATATTCCTCTGAAATCAGCCAAACTACAAATTCCGATTTACTCACCTGTTATCAGGAGAGACCTCTGTGCTGTATCTTTGAGCCCAGTACTTATCCTGAAAAGTAATTCTAACAGTACTTACCAGTAACTTGAATTTCCTTCCATAGGCTAACATTGACTAGTTTCACCGTGCTTACCAGTAACTTGAATTTCCTTCCATAGGCTAACATTGACTGGTTTCAGTTGGAAATTTTATAAGTGTGGAGTTTTGGAAGTTTAAAATACTGCGCTAAAATCTGCCGAACTACAAATTTCGATTTACTCACCTGTTATCAGGAGAGACCTCTGTGCTGTATCTTTGAGCCCAGTAATGATCCTGAAAAGTAATTCTAACCGTGCTTACCAGTAACTTGAATTAACTTCCATAGGCTAACATTGACTGGTTTCACTTGGAAATTCTTCTGTGTGGAGTTTTGGAACTTTAAAATATTCCTCTAAAATCTGCCGAACTACAAATTCCGATTTACTCACATGTTATCAGGAGAGACCTCTGTGCTGTATCTTTGAGCCCAGTACTGATCCTGAAAAGTAGTTCTAACCGTGCTTACCAGTAGCTTGAATTTCCTTCCCTAGGCTAACATTGACTGGTTTCACCGTACTTACCAGTAATTTGAATTTCCTTCAATAGGATGTCATTGCCTGCTTTTTGCTGAAAAAGTTTCTAAGTGTCGATTTTTGAAACTTACAAATATTCCTCTAAAATCAGCCGAACTACGAATTCTGATTCACTCACCTGTTATCAGGAGAGACATCAGTGCTGCAACTTTGAGCCTAGTACTGATCCAGAAAAGTAATTCTAACCGTGCTTACCAGTAAGTTGTATTTCCTTCCATAGGCTAACATTAACTGGTTTCACTTGGAAATTCTTATGTGTGGAGTTTTGTTACTTTAAAATATTGCTCTAAAATCAGCCGAGCTACGAAATCTGATTTACTCACCTTTTTTCAGGAGAGACCTCAGTGCTGCACCTTTGAGCACAGTATTGATCCTGAAAATAATTCTAATTGTACTTACCAGTAACATGAATTTCCTTCCATAGGCTAACATTGACTGGTTTCATTTGGAAATTCTTTAAGTGTGGAGTTTTGGAACTTTAAAAAATTGCTCTAAAATCAGCTGATTTACGAATTCCGATTTACAAACCTGTTATCAGGAGAGACTTCAGTGCTGCATCTTTGAGCCCAGTACTGATCCTGATAAGTAATTCTAACTGTACTTACCAGTAACTTGAATTTCCGTCCATAGGCTAACATTGACTGGTTTCACTTGGAAATTCTTCTGTGTGGAGTTTTGGAACTTTAAAATATTCCTCTAAAATCAGCCAAACTACAAATTCCGATTTACTCACCTGTTATCAGGAGAGACGTTAGTGCTGCATCTCTGAGCCCAGTACTGATCCTGAAAAGTAATTCTAACCGTGCTTACCAGTAACTTGAATTTCCTTCCATAGGCTAACATTGACTGGTTTCACAATACTTACCAGTAATTTGAATTTCCTTCCATAGGATATCATTGCCTGCTTTTTGCTGAAAAAGTTTTTAAGTTTTGATTTTTGAAACTTACAAATATTCCTTTAAAATCAGCCGAACTATGAATTCCGATTTACGTACCTGTTATCAGGAGAGACCTCAGTGCTGCATCTTTGAGCCCCGTACTGATCCTGAAAAATAATTCTAACCATACTTACCAGTAACTTGAATTTCCTCCCATAGTGTAACATTGACTGGTTTCACTTGGAAATACTTCTAAGTGTGGAGTTTTGGAACTTTAAAATATTGCTCTAAAATCAGACGAACTAAGAATTCCGATTTACTCACCTGTTATCAGGAGAGACCCCAGTGCTGCATCTTTGACCCCAGTGCTTATCCTGAAAAGTAATTCTACCCTTACTTACCAGTAACTTGAATTTCGTTCCATAGGATATCATTGCCTGCTTTTTGCTGAAAAAGTTTCTAAGTGTCGATTTTTGAAACTTACAAATATTCCTCTAAAATCAGCCAAACTATGAATTCCGATTCACTCACCTGTTATCAGGAGAGACATCAGTGCTGCATCTTTGAGACCAGTACTGATCTTGAAAAGTAATTCTAACCATGGTTACCAGTAACTTGAATTTCCTTCCATAGGCTAACATTGACTGGTTTCACTTGGAAATTCTTCTAAATGTGGAGTTTTGGAACTTTAAAATATTCCTCTAAAATCAGCTGAACTATGAATTCCGATTTACTCACCTGTTATCAGGAGAGACCTCAGTGCTGCATCTTTGAGCCCAGTACTGATCCTGAAAAATAATTCTAACCATACTTTCCAGTAACTTGAATTTCCTCCCATAGGTTAACATTAACTGGTTTCACTTGGAAATTCTTCTAAGTGTGGAGTTTTGGAATTTTAAAATATTGCTGTAAAATCAGCCGAACTACGAATTCTGATTTACTCACCTGTTATCAGGAGAGACCTTAGTGCTGCATCTTTGAGCCCAGTACTGATCCTGAAAAGTAATTCTAACCATGCTTACCAGTAACTTGAATTTCCTTCCATAGGCTAACATTGACTGGTTTCACCGTACTTACCAGTAATTTGAATTTCCTTCCATAGGATGTCATTGCCTGCTTTTTGCTGAAAAAGTTTCTAAGTGTCGATTTTTGAATCTTACAAATATTGCTTTAAAATCAGCCGAACTACGAATTCCGATTTACTCACCTGTTATCAGGAGAGACCTCTGTGCTGTATCTTTGAGCCCAGTACTTATCCTGAAAATTAATTCTAACAGTACTTACCAGTAACTTGAATTTCCTTCCATAGGCTAACATTGACTAGTTTCACCGTACTTACCAGTAACTTGAATTTCCTTCCATAGGCTAACATTGACTGGTTTCACTTGGAAAATCTTCCGTGTGGTGTTTTGGAACTTTAAAATATTCCTCTAAAATCAGCCGAACTACAAATTCCGATTTACTCACCTGTTATCAGGAGAGACCTCTCTGCTGCATCTTTGAGCCCAGTACTGATCCTGAAAAGTAATTCTAACCGTGCTTACCAGTAACTTGAATTTCCTTCCATAGGCTAACATTGACTGGTGTTCACCGTACTTACCAGTATTTTGAATTTCCTTCCATAGGATATCATTGCCTGCTTTTTGCTGAAAAAGTTTCTATGTGTCGATTTTTGAATCTTACAAATATTGCTTTAAAATCAGCCGAACTACGAATTCCGATTTACTCACCTGTTAACAGGAGAGACCTTAGTGCTGCATCATTGAGCCCAGTACTGATCCTGAAACGTAATTCTAACCGTACTTACCAGTAACTTGAATTTCTTTCCATAGGTTAACATTGACTGGTTTCACTTGGAAATTCTTCTAAGTGTGGAGTTTTGAAACTTACAAATATTCATCTAAAATCAGCCGAACTACGAATTCTGATTTACTCACCTGTTATCAGGAGGGACCTCAGTGCTGCATCTTTGAGCCCAGTAATGATCTTGAAAAGTAATTCTAACCGTACTTACCAGTAACTTCAATTTCCTTCGATAGGCTAATATTGACTGGTTTCACTTGGAAATTCTTCTAAGTGTGGAGTTTTGGAACTTTAAAATATTCATCTAAAATCAGCCAAACTACGAATTCCGATTTACTCACCTGTTATCAGGAGAGGCCTCAGTGCTGCATCTTTGAGCCCAGTACTGATCCTGAAAAGTAATTCTAACCGTGCTTACCAGTTACTTGAATTTCCTTCTATAGGCTAACATTGACTGGTTTCATTTGGAAATTCTTTAAGTGTGGAGTTTTGGAACTTTAAAATATTGCTCTAAAATCAGCCGATTTACGAATTCCGATTTACAAACCTGTTATCAGGAGAGACCTCAGTGCTGCATCTTTGAGCCCAGTACTGATCCTGAAAAGTAATTCTAACCGTACTTACCAGTAACTTGAATTTCCTTCCATAGGCTAACATTGACTGGTTTCACTTGGAAAATCTTCTGTGTGGAGTTTTGGAACTTTAAAATATTCCTCTAAAATCAGCCAAACTACAAATTCCGATTTACTCACCTGTTATCAGGAGAGACCTCTGTGCTGTATCTTTGAGCCCAGTACTTATCCTGAAAATTAATTCTAACAGTACTTACCAGTAACTTGAATTTCCTTCCGTAGGCTAACATTGACTAGTTTCACCGTACTTACCAGTAACTTGAATTTCCTTCCATAGGCTAACATTGACTGGTTTCACTTGGAAAATCTTCCGTGTGGTGTTTTGGAACTTTAAAATATTCCTCTAAAATCAGCCGAACTACAAATTCCGATTTACTCACCTGTTATCAGGAGAGACCTCTCTGCTGCATCTTTGAGCCCAGTACTGATCCTGAAAAGTAATTCTAACCGTGCTTACCAGTAACTTGAATTTCCTTCCATAGGCTAACATTGACTGGTGTTCGCCGTACTTACCAGTATTTTGAATTTCCTTCCATAGGATAACATTGCCTGCTTTTTGCTGAAAAAGTTTCTATGTGTCGATTTTTGAATCTTACAAATATTGCTTTAAAATCAGCCGAACTACGAATTCCGATTTACTCACCTGTTAACAGGAGAGACCTCAGTGCTGCATCATTGAGCCCAGTACTGATCCTGAAACATAATTCTAACCGTACTTACCAGTAACTTGAATTTCTTTCCATAGGTTAACATTGACTGGTTTCACTTGGAAATTCTTCTAAGTGTGGAGTTTTGGAACTTTAAAATATTCATCTAAAATCAGCCAAACTACGAATTCCGATTTACTCACCTGTTATCAGGAGAGGCCTCAGTGCTGCATCTTTGAGCCCAGTACTGATCCTGAAAAGTAATTCTAACCGTGCTTACCAGTTACTTGAATTTCCTTCTATAGGCTAACATTGACTGGTTTCATTTGGAAATTCTTTAAGTGTGGAGTTTTGGAACTTTAAAATATTGCTCTAAAATCAGCTGATTTACGAATTCCGATTTACAAACCTGTTATCAGGAGAGACCTCAGTGCTGCATCTTTGAGCCCAGTACTGATCCTGAAAAGTAATTCTAACCGTGCTTACCAGTAACTTTAATTTCCTTCCATAGGCTAACACTGACTGGTTTCAATTGGAAATTCTTGTAAGTGTGGAGTTTTGGAACTTTAAAATATTCCTCTAAAATCAACCGAACTACGAATTCCGATTTACTCACCTGTTATCAGGAGAGACCTCAGTGCTGCATCTTTGAGCCAAGTACTGATCCTGAAAAGTAATTCTAACAGTACTTACCAGTAACTTGAATTTCCTTCCATAGGCTAACATTGACTAGTTTCACCGTACTTACCAATAACTTGAATTTCCTTCCATAGGCTAACATTGACTGGTTTCATTTGGAAATTTTATAAGTGTGGAGTTTTGGAAGTTTAAAATACTGCGCTAAAATCTTCCGAACTACAAGTTTCGATTTACTCACCTGTTATCAGGAGAGACCTCTGTGCTGTATCTTTGAGCCCAGTACTGATCCTGAAAAGTAATTCTAACCGTACTTACCAGTAACTTGAATTTCCTTCCATAGGCTAACATTGACTGGTTTCACTTGGAAATTCTTCTGTGTGGAGTTTTGGAACTTTAAAATATTCCTCTAAAATCAGCCGAACTGCAAATTCCGATTTACTCACATGTTATCAGGAGAGACCTCTCTGCTGTATCTTTGAGCCCAGTACTGATCCTGAAAAGTAATTCTAACAGTACTTACCAGTAACTTGAATTTCCTTCCATAGGCTAACATTGACTGGTTTCACCGTACTTACCAGTAACTTGAATTTCCTTCCATAGGCTAACATTGACTGGTTTCACTTGGAAATTCTTATAAGTGTGGATATTGGAAGTTTCAAATATTGCACTAAAATCAGCCGAACTACAAATTTCGATTTACTCACCTGTTATCAGGAGAGACCTCAGTGCTCCATCTTTGAGCCCAGTACTGATCCTGAAAAGTAATTCTAACTGTGCTTACCAGTAACTTTAATTTCCTTCCATAGGCTAACACTGACTGGTTTCAATTGCAAATTTTTGTAAGTGTGGAGTTTTGGAACTTTAAAATATTCCTCTAAAATCATCCGAACTACGAATTCTAATTCACTCACCTGTTATCAGGAGAGACATCAGTGCTGCATCTATGAGCCCAGTAGTGATCCTGAAAATTATTTCTAACCGTGCTTACCAGTTACTTGATTTTTCCTTCTATAGGCTAACATTGACTGGTTTCATTTGGAAATGCTTTAAGTGTGGAGTTTTGGAACTTTAAAATATTGCTCTAAAATCAGCTGATTTACGAACTCCGATTTACAAACCTGTTATCAGGAGAGACCTCAGTGCTGCATCTTTGAGCCCAGTACTGATCCTGAAAAGTAATTCTAACCGTGCTTACCAGTAACTTGAATTTCCTTCCATAGGCTAACATTGACTGGTGTTCACCGTACTTACCAGTAATTTGAATTTCCTTCCATAGGATAACATTGCCTGCTTTTTGCTGAAAAAGTTTCTATGCGTCGATTTTTGAATCTTACAAATATTGCTTTAAAATCAGCCGAACTACGAATTCCGATTTACTCACCTGTTAACAGGAGAGACCTCAGTGCTGCATCATTGAGCCCAGTACTGATCCTGAAACGTAATTCTAACCGTACTTACCAGTAACTTGAATTTCCTTCCATAGACTAACATTGACTGGTTTCACTTGGAAAATCGTCCGTGTGGAGTTTTGGAACTTAAAATATTCCTCTAAAATCACCTAAACTACAATTTCCGATTTACTCACCTGTTATCAGGAGAGACCTCTGTGCTGTATCTTTGAGCCCAGTACTGATTCTGAAAAGTAATTCTAACAGTACTTACCAGTAACTTGAATTTCCTTCCATAGGCTAACATTGACTGGTTTCACCGTACTTACCAGTAACTTGAATTTCCTTCCATAGGCTAACAGTGACTGGTTTCACTTGGAAATTCTTATAAGTGTGGAGTTTTGAAACTTTAAAATATTCGTCTAAAATCAGCCGAACTACGAATTCCGATTTACTCACCTGTTATCAGTAGAGACCTCAGTGCTGCATCTTTGAGCCCAGTACTGATCCTGAAAAATTATTCTAACTGTACTTACCAGTAACTTGAATTTCCTTCCATAGGCTAACATTGACTGGTTTCACTTGGAAATTCTTCCACGTGTGGAGTTTTGGATCTTTAAAATTTTAATCTAAAATCAGCTGAAATATGAATTCCGATATACTCACCTGTTATCAGGAGAGACCTCAGTGGTGCATCTTTGAGCCCAGTACTGATCCTGAAAAGTAATTCTAACCGTACTGAACAGTAACTTGAATTTCCTTCCATAGGTTAACATTGACTGGTTTCACTTGGAAATTCTTCTAAGTGTGGAGTTTTGAAACTTACAAATATTCCTCTAAAATCAGCCGAACTACGGATTCCGATTTTCTCACCTTTTATCAGGAGGGACCTCAGTGCTGCATCTTTGAGCCAAGTACTGATCCTGAAAAGTAATTCTAACCGTACTTACCAGTAATTTAAATTTCCTCCCATAGGCTAACATTGACTGGTTTCACTTGGAATTTCTTCTAAGTGTAGAGTTTTGGAACTTTAAAATATTGCTCTAAAATCAGCCGAACTACAATTTCAGATTTACTCACCTATTATCAGGCGAGACCTTAGTGCTGCATCTTTGAGCCCAGTACTGATCCTGAAAATAATTCTAACGGTGCTTACCAGTAACTTGAATTTCCTTCCATAGGCTGACATTGACTGGTGTTCACCGTACTTACCAGTAATTTGAATTTCCTTCCATAGGATAACATTGCCTGCTTTTTGCTGAAAAAGTTTCTATGTGTCGATTTTTGAATCTTAAAAATATTGCTCTAAAATCAGCCGAACTACAAATTCAGATTTACTCACCTGTTATCAGGAGAGACCTTAGTGCTGCATCTTTGAGCCCAGTACTGATCCTGGAAAGTAATTCTAACCGTGCTTACCAGTAACTTGAATTTCCTTCCATAGGCTAACATTGACTGGTTTCACCGTACTTACCAGTAATTTGAACTTCCTTCCATAGGATGTCATTGCCTGCTTTTTGCTGAAAAAGTTTCTAAGTGTCGATTTTTGAAACTTACAAATAATCCTCTAAAATCAGCCGAACTACAAATTCTGATTCACTCACCTGTTATCAGGAGAGACATCAGTGCTGCATCTTTGAGCCTAGTACTGATCCAGAAAAGTTAATCTAACCGTGCTTACCAGTAACTTGAATTTCCTTCCATAGGCTAACAGTGACTGGTTTCACTTGGAAATTATTATAAGTGTGGAGTTTTGGAACTTTAAAATATTGCTCTAAAGTCAGCCGAGCTACGAAATCTGATTTACTCACCTGTTATCAGGAGAGACCCCAGTGCTGCATCTTTGAGCCCAGTACTGATCCTGAAAAATTATTCTAACTGTACTTACCAGTAACTTGAATTTCCTTCCATAGGCTAACTTTGACTGGTTTCACTTGGAAATTCTTGTAAGTGTGGATATTGGAAGTTTCAAATATTGCACTAAAATCAGCCGAACTACAAATTTCGATTTACTCACCTGTTATCAGGAGAGACCTCAGTGCTCCATCTTTGAGCCCCGTACAGATCCTGAAAAGTAATTGTAACCGTGCTTACCAGTAACTTTAATTTCCTTCCATAGGCTAACACTGACTGGTTTCAATTGGAAATTCTTGTAAGTGTGGAGTTTTGGAACTTTAAAATATTGCTCTAAAGTAAGCCGAGCTACGAAATCTGATTTACTCACCTGTTATCAGGAGAGACCTCAGTGCTGCATCTTTGAGCCCAGTACTGATCCTGAAAAATTATTCTAACTGTACCTACCAGTAACTTGAATTTCCTTCCATAGGCTAACTTTGACTGGTTTCACTTGGAAATTCTTATAAGTGTGGATATTGGAAGTTTCAAATATTGCACTAAAATCAGCCGAACTACAAATTTCGATTTACTCACCTGTTATCAGGAGAGACCTCAGTGCTCCATCTTTGAGCCCAGTACTGATCCTGAAAAGTAATTCTAACCGTGCTTACCAGTAACTTTAATTTCCTTCCATAGGCTAACACTGACTGGTTTCAATTGGAAATTCTTGTAAGTGTGGAGTTTTGGAACTTTAAAATATTCCTCTAAAATCAACCGAACTACGAATTCCGATTTACTCACCTGTTATCAGGAGAGACCTCAGTGCTGCATCTTTGAGCCAAGTACTGATCCTGAAAAGTAATTCTAACCGTGCTCACGAGTAATTTGAATTTCCTCCCATAGGGTAACATTGACTGGTTTCACTTGGAAATTCTTCTAAGTGTGGAGTTTTGGAACTTTAAAATATTGCTTTAAAATCAGCCGAACTACAAATTCAGATTTACTCACCTATTATCAGGCGAGACCTTAGTGCTGCATCCTTGAGCCCAGTACTGATCCTGAAAAGTAATTCTAACCGTGCTTACCAGTAACTTGAATTTCCTTCCATAGGCTAACATTGACTGGTGTTCACCGTACTTACCAGTAATTTGACTTTCCTTCCATAGGATAACATTGCCAGCTTTTTGCTGAAAAAGTTTCTATGTGTCGATTTTTAAATCTTACAAATATTGCTCTAAAATCAGCCGAACTACGAATTTCGATTTACTCACCTGTTAACAGGAGAGACCTCAGTGCTGCATCTTTGAGCCCAGTACTGATCTTGAAAAGTAATTCTAACCATGGTTACCAGTAACTTGAATTTCCTTCCATAGGCTAACATTGACTGGTTTCACTTGGAAATTCTTCTAAGTGTGGAGTTTTGGAACTTTAAAATATTCCTCTAAAATCAACCGAACTACGAATTCCTATTTACTCACCTGTTATCAGGAGAGACCCCAGTGCTGCATCTTTGAGCCCAGTACTGATCCTGAAAAATTTTTCTAACTGTACTTACCAGTAACTTGCATTTCCTTCCATAGGCTAACTTTGACTGGTTTCACTTGGAAATTCTTATAAGTGTGGATATTGGAAGTTTCAAATATTGCACTAAAATCAGCCGAACTACAAATTTCGATTTACTCACCTGTTATCAGGAGAGACCTCAGTGCTCCATCTTTGAGCCCAGTACAGATCCTGAAAAGTAATTCTAACCGTGCTTACCAGTAACTTTAATTTCCTTCCATAGGCTAACACTGACTGGTTTCAATTGGAAATTCTTGTAAGTGTGGAATTTTGGAACTTTAAAATATTGCTCTAAAGTCAGCCGAACTACAAATTTCGATTTACTCACCTGTTATCAGGAGAGACCTCTGTGCTGTATCTTTGAGCCCAGTACTGATCCTGAAAAGTAATTCTAACAGTACTTACCAGTAACTTGAATTTCCTTCCATAGGCTAACATTGACTGGTTTCACCGTACTTACCAGTAACTTGAATTTCCTTCCATAGGCTAACATTGACTGGTTTCACTTGGAAATTCTTATAAGTGTGGAGTTTTGAAACTTTAAAATATTCGTCTAAAATCAGCCGAGCTACGAATTCCGATTTACTCACCTGTTATCAGGAGAGACCCCAGTGCTGCATCTTTGAGCCCAGCACTGATCCTGAAAAATTGTTCTAACTGTACTTACCAGTAACTTGAATTTCCTTCCATAGGCTAACATTGACTGGATTCACTTGGAAATTCTTCCAAGTGTGGAGTTTTGGATCTTTAAAATATTAATCTAAAATCAGCTGAAATATGAATTCGATATACTCACCTGTTATCAGGAGAGACCTCAGTGGTGCATCTTTGAGCCCAGTACTGATCCTGAAAAGTAATTCTAACCGTACTTACCAGTAACTTGAATTTCTTTTCATAGGATAACATTGACTGGTTTCACTTGGAAATTCTTCTAAGTGTGGAGTTTTGAAACTTACAAATATTCCTCTAAAATCAGCCGAACTACGAATTCTGATTTACTCACCTGTTATCAGGAGGGACCTCAGTGCTGCATCTTTGAGCCCAGTACTGATCCTGAAAAGTAATTCTAACCGTGCTTACCAGTTACTTGAAATTCCTTCTATAGGCTAACATTGATTGGTTTCATTTGGAAATTCTTTAAGTGTGGAGTTTTGGAACTTTAAAATATTGCTCTAAAATCAGCCGATTTACGAATTCCGATTTACAAACCTGTTATCAGGAGAGACCTCAGTGCTGCATCTTTGAGCCCAGTACTGATCCTGAAAAGTAATTCTAACCGTACTTACCAGTAACTTGAATTTCCTTCCATAGGCTAACATTGACTGGTTTCACTTGGAAAATCTTCCGTGTGGAGTTTTGGAACTTTAAAATATTCCTCTGAAATCAGCCAAACTACAAATTCCGATTTACTCACCTGTTATCAGGAGAGACCTCTGTGCTGTATCTTTGAGCCCAGTACTTATCCTGAAAAGTAATTCTAACAGTACTTACCAGTAACTTGAATTTCCTTCCATAGGCTAACATTGACTAGTTTCACCGTGCTTACCAGTAACTTGAATTTCCTTCCATAGGCTAACATTGACTGGTTTCACTTGGAAATTTTATAAGTGTGGAGTTTTGGAAGTTTAAAATACTGCGCTAAAATCTGCCGAACTACAAATTTCGATTTACTCACCTGTTATCAGGAGAGACCTCTGTGCTGTATCTTTGAGCCCAGTACTGATCCTGAAAAGTAATTCTAACCGTGCTTACCAGTAACTTGAATTAACTTCCAGAGGCTAACATTGACTGGTTTCACTTGGAAATTCTTCTGTGTGGAGTTTTGGAACTTTAAAATATTCCTCTAAAATCTGCCGAACTACAAATTCCGATTTACTCACATGTTATCAGGAGAGACCTCTGTGCTGTATCTTTGAGCCCAGTACTGATCCTGAAAAGTAGTTCTAACCGTGCTTACCAGTAGCTTGAATTTCCTTCCCTAGGCTAACATTGACTGGTTTCACCGTACTTACCAGTAATTTGAATTTCCTTCAATAGGATGTCATTGCCTGCTTTTTGCTGAAAAAGTTTCTAAGTGTCGATTTTTGAAACTTACAAATATTCCTCTAAAATCAGCCGAACTACGAATTCTGATTCACTCACCTGTTATCAGGAGAGACATCAGTGCTGCAACTTTGAGCCTAGTACTGATCCAGAAAAGTAATTCTAACCGTGCTTACCAGTAAGTTGTATTTCCTTCCATAGGCTAACATTAACTGGTTTCACTTGGAAATTCTTATGTGTGGAGTTTTGTTACTTTAAAATATTGCTCTAAAATCAGCCGAGCTACGAAATCTGATTTACTCACCTTTTTTCAGGAGAGACCTCAGTGCTGCACCTTTGAGCACAGTATTGATCCTGAAAATAATTCTAATTGTACTTACCAGTAACATGAATTTCCTTCCATAGGCTAACATTGACTGGTTTCATTTGGAAATTCTTTAAGTGTGGAGTTTTGGAACTTTAAAAAATTGCTCTAAAATCTGCCGATTTACGAATTCCGATTTACAAACCTGTTATCAGGAGAGACTTCAGTGCTGCATCTTTGAGCCCAGTACTGATCCTGATAAGTAATTCTAACTGTACTTACCAGTAACTTGAATTTCCGTCCATAGGCTAACATTGACTGGTTTCACTTGGAAATTCTTCTGTGTGGAGTTTTGGAACTTTAAAATATTCCTCTAAAATCAGCCAAACTACAAATTCCGATTTACTCACCTGTTATCAGGAGAGACGTTAGTGCTGCATCTCTGAGCCCAGTACTGATCCTGAAAAGTAATTCTAACCGTGCTTACCAGTAACTTGAATTTCCTTCCATAGGCTAACATTGACTGGTTTCACAATACTTACCAGTAATTTGAATTTCCTTCCATAGGATATCATTGCCTGCTTTTTGCTGAAAAAGTTTTTAAGTTTTGATTTTTGAAACTTACAAATATTCCTTTAAAATCAGCCGAACTATGAATTCCGATTTACGTACCTGTTATCAGGAGAGACCTCAGTGCTGCATCTTTGAGCCCAGTACTGATCCTGAAAAATAATTCTAACCATACTTACCAGTAACTTGAATTTCCTCCCATAGTGTAACATTGACTGGTTTCACTTGGAAATACTTCTAAGTGTGGAGTTTTGGAACTTTAAAATATTGCTCTAAAATCAGACGAACTAAGAATTCCGATTTACTCACCTGTTATCAGGAGAGACCCCAGTGCTGCATCTTTGACCCCAGTGCTTATCCTGAAAAGTAATTCTACCCTTACTTACCAGTAACTTGAATTTCGTTCCATAGGATATCATTGCCTGCTTTTTGCTGAAAAAGTTTCTAAGTGTCGATTTTTGAAACTTACAAATATTCCTCTAAAATCAGCCAAACTATGAATTCCGATTCACTCACCTGTTATCAGGAGAGACATCAGTGCTGCATCTTTGAGACCAGTACTGATCTTGAAAAGTAATTCTAACCATGGTTACCAGTAACTTGAATTTCCTTCCATAGGCTAACATTGACTGGTTTCACTTGGAAATTCTTCTAAATGTGGAGTTTTGGAACTTTAAAATATTCCTCTAAAATCAGCTGAACTATGAATTCCGATTTACTCACCTGTTATCAGGAGAGACCTCAGTGCTGCATCTTTGAGCCCAGTACTGATCCTGAAAAATAATTCTAACCATACTTTCCAGTAACTTGAATTTCCTCCCATAGGTTAACATTAACTGGTTTCACTTGGAAATTCTTCTAAGTGTGGAGTTTTGGAATTTTAAAATATTGCTGTAAAATCAGCCGAACTACGAATTCTGATTTACTCACCTGTTATCAGGAGAGACCTTAGTGCTGCATCTTTGAGCCCAGTACTGATCCTGAAAAGTAATTCTAACCATGCTTACCAGTAACTTGAATTTCCTTCCATAGGCTAACATTGACTGGTTTCACCGTACTTACCAGTAATTTGAATTTCCTTCCATAGGATGTCATTGCCTGCTTTTTGCTGAAAAAGTTTCTAAGTGTCGATTTTTGAATCTTACAAATATTGCTTTAAAATCAGCCGAACTACGAATTCCGATTTACTCACCTGTTATCAGGAGAGACCTCTGTGCTGTATCTTTGAGCCCAGTACTTATCCTGAAAATTAATTCTAACAGTACTTACCAGTAACTTGAATTTCCTTCCATAGGCTAACATTGACTAGTTTCACCGTACTTACCAGTAACTTGAATTTCCTTCCATAGTCTAACATTGACTGGTTTCACTTGGAAAATCTTCCGTGTGGTGTTTTGGAACTTTAAAATATTCCTCTAAAATCAGCCGAACTACAAATTCCGATTTACTCACCTGTTATCAGGAGAGACCTCTCTGCTGCATCTTTGAGCCCAGTACTGATCCTGAAAAGTAATTCTAACCGTGCTTACCAGTAACTTGAATTTCCTTCCATAGGCTAACATTGACTGGTGTTCACCGTACTTACCAGTATTTTGAATTTCCTTCCATAGGATAACATTGCCTGCTTTTTGCTGAAAAAGTTTCTATGTGTCGATTTTTGAATCTTACAAATATTGCTTTAAAATCAGCCGAACTACGAATTCCGATTTACTCACCTGTTAACAGGAGAGACCTTAGTGCTGCATCATTGAGCCCAGTACTGATCCTGAAACGTAATTCTAACCGTACTTACCAGTAACTTGAATTTCTTTCCATAGGTTAACATTGACTGGTTTCACTTGGAAATTCTTCTAAGTGTGGAGTTTTGAAACTTACAAATATTCATCTAAAATCAGCCGAACTACGAATTCTGATTTACTCACCTGTTATCAGGAGGGACCTCAGTGCTGCATCTTTGAGCCCAGTAATGATCTTGAAAAGTAATTCTAACCGTACTTACCAGTAACTTCAATTTCCTTCGATAGGCTAATATTGACTGGTTTCACTTGGAAATTCTTCTAAGTGTGGAGTTTTGGAACTTTAAAATATTCATCTAAAATCAGCCAAACTACGAATTCCGATTTACTCACCTGTTATCAGGAGAGGCCTCAGTGCTGCATCTTTGAGCCCAGTACTGATCCTGAAAAGTAATTCTAACCGTGCTTACCAGTTACTTGAATTTCCTTCTATAGGCTAACATTGACTGGTTTCATTTGGAAATTCTTTAAGTGTGGAGTTTTGGAACTTTAAAATATTGCTCTAAAATCAGCCGATTTACGAATTCCGATTTACAAACCTGTTATCAGGAGAGACCTCAGTGCTGCATCTTTGAGCCCAGTACTGATCCTGAAAAGTAATTCTAACCGTACTTACCAGTAACTTGAATTTCCTTCCATAGGCTAACATTGACTGGTTTCACTTGGAAAATCTTCTGTGTGGAGTTTTGGAACTTTAAAATATTCCTCTAAAATCAGCCAAACTACAAATTCCGATTTACTCACCTGTTATCAGGAGAGACCTCTGTGCTGTATCTTTGAGCCCAGTACTTATCCTGAAAATTAATTCTAACAGTACTTACCAGTAACTTGAATTTCCTTCCGTAGGCTAACATTGACTAGTTTCACCGTACTTACCAGTAACTTGAATTTCCTTCCATAGGCTAACATTGACTGGTTTCACTTGGAAAATCTTCCGTGTGGTGTTTTGGAACTTTAAAATATTCCTCTAAAATCAGCCGAACTACAAATTCCGATTTACTCACCTGTTATCAGGAGAGACCTCTCTGCTGCATCTTTGAGCCCAGTACTGATCCTGAAAAGTAATTCTAACCGTGCTTACCAGTAACTTGAATTTCCTTCCATAGGCTAACATTGACTGGTGTTCACCGTACTTACCAGTATTTTGAATTTCCTTCCATAGGATAACATTGCCTGCTTTTTGCTGAAAAAGTTTCTATGTGTCGATTTTTGAATCTTACAAATATTGCTTTAAAATCAGCCGAACTACGAATTCCGATTTACTCACCTGTTAACAGGAGAGACCTCAGTGCTGCATCATTGAGCCCAGTACTGATCCTGAAACATAATTCTAACCGTACTTACCAGTAACTTGAATTTCTTTCCATAGGTTAACATTGACTGGTTTCACTTGGAAATTCTTCTAAGTGTGGAGTTTTGAAACTTACAAATATTCCTCTAAAATCAGCCGAACTACGAATTCTGATTTACTCACCTGTTATCAGGAGGGACCTCAGTGCTGCATCTTTGAGCACAGTAATGATCCTGAAAAGTAATTCTAACCGTACTTACCAGTAACTTCAATTTCCTTCCATAGGCTAATATTGACTGGTTTCACTTGGAAATTCTTCTAAGTGTGGAGTTTTGGAACTTTAAAATATTCATCTAAAATCAGCCAAACTACGAATTCCGATTTACTCACCTGTTATCAGGAGAGGCCTCAGTGCTGCATCTTTGAGCCCAGTACTGATCCTGAAAAGTAATTCTAACCGTGCTTACCAGTTACTTGAATTTCCTTCTATAGGCTAACATTGACTGGTTTCATTTGGAAATTCTTTAAGTGTGGAGTTTTGGAACTTTAAAATATTGCTCTAAAATCAGCTGATTTACGAATTCCGATTTACAAACCTGTTATCAGGAGAGACCTCAGTGCTGCATCTTTGAGCCCAGTACTGATCCTGAAAAGTAATTCTAACCGTGCTTACCAGTAACTTTAATTTCCTTCCATAGGCTAACACTGACTGGTTTCAATTGGAAATTCTTGTAAGTGTGGAGTTTTGGAACTTTAAAATATTCCTCTAAAATCAACCGAACTACGAATTCCGATTTACTCACCTGTTATCAGGAGAGACCTCAGTGCTGCATCTTTGAGCCAAGTACTGATCCTGAAAAGTAATTCTAACAGTACTTACCAGTAACTTGAATTTCCTTCCATAGGCTAACATTGACTAGTTTCACCGTACTTACCAGTAACTTGAATTTCCTTCCATAGGCTAACATTGACTGGTTTCATTTGGAAATTTTATAAGTGTGGAGTTTTGGAAGTTTAAAATACTGCGCTAAAATCTTCCGAACTACAAGTTTCGATTTACTCACCTGTTATCAGGAGAGACCTCTGTGCTGTATCTTTGAGCCCAGTACTGATCCTGAAAAGTAATTCTAACCGTACTTACCAGTAACTTGAATTTCCTTCCATAGGCTAACATTGACTGGTTTCACTTGGAAATTCTTCTGTGTGGAGTTTTGGAACTTTAAAATATTCCTCTAAAATCAGCCGAACTGCAAATTCCGATTTACTCACATGTTATCAGGAGAGACCTCTCTGCTGTATCTTTGAGCCCAGTACTGATCCTGAAAAGTAATTCTAACAGTACTTACCAGTAACTTGAATTTCCTTCCATAGGCTAACATTGACTGGTTTCACCGTACTTACCAGTAACTTGAATTTCCTTCCATAGGCTAACATTGACTGGTTTCACTTGGAAATTCTTATAAGTGTGGATATTGGAAGTTTCAAATATTGCACTAAAATCAGCCGAACTACAAATTTCGATTTACTCACCTGTTATCAGGAGAGACCTCAGTGCTCCATCTTTGAGCCCAGTACTGATCCTGAAAAGTAATTCTAACTGTGCTTACCAGTAACTTTAATTTCCTTCCATAGGCTAACACTGACTGGTTTCAATTGCAAATTCTTGTAAGTGTGGAGTTTTGGAACTTTAAAATATTCCTCTAAAATCATCCGAACTACGAATTCTAATTCACTCACCTGTTATCAGGAGAGACATCAGTGCTGCATCTATGAGCCCAGTAGTGATCCTGAAAATTATTTCTAACCGTGCTTACCAGTTACTTGATTTTTCCTTCTATAGGCTAAC
Organism: Triturus cristatus; assembly: GCF_964204655.1. Taxonomy (NCBI): domain Eukaryota; kingdom Metazoa; phylum Chordata; class Amphibia; order Caudata; family Salamandridae; genus Triturus; species Triturus cristatus. Next base: position 1,321,190,245 of record NC_140590.1, read on the forward strand.
ATTGACTGGTTTCATTTGGAAATGCTTTAAGTGTGGAGTTTTGGAACTTTAAAATATTGCTCTAAAATCAGCTGATTTACGAACTCCGATTTACAAACCTGTTATCAGGAGAGACCTCAGTGCTGCATCTTTGAGCCCAGTACTGATCCTGAAAAGTAATTCTAACCGTGCTTACCAGTAACTTGAATTTCCTTCCATAGGCTAACATTGACTGGTGTTCACCGTACTTACCAGTAATTTGAATTTCCTTCCATAGGATAACATTGCCTGCTTTTTGCTGAAAAAGTTTCTATGCGTCGATTTTTGAATCTTACAAATATTGCTTTAAAATCAGCCGAACTACGAATTCCGATTTACTCACCTGTTAACAGGAGAGACCTCAGTGCTGCATCATTGAGCCCAGTACTGATCCTGAAACATAATTCTAACCGTACTTACCAGTAACTTGAATTTCCTTCCATAGACTAACATTGACTGGTTTCACTTGGAAAATCGTCCGTGTGGAGTTTTGGAACTTAAAATATTCCTCTAAAATCACCTAAACTACAATTTCCGATTTACTCACCTGTTATCAGGAGAGACCTCTGTGCTGTATCTTTGAGCCCAGTACTGATTCTGAAAAGTAATTCTAACAGTACTTACCAGTAACTTGAATTTCCTTCCATAGGCTAACATTGACTGGTTTCACCGTACTTACCAGTAACTTGAATTTCCTTCCATAGGCTAACAGTGACTGGTTTCACTTGGAAATTCTTATAAGTGTGGAGTTTTGAAACTTTAAAATATTCGTCTAAAATCAGCCGAACTACGAATTCCGATTTACTCACCTGTTATCAGTAGAGACCTCAGTGCTGCATCTTGCAGCCCAGTACTGATCCTGAAAAATTATTCTAACTGTACTTACCAGTAACTTGAATTTCCTTCCATAGGCTAACATTGACTGGTTTCACTTGGAAATTCTTCCACGTGTGGAGTTTTGGATCTTTAAAATTTTAATCTAAAATCAGCTGAAATATGAATTCCGATATACTCACCGTTTATCAGGAGAGACCTCAGTGGTGCATCTTTGAGCCCAGTACTGATCCTGAAAAGTAATTCTAACCGTACTGAACAGTAACTTGAATTTCCTTCCATAGGTTAACATTGACTGGTTTCACTTGGAAATTCTTCTAAGTGTGGAGTTTTGAAACTTACAAATATTCCTCTAAAATCAGCCGAACTACGGATTCCGATTTACTCACCTTTTATCAGGAGGGACCTCAGTGCTGCATCTTTGAGCCAAGTACTGATCCTGAAAAGTAATTCTAACCGTACTTACCAGTAATTTAAATTTCCTCCCATAGGCTAACATTGACTGGTTTCACTTGGAATTTCTTCTAAGTGTAGAGTTTTGGAACTTTAAAATATTGCTCTAAAATCAGCCGAACTACAATTTCAGATTTACTCACCTATTATCAGGCGAGACCTTAGTGCTGCATCTTTGAGCCCAGTACTGATCCTGAAAATAATTCTAACGGTGCTTACCAGTAACTTGAATTTCCTTCCATAGGCTGACATTGACTGGTGTTCACCGTACTTACCAGTAATTTGAATTTCCTTCCATAGGATAACATTGCCTGCTTTTTGCTGAAAAAGTTTCTATGTGTCGATTTTTGAATCTTAAAAATATTGCTCTAAAATCAGCCGAACTACAAATTCAGATTTACTCACCTGTTATCAGGAGAGGCCTCAGTGCTGCATCTTTGAGCCCAGTACTGATCCTGGAAAGTAATTCTAACCGTGCTTACCAGTTACTTGAATTTCCTTCTATAGGCTAACATTGACTGGTTTCATTTGGAAATTCTTTAAGTGTGGAGTTTTGGAACTTTAAAATATTGCTCTAAAATCAGCAGATTTACGAATTCCGATTTACAAACCTGTTATCAGGAGAGACCTCAGTGCTGCTTCTTTGAGCCCAGTACTGATCCTGAAAAGTAACTCTAACCGTACTTACCAGTAACTTGAATTTCCTTCCATAGGCTAACATTGACTGGTTTCACTTGGAAAATCTTCCGTGTGGAGTTTTGGAACTTTAAAATATTCCTCTAAAATCAGCCAAACTACAAATTCTGATTTACTCACCTGTTATCAGGAGAGACCCCAGTGCTGCATTTTTGAGCCAGGTGCTGATCCTGAAAAGTAATTCTACCCTTATTTACCAGTAACTTGAATTTCGTTCCATAGGATATCATTGCCTGCTTTTTGCTGAAAAAGTTTCTAAGTGTCGATTTTTGAAACTTGCAAATATTCCTCTGAAATCAGGCAAACTATGAATTCCGATTCACTCACCTGTTATCAGGAGAGACATCAGTGCTGCATCTTTGAGACCAGTACTGATCTTGAAAAGTAATTCTAACCATGGTTACCAGTAACTTGAATTTCCTTCCATAGGCTAACATTGACTGGTTTCACTTGGAAATTCTTCTAAGTGTGGAGTTTTGGAACTTTAAAATATTGCTCTAAAATCAGCCGAACTACGAATTCTGATTTACTCACCTGTTATCAGGAGAGACCTTAGTGCTGCATCTTTGAGCCCAGTACTGATCCTGAAAAGTAATTCTAACCGTGCTTACCAGTAACTTGAATTTCCTTCCATAGGCTAACATTGACTGGTTTCACCGTACTTACCAGTAATTTGAACTTCCTTCCATAGGATGTCATTGCCTGCTTTTTGCTGAAAAAGTTTCTAAGTGTCGATTTTTGAAACTTACAAATAATCCTCTAAAATCAGCCGAACTACAAATTCTGATTCACTCACCTGTTATCAGGAGAGACATCAGTGCTGCATCTTTGAGCCTAGTACTGATCCAGAAAAGTTAATCTAACCGTGCTTACCAGTAACTTGAATTTCCTTCCATAGGCTAACAGTGACTGGTTTCACTTGGAAATTATTATAAGTGTGGAGTTTTGGAACTTTAAAATATTGCTCTAAAGTCAGCCGAGCTACGAAATCTGATTTACTCACCTGTTATCAGGAGAGACCCCAGTGCTGCATCTTTGAGCCCAGTACTGATCCTGAAAAATTATTCTAACTGTACTTACCAGTAACTTGAATTTCCTTCCATAGGCTAACTTTGACTGGTTTCACTTGGAAATTCTTGTAAGTGTGGATATTGGAAGTTTCAAATATTGCACTAAAATCAGCCGAACTACAAATTTCGATTTACTCACCTGTTATCAGGAGAGACCTCAGTGCTCCATCTTTGAGCCCCGTACAGATCCTGAAAAGTAATTCTAACCGTGCTTACCAGTAACTTTAATTTCCTTCCATAGGCTAACACTGACTGGTTTCAATTGGAAATTCTTGTAAGTGTGTAGTTTTGAAACTTTAAAATATTGCTCTAAAGTAAGCCGAGCTACGAAATCTGATTTACTCACCTGTTATCAGGAGAGACCTCAGTGCTGCATCTTTGAGCCCAGTACTGATCCTGAAAAATTATTCTAACTGTACCTACCAGTAACTTGAATTTCCTTCCATAGGCTAACTTTGACTGGTTTCACTTGGAAATTCTTATAAGTGTGGATATTGGAAGTTTCAAATATTGCACTAAAATCAGCCGAACTACAAATTTCGATTTACTCACCTGTTATCAGGAGAGACCTCAGTGCTCCATCTTTGAGCCCAGTACTGATCCTGAAAAGTAATTCTAACCGTGCTTACCAGTAACTTTAATTTCCTTCCATAGGCTAACACTGACTGGTTTCAATTGGAAATTCTTGTAAGTGTGGAGTTTTGGAACTTTAAAATATTCCTCTAAAATCAACCGAACTACGAATTCCGATTTACTCACCTGTTATCAGGAGAGACCTCAGTGCTGCATCTTTGAGCCAAGTACTGATCCTGAAAAGTAATTCTAACCGTGCTCACGAGTAATTTGAATTTCCTCCCATAGGGTAACATTGACTGGTTTCACTTGGAAATTCTTCTAAGTGTGGAGTTTTGGAACTTTAAAATATTGCTTTAAAATCAGCCGAACTACAAATTCAGATTTACTCACCTATTATCAGGCGAGACCTTAGTGCTGCATCCTTGAGCCCAGTACTGATCCTGAAAAGTAATTCTAACCGTGCTTACCAGTAACTTGAATTTCCTTCCATAGGCTAACATTGACTGGTGTTCACCGTACTTACCAGTAATTTGACTTTCCTTCCATAGGATAACATTGCCAGCTTTTTGCTGAAAAAGTTTCTATGTGTCGATTTTTAAATCTTACAAATATTGCTCTAAAATCAGCCGAACTACGAATTTCGATTTACTCACCTGTTAACAGGAGAGACCTCAGTGCTGCATCTTTGAGCCCAGTACTGATCTTGAAAAGTAATTCTAACCATGGTTACCAGTAACTTGAATTTCCTTCCATAGGCTAACATTGACTGGTTTCACTTGGAAATTCTTCTAAGTGTGGAGTTTTGGAACTTTAAAATATTCCTCTAAAATCAACCGAACTACGAATTCCTATTTACTCACCTGTTATCAGGAGAGACCCCAGTGCTGCATCTTTGAGCCCAGTACTGATCCTGAAAAAATTTTCTAACTGTACTTACCAGTAACTTGAATTTCCTTCCATAGGCTAACTTTGACTGGTTTCACTTGGAAATTCTTATAAGTGTGGATATTGGAAGTTTCAAATATTGCACTAAAATCAGCCGAACTACAAATTTCGATTTACTCACCTGTTATCAGGAGAGACCTCAGTGCTCCATCTTTGAGCCCAGTACAGATCCTGAAAAGTAATTCTAACCGTGCTTACCAGTAACTTTAATTTCCTTCCATAGGCTAACACTGACTGGTTTCAATTGGAAATTCTTGTAAGTGTGGAATTTTGGAACTTTAAAATATTGCTCTAAAGTCAGCCGAACTACACATTTCGATTTACTCACCTGTTATCAGGAGAGACCTCTGTGCTGTATCTTTGAGCCCAGTACTGATCCTGAAAAGTAATTCTAACAGTACTTACCAGTAACTTGAATTTCCTTCCATAGGCTAACATTGACTGGTTTCACCGTACTTACCAGTAACTTGAATTTCCTTCCATAGGCTAACATTGACTGGTTTCACTTGGAAATTCTTATAAGTGTGGAGTTTTGAAACTTTAAAATATTCGTCTAAAATCAGCCGAGCTACGAATTCCGATTTACTCACCTGTTATCAGGAGAGACCCCAGTGCTGCATCTTTGAGCCCAGCACTGATCCTGAAAAATTATTCTAACTGTACTTACCAGTAACTTGAATTTCCTTCCATAGGCTAACATTGACTGGATTCACTTGGAAATTCTTCCAAGTGTGGAGTTTTGGATCTTTAAAATATTAATCTAAAATCAGCTGAAATATGAATTCGATATACTCACCTGTTATCAGGAGAGACCTCAGTGGTGCATCTTTGAGCCCAGTACTGATCCTGAAAAGTAATTCTAACCGTACTTACCAGTAACTTGAATTTCTTTTCATAGGATAACATTGACTGGTTTCACTTGGAAATTCTTCTAAGTGTGGAGTTTTGAAACTTACAAATATTCCTCTAAAATCAGCCGAACTACGAATTCTGATTTACTCACCTGTTATCAGGAGGGACCTCAGTGCTGCATCTTTGAGCCCAGTACTGATCCTGAAAAGTAATTCTAACCGTGCTTACCAGTTACTTGAAATTCCTTCTATAGGCTAACATTGATTGGTTTCATTTGGAAATTCTTTTAGTGTGGAGTTTTGGAACTTTAAAATATTGCTCTAAAATCAGCCGATTTACGAATTCCGATTTACAAACCTGTTATCAGGAGAGACCTCAGTGCTGCATCTTTGAGCCCAGTACTGATCCTGAAAAGTAATTCTAACCGTACTTACCAGTAACTTGAATTTCCTTCCATAGGCTAACATTGACTGGTTTCACTTGGAAAATCTTCCGTGTGGAGTTTTGGAACTTTAAAATATTCCTCTGAAATCAGCCAAACTACAAATTCCGATTTACTCACCTGTTATCAGGAGAGACCTCTGTGCTGTATCTTTGAGCCCAGTACTTATCCTGAAAAGTAATTCTAACAGTACTTACCAGTAACTTGAATTTCCTTCCATAGGCTAACATTGACTAGTTTCACCGTGCTTACCAGTAACTTGAATTTCCTTCCATAGGCTAACATTGACTGGTTTCACTTGGAAATTTTATAAGTGTGGAGTTTTGGAAGTTTAAAATACTGCGCTAAAATCTGCCGAACTACAAATTTCGATTTACTCACCTGTTATCAGGAGAGACCTCTGTGCTGTATCTTTGAGCCCAGTACTGATCCTGAAAAGTAATTCTAACCGTGCTTACCAGTAACTTGAATTAACTTCCATAGGCTAACATTGACTGGTTTCACTTGGAAATTCTTCTGTGTGGAGTTTTGGAACTGTAAAATATTCCTCTAAAATCTGCCGAACTACAAATTCCGATTTACTCACATGTTATCAGGAGAGACCTCTGTGCTGTATCTTTGAGCCCAGTACTGATCCTGAAAAGTAATTCTAACCGTACTTACCAGTAACTTGAATTTCCTTCCATAGGCTAACATTGACTGGTTTCACTTGGAAATTCTTCTGTGTGGAGTTTTGGAAGTTTAAAATATTCCTCTAAAATCAGCCGAACTGCAAATTCCGATTTACTCACATGTTATCAGGAGAGACCTCTCTGCTGTATCTTTGAGCCCAGTACTGATCCTGAAAAGTAATTCTAACAGTACTTACTAGTAACTTGAATTTCCTTCCATAGGCTAACATTGACTGGTTTCACCGTACTTACCAGTAACTTGAATTTCCTTCCATAGACTAACATTGACTGGTTTCACTTGGAAATTCTTATAAGTGTGGATATTGGAAGTTTCAAATATTGCACTAAAATCAGCCGAACTACAAATTTCGATTTACTCACCTGTTATCAGGAGAGACCTCAGTGCTCCATCTTTGAGCCCAGTACTGATCCTGAAAAGTAATTCTAACCGTGCTTACCAGTAACTTTAATTTCCTTCCATAGGCTAACACTGACTGGTTTCACTTGGAAATTCTTCTAAGTGTGGAGTTTTGGAACTTTAAAATATTCATCTTAAATCAGCCAAACTACGAATTCCGATTTACTCACCTGTTATCAGGAGAGGCCTCAGTGCTGCATCTTTGAGCCCAGTACTGATCCTGAAAAGTAATTCTAACCGTGCTTACCAGTAACTTTAATTTCCTTCTATAGGCTAACATTGACTGGTCTCATTTGGAAATTCTTTAAGTGTGGAGTTTTGGAACTTTAAAATATTGCTCTAAAATCAGCCGATTTACGAATTCTGATTTACAAACCTGTTATCAGGAGAGACCTCAGTGCTGCATCTTTGAGCCCAGTACTGATCCTGAAAAGTAATTCTAACCGTACTTACCAGTAACTTGAATTTCCTTCCATGGGCTAACATTGACTGGTTTCACTTGGAAAATCTTCCGTGTGGAGTTTTGGAACTTTAAAATATTCCTCTAAAATCAGCCAAAGTACAAATTCCGATTTACTCACCTGTTATCATGAGAGACCTCTGTGCTGTATCTTTGAGCCCAGTACTTATCCTGAAAAGTAATTCTAACAGTACTTACCAGTAACTTGAATTTCCTTCCATAGGCTAACATTGACTAGTTTCACCGTACTTACCAGTAACTTGAATTTCCTTCCATAGGCTAACATTGACTGGTTTCACTTGGAAATTTTATAAGTGTGGAGTATTGGAAGTTTAAAATACTGCGCTAAAATCTGCCGAACTACAAGTTTCGATTTACTCACCTGTTATCAGGAGAGACCTCTGTGCTGTATCTTTGAGCCCAGTACTGATCCTGAAAAGTAATTCTAACCGTGCTTACCAGTAACTTGAATTTCCTTCCATAGGCTAACATTGACTGGTTTCACTTGGAAATTCTTCTGTGTGGAGTTTTGGAACTTTAAAATATTCCTCTAAAATCAGCCGAATTACAAATTCCGATTTACTCACATATTATCAGGAGAGACCTCTGTGCTGTATCTTTGAGCCCCGTACTGATCCTGAAAAGTAATTCTAACTGTACTTACCAGTAACTTGAATTTCCTTCCATAGGCTAACATTGACTGGTTTCACTTGGAAATTCTTCTGTGTGGAGTTTTGGAACTTTAAAATATTCCTCTAAAATCAGCCGAACTGCAAATTCCGATTTACTCACATGTTATCAGGAGAGACCTCTCTGCTGTATCTTTGAGCCCAGTACTGATCCTGAAAAGTAATTCTAACAGTACTTACCAGTAACTTGAATTTCCTTCCATAGGCTAACATTGACTGGTTTCACCGTACTTACCAGTAACTTGAATTTCCTTCCATAGGCTAACATTCACTGGTTTCACTTGGAAATTCTTATAAGTGTGGATATTGGAAGTTTCAAATATTGCACTAAAATCAGCCGAACTACAAATTTCGATTTACTCACCTGTTATCAGGAGAGACCTCAGTGCTCCATCTTTGAGCCCAGTACTGATCCTGAAAAGTAATTATAACCGTGCTTACCAGTAACTTTAATTTCCTTCCATAGGCTAACACTGACTGGTTTCAATTGGAAATTCTTGTAAGTGTGGAGTTTTGGAACTTTAAAATATTCCTCTAAAATCATCCGAAGTACGAATTCTGATTCACTCACCTGTTATCAGGAGAGACATCAGTGCTGCATCTATGAGCCCAGTAGTGATCCTGAAAAGTAATTCTAACCATGCTTACCAGTTACTTGAATTTTCCTTCTATAGGCTAACATTGACTGGTTTCATTTGGAAATGCTTTAAGTGTGGAGTTTTGGAACTTTAAAATATTGCTCTAAAATCAGCCGATTTACGAATTCCGATTTACGAACCTGTTATCAGGAGAGACCTCAGTGCTGCATCTTTGAGCCCAGTACTGATCCTGAAAAGTAATTCTAACCGTACTTACCAGTAACTTGAATTTCCTTCCATAGGCTAACATTGACTGGTTTTACTTGGAAAATCTTCCGTGTGGAGTTTTGGAACTTTAAAATATTCCTCTAAAATCACCTAAACTACAAATTCCGATTTACTCACCTGTTATCAGGAGAGACCTCTGTGCTGTATCTTTGAGCCCAGTACTGATTCTGAAAAGTAATTCTAACAGTACTTACCAGTAACTTGAATTTCCTTCCATAGGCTAACATTGACTGGTTTCACCGTACTTACCAGTAACTTGAATTTCCTTCCATAGGCTAACATTGACTGGTTTCACTTGGAAATTCTTATAAGTGTGGAGTTTTGAAACTTTAAAATATTCGTCTAAAATCAGCCAAACTACGAATTCTGATTTACTCACCTGTTATCAGGAGAGACCTCAGTGCTGCATCTTTGAGCCCAGTACTGATCCTGAAAAATTATTCTAACTGTACTTACCAGTAACTTGAATTTCCTTCCATAGGCTAACATTGACTGGTTTCACTTGGAAATTCTTCCAAGTGTGGAGTTTTGGATCTTTAAAATTTTAATCTAAAATCAGCTGAAATATGAATTCCGATATACTCACCTGTTATCAGGAGAGACCTCAGTGGTGCATCTTTGAGCCCAGTACTGATCCTGAAATGTAATTCTAACCGTACTTAACAGTAACTTGAATTTCCTTCCATAGGTTAACATTGACTGGTTTCACTTGGAAATTCTTCTAAATGTGGAGTTTTGAAACTTACAAATATTCCTCTAAAATCAGCCGAACTACGAATTCTGATTCACTCACCTGTTATCAGGAGAGACATTAGTGCTGCAATTTTGAGCCTAGTACTGATCCAGAAAAGTAATTCTAACCGTGCTTACCTGTAAGTTGAATTCCTTCCATAGGCTAACATTGACTGGTTTCACTTGGAAATTCTTATAAGTGTGGAGTTTTGTTACTTTAAAATATTGCTCTAAAATCAGCCGAGCTACGAAATCTGATTTACTCACCTTTTATCAGGAGAGACCTCAGTGCTGCATCTTTGAGCACAGTATTGATCCTGAAAATAATTCTAATTGTACTTACCAGTAACATGAATTTCCTTCCATAGGCTAACATTGACTGGTTTCATTTAGAAATGCTTTAAGTGTGGAGTTTTGGAATTTTAAAATATTGCTCTAAAATCTGCCGATTTACGAATTCCGATTTACAAACCTGTTAGCAAGAGAGACCTCAGTGCTGCATCTTTGAGCCCAGTACTGATCCTGATAAGTAATTCTAACTGTACTTACCAGTAACTTGAATTTCCTTCCATAGGCTAACATTGACTGGTTTCACTTGGAAATTCTTCTGTGTGGAGTTTTGGAACTTTAAAATATTCCTCTAAAATCAGCCGAACAACAAATTCCAATTTACTCACATGTTATCAGGGGAGACCTCTGTGCTGTATCTTTGAGCCCGGTACTGATCCTGAAAAGTAATTCTAACAGTACTTACCAGTAACTTGAATTTCCTTCCTCAGGCTAACATTGACTGCTTTCACCGTACATACCAGTAACTTGAATTTCCTTCCATAGGCTAACATTGACTGCTTTCACTTGGAAATTCTTATAAGTGTGGATATTGGAAGTTTAAAATATTGCACTAAAATCAGCTGAACTAAAAATTTCGATGTACTCACCTGTTATCAGGAGAGACCTCAGTGCTGTATCATTGAGCCCAGTACTGATACAGAAAAGTAATTCTAACCTTACTTACCAGTAATTTGAATTTCCTTCCATAGGCTAACATTGACTGGTTTCACCGTACTTACCAGTAACTTGAATTTCCTTCCATAGGCTAACATTGACTAGTTTCACTTGGAAATTCTTATAAGTGTAGATATTGGAAGTTTCAAATATTGCACTAAAATCAGCCGAACTACAAATTTCGATTTACTCACCTGTTATCAGGAGAGACCTCAGTGCTCCATCTTTGAGCCCAGTACTGATCCTGAAAAGTAATTCTAACCGTGCTTACCAGTAACTTTAATTTCCTTCCATAGGCTAACACTGACTGGTTTCAATTGGAAATTCTTGTAAGTGTGGAGTTTTGGAACTTTAAAATATTCCTCTAAAATCATCCGAACTACGAATTCTGATTCACTCACCTGTTATCAGGAGAGACATCAGTGCTGCATCTATGAGCCCAGTAGTGATCCTGAAAAGTAATTCTAACCGTGCTTACCAGTTACTTGAATTTTCCTTCTATAGGCTAAGATTGACTGGTTTCATTTGGAAATGCTTTAAGTGTGGAGTTTTGGAACTTTAAAATATTGCTCTAAAATCAGCCGATTTACGAATTCCGATTTACGAACCTGTTATCAGGAGAGACCTCAGTGCTGCATCTTTGAGCCCAGTACTGATCCTGAAAAGTAATTCTAACCGTGCTTACCAGTAACTTGAATTTCCTCCCCTAGGCTAACATTGACTGGTTTCACTTGGAAATTCTTCTGAGTGTGGAGTTTTGGAACTTTAAAATATTCCTCTAAAATCAACCGAACTACGAATTCCGATTTACTCACCTGTTATCAGGAGAGACCTCAGTGCTGCATCTTTGAGCCAAGTACTGATCCTGAAACGTAATTCTAACCGTGCTTACCAGTAACTTGAATTTCCTTCCATAGGCTAACATTGACTGGCTTCACCGTACTTACCAGTAATTTAAATTTCCTTCCATAGGCTAACATTGACTGGTTTCACTTGGAAATTCTTATAAGTGTGGATTTTTGGAACTTTAAAATATTGCTCTAAAATCTGCCAAACTATGAATTCCGATTTACTCACCTGTTATCAGGAGAGACCTCAGTGCTGCATCTCTGAGCGTAGTACTGGTCCTGAAAAGGAATTCTAACCATACTTACCAGTAACTTGAATTTCCTTCCATAGGTTAACATTGACTGGTTTCACTTGGAAATTCTTCTAAGTGTGGATTTTTGGAACTTTAAAATATTCCTCTAAAATCAGCCGGACTACGAATTCTGATTTACTCACCTGTTATCGGGAGAGACCTCAGTGCTGCATCTTTGAGACCAGTACTGATCTTGAAAAGTAATTCTAACCGTGGTTACCAGTAACTTGAATTTCCTTCCATAGGCTAGCATTGACTGGTTTCACTTGGAAATTCTTCTAAGTGTGGAGTTTTGAAACTTTAAAATGTTCCTCTAAAATCAGCCGAACTATGAATTCCGATTTACTCACCTGTTATCAGGAGAGATCTCAGTGCTGCATCTTTGAGCTCAGTACTGATCCTGAAAAATAATTCTAACCATACTTACCAGTAACTTGAATTTCCTCCCATAGGGTAACATTGACTGGTTTCACTTGGAAATTCTTCTAAGTGTGGAGTTTTGGAACTTTAAAATATTGCTCTGAAATCAGCCGAACAATTAATTCTGATTTACTCACCTGTTATCAGGAGAGACCTTAGTGCTGCATCTTTGAGCCCAGTACTGATCCTGAAAAGTAGTTCTAACCGTGCTTACCAGTAGCTTGAATTTCCTTCCATAGGCTAATATTGCCTGGTTTCACCGTACTTACCAGTAATTTGAATTTCCTTCCATAGGATGTCATTGCCTGCTTTTTGCTGAAAAAGTTTCTAAGTTTCGATTTTTGAAACTTACAAATATTCCTCTAAAATCAGCCGAACTACGAATTCTGATTCACTCACCTGTTATCAGGAGAGACATTAGTGCTGCAATTTTGAGCCTAGTACTGATCCAGAAAAGTAATTCTAACCGTGCTTACCAGTAAGTTGAATTCCTTCCATAGGCTAACATTGACTGGTTTCACTTGGAAATTCTTATAAGTGTGGAGTTTTGTTACTTTAAAATATTGCTCTAAAATCAGCCGAGCTACGAAATCTGATTTACTCACCTTTTATCAGGAGAGACCTCAGTGCTGCATCTTTGAGGCCAGTACTGATCTTGAAAAGTAATTCTAACCATGGTTAGCAGTAACTTGAATTTCCTTCCATAGGCTAACATTGACTGGTTTCACTTGGAAATTCTTCTAAGTGTGGAGTTTTGGAACTTTAAAATATTCCTCTAAAATCAACCGAACTACGAATTCCTATTTACTCACCTGTTATCAGGAGAGACCTCAGTGCTGCATCTTTGAGCCAAGTACTGATCCTGAAACGTAATTCTAACCGTGCTTACCAGTAACTTGAATTTTCTTCCATAGGCTAACATTGACTGGCTTCACCGTACTTACCAGTAATTTAAATTTCCTCCCATAGGGTAACATTGACTGGTTTCACTTGGAAATTCTTATAAGTGTGGAGTTTTGGAACTTTAAAATATTGCTCTAAAATCAGCCGAACTATGAATTCCGATTTACTCACCTGTTATCAGGAGAGACGTCAGTGCTGCATCTCTGAGCCCAGTACTGATCCTGGAAAGTAATTCTAACCGTGCTTACCAATAACTTGCATTTCCTTCCATAGGCTAACATTGACTGGTTTCACAATACTTACCAGTAATTTGAATTTCCTTCCATAGGATATCATTGCCTGCTTTTTGCTGAAAAAGTTTCTAAGTTTCGATTTTTGAAACTTACAAATATTCCTCTAAAATCAGCCGAACTATGAATTCCGATTTACGCACCTGTTATCAGGAGAGACCTCAGTGCTGCATCTTTGAGCCCAGTACTGATCCTGAAAAATAATTCTAACCATACTTACCAGTAACTTGAATTTCCTCCCATATGGTAACATTGACTGGTTTCACTTGGAAATACTTCTAAGTGTGGAGTTTTGGAACTTTAAACTATTGCTCTACAATCAGCCGAACTACGAATTCCGATTTACTCACCTGTTATCAGGAGAGACCCCAGTGCTGCATCTTTGAGCCCAGTGCTGATCCTGAAAAGTAATTCTACCCTTACTTACCAGTAACTTGAATTTCGTTCCATAGGATATCATTGCCTGCTTTTTGCTGAAAAAGTTTCTAAGTGTCGATTTTTGAAACTTACAAATATTCCTCTAAAATCAGCCAAACTATGAATTCCGATTCACTCACCTGTTATCAGGAGAGACATCAGTGCTGCATCTTTGAGACCAGTACTGATCTTGAAAAGTAATTCTTACCATGGTTACCAGTAACTTGAATTTCCTTCCATAGGCTAACATTGACTGGTTTCCCCGTACTTACCAGTACTTTGAATTTCGTTCCATAGGATGTCATTGCCTGCTTTTTGCTGAAAAAGTTTCTAAGTGTCGATTTTTGAAACTTACAAATAATCCTCTAAAATCAGCCGAACTACAAATTCTGATTCACTCACCTGTTATCAGGAGAGACCTCAGTGCTGCATCTTTGAGCTTAGTACTGATCCAGAAAAGTAATTCTAACCGTGCTTACCAGTAACATGAATTTCCTTCCATAGGCTAACATTGACTGGTTTCATTTGGAAATTCTTTAAGTGTGGAGTTTTGGAACTTTAAAATATTGCTCTAAAATGAGCCAACTTACGAATTCCGATTTACAAACCTGTTATCAGGAGAGACCTCTGTGCTCTATCTTTGAGCCCATTACTGATCCTGAAAAGTGATTCTAACAGTACTTACCAGTGACTTGAACTTCCTTCCATAGGCTAACATTGACTGGTTTTGCCGTACTTACCAGTAACTTGAATTTCCTTCCATAGGCTAACATTGACTGGTTTCACTTGGAAATTCTTATAAGTGTGGAGTTTTGAAACTTTAAAATATTCGTCTAAAATCAGCCGAAGTACGAATTCCGATTTACTCACCTGTTATCAGGAGAGACCTCAGTGCTGCATCTTTGATCCCAGTACTGATCCTGAAAAATTATTCTAACTGTACTTATCAGTAACTTGAATTTCCTTCCATAGGCTAACATTGACTGGTTTCACTTGGAAATTCTTCCAAGTGTGGAGTTTTGGATCTTTAAAATATTAATTTAAAATCAGCTGAAATATGAATTCCGATATACTCACCTGTTATCAGGAGAGACCTCAGTGGTGCATCTTTGAGCCCAGTACTGATCCTGAAAAGTAATTCTAACCGTACTTACCAGTAACTTGAATTTCCTTCCATAGGTTAACATTGACTGGTTTCACTTGGAAATCCTTCTAAGTGAGGAGTTTTGAAATTTACAAATATTCCTCTAAAATCAGCCGAACTACGAATTCCGATTTACGCACCTGTTATCAGGAGAGACCTCAGTGCTGCATCTTTGAGCCCAGTACTGATCCTGAAAAATAATTCTAACCATACTTACCAGTAACTTGAATTTCATCCCATAGTGTAACATTGACTGGTTTCACTTGGAAATACTTCTAAGTGGGGAGTTTTGGAATTTTAAAATATTGCTCTAAAATCAGCCGAACTACGAATTCCGATTTACTCACCTGTTATCAGGAGAGACCCCAGTGCTGCATCTTTGAGCCCAGTGCTGATCCTGAAAAGTAATTCTACCCTTACTTACCAGTAACTTGAATTTCCTTCCATAGGCTAACATTGACTGGTTTCACCGTACTTACCAGTAATTTGAATTTCCTTCCATAGGATGTCATTGCCTGCTTTTTGCTGAAAAAGTTTCTAAGTGTCGATTTTGAAACTTACAAATAATCCTCTAAAATCAGCCGAACTACAAATTCTGATTCACTCACCTGTTATCAGGAGAGACATCAGTGCTGCATCTTTGAGCCTAGTACTGATCCAGAAAAGTTATTCTAACCGTGCTTACCAGTAACTTGAATTTCCTTCCATAGGCTAACATTGACTGGTTTCATTTGGAAATTCTTTCAGTGTGGAGTTTTGGAACTTTCAAATATTGCTCTAAAATCAGCCAATTTACGAATTCCGATTTACAAACCTGTTATCAGGAGAGACCTCAGTGCTGCATCTTTGAGCCCAGTACTGATCCTGAAAAGTAATTCTAACCGTACTTACCAGTAACTTGAATTTCCTTCCATAGGCTAACATTGACTGGTTTCACTTGGAAAATCTTCCGTGTGGAGTTTTGGAACTTTAAAATATTCCTCTAAAATCACCTAAACTACAAATTCCGATTTACTCACCTGTTATCAGGAGAGACCTCTGTGCTGTATCTTTGAGCCCAGAACTTATCCTGAAAAGTAATTATAACAGTACTTACCAGTAACTTGAATTTCCTTCCATAGGCTAACATTGACTAGTTTCACCGTACTTACCAGTAACTTGAATTTCTTTCCATAGGCTAACATTGACTGGTTTCACTTGGAAATTTTTATAAGTGTGGAGTTTTGGAAGTTTAAAATGCTGCGCTAAAATCTGCTGAACTACAAGTTTTGATTTACTCACCTGTTATCAGGAGAGACCTCTGTGCTGTATCTTTGAGCCCAGTACTGATCCTGAAAAGTAATTCTAACAGTACTTACCAGTAACTTGAATTTTATTCCATAGGCTAAAATTGACTAGTTTCACCGTACTTACCAGTAACTTGAATTTCCTTCCATAGGCTAACATTGACTGGTTTCACTTGGAAAGTGTGGAGTTTTGAAACTTTAAAATATTCGTCTAAAATCAGCCGAACTACGAATTCTGATTTACTCACCTGTTTTCAGGAGAGACAACAGTGCTGCATCTTTGAGCCCAGTACTGATCCTGAAAAATGATTCTAACTGTACTTACCAGTAACTTGAATTTCCTTCCATAGACTAACATTGACTGGTTTCACTTGGAAATTCTTCCAAGTGCGGAGTTTTGGATCTTTAAAATATTAATCTAAAATCAGCTGAAATATGAATTCCGATATACTCACCTGTTATCAGGAGAGACCTCCGTGGTGCATCTTTGAGCCCAGTACTGATCCTGAAAAGTAATTCTAACCGTACTTACCAGTAACTTGAATTTCCTTCCATAGGTTAAGATTGACTAGTTTCAGTTGGAAATTCTTCTAAGTGTGGAGTTTTGGAACTTTAAAATATTCATCTAAAATCAGCCAAACTACGAATTCCGATTTACTCACCTGTTATCAGGAGAGGCCTCAGTGCTGCATCTTTGAGCCCAGTACTGATCCTGAAACGTAATTCTAACCGTGCTTACCAGTAACTTGAATTTACTTCCACAGGCTAACATTGACTGGCTTCACCGTACTTACCACAAATTTAAATTTCCTTCCATAGGCTAACATTGACTGGTTTCACTTGGAAATTCTTATAAGTGTGGATTTGTGGAACGTTCAAATATTGCTCTAAAATCAGCCAAACTATGAATTCCGATTTACTCACCTGTTATCAGGAGAGATCTCAGTGCTGCATCTCTGAGCGTAGTACTGGTCCTGAAAAGGAATTCTAACCATACTTACCAGTAACTTGAATTTCCTTCCATAGGTTAACATTGACTGGTTTCACTTGGAAATTCTTCTAAGTGTGGAGTTTTGGAACTTTAAAATATTCCTCTAAAATCAGCCGGTCTACGAATTCCGATTTACTCACCTGTTATCGGGAGAGACCTCAGTGCTGCATCTTTGAGACCAGTACTGATCTTGAAAAGTAATTCTAACCGTGGTTACCAGTAACTTGAATTTCCTTCCATAGGTTAACATTGACTGGTTTCACTTGGAAATTCTTTTAAGTGTGGAGTTTTGGAACTTTAAAATATTCCTCTAAAATCAGCCGAACTATGAATTCCGATTTACTCACCTGTTATCAGGAGAGACCTCAGTGCTGCATCTTCGATCTCAGTACTGATCCTGAAAAATAATTCTAACCATACTTACCAGTAACTTGAATTTCCTCCCATAGGGTAACATTGACTGGTTTCACTTGGAAATACTTCTAAGTGTGGAGTTTTGGAACTTTAAAATATTGCTCTAAAATCAGCCGAACTACGAATTCCGATTTACTCACTGTTAGAAATGAGGGGGCTCTGGTTGACGCAGGTGTGAACCCACAACAAGCAGGGACCCTTTACTTCTTGTCAGGGCGAAGGATGACTCCCCAGAATAACCCCTGCTCACCCTCTAGGTGCGTGGCGCGAGCAGTCTAGGCTAAGTCTCAGGCGTACACGGTTAAGCAAATGCAATTACACATACAGTAAACCCCTTGCATGCACCACAAATGGACACCAATCAGGTAGTATATAAAAATAAGCTTTTAAGTAGTTTCAGCAGAGTCAAATACAAGGCCCAGTAACGTTGAACTGATGGGGCCACAATTCGTAGGAATACGGTAAAGTTCTCTTTGTTTACGGAAAGTTCTTTAGGCGGGCACAAGGTAACTGTAGGCCTCAGCGCACTTCGTGCTGAGGCAGCGCCCAGGAAGCACGCGGCAGATGACAGGGAAATCAGAACGTTGCGGACCCTGGATCCGATGCGAGCTCGCGGTCGAGTTCGTAAGTACAGTACCTTGTTTCTTGACGCAAAGGCGGGTGCGGGACTTCAGCGGCTCTTCGAAAGAAGAGCGAGGCGGCGTCCGGGGCTCCCACACTTCACGATGGGTGTCTGATCTTCAGGCTCACGACAAGAGCGGGGTGTTGCAGGTGGCGGGTGAACAAAGCGGGGCAGCCGGGCACGCAGATGCGTCCGGGCCGTCCGAGGCTTGGAGATGCTCACAACGCCGATTCCGGCGGGAGGGTGAAGGTGCACAGCGAGCCTCCAGCAAGCGAGGTGACAGGGGCAGCCCAGCACAGCGTAGGGGGAGCGGCTCCGAATGAGCGAGGCTCTTCCCAAGGCGGGGGCGGCTAAGCAGTCCGGGTCACGGCTCAGGGAGGGACTGGGCACGAGGGTCACAGCTCCGGCGAGGGAAAGGACACCACAGTCCAGCAGCAGGCGAGTGAAGATCAGGTAGAGCCCAATGGTCCTGGGGCTCAGTTCAGGGGGCAAGCTCAGTTCCAAGCCTTTGGAGATCGTTTTGGAAAAGCACAAGTCTTGAAAGTAAAAGTAAAGTAAAGTCTTCAGCAACAGGTTCTCTTCTCCCCTTTGGCAGCAAGGTCACCACTGCAGGCCAATCCCCCAGGATAGGGACAGTCTTCCTCCTACAGCTTTCCCGGTGCCTCCTCCTCAGGCAGAGATTCTTCTTGGTCAAAAGCGGATCTAGTTTCTCAGGAGCAGGGCTCCTCCATTTATACAGCAAATCTTTTGTTCTCCCAGGCCAGGGGGGCCCTTGCCTAGTTCAGTCCGGTTTCTGAGCACTTTGTTTACGCGATGCAGGCTTCTCCTTTCAGAGTACAGGGCAGAGTTCTCAGACGCTCCACAGGGGGCGGAGCCGGCATTGAGGGGTCAGAGCACTGTCCTATTCAGAGCCTAGGAGCACTCCTCCCACCCATCTACCTGTCGATCGTCCTATTCACCACCAGGCTACCTAGCCCTGCCCATCGGGGTTCCCCCAGCCCTGTCACTCATACCAGCCAGACATCAGATACACATCACGCAGAGGCGGCTGAAATGTTTAGGCAAGCAAAGGCCAGCTTTCTAAAAGCGACATTTGCAAACCCGGAATATTAAAATAAACCTTGCGAAAAGATGTACCTTATTATTCCGAGTTCAGGCATACTAAACTCGATCTTCTACCATGTTCCCTGGGTCGGTTAGGATCATGGGGTGTAACAATCCAGGCCGCCCATGCTGGCCTATGAGAACAGGGTAGCCTTGCAGTAGTGAACAACAAAATGGCGG
This sequence comes from Triturus cristatus, assembly GCF_964204655.1. Taxonomy (NCBI): domain Eukaryota; kingdom Metazoa; phylum Chordata; class Amphibia; order Caudata; family Salamandridae; genus Triturus; species Triturus cristatus. The sequence continues at coordinate 1,321,209,884 of NC_140590.1, forward strand.
TTATTCACTACCAGGACATGCCACGCATCCAGGCTTGTCCTACCTTAGGCTCACAACGCACCCTGCCCGTGGGCCTACCAGAGGGGTGACTAACATGCAGCTAAGGGAAGGTTTCAGGGACCGGCAAGTGTGGGCACTTGTCAGTCAGCGTGTCAGTACCAGATTGCACGCAGGTTCTGCGATGGCAGACCTTAGACGTATTTTACCGGCCGCTTCTGTGGGTGGCACAACCCGTGCTGCAAGCCCACCAGCGGTGTTTGCATTTACATGCCCTGGCGCTCCTGGCGCACTTTACTGGGGTCTGATAGTAAACCAAACAATCCAATCATGGAATCCAACCAACATATACAATTTACAAAGGGAGCACTCACACCGCGACACTGGTTGGCAGTGGCACAGCGCGCTGAGCGGCCAACACCATAAAAACACATGAGGCACAGCGACAAAAAGAGGAAGGGAGACTCACGCCAAGGTGCCAGGTCTAACACGTGTCCCCTCCAGCTGAAAAGTGGGGAGAACTACCCTACCACAGGGAGTTCCTCATCACTAAGGCGGAAAAATCTGGACAGACCGTCAGCATTGGCGTGATCTGTACCCGGGCGATGTTCCACCGTGAAATCCATACCCTGTAGGGAAATGGACCACCTCAACAGCTTTGGATTCTCACCCCTCATATGCATCAACCATCTGAGGGGCCTGTGGTCCGTCTGAACCCAGAAGTGAGACCCAAACAAGTAGGGTCTTAGCTTCTTCAGCGCCCAGACCACAGCAAATGCCTCACGTTCAATAGCACTTCACCTTTGTTCCCGTGGAAGTAACCTCCTGCTAAGAAAGGCTACGGGTTGATCTAGGCCCTCCTCATTAATCTGTGAAAGAACAGCCCCCACACCATGCTCTGAAGCGTCTGTCTGAACGATAAACTCTTTGGAGAAGTTGGGAGCCAAGAGCACGGGCGCCGTGCACATAGCAGTTTTCAAGGCCTCAAAAGCTTTTTGACAGGTGTCAGTCCAAATCACTTTCCTGGGCTGCTTCTTCGAAGTCAGCGCTGTCAAGGGGGCAACCATGTTGCCATACCCCTTGACAAACCTCCTGTAGTACCCGGTGAGACCTAGGAAGGCTCTCACCTCCGTCTGGGTTTTGGGCGCCTCCCAATTCAGGATGGTTTCTATCTTGGGCTGAAGGGGTGCCACCTGGCCACTCCCAACTTGGTGTCCCAAGTACACCACGGAACCCTGCCCGATCTGGCACTTACTCACCTTGATCGTGAGGCCTGCCTTGCGCAGCGCCATCAACACTTCCCAGAGGTGACGCAAGTGTTCCTCCCACGTGGAGCTGAACACGGCGATGTCATCCAGGTAGGCTGCACTGAACGAATCCAGCCCAGCAAACACCTGGTTGACCAATCTCTGGAAGGTGGCAGGGGCATTCTTCATCCCAAATGGCATAACCCGGAACTGGTAGTGCCCATCTGGGGTGGAAAATGCTGACCTCTCTTTGGCCCCCTCGGTCAAGGCGATCTGCCAATACCCAGACGTTAGATCAAACGTGCTGAGGTAGTTGGCAGCCCCTAGCCGATCGATGAGCTCATCAGCTCTGGGGATGGGGTGTGCGTCAGTCCTAGTGACTGAATTGAGTCCTCTGTAGTCCACACAGAACCGGAGTTCGGGTGTTGCTCCCGGCGCTGCAGCCTTTGGGACCAAGACCACGGGGCTGGCCCAAGGACTGCTAGAAGACTCAATGACCCCGAGTGCAAACATCTTGGAGACCTCCTCCTTGATGCATGTCCTCACCCTGTCAGTCACCCTGTAGGCCTTGTGCCGCACAGGTGGACTATCCCCAGTGTCCACATCATGGACGCACCAATCAGTGACACCAGGGACCAGGGAAAACAGGTCATAAAATTGTCCCAGCAACTGGCGACAATCATTCTGTTGCTCAGGGGTCAGGGTGGAAGAGAGGATGACACCATCCACTGACCCATCTTGCTCCTTGGCTGACAGGAGGTCAGGAAGAGGTTCTGTCTCCTCTTCCATCCCCGCATCTGTTGCCAAGAGCATGCCCACTTGGGACCTCTCCAAGTGGGGCTTGAGGCGGTTGACATGTAGGACCCGTAAGGGGTTCCTAGGAGACTTCAGGTCCACCACGTAGGTAACAGGACTCTTGCGCTCCACCACCTCAAAGGGACCGGTCCACTTATCCTGGAGCGCACATGGCTCCACGGGGGCCAAGACCCATACTTTCTGCCCAGGCTGAAGCTCTACCAGAGTGGCATTCTGGTCGTACCACCGCTTCATCTCCTCCTGGCTGGCTTCCAGATTTGCCTCAGCAAGTTGCCTGAAACGCCTAGTCTGATTCCTGAAGGCCAGCATGTAGCTATATACATTCTGGGGAGGTTTCCTGGGAGATTGCTCCCAGCCTTCCTTGACCAGACTTAGAGGTCCTCTGACTGGGTGACCATACAGAAGCTCAAAGGGACTGAACCCCAGAGACTTCTGTGGCACTTCACGGTAAGCGAAGAGAAGGCATGGTAAGAGGACGTCCCACTTGCGCCTCATGGGTCCTTCTAGGCCCATTATCATGCCTTTGAGGGTTTGGTTGAATCTCTCAACCAACCCGTTTCCTTGGGGGTGGTAAGGTGTGGTGAACTTGTAGGTTACACCACACTCTTGCCAAAGAGATTTCATGTACTTGGACATGAAATTGGTACCTCGGTCAGACACCACCTCTAGAGGGAATCCCACTCAGGAGAAAATTCCCATCAGTGCACGTCCCACCACGGGGGCCGTCACTGTCCTCAGAGGAATGGCCTCCGGGTACCGGGTGGCATGGTCCACCAGGACCAGGATGAACCTATTGCCCATCGCTGTCCTGGGGTCCAGTGGCCCTACAATGTCAATCCCCACTCGCTGGAATGGAGTACCGACCACAGGGAATGGCTGGAGTGGAGCCTTCTGCTTCCTCCCACTCTTTCCACTTGCCTGGCAAGTCTGGCATGTCCTGCAGTGAGTATCCGAACTCCTGCGCATTTGAGGCCAATAAAAGTGGGTGACAAGCCTTTCAAAGGTCTTGTCCTGCCCCAAATGCCCTGCCAATGGCACATCGTGAGCCAGCCCCAGTAGGAAGGCTCTGAAGTCCTGGGGTACCACCAGCGCACGGGCTGACCCAGGCTCAGCAACCTTAGGCTCTGTATATAGGAGGTCGTTCTCCCAGTAAACGAAATGTGATCCTGACTGATCACCTGCGGCCTGGTCTGCAGCCTGCTGCCGCATACCCACGAGAGAAGGGCACTCCTTCTGTGCCTTACAAAAGTCCTCCCTGGTGGGACCCCCTTCCTGCTGCCAATGGGTCAGCTCCGGCAGGTATCCCAGTTCAGCTATTTGTTCCCCTCTAGGCTCCAGGGCATCCCCCTCAAGGTCTGCTTCCTCCTGGACCGTGGGAACTTCAGGGGCCGGCTTCCCGCGCCCCTTGCTCCTTCTCTCTGAGGCCGGTTCCTGGGCCTCCCTCCCAGGCTCCAGGACCTCTTGAGTACCTCTACTGGCTGCCATGGACCGGGTGGTGACACACGCCCAATCTGGCATACCCAACATCTCCAGGTGAGCACTCCGCTCCACCTTAGCCCAAGGTGAGCTCTCCAAATCGTTCCCTAACAAACAGTCTACAGGCATGGCGGGCCTCACAGCTACCTGAAGAGTACCAGAGACCCCCCCCCCACTCGAAGGGAACCTGAGCCACCTTGCAGTGCCTCTCTGTGTTGTCAGCGGCAACAATGGGATAGAATGCATTGGGGACCACCTGCTCCTGAGACACCAGGTGACACCTGACAGCTGTCACACTGGCTCCTGTATCTCTAAGAGCTTCCACCCTATGGCCATTTATGGTCACCCACTGCCTGTACTTCTTAGTGTTCTCAGGCAGCTGGGTTGGAGGGACCACTTCACTGTCTCCTAGCGAGACCAGGGACATCTCTGCGGGACCCCACCCACCTTGGACATCCCTCTCCTCCCCCAAGGCTACACTAGTCACCTGCCGGGGTGGAGCACCAGTGGGTGCTGGCTTACCAAACAACGGACACTTTACATCAGAGGCAAAATGCCCCAAATTGTTACACCTGTAACATCTTACGGGCCCCTTCTGAACAGGAGGACCTGTCGGGGCCCCGGTCGGTTTCTGGGGTGGGGGAGGCTGAGAACCCTTCCCTTGGTTCCCTTGGGGACTATTTTGGGGCCCTTTTTGGAACTGCTTCTGTTTACCCCTGTCCCCCCCACTCTTCTGCTGGGGACCCTGCCCACCTTTGGCGGAATCTCCCACGGTACCCTTGTGGACCCTGGTACTGACCCAGCGGTCCGCCTCCTCAGCAAGCTTCCTCGGGTTAGTCAGCCTACTATCTATCAGGTGCTGACGTAGCTCAGGAAAACAATTACTGGACAAGTGCTCCCATGCCATTAGATCAAGAAGCCCTTGATAATCATTCACCTTACTACCCTTTACCCAACCATCCAGCGCTCTGCAAAAGAAAGTCACATACTCCACATACGTACTATTGGGAATCTTAGTGCAACCCCTGAACCTCTGTCTATATAACTCAGGGGTCAACCCATACCTAGCCATCAATGCTTCCTTCATATGGGCATAAGAATTATGAACATCAGCAGGTAAATCTAACAGTGTGTCCCGCCCTTCACTCAGGAACCGTCCCCACAACCCCGCTCCCCAATCTTTCTCAGGGACCCGGTGGGAAGACATGGCTACCTCGCAGGCTCTGAACCACTGCCCGATGTCGTCATTCTTGAAGAACTCCTTCACTACATCCTTGGGAATATAAACTCTTGGTTCCGCCGGTACTGGCGGTGTGCTGCCACCAGAGGGATTAAGCTCCAAACTTTTTGCTTTCAGCTCCAGCTCCCTCAGCTTCATGTCATGCTCTAATTGTAGTTTCTTTTCTTCCATGGCTAATCTTTGTTTTTCCATATCCATCTGCCCATGAAGTTTTGCCATTTCCACCTCGTGTGCCCGGGTTGCTGCCCTGTCTGCCAATTCTTCTGGCGACCGGCCTCTGCCAAACTCATGGACACTTTCTGGTGGAACCACTTCCACCTGATTCTCTGGTGCCTTTGACTCATACCAGGCCCTCAGCGCCTTCACGAATTGGGCCTTGTTTTTTAATCCAGTTTGGGCAATCCTGAACTTGGAGCACAAACCTTTCAATTCTTCATTGGTACGATTCTGAAGTGCGTCTTCCTCCCAATCTACGTCTTCAAATCCAGAGATTATGGAAGCCGCCCTTCCGGCGGAAAGTGAACCAGGCATGGCTCTAACAACGGAGATTCTTGGCAAAACAAAAACAAATGCTAGCCTTGTGGCTGTGTTACTGGTCTGCTCTCACTACGTGGTGATCAGTGATTCACTATACGCAAACCACAAATGCAAATCCGTAAATCCTCACCGCTGCCACCAATGTTAGAAATGAGGGGGCTCTGGTTGACGCAGGTGTGAACCCACAACAAGCAGGGACCCTTTACTTCTTGTCAGGGCGAAGGATGACTCCCCAGAATAACCCCTGCTCACCCTCTAGGTGCGTGGCGCGAGCAGTCTAGGCTAAGTCTCAGGCGTACACGGTTAAGCAAATGCAATTACACATACAGTAAACCCCTTGCATGCACCACAAATGGACACCAATCAGGTAGTATATAAAAATAAGCTTTTATGTAGTTTCAGCAGAGTCAAATACAAGGCCCAGTAACGTTGAACTGATGGGGCCACAATTCGTAGGAATACGGTAAAGTTCTCTTTGTTTACGGAAAGTTCTTTAGGCGGGCACAAGGTAACTGTAGGCCTCAGCGCACTTCGTGCTGAGGCAGCGCCCAGGAAGCACACGGCAGATGACAGGGAAATCAGAATGTTGCGGACCCTGGATCCGATGCGAGCTCGCGGTCGAGTTCGTAAGTACAGTACCTTGTTTCTTGACACAAAGGCGGGTGCGGGACTTCAGCGGCTCTTCGACAGAAGAGCGAGGCGGCGTCCGGGGCTCCCACACTTCACGATGGGTGTCTGATCTTCAGGCTCACGACAAGAGCGGGGTGTTGCAGGTGGCGGGTGAACAAAGCGGGGCAGCCGGGCACGCAGATGCGTCCGGGCCGTCCGAGGCTTGGAGATGCTCACAACGCCGATTCCGGCGGGAGGGTGAAGGTGCACAGCGAGCCTCCAGCAAGCGAGGTGACAGGGGTAGCCCAGCACAGCGTAGGGGGAGCGGCTCCGAACGAGCGAGGCTCTTCCCAAGGCGGGGGCGGCTAAGCAGTCCGGGTCACGGCTCAGGGAGGGACTGGGCACGAGGGTCACAGCTCCGGCGAGGGAAAGGACACCACAGTCCAGCAGCAGGCGAGTGAAGATCAGGTAGAGCCCAATGGTCCTGGGGCTCAGTTCAGGGGGCAAGCTCAGTTCCAAGCCCTTGGAGATCGTTTTGGAAAAGCACAAGTCTTGAAAGTAAAAGTAAAGTAAAGTCTTCAGCAACAGGTTCTCTTCTCCCCTTTGGCAGCAAGGTCACCACTGCAGGCCAATCCCCCAGGATAGGGACAGTCTTCCTCCTACAGCTTTCCCGGTGCCTCCTCCTCAGGCAGAGATTCTTCTTGGTCAAAAGCGGATCTAGTTTCTCAGGAGCAGGGCTCCTCCATTTATCCAGCAAATCTTTTGTTCTCCCAGGCCAGGGGGGCCCTTACCTAGTTCAGTCCGGTTTCTGAGCACTTTGTTTACGCGATGCAGGCTTCTCCTTTCAGATTGCAGGGCAGAGTTCTCAGACGCTCCACAGGGGGTGGAGCCGGCATTGAGGGGTCAGAGCACTGTCCTATTCAGAGCCTAGGAGCACTCCTCCCACCCATCTACCTGTCGATCGTCCTATTCACCACCAGGCTACCTAGCCCTGCCCATCGGGGTTCCCCCAGCCCTGTCACTCATACCAGCCAGACATCAGATACACATCACGCAGAGGCGGCTGAAATGTTTAGGCAAGCAAAGGCCAGCTTTCTAAAAGCGACATTTGCAAACCCGGAATATTAAAATAAACCTTGCGAAAAGATGTACCTTATTATTCCGAGTTCAGGCATACTAAACTCGATCTTCTACCATGTTCCCTGGGTCGGTTAGGATCATAGGGTGTAACAATCCTGGCCGCCCATGCTGGCCTATGAGAACAGGGTAGCCTTGCAGTAGTGAACAACAAAATGGCGGTCATTCACTACCAGGACATGCCACGCATCCAGGCTTGTCCTACCTTAGGCTCACAACGCACCCTGCCCGTGGGCCTACCAGAGGGGTGACTAACATGCAGCTAAGGGAAGGTTTCAGGGACCGGCAAGTGTGGGCACTTGTCAGTCAGCGTGTCAGTACCAGACTGCACGCAGGTTCTGCGATGGCAGACCTTAGACGTATTTTACCGGCCGCTTCTGTGGGTGGCACAACCCGTGCTGCAAGCCCACCAGCGGTGTTTGCATTTACATGCCCTGGCGCTCCTGGCGCACTTTACTGGGGTCTGATAGTAAACCAAACAATCCAATCATGGAATCCAACCAACATATACAATTTACAAAGGGAGCACTCGCACCGCGACACTGGTTGGCAGTGGCACAGCGCGCTGAGCGGCCAACACCATAAAAACACATGAGGCACAGCGACAAAAAGAGGAAGGGAGACTCACGCCAAGGTGCCAGGTCTAACACTCACCTGTTATCAGGAGAGACCCCAGTGCTGCATCTTTGAGCCCAGTGCTGATCCTGAAAAGTAATTCTACCCTTACTTACCAGTAACTTGAATTTAATTCTATAGGATATCATTGCCTGCTTTTTGCTGAAAAAGTTTCTAAGTGTCGATTTTTGAAACTTACAAATATTCCTCTAAAATCAGCCAAACTATGAATTCTGATTCACTCACCTGTTATCAGGAGAGACATCAGTGCTGCATCTTTGAGACCAGTACTGATCTTGAAAAGTAATTCTTACCATGGTTACCAGTAACTTGAAATTCCTTCCATAGGCTAACATTGACTGGTTTCACCGTACTTACCAGTAATTTGAATTTCCATCCATAGGATGTCATTACCTGCTTTTTACTGAAAAAGTTACTAAGTGTCTATTTTTGAAACTTACAAATAATCCTCTAAAATCAGCCGAACTACAAATTCTGATTCACTCACCTGTTATCAGGAGAGACATCAGTGCTGCATCTTTGAGCTTAGTACTGATCCAGAAAAGTAATTCTAACCGTGCTTACCAGTAAGTTGAATTTCCTTCCATAGGCTAACATTGACTGGTTTCACTTGGAAATTCTTATAAGTGTGGAGTTTTGTTACTTTAAAATATTGCTCTAAAATCAGCCGAGCTACGAAATCTGATTTACAAACCTGTTATCAGGAGAGACCTCAGTGCTGCATCTTTGAGCCCAGTACTGATCCTGAAAAGTAATTCTAACCGTACTTACCAGTAACTTGAATTTCCTTCCATAGGCTAACATTGACTGGTTTCACTTGGAAAATCTTCCGTGTGGAGTTTTGGAACTTTAAAATATTCCTCTAAAATCACCTAAACTACAAATTCCGATTTACTCACCTGTTATCAGGAGAGTCCTCTGTGCTTTATCTTTGAGCCCAGTACTGATCCTGAAAAGTGATTCTAACAGTACTTACCAGTAACTTGAATTTCCTTCCATAGGCTAACATTGACTGGTTTTACCGTACTTACCAGTAACTTGAATTTCCTTCCATAGGCTAACATTGACTGGTTTCACTTGGAAATTCTTATAAGTGTGGAGTTTTGAAACTTTAAAATATTCGTCTAAAATCAGCCAAAGTACGAATTCCGATTTACTCACCTGTTATCAGGAAAGACCTCAGTGCTGCATCTTTGAGCCCAGTACTGATCCTGAAAAATTATTCTAACTGTACTTACCAGTAACTTGAATTTCCTTCCATAGGCTAACATTGACTGGTTTCAGTTGGAAATTCTTCCAAGTGTGGAGTTTTGGATCTTTAAAATATTAATTTAAAATCAGCTGAAATATGAATTCCGATATACTCACCTGTTATCAGGGGAGACCTCAGTGGTGCATCTTTGAGCCCAGTACTGATCCTGAAAAGTAATTCTAAACGTACTTACCAGTAACTTGAATTTCCTTCCATAGGTTAACATTGACTGGTTTCACTTGGAAATACTTCGAAGTGGGGAGTTTTGGAACTTTAAAATATTGCTCTAAAATCAGCCGAACTACGAATTCCGATTTACTCACCTGTTATCAGGAGAGACCCCAGTGCTGCATCTTTGAGCCCAGTGCTGATCCTGAAAAGTAATTCTACCCTTACTTACCAGTAACTTGAATTTCCTTCCATAGGCTAACATTGACTGGTTTCACCGTACTTACCAGTAATTTGAATTTCCTTCCATAGGATGTCATTGCCTGCTTTTTGCTGAAAAAGTTTCTAAGTGTCGATTTTGAAACTTACAAATAATCCTCTAAAATCAGCCGAACTACAAATTCTGATTCACTCACCTGTTATCAGGACAGACATCAGTGCTGCATCTTTGAGCCTAGTACTGATCCAGAAAAGTTATTCTAACCGTGCTTACCAGTAACTTGAATTTCCTTCCATAGGCTAACATTGACTGGTTTCATTTGGAAATTCTTTAAGTGTGGAGTTTTGGAACTTTAAAATATTGCTCTAAAATCAGCCAATTTACGAATTCCGATTTACAAATCTGTTATCAGGAGAGACCTCAGTGCTGCATCTTTGAGCCCAGTACTGATCCTGAAAAGTAATTCTAACCGTACTTACCAGTAACTTGAATTTCCTTCCATATGCTAACATTGACTGGTTTCACTTGGAAAATCTTCCGTGTGGAGTTTTGGAACTTTAAAATATTCCTCTAAAATCACCTAAACTACAAATTCCGATTTACTCACCTGTTATCAGGAGAGACCTCTGTGCTGTATCTTTGAGCCCAGAACTTATCCTGAAAAGTAATTATAACAGTACTTACCAGTAACTTGAATTTCCTTCCATAGGCTAACATTGACTAGTTTCACCGTACTTACCAGTAACTTGAATTTCTTTCCATAGGCTAACATTGACTGGTTTCACTTGGAAATTTTTATAAGTGTGGAGTTTTGGAAGTTTAAAATACTGCGCTAAAATCTGCTGAACTACAAGTTTTGATTTACTCACCTGTTATCAGGAGAGACCTCTGTGCTGTATCTTTGAGCCCAGTACTGATCCTGAAAAGTAATTCTAACAGTACTTACCAGTAACTTGAATTTTCTTCCATAGGCTAAAATTGACTAGTTTCACCGTACTTACCAGTAACTTGAATTTCCTTCCATAGGCTAACATTGACTGGTTTCACTTGGAAAGTGTGGAGTTTTGAAACTTTAAAATATTCGTCTAAAATCAGCCGAACTACGAATTCCGATTTACTCACCTGTTATCAGGAGAGACAACAGTGCTGCATCTTTGAGCCCAGTACTGATCCTGAAAAATGATTCTAACTGTACTTACCAGTAACTTGAATTTCCTTCCATAGACTAACATTGACTGGTTTCACTTGGAAATTCTTCCAAGTGCGGAGTTTTGGATCTTTAAAATATTCATCTAAAATCAGCTGAAATATGAATTCCGATATACTCACCTGTTATCAGGAGAGACCTCCGTGGTGCATCTTTGAGCCCAGTACTGATCCTGAAAAGTAATTCTAACCGTACTTACCAGTAACTTGAATTTCTTTCCATAGGTTAACATTGACTAGTTTCAGTTGGAAATTCTTCTAAGTGTGGAGTTTTGGAACTTTAAAATATTCATCTAAAATCAGCCAAACTACGAATTCCGATTTACTCACCTGTTATCAGGAGAGGCCTCAGTGCTGCATCTTTGAGCCCAGTACTGATCCTGAAACGTAATTCTAACCGTGCTTACCAGTAACTTGAATTTACTTCCACAGGCTAACATTGACTGGCTTCACCGTACTTACCACAAATTTAAATTTCCTTCCATAGGTTAACATTGACTGGTTTCACTTGGAAATTCTTATAAGTGTGGATTTTTGGAACGTTCAAATATTGCTCTAAAATCAGCCAAACTATGAATTCCGATTTACTCACCTGTTATCAGGAGAGATCTCAGTGCTGCATCTCTGAGCGTAGTACTGGTCCTGAAAAGGAATTCTAACCATACTTACCAGTAACTTGAATTTCCTTCCATAGGTTAACATTGACTGGTTTCACTTGGAAATTCTTCTAAGTGTGGAGTTTTGGAACTTTAAAATATTCCTCTAAAATCAGCCGGTCTTCGAATTCCGATTTACTCACCTGTTATCGGGAGAGACCTCAGTGCTGCATCTTTGAGACCAGTACTGATCTTGAAAAGTAATTCTAACCGTGGTTACCAGTAACTTGAATTTCCTTCCATAGGCTAACATTGACTGGTTTCACTTGGAAATTCTTTTAAGTGTGGAGTTTTGGAACTTTAAAATATTCCTCTAAAATCAGCCGAACTATGAATTCCGATTTACTCACCTGTTATCAGGAGAGACCTCAGTGCTGCATCTTTGATCTCAGTACTGATCCTGAAAAATAATTCTAACCATACTTGCCAGTAACTTGAATTTCCTCCCATAGGGTAACATTGACTGGTTTCACTTGGAAATACTTCTAAGTGTGGAGTTTTGGAACTTTAAAATATTGCTCTAAAATCAGCCGAACTACGAATTCCAATTTACTCACCTGTTATCAGGAGAGACCCCAGTGCTGCATCTTTGAGCCCAGTGCTGATCCTGAAAAGTAATTCTACCCTTACTTACCAGTAACTTGAATTTCGTTCTATAGGATATCATTGCCTGCTTTTTGCTGAAAAAGTTTCTAAGTGTCGATTTTTGAAACTTACAAATATTCCTCTAAAATCAGCCAAACTATGAATTCTGATTCACTCACCTGTTATCAGGAGAGACATCAGTGCTGCATCTTTGAGACCAGTACTGATCTTGAAAAGTAATTCTTACCATGGTTACCAGTAACTTGAAATTCCTTCCATAGGCTAACATTGACTGGTTTCACCGCACTTACCAGTAATTTGAATTTCCATCCATAGGATGTCATTACCTGCTTTTTGCTGAAAAAGTTACTAAGTGTCTATTTTTGAAACTTACAAATAATCCTCTAAAATCAGCCGAACTACAAATTCTGATTCACTCACCTGTTATCAGGAGAGACATCAGTGCTGCATCTTTGAGCTTAGTACTGATCCAGAAAAGTAATTCTAACCGTGCTTACCAGTAAGTTGAATTTCCTTCCATAGGCTAACATTGACTGGTTTCACTTGGAAATTCTTATAAGTGTGGAGTTTTGTTACTTTAAAATATTGCTCTAAAATCAGCCGAGCTACGAAATCTGATTTACAAACCTGTTATCAGGAGAGACCTCAGTGCTGCATCTTTGAGCCCAGTACTGATCCTGAAAAGTAATTCTAACCGTACTTACCAGTAACTTGAATTTCCTTCCATAGGCTAACATTGACTGGTTTCACTTGGAAAATCTTCCGTGTGGAGTTTTGGAACTTTAAAATATTCCTCTAAAATCACCTAAACTACAAATTCCGATTTACTCACCTGTTATCAGGAGAGTCCTCTGTGCTGTATCTTTGAGCCCAGTACTGATCCTGAAAAGTGATTCTAACAGTACTTACCAGTAACTTGAATTTCCTTCCATAGGCTAACATTGACTGGTTTCACTTGGAAATTCTTATAAGTGTGGAGTTTTGGATCTTTAAAATATTAATTTAAAATCAGCTGAAATATGAATTCCGATATACTCACCTGTTATCAGGGGAGACCTCAGTGGTGCATCTTTGAGCCCAGTACTGATCCTGAAAAGTAATTCTAAACGTACTTACCAGTAACTTGAATTTCCTTCCATAGGCTAACATTGACTGGTTTCAGTTGGAAATTCTTCCAAGTGTGGAGTTTTGGATCTTTAAAATATTAATTTAAAATCAGCTGAAATATGAATTCCGATATACTCACCTGTTATCAGGGGAGACCTCAGTGGTGCATCTTTGAGCCCAGTACTGATCCTGAAAAGTAATTCTAAACGTACTTACCAGTAACTTGAATTTCCTTCCATAGGTTAACATTGACTGGTTTCATTTGGAAATCCTTCTAAGTGTGGAGTTTTGAAACTTACAAATATTCATCTAAAATCAGCCGAACTACGAATTCCGATTTACGCACCTGTTATCAGGAGAGACCTCAGTGCTGCATCTTTGAGCCCAGTACTGATCCTGAAAAATAATTCTAACCATACTTACCAGTAACTTGAATTTCCTCCCATAGTTTAACATTGACTGGTTTCACTTGGAAATACTTCGAAGTGGGGAGTTTTGGAACTTTAAAATATTGCTCTAAAATCAGCCGAACTACGAATTCCGATTTACTCACCTGTTATCAGGAGAGACCCCAGTGCTGCATCTTTGAGCCCAGTGCTGATCCTGAAAAGTAATTCTACCCTTACTTACCAGTAACTTGAATTTCCTTCCATAGGCTAACATTGACTGGTTTCACCGTACTTACCAGTAATTTGAATTTCCTTCCATAGGATGTCATTGCCTGCTTTTTGCTGAAAAAGTTTCTAAGTGTCGATTTTGAAACTTACAAATAATCCTCTAAAATCAGCCAAACTACAAATTCTGATTCACTCACCTGTTATCAGGAGAGACATCAGTGCTGCATCTTTGAGCCTAGTACTGATCCAGAAAAGTTATTCTAACCGTGCTTACCAGTAACTTGAATTTCCTTCCATAGGCTAACATTGACTGGTTTCATTTGGAAATTCTTTAAGTGTGGAGTTTTGGAACTTTAAAATATTGCTCTAAAATCAGCCAATTTACGAATTCCGATTTACAAATCTGTTATCAGGAGAGACCTCAGTGCTGCATCTTTGAGCCCAGTACTGATCCTGAAAAGTAATTCTAACCGTACTTACCAGTAACTTGAATTTCCTTCCATAGGCTAACATTGACTGGTTTCACTTGGAAAATCTTCCTTGTGGAGTTTTGGAACTTTAAAATATTCCTCTAAAATCACCTAAACTACAAATTCCGATTTACTCACCTGTTATCAGGAGAGACCTCTGTGCTGTATCTTTGAGCCCAGAACTTATCCTGAAAAGTAATTATAACAGTACTTACCAGTAACTTGAATTTCCTTCCATAGGCTAACATTGACTAGTTTCACCGTACTTACCAGTAACTTGAATTTCTTTCCATAGGCTAACATTGACTGGTTTCATTTGGAAATTTTTATAAGTGAGCAGTTTTGGAAGTTTAAAATACTGCGCTAAAATCTGCCGAACTACAAGTTTCGATTTACTCACCTGTTATCAGGAGAGACCTCTGTGCTGTATCTTTGAGCCCAGTACTGATCCTGAAAAGTAATTCTAACAGTACTTACCAGTAACTTGAATTTTCTTCCTTAGGCTAAAATTGATTAGTTTCACCGTACTTACCAGTAACTTGAATTTCCTTCCATAGGCTAACATTGACTGGTTTCACTTGGAAAGTGTGGAGTTTTGAAACTTTAAAATATTCGTCTAAGATCAGCCGAACCATGAATTCCGATTTACTCACCTGTTATCAGGAGAGACAACAGTGCTGCATCTTTGAGCCCAGTACTGATCCTGAAAAATAATTCTAACCATACTTACCAGTAACTTGAATTTCCTCCCATAGTGTAACATTGACTGGTTTCACTTGGAAATACTTCGAAGTGGGGAGTTTTGGAACTTTAAAATATTGCTCTAAAATCAGCCGAACTACGAATTCCGATTTACTCACCTGTTATCAGGAGAGACCCCAGTGCTGCATCTTTGAGCCCAGTGCTGATCCTGAAAAGTAATTCTACCCTTACTTACCAGTAACTTGAATTTCCTTCCATAGGCTAACATTGACTGGTTTCACCGTACTTACCAGTAATTTGAATTTCCTTCCATAGGATGTCATTGCCTGCTTTTTGCTGAAAAAGTTTCTAAGTGTCGATTTTGAAACTTACAAATAATCCTCTAAAATCAGCCGAACTACAAATTCTGATTCACTCACCTGTTATCAGGAGAGACATCAGTGCTGCATCTTTGAGCCTAGTACTGATCCAGAAAAGTTATTCTAACCGTGCTTACCAGTAACTTGAATTTCCTTCCATAGGCTAACATTGACTGGTTTCATTTGGAAATTCTTTAAGTGTGGAGTTTTGGAACTTTAAAATATTGCTCTAAAATCAGCCAATTTACGAATTCCGATTTACAAATCTGTTATCAGGAGAGACCTCAGTGCTGCATCTTTGAGCCCAGTACTGATCCTGAAAAGTAATTCTAACCGTACTTACCAGTAACTTGAATTTCCTTCCATAGGCTAACATTGACTGGTTTCACTTGGAAAATCTTCCTTGTGGAGTTTTGGAACTTTAAAATATTCCTCTAAAATCACCTAAACTACAAATTCCGATTTACTCACCTGTTATCAGGAGAGACCTCTGTGCTGTATCTTTGAGCCCAGAAGTTATCCTGAAAAGTAATTATAACAGTACTTACCAGTAACTTGAATTTCCTTCCATAGGCTAACATTGACTAGTTTCACCGTACTTACCAGTAACTTGAATTTCTTTCCATAGGCTAACATTGACTGGTTTCATTTGGAAATTTTTATAAGTGAGCAGTTTTGGAAGTTTAAAATACTGCGCTAAAATCTGCCGAACTACAAGTTTTGATTTACTCACCTGTTATCAGGAGAGACCTCTGTGCTGTATCTTTGAGCCCAGTACTGATCCTGAAAAGTAATTCTAACAGTACTTACCAGTAACTTGAATTTTCTTCCATAGGCTAAAATTGACTAGTTTCACCGTACTTACCAGTAACTTGAATTTCCTTCCATAGGCTAACATTGACTGGTTTCACTTGGAAAGTGTGGAGTTTTGAAACTTTAAAATATTTGTCTAAGATCAGCCGAACTACGAATTCCGATTTACTCACCTGTTATCAGGAGAGACAACAGTGCTGCATCTTTGAGCCCAGTACTGATCCTGAAAAATGATTCTAACTGTACTTACCAGTAACTTGAATTTCCTTCCATAGACTAACATTGACTGGTGTCACTTGGAAATTCTTCCAAGTGTGGAGTTTTGGATCTTTAAAATATTAATCTAAAATCAGTTGAAATATGAATTCCGATATACTCACCTGTTATCAGGAGAGACCTCCGTGGTGCATCTTTGAGCCCAGTACTGATCCTGAAAAGTAATTCTAACGTACTTACCAGTAACTTGAATTTCCTTCCATAGGTTAACATTGACTGGTTTCAGTTGGAAATTCTTCTAAGTGTGGAGTTTTGGAACTTTAAAATATTCATCTAAAATCAGCCAAACTACGAATTCCGATTTACTCACTTGTTATCGGGAGAGGCCTCAGTGCTGCATCTTTGAGCCCAGTACTGATCCTGAAACGTAATTCTAACCGTGCTTACCAGTAACTTGAATTTACTTCCATAGGCTAACATTGACTGGCTTCACCGTACTTACCACTAATTTCAATTTCCTTCCATAGGCTAACATTGACTGGTTTCACTTGGAAATTCTTATAAGTGTGGATTTTTGGAACATTCAAATATTGCTCTAAAATCAGCCGAACTATGAATTCCGATTTACTCACCTGTTATCAGGAGAGATCCCAGTGCTGCATCTCTGAGCGTAGTACTGGTCCTGAAAAGGAATTCTAACCATACTTACCAGTAACTTGAATTTCCTTCCATAGGTTAACATTGACTGGTTTCACTTGGAAATTCTTCTAAGTGTGGAGTTTTGGAACTTTAAAATATTCCTCTAAAATCAGCCGGTCTACGAATTCCGATTCACTCACCTGTTATCGGGAGAGACCTCAGTGCTGCATCTTTGAGACCAGTACTGATCTTGAAAAGTAATTCTAACCGTGGTTAGCAGTAACTTGAATTTCCTTCCATAGGCTAACATTGACTGGTTTCACTTGGAAATTCTTTTAAGTGTGGAGTTTTGGAACTTTAAAATATTCCTCTAAAATCAGCCGAACTATGAATTCAGATTTACTCACCTGTTATCAGGAGAGACCTCAGTGCTGCATCTTTGATCTCAGTACTGATCCTGAAAAATAATTCTAACCATACTTACCAGTAACTTGAATTTCCTCCCATAGGGTAACATTAACTGGTTTGTTAAATGGTAGCGGCAGTTTCAGTCGGTATCCTTTCAAGTATTTGCCCGGCGGTAATGGCCTCTCATACCACTCGATAATTTACCAATAAAAGAGGCAGGCGCTGGAGACTGGAAGGCAGGAAACAAGGTTTTATTCCGTCGGAGCAGAACACATCAGATCAGACAGCAAGGTATCGTCACGAGGTGCTCTAACTGCATCTCTGAGACCTGGTCTCTTATACACTGGTTTATTGCTTTATTATACATAGTACATTCTTGAGATTCCCTTGATGTGCGGGGAAATATCCCCTGAAGCCCCGGCTCAGATCCGATCCCACACATGGTTACAGTAGAGGTTCCCACCCTACCCACAGTGGGAGATGGCTATCGCGCAGCAGGGAATTCCGCTAATTCCCGGGGGTGTGTGCAACCGGCCGGGTCTCAGGGGGTAGGGGCTTTGATTCTACTGTAATCCCTTTGATGTGGGGTGTTTCCCTTACAGTAGGGGCAATAAACTGCATCCGCAGGGCTAGGTGATGGCCTGGGACCAGTTCAGACAATGGGGCGCAGGGGAAGGGGGGTTATCAAAGGAGAGGCATGACCATGTATGGGTTGTCGGTCGGAAGTGGTTCTGTAGCAGGGTCGCGCAGAAGGAGAGGGTTTATGGCCTGTATGAGAGAGCGGGGGTGGCTGGCGCGCGGGGGATGCTCGCAGCGCCGGGGGGAAGCGCTGGCGATCGAGAGTGAGCGGGGAGAGAGAGTGGGGTGCCTAAAATGGCGGCCGTGCATTTGCTATGCGTGGCGCTGGGGAGAGGCAAGATGGCGCAGATAATGTTCAGTTTGCACGCTAAATTTCCACAGTCCTCCCTTTTAACATATCTCGCCAGCTTGTCCGCCCAATATTCGCCTTTGTTAGCCTTTCAGTTACAGTATCGTCAATGTTCGTCACACATTTTAAAGATACAGAGTCGTTTTAGGGTAGGCAGGAGTAATCTGACACATTTGTACATTGTCTCATACAGTTTGATAAAGTAGGCGAGGAGGAAGTACATTCAAAGTTGCAGTATAGTTGTGTACATGGCTGGTGTTGTATGAATGTTACTATACAAAGTTACATTTTCTTAACTTCTCAGTGTACAGTCGGAAGTGATTGATGCAACATCATGAAAACTTGATAAGAAGATAGTTAATATAATAAGGTGGTTGGGAGAGGATTTTCAACTTTGACATGGGTTCTTCTTTCCAGTGTCCTTGTTTATAAAGAGCTATCACTGGTAAGCTCTCATTGTTGTTCTTCTTTCGTTGGCACTGTTGAGCACCGGCGGTGGAACTAAGGTCCAGCTCAAATCCGATTTCTTCACGTGGCAGGGTGTGACCACTCACTGTTCTTTGATCACAGTCCTGTTCCTTAACACAGTTCACCACAGGTACTTTTGAGACAGGGTGCCGGCCTTTTGTTCCTCGGCAGTAGGTCAAAGTCATAGTCCAAATGAAAGAGGAAGAGAGAATGGGGTGGCATGGGATCGGATCAAAAATGCGGACCAAGGAGAGCAGAATCTTTTCAGCACTGGGCCCATCAATCGGGCCCGACGGGTTGAGACTTCAGGCACGCTGGTCAGTGAGCAGGGGCCTCGATGTAGCCCTTCGCGCTCATCGTTCTGATAATGGTGCCTCGTCTCACACTCTTGTTGCTTCGTCGCTTCCCCCTTGGTCGATGTCATAGATGTTTTATGATCCGCAGCCAGACTGTGCGTCACATCCGACCCCTCTCTTCCGATGGCTGCAGGTTATCCTTGAATAGGTTATAAGAAACGAAAGTCTTAGAGATCTTGGCAGGGAAGACATTTACATACTTCATTCTCTCTCCCAACCACTGAGTAGTTGCGGAAATGCTCTTATCTGTTACTACATGATTGGTGCCTATTAACTC
The DNA here is from genome assembly GCF_964204655.1 of Triturus cristatus. Classification (NCBI taxonomy): domain Eukaryota; kingdom Metazoa; phylum Chordata; class Amphibia; order Caudata; family Salamandridae; genus Triturus; species Triturus cristatus. The sequence continues at coordinate 1,321,229,047 of NC_140590.1, forward strand.
TGATGTTAATGTGCGTGTTACTAATCTATTAATTACTGCTGTGGTGCAGGGTTCTGTGGGTGTCCCTGTCCATTGTCTGGCCTTCTAGGTGTCGGTTTCTGCGCCTTATAATACAAGGTTTGGTAGTACCCGTAAGTGCGAGGTGCTACTGTCATGCGTTCATGAGTATCCTTTTCATACAGTAGGTGACCCTTTATCAGCTTAAAACAGGGCCATCAGTTGTTTCGTTCGGGATACTCTGAGACGGCTTAGTATAGGGCTGGAGTTATTTCTGGGAGAACAGGGTGCTTTAGACATTCTATTTCGGGCTAATTGGTCAGGAGTGATTCTGGGTGGTGGAGATGGTGTCCTTTAAGAACAAAAACCACTGACATATAGTCCCCGTGTTGAGGGTCAAATTGGGAGACATCAGTCGTCTTACCTGTCCTTTCTTTCTCAGCCGATTAGGCTTAACGTTTGCAGAAAGGAGAGGTAGTAATCGTGGTAAAGTATGGTCGTTTTTGTTTCTGTCAATTTTGTTCGAACACCACCGTGTTCGGGCCAATTATACACTTACCAAAGAGGTGTATGTCGTTAATTTATTCAAGAAGAAGGAGGACAAGAAAGAGCCTTTTGCGAGGGAGGGGGAGAGAGAGAGAGAGAGAGAGAGAGAGAGAGAGAGAGAGAGAGAGAGAGAGAGAGAGAGAGACGTGTGCAGAGAGAGAGAGAGAGAGAGAGAGAGAGAGAGAGAGAGAGAGACGTGTGCATCAAGTAGGCTACTTTGGCGTACATACGACACAAAACAAGAGAGAGAGAGATGGGTAAGATAATAGGCCACTTGGTGCACACACAACATGGAGTGGCATGGGTCTGTTCCATATAAGAAAACACAAGCGGGGAAAAGACATAAATTCGGTGACCACGTACACACAAATGCCGGAGAGGGTGTGACAGTACATGCATCAAGACGGAGACTCAGGGCTGCGTCGAGCACGGGGACCTCTCCTTTCCTGTCCTCTATTCCTATGTATGCTGCGTACCTTTAGCATTTTGTAGTTTATCTTATGGGTTGTCTGACCCTTTATTCTTCCTCCCTTTGATCGGTGGACGAGCACCTCAATCATACGATGACGCTCTCTTCAAGTGACCCGAACATGAAATGCATACACATTCATATCGTATAATCGTAGTACACACGCACAATCATATCATACAGTTTTTCATGTTCCCAATGGTGGTCTGTAATTTTACGCACTATCTCACAACGTTTGTCTATGTTTTCCCTGATATTGAACTTGGTTCGGTCCATGTCCACTCCACTCTTCAGTCGGAACTTCGTCGTGACCTATAGAGGGGAAAATAAGAGGGGAGGGGAGGGGAGGTGCAGTATTCAAAATACCCCAGCGCGCGCAGACACGAAAGGTTCTACCTACCATGTACCAGGCTAGCCGCAGGGTTGGGTAATACCACGGACCCATTATTCTTTAGTTTGAGGCAAAGATGCTCTAGTTCATTCATCTCCTAAATTCGCGTTCCCTGGTCGTGCATGTATTTCTCAATTGGTCGTGTATTATGGTGCAGGATACCATACCTTGCATGCGACATATACCTTAAGTTATAGTTCATTATTGATTTGACAATTCTTGGAAAAAGGGCAGGCGTGATGGGTACAAATTCCGTTAAACAAAAAGATTTTTAGGCAAATTGTGTCTGTGTTATCTGTATGCTTTCGCTTAGGAGTAACAATCATTTATTTAAAAGAAAAAAACTTTCAACAACCCAGATGATTAGTCATGACACTGATTTCGTAATTCCTTTTTAAGAATCCCTTTATTTAAAACAATGTCAGTATGGAAGTACGGGCCTACAGCCGCCATAGACCGGCCACGGTGTGAGAGGCGTCGAGCAACATGAGCAACACTGGATTAACATAAAAATCGGTCCCCCCCCCCTTTTTCCCCACCATCATGTGTGTAAGCATCGCATATATATATATATATCTCTCTTTTTTAACACAAATGTCACGTGACTGGAACGCCACAAGGAGTTGTAGGCCACTCCTACATCAGCGCCATCTTAGGGCGGGGTCGGGTCAGTGCACAGTCTAAGTCTTTCCATGAATTAGCAGTTGAACCAGAATTCCTTTCGGCAGTTCGAGAACTTTCGTTAGCGTCAACTTTGCGTCAGCATGGCGTCACTGCAACCTTGTAGCAATGCCACGGTTTGTTCTTAGGGCGGGGCAGCAGGCGGGTTCTTCCGCCGACGCTTTACTGTCTCACTGTATCAAGCGGAGGCAAGGTGGCTGCCGCCCGGGGGCAAAAAGAGCAATGGTGGTGGTTTTGTCCTTACCGGAAGTCCGCAGGAGTCGAACGTCAAATGACTCCAACCAATTCTGCAAGGCTGAGGGGAGCGTTCTGTCAAGGGTGGGGCCCATGCCCTAGCAAACAAGCTTTCGAGTCCAGAATTGTCTCACGGTGGGCCAGGCCTGGAACCGGAGGGGTCAACCGCCGGAGTTCAAGGGCAGCAGTAGCAGCAGCTCTTCGGTACAGTCACCGGAGAGGAGTCAGCAGCAGTAACAGCAGCAGTTCGGGTGGTGCTGCCACCGGGGGGATTCCAGTAGCAGTGACGACAGCAGTTTGGATGGTATCACCACCGGGGTGGGTCCCCGATTACCTTGCTGCGGGGGCCCACTCCTCACGTCGGGCGCTAGCGGCAGTCCTGGTGAACCCGGTGCTTGGGTGGTTGCCTGGTGGCCGCGTGCAGGGGTGCCAGCTCAGCCGAACGGCGAATGAAGTGGCAGGGCGCAACTCAGCTGGCCGACGTGTGAAAGGTGTGGTTTGGGGTGCCCTCATCTGCTGGCGAGCCTCCACCTGGGGAGGTGGGGGAGGTCCGTCCGCGTCGCCTCCCCCCGCCAGGGCACCCTCCGTTATTGAAGGAAGAAGTGACTGGGAAGATCCGCACAGCGTGCCAGGGTGAAATTCAGCAGGCCGATGAAAAAGATGGCTGGGTGCAGCTTAGCTGGCCGGTGAGTGAAAGACGGTTGGGTGCAGCTTAGCTGGTCGGCGAATTAAAGACGGTTGGGTGCAGCTAAGCTGGCCGGAGAGTCAAAGACGGTTGGGTGCAGCTTAGCTGGCCGGAGAGTCAAAGACGGTTGGGGTGCCCGGCGAGCCTCCACCTGGGGAGGTGGGGGAGGCCCGTCCGCGTCGCTTCCCCCCGCCAGGGCACCAGCCCTCATTAAAGAAAGAAGAAGAGAAAGCGGAAAGGCCCGCACAGCGTGGCGGGCTCCGCCTTGGTGTTGCCAGAACTTCGGCGCTTCGTATAGCCTCCGGCCTATTCGCACAATCGCTCGCCACTGATGTCAATGGATTTTTGCATGGCTTTTATAGCCCAAAGTCAACTAAGAGGGACCGCCCAAAACAGGCCAATGTTGCAATTTCGAGGAAGGAGAGGCGAGGACGGTGTCACGTGGACGTTAAGGCTTTGGGATGGAGGTTGCAGCAGACTGTCATGTAAATAGTTGTTTTAAAACGTGTTTTAACCTGTTTACCCTGTTGGTGTGTTTGTTATATCCTATAAGTTATTAAAATGTTATAACTACATTACTTCGTTGGAGTGTTTGTACATATTTGTAGTTTGATGACGAGCACAAGGAGGTTACTGTGCAATCGGAAAATTAACATAGCCCAATTGTGCGCGATCTAGCCCTAGTTTGGTGACGTCGATGGTGGGTGTCAGCAGGCTTCCGTTTGTGCGGGATTTTGTCATGCTTATTGGGCGGGGTGGGCAGTAGGGCAGACATGTTTAGGTAGCGAGAGTAATGGAGTCGGGCTACCTCGCGGTCGTCTCGACCGTGAGCTTGACTCGTTTCCTTGGTTTCATATGTCCCACAAAGGGCTAACTCCTAGCGTTATTTTAGTTTTTGTAAGGTCAAAAAGGATCCTACCAGTGCCTTTACTATCTTGTCGATCCCTGTTCGTTCATCCTTAGTTAATCGATTCATTCTGGTGGACTCTTTCTTTCCTATCTCATGGTCGTCTAGCGTTGTAGTCGACGTTGGGTTCGGCACAAGAGGCTCAGCCGGCGCGGAGGCCGTGAGGGCCGAGGCCCTTGTACTGCTTTCGCTCGTGTTCGGGGGTTGTGGGTGTCGTACTATTGATTGGGAGGGTGCATACGGAGGGGGCATGTAAATGATCGGAGGACCTAACAGTAACTCGTCATTCGTTCGCTGCTTGGAGGACAACTCAGGGTAGAGCAAAGAAGGGGTCCTAACAGCGTACTGGCCTGAGGTTTCGGGTTCCTGTCTTAGTTTAGTTTCCCTTCTCTCTTTTATGTCTTCTTCTAACTTTCTAGCGGCAAGGTGAGCTGCCTTTCATAATTCCTTTTCTGCTTTTACTTCTTCCCTCTTTTTCCGTTGCGTTGCTTCTTTGCGCCACATGCCAATACTGTCAAGCATAGTAGGCGTCGTCTTATTGCTACGCAGAGCTATTTCTAGCGCTTCTATCTTATGGTCGTCGAAGGATCCCATCAGTGGCCACTGACTTTCGGGGTCCTTCTTGGTATATTTATGCCACAGCTTGCTATAGGCTACGGCGACTAGTCCATATTTAGTGAACATGTCCTTATTAGGGGTGCCTTCCAGTGGAGCCGGATGGTTCACCTCTAATAAGCGGTCCGGGCAGAACCAACTACCAATCAGTGGGGAGAAGATAGGCATGACGGGTTTCAACGGGGACAAAAGTCAGCACTACCTATCTTTTCACTGCTTGCAAAGACTAGACAGAATATCTCTATTCTTCGTTATTTGTAAGCAGAGAATACCTCCAAAGAACCAATATCGAACAACTAGTGTTCGGACAATCAATCAATCAATCAATGGGGAGATAAAGATAGGCACGACGGGTTTCAACGGGGACAAAAGTCTGCGTTACCTACCCTTCACTATCTGCAAAGGGAGAGAGAGAGAGTATTTCTACTCCTCCCCGTTTGTAGACAGCGAATATCTCAAAGAGAACAATCAATGAGCACAATCAATGAGCAATACTAGTATTTCCAGAGCATTAAACAATCAATCAATTATTTCTCAATTTGTCGTGTATCACGACCTTACCCGGACCGCGTGGACAGTTTCTCGTCTTCCGCCTCCAGCGCCCGATCGTCCTCTACTCTCCGCATTTGCCGCGGCACTCCTGATGGTTCCCAGTCAGGACCGTAGATCACTCGAGAGAGGTCTGCTCGGAACCAGTGAAGTTCGGATGATCGGCTGCCAGACGAGGGTCTATTGGGCAGGAGCTCTCCCGATCGTTGCAGTCGTTCACTCTGTCGTCGGGACCTCTCCCACTGGATCCACGTGTCGCTGATGGGCCCCACGTTTGGGACGCCAATTGTTAAATGGTAGCGGCAGTTTCAGTCGGTATCCTTTCAAGTATTTGCCCGGCGGTAATCGCCTCTCATACCACTCGATAATTTACCAATAAAAGAGGCAGGCGCTGGAGACTGGAAGGCAGGAAACAAGGTTTTATTCCGTCGGAGCAGAACACATCAGATCAGACAGCAAGGTATCGTCACGAGGTGCTCTAACTGCATCTCTGAGACCTGGTCTCTTATACACTGGTTTATTGCTTTATTATACATAGTACATTCTTGAGATTCCCTTGATGTGCGGGGAAATATCCCCTGAAGCCCCGGCTCAGATCCGATCCCACACATGGTTACAGTAGAGGTTCCCACCCTACCCACAGTGGGAGATGGCTATCGCGCAGCAGGGAATTCCGCTAATTCCCGGGGGTGTGTGCAACCGGCCGGGTCTCAGGGGGTAGGGGCTTTGATTCTACTGTAATCCCTTTGATGTGGGGTGTTTCCCTTACAGTAGGGGCAATAAACTGCATCCGCAGGGCTAGGTGATGGCCTGGGACCAGTTCAGACAATGGGGCGCAGGGGAAGGGGGGTTATCAAAGGAGAGGCATGACCATGTATGGGTTGTCGGTCGGAAGTGGTTCTGTAGCAGGGTCGCGCAGAAGGAGAGGGTTTATGGCCTGTATGAGAGAGCGGGGGTGGCTGGCGCGCGGGGGATGCTCGCAGCGCCGGGGGGAAGCGCTGGCGATCGAGAGTGAGCGGGGAGAGAGAGTGGGGTGCCTAAAATGGCGGCCGTGCATTTGCTATGCGTGGCGCTGGGGAGTGGCAGGGCGCAACTCAGCTGGCCGACGTGTGAAAGGTGTGGTTTGGGGTGCCCTCATCTGCTGGCGAGCCTCCACCTGGGGAGGTGGGGGAGGTCCGTCCGCGTCGCCTCCCCCCGCCAGGGCACCCTCCGTTATTGAAGGAAGAAGTGACTGGGAAGATCCGCACAGCGTGCCAGGGTGAAATTCAGCAGGCCGATGAAAAAGATGGCTGGGTGCAGCTTAGCTGGCCGGTGAGTGAAAGACGGTTGGGTGCAGCTTAGCTGGTCGGCGAATTAAAGACGGTTGGGTGCAGCTAAGCTGGCCGGAGAGTCAAAGACGGTTGGGTGCAGCTTAGCTGGCCGGAGAGTCAAAGACGGTTGGGGTGCCCGGCGAGCCTCCACCTGGGGAGGTGGGGGAGGCCCGTCCGCGTCGCTTCCCCCCGCCAGGGCACCAGCCCTCATTAAAGAAAGAAGAAGAGAAAGCGGAAAGGCCCGCACAGCGTGGCGGGCTCCGCCTTGGTGTTGCCAGAACTTCGGCGCTTCGTATAGCCTCCGGCCTATTCGCACAATCGCTCGCCACTGATGTCAATGGATTTTTGCATGGCTTTTATAGCCCAAAGTCAACTAAGAGGGACCGCCCAAAACAGGCCAATGTTGCAATTTCGAGGAAGGAGAGGCGAGGACGGTGTCACGTGGACGTTAAGGCTTTGGGATGGAGGTTGCAGCAGACTGTCATGTAAATAGTTGTTTTAAAACGTGTTTTAACCTGTTTACCCTGTTGGTGTGTTTGTTATATCCTATAAGTTATTAAAATGTTATAACTACATTACTTCGTTGGAGTGTTTGTACATATTTGTAGTTTGATGACGAGCACAAGGAGGTTACTGTGCAATCGGAAAATTAACATAGCCCAATTGTGCGCGATCTAGCCCTAGTTTGGTGACGTCGATGGTGGGTGTCAGCAGGCTTCCGTTTGTGCGGGATTTTGTCATGCTTATTGGGCGGGGTGGGCAGTAGGGCAGACATGTTTAGGTAGCGAGAGTAATGGAGTCGGGCTACCTCGCGGTCGTCTCGACCGTGAGCTTGACTCGTTTCCTTGGTTTCATATGTCCCACAAAGGGCTAACTCCTAGCGTTATTTTAGTTTTTGTAAGGTCAAAAAGGATCCTACCAGTGCCTTTACTATCTTGTCGATCCCTGTTCGTTCATCCTTAGTTAATCGATTCATTCTGGTGGACTCTTTCTTTCCTATCTCATGGTCGTCTAGCGTTGTAGTCGACGTTGGGTTCGGCACAAGAGGCTCAGCCGGCGCGGAGGCCGTGAGGGCCGAGGCCCTTGTACTGCTTTCGCTCGTGTTCGGGGGTTGTGGGTGTCGTACTATTGATTGGGAGGGTGCATACGGAGGGGGCATGTAAATGATCGGAGGACCTAACAGTAACTCGTCATTCGTTCGCTGCTTGGAGGACAACTCAGGGTAGAGCAAAGAAGGGGTCCTAACAGCGTACTGGCCTGAGGTTTCGGGTTCCTGTCTTAGTTTAGTTTCCCTTCTCTCTTTTATGTCTTCTTCTAACTTTCTAGCGGCAAGGTGAGCTGCCTTTCGTAATTCCTTTTCTGCTTTTACTTCTTCCCTCTTTTTCCGTTGCGTTGCTTCTTTGCGCCACATGCCGATACTGTCAAGCATAGTAGGCGTCGTCTTATTGCTACGCAGAGCTATTTCTAGCGCTTCTATCTTATGGTCGTCGAAGGATCCCATCAGTGGCCACTGACTTTCGGGGTCCTTCTTGGTATATTTATGCCACAGCTTGCTATAGGCTACGGCGACTAGTCCATATTTAGTGAACATGTCCTTATTAGGGGTGCCTTCCAGTGGAGCCGGATGGTTCACCTCTAATAAGCGGTCCGGGCAGAACCAACTACCAATCAGTGGGGAGAAGATAGGCATGACGGGTTTCAACGGGGACAAAAGTCAGCACTACCTATCTTTTCACTGCTTGCAAAGACTAGACAGAATATCTCTATTCTTCGTTATTTGTAAGCAGAGAATACCTCCAAAGAACCAATATCGAACAACTAGTGTTCGGACAATCAATCAATCAATCAATGGGGAGATAAAGATAGGCACGACGGGTTTCAACGGGGACAAAAGTCTGCGTTACCTACCCTTCACTATCTGCAAAGGGAGAGAGAGAGAGTATTTCTACTCCTCCCCGTTTGTAGACAGCGAATATCTCAAAGAGAACAATCAATGAGCACAATCAATGAGCAATACTAGTATTTCCAGAGCATTAAACAATCAATCAATTATTTCTCAATTTGTCGTGTATCACGACCTTACCCGGACCGCGTGGACAGTTTCTCGTCTTCCGCCTCCAGCGCCCGATCGTCCTCTACTCTCCGCATTTGCCGCGGCACTCCTGATGGTTCCCAGTCAGGACCGTAGATCACTCGAGAGAGGTCTGCTCGGAACCAGTGAAGTTCGGATGATCGGCTGCCAGACGAGGGTCTATTGGGCAGGAGCTCTCCCGATCGTTGCAGTCGTTCACTCTGTCGTCGGGACCTCTCCCACTGGATCCACGTGTCGCTGATGGGCCCCACGTTTGGGACGCCAATTGTTAAATGGTAGCGGCAGTTTCAGTCGGTATCCTTTCAAGTATTTGCCCGGCGGTAATCGCCTCTCATACCACTCGATAATTTACCAATAAAAGAGGCAGGCGCTGGAGACTGGAAGGCAGGAAACAAGGTTTTATTCCGTCGGAGCAGAACACATCAGATCAGACAGCAAGGTATTGTCACGAGGTGCTCTAACTGCATCTCTGAGACCTGGTCTCTTATACACTGGTTTATTGCTTTATTATACATAGTACATTCTTGAGATTCCCTTGATGTGCGGGGAAATATCCCCTGAAGCCCCGGCTCAGATCCGATCCCACACATGGTTACAGTAGAGGTTCCCACCCTACCCACAGTGGGAGATGGCTATCGCGCAGCAGGGAATTCCGCTAATTCCCGGGGGTGTGTGCAACCGGCCGGGTCTCAGGGGGTAGGGGCTTTGATTCTACTGTAATCCCTTTGATGTGGGGTGTTTCCCTTACAGTAGGGGCAATAAACTGCATCCGCAGGGCTAGGTGATGGCCTGGGACCAGTTCAGACAATGGGGCGCAGGGGAAGGGGGGTTATCAAAGGAGAGGCATGACCATGTATGGGTTGTCGGTCGGAAATGGTTCTGTAGCAGGGTCGCGCAGAAGGAGAGGGTTTATGGCCTGTATGAGAGAGCGGGGGTGGCTGGCGCGCGGGGGATGCTCGCAGCGCCGGGGGGAAGCGCTGGCGATCGAGAGTGAGCGGGGAGAGAGAGTGGGGTGCCTAAAATGGCGGCCGTGCATTTGCTATGCGTGGCGCTGGGGAGAGGCAAGATGGCGCAGATAATGTTCAGTTTGCACGCTAAATTTCCACAGGTTTCACTTGGAAATACTTCTAAGTGTGGAGTTTTGGAACTTTAAAATATTGCTCTAAAATCAGCCGAACTACGAATTCCGATTTACTCACCTGTTATCAGGAGAGACCCCAGTGCTGCATCTTTGAGCCCAGTGCTGATCCTGAAAAGTAATTCTACCCTTACTCACCAGTAACTTGAATTTCGTTCTATAGGATATCATTGCCTGCTTTTTGCTGAAAAAGTTTCTAAGTGTCGATTTTTGAAACTTACAAATATTCCTCTAAAATCAGCCAAACTATGAATTCCGATTCACTCACCTGTTATCAGGAGAGACATCAGTGCTGCATCTTTGAGACCAGTACTGATCTTGAAAAGTAATTGTTACCATGGTTACCAGGGAGCGCTAGGTGGCGCCTGACCGTCATGGACGCCTTTCCGTGAGGCTCCCGACGCCGGTCCCCGCAAAATCCGCCTGATTCCCCCCTGGACTGCCCTGGCCGGCCACGATCTGGGCGCTGGGGTGTGTGACGCTGCCCTGCTGCCCCACACCGGCTCCTGGGACGCTGTGATCACCGGGGGCCTGCCTAGACGACGCGCAGCCCGGCCGGCGGCGGACGCTGGCGGCTGCGGAGCCACGACCCGGGCAGGCAGCAAATTTAGCCCGCGGCGCCCACGAGGGGCACAGGCCTGATCCGGCCAGGGACGAGGACGCGGCGGCCGCGAGGCTGCCGCGGCTGCTGTGGACACCGGCTGGGTGCTGTCCTGCTTCGTGGAAACAGCCCGAGGCCCCTGGAGTGCTGTGATGGGACCCCCCCGTGCGGAGCCCGAGGGCAGATTAGGCGGTGAGTGCGGCGGCGTGGGACCGTTTCACCGGGGCAGCTGCGGGGGTCGGGGGCGGAGGGGAGATCCCCCCATCGGGCCGTGCGTCGGCGGCCGGGGGACCCGGACCCCCGCTCCCCCCCTTCTCTATACCTTCTCCTCCTGGCTACGGCGCTGACCCGGCCCCGTTGCTCCGAGACTGGCTGCCGGTTCCGGGGGCGGGGGGGCCCTCATTGACTCGGGCCGCACATCGGCGGTCGGGGGGGTGTCGCTGCTGTCTCCCCCCCCCCTCATCGTTTGGGGCTCCAGCTGGAGAGAGCCGACAGGCGGCACCGTGCCCCCCCCCTGGGGGTGGCGGGGAGAACGCACGGGCGAGGTGTCCCCCCTGGAAAGGTGGGCTATGCTCAGGAGTGCTGGCCCTGGCGATTCCCGGCTGCGGTGCTCTTGAGGAACGATCCGCCGGCCTGGGACTGTGAGCTGCGTTGCTGGACCTCGCTTCGCTGGGGGAGGCCTACGGACGCGACTGCGGCGGGGGATCGGACTCGCTGCCCCGCTGAGGAGCTCATCGGAGATTGACCGCTGGGGCTGGTGGTGCCGGGCCTTTTCCGACCGCGGGTTCCCCCCGCCGTCCCCCTGCTGGGCTCCCATCCGCTCGAGCACCCGCTGACATCCTGCTGGTGTATCTTCCGTCCGTTGCCCCGATTCACTGACGGCCGCCCCAGAAATGGGTAAAGACAAAGCCAATAAGCCAGCGTCCGGGGCCACCCAAACCAGGATGGACAAATTCACGACTTCCGACAAGGGGCCCGGCTCCGCGGCCGTGCCGGCCCCGGCCCCCGCCACAGACCTTGCTGCCATCCTGCAGGCCATCAACTCCTCCCGCGCCTCCCTCGAGGGCATGGTGGGAGAGGTCAAGGTGGACGTTGCTCTTCTCCGGCAGGATCTGCGGAATGCCACCGCCTGCATTTCAGAAGCCGAGTCCCGGATATCCACCGCTGAGGATGACATCCGCCACCTACAGGACCAGGTTCAGGAGTTGACCACCCACTCTAAGGAACTACACCGCCGGGTCGAGGATGCAGAAAACCGCGCTCGGCGCAGCAACCTGCGCTTAGTGGGATTTCCGGAGGGAGTTGAATCGGGCCGGGCGGACGATTTCATGGAGCGATGGTTCCGGTCCTGGATGCCGGCGGACAGCCTGTCTCCTTCGTTCGTGGTGGAGAGAGCCCATCGTTCCCTGGCCCCCAGGCCCCCGGGTGCGCCCCCCGGCCGTTCATCCTCAAGCTCTTGAACTTCCGCGACCGGGACGCCATCCTCCGCGAGGCCCGCTGCCAGGGTGCCCTCCACTACCAGAACCACAAAATCATGATATTCCCGGACTACACCCGCGAAGTCCAAGAGCTGCGCCGTTCCTACACGGAAGTGAAACAAAAGCTGCGCTCCCTGGGACTCCAATATCAGCTCCAGTTCCCGGCCCGCCTCCGGGTCGTCTTCCAGCACAAGACTCTGTTTTTCGATACCCCGCGGGCGGCCTGGACCTGGTTGACGGAGGAGCACCCCCTGCAGTGCTCTGGGTGCGGATCGCCTACGGGTATGCGGGGGGGACGGGGAAGGCCCCGGACATCGAAGACCCGTCGGCGGCACCACACATTACCCCAGGAGCGCACAGCGGAGGAGGTGATCACCACGCGCTCTGGGAGATGGTCACGCCGAGGGTTGAGAACCTCCTCTGCCTCCTCGGCCGCACATGCCAGTCCCGTGGCAGATGGACGGCGGGCCGTGCCACCCCGGCTCACGGGCCCTGCAACCCAACCGGCCAAGTTGGTGGACTCTTCGGACCTCTCTCGCAGCCCTAACATTTGACTTTCTTTGCTTCTTTTGGGGGAGGGGGGGTGGGGGATGCCTGGGCGGGGGTGGAATGCTCCGCTATCAGTGTTGCTCTTGGCCAGGGCAGGTAAATCAGGCTTGACTTTATTTGTATCAGGGGTCCACTAGCGCTCAAGCCCAAGTGTTTTAGCTTGGTGGTTCTTCCATTTGGTTCGGGCGACAGATGCTTCCGTTTTCGAAGTATAGGGTGGGGGGTGGGGGGTTGGGGTTGGTTTGGGGTTGTTTCTTCCTAGTTGTGGAGACTTTGTTGGTGGGGGATGACTCCCTCTTAATTGTTGTGCTAAGGTATCATGTGCTGTTTGGCCTGTTCTCTTGCCCGATGTCCCGCTGTCCTTCCTCTCTAGGGGCCTGCTCAGATGCGCCTCCATTGGCCCCCTCTTCTGTCCTAGACCATGGCTGACCCACCTGTCCCTAGGGCCGCCATGCACATACTATCCTGGAACGTCAATGGTCTTCTGGACCGTTTTAAACGCATGGCGGTCCTCAAATATGCGCAACGCGCAGAGATTGATGTACTCCTCCTCCAGGAGACTCACCTGTTGGGTAACAACTGCCCCTTCCTTGGCCGTTACGGTTATGACAGGGTATGGCATTCAGGTTTTGCACGGGGATCCCGAGGGGTGGCCATTTTGCTCCGCAAGTCCTTCCCCGTTGTCCTGACCCCGAGGTATGCTAGTGGTGGTTTCTGGCAGTCTGGAGGGGCGGCCCCTTACCCTGATGTCCCTTTACGCGGCGCCATCCCTCTTGCCGTCGGCCCTCTCCCACGCAGCGGGTCTCCTCCCGACACTCCCGGCGGGCTCCCTCATTCTCGGCGGAGACTTCAACGCTGTCTACTCACCCCACCTGGACTCGACGGGCCCGGTCTCCCTGACCCGCGTCGCCCGTGCAAAACAGCTCTCATCCTGGGCTGAATCGCAGGGCCTCTGCGATGTCTGGCGGATCTGGCACCCGCAGGCGCGCCAATACACCCATACGTCGGCGGCCCATCACTCCCATGCCCGGATCGACCTCATCTTCGTACCATCCACCGACTGCGCGGGGGTGCGAGATGTACGCATTCTCCCGAGGGGCCTTTCGGACCACTCGCCTGTGCTCCTCGCTCTCGGCCCCCCCCCCTCTCTGCCCGTCCGATGTGGCGTCTGAACGCCTGGTTCCTCCAAGACAAGGCTTTTCGGAAGGCGGTCGGGGCGAAATAGCCGACTATTATTCTCATAACGAGGGCTCTGTCATCTCCCCTGCCGTCCTGTGGGAGGCCGGCAAGGCGACTGTCCGGGGCGCCGCTAATGGGCATCTGCAACGCCAACGGCGGGCCCAATCCCAGAAGCTCGCGGAATGCGAAGCCCAAGCCTTGGAACTAGAGCGCAGTCTGGGGGACTTGGATGATGCCGCACGGTCTCGTCGCTTGGCCTTCCTGCGGGAAGAGATTCGCCTACACTCCCTGGAGGCGGCGAAGATTCTATGGCGCTCCTCGGTGGCCCGGGTTTACGGCTGGGGAGACAAAAACGGCACTCTTCTCCACCGACTGGCGACTTATCCCTGGGCGGGAAGGATCATTCCGGCCGTCGCGGACCCGGCGGGTGGCATTCACACGGCCTCGGTGGCGATAGCCCAGGCGTTCGCTGACTATTATTCCCGGCTGTACCGCCACAGGCCGTCCACGCTCTCCCTAGAGGAGTTGCTGGGGACGACCGGGGCGACGCTTACGCGGCTGCAGCCTGAGGTTTCTGAGACCCTTGATTCGCCGATCGAGCTGCAGGAGATCGAGGAGGCTATCGGCCGCCTGGCGCCTGGGAAGACCCCGGGACCCGACGGGTTCCCCCAGGAGTACTACGCTCACTATCGTGAGACGCTGGCCCCGAGACGGACACAGTAACCATAGTTGCCCTCCCCAAGACACAGCCTCCCTCGCGGTCTTGCTCCGACTACCGGCCGATATCCCTTATCAACACCGAACTCAAAATCTATGCTACGGTCCTGGCGCAGCGGTTGCGCCCGTCGCTTGCCTCCCTGGTCCACCCGGATCAATGTGGCTTTATGCCGGAGCGGGGGACCAGACACTGCCTGCGGCGCCTACATCTTGCGATGGCGCACCGCGGCCGCCTTTTCCCCTATCTGGCCCTCCTCTTGGTCGACTTTGAAAAGGCCTTCGACTCCGTGGGATGGGCGTACTTAGATGACGTCCTGGAGCGCATGGGCTTCGGTCTCCGGTTCCGTGCCATGGTAGCGGTCCTGTATGCGCACCCGCGAGCCCGTGTGTTGGTCAACGGGGCTCTATCTCGCCCGTTTCCCATAGGTCGGGGGACGCGCCAGGGATGTCCGCTCTTGCCCCTCCTTTTCGCGTTGGCCATGGAACCCCTGGCGGTGCTGATTCGCGCGGATCCCGGTCTTCGCGGATGGGAATGGCCAGATGTGGCCCCCGATAAGATTGCCCTATACGCGGACGATGTCCTCCTCTATCTTTCCGATCCAGCGACCTCGGGGCCCCGGGTCCACCGGATCCTCCATCGGTTTGGCCAGGCGTCGGGTCTCCATCTGAACCCCAAAAAATCCGTTCTAGTCCCGCTACACCCGTCGCGGGAATGTTTCGACTGGCAATCGGATATTCCCCTCCGGAGACTCTCCTTTAAGTACCTGGGGATCTGGGTCACCCTCCTTCCGGAACTCTGCTGGGCCCTCAATGTGGCTCCAGTAGTCAACAAAACCAGATCAGATATGCTCCGGTGGCAGGCCCTCCCATTGAATCCGCTAGGGAGAGTCGCCTTATATAAGATGATGATCCTCCCCAAGTTTCTTTACATGCTACAAAACACTCCATGCCCCTTTCCGCGCCCGTGGTTCCGGGACCTGGATAAGATGGTGACCAAATTCCTTTGGGGCGGTGGTAGGCCTCGGCTGGCCTTGGATCGCTGCAGGGTCCCCTCCTACGACGGAGGCCTGAGCATGACTAACCTCTACCTTTACTATCTGGCCACCCAGCTACTGGTGATTCACGACTGGTTCTCGGGTGGTTGGGGCGACCCGGCTTATCGACTCGAGGTGCACTGCCTCGGGTTCTCCTCCATCCAAAACATGCTCTATGGCACAACGATCCCCCTGTCACTCCCCGACGTCGTACGGGCTCCCTTTCTCGCGTGGCGCGCGGCCTTGCGACACACCAGATGGTCGGGGACGTCCACGCAACTCACTCCGCTTTGGCACGGGACGTGGCTGCGGGAGGTGGTGGGACTAGCGGGCTTTCGGCAGTGGGATCTTCTCGGTATCTCCTGTCTGGGCGATATATGGCGTGGAAGCCGCATGTGTTCCTTCCAGGAGCTTCAGACCCGCTTCTCGCTGCAGCCTTCTCAATTCTACCGCTACCTTCAATTGCGCCACGCTGTCCGGGCTCACGTCCCCCTAGACTCCAGACTGCCTTCCCATAGTCCGCCTGAGGCCCAGGTGATGTTGGGGTATCTTGGGAAGGGGGGCATATCCCGCATTTATAAATCCCTGATTAACAATACCCCGGTGGACTGGAACGGGCTAAAACAGCGATGGGAGGCCTGGGTGGGACCCCTGGATGAGGCGGACTGGAGGGACGCCCTTATGGGCCCTCGGTCGCTTACCACCTCCGCTAGGCTGCGGCTTATCCAACTCTATTACCTCCACACTGCCTATCTGACCCCGCCCCGCCTGTATCGTGCGGGCCTCCGCGTGGACGCCTCCTGCACTCGCTGTGGGGTGGTTCCGGCGGACTTTTTCCACATGGTGTGGTCTTGTCCCCGTCTGGAGGACTACTGGGCAGCGATCGAAGCCGAGCTAGCGGAGGTCCTGGGTTGGGATGTTCCCCACGAGCCTAGAATGGCCCTGCTGGGCATCATGGACGGGATGGACGGGTCCCGTAACGAGAAGTACTTCCTCGCCACCGCCCTTATGGTGGCTAAGAGAGATATAGCAGCAGTGTGGTCACAGCCAGACCCGCCCAGAGTGGCTACCTGGAGTAGAGGGGTGGATTGGTGTGCGGCCCAGGAGCGGTCGCTATACGCTGCACGGGGCTGCCCAAAAAAATTCCGCAAGATATGGGGGAAATGGTTGGGGGGCCTGTTTTGAAGGGTGGGGGCGCAGAGGGTGGGGACAGGTGATGGGAGGGGACGGGAGGGTCTTTGCAATTGCCTGTTGATGCTTTCCTGATTGCAGGTACTGATGCCTTGTTCACTGCACTGCTGTATATCATTCTTGATATTGTTCTTTATGCCGCAAAACACAATAAAAAGAAGTTTATCAAAAACCATGGTTACCAGTAACTTGAATTTCCTTCCATAGGCTAACATTGACTGGTTTCACCGTACTTACCTGTAATTTGAATTTCCATCCATAGGATGTCATTGCCTGCTTTTTGCTGAAAAAGTTTCTAAGTGTCTATTTTTGAAACTTACAAATAATCCTCTAAAATCAGCCGAACTACAAATTCTGATTCACTCACCTGTTATCAGGAGAGACATCAGTGCTGCATCTTTGAGCTTAGTACTGATCCAGAAAAGTAATTCTAACCGTGCTTACCAGTAAGTTGAATTTCCTTCCATAGGCTAACATTGACTGGTTTCACTTGGAAATTCTTATAAGTGTGGAGTTTTGTTACTTTAAAATATTGCTCTAAAATCAGCCGAGCTACGAAATCTGATTTACAAACCTGTTTTCAGGAGAGACCTCAGTGCTGCATCTTTGAGCCCAGTACTGATCCTGAAAAGTAATTCTAACCGTACTTACCAGTAACTTGAATTTCCTTCCATAGGCTAACATTGACTGGTTTCACTTGGAAAATCTTCCGTGTGGAGTTTTGGAACTTTAAAATATTCCTCTAAAATCACCTAAACTACAAATTCCGATTTACTCACCTGTTAGCAGGAGAGTCCTCTGTGCTGTATCTTTGAGCCCAGTACTGATCCTGAAAAGTGATTCTAACAGTACTTACCAGTGACTTGAATTTCCTTCCATAGGCTAACATTGACTGGTTTTACCGTACTTACCAGTGACTTGAATTTCCTTCCATAGGCTAACATTGACTGGTTTCACTTGGAAATTCTTACAAGTGTGGAGTTTGAAACTTTAAAATATTCCTCTAAAATCAGCCGAAGTACGAATTCCGATTTACTCACCTGTTATCAGGAGAGACCTCAGTGCTGCATCTTTGATCCCAGTACTGATCCTGAAAAATTATTCC
This sequence comes from Triturus cristatus, assembly GCF_964204655.1. Lineage (NCBI taxonomy): Eukaryota > Metazoa > Chordata > Amphibia > Caudata > Salamandridae > Triturus > Triturus cristatus. Next base: position 1,321,246,515 of record NC_140590.1, read on the forward strand.
AACTGTACTTACCAGTAACTTGAATTTCCTTCCATAGGCTAAAATTGACTGGTTTCACTTGGAAATTCTTCCAAGTATGGAGTTTTGGATCTTTAAAATATTAATTTAAAATCAGCTGAAATATGAATTCCGATATACTCACCTGTTATCAGGAGAGACCTCAGTGGTGCATCTTTGAGCCCAGTACTGATCCTGAAAAGTAATTCTAACCGTACTTACCAGTAACTTGAATTTCCTTCCATAGGTTAACATGGACTGGTTTCACTTGGAAATCCTTCTAAGAGTGGAGTTTTGAAATTTACAAATATTCCTCTAAAATCAGCCGAACTACGAATTCCGATTTACGCACCTGTTATCAGGAGAGACCTCAGTGCTGCATCTTTGAGCCCAGTACTGATCCTGAAAAATTATTCTAACCATACTTACCAGTAACTTGAATTTCCTCCCATAGTGTAACATTGACTGGTTTCACTTGGAAATACTTCTAAGTGGGGAGTTTTGGAACTTTAAAATATCGCTCTAAAATCAGCCGAACTACGAATTCCGATTTACTCACCTGTTATCAGGAGAGACCCCAGTGCTGCATCTTTGAGCCCAGTGCTGATCCTGAAAAGGAATTCTACCCTTACTTACCAGTAACTTGAATTTCCTTCCATAGGCTAAGATTGACTGGTTTCACCGTACTTACCAGTAATTTGAATTTCCTTCCATAGGATGTCATTGCCTGCTTTTTGCTGAAAAAGTTTCTAAGTGTCGATTTTGAAACTTACAAATAATCCTCTAAAATCAGCCGAACTACAAATTCTGATTCACTCACCTGTTATCAGGAGAGACATCAGTGCTGCATCTTTGAGCCTAGTACTGATCCTGAAAAGTAATTCTAACCGTACTTACCAGTAACTTGAATTTCCTTCCATAGGCCTCAGGAGGTCGTTTTGCTGTGTTTGGGAGCTGGGAAGCAGAAGCGTGAACAAGAGTGACTGGTACCCAACGCATCATCCGATTGCGTGTCGCAAGACGAGAGTGCGAGGAAAATTTCATCGCGGCACCATCGCAACACGCAGGGTCCCCGCATCGCCGAGTGCGTCGAGCATCGTCCCGAAGCGTGAAGATTCCTGGCATTGCGAGGGTCGTCGCAGAACCAGTTTGCGAACCGCACCACTGCCGGTGCGTGAAAGTCTCCAGTCGCTGCGTGCGTCGACGCAGAGTCCCGTTCCGTGGCGCATCGAGAGTTGCGGCGCCGGAAGGCAACGCTGCGCCACGCATCGCACCACATCGAAGAGTGTCGCATCGAACCTGTGCGTGAAGCTTACCCCTAAGAAACCTACGCAATGAAGGCCAAAGTCATCGCATCCTCCCCTTACAGATCGGAGCCGGCGCATCCACCTCTGCTGCGTGAAGCAGGGCTGCTGCAAAGCCTCCCCAGGATCTCAGGAGTATCGCATCGCCTTTGCAAGCTTCCTTGTTATAGCTTTTGGGAACCTTATCGCAACTACAGGTACTGTTGGGCACGAGAGTGTCGCATTTTGTGCATTGAGAGTCGCATTGTGCAGGACACTGACTTTTACATCCTGGAGTACTTTCTGCAAACTCTTGAACTATCTTTAAAGTAACCTTTTGAATTATATGTTGGTTTGTCTGTAGTATTTGGTCTTGTGAAGTTTTTAGTAAAGATACATTATTTTTCTAAAACTGGTGTGGAGTAAATCTGTGGTGTTTTCACTGTGTTACTGTGAGTGTTGGTACAAATACTTTACACATTGCCTTTGATAGCCTAGACTGCTCAGGCCAAGCTACCTAGAGGGTGAGCAGGGGTTATCTTAACAGTGTATCCCCCTTTCCCTGACTAGAAGCAAGGGTCCCTACTTGGACAGTGGTACCTACCCTGCCAACTAGAGACCCCCAGATCTAACATTCACCAAGAACCCGACGAACCCAGAGCCAAAAACTGAGTAGCAACTTGCAATGGTTTTTTATTATTTACCGGGTATATAGTAATTATTCTGTAAAAATGTGTACATGGAAAAATCGGTATGAAAGACACCTATGTATTTCTGAAATGGGAACAAAATATAGAGTTTAGAAACAGTAGATATTTGCACATTTCTGAAATTGGGGATACTCATACTAGCATGAGAATTATCAGTCATTTTTTAGAATGACTTCTTTTTTACACAATATCTTTCATTTGGAAGGCAAAAATGCATCGAAAGTCAATAGATAATAACAGTTCCTTTACAAAACTGAATTACCCTAAGTCTCCCGATAAAAATGGTACCTCACTTGTGTGGGTAGGCATAGTGCCGCCGCGACAGGAAACGGCGCAAAACGCAACGTGGTCACAACTCAATATCGCAGTGAAAATTTACCCTTTTTTGGCAAAGTGCCTAGCTCTAGTTTTTGAACCCTAGCTCTGCGGGCACCTTGGGAAACCTAGCAAACCTATACATTTTTGAAAACTAGACACCCAGTGGAATCCAGGATGGGGTGACTTGACTGCCTCCCACCAGGGTCTGTTACCCAGAATCCCTTGCAAACCTAAAAAATTGTCCAAAAAAACACATTTTCCACATATTTCTGTGGTGGAAAGTTTCGGAATCTGCATGGACCCACAAATTTCCACCCACCTTGCATTCCCCAAAGTCTTACAAGAAAAACGGTACCTCACTTGTGTGGGTCCGCCTAGTGCCCGCGACAGGAAACGGCGCAAAACGCAATGTGGTCACAACTCAATATCGCAGTGAAAATTTACCCTTTTTTGGCAAAGTGCCTAGCTCTAGTTTTTGAACCCTAGCTCTACGGGCACCTTGGGAAACCTAGCAAACCTATACATTTTTGAAAACTAGACACCCAGGGGAATCCAGGATGGGGTGACTTGACGGCCTCCCACCAGGGTCTGTTACCCAGAATCCCTTGCAAACCTAAAAAATGTACAAAAAAAAACACATTTTCCCCACATTTCTGTGGTGAAAAGTTCCGGAATCTGCGTGGATCCACAAATTTCCACCCACCCCGCGTTCCCCAAAGTCTTACAAGAAAAACGGTTCCTCACTTGTGTGGGTCGGCCTAGTGCCCGCGACAGGATCGGCGCAAAACGCAACGTGGTCACACCTCAATTTCGCAGTGAAAAATGACCCTTTTTTGGCAAAATGTCTAGCTGTAGTTTTTGAACCCTAGCTCTGCGGGCACCTTGGGAAACCTAGCAAACCTATACATTTTTGCAAACTAGACACCCGTGTGCTTCCAGGGAGGCATGGCTTGCGTGGATCCCCCAACGTTTCCTTTCCCAGAATCCCCTGCAAACCTCAATTTTAGCTGAAAAAATCACATTTTTCACACATTTTTGTGTGGGAAAGTTGAGGCATCACCGGGCTGACACAAATTTCCTACCACCCAGCGTTCCCCCGGCTCTCCCGATAAAAACGGTGCATCACTCGTGTGGGAGGCCCAAGTACCCGCGACTGGCAAGGCCCCAAAACGTATTGAGGCGACATGAAAATTGCCTACCTCAAAACGACCTGGTTTCTCAAGGGGGGTCACCTGGGTTTTTGGCCCGGTGCTCAGCGGCCACTTAGGGGAACCTACCAAACCCACACATTTCTGAAAACTAGACACCCGGGGGATTCCAGGGAGGTATGGCTTGCGTGGATCCCCCAACTTTTCCTTACCCAGAATGCCCTGCAAACCTCAAATTTAGCTGAAAAAATCACCTTTTTCACACATTTTTGTGTGGGAAAGTTGAGGCATCACCGGGCTGACACAAATTTCCTACCACCCAGTGTTCCCCCGGGTCTCCCGATAAAAACGGTGCCTCACTCGTGTGGGAGGCCCAAGTACCCGTGACAGGCAAGGCCCCAAAACGTAGTGAGGCGCACTACGTTTAGGACCCTTGCCTGTTGAGGCGCACTACAGTTTGGACCCTTGCCTGTCGCGGGTACTTGGGCCTCCCATGAGTGAGGCACCGTTTTTATCGGGAGACCCGGGGGAACGCTGGGTGGTAGGAAATTTGTATCAGCCCGGTGATGCCTCAACGAATCCCTGGTGTTTAGTGGGCTTTCTGCCCCCCTGAAGGGGCAGATTAGGGGCCAATGCCCCATCTGCCCCCGGGGGGGGCAGAAAGACTATAGTAATTGGGGGGGGCATGGGCCTGCCCGTTTTGGGCAGCCCCCACCCCTATTTTTTTTTTTTACAATTCCCTTGTGTCTAGTGGGCTTTTTGCCCCCCTGGGGGGGCAGATTGGGGGCCGATGCCCCATCTGCCCCCCAGGGGGGGCAGAAAGGCTGTAATGGTGGTGGGTGGGGGCATTGGCTTGCCCGTTGCGGGCAGCCCCCACCCTAAAAATAAAACTACAAACTAATCCCTGGTGTTTAGTGGGCTTTCTGCCCCCCCCGGAGGGGCAGATTAGGGGCCAATGCCCCATCTGCCCCCCGGGGGGGGCAGAAAGACTGTAGTAGTTGGGGGGGTGGGGGCATGGGCCTGCCCGTTTTGGGCAGCCCCCACCCCTATTTATTTATTTATGTAACTTCTCTGGTGTCTAGTGTGCTTTTTACCCCCCGGGGGGGCAGATTGGGGGCTAATGCCCCCATCTGCCCCCCAGGGGGGGCAAAAAGACCAAAATGGCCAAAATACACAGGGGCGGGCAAAGGCCCTTGCCCAAGGGGCCGCTCCCCCCTCCCTGGTGTCTAGTGGGTGGATCCCTGCTTGGGGATCGCCCTCCTGTGGTGATCCCCAAGCAGGGATCCACTGGGGAGGGGTACCATTGGAAAGGGGAGATTCTCCTCTTTCCAACGATACCTCTCCCGTCTTTGTACGTGCTCAGGGGGCTGAGATATCCCCCTGAGCACGTACAAAGCTCCCGAGGCTATTTTGCACGAAAGGGAATCCCTCTGGTGCCCGCACCAGAGGGATTCCCTAGGGTATGCCTCATGACGAGCTGGACTCGTCATGGGCACAGCGCGACTGTGCTCCATGACGAGTCCAGCTTGTCATGGGCATACAAGGGGTTAAAGATAGAAAAGCTCCTGTGCTGAACAGAGGGCACAGGCTGGGTGTGGGTACTGAATGCATAAAGGTACAATACATAGAGGTAACAGTGCTGGACCAAAAGTGTGCTGTGAATGTACACTAAATAAGTGTGCCTGCATTGGTACATCTTTGATTCAGTGATAGAGCACAAGCAAGGGACCTGGACACATCCCAGGAAAGAGGATGATGCTGATTTGAGAATCATAGAGTATGGCTGGGGATTTGTGATTAGCCTTTTGATGCACATATCACTTTGACTGACATTCGCTTGTGAACTCTGGGCACTCTCATGAGTGGTATTGTGGGACAATTAGCTTCAGAGTCTGGTCCACTGTGACATACATCTTTCAAGAGGAAAGAAGAAAGAATTATCCACTTCAAAAGAAGCAGGACCCCAACATAAAACTTCAAATACTCAGAGCCTAAATCACATTAGGTGTTTGGAAAATGACTTTAAGTAGAGGCGGCTGAGTCCCAAATATTTGTCATCTGTCAAGCAGCCAGATGATCTGCGAAATAAGGGGAAGCTCTGCAAGACATCTGCCTGTGACCAGGACTGAGGGCAAAGGCCTTCTAGTCTCTCTGCTGGGCGTAGGGACATCACCCAGGACACCAAGATCACCTGCCCTGGAGCCTTGAGCACTATTGCCTACCTGCTTGCAAAGACTAGTGTGCCCTATGAGTGAGAGGAGAGCGTTGGAGGAAGTGAGGTCCAGCGTGGAGTCCTACATGAGGATTTCCTGAGAGAGGAGTGAGGCTGTGCACCAATCGGGCCATTGGCCATGTGTTGTATCAGCACTGCAACCCTCGTCTGCCAGGAGAGGGCCACAGTGTTCTGAGCCATGTCTAAAGCACTAGGTGGGAAGTACCAAGCTGCACCACTGTGCCTCTGTGAACCTGTATGCCATAGGAGGTTACCGGTGAACTGATTTTGGGTCAGGAGTACTGGACTGGTGATTGCTGAAATCGGTGACCCCTTATGCCAGGAGGCTCTGCCATAGAGAGGGTAATCACATTAGAAGAGTCTGTGCCCGGATTGTGATTACCACAGAAATCCTGTATGCCAGGAGGTGCTGTTGGTGCTACTTTGGCCTAGAGTTCTGGTCATCATCTGGACCAAAGAAATGATGCTGTGACCAGCGGGCCATGCCCACATGCTTTGATCCACACCTGATGAAGTCCTTAAGGTTCACCAAGACTCCGTCAAGGATGTCGTACCCTCGTTGGAGCAGCGGTCAAGAGCCAGAGTATCACACCAACACATGCACCCCCTTTCTGCTAGTGGGAAAAGCAACTTACCTTTTGTATCCTCTGAGCGGCAGACACTTCAATCACTGGAAAAGACTGGCAGTGCTGCTCGACCAAGACTTCACCGCCGGATGATGCCGGTCCATCGTGAGTGTCCTGACTTCGCCAGACAAGATCTGGATTTGTGAGCACCCCTGGAGAGGGCATTTGCTGCACTGCTGCGCACTGCCATATCGCAAGAGTAGGTAAGACTGGAACTGGGCCTTTGGGGGCCCCAGAGGACTTACTGGTAATGGTGCTGCTGCACCATAGACACTTTTGACTAATTCCTAAAGAGTCAAAGCGAGACCACTTGAGTACGGCCGAATAGTTTGCATTTCGTGAATGTGGCTACCAGTGAATGGGAAATAACCCTGAATAAGTTACACGTAAGGGGTCTGAAAAGGGTTTGCCTGATAACTACTAGAGCCCCGACCTCATGGGAGATTGTGTTATTGCTTCTGAAAGTTGTATACCTTTGCATGTGTAGAGTTAGAAATAAAATACTTATTTTTTCCTATAAAAGCATGTTTTAGACTGGATAGTGATTTAGTATGTGCACTATTTGCATTTTGAGTTATGCGTCGTGTTCACTGACCTGTATCTACATCCCTCCAGAGGCAGCCTTGACTGCCCAACCAAAGCTACCACTGAGAGCCAAGTGCAGAAGGGATACTTGGCCCAGTTTCTCAGGACTCATAGTAGGGCGGGCCCTTGGACATCAGGAGTTAAAAGCCTCAACCACCTCGGTTCGGCCCAGTAACCCCTGCACTCCATGGTCCCCTGAAAGGGGGTCTGACACTGGTCAACCACATATGCCTACTCCCCATTCTCCTCCCCAAGCTCTCATCATACACGCCAGCTGCTCAATTGCTAGTACAAACATGATAGGAAGAGTAGACACCGTTGTATGGTTCCCCTATGTATGTATGTGCCACTGCTCAGAAAAGACCCTACCCATCGGTCCCTGGACAAAGGCATTGCATACAATAACGTTATACACTTGAGAACACTACCCCTCACTACCATCTTAGCCAGCGCACCAAACAGATAAGGCCACAGAAGGGTACCAAAGCCTTTCTTAAATGTCTAGTAAGGCTATGATGGGAGAATCCAGAGTTTTGTTGGACTGGTCGATGATAAGGAGTCGATGATGTATATTGATGTGAGTGTTTCTGCCGGGTACAATTCCGGACTGGTCTGGATGGTTCAAAGCTGGTAGAAGCATCAGCAGTCTGTCAGCAATAATTTTTCCCGAGAGTTTGCACTCTGTGTTGATTAATGAGAGGTCGGCATGAGTTAACATCAAGTGGATCACGTCTTTGTTTAGGCATCACAGTAATTATGGATTTTCCTAGTCGTATCCTGTACTAATCCCTTTATATAGGTCACATTGTACATAGTATGAAGCCTCTGTGCAAGCTGGGTTTTATAAGTGTAACAGAACTCTGGGGGCAGCCTTTCTGCCCCACCATCTTTCCACTAGCCAGTTGGTCGATAGCAGCCTTGAACCCCTGTACAGTCAAAGCTGAGTTTAGAGCCAGAGTTTGGTCAGGGGTAAGGATCGGTACACATATGGAATCCAGATAAGATCATAGACATATTAGCTGGGAGGGGGACCAGGGACCACATATACTGTCCTATGATAGTTTTAGAATACCCTTTTTAAATCTCTCTGTCAGGTCAGCAGCTGACCAGCGGTCGACCTAAGAGTACAAATTGTCTTGTGTGGGTTCTCTGAGCTCACAAACAAGCTAATATTTGGCCTGCCCTATCACCCCCTTCGTTTTGACGTGTTTGGTATTCTTTATATTTCATACTTTGCAGGCATTCTATAAAAGATTGGTATGTGTTGGTCGCCTTTTGGAGTTTTGGGCTATCTGCGGGTTCAGAATCACATCAATCTCTAATATGCTGAGCTACTGCTCATCAACAGAAATGTTTGGGGTCAGTATTGACTTCATTCCATAAGATGTCTTGATACAACAACTACGGATAACAACTTTAAAGGGCCCCATTTCACACTAGGACGGAAGGCTGTCCCTTGCTTTTCACAAAAGTATAGGTCTATTGCCTCAACAATCGTTGTTTGAAAAGGAGGAACAAGCAGCGCATCTGGGCGCCACCTTGCCACATGGAATTTAAACATTAGGGGATTATATTCAGAGATGAAGGCAGCACCCTACTATGACGGTTGGCTGCCAACTAAAGTGCAAGGAGGGCATAGGATGTGGATCCATAGAGCAAAACTCAACGCTTTGGCATAGCATGTGTAAAGCCAAACAGTGTCTCACCAGTGAGAACCCAGAACAATGGCTAGAAAAAAGTGAGTATTTAAGGATAGCAGTGTATGGTAAACAAATCAACAATCCCACCATCCCCAGTTATGGCTAAGCATGTATTGACCACCTAAACAACAGCACACAATATTAAACCATGCAATGTGTAATCGCAAATTGCATATTCGGAGGGAAGAAAACCTCTGATCATACATCAAGGATGCAGCACAACATGTTAATATTACCTTTGGTATAGCCCACCACTTCATATAGTATCTGTGAACCTGTACCATGGTACCCTTGGAAGTGCACACCTGTCTATGCATGGCAGTATCTGAACAGGTAATGTTAATTTCAGCCAATGTCTTCGGACGTCATGGGCATGATAGAAGGGTCTCGTAGGAGTGAAGATCCACCCACTGAAGCAGATGTCTCTGACCTTCTAAGTGTCTGTGCCGCTAGTCTTATGTGGTGACGGCAAAGCCCAAAGGGTGCAGATATCCTGGACCAGGATGCCAAGCCTAGCAGCAGATTGTTCTTTAATAGGGGTTCTAAATGGAAGCTGGGTGTTCCATCATCTACTGCTTTTGCTCAGAGCTCCGTCTGTATGTTTCTGTTTCTTTGTTACATCATGGCCTCTGGTTTCCAGGAATGACAACTCTTTGTCCAGAGATTTGTCTTCTGCTACCACCCTGAGTTTAACTAGATAGATCAGCCTTAAAGGCAGACCCAGAGACTTAAGCGTCCGTTTTGGATAACATAAACTGTGGGTTTTGTGGCAGACTGATTCTGTGCATCCCCACCAGATACGTTAGCCTGTCTGTATCAGCTAGCTCACAGTGCCACTAGAGTCACCTCTTATCGGGGCGAGAATAGTTCTTGGAAACCTCAGAACATGACAACCCTGATCCCCCAGGATCGAGGAAACAATATACTACTTTTCGCTCAGTCACTCCTGCTTACTTAGTTTCTCTCAGAGATACACAGAATAACCATACTGGGCGTTTGTCAATAAGGATTTATTGAACAGTTATTATTCTAGTATAGAATAGATGAGCTGCAACAACAATTAAACAGTAGCAGAGATATATGATTAGCAATACTACAAAAGTAAAGGGATGATATAGTTCTACCATCTTTCAGAAATCATGGACATATACATGTACATAAAACACATGATAAAAAGTGCAACCTAGAAGTGCGTACTCCTACAATGTCTCCCTAACTAGATGTACCTAAATGTACCTAGCATCTATGTAGGTGTTATGCCAAGAATCCCTCTAGGATCTTGTCAACCCCATTACCTGAGAGTTGGAGAATGTGGGACCCCGTCCTGGTCTCGAGTTGGACACCCCGCAAGGGATGTTAGACCACTGCTACCTAGAGCGTCTGCATGCAGGAACCTCAGCGTCTCTGGTCAGTGTATCAGCCGGGTCTCCTCTGTCTTTCTAAGCAAGACATGATGAATATATACCATGGGGCTCACCAGGGGGCATACGGGGAACCTAGGCACTCTCCCGACAGAGAAAAATTTGAAAAGGTTGTCTGGGAGGACAATGGTTAGAAGCCATTCTTCAAAGAACAGTTCTACGGATGGGTCATCAATCTTTTCAGGTATCACACAATTCTAAATTTATTGTGGCTGGACTGTCCTTCCGCATGTTCAACCCTTTCATGTAGGATTTGAACTCCCCTGCACAGGTCCATCATCTGCCCTTGTACTTCAGAGAGTGAGGGTCTCATGGTAGCTGTCATGAGTATCACACCTCATGTCATGATTGTTACCTCACAAACCTCTCATTTTTGTTGTCATGCAAAGCTATCTGTATAGGCACAAGAGGTCACTGGTATTGTTTATTATGTAAAATAAATCCATATATGCTTGGTATGCTCATCAAGAACAATTCTACTGATAAAACTGGTATTTGATCATCTTGCATATATACCCTTCAGAAAAGAAAGCAGTCAAACAAATCAGCAACATTTACAAAAACCGTCATGTGTATTCTAATAAGGAAGCAACCGTTAACACGATACCTTCTCCCAGCATGTGTAGTCAAATGAGGTTCCTCGTGTACAGCGCGACCACAGCCATTGACACCTGCCGTCATTTCAGCTGATAAAACTGGAATTTGATCATCTTGCATATATACCATTCAGAAAAGAAAGCAGTCAAACAAATCAGCAACATTTACAAAAACCGTCAACTAAACCAGAAAAATGCGTATTCCATGTCACTACAGTAGAATTCCTAGGCTACCATTTATCTCCAGAAGGAATAACAACGGATCCAAACAAAGTAGACACCATGCTAATCTGGCCATCCTCAGCATCAGTAAAAGATGTACAAAAAATTCTTGTATTCACGAATTTCTACAGGTGATTCATTGCTGATTTTTCTGGCATTGTTGCGTCGATCACTTAGCTGTTGAGGAAGGGCCAGTCCTTTGATTGGACAGACAAGGCCGAATAGGCCTTTAAGGAATTTAAGAATGCTTTTACCTCAGCTGCTATTTTAGACCATGCAGACCCTGATCAGCCTTTCTAAGTGGAAGCAGACACCTCACCGGTTGCTATTGGGGGGAGTACTTTCTCAGAAAAATCCCAACACTGGTCATTATCATCCAATAGCATATTATTCTCGAAAACTACTTTAGCTGAACAGATCTACACTGTTTTGGAATGTTAACTGCTCGCCATTAAATCAGTCTTTACTGAATGGTGACATCAAAGAATCAAGACGAAACACTCACTCTCTCAACCATCCATGGTCAACATAGGGGTTCCTCAGGGATCAGCACTTTCACCCATTCTTTTTAATCTACTCATGGCGCCTTTGGCAAACGCATTGAACTCTGCGAACATTCTTTATCACCTATATGCGGATGACACCCAACTGTATATGAAAATCTCCTCTCCAGAAGACTTCATCTCCCTCAACGCTATCCTGCAGAATACTCAAAGCTGGCTCACTGACAACCACCTCATGTTTAACACCAAAAAAACTGAATTCCTCCTCATCTCCCCACCCAATCACACACCTAAGATTGACGTATGGTTGAATCAGCTAACTTCCTTTGACTGTGCCTCCCTCATCATTGACTCCGCGAGATCCCTGGGAGTCACCATAGACAAACACCTGAACATGCAGGTGCAAATCTCTAAAGCCACCATGGGAGCCAATCACCAGTTGAGTTTACTAAGGAAACTTAAATCCTTCCTCCCACACCGACCTAAAAATGGCGGTACAAGCCCTAGTGTTAAAGATTGGATTATAGAAGTACCACTCTATGCGGTCTTCCCAGATACAAGCTGGCACCGCTGAAGGCATCTTTTAACGCTGTGGCCAGACTGGTCTCAGGATCTTAAAGAAATAGCCACATTTCCCCTACCTTGAAAGTTCTGAACTGGCTGCCCTACAAGGCAAGAATACACCTAAAGATCGCTTGCATGACCCATAAAGCCCTGCACAGCAATACCCCCAATTACTTAGCACTAAAGCTAGAATGATCGGGAGGATGCAGACAATTGTGAAGTGCGAGCTCACCACTACTGAAACGACAGTCCTTCCATAAAACGAGTACCGGGCACAGAGCTTTCTCAGGGATCGCGCCGAAGATTTGGAACTCCCTACCTCCAGCTGTACCTGGAATCCCTTCCTTTACCTACTTAAAAAAAGAAGTGAGAATGCTTCTAATGAACTAATTCACATCCTAAGGCATCATAATTTACGCTGACTTCCAGTGAGCATGCTATCCATTTATTGCCGTCTACCGCTTTTGTATTGAACTGCGAATACCAAATGTATGTATACTTCCTCATCCTGCTAAGGTTGAATGACTGTGTAATGAGATGCGCTCCGATTCCCTTGTGGATCACTCGCCGCCGACTACTAGGCACCTATGCTATCCATATATATTATCTACTTTTTTTGTGTTGAATTGCAAATACCAATAGTACCTGTAAGAAAAGCTTCTTATTTTCATCAGTTGCAGAAATAACGAGTAAAGGAAAAGTTCAGCTGCCATAGAAGTTTATTCATCTTCATAGCTCCAAGTACAAACATTAATGAATCAACGTTTTACCTAACGCTCACCACCACCCGAGTTCCCATGTTCAAAACACAACACTCCGCGTGGTCTCCACGAGCAAGATACAAGATTGCTCGTGGACACCACGCGCCATGAACAGGATACCAAACCACACGTTATAATATGTATACAACACATCTCCCCCCTTTTATTTCTTTATTTTATTATTTAATAAACTAATCCATGATATAATCTTTAAACCTTCCCAGACAATGGTGTTCACGTTTTCCTCTAAAAGAATCCCTTCCCCAATGAGAACAACCTGGTTGTTGGTCATGCTTCACTTCATTGCTTACATTATCCAATCGTGTGTCATTCGAAACATTCCTAAATGAAACGTCATTGCTTACATCATCTAAACACATGTCATTGGATACATTCCCAGATGGTTGTGTAGGAACCTTAAATACAGATACTCTGTTCAAATTCCAAACACTTCCACCCTCTATTCTCACAGTATTACTGAAAACTTGTACAACCTTTTTTGGATCTGACCAGCTTTGGGAGCCCTTAAGAACATTCTCTTTCTTCTTTATGCGAACTAGATCACCAACTCCAATTCCTTGTGTGCTCATTGAACCTCGCTTCTGGTCCATAACATCTTTCATTTTTTTTTTATACTCATTGACCCTTTGTCTAACTATATTGTAATCAATAGCAATCAACTTCTTGTCATCCATACCTTTCTTTAACCACCACGGAACCAAACAAGTACTGGGTTTCCGCCCTCTCAAAAGCTCAAATGGACTGATTAAAGCTACCGAATTAGGAGACGTCCTATATGCCAGTAGCATGGACTGTAAGGCATTGCTCCAATTAAGTCCACCCTTAATAGCAAGTTGAATCGCTTCCTTCACCACACGATTAAAACGTTCCACCTGACCATTTGACTCTGGATGGAATACTGAAATTCTCCTATGAGTTATGCCACATTTCTTAAAAAATGACTCCATTTCTCTGCTAATAAACTGGGGACCATTGTCTGTGACAATCTCCTGTGGGATGCCTTCCCTACAAAATATGCTATCAAGGAATTCAATAACACTTTGTGACGTAACTTCCTTGACCATCTTGATTTCAGGCCACTTTGAAAAATAATCAATTAAAACAATTCCAAAACATTTATCCTTTGGCAAAACATGAAATGGACCAAAAATGTCGAGCCCTAGTTTCCTCCATGGCCCAACAGGATACTCCACAGGGCAAGATTCAACTCTTAGAGGCACCGCAGATTTATCACTATTCGAACATTTGTCACAATTGCGTACAAAATGTTCAACAGCTGAATCAATACCAGGCCATCAAAATGCTTCCCTTATTCGCCTTCTAGTAAACGATACTCCTAAATGACCCTCATGACCAATATCCATAATGGTATTCCTAAGGGAAAAAGGAGGAATTATCCTGTCCATTCTCATAACCAATCCGTTCTCAATGGCTAACTCATCATGAACCTTGGAATAGCTCATCATATCACCTGATAATTTCCTTACTGCCGGCCATCCTTGCACAATGTAATTCTTAACATTATTCAATTCATTATCGTTTCTCATTGCCTCCATCCAAACATTCTCATCTAGACATGCCTTATCACCATGTATAAAGTTGTTATCATGTGTCGTGAAGGCGACCTCACAATCATCCTCCTGATAATCCTTATCACTATCCAGAGGTAACCTAGACATACAATCCGCATGCATATTCGCTTTCCCCTGGACATATTCAATGTGAAAGCGAAAAGATTGTAGTCTTGATGACAGTCTAGCTAATCGTGCAGACATGGATCTACCACCACCAGGGGACATTAGGAAAACTAATGGTTTGTGATCAGTTTTTATTATGAAATCAGTCCCCCACAAGAAACTTCTAAAATGCTCTGCTCCCCATACGCAAGCAAGTAACTCTCTTTCAATGACTGAGTAGTTCTTCTCTGCATCCCTCAAAACCCTGGACGCATATGCTTCAATCCACTCACTGGAATTATCTTTCTGTAATAAAACACCACCTAGACCTAGATTACTTGCGTCTACCATAACTATGCATTTCTTCCCTGGAACAAACGGTCTTAAACAAGTTGCATTAACTATAAATTCCTTCAATTTCCCAAAAGCCTCAGTCATGTCACTTGTCCACACAAACTTTGCATTTTTTTTTAACAAACACCTGAACGGTTCAGTCTTCATAGAATAATTAGGAATAAATTTAGCATAAAATTCAATCAATCCAAGAAAAGCAACCAACTGTTCTTTCGAGGTCGGTAGAGGAGCATTAGTAATGCTCTCAATGTGCTTATGTTTTGGTTTAATCCCCTTTCCACTGATCGTGTGTCCTAAATATTCCACTTCCTTTGCTTTTATTTTTCATTTATCTAATCGAAGAGTGAGGCCTTTTTTTGCTAAAGCTGCAATGACGTTATGCAAATTCTTATCATGTTCCTCATCATTCTTCCCATAAACCAAAATATCATCTTGGAAAGCGATGGCCCCTGATATCCCTTCCAGAGTTTCTTTCATCAGCCTCTGGAAAACAGAAGCAGCACTAGCCAACCCAAATGGCATACGACGATACCTGAATAGACCTTCTGGTGTGATAAACGCCGTATAATTTTTTGAACTGTCAGAAAGAACTACCTGGTGGTATGCGCTTGCCAAATCAATACATGAGAATACTTGTGCATCAGATAGAGTTGAAACCATCTCATGCAAATTAGGAAGGGGATGTGCATCAACCCAAATAACCCGGTTCAAACTGCGCAAGTCCACACATAATCTGAGTTCCCCTGAGGATTTGACTGAAATCACGATGGGAGAAACCCACGGGGAAGATTCTATTGGTTCAATAATGCCATCATTGCAAAGATTTTTTAACAAATTCTTCAATTTATCTCTGTATGACAACGGCACATTTCTTACTTTTTGACGTACAGGAATAGCATTCTCATGGAGTTTGATTTCATGTTCAAACCCTTCGTATTTCCCAAGCTTCCCACTGAAAACACTAGGGAATTCCTTTTTGAGCTCATCCACAATGACCGACCCATGGTGAACGTCAGCCATCTCATGGAAGTGCACCAGGGACTACCTCGTCCTCATAATTAAAACCGCGACAAGACTAACCGAGGCCCTCACAATCAAGATCCAACTAAGTGAGGCGAAACTCAAAAACATGGTACATATTACTGTCTACAAAAAGAAATTGGAAGAGATTAATCGCGAGATGAACGAGACGAAAGAATATCTGACGCAAAACAAAATTCAAAAATTAGGTAAAGATCTGACCACAGAGAAAATGCATCCATACAGCAAAGACGACTATGAAATACCCAATTACCAATCTGACAATGAGTCCAGTGCCAACTCATCTAGCAATTCAGATTACAGTGGAGAAGACACCACACAACAACGCAACTATAGAGGCTCAAATAGACGCCAACTAAGACGCAGACCGAACACATGGCGCAACCCTACCTTTGGTGCACACCCACCCCCGCTTTTCCACCCCTTTGTTCAAAATTACCAAGGATGGATGAACCCCTACCAAACAGTACCACCTCCATTAGATCCCTATATGGGACCCTTCTCCCAACAACAACCGTCTTTTTTAGGGAGAGGCCGATCCAACCAGAGAGGAAGGAGGAGAGGCGTCACCTGGTTAGACCAAGAAAGGTAAATATTAACCAGGAGCATGTCCAACTTGAACAAAGACAAGCCGAGCACAAGCACGACTCATTAATCTTCAACATCTCCGACACTCTGCTTACAGAAGAACAAGAATCTGTACTTAACAAAGGCCTAGGCTTCGTACCCACCCCACCACTAGACATCTTCAAACTGCAAAGCGAAGTTGCCCAATTTTGCAGGACATTGAAACTGAAAGCCTTCTTCCAAGATAAAGAAGACAATACCAACAGAGGAGACACCTCTCTGAGACCCAAGTCTACTTTCTGCCCAGCGCACCATCAAGTTCCAGTAGAGATTCAAGCTTTTGAACAAGCAGTCATGAAGGAGATCAATCAACTTGGCGAGACAGCAAAAAAAACGTTTATGAACACCACAAACAAAGAAAAAAAAGCTCTAGAAGAACTAAAAACACACCCGAACATTATCATCAAACCCGCCGATAAAGGCGGAGGCATTGTCATTCTGAATAAAGAAGCCTACCACACGCAATGTCTAGAGTTATTATCTGACAACAAATTTTACAAAATAATAACAGAAGATCCCACACCCAGATTAAAACGAACTATCAACCTTATGGTTAAAGAAGCCGAGACTAATAGTTGGATCTCAAAGAATGAAGCTTCTTTTCTACGTACCACCCTCCCACGAACGCCTTACTTTTATTCTCTTCTGAAAGTACACAAAGCAAGAAAACCCCCACCTGGACGTCCCATAGTCTCTGGGATTGGCTCAATTCTTGAACCCCTCTCCCAATTTGTGGACCAATTCCTAAAACCTATGGTCCAACGAACACCTACGTATCTCAAAGATACACGTGACCTCCTCAATTTCCTAAAAGACAAGACTTTCTCCAGTGAAACGATGCTGCTTGTAGGACTCGATATAGAAAGTCTCTATACGAGCCTACCACAACAAGCCACCCTGGATACTCTCGAAGATCTACTCTTCCAACAAGAATGGCTATACCATACACCTATACACTTTGTCTTAGAATGCTGAAGACTGGCCTTGACTGAAAACTTTTTCGAATACGAAGGTACTCTTTACCAACAATGCCACGGTACTTCCATGGGAAGTACCTTTGCTCCAAGCGTGGCAGGCCTCTACGTGAGCAACTTTGAGAGTACCTTCATATTAAATGACACCAACCCCTTCCTTCCAAAAATCCTATTCTGGAAAAGGTATATAGATGATGTCATTATGCTCTGGGATGGTACCAAAACCAACTTACAAGAATTTCACGATTGGATGAATACTCAAGACCCCTGCCTCAAGTTCACCTATGACGCAGATAAGGAACATCTGGACTTCCTAGATCTCACCATTTATGTTGAAAATGACATCATCAAGACAAAGACCTTTTTCAAACCAACAGCCAAAAACAGCTTGCTCTCTTTCAATAGTTTCCACCCGCGTCCACTGCAAGAGAACTTGCCTTACAGCCAATTCCTCCGCCTTAAAAGGAACTGCAGTGAACTCAGTGAGTACAAATTGCAAGCACAAGATCTTTCGACCAAACTCAGTAAAAGAAACTACCCTGAAAAAATAATCAAAAAATGCCAGAAGAGGGCTAGAAATCAGCCAAGAGAAAGTCTCCTGGAGCAAACACCGAAAACCACAACCACTGAGAAATTAACCTGTGTCACCACCTACAGTACTGTAACAAACTCAGTCAAAAAAATCATTAATAAAAATTGGCGTATCCTTACCTCTGGCAGCCTCACGTGGCCAAAACCCATGTTTGCCAACAGACGAACCAGGAACTACAAAGATATCCTGGTACACACTCGTCCACCAGATGTCACACCGAACTTAACTCAAAGTACCTTGTGGACCCTACCCCCAGTTACAGGCCACTTTCCATGTGGCAATTGCTCTGTCTGCTCCCTGACAAAAGCTACCAAAACTGTAAGCTTATCACCAAAATTGACCTGGACAATGAGACAACATACCAACTGCAACACGACACATGTCATTTACATGATCACCTGCCCGTGTGCTCTCAGGTACATTGGAATGACTTGCCGCAAGATCAAACAAAGAATATGCGAGCACCGAAGCAATGTTAAATGCGGTCGAGGAACTACCAAATTGAGTGCTCACTATATTGAACATCCACACACTGTCAATGATCTGAAATGGATAATCCTGGAAACACTTGTATCCAAAACACCCAATGCAGAGAAACTACTCTTCCAGAAAGAACAAAGATGGGTCCACCGCCTTAAAACCAACAGTATAGGTCTGAATGACGATATTCCATGGCTAAGTATGACATTATAAACAGAGAAAAGGTATATACCACACCTTTACATACTAACTCAACAGCGGTACGCTGTGGCTTCTCTACTACATCTAGATGTGCCAGGACATCCCTCCCTTTAAAAGAGAAACTCCGTAGATCCCCATTCCGGACACTCCTGCCCAGCTGCACTATCTAACTATAATGATAGAACAACTGTAGCCCTGTACAACAATTACCGCTGTTTTAACACAACTGTAGCCCTGCACAAGAATTACGGCTGTTTTAACATCACATTAGCCATTGATAGGATCTGTTCCGTTTTGTACGACTGAGTAAAGTTTTTGCAGCCCTGTACATCAATTACCGCTATTTTGACATCACACACGATCTGCTCCGATCTGTATGACTGAATAAAGTTTTTCGGCATTGTCACGGCCCGCGCCAGTCCCCTTTCTATTTCCTTTTACCTCGCTACTTAAACACACCCCTGGCTTCCACACTCACACAGGAAACCAGAGTCAGCACAAGTCGTAGCTGACAACCGCGGTACGGAGCCATCAAGACCAGCACAACCACGAAGACACGTAACGTTACTCTGCAATTTCCCCTGTAATGCTCGCTCTTTTCTTTATTTGTACAGTATTAACGCTGCCTGTATCTACGTACGGAGCTCGTACTGTGGAACACCCCAGGTACTGTTCTTCATTTGTTGAACACAGCGCATAGTTAGCACCCTATACGCACCAGACCACGGAGCGATTTTGTGTTAAATAAGATTCCATTTGCAGCTCGCTTTACTTCGCGATTAGCGCCCCCTCTCTAGGCACAATTAGATTCATTACCCACTATACGTGTACAGATTAACTATCATTGTCGCAACCATAGACAAACACCGTTGCAGACAAAGGGGCTCGTTACGGACTCGCACTAAATAACTGTCACTTTCACGATCAGTCTGTACCGCCCCCCTTTTTAACCAACACATCAGACCTTGGACTAACTCTGACTTTATGAGTAATTGCTCATTTTTGCAATTTGTTTAACATTCACCTACTAACCGCTTGTTTCCCAGGACATTGCGTTTTGCAGTCTCACCTAAAAAGAGCGATGGTTCTAATCTCCACTTGCAGATTAAAATGTATACCAAATGTATATAAAGATTTGCCAATTATAGTTGCTTTTGTTTTGTTCATCTTCATTACCTTTGCAGCTTCCTTGGCCCCTCCTTCCTTGAATTTACCAAGGATGCCCATACTTACCCCCTTTCCCCCCCCCCCGCTTATTTTCCATATAGGTTCTACCCCTGACAAAGTCCCTCTGAATCAGTATTGGAACTTCTATACGATTTTGGAAAATTTTCAAATCACGCTACTCACTCAAGGTCCTGAAGAAAGCTCCCTGACCCCCCTCTGGGCACCTCATGAGCTGAAACATGTCGACCGTTCACTATGTTTAACATTGCAGAGGATCCATAATACGTCCAGTCTGCTACTTGATATTTTTAACTTTTCCTCAGCACCTATTAGAATAAAAACATTTTTTTAGGCAGCATGAGGAATATTTTATTATAAATAATCACTTCACTTGAGCACTCCTCACCTTTTTACTTTCTTATTTTATCATTTTTTTCCCTGATCACTACTGGAAAATTCAGTGGTTCCCTCCAGGTTGGAGGATGCATGGAATAAACCCAATGATGATGCTATCACGTTTTTAAAGGCGGAGAACCAAGATATACCGCCCATACATTACTTTACGTGATTGAGGGTTTTTACCTATATCAGATACAGCCACCTGAACCCTGGTGCCAGCAACAAGTGATCCATTCTCCTTTGATTATTTATGACTAGCTGGAAGCCGTTTGGATCACAGCCTCTTCTCTTTCCCTATTTTTGATTATATCATCATCGAACTTCAGAGTCAACAACAAAAACAGGAGGATTAGCTCTGGGATCAAGTTTGATGCTTAATTCGTGTTGATGTGGCCATCCTAAAAGTGATTTCCCTGACTTTGCCACATAAATTTTACTGAAAGTGTGGCGTCCTGCGAATTTTATATTCGCATAAAAATAGCCAATTAAATCAATCTTGTGCCCTGAATAACCCCCTGGAGAAACATCAGGATCCATAAGTTCCCTTTTTGGCCAATTTTCACTGAAAACCTTCAAGGAAATAATAGAATACCAAGCACAAGAATCATCCAAAAATCTCAAACAAACACCATCCACACTGATGAAACAGGAAGGAAATTTCGAAACTTTGTCATCACCACATACATTGATTACAGTATTAATTTCATTTTCATCATTGTCACAGGGCGTTTCATAATCATCTGAAAACTGTATATAATTTACTTTCTTTGTAGTTGTTTTGCAAAACCTACTGAAATGACCCTTCTTATTACATTTAGAGCAGACTTTCTCAATACCTGGACAGCCTTTAAAATTTTCTAGATGACTGTTGCTTCCGCACCTAAAACATAGCAATGATGAATTATGTTTTTCAACCCTAGAATTTGGATACTTAAATTTGTTCCAATTTTTTGCAGAATTTTCTGATCTTGGAATGACATATTTTTTTTGTTTGTCACCATCTTTTAACTCTTTGTTGACGCTGAACACATCTGTTTTTTTATTGCCTCTAATTTCTTTCACGAATTCTTCAGAGTGTTCAATGGATTTTGCAATGTCAATAGCTGCATTTAATGACAAATCAGATGTGGACCATAGTTTTTCCTGAACTTTCTTGCTGTTTGTACGCATTAAAATTTGATCTCTCAGTACCTGTTCGTATGATATATGTTCAAATTTACAAGAGACTGCCAAAGACCTAAGTGACGAGACATAATCTTCAATAGATTCATCACTGCGTTGTTTTCGGGAGTAGAAAATAAATCTTTCCATCACTACATTTTTCTTTTTCCCAAAACGTATGTTAAGCTGTGTCGAAGCATACTGGTAGACATGAATTCTCCCAGGACTAATTAACGCAGGTAACGTTTTAAATTCTTTCAAACCAAATCCACCTAAGCAATGTTTTAATAGTGACAATTTCCTTTCTGGTTCGCAATCATCGCCTTCTAAGACCTCCACATATGCCAAAAATACTGGTTCCCATACTTCCCATGGCATGGGGGATCACCCGATGATGCTAGAAATGAGGGAGGCGGTACAATGCCAGACATGTTGCACTATAAGCAATAAGATGAACTATAAATTTGATATGCAAAATAGTTATTATTATTATTTTCTAAATAAAACAATAAAACTTATGGCTCAAAAGTTATTGTAACTCACAAATTGTTTATCGATCCTGTAGATTATTTCCCATTTAATGTGACTAATTAATCACACAAAGAAGACGAAATACTCTGAAATACGTTCAACCTTCCTTTCTGTAAACTGAAAATTTACTTAAACATGTGAATCAGGCAGTCCCGGTTTCTTTTGTTGAATCAGGCAATCCGGAATAAAGCTGTGTTTGCAATCCTTGAAAACACGATGTGACGCGATGATACGATGCGCGC
The DNA here is from genome assembly GCF_964204655.1 of Triturus cristatus. Classification (NCBI taxonomy): domain Eukaryota; kingdom Metazoa; phylum Chordata; class Amphibia; order Caudata; family Salamandridae; genus Triturus; species Triturus cristatus. Next base: position 1,321,268,648 of record NC_140590.1, read on the forward strand.
ATGCGCATAAACATTGGGAAAAGAATCAGAGCTTGAAAGAAAACAGGTCCGAAATTCCTTTTCAATGGTGAGTGAAACCACTCGTTTTTTCCATCAATTACACGTGAAATCTCTGCTGTTTTCTCTTCATTGCTCAATCGTTTCCTTATTACATTTCACCCAACAATACAAAATTTTATTCCATAAACATTGAACCGTCTCTCCTGTTAAGTGCTCGTTTAAAAAAAAAACTGCGGAATCACCCCTTATAATCCAATGACTTGAAATGTGTTCTCTGAGATTGATAGCGTTGTCCTTTTTCGAAATCTCCCTTCCAATGTCAATTTCGGACTGCGTTTTACGCAAAATTAATCCTTTTTTTTAAATTTCCTTATTCAAAAATGCACGGGCGGATCTGTGCCCGATTGTCGCCAATGTAAGAAAAGCTTCTTATTTTCATCAGTTGCAGAAATAACGAGTAAAGGAAAAGTTCAGCTGGCATAGAAGTTTATTCATCTTCATAGCTCCAAGTACAAACATTAATGAATCAACGTTTTACCTAACGCTCACCACCACCCGAGTTCCCATGTTCAAAACACAACACTCCGCGTGGTCTCCACGAGCAAGATACAAGATTGCTCGTGGACACCACGCGCCATGAACAGGATACCAAACCACACGTTATAATATGTATACAACAGTACCTTTACTACCTCAACCTCCGAAAGCTGAAAAACTGTGTAACGTGAATTGCTCCGATTCCCTCGTGGATCATTCTTTGTTGACTACTAGTCACCTACGCCATCTATTTACTATTACCTACCTCCTTTGTATTATGGCGAATACCGAATGTATGTACACCACTTCAAGCATCTAATGTTCAATTATGTTATATTGTGGGTCTTGTTCGCGCTATATAAAACTTTACAAATACATAAATCATCTTTTAGTAGCAAAACATACTGTCTCTATTTTTTGTGATCACAAGAACTTACAGTTTTTTACATCTGTTGAGGCACTCACACCTAGGCAGATGAGATGGTTACAATGATTTCATTATTACATATCACCCAGGAACCAAACGAGTACAATCAGATACGCAGTCCAGGTATGGACTGGAGGAAGATAAGAATACAAGAGTAAGTACCCAAAGTATTATACCTGCTTATAAAATAGTAGCATTTGCTATTGCTGATACATTTTTATCCCAAGTAAAAAAATGCAAAGGAACAGATAAACACTCAAGAATGGTCATCAGATTCCGAAAAGAACATAAAGGATGGATTTTATTCAGAAAAGATTGTTTATCCCTCAAGATCAGTTACAACAAAAAATATTATATTGGCATTATGACACAGCACGTGCAGGCCAACCAGGAGTCCAAAATACACTAGACAGTTGTTTGCAACACTTTTGGTGGGATGACATTAGAAAAGATGTGCAAGCAATGTACAAGCATGCCCAGTTTGTGCTCATAATAAAAATACACATACATCCACCGTTGGTCTCTTGCAGCCTTTACCAATTCATCCAGCTCCTTGGCACACCATTAGTGTAGACTTCATCACAAACTTACCTACCTAAAATAAATGCACCACCTTGTTAGTGATTATTGACACCTTATCTAAAATGGGACATTTTGTTCCCTTACAAAAGATACCACCGCTACAGAATTTAGTAACGTTTTATCAAAGAAGTGCTGCATATTCACGGATTGCCCAGCAAAATCCGATCTGACTGTGACCCTCAGTTCACATCAAAATTTTGGAAACTTTACAGTCTGCTATAGGGATAGAAGTAGCCCATTCATCAGCATTTCACCCACAGACAGATGGACAGACAGAAAGGGTTAATTAAAGTCTGGAACAAATACTAAGATGTTTAACATCAACATTCGGGACAACTTGGGATCAAACCATACCATTAGTTGAGTTTTCATATAACAATAATTTTCACTCTGCTCTCGGATGTTCACCTTGTTTTTTTCTCGCCAGCCAATATCCACGTAAGTTTCCTGCTGCTTTCCTTCCCCTCTGATCAAATGCCATCAGTATCTACGCACATACAACTGCTCCAAAAAATACAAACCCAAGCCTGCAATTGTCTTACACAAAATAAGTTGACCATAAAAAGACAGGCAGACAAACATAGGCTACAAAAATCTATCTATAAATAAGGTTGTGTATCAAAAATATTATATTAGAAGGACCCAGAAAATCATAACGTTGTTTTATGGGCCCTTTTTCTGTTCTGAGTATAATTTACTCGGTTGCAGTTAAGTTAAAATCTACCCAAAGATTGTGCTATACACCCAGTTTTTCATGTGTCTCTTCTAAAGCCATACCATCCTAACACACACAAGCACAATCCACCCCCCCAACAATCATGTTGAGTATGAGGTACACCACATATTGGATGCTAAACGTATTCATGGAAAAATGTATTATCTAATAGATTGGAAAGGGTATGATGCTTCAGTAAAATCATGGGAGCCAGCATCTTTTGTATATGCTCTCAGCATTATCACATGGTTTCACATGCTCAATCCTTCCAAACCCCGCCCGGTGCGGCCCCCTTTGCGGAGGAGAACTGTCAGAAGTATCACACTGCATGTCATGATTGTTACCTTACAAACCTCTTGTTTGTGTTGACATACAACGCTATTTGCATAGGCACAAGAAGTCATTGGCAATGTTTATTAAGTAACACAAATACATATATGCCTGGTATGCTCATCAAGAACAATTGTATTGATAAAACTGGTATTTGGTAATCTTACATGTATACCCTTCAGAAAATAAAGCAGTCAAACAAATCAGTAACATTCACAAAAACCGTCATGTGTATTCTAATAAGGAATCAACCGTTAACACATGCCTTCTCCCAGCATGTGTAGTTAAATGAGGTTCCCCGTTGTGAGAAAGTGCCCTCTTTCTTGCATGGTATGCCCCCAGTTTTTGCTGAATTGCTGATGTTCTTTGACTGAGTGTGCCCTGGGCTACTGCTAATCAGGTACCCAGGGCCTATGTTCCTTCCCTAAAACTGCATTGAAACCTAAACCCAATTGTCATCTCTGGCCACATGTCAGCCCCTGGTACCCAGGGTACTGCGACCAGAGAAGGCCTCTAAGGGCTGCAGCACTTATTGCGCCACCCTTAGAGACCCTGTACCCTAACACTCACACACTGCCTTTGCAGGCTGCGTGTTTTGGTGCAGACAAAGTGAAGAGGCGACATGGCACACATCCCTGTGTGCCATGCCCACAATCCACTTCCCTGACATACATCAGTCACCCCTCTAGCTGGGTACCCTATGCCAGTGGTGAGGGTACACGTGGATGAGCCCTGTACCCCTACAGTGCCCAAGTCCATTCCTGGGCACTGTAAGTGCAGTGCTGCCATTAAGAGTATATGGTGCTGGGAGTTTGTCATTACGAACTCCACAACACCATAATGGCTACACTGAGGACTGGGAAGTTTGGTATCAAACTTCTCAGCACATTAAATCCACACTGATGCAAGTGTGGGATTTAATGAAAAATGAAGAACAGATGACATCTTAGAGATGCCCCCTGAAACTCAACCAACTTCTAGTGACCTGACTGAGTGGTTGCCTAGGCTACCACCACCAGACATGTTTCTGGACCCCTGGGTCGAGAGCTGCTGCTCTTGGGGGCCTGGAACAATGCACATGCCAAGCCTCCTCCCCCAGGATGGGCAGGGTTCGCGAAGGAGAAGCTTCAAAGGCATGCCTTTTTGAGCCTCTCTAGACCATTTTCTGCTTTCAGCAACTGGTCCCCACTGGTTCTACCCCCCACTTTGGGCGAGAGAACCGGTGGGAAAAACAAGTGAGGAAGAAAGGTGTGCCCACCTCTACCAACTACACCCCTCAGGTGGGGAAAGCAGGGTGAAGCACAACCTCATCTTCCTGCCATCTTGAGGATGGGGGGACCCATCCAACCAGGGACAGGCTTCTGTCCCCCTCCCACTGGAGAGTGGCAGAATAGGGGGGTACCCACCCCTGGTAAGGGACCCATTGGTCCCTGCCTTTTACCTACCTGTAACACCCCTAAATTTAGTATTTAGGGGGCACCCTGAACCTTGCCTCCTCAGATCCAGCCTGACAACAAGAAGAAAAAAAGAAGAAGGACCGAACAGCCGTGCAGCCAGCTAACAAGAGGAAGACGCCCACTGACTTGGCCCCAGCCCTACCGGCCTGTCTCCCCTCAAACCTGCTCCTTTGAAATACCGGTCTGTCCTGCAGCCAGCAACCTCAAAAACCCCAGAGGACCTGCCTGCCTTCACTTCCAAAGACTGCTACTCCTATGAACACCGGATTTGTTCAACAGCAATCTCTAGCAGCAGCCAAAGACCACGAATCCAGCCCACTCTGCACCCGCCTAACCCGGCCCGAGCTAGAGTGGAAAAACACCAAGAGGAGGTCAACCCGGCAATCCTGACCTGAAATCCAGTGACCCCTGACCTGCCTCAAGCCTCTAGCCGACCCCTGCAGTCTAAATCCAGAAGGCCCCCCTAACAGCAACCAGAAGCTGGTAAGAAGATCCGACCCCAAAAGGCACCCCTGCACCCGACGCACCACAGCCTTGTGTGCCCAAACCGGTGGTGCTTAACCAACCCTTAACTTCCAAAATTACCTCTCCAAGTGGTAGTCCCACCCAGAAGTCCTTCATCTCCCTGCCTGCAGTGCTTTTGCAAACCGGAGGTTCCCCATGGAAAACAACATGTAGCCCCACGTCGAAACAGCACTCTACACCCGGCCGCCCCAGTGCCACTGAGGGTGCACCTTTTGTGCTACTTTGTTTCCCCATTTTCCCTGACTTTAACCCTAGGAGCTTTGCTCTCACAACCCAGTGGCCTGCGTGCCAGCAGCCACCAACTGGAGGCCCCTTATCCCCCATTGGATAACATTGGGCCTCAACACTCTGCACCCGGCCACCCTAGTTTCGCTGAGGGTGCAAAAACAGTGCATCACTGACCCTGGGGGACCCCTGAGTCTAACCCCAGAACGTTAACTCCCACAGTCGTTTACTTACCTGTGAACCGTTAACCTGTTTTCCTCCCATAGGATAACATTGGAGTTATAAAATCTAAAAATATTCTTTAAAAATCGCACAAATAACCAAAACGTGTTTACTCACCTGTTTGCAGGAGATGTCCCAGTGCTGAATCTAGGTATCCAGCACTGAGTTAGAAAAGTAAAGTGAAAAGTAACTTACCTGCAATTTACTAGAAAAGTCTATTCATTTCAATGTACTGCTCCAAAACGTTTTTAAGTGTGCAGTTTTGAAATCTGAAAATATTCTTTAAAAAAAAATCGCACGAATAACCAAAATTTTGTTTTTTTACCTGTTTCCAGGAAATGTCCCAGTGCTGAATCTAGGTATCCAGCACTGAGTCTGTAAAGTAACGTAAAAGGTAACGTAACTGCAATTTACTGAAAAAGCCCATTCATTTCAATGTACTGCATTTGCTAAGTGTTGCATACTACTGCTCCCCTGTAAATCAAACAAAGTACGATTTCTATTGCATTTTCAAACTGTCCTATATCCAGAAACTTATTACTGAAAAGTATTTAATGCTTACCTGTTCCAGGCTTGCTTGGTTCTAAAAATAAACAACAGTATATTTTTATACAAAAAGAATTGGTCTAGAGTTCAGTTCTTGAGTGTGTGAATTCATTTGCTGACTGAGTGTGTACATCAAATGCTTAACACTGTCCTCTGATACTGCCTTACTGCTCGACCACTCTACCACAATTAGAGAGTAAGGTTCTATCTAACTTTAACCTCTGCCTACCTCTGGGGTCACTTGGACTCTATACACACTATGCCTCATTTTGATGTAGTATATATAGAGCCAGTTTCTTACATTGGTGGATCAGCGGTGGGATACACAACTTGCATTTATTGGACTACTTGGTTACCACCTGATTATTATTATTATTATTATTAAATTTATTAGTCGCAACAGCTACCCAAAAAGGGTTTCCCGGCGCCGACAAAGGCTAGAAGAAGAGGTGTCAGCTTAAAATTAGCTACTGTTTAAAAAGCCAGGTCTTGAGAGATTTACGAAATTGTGTATAAACCGTTTCATTCCGGATAGTTAAGGGAGGTGCGTTCCATAATAAGGGACCAAGATATACGAATGATCTGCCGCCGATCCGAGACAGTTTGGTTCTTGGCACAACTAATTTCTCTTGGGTCGATGAACGAAGACACCATGAGGGCACATATAGGCTGACCAAAGACTGCAGATATAAGTTCCCACCTTGATTTTCAACATGTGGCTCAGGGCTTTGAACTTAATTCTGTTCTCAACCCTGAGCCAATAGAGATCCCGCAGATGAATGGAAACAGAAGCAAATCTGGGGACCCTGCACAGTAATCTTGCCGCACCGTTCTGCACCGTCTGCAGTCTACGAGTCACTGCCTTGTTATAACCAAAGTAGAGAATGTTTCCGTAGTCCAGCCTCGAAGTAATAAAAGCCTGGACTACTGTTCTCTGAGTTTGCTGGGGCAACATCCATAAAATCTTTCTTAGCCACTTCAAGATGGTAAAACATGTGGAGGACACTTTGATTGCTTGATGGTGCATCGTAAGCGAATCGTCAATAATAACGCCTAAATTGCGGACTTGGCTGGAGGGCTAAGGAAGTACTCCCATTTAACTGGGCCAATGTTGTGGGCCCCAGAGATCTTTGTTACTAACCAGAATAAGTAAGAAAATGGTTTGTTCCCGAGCGTAAGCAAAATCAAACTGTCCAGTGTAGTTTGACAATTGACAAAAATCAAGTCCAATCCCTTTGTATGAGGATTTATCTTTTCTTTATTTTCTCAGTTGTCCTGATCGCATATTCCACAGCATCGAGCCAGAAGTGGATGCGGCCAACACGTGTTTCGTCTTGGGGTAATTGAACCCCCACGACTTCCTCAGGGCCTATAAATCAAGTGGTCAATCACAAAAAACGAGTACGATGCAAAAGTCAATCAGAATAGAAATACTAATAGTACGTATCCGGAACCTCCGTTCTAATTCAAACAGCACAGTCCCAATGAAAAGAGTGTCACTCGGCAATTGATATTCTGTGAAGGAGAGTACTCCGTAAATATCTGGGGTCCTAATGTATATTGAAGCTTCAATACACATTAGGACCGTACGTACTATTAGTATTTCTATTCTGATTGACTTTTGCATCGTACTCGTTTTTTGTGATTGACCACTTGATTTATAGGCCCTGAGGCTAGTCGTGGGGGTTCAATTACCCCAAGACGAAACACGTGTTGGCCGCATCCACTTCTGGCTCGATGCTGTGGAATATGCGATCAGGACAACTGAGAAAATAAAGAAAAGATAAATCCTCATACAAAGGGATTGGACTTGATTTTTGTCAATTGTCAAACTACACTGGACAGTTTGATTTTGCTTATGCTCGGGAACAAACCATTTTCTTACATGTTCATCGTCAATTAACTTGTTTAATTGAAGATTTGGGGACTCTCTGTGGTTGCTTCCCCTTGTTCCCTTGAGCATTCTTTCTATGGCTATCTATTTGTGGTATACTTTATTTTGATTTTGCGCAATTTACAACCTAGCCACAACTCGTGAATCTAGTAACCAGAATAAGGACCTCCGTCTTCTCTCCATTGAGTTTTAGGTAGTTGTTTTGCATCCATGATGCAATTGTACCTAGGCCAAGCTGAAGGAGGGAGGGCCAGGCCTTGCTTTCCATGGAGAGAGAAAAAATTATTTGGGAGTCGTCAGCATAAGATAACAAGGACAGTCCAGCCTCCTCCGCGACATCAGCCAAAGGTCGCACAAACAGGTTAAAAAGCAGGGGCTAAGTATAGAGCTCTGTGGCACCCCGTGTGGTAAGAAGTGATAATCAGAGCTAGATGTTGAAGAAAAAAATGGAAAACTGCGATTGGTTAAAAAAGAAATTAGCCAGTTTAGGGCTGAGCCGCCAGTGCCCAAGGAGCTTAACGTTTTTGCCAGTATGGTAGACACTGTGTCAAAAGCCACGCTCAAATCGAGTAAGATGAACGCGACCGTATCTCCAGCATCCAGGTGTCACTGTAGTCATTCCGGTACCCCTAATAACATGGTCTCTGTGGAGAAACCAGCTCGAAAGCCAGATTGTGGCGAGTGAAGGAGCTTATTGGATTCAACAAAGGCAGAAAGTTGAGAGTGAATATGTTTCTCCAAGATCTTAGAAAAAGCCGGTAATAAAGAAATGGACTGGTAGTTTGAAAGTATCTCAGGATTGGCATTAGCCTTTTTTAAAACAGGGATCACCATAGGATGCTTCCAGTCTGATGGAACTATGGCTTCCTGCAAGGACATATTTAGTAGGTCCATGATGGTAAGCAGGGAGCGACCCTTGACCTTGCCTGGTAGGTCGCTCCCCCCCGCTGCAGCTCCGCCTGCACTTCTGCTGCCGCCTGCTGCCGCCGCTGAAGTCGAGGCCCTCCACCACCTGCAGGCCACCACCTGCGCCTCATCCCTGGTGGCCAGTGGTGGCCTTAGGTTTGTATCTGCTCTCTGTTGTGCCTGTACTCTGTCTGCCCATCTCTCTCCTGTACTCCGCTGCCCTCGTTCTGTACACCCATTCCTCTTTTGTACCCCCCTGCCCCTGCCCGCCGCTGCGACGTCCTTTACTTCTGTGCCCCCACTGCCCGGTTTTCTCCCTCTGCCCCTCATCTGCCTCCCGCCCCTGCTGCGACCTTTCTGCTCTGTGCCCCCTTTTCTGCTTCTGTACCCCTTTTTTCCTTGTTTCCTACTCGTGACCGCTCTGCTTCCCTGCTCCCGGCCCCGCTGCTGCTTCCCCTGCGGCCCCGCCCCCTTCGCACCCATTCGCTGCCCCTGCCACCGCCTCCCAGCTGCTCCTCCCTCCCCACCTCCCCATATATGGCGGCCGCTGCGCGGTGAGGAGAGCGACCCTTGACCTTGCCTGGTAGGTCGCTCCCCCGCTGCAGCTCCGCCTGCACTCCTGCTGCCGCCTGCTGCCGCCGCTGAAGTCGAAGCCCTCCACCACCTGCAGGCTACCACCTGCGCCTCATCCCTGGTGGCCAGTGGTCACCTTAGGTTTGTATCTGCTCTCTGTTGTGCCTGTACTCTGTCTGCCCGTCTCTCTCCTGTACTCCACTGCCCTCGTTCTGTACACCCGTTCCTATTCTGTAACCCCCTGCCCCCGCTCGCCGCTGCGACCTCCTTTACTTCTGTGCCCCCACTGCCCGGTTTTCTCCCTCTGCCCCTCGTCTGCCTCCCACCCCTGCTGCAACCTTTCTGCTTTGTGCCCCCTTTTCTGCTTCTGTACCCCTTTTTGCCTTGTTTCCTACCCGCGACCGCTCCGCTTCCCTGCTCCCGTCCCCGCCGCTGCTTCCCGTGCGGCCCCGCCCCCTCCACGCCCATTCGCTGCCCCTGCCACCCACCTCCCAGCTGCTCCTCCCACCCCACCTCCCCATATATGGCAGCCGCTGCGCGGTGAGGAGAGTGACCCTTGACCTTGCCTGGTAGGTTGCTCTCCCCACTGCAGCTCCGCCTGCACTCCTTCTGACGCCAGCTGCCGCCGCTGAAGTCGAGGCCCTCCACCACCTGCAGGCTACCACCTGCACCTCATCCCTGGTGGCCAGTGGTGGCCTTAGGTTTGTATCTGCTCTCTGTTGTGCCTGTACTCTGTCTGCCCGTCTCTCTCCTGTACTCCGCTGCCCTCGTTCTGTACATCTGTTCCTCTTTTGTACCCCCCTGCCCCCCGCTCACCGCTGCGACCTCCTGTACTTCTGTGCCCCCACTGCCTGGTTTTCTCCCTCTGCCCCTCGTCTGCCTCCCGCCCCTGCTGCAACCTTTCTGCTCTGTGCCCCCTTTTCTGCTTCTGTACCCCTTTTGCCTTGTTTCCTACCCGCGACCACCCCGCTCCCCTGCTCCCGTCCCCGCCGCTGCTTCCCCTGCGTCCCCGCCCCCTCCGCACCCATTTGCTGCCCCTGCCAACTGCCTCCCGCCTCCCAGCTGCTCCTTCCCCCCACCTCCCCATATTTGGTGGCCGCTGCGCGGCCGCTGGTGCGCCCAAGGCAAGCCCGTCTGCGCCCGTCCGCGCCTGGACCGTGCCCAGCGCCAGAACCCCTGGCCCCTGAAGCCATGAAGACCGCCTCCGCTACGACGCCAGCACCCTCGTCGCTCTCAACCCAGGAAGGACCCACACCTGCTGCAAGGCCGCCCCGAAGCGCAGCCATGGTCCTTTCGCCTGCCGGAACTGCAGCGTCTCCTGCCTCGAAGGTGCCGAAACACCCGCCACGACGGAACCCAACCAGCTCAGATGCATCCTGATCAACACCCCCTCCGCACGCAAACACGCCATTTAGCTCTGGGACCTACTCGACACCGCATCCCCGGACGTCGCCTTCCTGACCGAGACCTGGATGAACGAAGCCTCCTCTCCAGACATCGCCATAGCCATCCCCGACGGGTACAAGATCACCCGCAGAGACCGCACCAACGGAGCCAGAGGAGGGATTGCCATCGTCCACAAAAACACCATCAGGGTCTCAACAAACACCAACGACACTCTAAGCACCACCAAACACATGGACTTCCAGATCCACACGGACCCCAAGACCACCCTAAGAGGCACCCTCGTCTACAGACCGCCCGGACCCCGACCACAATTCTGCGACTCCATCGCCGACCTCATCAGCACGCACGCGCTGACCTCTACCGACTACATCCTCCTCGGAGACCTGAACTATCATCTGGAGAAGAACAACGACAACAACTCCTCCACCCTGATCGACAACCTCGCCAACCTCGGACTAAAACAGCTTGTCACGACGCCGACCCACATCGCCGGTCACACGCTTGATGCCATCTTCTCCTCAAGCCCCCACGTCGCCTTCAGCCACGCCTCCGAACTCACCTGGACAGACCACCACTGCATCCATTTCACCTTCCAAAAACCCCTCACACACCACCACACCCTACAGATCCCTCGCCTCTGCTGGGGCAAAGTCACTGAAGAACAACTACAGACAAACCTCGCACTCTACCCACCGACCAACCCCACCAACCCCGACGATGGTGCACGCACCATCAGACGCTGGATGGACGACTGCACCAATACCTTAGCCCCGCTGAAAAGTCAACCAACAGAGACACCAGCAAGAGAGCCAGCTGGTTCACCCCGGAACTCCTAGCATCAAAGCGCACTTGCTGGAAATTGGAGAACAAATGGCACAGCGACAAGACGCCGGACAGCCGTGCTGCCCACAAAGATGCGAGCCGCAACCAACACCACCTCATCAGGACTGCCAAAAGGACCTCCTTCAAAGACCGCCTTGACAACAACGCACACAACAGCAAGGAGGTCTTCAACATCATGAAGGAACTCTCCAACCCCAGCTCCAGCGCCAACGACATCCCGCCATCACTAGCCCTGTGCAACACCCTCGCCACCTTCTTTCACTGCAAGATCACCGACATCCATGACAGCTTCAACCCCCGGACGACCCCTACAGGCCTCGACACGCCAAACCCACCGCAGCCCATCGACCACGACTCCCTGACTACCTGGGCCAACGTGAGCATCGAGGACACAATCAAGACCATGGGCACAATCCACTCCGGCTCCCCGTCTGACCCTCTCCCACACCACATCTTCAACAAAGCCGGCAGCTCCATCGCACCCCACCTGCGCAGCATCATCAACCTCTCCTTCGAGACCGCTACCTTCCCTGAGAGCTGGAAGCCCGCCGAGATCAACGCCCTACTGAAGAAACCCAAGGCGGATCCGAGCGACCTCAAGAACTTCCGGCCCATCTCTCTGCTTCCGTTCCCAGCAAAGGTCATTGAGAAGATAGTTAACACCCAGCTCACCCGTCACCTTGAAGACAACAGCATCCTGGACCCCTGCCAATCAGGATTCCGCAGCAACCACAGCACCGAGACCGCCCTCATCGCCGCCACAGACGACATCAGGATCCTGGTAGACAACGGCGAGACGGTGGCCCTCATCCTCCTGAACCTCTCCGCCACCTTCAACACCATCTGCCACCACACACAACGCATGCACCTCCACGACGCAGGGATCCGAGACAAGGCCTTGGACTGGACCACCTCCTTCGTCTCCCGCAGAACTCAGAGAGTCCGCCTCCCCCCGTTCCGGTCCGAAGCCGCCGAGATCATCTGCGGTGTCCCACAGGGATCCTCCCTCAGCCCAACGCTGTTCAACGTCTACATGGCACCACTCGCATAGCATCGCCTGACAGCACGACATCAACATAATCTCCTACACCGACGACACACAGCTGATCCTCTCCCTCACCGCCAAATCCAACTTCCACCAAGGAATGAAGGCTGTCGCCGACTGGATGAAGGAAAGCCTACTTAAGCTGAACTCAGACAAGATGGAGATCCTCATCCTCGGGCCCAACCCCTCAGCATGGGACGACTCCTGGTGGCCCGCATCACTGGGGACATCCCCGGCTCCTACCAACCACACACGCAACCTGGGAGTCATCCTCGACTCGAAACTCACCATGACCAAACAAGTCAATGCAGTCTCCTCTACCTGCTTCAACACCCTCCGTATGCTCCGCAAGATCTACAGATGGATCCCGACAGACACGAGGAAAACAGTCACCCAGGCCCTAGTCAGCAGCAGAATCGACTACGGAAACGCCCTCTACGCCAGAGCCCCGTCCAAGCTCATCAACAGACTGCAAAGAATTCAGAACGCCTCTGCACGCCTGATCCTCGACGTCCCGCTCCGTGACCACATCACCCCCCACCTGAGGAACCTGCACTGGCTCCCCGTCGACAGAAGAATCTCCTTCAAGCTCCTGATCCACGCACACAAGGCACTCCACAAAACCGTCCCAGTCTATCTCAACAGTCGACTCTCCTTCTACGTACCCAACAGGAAACTCCGCTCCGCTGACCACGCCCCAGCCACGGTCCCGCGCATCCGTAGAGCCACTCCTGGAGGCAGGTCCTTCTCCCACCGTGCCGCCAAGACCTGGAACACCCTCCCCCTCTACCTACGACAAACCGAAGACCTGCTGACCTTCAGGAGACGACTCAAGACCTGCCTTTTTGACCAGTAGCAGCAGCACCCCCCCCTCCCAGCACCTTGAAACCCTTACGGGTAAGTAGTGCGCATTACAAATTAACTGATTGATTGATTGATTGATTGATGATGGTTCAAGTTGCTTTAGCACAGAGACTGGCAGGGGATCTTTAAGGGATCCAGTTTGATATTTTCCAAAAGTCTTTTAAAAGAGGCCACATTGAGTGGGGGCCAGGTGTCTAAGTTATTTAAATGGGTACAAAGCGGCGTATCCTGGTCAGGAAGAATATAGTCCGCTGGAGGTAGTACGTGAGCAGTTAATAGGGAATTGGTAAATTGCGGCAAAGTTGGGTTATTGCCCTGTACACTATCAATAGCCAGGTAGATTTTTTCGACTTTCTGGATAAAAAAGAGAGCTAGATCATCACATTTCTGTTTATTAAGGGGGGGGGCCTGACCAAGGTGGTAGAGCCAGCGAGCTCTTTTACCAAATTAAAAAGGGTTTTGTAACAGTTTAGAGCATCCGAAATGGTAGTGGAAACATACTCAGCAAGGGGTGATCTGCAGAGACTATGGTATGTTTTTTTAGCCTTTTTATATATAATTTTAGATTCGAAAGCATACTTGTTTCTCCATCTGCGTTCCAGCAATTTACATTTGGCTTTCTCGACTTTTAAGGTGTCAGTAAACCAAGGTGTTGGAGGGCGGTGGTTATTGACTCTATTTTTTGAATGAGGGAGACAAGCATCTCTGGCAGTGAGGAGCCATTGTTGCACAGTATCAGAAAGCTGGTTCACCCTCTGTTTGGAAATTGGCACATTTGAGCACAGTATTTTATTTAGAACATTGATGTCTAGTTTTTTCCAGTTTCTGGTTAGAGTCCTTAGGATAGGAGTGATAGGCACAGAATTTGCGGAAGATGTAAGACTAAACTGGGTGATAAAGTGATCCAACCAACAAAGGGGGAGCGTGGGAAAACACTGAATACTGGGTATGTTAGAGAAGATAGGATCTAACAAATGGCCTGCCTCGTGTGTGGGGCCTGTATTCTGTAAGAATATATTTAGACCTGCCAAATCTGAGACAAAGGTTGTACTGATTTTACACGTAGGAACATCCAAATGAATATTTAGATCGCCCAAAATAGAGAAATTGGCAGAGCTCATAAGTAGAGAAGAGGCCCAAAGAGCCTACGACCCAGGAGGACGGTATACAAGTATTCCAGAAAAGGTAAAGTTAGGAGTTAGTGTCAGTTTGAATAATGCTGCTTCACAGTTCGTGAGCCTTAAAGGCTCAAAATTACACTGGATGTTCTTCTTAAAACTAATAGCTATACCCCCACCTATTTTTAAGCCCCAGTCCTTCCTAACTATGGCATAGTTGGAAGGCAGGGCAGCAGCGACATCTGGACCAGAGCTCTCATGCAGCCATGTTTCCGAAAGGAATAGAGCTTCTGGTTGATCATTAACCAGAAGATCAAAGATGTCCATTTTATGCTTAGAAAGAGAGCGGCAATTGGTACTCAGGAAAGAGAATTCCTTATTAGTTTGTACAGCCCGTTTATTGTTTATTCTTCCCTTAGTAATAGTTGCCGGTCTCTGGGTAGTACCAAGTGAGAAACCACAATGTAAGCATGTTTCTTCCCTGTTGCATAATTGTAAAAGCGTGCATGCCTGTGAAGGGGAGGGCCGATAAGTCGCTAGATGGCTTGGTGAATAAACCAGTATATACATCCCGGCCGGACCGGGGGTCATGGCCCCTGGTTCTGGTCAGGCGTGGACGGGTGCAGATGGGCTTGCCTTTCGCACGCCGCCGGCACGCCCGTTGCGCGTGACCGCTGCGCGACCGAGTAAACGTGGTTTAAATAGTGTATCCACCTGGAAGTATTGAGGGCTGGGGGTGGAGCTGCATCCCTCCACACAAGCGGCACACAAAGCCGTGGTGGACCGGGGATAGCAGATAGCAGAACTAAAGTGCAGGGTGAACAGAATTAAATGCAGTACAAACGTAAGTTATTAAAACAAGATTTCCCTTAAAAACGAAATGCACATGTTTAAAAACACATGGCTAAAGATTTGTCACCAGCGCGCTTCTATCTATCTTTGCGCGACCGGGCAAACATGTAGTTTAAATAGTGTATCCACCCAGAAGTATTGAGGACTGGGGGTGGAGCTGCGTCCCTCCACACAAGCGGCGCACAAAGCCGTTGTGGACCGGGAATAGCAGATAGCGGAACTAAAGTGCAGTGTGAACAGAATTAAATGCATTACAAACGTACGTTTTTAAACAAGATTTCCCTTAAAAACTAAATGCATACGTTTAAAGACACAAGGCTAAAGATTTGTCACCAGCGCGCTTCAATCTATCTGATGACACAACAGAACTCTTAAATTGCCTTTAGAAGTCTGATTTTTACAAATTGCCATTTTTTTCCAAACTACTAAAAGTCTTGTTAGGATCTTGCTTCAGTCTCTTTTAGAATTTTAGAAAATAAAAAGTCACTATAGTCAAGGGTAGAGGGGTTAGAACCTTTTTGTTAGAATGTCTCAAAATAAGGGCCCAGTTATTAGTGTAGATAACCATGATGACATACAGGACATGGTTGAGGAGCTTGACCTCACCCCTAACCTTCACCTGTCTTTTCAGGAGGTAAGGTCCTTATGTAGAATTAAAAACATAGCCATGGGCCCACATCCAACCAAACTAAAGCTCCAGGAGCTGTTGGCTGAGTATGCTAAGAGTCACCCTTCTGAGAATGGTGATGACCAAGCAGAAGAGGAAGGAGGTGAGGAGGATGGAGATAGGTACCCACCTCCATCACTTCCTTGGGAAGAAAGGGTCCCTGTACCCTTACTTCCAAGAGTTAACCTCTGGGGACCTAGAAGTCACACAGGTGGTTCGGGTCCTGGTGAGGACATTGAGGGCATGCCTCAATGAGGAGGAAAGCCTTTTAGCAAGCCTGGCCAAAAGATTGGATCTAGAGTCCAGACTCCTGGCTCTAGAAAAAGAAAGAAAGGAGATGGGTCTAGCACCCATCAATGGTGGCAGCAATCCAAATAATAAGGAAAAAGAGCAATCCTATGAGCTTAAAATCCCCAAAGGGATTGTCCCTAAATTTGAGGAG
Organism: Triturus cristatus; assembly: GCF_964204655.1. Classification (NCBI taxonomy): domain Eukaryota; kingdom Metazoa; phylum Chordata; class Amphibia; order Caudata; family Salamandridae; genus Triturus; species Triturus cristatus. The sequence goes on from NC_140590.1 coordinate 1,321,284,825, forward strand.
GGTGATGACATCACTAAATGGTTCACAGCCTTTGAGAGGGCTTGTAACACATGAGAAATGTGAAGAAACCTCTCTGGGGGCACTCCTGTGAGAACTGCTCTCTGGTAACTGCAGAGACAGACTCCTGACCCTCTCTGGGCCAGATGCTGGGTCTTATGACCTCATGAAGAGAACTCTGATTGAGGGATTTAGACTCACAACTGAGGAGTACAGAATTAGATCCGGGGGTGTGGGGGGGGGGCACAAAACCTAGAACCAGTCCTGGATTGATTTTGTAGACTACTCAGTAAAGACACTAGATGGTTGGTTAACTGGACACAATGTGCATGACTTTACTGGACTTTACAATTTGTTTATGAAGGAACATATTTTAAGTAATTGCACAAATGAAAAGTTGCATCAGCATTTGGTAGACCTAGGTCTAATTTCTCCCCAAGAATTAGGAAAGAAGACAGACCACTGGGACTTAAGACTAGAGTGACCAAGACAACCACTGGGGGTGACCAAAAGAAGGGGGTCACAAAACCTCCCCAGGGGAAAGGTGGTGAGAATCCCCAAGATAAAAAGTCTGAGTCTTCTAAAGGGCCCCAAAAACCTGTACAGGGGGGTGGGTCCCAAAACACTCCCTATACTCAACAGCCCTATGGGGGAAGAACTTTGATCCTGCAAAGGCCTGGTGTAACAACTGTAAGAAGTTGGGACACTTAACTGGAGACAAGGCTTACCCTAGCAAGAAGGCCCCTAGTCCTACAACTACAGCTACTCCTGGTGTAGCCAGTCTCCAGATGGGATCAACAGTGTGCCCAGAGTAAATCAGGTTGCACACTGAATCAGTTCTAGTTTGAGAGGGGGGGAAGTTGAGTTTGCCACTGCAGCTGTGTGGCTACCCAACTTAAATAAATACTTGCAATACCCCTGGATTAATGGAACTAGGATAGAGGCTCTGAGGGATACAGGTGCCAGTGTCACTATGGTGAGAGACACACTGGTTTCCTGTTGAGCAATGTTTGATTGGGTGTACTTACCCAGCCACCAATGCTGACAGTGTTACCACTAATCATGCAATGGCTATGGTGACATTAGACTGGGGGGGTTACTGGCCTGAAACAGGTAGTGGTCTCTCCAAAGCTACCAGCTGCATGTCTGCTTGGCAATGACCTGGAAACCTCAGCCTGGGCTGAAGTTGAACTAAAAACCCATGCAGCAATGTTGGATATCCCTGAATTGGTGTGTTTAAAAACAAGAGCATAGAGGAAAAAGGCAGTGTTGGAGCCTGTAAGAATGACCCAACCTACCAAGAGAAAATGTAAGAAGACTGGGGAACCAGCTTCTGTTCATCAAAAGGATCAGGACCCCTCCCCTCAGGGAGAGGACTTGGATACCCCAAAGGGAATTGAGCCCATGGAGCTTGACCCTTACCAGGTTGAACTCTTAAGTCCAGGGAGACCCTCTAGGAAAGAGCTGTGCCATGGGCAGCAAGACTGTCCCACTCTTGAAAGCCTGAGGCAGAAAGCTGTTTCAGAAGCAAAAGGAGATGTCAGTGGTACCCACAGAGTTTATTGGGAAGAGGGATTACTGTACACCGAGGCAAGAGACCACAATCCTGGAGCCACCAGGAAAATATTAGATATGTACAATTGTGTTTGAGGTGGACGCGCAGCAGTCAAAGGCTTAATCTGCTGCCAGATGTCACAATTAAGAATATAAGTACGAGTCTGTTTAAACAATCCATGCCACCAGTAACGTTGTTGTAAGATAGTAGCAGTCGGCGAAACGCCGGCATGGGCAGAAGCCATACCTTCGTGTGCCACTGTTATCAACGAAAGACTTCAGTCCGCGCTGGGAATCAATCTGTCACCAACGTCGTTAATTCTCACATAGGGAACTTTATCAGGACTTAAATGATAAGAGTATTTAGAAGGGAAACCCAGAGGGTAATTATCACCCTTCTCTGTCGCAGCAATAGCTGCCAAAATGTCATCATCAATCTTACTTTTGGATCTTGTAACTGCTGCTACTATATATGTTGCCACTGCTTTTTTCGCTGCTTCATCAGCTAAGCTGTTTCCGACAGCGTGGGCACCTACTCGCTGGTGCCCTAGAGTATGAATCACATTCACGAGCGGCAGACGTTGTTTAAGGTCTGCGACTCGAACCCAAAGCATTTTATGCTTGATTGTGCTACCTTTGGAATCACGATACTCATTTTGAGACCAAAAGAATAAATCGTCATTGAAAGACTGAACACAGTAAAAAGAGTCACTCACTATAAGAGTAGTAACTTGAGGATCAGCAAACTCCAGTGCAAGCACCAGAGCACAAAGCTCTGCCAACTGGGTGGTATAATCACCCAATGTCTGCGTGTGCACGACATCAGACTTGAATTCACCATTCACGAAAGTACCAGCCACTATTGCGCAGGCCGCCGAATAAGCAGGCTTAGATTTAGTCGCCGGTTGCGCCGAACCATCAGTGTAAATGACACAATGGTAATCCTCAAGCGGGCCCAAAGACAGAGGAGCTGGATGAACACATTTATACTGCAAGTACTCCTGAGTCTGCAATGAGGCATCAAAGATGTAAGTGACATCCGGTGATGTCAAAGAAGTGGCCCATTGTATCCAACACGGATAAAAAGCTTTAGAATTTGGTACACTGGCTTTCGTTACTGCTTCTACAGCAAGATACGGTGTGACAACCAACATGCGTTTCCCTTACGACAGCGCTCTTTCTTTCAGAAACGCCATCTGCACTGCAGTCAAAACTTTTTTGACAGCGAAAAAGCGCATTACAACCGAAGTGTGCAAGTGCGATTTGTAAGCAATGGGGACTGTGTCGCCCTCATTGAACGTTAAGTACGTGAAACCCACTGCACCTGGCACAATTCTTATTACCAGGTTTGTGTGGTTATCACGTGCCAGTAAGTATTTAGAAGCAAGAAGATCAGCCTGCAAAGATTGGAGGATAGCTGAATGTTCTGGCAGCCAGCTCGATTTGGAAAAAGTAGGTTGTACCAAGGCATATAGCGGCTTGATACGCTGGGTATAATCGGGAATGTAAGTATGCCCGAAATTAAAAAAACCCAGCAAAGATTGTAGTTTTTTCTGGTTTGTGGGAGCGCGCAAGCATGCGCATTTCTCTAGGAAGTGAGGTGCCAAACCTTGACCTTCGTTGTTGAGTTCATAGCCCAAAAACAACACTGTATACTCTGCAATGTGTGATTTTGCAAAGTTAAATTTGTAACTGAAGTCCGTAAACATGACAATGATGCGGTCAACGCGACACAGATGCAGCCATAATTCGTCATCTGTGAGATAGATATCATCAACATACGAGTACGCATCAGGGTCAATGCTCTCCAATAGAGAGACTACACGTGCGGCAAAGACACCAGGGCTGTTTTTGTAGCCCATGGCCAATCTTTTAAACTGTTTCTGTTTGCCACCGGAAGTAAAGGCTGTCCATTGACTACTAATAGAGGACAGATTATGGCTATAAAAGCCATTGGATATGTCAAGTGTGGTCTTTTTTTTTTTTTCTTATTTGCCTCAGATCACAAACGACAGTAGGTGGACCAACAATACCATTTCTCGGTTTCAAGGAGACGTATGCAATCGAGTTAGAGACCTAGGGCAATGCCCGCCTACTGGTATGTCGTAACCCCCAGGGTGCCGCTAACCCCTTTGTAAAGGGGGAGAAGATCTCACTCTCTTCATGTGGATTGTGATCGAAGGCTGTTGGTGCGGGCTTGCAAAATAATGGGAACTAGACGAAGCAAGCAGGACCCAACGGAGCCTAAGAGTTACCAAAAGAGGTATAATCATATGACCCACAGAGTAGTCTAATTATATCAAACACAATTTTGAACAATTTTAAAAGAAATGAGAACCCTAGACTTCACCCACCCCAAGTCAAACTAACGCAGAGACCAATTGAGCAGACCTTCCCATATCGCTTTCCCCTTTCTATTCTGCAGTCTGCCCAAATCTATCTTGGAGGTCTTACATAGAGAGGACATCCATTCTGAGTGCGTGGGAGGTGTGGCCTCTACCCATCGCCTGCAAATTTCTCTCCTTGCCAACAGAATTGCATAGAATAGAAAACTCCTTATGGGACCTGTAACTTCACTGCTTATTCCAAAAATAATCAGAGTGAGAGACATTTGAACTGGGGTTCCCATAATGTCAGCCAGAGTTGCCCCTACCCTCTCCCAGAATTCTAGTAGCCCAGGGCAGTCTTTGAACATATGTATGTCGGAAGCATTTGCTAGGCCACATTTCTTACAGTTTACTGGGGGTCCTTTAGTTATTTTAGCGAGTCTTGCTGGAGATAAATAGGCTCTATGGGTGGTAAAATAGTGGTTCCTCCTAAGCCAGGCAGGTTTTACAATAACAAACAAGGTTTGGAAGGAAGTTTGCCACAAGTCCTCCCAATTCTCATCTGGCATTTGGGTTTTTCACAGATCTTCCGCCAATTTAAAATCTCCATTTATGGCTTCCACTATGGACCAATAGAAGAAAGAAACCTCCTTTCTCACCCTGGATCTTAACACCAATTGTTCTTCAAGAGTGTGCCCTATACTAATCGGCTTTTTGAAGTTCTGTGACCAACTCTGCAACTGTAGGTATTTAAACCTAGACATGCCCCCCTCCAGTTTATTATGTAGAGATACCCATGGTAAGAGTGACCCCTCAAAAGTCAAATCTTTCCATACAGTAAGCCCAGCTGTTCTAAGTGATGTAGCTAACTTATCTTTTAGAGATTCTGGAGCCCCTGGCTAATCCCATAAAGGAGCTAAACTTGAAAAATAGTTCAAGCCCGTACATTGCTTTATTCTGGCCCACATACGGGCTGCTGCCAGTAGGACTTTCAGTCTGATTTTTTTAAAATACTTCTGATCACCATATTTAAAAAGGAACCCCTCCAGTGGCAATCCCATCCCCTTAATCATAGTAGAAAACATAGCTCCCCTATCTGTGTTATCTGGGGATTTCAAAAGCATCCTAGAATGTGATAGTTGAAAGGCCCAGGCATAGTACTGAAGACCCGGGAGGGTAAGGCCCCCTTTCTCCCTTCTACGCCTGAGCTTCTTCCATGCTATCCTCGTGGCCTTATATGCCCAAGCAAGTGAATTAATAGCTTGCTGTAATTTATCTATCGCCTGTTTTTCAAAATGTAGGTGAATGGTGTTAAAGAGAAATGTGATTTTTGGTAATATGATCATTTTAATTAGATTTATCCGGCCTAGAATGGTCAGTGGGAGATGGGCCCAGGACTTCATAAGTTTCTGACAATCTCTAGAGATGTTAGTAAAATTGATCCCAGCAATCTTGTCTATGTTCTGTACTATCCTGACTCCCAGATATCTCATCTCGCTCTTTGTCTGGTATTGGCACTCCGGCAGATTCCACACCATAATCTCTGTCTTTTCTGCATTTACTTCGTAACCAGAGACCCAACCAAAATCTTGTGCAAGTCTGATAACCTGAGGAAAAGACGTCTCTAGCTCAGATGACATAATCAGGATGTCATCCGTGTACAGGGCTACCTTCTTCTCCCATACTCCAAACCTAAATGGTGTAATACTCGGCTCATCCCTTAAACACTGAGCAAAAGGCTCAATGTATAAGTCAAAAAGAAGGGGGGAGAGTGGGCAGCCCTGTCTAGTACCCCTAGTAATCTTAAAAGGGTTAGTCAGTTTCCCATTTACTAACAGTCTTGCCTGCGGGTCTCGGTATATGAGTTGTATAGTATGGCAGAATTTGGGTCCAAGATTAAACTTTCCCATTACTGTAGAGAGATATGTCCAATTGACCCTATCGAAAGCCTTAGTGGCATCCAATGTCATCGCTGCCATGGTAGAGAAAAGGTGGATGCCACATCTATATCACCAATAAAGTCATGGGTCAAGTCAAATAGGTTTCTACTCTTATGAAGCCTTTCTGATCTGAATGTAGGAGTCCACCTACCACTATGCCCAACCTATCCGCTAGAATCTTCGTAAAAACTTTATAATCTGTGTTTAGGAGGGAAATGGGCCTGTAAGACCCGCAGCTAGCCGGATTCTTCCCAGCGTTCGTTAATGGAATAATAGCTTCCCCCCATGACGCAGAGGACTAGCCTCTTCCGATAATATATTATTAAAGAGTAAAGTCATAATCGGATTTATGGCCTCTTCCAAAGATCTATACAGTTCCACAGGAAGCCCATCGGGTCCTGTGGCCTTACCCCCCTTACAAGCGGAGATGGCCTTCTTAACCTCATGCTCAGATATATCCATTTCCAAATTTTCTCACTGAGTGGTATTTAGTGAAGCAAAACATTTTCCATCTAGCCAATTTGTGGCGCAGACTCTAGCTACTTCTCTATCTTCTTTATATAGCTCCTGAAAAAAGGAGAGGAAAGCTTCTCCAATCTCCTCATCCGTGGATACTGAGGAGGTGTTATCCTCGCTGTCTATACGTTTTATTATATTCCGCATCCTATCGGACTTGGCTTTCCATGCTAAAAGTTTGCTGGCCCCCTCTCCATATTCAAAATGGGTCTTTTTGATAGCCTCCCATTTTTTTGTGATCCTTAACTGGATAATGGTATCTAACTGATCTTTCAAGGTTTTTAATTCCTCCATATACTCTTGCAGTTTTTCAGGGAAAATCTCTCTGTTCAAACTCAACTCAATTTTCTTCATCTTAGACTCCGTTTGGGCCACCTCTTCCATATATTGTTTGTTCTTGTAACATACCCTACTAGTGACCAAGCCTCTCAAGCGAGCCTTTCAGGCAGCCCACACTACTGAGATTCTGGCCGAGCCAATATTAGTGTTAAAAAAACACCCTGTTTCTGAGAGTAGATACTTTACTTCAAGGTCGTCTAGAAGTAGTAAATAATCAAAGTCCATACCCTTGGTTGATCTTTCACTGTTAAGCCCAAATCCATCCAAACAACTGCATGGTCTGACAGGTGAGGAGTCAGATATCCGATGTTCTTGATCCTACCCCTTAGGTCATGGCTCACTAAAAAATAGTCAATCCTTGACTTAAGTCTATATTTGTTGTTATAAAAGGAAACGCCCCCAACTGAGAGCCAGACCTTTCCCTCCAAACATCACATAGTCCCGACTGTGCCATCATTGTTTGCAGGTACATTCGAGATTTAGACAGGACATTTGCTCTACTACTTGGGGATTTGTCAAGTAAGGGGTCTAAAACTATATTAAAATCCCCAGCCAGGATAATTGGTTCTGGAAATTCAAGCAAGTTTGAAAAGATAGAATTCAAAGCAGAAGGGTCATCTTGATTCGGTCCATAATAGCGGACCACCGTTATAGGGAAACCCTGAACAGACAATCTCGCAATAACCCACCTGCCACCCAGGTCTACCATTGTTTTTAGACCACGTGCATTGGCTTTTTTTTTATCAGAATAGCAACTCCTCTAATGTTAGCACTCTGATTAGTTTCAATAACATGCTCCACCCACTTCAATTTGCTAAAGATACCAACCATCTCCTCCTTTAGGAGATGTGTTTCCTGCAAAATAATGACTTGTGCCAGAGAGTCTCTTAAGTATTGCAAGATTTTTGCCCTCCTGCACTTAACTCGCAGCCCATTGACATTCCAAGATATAAGCTGTATCGAGTTCATGGCGGTTTCAGCAGCAGAACTTCAAATATGCCAGAGTACCAAACCCGGGCAAAGCTCAGCCACAATACATAAAATGACCTAAAGGGCGAATGAGGATTTTATTTTCGTTTTCTACCCCTATGCCCCCCACCCTGTGTGCCCCCTGCCCCACCCCTGGAGAACCCTACCCCCATTTACCTGGACTACTAGTCCAGCTTCTGCCTGCCGGGGCAACCTACACCGATCCTACATTATATCACATGAAAGGAACTAAGACAAGAGCTGAGGCCCTAAGAAGAGGACACTATTTCTAATCATTTAAAAAGCTTGTTGTAAAAGAAGTGTCTCCCTCATCTTAAATTCAGTATGTTGTGCATTATATTATACATTTTTGTTTCCCTCTTTTTCCCCTTTTTTTTCCTTTTTTCTTCCTCTTCTCCAAATTCTAATTAACGTTAAAAAAAACTCATATAAAAAAAAAAATCTCGTAAACAGTCATCCCTCAGCTATTTAGTGGTGGTAGTTTTCCCTAAGCTTTCAAGAAGCTCCTCTGCCTCCTGCACTGTATTATTATTTTGCATGACTTTCAGAAGTGCAGGGACTTTCAACTGAGCAACAGCACCAAATCTCTTAAAGTCTTCAATCTTTTTACCCAGCTCCCACTGTCTATCCAAGGTTGCTCGGGCCAACTCAGACCGGATTTCATAAGCAAACTCTCTGGGTTTCAAAGATCTTTGCTTCAGAGCACAATTAAGAATATTTTCCTTCAGAGAGAACGTTAGGAAGTTTACTAGGATTTTCCTCGGTTTTGTCCGATGAGGATGTTTCCGGAAAGGGTCCCTATGGATCCTCTGTATGTCTTTCTTCAAGTCCTCAGCCGATTCATCAATGTGAATAGACTCTTTTATGAGGATAGCAATATAGGACTTAATATCTTCCCCTTCACTCCCCTCCGGGACATTTAAGAGGCGCAAGTTGTTCCTCCGGGAGTTATTTTCTTACATCTCAAGTCTGTCTCGAAGCAATACTTCCTCTTTCTTAAGGAGTGTGATTTCTGTCCTAACATCTCCTAACTCTTCTCTGATTTCTCCTACAGAGTTTTCCAATACCTCTGTCCTGGAGTTCAGGAGGTCAATTTTTTTATCAAGTGTCTCGCAAAAGAGGCGAATCTCACCTTGGTTTGTCTCGGAGACTGAAAAACCTCTCTTTGTATCCACCGCTAGAGTAGAAAAGAGAGCTTCGAGGGAGGCCACTGAGGAACCAGAAATCGCCTGTTGATCAACTGATTTTTGGACTTCTGCCCCTTCTATGTTATGGCTAGCTGGAGGGACATCATTTGCACTATATGGAAGGGTCTTGTTAATGTCCAAATCAGTATTTACGGTTGTCAAAGCCAGTGGAGCTGTCAATGTCGATGCCATTACAATGGCTGCTGTAATATCCGTTGCCACCATCTCTTGAGGGGTCTGCTCAACTCCAAACAAGCTGGGAAAGCTACCTGTCTTTTCCATTCCTTCCAAAGTTAGGGGTGGTTCCAAGTACCCTTCCGAGCGTCTTCTGAGTGCTTCTCCTTGTTCAATTATGTCCAGCACTAATGGCTGCACCTTAAAGTAAGACCACAGAGAAGGAGTAATCTTGGTTCTTAGATCTGAAGGTTGATTTTTTACTCTCCTAGCTCTGACCGTCTTACCTTTAACTTCACAGTGTTGAAACATGGAGGTGCTATCTCTATCTAGAGATGCACTCTCCCTTACGTTCTTCACCTCCTTTGCTTGAGGTGTAATTCCGCTGTCAGCACCACTTTTATTTTTCTGGCCTTAGGAATTTATATTACGCTTAGCCTTCGCAGCCCCCCTCACCCCACTCCTGAGCCCCTTACTCTTCTTATTTCCAGTTGTTATGGGCGCAGTATTGGTAGTATTGGCATTGAAAGTACAATTTTTGGGGGGATTACCAATGGTGTTTATGTAATTCTCACTCTCCCCCTGCCCCTCTAATATCTGAGCAGGTGATTTTGAGTGAGGTGACTGTGAGGCAATGAACACAAGTCCTCCTCCTTCCGTGGTCAATACAGGGACTGAAGCAGCATTAACCTGCAGACCTTTCCCTTGCTCCCCCTGTACCTGACCTCGCAATGGCAAATGTTGTTTCAGCTCTTCACATTGCTGTGTCAGGGGCAAACCTTCCGAAAACCGTGGCTCGCTGGGTTGCTCCCCCGGAAAAATACTACCTGTGCTGCCTCTGCCTGTGCCGGCCCGGAGAAGCCCGCGAGCCGCTGCTCTGCGTCCCCTCCTCAGCTCCAGGGCGGCGGCAGACCAGCGGAGCGAATCGGCGGGCATGCACATCTAGTGCATGGAGACACAACTTCCCCACACAGCCCCACACACCCCCAGCCGAGGAAAAAGCAGGGAAGCACCATCCAAGAGGTGAGGAAAGTCATCGAAAAAAGCCTCAGTTCATGTCAGCAAGGAAGCGCAAAGGAGCCAAGCGTAAGTGCCTCTGGCGGCAAGCGGCTGCTCAGCTCGCGGCCGCCATGTTCTCCCCCAAGTGTGGTCTTAAACCTTTTTCTCACGAGGCTATCAACGAGGGCAGAACTGTGGGTATTCTGTACGGCACACATCCGACAATGAGAGTTCAAATGCCGGTAATCCAAAACTAGAGGGTACAACCCATCAGGTTTTGTTATAGTGAAAAGCGGATTATTCATGAGTGACACACATGTTTCAATTACACCTTGATATTCCAATTGTTCAAGGATTTCTGCGACGTGAGATCTAGCTTTGCGGCGCATGGGATATTGGGGTTGTGGCTGGGGCATCGACCGTAATGGAATCTCATGGCTTGGCGACAACTTATCCCACCCAACCTGAGTACGGTAAAACGCCAGAGTAAGTACCTTAGCCCACTCTTCTGCAAAGTTCTGAGCTTGCTTCTTCAGCACAGTTTGTGCGAAAGATGGGAGGATTACCTCCTCCCCTCTAGGAGCGGCCAGAACGAAAGCTGGGGGCCAGTCTGCCTCTGCTAACAGGATGTCATATGTAGAGGTCAGATTTTCCCAAAACATCCCTTTTATGGTACGTTGTATGTCACCTTCAATTAAAAGGACTATGTCATATAGTCTGTCAGGGGGAGCCACTCTAATATCAGCAGTTTCTACAGTAATTAATGTGTCAGTTGCTGTCGCCTTCAGATATGGACGCAGTGCTTGCCGCACTATTGTAACCTCCGCTGCGCTGTCTAGCAGTGTTAGTGCCCATGTTAAGTTCTGAAGCTGCGTTCTCACTATCTGTGGCATACCTCGCTGTTAGTGCAGCAACTTTCTTCTTCTGAAACGGGGGTCTTTGTTGGGCAAATTCGTCCTGCTTGCCTTTACCATCAGCCGGATGGGGCTGTTCACGTCCTTGGGCGGCATCCTGTCTTTTGCCACGGTCTCCTCCACCGGACTGTGGGACCGATGCTTCCTGTGAAGAACGAGGAGAACGTTGTTCAGGAACCTGAAATCTATCAGGAGACCTCATTCTAGTGTGATCGCGCAAATCATATGTGCGTTCAGTAGTCGCTAGAACCGGCGACGCAGGACGAGACCCCTGTTTCTGTTGCTGCTTCCCCTGTTTCTTAGTTTTCCAATTTTGTAAGCTGGACGGTCGTCTTTAGAAGACGTCACCGTCTTAGTTTGTGGTTGCATTGTTGTTTAAACAAAAGGCTTAACCCCTAAACTATTGCGGCCAATGGTCTTATAAGCCTCCGCAATAATCTTTGGTAACTGCCAGGGTTTATCGACGTCAGCGACGAGGCGCAGCTCATTCGACACTTGAAAGTTAACCGCATCTCCCTTGACGTTAGCAAGGATGAGCGTGGCCACTACGTCGAACAAGCCGACAAGCCTCATCCCTAACTCAACCGCCGACTTCGGACCATGTTTATCCTGAACACGCTTGATCACGGAGGGCAGTACAGGCATAGACGGCGTGCTGCAAACACTTTACCCCAGTTGTCACAATCAGTTACCTCTGGGACTAAGTCTTTCTGCAAACTAATGGTGAGAATCCTGTGTTTTTCCACAGGAGTAGAATTCGGAAATACCGCTTCCAGCTGGTCAAATTTTTCAGCAAGCCAAAAAGGCATATCATCCTTATTCTGGGGGCGCTGGCCCATTACCAAATTAACCATGACGGGACTAATAGTAATCCCGGCTGGGCCAGCTGGCTGTGCCGCAACTCCAGGTGGCCCCACCTGGACATTGCGTGAGACGTATTACACTAAAGCCCTATGTACCATAATCAAGGCGGTATGGAGCTAACGTAAGTCATCCAGTGGGGCTTGCAAATAACGTGGATGTGGTGTAAACCCGGCCAAGACTGGCCAAGTAGCCCCTGGAATGGACAAGGGACCCAAACGAACCGGTGTAACCGTGTGGGGGAGGGCACCATTGAACCAAATACAATGCTGCGTGTAATTAGCCGGGACTGCCGTAGGAGTGTATGTGTGAAATGTATTATCATCCGCATTCACCTCCGACAAAGTAACCCAAGTGTAAAATAGTTCATAGGGATGTGATGCAGCGGCACTCACTACAAAGATAATAGACATCCCATCGTCAGGCACCGCGAACTGCGTCAAATGACACCGGAGAGGTGCGTGACTATGCGCTGCAATAGCGACTTCAGCCATAAGGACACAGAGAAGAAAAACAATCTATATAAACAGTAGCACAAAAAGGGTATAAGATAAAATTAAACCTTTTTAATTGTCAAGCTTGAGAGAACCTACACTTTAACTATTTAGGTAGGTTTAAACCGTCACTTCCGTCAACCGGAAACAAGAGTGAGGGTACTGTGGACTAATATAATCACTACTAAGGCGTCTCAATCATAAGACCAAAACGTTGGGTGCACCATGTTGCAGGGATTCTGCTCATGCACATAACTATGCACAGGAAACCAGGACCTTAGTGAATTGTGGTGTACTAAAAAACTCACCTCAGTACCCAGAACCCCTATCCGACTAGCATCAGTGTCTCATTCGTTCTCCGTATCATCTCGAAGCTACCAATGATTAGACAACCCAGAACAAGCGACTTAAGGCCAGATGTAGGTGACTAAATACCAGTCGGTAATGCCGAAATTCGGTAAATTTCAGCGTTACCGACCAGTATTTAGCCATGCGCGATGTAGGAATTATCGAACGCCATCGGTAATAAGGAATCGGTAAAAATTATGGAAACCTGTTACCGATTCCTTATTTACCGATTAGCAGACAAAAATACAGATTCGGAAAATAAGGAATCGGTAAAAATAAGGGAAACCAGTTACTGATTCCTTATTTACCGATTTGCAGACAAAAATACCGAATCAGAAAATAAGGAATCGGTAAAAAATCGTAAATGCCATGTACCAAAAATCAGTAATACCGAATTTGCTGAAAATCGATATTTAAGAATCGGTAATTAGCACTGACTCAAAGCAGGTGGTAATCAGGTGCACTGCATATAAACAGCCCCAAAGTGCAACAGTGTGAACACAATGGCGGCCCTCTACGTGATAGTAAGGAGTCTACATTTGCGAGCAGCAGGACTGAGGACCTGGAGACGGGAGGAGCGCGTGTACAGAGTGCGCATTACACTGTTCCAAATGACTGAGGCTGAGATCCATGAGAGGTACAGGCTACACCCAAACACCATCCTGGACCTGATACTGGACCTACACCCACTCCTGGAGCACAAGACACCAAGGGCGCACGCAATACCCACTCATGTACAGGTACTCGGTTGCCTGCACCTCCTGGCATCTGGCAGTTACCAAGGAGTAATAGCTGTGGCAGGTGGAGTCTCAGAGAGTTGCCTGTCGCATTTCCTCAAGAAATTCCTGGACGCCATGTTGCAAAGGATGCCACACTACATCAGATTCCCCAGCACACAGGCAGAACTGCTGAAGACCAAGTTGGACTTTTATCAGAAGGCCCAGTACCCACACGTCATTGGTTGCATTGCGGGACACATATATCACTCTGCCCCCCTGCTGCGACTGAGTACATCTAAGGCAGTCGCAAATCCGCACATTCGATTAATGTCCAGGTCATATGCGATGCGTCATACATTATCACTGACATAGTTGCAAAATTCCCAGGGAGCACCCATGATTCATACATATTCAGGAACAGTGGGATCTATACCCGTCTCATTGCAGGGGAATTTGGAGAAGGCTACCTGCTAGGTAAGTACATGTGACATCTCCTCAAGTAATCACCTGTTGCTGCGATTGTAGACTGAGACTTACTTGCTTACCTCTCACACACAGGTGACAGAGCCTATGCGGTGCACTCTTTCATCCTGACTCCGTACCTGCACCCATCCACCCCAAGTGAAAGGCGATACAATGTTGCACATAGATCGACACGCAATGTGGTTGAGCGAACATTTGGATTCCTCAAAAGCCGGTTCCGCTGCCTGCACAAAAGTGGAGGTGCATGGCAGTACCAGCCCTTGGTCTGCTGCAAAATCATAGCTGTATGTGCCATGCTGCACAACCTTGCCACTAAGAGGGGGACACCTGTGGAAATGTGTGATTCTGAAGAGGAGGATGAGGATGAGGAAGGTACACAGCCACAGCACAGCGCAGCAGGCGGCGCTGCTGCAGCAGATGGGAGACAGAGACGGTCAGAGATCACAAAAAATTATTTCTGAGTAAGTAACGAGACAAAGCCTGTTAATGCATTTGTGTCACGGTGTTTAATAGACCTTACAGCAGGCAATTGTCCAGCACACCGTAACATCAGCTATGTGTCCAATGGGTTACGTCACCCACAACCAAATGAAAGTAGAAGGCTGTGTCTATCTCCTGCGCCCCCGCACACCAGTGCTGCGTTCAGCAGGCTCACTGTCCTCACCAGCGCTGTGTCCTGCAGCAGACCCATGTCTCACACTGCGCGTCCTGCTCTCTGACAAGGGGGGAGTTACAGTGCTGTGACTGCTTGCCTCCTCACTGTCATCCATATCCCCTGTAGCAGTGGCAGCAATTTGTTGAGTCTGCATCACCTCTACGGCACTGGTGACTGTCACCAGGCCCTGAGTAAACTCACGGCTGCACTTAGCCATTTCAAGCTGCAAGGCCACAGATCTGCGACTGAGCACATGCGTAGCATTGCACAGCCTATTCACAGACTTAGTGAAGCCTGCAAGTACCTGCCTGTCTCTCCGCCTTGAGGCACGCTCACCATCAATCCTGCCACATAATTGCCTCACTGCCTCCGACACCTCCTTCAATCTCTCTGTCACAGTATTGTTGAGGCAGTAGATGGCCTCCTTCATGGTGTCGACCTTCCTATTGTTAGCCACCATTTGTTGCTGAATGGCGCTCATTCTCTTCCCCCGCAGGCGCTGCACATTTAGCATCTGCCCCTCCAGTCCAGAGAAGACACTGGATCCATCAGCGTCAGGACTCTGTTCCCTCTGTCGCCATCTACATGCGCCTGTGGTGGGTGCCTCCATGGGGGACTTTGCCCCATATGTCTGGGTGTCATCGCCCGGTGTGGGCTGTTGGGCTTCCTGCCTGGCCTCCTCTGTGGCATCCATCTCCTGGAGTGTGACCACTGTGTACCTCTTTGATGGTGGTGGTGGTGGGGATGTTGGTGTGCTGTCTGATGGTGACATGGCTTCCTCCGCAATTGTGTGTTCCTCTCTGGAGGCCTCGCCAGTCTTCCCTTCTGCAGTCCGGGGCGCTGTTCCGCCTGTGGATACAGAATGTACTATTACTCCCTTTTCTCCCAGCATCTGTCTGCAAATACATTTCACAACTGACATTCTAGCTATTTGTCCTCCGCTAACTCATCTATTGCTGCGTGTGACATGCCTATGCTTATTGGGGGCTGGCTGATTTGCTACCAGTTGTTAGGGTCTACATTTCCCATGATGCATTGCTGATCTTACACAAAACATGTTCTGGAGTGGGAATTTTTGCAGGGGGATTGGGGTTAGGGAGGGGAGACAGCATGCTGTGCATGCATCTTACCTTGTCTCTTGGATGCTGTTGCTGACCTATCCACGTCCCCAACGCCACTGACGCTCTCTGGCAGGAGGGTGGAATCTACCAGTTGGTATAGGCAGTTGGTGCAGGTGCAGTGGAGCTTCCCCCGCCTGTCTTCCCCACTTGTTTCTGCCGGTCAGCCACCCTCTCCTTCGCACCTGCCCTCAGGTTGTACCATCGCTTTTTAAAGTCCTGAATTGTGCGATGTGTGACGCCTATAGCGTTGATCTTGTCCTGGATTTCCAGCCAGATGCTCCTTTTCTGGGACTCAGGGACGTTCAGTGATCTCTTGCCAAAGAGCTGGTCATGGTCTTTGACTACTTCTTCAATGAGGACCTCCAATTCCCCCTCACTGAACTTGTGCTTCCTTTTCCTTCCGGCAGCATCTTTCCCCTTCTCTTGTGTGGCCATGGTGCAGTTGCTATGTAGTATCTGGGTGGTGGCTGTGCAGCTCCTCTGCTCTTGCTCCTGCTCCCTGTCTCTCCAACAGCTACAGATTCAGTGCACGTGCATGGGTGTGGCCACTTCCTGGTTGGGAGGTCATGTGGATGCACAGGATTGGCAGATTCGACAATTACCGATTTTTTGAAATACCGATACGGTATTACCGATTCGGTATTACCGAATCGGTAATATGGATTCGGTAAAAAAAATTACCAATTTGTAGGGAATCTGTAATTTTTTGTGATTATTACCGAATCAGTACTTTTTACCGATTTTTTACCTACATCGGAAATACCGAGTCCTTAATAGCGAGTCGGTAAAAATCGCTATTAAGGAGTCGGTATTTCGAACTTACCTACATCTGGCCCTTAGAGTACTCTCAGCAATGGTGGAAATCACAAACACCTTTTTGTTATTATTCTCATATCAGTCCACAACAAGAGTAATCAGAGACACAGTAAAGTTTAAAAAGTTTATTTTCAACTACGTGCTCTAAGGTGCAGTACTTTGGCTAATATAAGCATACAAATGATTAAAAACAAAACCATCAGCATTGTTACAATACCATAGAAAATGAAGGGAGAAATAATATTACAAATGATAGTGGAAAACAAATCCTATACTACTTTGTGAACCACCCTCCCTTCGCTAGTAAACTAGTTTTATAAAACTAATAGAAGGTCGCTAGGCTTGAATGGGGAACCCCAAACCTCAAAGATCAGCTTAGGTGAATCACATCACAGGATCAGCTCTGCTCTCTGTGTCTGGAAAGGTTTTCTCCAAATGTCTGAATCATGCATGCAAATGCAATATTAAAGGCACCCGAGTTTCAGATATTTGCAGCTGTGTGCGTGTTGTGTCTAGAGTGTGGGCCGATCAACCTAAATTCAACAGCATACATTGTTATTTGATGTTGACGGCTTCTGCCCACAGTGTTCAGACTAAGGTCGCGGTGCACGTCTAGGGATGTGAACAACAGACCGTTCTCATTTGAAGAAAAAGCAAGCAAGCAGTTTTTCTTGTAATAACCGCTACCTGCAGTGTCGTGTGCAAAAGCAGCAAAGTGGCAAGATGGTGTTTTACATCTAAAGCGCTTATGCTAACATAGCAATGTGTGCACATAGAACCTCGTCCTCACTACAGGTGCTGGGAGTTTGTCATTACGAACTCCACAACACTATAATGGCTACTCTGAAGACTAGGAAGTTTGGTATCAAACTTCTCAGCACATTAAACCCACACTGATGCCAGTGTTGGATTTAATGTATAATGCACAACAGAGGGCACCTTAGAGATGCCCCCTGAAACTTGACCAACTTCTAGTGACCTGACTGAGTGGCTGCCTAGACTGCCACCACCAGACATGTTTCTGGACCCCTGGGTCGAGAGATGCTGCTCTCGGGGGCCTGGAACAATGCACATCTTGGGATGAGGTGCCAAGCCTTCTCCCCCAGGATGGGCAGGGTTCACGAAGGAGAAGCTTCAAAGGCATGCCGCCTTTGTGAGCCTCTCCATACCATTTGCTGCTTACAGCAACTGGTCCCCACTGGTTCTACCCCCCACTTTGGGCGGTAGAACTGGCAGGAAAAACAAGTGAGGAAGAGAGGTGTGCCCACCTCTGCCAACTCCACCCCTCAGGTGGGGGATGCGAGGTGAAGCACAACCTTGAGTCCCCACCATCTTGAGGATGGGGGGACCCAGCCAACCTGGGACAGGCTCCTGCCCCCTCCCACTGGATGTCATCCGCGTACAGGGCTACCTTCTTCTCCCATACTCCAAACCTAAATGGTGTAATATCCGGCTCATCCCTTAAACACTGAGCAAAAGGCTCAATGTATAAGTCAAAAAGAAGGGGGGAGAGTGGGCAGCCCTGTCTAGTACCCCTAGTAATCTTAAAATGGTTAGTCAGTTTCCCATTTACTAACAGTCTTGCCTTCGGGTCTCGGTATATGAGTTGTATAGTATGGCAGAATTTGGGTCCAAGATTATACTTTCCCATTACTGTAGAGAGATATGTCCAATTGACCCTATCGAAAGCCTTAGTGGCATCCAATGTCATCACTGCCATGGTAGAGAAAAGGTGGATGCCACATCTATAGCACCAATAAAGTCATGGGTCAAGTCAAATAGGTTTCTACCTCTTATGAAGCCTTTCTGATCTGAATGTAGGAGTCAACCTACCACTATGCCCAACCTATACGCTAGAATCTTCGTAAAAACTTTATAATCTGTGTTTAGGAGGGAAATAGGCCTGTAAGACCCGCAGCTAGCCGGATCCTTCCCAGCGTTCCTATCGGACTTGCCTTTCAATGCTAAAAGTTTGCTGGCCCCCTCTCCATATTCAAAATGGGCCATTTTGATAGCCTCCCATTTTTTTCTGATCCTTAACTGGATAATGGTATCTAACTGATCTTTCAAGGTTTTTAATTCCTCCATATACTCTTGCTGTTTTTCAGGGAAAATCTCTCTGTTCAAACTCAACTCAATTTTCTTCATCTTAGACTCCGTTTGGGTCACCTCTTCCCTATATTGTTTGTTCTTGTAACATACCCTACTTGTGACCAAGCCTCTCAAGCAAGCCTTTCAGGCAGCCCACACTACTGAGATTCCGGCCGAGCAAATATTAGTGTTAAAAAAACACCCTGTTTCTGAGAGTAGATACTTTACTTCAAGGTCGTCTAGAAGTAGTAAACAATCAAAGTCCAAACCCTTGGTTGATCTTTCACTGTTAAGCCCAAATCCATCCAAACAACTGCATGGTCTGACAGGTGAGGAGTCAGATAGCCGATGTTCTTGATCCTACCCCTTAGGTCATGGCTCACTAAAAAATAGTCAATCCTTGACTTAAGTCTATATTTGTTGTTATAAAAGGAAACGCCCAACTGAGAGCCAGACTTTCCCTCCAAACATCACATAGTCCCGACTGTGCCATCATTGTTTGCAGGTACATTCGAGATTTAGACAGGACATTTGCTCTACTACTTGGGGATTTGTCAAGTAAGGGGTCTAAAACTATATTAAAATCCCCAGCCAGGATAATTGGTTCTGGAAATTCAAGCAAGTTTGAAAAGATAGAATTCAAAGCAGAAGGGTCATCTTGATTCGGTCCATAATAGCGGACCACCGTTATGGGGAAACCCTGAACATACAATCTCGCAATAACCCACCTGCCACCCTGGTCTACCATTGTTTTTAGACCACGTGCACTGGCTTTTTTTTTATCAGAATAGCAACACCTCTAATGTTAGCACTCTGATTAGTTTCCATAACATGCTCCACCCACTTCAATTTGCTAAAGATACCAACCATCTCCTCCTTTAGGAGATGTGTTTCCTGCAAGATAATGACTTGTGCCAGAGAGTCTCTTAAGTATTGCAAGATTTTTGCCCTCCTGCACTTAACTCGCAGCCCATTGACATTCCAAGATATAAGCTGTATCGAGGTCATGGCGGTTTCAGCAGCAGAACTTCAAATATGCCAGAGTACCAAACCAGGGCAAAGCTCAGCCACAATACATAAAATGACCTAAAGGGCGAATGAGGATTTTTTTTTCTTTTTCTACCCCTATGCCCCCCACCCTGTGTGCCCCCTGCCCCACCCCGGGAGAACCCTACCCCCATTTACATGGACTACTAGTCCAGCTTCTGCCTGCCGGGGCAACCTACACCGATTCTTCATTATATCACATGAAAGGAACTAAGACAAGAGCTGAGGCCCTAAGAAGAGGACACTATTTCTAATCATTTAAAAAGCTTTTTGTAAAAGAAGTGTCTCCCTCATCTTAAATTCAGTATGTTGTGCATTATATTATACATTTTTGTTTCCCTCTTTTTCCCCCTTTTTTTTTTCTTTTTTCTTCCTCTTCCCCAAATTCTAATTAACGTAAAAAAAAACTCATATAAAAAAAAAAATCTCGTAAACAGTCATCCCTCAGCTATTTAGTGGTGGTAGTTTTCCCTAAGCTTTCAAGAAGCTCCTCTGCCTCCTGCACTGTATTATTATTTTGCATGACTTTCAGAAGTGCAGGGACTTTCAACTGAGCAACGGCACCAAATCTCTTAAAGTCTTCAATCTTTTTACCCCGGTCCCACTGTCTATCCAAGGTTGCTCGGGCCAAATCAGACCGGATTTCATAAGCAAACTCTCTGGGTTTCAAAGATCTTTGCTTCAGAGCACAATTAAGAATCTTCTCCTTCAGAGAGAACGTTAGGAAGTTTACTAGGATTTTCCTCGGTCTTGTCCGATGAGGATGTTTCCGGAAAGGGTCCCTATGGATCCTCTGTATGTCTTTCTTCAAGTCCTCAGCCGATTCATCAATGTGAATAGACTCTTTTATGAGGATAGCAATATAGGACTTAATATCTTCCCCTTCACTCCCCTCCGGGACATTTTTTTTTTGATAAACACATTTTTTATTTCTGCATAGAAGACAAAATCAAGGATGACATACAACAGTTCGCTGAACTTGGCATCAGTAAATCCAATCATGGAAGCATTGCCAAGCAAATGCAAAAACCCACCCCTCCTCCTCAACCCCCCGCCCCCGCCCTCTGCGCCCCCACCCTTTAAAACAGACCCCCCAGCCATTTCCCCCATAATTTTTTGGGGCAGCCCCGGGCAGCGTACAGCGACCGCTCCTGAGCGGCGCACCAATCCACCCCTCTACTCCAGGTAGCCCCTCTGGGCGGGTCCGGCTGTGACCACACGGCCGCTATATCCCTCTTGGCTACCATTAGGGCAGTAGTTAGAAAGTACTTTTCGTTACGGGACCCGTCCAGCCCGTCCGTTATGCCCAGCAGAGCCATTCTAGGATCATGGGGGACCTCCCATCCCAGGACTTCAGTTAGTTTGGCTTCAATCGTTGTCCAGTAACACTCCAGGCGGGAACAAGCCATACCATATGGAAGAAATCTGCCGGATCCACCCCACAGCGAGCACATGAGGCGTCCATGCGGAGGCCTGCACGATATAGGCGGTCTGGAGTCAGATAAGCGGCGTGGAGGTAGTAGAGTTGGATGAGACGCAACCTGGCGGAAGTGGTAAGCGATCGAGGTGCCATAAGGGCGTCCCTCCAGTCCGCGTCATCTAGGGGCCCCACCCAAACCTCCCATCGCTGTTTTAGTCCGCTCCAATCTACCGGGGTATTGTTAATCAGGGATTTATATATGCGGGATATTCCCCCCTTCCCCAGACACCCTAACATCACCTGAGCCTCGGGCGGGCTATGAGCATGCAATCTGGAGTCCAGAGGGACATGGGCTTGGACCGCATGACGCAGCTGAAGATATCTATAAAATTGGGAAGGCTGTAACGAGAAGCGGGTCCGAAGCTCCTGGAAGGAACACATGTGGCTCCCCCGCCATATATCGCCCAGGCTGGAGATCCCTAGAAGATCCCACTGCCGAAATCCTTCAAGTCCCGCCACCTCCCGCAGCCATGTTCCGTGCCAAAGCGGTGTGAGCTGTGTTTTCATCCCCGACCAGCGGGTGTGCCGCAAAGCTGTGCGCCACGCCAGAAAAGGGGCCCGCACGACATCGGGGAGCGACAGGGGGACCGTTGCCCCATAGAGCATGTTTTGGATAGAGGAGAACCCGAGACATTGCACCTCGAGTCGATAGGCCGGATCATCCCACCCATTCGAGAACCAGTCATGCCGCCGCCCCAGAGAAATTTAGTCGCCATCTTATCCAGTTCCCGGAACCACGGGCGCGGAAAGGGGCACAGAGTATTTTGTAACATGTACAGAAACTTGGGGAGGATCATCATCTTATAGAGGGCGACCCTCCCCATTGGATTCAATGGGAGTTACTGCCACCTAAGCATATCTGATCTGGTCTTGTTGACTACGGGAGCCACGTTGAGGGCCCAACAGACTTCCGGAAGGAGGGTGACCCAGATCCCCAGGTATTTAAATGAGAGTCTCCGGAGGGGAATGTCAGATTGCCAGTCGAATCATTCCCTCGACGGGTGTAACGGGACCAGTACGGATTTTTTAGGGTTCAGATGAAGACCCGACGCTTGGCCAAGCCGGCGGAGAATCTGGCGGACCTGGGGTCCCGAGGTCGCTGGATCAGAGAGATATAGGAGGACGTCGTCCGCGTAGAGGGCAATCTTGCCAGGGGTCATACCTGGCCAGTCCCACCTGCGGAGAGTGGGGTCCGACCGAATCAGTACAGCCAGTGGTTCCATGGCCAGAGCGAATAGGAGGGGCGAGAGCGGACATCCCTGGCGCGTCCCTTGACCTATGAGAAATGGGCGGGATAGAGCCCCATTGACCAATACACGGGCCCGCGGGCTCGCATAAAGGACCGCGACCATGGCACGGAACCGGGGACCGAAGCCCATGCGCTCCAGGACATCACCCAAGTATGCCCACCCCACTGAGTCGAAGGCCTTTTCAAAGTCGACCAGCAGAAGGGCCAGATAGGGGGAAAGGCGTCCTCGGTGTGCCCGGGCGAGATGCAGGCGCCGCAGGCAGTGTCTGGTCCCCCGATCCGGCATAAATCTACATTGGTCCGGGTGGACCAGGGAGGCAAGAGACGGGCGCAACCGCTGCGTGAGGACCGTGGCATAGATCTTGAGCTCGGTATTAATAAGGGATATCGGCCGGTAGTCTGAGCAGGACTGCGATGGGGGCTGCGTCTTGGGAAGGACAACTATGGTAGCTGTGTCCGTTTCTGGCCGGAACAAACCCGTCTCCACCACCTCTGCAAACAGGTCCCGAAGCCTCGGGGCCAGGGTCTCACGATAGTGAGCATAGTATTCCTGAGGGAACCCATCAGGTCCCGGGGTCTTCCCGGGCGCCAGGCGGCTAATCACCTCCTCAATCTCCTGCAGCGCGATAGGCGAATCGAGGGTCTCAGAAACCTCCTGTCCCAGCCGCCCAAGCACCGCCCCAGTCGCCCCCAGCAACTCCTCAAGGGAGAGCTCAGACGCCCAGTTTCGATACAGCCGGGAATAATAGTCAGCGAAAGTTCGGGCCATTGCCACCGAGACCGTTCGGGTTCCGCCCGCAGAATCCTTGATGGCAGGAATAATCCTGCCCGCCCGGGGGTAAGTTGCCAGCCGGTGGAGAAGTGTACCGTTTTTGTCTCCCCATCCGTATACCCGGGCCACCGAGGAGCGCCACAGAGTCTTCGCCGCCTCCAGAGAGTGTAGGCAAATCTCTTCCCGCAGGAAGGCCAGGCGGCGCGACCGTGTGCTGTCTCCCAACGTCCCCTGGTGTCGCTCCAGCTCCAAGGCTTGAGCTTCGCAAGCCGCGAGTTGCTGGGATTGAGCACGTCTCTGCCGTTGCACATGCCCCTTAGCGGCCCCCCGAATAGTTGCCTTGCCGGCCTCCCAAAGGACGGCAAAGGAGGGGACGGATCCCGCATTGTGAGAATAATAATCAGCTATCTCGCCACCGACCACTTTCCGAAGAGCTTTGTCGTGGAGGAACCAAGCGTTCAGACGCCACATCGGACGGGCATAAAGGGGCGGTGGGCCAAGAGCAAGGAGCATTGGCGAGTGGTCCGAGAGGCCTCTCGGGAGAATGCGTGCATCCTGCACCCCTGCGCATTCGGTAGACGGGACGAAGATGAGGTCGATCCGGGCATGGGAGTGATGAGCTGCCGATGTGTGGGTGTACTGGCGAGCCTGCAGGTGCCAGATCCTCCAAACATCGCACAGGCCCTGAGATTCAGCCCAGGTCGAGAGCTGCTTTGCACGAGCAACTCGGGCCAGGGAGATCGGTCCCGTCGAGTCCAGATGGGGCGTGCAGACAGCATTAAAATCTCCGCCTAGAATGAGTGAGCCCGCCGGAAGCGTCGGGAGGAGGCCTGCGGTGTAAGAGAGGGCCGATGACAGGAGGGACGGAGCCGCGTAAAGTGACACCAAGGAGAGGGGTCGGCCCTCAAGAGTACCACATACCGCCACTACCATGCCCTGGGGGTCCAAGTGCACCTGGGCCAGGACGAAGGGAAAGGACTTGCGGAGCAGGATAGCGACCCCCCGGGATCCCCTCGCAAAACCTGAGTGCCACACCCTATCATAACCATAGCGGGTAAGAAAGGGACATTTATTGCCCAGAAGGTGGGTCTCCTGGAGAAGGAGCACATCAATCTCTGCATGCTGCGCATATTTAAGGACTGCCATGCGTTTAAAGCGATCTAAAAGACCATTGACATTCCAGGACAATACGCGCATGGCGGCCTTGGGAACAGGCGGGTCAGCCATGGTCCAGGACAGAAAAGGGGGTCAATGGAGGCGCGGCTGCGCAAGCCCCTAGAAAGGAAGGACAGCGGGACATCGAGCAGGAGAGCAGGTCAAAGGTTACAAGATGCCGTGGAACAAGAGGGAGTCACCCCCCACCAACAAAACCTTCCCGAGGTGGAAGAAACAGCCCCAAACCAACCCCAATCCCCCATCCCCCACCCTATACTTCGAAAACAGAAGCATCTGTCGCCCGAACAAAATGGAACAACCACCAAGCTAAAACGCTCGGGCTTGAGCACTAGTGGACCCCTGATACAACAGAAATCAAGCCTGATTCCCCTGCCCTGGCCAAGAGCAACACA
The DNA here is from genome assembly GCF_964204655.1 of Triturus cristatus. NCBI lineage: Eukaryota > Metazoa > Chordata > Amphibia > Caudata > Salamandridae > Triturus > Triturus cristatus. The sequence continues at coordinate 1,321,309,466 of NC_140590.1, forward strand.
GACACCGGAGCACTCCAGCCCAGGCCCGAGCACCATCAACCCCCCCCCCCGACGAAACACAGAGTGTCAAATGTTAAGGCTGCGAGAAAGGTCCGAGGTGTCCACAGGCTCGGCCGGCCGGGCTGCGGGACCCGCCAGCCAGGGCGACACGGCCCGCCGCCCGCCAGCCGCGGGACTGGCGGGTGCAGCCGAGGAGGCAGAAGAGGCCCTCGACCCCCGGCGCAGCCACCCCCCGGAGCGCGTGCTGATCGCCTCCTCCGCCGTGCGCTCCCGGGGTAACGTGCGATGCCGCCGGCGAGTCCTCGATGTCCGGGGCCCCCCCACCCCCCCGCCCGCCCATAGGCGATCCGCGTCCAGAGCGGTGCAGGGAGTGCTCCTCCGTTAACCAGGACCAGGCCGCTCGTGGCGTATCGAAGAACAATGTCTTGTGTTGGAAAATGACCCGAAGGCGGGCCGGGAACTGAAGCTGGTACTGGAGGCCCAGGGAGTGCATCTTCTGTTTCACTTCAGTGTAAGATCGGCGCAGTTCCTGGACTTCAAGAGTGTAATCCGGGAAGATCATGATTTTGTGATTTTGGTAGTGGAGGGTGTCTGTGCGCCGGGCTTCGCGGAGAATGGCATCCCTGTCTCGGAAACTTAAGATCTTGAGGATGAAGGGCCGGGGGGCGCACCGGGGGGCCTTGGGGCCAGGGATCGATGGGCCCTCTCCACTACGAACGAGGCAGATAGGCTGTCCACCGGCATCCAGGATCGGAACCAGCGCTCCATAAAGTCGTCCGCCCGGCCCGATTCGACCCCCTCCGGGAATCCCACCAGGCGCAGGTTGCTGCGCCGAGCGCGGTTTTCTGCATCTTCGACCCGGCGGTGTAGTTCTTTAGAGTGGGTGGTCAGTTCTCGGACTTGGTCCTGCAGGTGGCGGATGTCATCCTCAGCGGTGGATATTCTGGATTCGGCTTCCGAGATGCAGGTGGTGGCGTTCCGCAAGTCCTGCCGGAGAAGAGCAACATCCACCTTGACCTCTCCCACCATGCCCTCCAGGGAGGCGCGAGACGAGTTGATGGCCTGCAGGATGGCGGCAAGGTCCACAGCGGGGGCCGGGGCCGGCTCGCCCGTAGGGCCGGATCCCTTCTCAGAGGTCGTGAATTTGTCCATCCTGGTTTGGGTGGCCACGGGCGCCGGCTTGGCTGCCTTATCCTTACCCATGGTGGGGGCGCCCCGGGCGCAGCGTTCAGCGAGGCCGGGCAACGGGTTGGGAATACCCCTTCAGGACGTCGGCGGATGCTGACGAGGTGAAGTGGAGGCAGAAGGAGGCACGGCCGGGGTATCCCCCGTAGAGAAAAGGCCAGGCACCTGCAGACCCAGCGCTCAAGCCCAGGCGGGCTTCCCAGCAGGACAGCCAGTCACACCCCCGGCCACAGCCGTGCCCGCAGCCTTCCACGGACAAGGCGAGGTCCAGCACCTCAGTTCAGGGCCCCAGGCCTATGTAGTGTCACCCGACTGCCTCGCAAGTGACAGCCCGCCAAGGCCTCGATGCGTGTGCACAGCCAACCCCTCCAAGGGGGCGCCTCACCAGCGCGGTCACCCCCCAACTCCAAGGGGGGGACGTCACCACAAGTCGGACCTCTTCTTCCGGGGCCCGGAGCACCGCATCCCCAGCAAGTCCAGTCACGGAGCAATGGGAGGGGAGGGATGGCACACACTCCCCCCCAACCGCCGGTGCGCGGCCCGAACCAGAAGAGGGCCCCTCTGCACCCGGAACCCCTCAGGCAGCCTCGGTCCGACGGGGCCAGTGCCACACTGCAGGCAGGAGGAGGAGGAGGGGGCCCGGGCCCCCGGCCGCCGATGCCCAGCCCGATGGGGGGGTCTCCCCTCCGCACCCGGCCCCCACAGCAGCCCCAGCGATTCTGTCCCTCGCAGCCGCAATCACCGCCTGCTCCACCGCACCGTTTTGCTCGTGGGGGTCCGACTCACCACTCCTGGGCCTCCACGAGTCGCCAGCAGATCAGGGCCTCGCTTCTCCGGTTCCTTCAGGGCCCACGGCAGCCGCGCGGCCGCCGCCCCTCCCCCACCAGCAGGGTCAGGCCTACACCCCTCGTGGGCGCCGCGGGCTCAATTTGCAGCTCGCCCGCGTCTCAGCTCCACAGCCGCCGCCGTCCACCGCCGGTCATGTTCTGCGGCTTCCAGGCGGGTCCCGCAATGACAGCGGCACCTCAGGATCGGGCCCGGGACAGCAGGGCAGCTCCGCACGCCTCCGCGCCCAGATCGAGCCGGCCAGGGCAGTCTAGGATGGAGCCAGGAGGATTTGTGGGGTCCGGCGCCAGGAGCCTTACTGAAAGGCGGCCATGTCGGTCAGGCGCCACCTAGCGCTCCCCCTCCGGGACATTTAAGAGGCGCAAGTTGTTCCTCCGGGAGTTATTTTCTTACATCTCAAGTCTGTCTCGAAGCAATACTTCCTCTTTCTTAAGGAGTGTGATTTCTGTCCTAACATCTCCTAACTCTTCTCTGATTTCTCCTACAGAGTTTTCCAATACCTCTGTCCTGGAGTTCAGGAGGTCAATTTTTTTATCAAGTGTCTCGCAAAAGATGCGAATCTCACCTTGGTTTGTCTCGGAGACTGAAAAACCTCTCTTTATATCCACCGCTAGAGTAGAAAAGAGAGCTTCGAGGGAGGCCACTGAGGAACCAGAAATCGCCTGTTGATCAACTGATTTTTGGACTTCTGCCCCTTCTATGTTATGGCTAGCTGGAGGGACATCATTTGCACTATATGGAAGGGTCTTGTTAATGTCCAAAACAGTATGTACGGTTGTCAAAGCCATTGGAGCTGTCAATGTCGATGCCATTACAATGGCTGCTGTAATATCCGTTGCCACCATCTCTTGAGGGGTCTGCTCAACTCCAAACAAGCTGGGCAAGCTACCTGTCTTTTCCATTCCTTCCAAAGTTAGGGGTGGTTCCAAGTACCCTTCCGAGCGTCTTCTGAGTGCTTCTCCTTGTTCAATTATGTCCAGCACTAATGGCTGCACCTTAAAGTAAGACCACAGAGAAGGAGTGATCTTGGTTCTTAGATCTGAAGGTTGATTTTTTACTCTCCTAGCTCTGACCGTCTTACCTTTAACTTCACAGTGTTGAAACATGGAGGTGCTATCTCTGTCTAGAGATGCACTCTCCCTTACGTTCTTCACCTCCTTTGCTTGAGGTGTAATTCTGCTGTCAGCACCACTTTTATTTTTCTGGCCTTAGGAATTTATATTACGCTTAGCCTTCGCAGCCCCCCTCACCCCACTCCTGAGCCCCTTACTCTTCTTATTTCCAGTTGTTATGGGCGCAGTATTGGTAGTATTGGCAGTGAAAGTACAATTTTTGGGGGATTACCAATGGTGTTTATGTAATTCTCACTCTCCCCCTGCCCCTCTAATATCAGAGCAGGTGATTTTGAGCGAGGTGACTGTGAGGCAATGAACACAAGTCCTCCTCCTTCCGTGGTCAATACAGGGACTGAAGCAGCATTAACCTGCAGACCTTTCCCTTGCTCCCCCTGTACCTGACCGCGCAATGGCAAATGTTGTTTCAGCTCTTCACATTGCTGTGTCAGGGGCAAACCTTCCGAAAACCGTGGCTCGCTGGGTTGCTCCCCCGGAAAAATATGACCTGTGCTGCCTCTGCCTGTACCGGCCCGGAGAAGCCCGCAAGCCGCTGCTCTGCGTCCCCTCCTCAGTTCCAGGACGGCGGCAGACCAGCGGAGCGAATCGGCAGGCATGCACATCTAGTGCATGGAGACACAACTTCCCCACACAGCCCCACACACCCCCAGCCGAGGAAAAAGCAGGGAAGCACCGTCCAAGAGGCGAGGAACGTCATCGAAAAAAGCCTCAGTTCATGTCAGCAAAGGAAGCGCAAAGGAGCCAAGCGTAAGTGCCTCTGGCGGCAAGTGGCTGCTCAGCTCGCGGCCGCCATGTTTTCCCCCAAGTGTGGTCTTAAACCTTTTTCTCACGAGACTATCAATGAGAGCAGAACTGTGGGTATTCTGTACCGCCTACATCCGACAATAAGAGTTCAAATGCCGGTAATCCAAAACTAGGCGGTACGACCCATCAGGTTTGGTTATAGTGAAAAGCGGATTATTTATGGGTGACACACATGTTTCAATTACACCTTGATATTCCAATTGTTCAAGGATTTCTGCGCCGTGAGATCTAGCTTTGCGGCGCATGGGATATTGGGGTTGTGGCTGGGGCATAGACCGTAATGGAATCTCATGGCTTGGCGACAACTTATCCCACCCAACCTGAGTACGGTAAAACGCCGGAGCAAGTAACTGAGCCCACTCTTCTGCAAAGTTCTGAGCTTGCTTCTTCAGCACAGTTTGTGTGAAAGATGGGAGGATTACCTCCTCCCCTCTAGGAGCGGCCAGAACGAAAGCTGGGGGCCAGTCTGCCTCCGCTAACAGAATGTCATATGTAGAATTCAGATTTTCCCAAAAAATCCCTTTTATGGTACGTTGTATGTCACCTTCAATTAAAAGGACTGTCATATAGTCTGTCAGGGGGAGCCACTCTAATATCAGCAGTTTCTACAGTAATGAATGTGTCAATTGCTGTCGCCTTCAGATATGGACGCAGTGCTTGCCGCACTATTGTAACCTCCGCTGCGCTGTCTAGCAGCGTTAGTGCCCATGTTAAGTTCTGAAGCTGCGTTCTCACTATCTGTGGCATACCTCGCTGTTAGTGCAGCAACTTTCTTCTTCAGAAACGGGGGTATTTGTTGTGCAAATTCGTCCTGCTTGCCTTTACCATCAGCCGGATAGGGCTGTTCACGTCCTTGGGCGGCATCCTGTCTTTTGCCACGGTCTCCTCCACCGGACTGTGGGATGAGGAATTTCGATTTCTGATCGCGATCGAATCGACCCGCCATTTTGTGCTCCGCCGCCATTTTGTGTTGCCATCACTCAGGCAACACGACGATCAAAGTCTATTCTGCTTCTTCTGCCACCTGGTGTCGAAATACGCTTTCTGCCTCTATTTACAAAGCTGGTATTAGGACTGACCGAGTACACTAATCCCTGTCTGGCTTTCCTAATCCCCGTATCAACTATCTGTTGATTCACACCATTCTTTCCTGACTTTATCTTATCCTCTGGCCTTCACTGTCTTCTGCTAGCATTCTCTCGTTTCACAACTGTCCTCCAACACACACAAACGTATCTCGCCACCTGCAAGTTAGTTATGAGTCTGTTAATGAATTAGCTTGAGGGAGGGGTGACAAACATAGTTGGAGGAGAGGTTTCTTCGAGTCATCTGACACTTTTGTTTTCCAATCTCTCCTATTGGTTCTATCCTGTTTTCCAACTTTCCTTATTGGCTCTTTCTTGTGTGTTCTGGGAGTGCTTTTGGTTAATGTATATGAACCTTATATAGTATAAAACCCTGTGTGCCACAGAGTGAAGGGGCAGTCTCCTGAGAACCTACTTTGTGTACTTCTAGGATAACTGTACTAGCTGCAGTTAAATAAATCTGATCTTCTAACGCCGACAGAGTGTCCCGTGTCTCTGTGTAGCTGAGCAGGAGAACTCCGGAGACTTGGGCGTACCCTGCGCCGCCAGACCCAAAAGGTTCTGGTTCTTCAACTGGCGCCCAACGTGGGGCGGCTTCAGTGGTACCGGTTCTGCCTGAAGGTCGTGAGGAACCCCGCAAGAAAATTCCGGAGGGTTCGCGAGCCACATTAAGCGACCCCTGTATGTCGAAAGTGGTCCAAAGGTCTTTTGCAGCGCAGTTTCTCCTTCCTGACGGCTACTGACGACCGCTGCCCTGACTGCTGCCCTGCTTTGGCCCTTCCTTTGATGATGTATGGTAAGGCGAGACGATAGACGGGCCTCTGTTGGTGGGAGAAGACGTCCTTAGTTAAGTATCTTCGTGGGTCGCGCCCACAATTTTGGTTCTTTGTTTTTCTTTGGTTCTTAGATTTGTCTATTGCAATAAACAAAGCCGAGGGTAAGTGCATTTGTGCTGCGTAAACTGAGTTTTACTCCCTTGAAGTTTGTGAACAGACAGGAAAAATCTCGAGATGCCTGGTCTGACTACGTTTGGAAGAATTTGTTGTCTTGGTTGTAATAGGGATTCCCGACTTGAGGACTCTTGTCCGATTCCTTCGGTTGGAACTCCCACATATGAGCTCTATTCAAACCATGGTATTGGCCCCATTGCCTTTAACGAGACATGGACCCGATACACAAAGAAAGATGGTGTTCTAAAATGGCCAGAAAATGGTAGCTTTGATCCTGATGTGTTAGATAATTTGGAAGCAGTCCTATTCAAAAGAATAACCCGGCCGGCAATGTTTGACTCTCTTCGCCTTTGGCGTAAGGAAGCCAAACAGAAAGAAATTAAGCAAGCAAAACGAGATAGAAAAGCACAAGGTATGACGATTATACAGGCTGCCCAACAGTTTAAAGACGATGAAATTGACAATGCGACTGAAATTTCAGAAAGACAGCATCGTATGGCGATAGATAAATGCTATCCGGTGTTACCTGTTTCTCCTTCTGATAATAAGAAAGATATAGAAGAAGATCCCCTAATGTCCCACTTACTAAGGTTGCCTCCGCCCTATGCACAAAGTGCCAATGCACCTCAGCCTTTACAGCCTGTCCAGCCGCCAGCGGTACCTCCGCCTATTCCGTCTCTTCCGCATTTGACTCCTCCAGTATTACCGCCCTTGCCGGTTTAACCATTAACTTTGACTTCTCTGCCCTCATCTCCTGATCTTAGATCTCCTTTGCCTTCTGCTCCTCCTGCAATTATCAGTTCTCCTCCTGTCAGTTCTCCTAATACTTTGTCTCCAATTCTCATGTCTAATTCTCCGTCTGTGCGTAAGCGTCTCACAGACACTGTTACTGGTATTCTATCTCCTTTCTTTGAAGCTTTAAATGTGTCTCCGGCTTTTGCTCGAAGACAGTCTCGTAGTCAGTTCCCAGATTTTGAAGAACGAGAGAAGTTGGACTCTCTTGCACGAAAATGGATCAAGAAGGGTCCACAATACAGTGTGCTTGATATTATGCCTACCTTCTCGCAATGGAATGCGCCCACGCAAAGATATGTTTTTAATGTAATGTGTGACACTCTCATCAAAGAATGGGAAGATGTGAGTTCGAGTCCAATCTCACAAGACCTGTTAGATGTTCAGGCTGATTTTGATAAAGGACTTGTTGTGGGTTCTAAGGTTGAGAAAGCTATAAGGACACTTATTTCTTATAGATCCTTGTTGTTCTCTCAGGCTTTCCTTGATTCTGATCCGTCGGTTAGACTGACGTCGAAAAATTATCCTATGGGAGAGGTTCCTCCAGTATGGAAGGAAGAGGTTGCAGCAGTAGGTGCTAATCCACTTATTCCTGCTCATTTTCAGCGTATATGGGTACATGTTCCATGGAAACGATCTGAAGTCTTGGCTCTTAAGCAGACTCTACTGGATCCTCGTAAAAACCCTGCAGGTTATTACAAAGAATTATCACAGACAGTTGATGCTTGCATCATGAACTTAGCAGATATTGATATGCTAATGGGAAATGTAGTCTCACAGACCATATGGGCTAAGATTCGTAGAGAGGATCACGCGCAGGAACTAGGTGCTACTTGGGATGTTATAACTACTACAGATAGAGATCAAGTGGGTGGTGCAAAGCCTGAAGCTTTGATTTCGGAACTCCCTGGTAGGATTATTACATTAATGAAAACTATGATGCCTGCCTTGAGAGTTAACTGGGACAAATTAGCAGCATGCAAGCAAAAGAAAGATGAGAGTGTCTCCGACTTCTTCACTCGTTTCGAAGAGACCTTTATTGATCACAGTGGTCAAGATATGGCTACAGAGGGTTGACAGCGATTATTTGTGGGCAAATTCGTATTCAATTTGCTTCCCGAGCTGTCACACAAATTAAAAGATTCTGAAAGTTCATGGGCTGTTTCTTCTTCTGCCCAGATACTGGCTACTGCGCAATATTATGAAAATAGAGATAAGGAGGAAAAAGAAAAGCAAGAGAAAAAGACGAAAGAATTAAAAACGAAGGTTCTCTTGCAACAAGCCTATCCTCCTCGCTATGTTCAGCCTCAATTTCAACAGCCTCCACAGTTTCAGAGGTTGTATCAAAAACCTGAGCCATACATTCCGCGACCTTTGTTAGGACCTAATCAATGTGCCTATTGTAGAGAGGAAGGTCATTTTAAGAATAGTTGTCCGGTTTTATTGCAACGCAATGGAGCATTATCTGCTCCACGAGGTCGTGCTGGCCTTCAGTCAGTAAACAGAGGTAGAGGTCGAAGTGTATTGACTCAAGAACAGCGTGCCCTTCCTTCTCCCAATTCTGTGAACTGTTTTGATCAGCAACATGTTAGGTCTACGCAATGATATAATGAAGATTATTATGTTGAAAACGGAAATGAGAGTCTTCATGCCAACTAGGACAGCCATAGACAAAGTAAGGGAGTTGTGTCGATTCCAGTAGATCAGAATGGACCTTATGTTAACATCACTACGATGGGTGTTTCAGAGCCATTTCTTCTAGATACTGGGGCGATGAGAAGTTCTATCATTCATTCTAAACTCCTTGGGGCACCTTTGTCTGGCTTAACAAATGTTTCTGTAGGATTTTCTGGCGCCCCTGTTCGCAACCCAGTTTCTTGCCCTTTGCCTATTTCAGTTGGCCCTTATGATTTGGAAGCTCCACTTCTGTTGACGAATGGTTGCGGTGAGAATCTGCTGGGTCTAGACCTATTAAAGAGAATGCATGCTACGATATATTGTTCTCCTTCTGGTGTGCATCTTACTTTAGGACAGAAATTGATCTTCCCAATGTATTTGTCCAAAGATCAGTTTCCACCTGAATTACTTTCTCTTCCAGCAGCGCTTTGGGCCACGGGTCCGAACGATGTGGGTTGTCTTGAGATTCCACCTTATGTTGTCACTCTCAAGCCCAATGTTGAATTACCGCGCATCCCGCAGTATAAAATTTCCACTGAAGGTGAAAAAGCGTTTTTGGAAATTATTCATGACTTGATTCAGAAGGGTGTGGTTGAAGAAACAAGAGGTAACACATGCAATAGTCCTATTCTTCCTGTTCTCAAACGCACTGATCCTTCTCAACCACCTGTATCTCGTTTCGTAATTGATCTGCGGGAGGTAAACAAAATTGTTGTCCCACAATTTCCTGTTGTTCCAGATATCACTGCTCTGTTGACAATGATACCTTCCACAGCGACTTGGTTCTCTGTTATCGATCTAAAGAATGCCTTCTTTAGTATCCCCATTGCAGAAGAGAGTAGGGACATTTTTGGCTTCTCTCTTGGAGGCCGAAGCTACCGGTTTAAGCGCGCACCTCAAGGCTATTGTGAAAGTCCCTCTATTTACAGCCAAGCTTTAAAATGTCATCTTGATACTTTTCATTTGCCGTCTGGTGTTGCTCTTATCCAGTATATGGATGACTTGTTAGTTGCCGCTGATTCAGAAGATATCTGCAAAGATGTCACTGTTGCATTATTACGCCACTTGTTTAATCTGAATCATAAGGTTTCACCTTCCAAATTACAATATGTTTGCCGAGACGTTACCTACTTGGGTCATCTCCTATCAAAGGAGGGACGGCGACTAACACCAGAACGAATACAGGCGATTGCACGAATGTCTGTACCATCCACACAAAGGGAGGTACGTGCCTTTCTAGGTATTACTTCTTATTGTAGACAGTGGATCCCTAACTTCTCTCTAGTAGCCAAACCTTTGTTGGCACTCACTTTAAAAGGTGCGCCTCAGCCCCTTCCTTGGACTGATGAGTGCCAAAAGAGTTTCACTGATTTACGTACCGCTCTGTGTTCTGCTCCTGTACTAGGCACCCCTGATTACACTAAGCCTTTTACGCTCTATGTTCATGAGAAAGAAGGTTGTGCATTGTCAGTTCTAACACAGCAATTTGGAGACAAACAGCGGCCATGTGCCTATTTTTCGGCTACGTTAGATCCTGTAGCTAAAGCATTGCCCAGTTGTCTCAAAGCGACAGCAGCAGCAGCAATTTCTATTCGACAGTCTGCTGGAGTGGTGTTGGATAACACTCTCATTGTTATGGTGCCACATGCAGTGGATACTTTACTAAACAGAACGAAAACGCAGCATCTTATGAGTGCTCATCTAACTGGATACGAGCTGACGCTGTTGGCTAGTCACGTACACATCAAACGATGTAATACCCTAAATCCAGCCACTCTGATGCCCCTTCCAGATGAGAAAAGTGTTGAGGAGCAACATGATTGTTTCTTTCGTACTGAAAAAGAGACGAAAGGAAGAATTGACCTGAAAGATACACCGTTAGAGAATCCGGATGGAACTCTATGGGTAGATGGTTCTTGTTTTAAAATGCCTAATGGAGATACAGTCTCAGCCTATGCTGTGACTACTTTGCACACAGTGGTGGAAACTGCACGCATTAGACATAATTCAGCGCAAGCAGCAGAATTGATAGCTTTAACAAGAGCCTGTGTATTGTCGAAAGGGAAAAGAGTGAACGTGTACACTGACAGCCAATATGCTTTTGGTGTAGCGTTCAACTTTGGGCGTCTCTGGAAGGAAAGGGGTTTTCTCACCTCACATGGCACCAAAATACAACATGGTCAGTTAGTGACTGATCTCCTCGAATCACTTGCCTTACCCACCCAAATAGCAATCGTGAAGTGTAGTGCACACAAAAACATTACAGATGATGTTGGTCGAGGAAATGCATTTGCAGATGGAATAGCGAAAAAGACAGCAAGAGATTCTACAAGTCGAATGTATGTGGCAGGTCCTGCGAATTGGGTCAGAGAGAGAGGAATGTATGAGAATACAGTAGAAAGTGTAAAAGCGATTCAGAAAGAGGCTTCAGAGAGGGAGTTGAGCAAGTGGAAAGAAAGTACAGGAATGTAAGATGAGATGGGTTGTTGGAGAGAACTATCTGAACATCAACGTTGGCTGTTACCAGATGCCTATGTACTCCCAGTGGTTACTATGGCACATGGTCCAGCCCACTTAAGTGCAAGAGGTATATGCAAACTTCTGGCTCCAGTGTGGAGAAACGAACAAATTCCAAAATGCGCAGACAATGTAGTGAAACATTGTATTATTTGCTTGATGTACAATCCGGGAAAGGGAACCCCAACTCCAGCAGGTCATTTTGCTCCCCCAACATATCCATTTGAGGTGTTGCAAATCGATTATATTCACATGGAACAATGCAACAACCTCAAATATGTTCTAGTGGTAGTATGTGCCTTTTCAAGATGGATTGAAGCATACCCTTTAAAAGACAACACAGCCTTATCCACAGCTAAAGTGCTACTAAAATAATTTTTCCCCAGGTTTGGTTTGCCGCGCATTGTCCGGAGTGACAATGGGAGCGAATTTATTGGCCAAGTTATGCAGAAAGTTTGTGTAGGTCTTGGTATCAAGCAAAAGTTCCATGCGGCAAATCATCCCCAGTCAGCGGGTTTAGTAGAATGCTACAACGGAACCTTGAAGTTAAAACTAGCAAAGGTTCAAGCGAGTACAGGACTCAATTGGCCCGATGCTTTGCCATTAGCCTTGCTATCCACCAGAACTGCAGTACACTCTCGTTTGGGACTTAGCCCTTACGAAGTGGTTTTTGGACGCCCAGCTAATGTATGGGGAGTCCCTCACCCTAAGAAATACTCAGACTTGCTGTATCCAATGTTGATTGACTATCTGCATGATCTTACGACTAGATTGCGTGTTCTCCATCAACAGGTTCAGAGTGCTCTGCCGAAGGTTTCCACAGACCTAGGTCATTCCATCCGACCAGGGGACTGGGTCTGTATTAAGAACTTCCAGAGGACAAGGAATTTGGAACCCAGATGGAGGGAGCCCCGAATGGTCTTGCTCACTACGAGAACAGCAGTTAAAGTCGAGGGAAAGAAGAATTGGATTCACGGTGTGCATTGTAAGAAAGTGCCTTTGCCTTTGCCCTACGATCAATGGGTACGCAGGGGTGTTGGTGACTGTGAAAGTGAAAAGATTCCACGATTCGTGCCATTTAGTGATGCACACCTGAATGGGACACTGTCTGAGAAAGAGGACGACGACGTTTTGCAGGAAGCAATACCACCACATCGTCGCTTGGATACGACTAATCGACGAACATTGTTCCAAGACCAAAGCGTTCCTGGGAGGGAATGATACAATTTAAGACCTAGACCAAAGAACACTTAAGAATTTTCTCTCTTGTGTAGTATTCTGTCCCGGTAGCAGGGTCACGGTAGGAGTCTGCATCACGACCTGAGTAGTGGCAATAGGCCTGCAGGACTTGAAGTGTCATAGGACGGCAGACAATTGTGATTGAGCGATCGAGGAAGATTGCCGTGAGCATCCATTAGTAAGATGGAAACTACACTAGGCAAAAGAGAGAGAAAAGAAGAAATAAAGAAAGAATCCTGTAAAATAATGTACAGTCGTTTCAGTATAACTTTATCTGTAATTATATTATTGTGTATTGTTTTGGCATTTATAGGTTGGATTATTTATGCTCTGCAGCCAAAAGTTGTCTCTCCTTCTTCTTTTTCGTCTTCTTCAACTGTCTCTCCACATCTCTTTCATACTCTTCCTCAACATGAACTCATTAGAAGAACTGAATATTATAACAATTCCTTTGTCCAGTTATTACATCAGCATCAGTTAGTGGTCAATACAACTAACTGTTGGGTGTGTGGACTTATGCCACACACCACAGAAAAAGGAATGCCATATTTAGTTCTCCCGTTTTCTTATGAGGGTTCTGCTTGGGCTTACTTCGTCATCTTCTCCAATGCTTATCAAAGCAAATTCAGACGATCTGTTAGTTCACATGTTAGCGATCCGGATTTTAGTCATAGTTCTTTGATTAAGGGAATGGTAGCTATGGCTAAAATCATGGAAAATAGTAAAATCTCCATTGACGAAAGAAAGGCGTACACTAACTGGAATGTCACCCAATATATGTCTAGTCTTAGTGATAAAGTTAAGAAAGGAAAGTCTTCACCGATTTGGACTATACCACATCAGGGCAACTTCTGCTTACAGATAAACGATCGCTCTTCTGACACTATACAAAGGAATAACTGCTCCTACACGTACGTTTATTCCTCTCAGAACTCGCCTCCTCTAGTGCTGTCTCAGGGCACCTATTTCATTTGCTATAATAGAGCTTATACATGGTTACCAATGGGTTTCTCCGGTACTTGTTATATAGACTTTCTTCTTCCCCATACTTACACCGCTTCCGCAAACCATCATCGAACCAGATACGGCAGAGGGATTATTGATTCGAAGGACACAGCAGGACAAGAGGGAGGAGATTTCCTCAAAGGATTTCTTCCTTTTTGGGGTCCAATGGCCAACAGCAGAAATATAAGGCAACTGGTTCGTGTCGTAGAGACCACAATAGACGTCACTGTAGGTGCCTTAAGTAACATCACGGCAGAACTACAGGCGGACCGTCTTATGACATTACAAAATCGAATTGCCTTAGATTTTGTTCTCGCAGATCGTGGTGGAGTGTGCAAATTGATCGGGTCAAGTTGCTGTATTTTCATACCTAATGACGCTCCGACAGTATACCAAGCTATCTCCAAGTTGCACATAATCTCTGAGTCTATTCACCAGGATGAAGGAGATTGGTCTTTTACGGAGTGGTTTTGGGGACTACTGTCCAAATGGGGTTGGAAAGCATTGACATTTCTTGGTATAATTCTGACCATTATTTTCTCCTGTTGCCTTTGTATGCACTGTGGTCCCGCTATCTGTGACCTCTGTGCTACTATGTGCATCCCAAAACCCAAACCACAAGTAACAGAAAACATAAGAATGATGTTACAGCAACAACTCGATGACCTCATGACTATCGACATTGACTCAGATTAGCATGAGTCTATCTTGCCTGAGTTCTGGCAAAAGGAGGGTCTGAGGAATTTCGATTTCTGATCGTGATCGAATCGACCCGCCATTTTGTGCTCCGCTGCCATTTTGTGTTGCCATCACTCAGACAGCACGGCGAGCAAAGTCTATTCTGCTTCTTCTGCAACCTGGTGTCGAAATACGCTTTCTGCCTCTATTTACAAAGCTGGTATTAGGACTGACCGAGTACACTAATCCCTGTCTGGCTTTCCTAATCCCCGTCTCAACTATCTGTTGATTCACACCATTCTTTCCTGACTTTATCTTATCCTCTGGCCTTCACTGTCTTCTGCTAGCATTCTCTCGTTTCACAACTGTCCTCCAACACACACAAACATATCTCGACCACCTGCAAGTTAGTTATGAGTCTGTTAATGAATTAGCTTGAGGGAGGGGTGACAAACATAGTTGGAGGAGAGGTTTCTTCGAGTCATCTGACACTTTTGTTTTCCAATCTCTCCTATTGGTTCTATCCTGTTTTCCAACTTTCCTTATTGGCTCTTTCTTGTGTGTTCTGGGAGTGCTTTTGGTTAATGTATATGAACCTTATATAGTATAAAACCCTGTGCGCCACAGAGTGAAGGGGCAGTCTCCTGAGAACCTACTTTGTGTACTTCTAGGATAACTGTACTAGCTGCAGCTAAATAAATCTGATCTTCTAACGCCGACAGAGTGTCCCGTGTCTCTGTGTAGTTGAACAGGAGAACTCTGGAGACTTGGGCGTACCCTGCACCGCCAGACCCAAAAGGTTCTGGTTCTTCAGGAACCGATGCTTCCTGTGAAGAACGAGGAGAACGTTGTTCAGGAACCTGAAATCTATCAAGAGACCTCATTCTAGTGCGATCGCGCAAATCATATGTGCGTTCAGTAGTCGCTAGAACCGGCGACGCAGGACGAGACCCCTGTTTCTGTTGCTGCTTCCCCTGTTTCTTAGTTTTCCAATTTTGTAAGCTGGATGGTCGCCTTTAGAAGACGTCACCGTCTTAGTTTGTGGTTGCATTGTTGTTTAAACAAAAGGCTTAACCCCAAAACTATTGAGGCCAATGGTCTTATAAGCCTACGCAATAATCTTTGGTAACTGCCAGTGTTTATCGACGTCAGCGACGAGGCGCAGCTCATTCGACACTTGAAAGTTAACCGCATCTCCCATGACGTTAGCAAGGATGAGCGTGGCCACTACGTCGAACAAGCCGACAAACCTCATCCCTAACTCAACCGCCGCCTCCGGACCATGTTTATCCTGAACACGCTTGATCACGGAGGGCAGTACAGGCATAGACGGCGTGCTGAAGCACTTCGAGTAGACTGCTGCAAACACTTTACCCCAGTTGTCACAATCAGTTACCTCTGGGACTAAGTCTTTCTGCAAACTAATGGTGAGAATCCTGTGTTTTTCCACAGGAGTAGAATTCGGAAATACCGCTTCCAGCTGGTCAAATTTCTCAGCAAGCCAATAAGGCATATCCTCCTTATTCTGGGGGCGCTTGCCCATTACCGAATTAACCATGATGGGACTAATAGTAATCCCGGCTGGGCCAGCTGGCTGGGCCGCAACTCCAGGTGGCCCCACCTGGACATTGCGTGAGACGTATTACACTAAAGCCCTATGTACCGTAATCTAGGCGGTAAGGAGCTAACGTAAGTCATCCAGTGGGGCTTGCATATAACGTGGAGTGGTGTAAACCCGGCCAAGACTGGCCAAGTGGCCCCTGGAATGGACAAGGGACCCAAACGAACCGGTGTAACCGTGTGGGGGAGGGCACCATTGAACCAAATACAATGCTGCGTGTAATTAGCCGGGACTGCCGTAGGAGTGTATGTGTGAAATGTATTATCATCCGCATTCACCTCTGACAAAGTAACCCAAGTGTAAAATAGCTCATAGGGATGTGATGCATCGGCACTCACTACAAAGATAATAGACATCCCATCGTCAGGCACCGCGAACTGCGTCAAATGACACAGGAGAGGTGCGTGACAATGCGCTGCAATAGCGACTTCAGCCATAAGGACACAGAGAAGACAAACAATCTATATAAACAGTAGCACAAAAAGGGTATAAGATAAAATTAAACCTTTTTAATTGTCAAGCTTGAGAGAACCTACACTTTAACTATTTCGGTAGGTTTAAACCGTCACTCCCGTCAACCGGAAACTAGAGTGAGGGTACTGTGGACTAATATAATCACTACTAAGGCGTCTCAATCATAAGACCAAAACGTTGGGTGCACCATGTTGCAGGGATTCTGCTCATGCACATAACTATGCACAGGAAACCAGGACCTTAGTGAATTGTGGTGTACTAAAAAACTCACCTCAGTACCCAGAACCCCTATCCGACTAGCATCAGTGTCTCATTCGTTCTCCGTATCATCTCGAAGCTACCAATGATTAGACAACCCAGAACAAGCGACTTAGGGCCAGATGTAGGTGACTAAATACCGGTCTGTAACGCCGAAATTCGGTAAATTTCAGCGTTACCGACCAGTATTTAGCCATGCGCGATGTAGGAATTATCGAACGCCATCGGTAATAAGGAATCGGTAAAAATTATGGAAACCTGTTACCAATTCCTTATTTACCGATTAGCAGACAAAAATACAGATTCGGAAAATAAGGAATCGGTAAAAATAAGGGAAACCAGTTACTGATTCCTTATTTACCGATTTGCAGACAAAAATACCGAATCGGAAAAAAAGGAATCGGTAAAAAATCGCAAATGCCATGTACCAAAAATCAGTAATACCGAATTTGCTGAAAATCGATGTTTAAGAATCGGTAATTAGCACTGAGTCAAAGCAGGTGGTAATCAGGTGCACTGCATATAAACAGCCCCAAAGTGCAACAGTGTGAACACAATGGCGGCCCTCTACGTGATAGTAAGGAGTCTACATTTGCGAGCAGCAGGACTGAGGACCTGGAGACGGGAGGAGCGCGTGTACAGAGTGCGCGTTACACTGTTCCAAATGACTGTGGCTGAGATCCATGAGAGGTACAGGCTACACCCAAACACCATCCTGGACCTGATACGGGACCTACACCCACTCCTGGAGCACAAGACACCAAGGGCGCACGCAATACCCACTCATGTACAGGTACTCTGTTGTCTGCACCTCCTGGCATCTGGCAGTTACCAAGGAGTAATAGCTGTGGCAGGTGGAGTCTCACAGAGTTGCCTGTCGCATTTCCTCAAGAAATTCCTGGACGCCATGTTGCAAAGGATGCCACACTACATCAGATTCCCCAGCACACAGGCAGAACTGCGACTGAATACATTTACCGCAGTCGCAATTCCGCACATTCGATTAATGTCCAGGTCATATGCGATGCGTCATACATTATCACCGACATAGTTGCAAAATTCCCAGGGAGCACCCATGATTCATACATATTCAGGAACAGTGGGATCTATACCCGTCTCATTGCAGGGGAATTTGGAGAAGGTTACCTGCTAGGTAAGTACATGTGACATCTCCTCAAGTAATCACCTGTTGCTGCGATTGTAGACTGTGAATTACTTAATTACCTCTCACACACAGGTGACAGTGCCTATGCAGTGCGCTCTTTCATCCTGACTCCGTACCTGCACCCATCAACCCAAGTGAAAGGCGATACAATGTTGCACATAGATCGACACGCAATGTGGTTGAGCGAGCATTTGGATTCCTCAAAAGCCGGTTCCGCTGCCTGCACAAAAGTGGAGGTGCACGGCAGTACCAGCCCTTGGTCTGCTGCAAAATCGTAGCTGTATGTGCCATGCTGCACAACCTTGCCACTAAGAGGGGGACACCTGTGGAAATGTGTGATTCTGAAGAGGAGGATGAGGATGAGGAAGGTACACAGCCACAGCACAGCAGGCGGCGTTGCTGCAGCAGATGGGAGACAGAGACGGTCAGAGATAACACAAAATTATTTCTGAGTAAGTAACGAGACAAAGCCTGTTAATGCATTTGTGTCGCGGTGTTTAATAGACCTTACAGCAGGCAATTGTCCAGCACACCGTAACATCAGCTATGTGTCCAATGGGTTACGTCACCCACAACCAAATGAAAGTAGAAGGCTGTGTCTATCTCCTGCGCCACCGCACACCAGTGCTGCGTTCAGCATGCTCACTGTCCTCACCAGCGCTGTGTCCTGCAGCAGACCCATGTCTCATACTGCGCGTCCTGCTCTCTGACAAGGGGGGAGTTACAGTGCTGTGACTGCTTGCCTCCTCACTGTCGTCCATATCCCCTGTAGCAGTGGCAGCAATTTGTTGAGTCTGCATCACCTCTACGGCACTGGTGACTGTCACCAGGCCCTGAGTAAACTCACGGCTGCACTTAGCCATTTCAAGCTGCAAGGCCACAGATCTGCGACTGAGCACATGCGTAGCATTGCACAGCCTGTTCACAGACTTAGTGAAGCCTGCAAGTACCTGCCTGTCTCTCCGCCTTGAGGCACGCTCACCATCCATCCTGCCACATAACTGCCTCACTGCCTCCGACACCTCCTTCAATCCCTCTGTCACAGTATTGTTGAGACAGTAGATGGCCTCCTTCATGGTGTCGACCTTCCTATTGTTAGCCATCATTTGTTGCTGAATGGCCCTCATTCTCTTCCCCCGCAGGCGCTGCACATTTAGCATCTGCCCCTCCAGTCCAGAGACACTGGATCCATCAGCGTCAGGACTCTGTTCCCTCTGTCGCCATCTACATGCGCCTGTGGTGGGATTCCTCCATGGGGGACTTTGCCCCAGATGTCTGGGTGTCATCGCCCATTGTGGGCTGTTGGGCTTCCTGCCTGGCCTCCTCTGTGGCATCCATCTCCTGGAGTGTGGCCACTGTGTACCTCTTTGATGGTGGTGGTGGTGGGGATGTTGGTGTGCTGTCTGATGGTGACATGGCTTCCTCCGCAATTGTGTGTTCCTCTCTGGAGGCCTCGCCAGTCTTCCCTTCTGCAGTCCGGGGCGCTGTTCCGCCTTTTCTCCCAGCATCTGTCTGCAAATAAATTTCACAACTGACATTCTAGCTGTTTGTCCTCCGCTAACTCATCTATTGCTGTGTGTGACATGCCTATGCTTATTGGGGGCTGGCTGATTTGCTACCAGTTGTTAGGGACTACATTTCCCATGATGCATTGCTGATCTTACACAAAACATGTTCTGGAGTGGGAATTTTTGCAGGGTATTGGGGTTAGGGAGGGGAGACAGCATGCTGTGCATGCATCTTACCTTGTCTCTTGGATGCTGTTGCTGAGCTATCCACGTCCCCAACGCCACTGACGGTCTCTGGCAGGAGGGTGGACTCTACCAGTTGGTCTAGGGCAGTTGGTGCAGGCGCAGTGGAGCTTCCCCCGCCTGTCTTCCCCGCTTGTTTCTGCCGGTCAGCCACCCTCTCCTTCGCACGTGCCCTCAGGTTGTACCATCGCTTTTTAAAGTCCTGAATTGTGCGATGTGTGGCGCCTATAGCGTTGATCTTCTCCTGGATTTCCAGCCAGATGCTCCTTTTCTGGGACTCAGGGACGTTCAGTGATCTCTTGCCAAAGAGCTGGTCATGGTCTTTGACTACTTCTTCAATGAGGACCTCCAACTCCCCCTCACTGAACTTGTGCTTCCTTTTCCTTCCGGCAGCATCTTTCCCCTTCTCTTATGTGGCCATGGTGCAGTTGCTATGTGGTATCTGGGTGGTGGCTGTGCAACTCCTCTGCTCTTGCTCCTGCTCCCTGTCTCTCCAACAGCTACAGATTCAGTGCACATGCATGGGTGTGGCCACTTCCTGGTTGGGAGGTCATGTGGATGTACAGGATTGGCAGATTCGACAATTACCGATTTTTTTAAATACCGATTCGGTATTACCGATTCGGTATTACCGAATCGGTAATATGGATTCGGTAAAAAAAATTACCAATTTGTAGGGAATCTGTAATTTTTGCGATTATTACCGAATCAGTACTTTTTACCGATTTTTTACCTACATCGGAAATACCGAGTCCTTAATAGCGATTCGGTAAAAATCGCTATTAAGGACTCGGTATTTCGGACTTACCTACATCTGGCCCTTAGAGGACTCTCAGCAATGGTGGAAATCACAAACACATTTTTGTTATTATTCTCATATCAGTCCACAACAAGAGTAATCAGAGACACGGTAAAGTTTAAAAAGTTTATTTTCAACTACGTGCTCTAAGGTGCAGTACTTTGGCTAATATAAGCAGACAAATGATTAAAAACAAAACCATCAGCATTGTTACAATACCATAGAAAATGAAGGGAGAAATCATATTACAAATGATAGTGGAAAACAAATCACATACTACTTTGTGAACCACCCTCCCTTCGCTAGTAAACTAGTTTTATAAAACTAATAGAAGGTCTCTAGGCTTGAATGGGGAACCCCAAACCTCAAAGATCAGCTTAGGTGAATCACATCACAGGATCAGCTCTGCTCTCTGTGTCTGGAAAGGTTTTCTCCAAATGTCTGAATCATGCATGCAAATGCAATATTAAAGGCACCCGAGTTTCAGATATTTGCAGCTGTGTGTGTGTTGTGTCTAGAGTGTGGGCCGATCAACTTAAATTCAACAGCATACATTGTTATTTGATGTTGACGGCTTCTGCCCACAGTGTTCAGACTAAGGTCGCGGTGCACGTCTAGGGATGTGAACAACAGACCGTTCTCATTTGAAGAAAAAGCAAGCAAGCAGTTTTTCTTGTAATAACCGCTACCTGCAGTGTTGTGTGCAAAAGCAGCAAAGTGGCAAGATGGTGTTTTACATCTAAAGCGCTTATGCTAACATAGCAATGTGTGCACATAGAACCTCGTCCTCACAACAGGTGCTGGGAGTTTGTCATTACGAACTCCACAACACTATAATGGCTACTCTGAAGACTGGGAAGTTTGGTATCAAACTTCTCAGCACATTAAACCCACACTGATGCCAGTGTTGGATTTAATGTATAATGCACAACAGAGGGCACCTTAGAGATGCCCCCTGAAACTCGACCAACTTCTAGTGACCTGACTGAGTGGCTGCCTAGGCTGCCACCACCAGACATGTTTCTGGACCCCTGGGTCGAGAGCTGCTGCTCTCGGGGGCCTGGAACAATGCACATCTTGGGATGAGGTGCCAAGCCTTCTCCCCCAGGATGGGCAGGGTTCACGAAGGAGAAGCTTCAAAGGCATGCCGCCTTTGTGAGCCTCTCCATACCATTTGCTGCTTTCAGCAACTGGTCCCCACTGGTTCTACCCCCCACTTTCACTTTGAACTGGCAGGAAAAACAAGTGAGGAAGAGAGGTGCCAACTCCACCCCTCAGGTGGGGGATGCGAGGTGAAGCACAACCTTGAGACCCCACCATCTTGAGAATGGGGGGACCCAGCCAACCTGGGACAGGCTCCTGCCCCCTCCCACTGGAGAGTGGCAGAATAGGGGGTGTAGCCACCCCAGGGAAGGGACCCATTGGTCCCTGCCTTTTACCTACCTGTAACTCCCATAAATAGAGTATTTAGGGGGCACCCTGAACCTTGCTTCCTCAGATCCAGCTTGGCAACAAGAAGAAAAGAAGAAGAAGGACCGAACAGCCGTGCGGCCAGCTAACAAGAGGAAGACGCCCACTGATTTGGCCCCAACCCTACCGGCCTGTCTCACCTCGAACCTGCTCCTGCGAAATCCCGGTGTATCCTGCAGCCAGCAACCTCAAAAACCACGGAGGACCTGACTGCCTTCACTTCCAAAGACTGCTTCTCCTGTGAACACCGGATTTTTTCAACAGCAATCTCTGTCAGCAGCCAGAGACCGCAAATCCAGCCCACTCTGCACCCGCCGAACCCGGCCCGAGTGCGAGTGGAAAAACACCACTAGGAAGTCACCCTGGTGATCCTGACCCAAGATCCAGTGACCCTTGACCTGCCTCAAGCCTCCAGCCGACGCCTGCAGTCTAAATCCAGAAGGCCCCCCTAATCGCGACCAGGAGCTGGTAAGAAGATCTGACCTCAAAAGGCACCCCAGCACACGACGCCCCACAACCTTGTGTGCCCAAACCGATGGTTCCTAACCAACCCTTAAATTACCAACTTACCTCTGCAAGTGGTGGTCTCCAAGTGGTGTTCGCACCCAGAAGTCCTTCGTCTACCTGCCTGCAGTGCTTTTGCAAACTGGAGGTTCCCCATAGAAAACAACAGGGCTCCCGATGTCGAAACAGCACTCTGTACCCGGCCGCCCCAGTGCCGCTGAGGGTGCACCTTTTGTGCTACTTTGTTTCCCCATTTGCCCTGAACTTAACCCTAGGAGCTTTGCTCCCACAACCCAGTGGCCTGCTTGCCAGCAGCCATCAACCGGAGGTCCCCTATCCCCCATTGGATAACATTGGACCTCAAAACTCTGCACCAGGCCGCCCTAGTGCCGCTGAGGGTGCAACAACAGTGCATCACGGACCCTGGGGGACCCCTGAGTCTAACCTCAGAACCTTGACTCCCAGTCGTTTACTTACCTCTGAACCATTAACTTATTTTCCTCCCGTAGGATAACATTGACACTTTTTCTCCAAAAAGTTTCTAAGAGTCGAGTTTTGAAATCTAAAAATATTCTTTAAAAATTGCACAAATAACAAAAACATGTTTACTCACCTGTTTGCAGTAAATGTCCCAGTGCTGAATCTAAGTATCCAGCACTGAGTTAGAAAAGTAACGTGAAAAGTAACTTACCTGCAATTTACTAGAAAAGCCTATTCATTTCAATGTACTGATCCAAAAAGTTTTACGTGTGGAGTTTTGAAATCTGAAAATATTCTTTAAAAATCGCACAAATAACCAAAACTTATTTTCTTACCTGTTTCCAGGAAATGTCCCAGGCTGAATCTAGATATACAGCACTGAGTTAGAAAAGTAACGTAAAAAGTAACTTAACTGTAATTTACTGAAAAAGCCTATTCATTTCAATGTACTGCATTTGCTAAGTGTTGCATACTACTGCTCCCCTGTAAATCAAACAAAGTACAATTTCTATTGCATTTTCAAACTGTTCTATATCCAGTAACTTATCACTGAAAAGTATTTAATGCTTACCTGTGCCAGGAGTGCTTGGTTCTAAAAATAAACAACAGTATATTTTTATATAAAAACAATTGGCCTAGAGATCAGTTCTTGAGTGTGTGAATTCATTTGCTGACTGAGTGTGTACATCAAATGCTTAACACTGTCCTCTGATACTGCCTTACTGCTTGACCCCTCTACCACAAGTAGAGCGTAAGGTTCTATCTAACTTTAACCTCTGCCTACCTCTGGGGTGCCTTGGACTCTATACACACAATACCTCATTTTGGTGTAGTATATATAGAGCCAGTTTCTTACACCTGTGCACAGCACGATTGGAGCCATTGATACCTGCCGTCATTTCAGCATGTGTAGTCAAATGAGGTTCCTCGTGCTGCCAACACGTGTCTACAGCTTATTTAAAGAACAAGCGCACATCAAATATTGCTTAGCCTCGTGTTGTAGAGTGATAACACTTTAGGTTGACCAGAATTGTAAAGCTAAAAACCGGGATATGTCACAAAAATAGAAGAAGGACTACAGTTTTACTTCACACGAGCACCCAGAATGACAGCGCTCCGCAGCAGAGAATTAAAGAATAGGCAGTTAGAACATACATAAAATGCAATTTAAAACCCAGAAGCTTGCCTGTTAATTACATTGCTTTCTTGAAACAACTGGTAACAATCCCTGCTTTGTAAAACATAAAAAAGCACCTCCCACCGTTTTCTGTCGACCCTCTCTAAAAACCGGGACAGGAGCTACATTTCCTGAAATCTACCGGGACAGCTGGTGAAAACCCGGGAAAGTCCAGGCAAATCCGGGATGCCTGGTCACACTATAACACTTAACTGAAGCCTCCGATCCTGAACCGTGCCGCTCCTCCTTCCAGTCTTCGGCATTCGGAAGCGTTTCCAGCAATCTTCGGCACTCAGCAACGTCTTTAGCTGACAGCAGTGCGCTTCGAGTAAGGGGCGTTTCCTCCACGCAGGGACTGTTCTCCTACTTCCTGCTAGAAAAAAGGAAAGAAAGACAAAAGGGGCATATTATCAAGAAACAGCGTTAAAATTATCGCCGCTTTAGCGGCAGTTTTCTGCCGCTAAAGCGGCGATAATTTTAACGCCGTGCTTGATAATATGCCCCAAAAGAGAGTTACGGTAAAAGCGAACCTTAAATTTAAAAACGATATTCATGTCAATGTCTTAAATAACTTTTCAAGTCAAAAATCTTATTGACAATCTTTTATTTTTAGAAAGACTTCTACTTAGAACTCACTTTTAACAAAGACATTTCTACGATCGGTAAGGAACCGATGGGATTTTGTTTGGTAAAGTGCTACAGAATCTAGGCTCTGCTAATGAACATGAACAGAATTTAATGACATTCTTTCAGCCCATGATGCCCCTGTTTATTTCCTGTTGAACACCTGCCACCTGCAGAGTGGGTGTTGATTTTTGCTATAATTCCGTTCTTTGGCTAATAATACATATGCAAGAGTATATTGTCTAATGTTTAATTATTATTTGCTCACAGATCTTTTGCTCACAGATCTCTCCCAACAAATAGATGCTTCTTGTGATAATCATTGTTGATTACCTGATGTGTAAGGTAACTGTTTGTGTCTTAGTTGCAATATATATATATATATATATATATACACATCTATATATATATATATTACCTACTGGCGGTCGCCAGTAGGTAGTTATAGTTAGGACCCTGTTTCCATAGGAAATCCGCAACATTCTATTTGGAATAACTTTGGCGCCGGTCGACGAATCCTCGCGAAATTTTCAAAATAGGTGGGGCGCTACGCTCCGCTCCTACCCTGAAAGTCTCGGGGGGATTCGTCAAGCAGGGGCCGAGAAAAAAGGGGGTCCCAAAACGCGTTTTCCCCATGCATTTTTCCATAGGACCTTTAGACACAGCTACAGCCCGAACGGCTAAACAGAATTACTTGAAATTTGGCAGAGAGGTAGCCATAAGGTCAAGGAAGTGCCTTTTGCAGGTCTGGTGTAAATCTGTTCAGTATTTCCTGAGAAAATAGCATTTAAAAGCATATATATATGTGGGCGGAGCCTAACCACACATCTCATCCTGAGATCTGATTGGCTGTCAGCACTTCATCCAAGAAGTGTTGGCAGCCATCTTGGGACCAATATACATGATAGCACCTCATTAAAAAGCATTGCAGTTAATAGAAGGTTTTAAGACTTTAGTTACATTATAAATCATTTGTTGATGGTACCATACTCATTTTAGGAATTGTGGTATGTTCTAAGGTGATTTCACCATGTGAAAAAGCCTTCTGCTGGGATATCATGATTGAGAGAAAAATATTTTCTCATGCTTTTACCACAGAGGTTTGGAAGGTGATCTATAGGCTAAACTGAGAGCTTATTTTCTGTAAATTCACATTATCTTTCTCAGTCATGTGAGAATGAAGTCTGACATTCTCAGTAAAACATGTACATCCAACAAGGGCAGAGACTGTCAGTTGATTCCTTTGTGTTCTACTGCAGCTTCCCAGAGTGTTCCAAAGAACTACTAGAGCGCTAACAGTCCTACTTATGATAAACGTATGGCACACCTGAAGCCATCTTGCTTGGATTAAAGTGGTAACTCTTAAAACATTTAACTTAAAAAGGAACAAAATGAGGGGGTTCATTTTTCCATAAAAAGTATGATTAGTGCTGCAGAAAGAAAAATTAGGGCACATTTTGAGTGACTTCTCAAATCCTCTTCTATTTCATTAAAAGATTCTGACATGCAGACTGAAACATGCACTTTCAATACCAGCAGCAGTTTTCCCTGGTGAGCAGTAGCTTTACTACAGTGATCTAATGAGCAAAAAGAGTGCTAACATTCTGAATTTATGGCAAATGTGTGACACATCTGAATGCCTTCTTGATGGAATCAAAGTAAAAAACTGAAAGTATTTCCTACTGAGGAGACTGCAGTAAATGAGGAAATTAGGAAACTTCATAACAAATAAGTCTCCCAAGATGGCCACCAGAGACAAAAGAGCCCAAATGTAGCCCAAATATCACCCAGATGTAGCCCAAGTATAGCCCAATGACAGAATGTCCCAGAATGTTCTTAAAAACAACTAGAGCGCTTACTGTCTTCATTATGACAAAAGTATGGCACACCTGAAGCCATCTTGATTGGAATAAACTGGTAACACTTAAAACATTTAATTTAAAAAGGAACACAATGAGGAGGTTCATTTTGCCATAGAAATTATGATTAATGCTGAAGAAAGAAAATGAGGGCACATTTTGAGTGACTTCTCAAATCCTCTTCTATTTCATTAAAAAATTCTGACATGCAGACTGAAACATGCACTTTTAATACCAGGAGCAGACTTCCATGGTGCAGTAGTTTTACTACAGTGATCTAATGAGCAACTAGAGTGCTAACATTCAGAATTTATGGCAAATGTGTGACATATCTGAATACCTTCATGATGGAATCAAAGTAAAAAACTGAAAGCATTTCCTACTGAGGAGACTGCAGTACATGAGGAAATTAGGAAACTTCATAACAAATAAATCTCCCAAGATGGCCACCGGAGACAAAAGAGCCCAAATGTAGCCCAAAATCACCCAGATGTAGCCCAAATATAGCCCAATGACAGAAGTGTGCAAAACACTTATTATTTTGTGTTTTTGCAGTGTTATATAGTGCAGACTTGTCAGGTATTGGAGTGCTTTACATGAGCATTGGTTACATCACACAAGAACAAATTCATTTTGGTTGTAGACATGGGGAGACTAAGTGATTTGACCAGAATCACAGAATGTCGAGCTGAAGCAGAAACTTCAACCTGGTTCCCCAGTTGCAAAGTCTGCAGTTCTGGAAGTAACACCACATCCTCTCCCCTAAGTGCAACATTTAATCAAGTGGTCAACTGGATAAAAAAACATAAAGATAACAAATAATTTAAAAGTGTTGTCGCTATTTGAAAACTCAGAAAATATGTCCTTATTTTAGTCTTTTAGAGCACTAACCATAATTTTGATGCCAATAAGACCCTCTCATATATGTAATTTCTAAAGGAAATGCTCTAGGTATTACAGTTTTGATTACATCAAGATGATGTCAGGCGTTCCACACTTTTGTAATAAATATAGAATGTTAGCAATCTAGTTGTTCATTAGGATACTGTTGAGAGGCAGGGGCCAGGGGCACGGACTCTGAAAATTGAAGGCAGGTAGGAGGGTGTAAAGGCAACAATTTAACCACACTGAGCAGGCAGGAAGGGCCGTGGAAGCACAACAGACTATGGAGGGCAGTGGAAAGGGGGGCAGGGGCAACAAACCAACAATACAGGACTTGCAAGAGAGGCTGTTGGAGGGAAGATCTATTACGGGTCAAGGAAGCTAGGGGCAGTCCCCAGATCCCCGGGAGCCACCACAGAACTGAGCAGGAGAGTGAGTCAGGGACAAAAGGGGCACCTTAATTTGAGCCGGGGTGCCTAGGAACGCTTGCTCCAAAAATGAAGAAAACAGACATATGAGACATGGAATTGGAGGCAGAATACAATGGCAGTTTAATGAGAAGATGCAACTTCAAAGAAACCGCAGAATAGAGACATAAAGTACAAAATACAGAATCCAGATAATCATACAGCTGTCATAATATTCTCTGTATCTCAATTAATGTACTGACAGAGAGAGAGAGAAAACACATCTATAAATGCATCATGAGAAACAAGTTACACCAAGGAAAATGTTACCTAGGAACACTCACGTTTACTCTTAGAGCAAGCATTCCTGCAATTACAATACAAAATCTTTTAAATGCAAAAGTAAAGAGAACAATGGTTAAACATAACATGACATTTCATATAGGTAAAATAGAATAAGATACTTCAAGCAAAGCAGAGCAAGACATTTTAAGCAAAGGAAGACAAGAGCTCCCAGCTCTTGGGGAAAACCTGCACTGCCTGTTAACCTACATACAGACGGCGAGGTAGTCCGTCGATATCTGTGGGTGCTCACTTTTTATATCATTTTGTGGGCTCCTTTGCACGCTACATCTACCTACGTATGCTACCCAAAAGCTTCGTCTGCAGATTTTACCAGACATTTCGTCATTTACCCACTTAATGCTGACAATGGACTGGGTGAAAAGGTCAGTCTCTCAGGCCAATCGCTTATCGTAAGTTCCATAGAGCAAGCAGAAAATAATGGGTATTGTACGGGAATTCAATATATTCATGTATAAAATCTCCTCAGTTCTCCTAACTTGACGCTCTGCGGTTGCCACTTCCTTAAAAGCGGGAAACCTGCCCAGGAAGCAAGTACCAGTCCAGGAGGCAGCCTACTGTATGTCGACAGCTTCAGGGGGATGTTGAACTTTGATACCGAGCACGGAGCACTCGGGTAGGGTGGGGGCTACTAGTTTGGATCAGAAGGCCTCGCAGACCTGCCTTCAGACTGCTATACACTAAAATTGCAGAGCTATGGTCAATTTAACAAAGAGGCCTACATATTGAACAGAAGGGCCTACACAGGGGTTTTATGCTGGCTGAGTGGTAAGGATGTCTCAGGATAATTATATAGCAACACAGGACCCGCTGGTCAATTTAATACGGCCTACAAATGCAGCTGGCAGGGCAAGGACAAGGGTCTCATACTTCAGGTGTGGACAGAACGGGTCAGGGGCCCCCTGTGATACAAAATCTACCCTCCTTCAAGGCTGTGGCAATGTAATAGACCATTGTGGGCAGAAGGAAGAGGCAATGGTAGTACAACCATACATGCCAACAGACCCGATTCAGCCAGGAAACGTCCAATGTTTTTAAGCTCAAATGGGCTTTATTTGATCTGTCTCCTGTCTACAATATCCTCTTTTTCAATGTAACTCAAAGGGGAAAATCAATACCCCAGTTTTTTTTCAAAATCTCCCTCTTACCAAGTTCAAAATGTTCGCAAGTATGATACATTGGATCATGGAAGGAAATGGGATAGGGACATGGACTTGGATAACAGAGGACAGGAGGGACATGGAGAGGTGCACCAAACTGACCCTGCAGGGCAGGCATCAGGGTTTGCAGCAGCACAATACACCACACAGGGCATGCAGGACGGGAGTGCAGCACAACAATCCATAGAAAGCAAGAGGGAGGGGACAGGACCATGCACATGGACAACAGAGAACAGAGGGGCAAGAGGCAATGGTAGCTAGCTGACCATAATAGACAGACAGGAGAGAAAGCTGCAGCATAACAGACCATAAAGGGCAGGAGGGACGGATCAGGGGCATTACAATGGAACAGACAAGCCAGGAGGGAGGGAGTAGGGCTGGGGGCAAGGGGGCAGGGCAGGAGCGGCAAGATAGCCATGGAGGTCAGGCAGGATGGGCACTAGAAGCAAGACACACCATGAAGAGCAACAGTGAGACTGTGATGGCATACACACAGACCATGGAGGGAAGGTGGGAGGGGGTCAGGGGCAGCTAACTGACCACACAGGGAAGGTGGGAGGGGCCATGGCAGCACAGAAGACCATGCATGGCAAGTGGGAGGGCTAGTGGCAGCACAATGGCTATGATGGGCAAGAAGGAGGGTGGAGGGGCATGCACAAAGGACGATGGAGGATAGAAGGGAGGGTCAGGACCTGTGCACAGACAAGAAAGTTCAGGGGAAGGGACCTCACAACAGACCACACGGGGCAGGCAGGAGGAGCAGTTGCAGCACAACAGACCAGGGAGGGCAGAAGGGTGTGGCAGTACAATGGACCATGTAGGACAGGAGGAAGAGGATAGGGGCATGGCATGTGGACAGGCAGGGTGGAGGTGGCAGGGACAGGTTACAGTCATCTGACAATGCTAGGCAGGTGGGAGGGGAGTGGCAGCTCAACAGAACACTCAGAGTAGATAGGAGTGGCAGGTCCATGGGACATGGTGGGCAAAAAGGATGGAGCAGGGGCATGCACAAAGACATCGGAGGGCAGGGGGAAGGAGAATAGGGGCAGCAAGCTAAGCACAGAGTTTAAGCAGGAGGTCAATGATGGGGCATAGAATCGGGAAATGGAGGGCAGGAGGAGTGGACTGGTACATCATACTAAATTGAGGGCAGTGGCAGCACATCAGACCATGCATGGCAGGAGGGAGGAGGCTAGTCCATGGATTCACACAACAGAGGATAGGGAGGAAGGGGATGGGGCAGCAAGCTAACTGTTCAGAGAAGGCGGGTATTAGGAACTTTATTGTTTTTAAAACATTGTGTCTGTGCGAACTACTTAAAATATGAACAAGTATGCAGCATAATCTCACTTTTATTCAGGAAGAAGAGGACGTTTGTGACTGTGACTCCGGGCTCACTTGGCAGAAACACCCCCTGACCCTCCACCCCCTATCGCAAAATGTAATGCCCGTGAAAAGGGTAGGTGAACACAGTGTTATATAGAACATAGTCCTGAGAGCACGATTGAAAATGAAAACTAGATATAGTGTATGGTATAAACTATGCACCAAAAAGTGTGATATAAGATGAACCGGGCGTGAAATATAATATGCAATACATTGTGCGCAATGACAGATTCATTGGAGAGCGCGAGATAGCACAGGCACTAGCGCGTGCTATGCGATATGCGCCTTGGAGCGTAATATGCACAGGGCAGTGTTGTGTAACCTAACTAGTCTCTAAAGTTGTAATATAAAATATGTGCTGGGGAGTGTAACGTTGCATATGCACTGTGACAAAGATATGGATCCCAGATTGTAATATGTATGGCATAGCACTGTGCGTTATAACATAGGCATCGAGAAAGGCACGTTAGATGGGGCAATATAACCCGTGCGAAGACAAGTGTGGCATGACATATTCACGTGGTGGTGTTACAGTGCACATGGGCTAGAGAGTGTCATAGCATATGCACTAGCTAGTGGAATACAACACAGAGGTGTGTGGCACTCGGCAGGCAATGGTGGGTGTAACACAGCATTGGGCTCTGTCAGGAGCACGCTGTGACTCTCAAGTGATGTTCGTCCCCTTTCCAGAGAGTAAAATAAAAATATTACACATCCGGCAGTGGATGTGTGTTTTATTAACCGTGAGGGGGGTTTCTTGCATAGTTTTGGTCGAATTTTTGTCGAATCCCCTTTGAATGGCTTGGTGTGCATGTGTATTAAATGTGCCCGTCAATAGCTACCCATGTTTGTATAAATAAACGACAATGGTGTCTATCAGGATTAGGCACGGTAGGGCATCAGACATGTCAGAGCTTCACTAGTGGTGTAAATACATTCCACGTGGATTCATTGCATGCATAGTCGCCTTTTAATGAATATCACGCAAATCGTCATGGTGATAGGTACGTACGGTTTGTCCAGCATGTCCTAGGTGTGTCTATAAATATATATTTTTTAAAAATAATAAAAAACAGTGGCCGGCCCTGGGGATTGGGGTCAAAAAAATATAATTAGGAGACTGGCCCTGGGGGATGGGGTCATCAGGGCCAATAAATTAGAATAAGAAGGGGAACCAAACAGCCCCCCTTCTTAAAAAACTAAAATAAATAAAAGACTGGCATCGTGCCAGAGGCCATGCCCCCTCCGTGCAGCACTCTGCAAACGCGCCCCCAACAGGCATCTCCAGTATGCGCCAGGGAGCTGCGCTGCAGCTAGGTGTTCTGAGGCCAAGCCCCTTTTTACACCTCTCTGCAACGCAGCTCTGTGGCGCTTACTGGAGGTACCTAGTGGTCTAGTTTGACCCTAGGGACCCTTAGGATTCAGGGGGACTTAATCTCTCAACTTAGAACAGCCACAGGGCGCGTTTACACAGTGGTGAAGGGAGGGGACGGGGCCTGAGGTGACGTGTGCAAACACGCACTATGGCACGTTTTAAATTGGGGATATAATTTCCCTTCAATACTGTGGGCCCCTGGGGGCTAACTAGCCCACCAAGTGCTTCCAGTAAGCGCCACTGAGCTGCATTGCAGAGAGGTGGTCCAGGCCGTGCCATTTTTTACACCTCTCTGCAACGCAGCTCTGTGGCACTTACTGGAGGTACCTAGTGGGCTAGTTGGACCCTAGGGACCCTCAGGATTCAAATGAACTTAATCTCCCAACTAAAAATGGACACAGGGCGTGTTTACACAGTGGTGAAGGGAGGGGACGGGGCCTGAGTTAACGTGTGCAAAAACGCCCTGTGGCCTGTTTTAAGAGGTAGTTTTAATCCCCATGCCCTATTATACACTAGGGGCTTACAGAGGAGGTCATGCTAATCACAGGGGGACCCCAACGCATAATGTTCCCTAGTGTATGTAGGTGTTTTCACTGTATTCTAAGTGTCTTTTAACATAGCACCGGCTCTAGGACTGGTTAGTCAGACTCAGTTACCACCAGTATCCGTCTGAAAAAGTTGAGGGTACAGGATGATTTTGCAACAAGGCTTCTTTCTGCTCTTCTTTTTGTTCTTTCTGCACGTTATCCTTCTTCCTGCACTTATCTTCGTATTTGAGGACTTCTGTTGCTTCTTTCTGCACTTCTTTTGTTTCTTTCTGTGCATTTTTTCTTCTTTCTTCACATGTCCTATCTCTGTAGGCATAGTTAGAAATTAGCATTTAAAAAACCTTTGAAATTCACAGAAAAAACCATAGGTTTCAGGCACGTTATAGTTAGGAATTAGCATTTAAAAAACCTCAGAAATTCACTGAAAAAACCATAGGTTTCAGGGGTGTTATAGTTAGCTGGACTTTTCACTTGTACAAAACCATTGAAATTCCCCCGTTATAGTTAGTTCAGCTAACTATAACTCGCGCGCCCGCAATGCACTGCTGATGACGTCACATATTACATCACTCATGACATGGTCAGTGACATCACTCATGACATCACTGATGACATCTCAAATGACATCACTGATGACATCACTGATGACATCATCCTTGTGATAGAGTGGCAGACCTCCTCTCACCCTAATATAACCTTTGATACACACATTCAAAAATAGAGACTAAAATTTTCAAAACAATGGACATACCAATACCAGTTACAACAACCTCTTCAGTAATTCTAAGATCCACATACACATCCACTCATTCACCAACAGTCCTATACAGTCACTCATACATGTACTCACTCATCATATGTACTCATACACCTATACATCCTGTTACACAATGCCACTCATCCATAGAGTTACTCACACACATAGTCACTCATGCTAATAAAGAATCAAACATACATTTACTTGCATATACAGTTATACACACACCACCATACTTACTTCTACGGAAACTTACACATACTTAGTCTTTTAAACAATCACTTATAGAAACACATACTTATTCATACAGGAACTCTTTCAATCTCTCACTCTCACATATACTCACATATATACACCAATAGTCACATATACTAGTTTAAAACATATGTAGTTACTCATAAAGACACTATTGAGACAGTCATTCACTCACTAACACACCCATACACACACTCATCCACCCATACAGTCCTGCACACATGCTGTGTTCAACACATACAAACAGTGAGTCACTCATTCATGCACCTATGCACTACGTAATACCCCCCACCGAACCATGCAGACACTCAGACTGATACTCAAAAAACCAACTAATAACCTATATAGACACCCATGTAGCTACTCACCAACCCATGCAGCCACTTATACACAAAGTGAGAGACTGATACAGATATTTACATATTTAAACATTACTCACTAAGCCATGTATTCACTATGATACACTTAATCAGTCAGTTACACAATCAATTTTTCAAAAACAAATCATCCATTTAGACACTTATATACCCATTTATTCTTCCATCGACCTTGAGATATACATATATAAAACATATTTAATTTTCAGAAAAACACACATTCACTGGATGATGTCATCAGTGATGTCATCAGTGATGTCATTTGAGATGTCATCAGTGATGTCATGAGTGATGTCACTGACCATGTCATGAGTGATGTAATATGTGACGTCATCAGCAGTGCATTGCGGGCGCGCGAGTTATAGTTAGCTGAACTAACTATAACGGGGGAATTTCAATGGTTTTGTACAAGTGAAAAGTCCAGCTAACTATAACACCCCTGAAACCTATGGTTTTTTCAGTGAATATATATATATATATATATATATATATATATATATTCAGTGAAAAAACCATAGGTTTCACACACGTTATAGTTAGGAATTAGCATTTAAAAAACCTTAGAAATTCAGTGAAAAAACCATAGGTTTCACACATGTTATAGTTAGCTGGACATTTTACTCGTAAAAAACCAATGAAATTCCCCCGTTATAGTTAGTTCAGCTAACTATAACTCGCGCGCCCGCAATGCACTGCTGATGACGTCACATATTACATCACTCATGACATGGTCAGTGACATCACTCATGACATCACTGATGACATCTCAAATGACATCACTGATGACATCACTGATGACATCATCCTTGTGATAGAGTGGCAGACCTCCTCTTCCCCTAATATAACCTTTGATACACACATTCAAAAATAGAGACTAAAATTTTCAAAACAATGGACATACCAATAACAGTTACAACAACCTCTTCAGTAATTCTAAGATCCACATACACATCCACTCATTCACCAACAGCCCTCTACAGTCACTCATACATGTACTCACTTATCATATGTACTCATACACCTATACATCCTGTTACACAATGCCACTCATCCATAGAGCTACTCACACACATAGTCACTCATGCTAATAAAGAATCAAACATACATTTACTTGCATATACAGTTATACACACACCACCACACTTACTTCTACGGAAACTTACACATACTTAGTCTTTTAAACAATCACTTATAGAAATACATACTTATTCATACAGGAACTCTTTCAATCTCTCACTCTCACATATACTCACTTATATACACCAATAGTCACATATACTAGTTTAAAACATATGTAGTTACTCATAAAGACATTATTGAGACAGTCATTCACTCACTAACACACCCATACACACACTCATCCACCCATGCAGTCCTGCACACATGCTCTGTTCAACACATACAAACAGTGAGTCACTCATTCATGCACCTATGCACTACGTCATACCCCCCACCGAACCATGCAGACACTCAGACTAATACTCAAAAAACCAACTAATAACCTATATAGATACCCATGTAGCTACTCACCAACCCATGCAGCCACTTATACACAAAGTGAAAAAATGATACAGATATTTACATATTTAAACATTACTCACTAAGCCATGTATTCACTATGATACACTTAATCAGTCAGTTACACAATCAATTTTTCAAAAAGAAATCATCCATTTAGACAGTAATATACCCATTTATTCTTCCATCAACCTTGAGATATACATATATAAAACATATTTAATTTTCAGAAAAACACACATTCACTGGATGATGTCATCAGTGATGTCATCAGTGATGTCATTTGAGATGTCATCAGTGATGTCATGAGTGATGTCACTGACCATGTCATGAGTGATGTAATATGTGACGTCATCAGCAGTGCATTGCGGGCGCGCGAGTTATAGTTAGCTGAACTAACTATAACGGGGGAATTTCATTGGGTTTTTACGAGTAAAATGTCCAGCTAACTATAACATGTGTGAAACCTACGGTTTTTTCACTGAATTTCTAAGGTTTTTTAAATGCTAATTCCTAACTATAACGTGTGTGAAACCTATGGTTTTTTCACTGAATTTCTAAGGTTTTTTAAATGCTAATTCCTAACTATAACGTGTGTGAAACCCATGGTTTTTTCACTGAATTTCTAAGGTTTTTTAAATGCTAATTCCTAACTATAACGTGTGTGAAACCCATGGTTTTTTCAGTGAATTTGCAAGGTTTTTTAAATGCTAATTTTTTTTTTCTTCTATTTTTTTTAAACATATTTTTTTTTTAATTTTCTTACCTTTTATAAAGACTATGGTTAAATTTTTAAAATTCTTTAATATGTTTTTTTTAATATATTTTTTAAAATAAACATGTAAAATTTATTTGCAGTACATTTTTTCTATTTTTTTTATTATTTTTTTTTAGTACGCGTACCGTAAGCTTACGGTAAGCGTACGGTTTACGCAACGCCCGTAATTTTTCTACGCTGCTTGCGTATAGTTACGCAATTTGCGTAGCCGCGCGTACTCCGCGTGGGACGCGTGCGCGCGTACGCTACACGCGCACGTTACGCGGAAGTGTCGGGTAGTGACTGTTATGCGCATGCGCGCAAGCGCGTGTCTTTTTTACGCGCATGCGCACTTTTGCCGTAAGCGCACCGTAAGCTTACCGTAAGCGTACGGTAGGTCATGTGATCATGAAACACAACTTTTAATTGGTTGAAACTACTTTCAGTTCTAGAACTCTCCTACACCACACCCATTCCTCTCATTTCTGCTTGTGATCCCTTAGGAGAAGGAGCTGGGTTGTCTTTGTGATACGATGGCAGAACAGCAGAGCTCTTCTGAGAGTGAGGCTAGCACTAGCAGCACTACCTTGAGCCAGAGAGCGAGGAAACAAAAGCCCTCTTATGTATGGGATTATTTTACTTTTCCTGAAGGCCAGCAAAAGGTAAATGCACCTTTAGTAACTTGTAAGCTGTGTAAGCGTGTACTTTCAAGAGGTAATCCTGACAAGAAGTATTCCTTTGGGAATCATACCATGAAGAGACACCTCAAGGATGTACACAGAAGGACACATGCTCGACTTTTTGGAGGTAACTCTTCAGAAAGTCAACCAAGCACATCCACAGCAGCTCAGCCTGGACCATCATCTGCAGGGCTGACTCCTTCTTCTGCAGGTCAGGTGAGCCCTTCATCTGTGGGGGGAGCATCTCCTTTTGCTGGCCCTCTGGAAATTAACCCTCGATTTCTGAGGGTTGATATTCGATGCGCCTCTTGTCATGATCTAATTTGTCATAGGGAGACCAGTGTTTCCCAAGTGAACAACAAAATAGATCAGCACACTTGTCGCTTTGACTAATTTTCCCAGTCTTTCTTTCCTCTGTCCCTGCATGAACACAACGGCTCTTTTAAGAGCCAACCTTATCTTTCATCTTTTTTTTACATATGTTTTTTAAAAACTTTTTTTTTTTTTTTTTTACCGTACGCGTACGGTACGCGTAATTTTTTTTTTTTTTTTTAAAAAACACTAAAAATCAATTATCACATTACAAGGTCCTTGAGAGACTACAATTATTATTATTGACTTACCATACCCACTCAAAAAAATATTTATTCATTTGTTTTAAAAAAAAATTGCTTTAAAAATGGTTCTAGTTTTCGAACTTTTTCTATATCAATCTGAAAAAAAAGAAAAAAGTATTAATATTTTTAAAACATTTTATAATACAGTACACATATTTATATATTTTTCAAAAAATATTTTTGCCTTATTTTTGCTGTTTTCAGAATATATTGCATTTCACTATAAATTGTGAAAGCAATTGCATTCATCATTTTACAGCGGGCAAAAAAATGGCTCCCCCTTTCCATCTAATGTAACTGTGAAATCACCAGAGCAAAACGCAATAAATCTCTGCCTGTAATTCCTATTTGCACACAGAGTCATGTTTTCACATTAGTCACAAAACGAAATTTCTTTGCCAATTTGAAAGCACACTTACTGCTCTTTTTTTTTGGCAAGTGAAAATCACTTTTACAGACTGACACATTATGAATCCACTTTTTTGATTTTTTTAAATGCACATGTCCAAACTGCTTTTTCAGACCAGCAACATGTGTAACCTGGGTGGCTGCCTACATTCCAGCAAGGGCAACCAGCCTTAGTGATGCTGAATGTATTTGCATTACAGACTGAAACCTGAAAACCCCACTCGCTTGTAAATACTGTGCATGATTATACATGGCAAGCAGCTGGGTGTGTGCTAAGAGTCTGCTTCTTCCCCCAAAAAATCGCTCCCCCTTTTTCCTACTAATGCAACTGTGAAATTACCAGAGAAAAACGCAATAAATCTCTGCCTGTAATTCCTATTTCCACACAGAGTCATGTTTTCACATTAGTCCCAAAACGAAATTTCTTTGCCAATTTGAAAGCACACTTACTGCTCTTTTTTTTTGGCAAGTGAAAATCACTTTTACAGACTGACACATTATGAATCCACTTTTTTGATTTTTTTAAATGCACATGTCCAAACTGCTTTTTCAGACCACCACCATGTGTAACCTGGGTGGCTGCCTACATTCCAGCAAGGGCAACCAGCCTTAGTGATGCTGAATGTATTTGCATTACAGACTGAAACCTGAAAACCCCACTCGCTTGTAAATACTGTGCATGATTATACATGGCAAGCAGCTGGGTGTGTGCTAAGAGTCTGCTTCTGCACCAAAAAATCGCTCCCCCTTTTTCCTACTAATGCAACTGTGAAATCACCAGAGCAAAACGCAATAAATCTCTGCCTGTAATTCCTATTTCCACACAGAGTCATGTTTTCACATTAGTCCCAAAACGAAATTTATTTGCCAATTTGAATGCACACTTACTGCTCTTTTTTTTGGCAAGTGAAAATCACTTTTACAGACTGACACATTATGAAACCACTTTTCAGGTTTTTTAAAAAGCCCATATCCAAACTGCTTTTTCAGACCACCACCATGTGTAACCTGGGTGGCTGCCTACATTCCAGCAAGGGCAACCAGCCTTAGTGATGCTGAATGTATTTGCATTACAGACTGAAACCTGAAAACCCCACTCGCTTGTAAATACTGTGCATGATTATACATGGCAAGCAGCTGGGTGTGTGCTAAGAGTCTGCTTCTTCCCCCAAAAAATCGCTCCCCCTTTTTCCTACTAATGCAACTGTGAAATCACCAGAGAAAAACGCAATAAATCTCTGCCTGTAATTCCTATTTCCACACAGAGTCATGTTTTCACATTAGTCCCAAAATGAAATTTCTTTGCCAATTTGAAAGCACACTTACTGCTCTTTTTTTTTGGCAAGTGAAAATCACTTTTACAGACTGACACATTATGAATCCACTTTTTTGATTTTTTTAAATGCATATGTCCAAACTGCTTTTTCAGACCACCACCATGTGTAACCTGGGTGGCTGCCTACATTCCAGCAAGGGCAACCAGCCTTAGTGATGCTGAATGTATTTGCATTACTGAGTCCAACCTCAAACCCTTAAACTATTCTTTTTTTTTCCAGTACACCTTAATTTATCGTGAAAACATAGTCCATATTATTTTACATGTTCCTCACATTTAAATTTCTCCCAAAACAGAAAATGATAAACGCAACTTCAACAAAAGGATTTCCATTTCTATTATTCATTTCTTAATTTACCATATACATCTCCTCTCAAACTCTAACCTCACCTTTAAAATTAGTTAGTTGTGAAAGAAATGTGGCACTCAAACAGCAGATTAGCAGAGCCAGGATCTCAGAGCTGTACACCTCTCTCCTCTCAGCAGAACCAGATAATGGCAAACTTTCCCTCTATTTTTCCACACATATACATGTAAGTTTCAATTCTCAGTGCTTCCCCCTTTTTTTCAAATGTAATCACACATTTCTATTGGTTGAAAACCAACCCTTTTCCAAAAGTACCCTGCCCCCAACTTGACTTCTGCCTAGTACCCTTCCCCCAACTTGACTTCTGCCTGCTACCATAGCAACAGCTCATGGAACACTGCTGTGTGGAGTTAGGTCAGAAGTTCGCCACACAATGTTTCAATTCCACAGAGCAAGAGTGCTTGACTTTTCAAACCTAACAGCAAATCCATAGTACTGTTCTTTGGTAACACATTTTTCTGTACCAATACAAAACATGCTTCTATTAATTTACACATACAGCCTAGTTTTTATTCTAGAATGGTATGAAACAGCCAATCAGTTCTTTTTTTATGAAAAAAATATGTATGCCTCCATTTCCAAATTGTCTTTCTTTTCTTATTGCCATTCTACTGAAAGACACCTCCTGAGTGCATCCAGTTCTCCTTTGAAGATGTTCACAGTGTGGATTGTAGGGCACAGCTATGTCTTCTGGAGTGAAAAGTTTGCAGAGAAAACAGGTATGGTGAGAGACCTTGCTTTGCCAAATGTAGACATTAAATGGATTGGTCAGAGAGGGTTAAAGTGGCACCAATTGATGCCATTGGTGAAATCCTTCATGCAAATCCAACACCCTGACCTCATAATAGTGCACTGTGGTGGCAATGACCTAGGCACTTTGACTGGGGTAGGTCTGGAAATGCTTATGAAGGACACCTTTGCACAACTGTTTTCACTTTTCCCTAAAACTGCCTTTGTGTTTTCTAACATATGCCAAAGGCAAAAATGGAACTGGTCCAATCATTTCTGTCCGCAGATTGACAAAGCAAGAAAGCACGTCAACAAATCTGTTTCTGCTTTCCTCCGTGACTATGGTATGGGTTCCATTTACCACAACAACTTGCGTTACGACATGCAAGACATTTATAGAGGAGATGGTGTGCACTTCAATGATGAAGGGAACAGAGTCTTCCTCTTGAACCTTAGACTCTGCATCGGTACTTACTTGTAGGTACCACTAAAAAATCACTTAATAAACACAACGGCTCTTTTTAGAGCCCCCTAATATCTAAACTCTTAAATCTGCATTTTATTTCTTTTTTAATTTATTTTTTCTTCCGTACGCTTACCGTAAGCTTACCGTACGCGTACCCCGTGATTTTTTAAAAAATCAATAAATGTTTTCTTTGAACTTTACAGTCCTTCTTTGACCCCCTCACAAATGTAAGGGGGTCTGTAACTCTCCTCCTTGCCCCCTTTTCTTGTTTTCACTCTTTTTATTTCTGAGTGAAACACACAAAATGGCGGCCGCCGCTTCCTGGTTTCGACCGATTCGAATGTTTACTAAGATCTAAGAGCCAATCAGAATCGCGCTCGCGCACGCCACCGTACGCGTACGGTAAGCTTACGGTACGCGTACCGTAAGCTGGCTCAGATATATATATTGATTTAAAGGCTATTTTCTCAGAATCTACTGAACAGATTTACACCAAACCTACAAAAGGCACTTCCTTGACCTAGGGACTACCTCTCTACCAAATTTCTAGTAATTCTGTTCAGCCGTTCGGGCTGTAGCCCTGTCTAAAGGTCCTATGGAAAAATGCATGGGAAAAACGCGTTTTGGGACCCCCCTTTTATCTCAGCCCCCGCTTGACGAATCCCCCCGAGACTTTCAGGGTAGGAGCGGAGCGTAGCGCCCCACCTATTTTGAGAAATTCGCGAGGATTCATCGACCGGCGCCAAAGTTATTCAAAATAGAATGTTGCGGATTTCCTATGGAAAAGGGGTCCTAACTATAACTACCTACTGGCGACCGCCAGTAGGCAATATATATATATATATCTATATATATATATATATATCTATATATATATATATATATATATATATATATATATATATATATATATATAATCTACTGGCGGTCGCCAGTAGATAGTTATAGTTAGGACTGTGTTTCCATAGGAAATCCGCAACATTCTATTTGGAATAACTTTGGCGCCGGTTGACGAATCCTCGCGAAATTTTCAAAATAGGTGGGGCGCTCCGCTCCGCTCCTACCCTGAAAGTCTCGGGGGGATTCGTCAAGCGGGGGCTGAGAAAAAAGGGGGGTCCCAAAACGCGTTTTTCCCATTCAATTTTCCATAGGGACCTTTAGTCCAAGGTACAGCCCGAACGGCTGAACAGAATTACTTGAAATTTGGCAAAGAGGTAGTCCTCAGGTCAGGTATGTGCCTTTTGCATATATGGTGTCAATCTGTTCAGTAGTTCCTGAGAAAATCAAAAGTAAAATCACATACATATCTGGGCGGAGCCTAACCACACATCTCATCGTGAGATCTGATTGGCTGTCAGTACTTCATCCAAGAAGTGTTGGCAGCCATCTTGGGACCAGTATACAAGATAGCACCTCATTAAAAAGCATTGCAGTTAATAGAAGGTTTTAAGACTTAAGTTACATTATAAATCATTTGTTGATGGTACCATACTCATTTTAGGAATTGTGGTGTGTTCTAAGGTGATTTTACCATGTGAAAAAGCCTTCTGCTGTGATATCACAAACCATGTTTGAGAGAAAACTATTTTCTCATACTTTTCCCACAGAGGTTTGGAAGGTGATCTATAAGCTAAACTGAGAGCATATTTTCTGTAAATTCACATTATCTTTCTCAGTCATGTAAGAATGAAGTTTGACATTCTCAGTAAAACATGTACATCCAACAAGGGCAGAGACTGTCAGTTGATTCCTTTGTGTTCTACTGCAGCTTCCCAGAGTGCTCTAAAGAACAACTAGAGCACTAACAGTCTTACGTATGACAAAAGTATGGCACACCTGAAGCCATCTTGATTGGAATAAAGTGGTAACACTTAAAACATTTAATTTACAAAGGAACAAAATGAGGGGGTTCATTTTGCCATATAAATTATGATTAGTGCTGCAGAAAGAAAAATTAGGGCACATTTTGACTTCTGAAATCCTCTTTTATTTCATAAAAACATTCTGACATGCAGACTGAAACATGCACTTTGAATACCAGCAGCAGACTTGCCTGGTGAGCAGTAGCTTTACTACAGTGATCTAATGAGCAACTAGAGTGCAAACATTCAGAATTCATGGAAAATGTGTGACACATCTGAATGCCTTCTTGATGGAATCAAAGTAAAAAACTGAAAGTATTTCCAACTGAGGAGACTGCAGTAAATGAGGAAATTAGGAAACTTCATAACAAATAAATCTCCCAAGATGGCCACCAGAGACAAAAGAGCCCAAATGTAGCCCAAATATCACCCAGATGTAGCCCAAGTATAGCCGAATGACAGAATGTCACAGAGTGTTCTTAAGAACAACTAGAGCGCTTACTGTCTTACTTATGACAAAAATATGGCACACCTGAAGCCATCTTGATTGGAATAAACTGGTAACACTTAAAACATTTAATTTAAAAAGGAACACAATGAGGGGGTTCATTTTGCCATAGAAATGATGATTAGTGCTGAAGAAAGAAAAATTAGGGCACATTTTGAGTGACTTCTCAAATCCTCTTCTATTTCATTAAAAATTCTGATATGCAGACTGAAACATGCACTTCTAATACTAGCAGCAGACTTCCGTGGTGAGCAGTAACTTTACTACAGTGATCTAATGAGCAACTAGAGTGCTAACATTCAGAATTTATGGCAAATGTGTGA
The DNA here is from genome assembly GCF_964204655.1 of Triturus cristatus. NCBI lineage: Eukaryota > Metazoa > Chordata > Amphibia > Caudata > Salamandridae > Triturus > Triturus cristatus. The sequence continues at coordinate 1,321,352,640 of NC_140590.1, forward strand.
CATATCTGAAAACCTTCTTGATGGAATCAAAGTAAAAAACTGAAAGCATTTCCTACTGAGGAGACTGCAGTAAATGAGGAAATTAGGAAACTTCATAACAAATAAATCTCCTAAAATGGCCACCAGAGACAAAAGAGCCCAAATGTAGCCCAAATATCACCCAGATGTAGCCCAAATGTAGCCCAATGACAGAAGTGTGCAAAACACTTATTTTTTGTGTATTTGCAGTTTAATATAGTGCAGACTTGTCAGGTATTGGAGTGCTTTACATGAACATTGGTTTCATCACACAAGATCAAATTCATTTTGGTTGTAGACATGGGGAGATTAAGTGATTTGACCAGAATCACAGAATGTTGAGCTGAAGCAGAAACTCCAACCTGGTTCCGCAGTTGTAAAGTCTGCAGCTCTGGAAGTAACACCACACCCTCTCCCCTTGGATGCAACATTTAATCAAGTGGTCAACTGGATAAAAAAACTAAGATTACAAATAATTTAAAAGTTCTTTGTCGCTATTTGAAAACTCAGAAAATATGTCCTCATTTTAGTTTTTTAGAGCACTAACCATATTTTTGATGCAAATAAGACCCTCTCATATATGTAATTTCTAAAGGAAATGCTCTAGGCATTACAGTTTTGATTACATCAAGATGACGTCAGGCATTCCACACTTTTGTAATAAATATAGAATGTTAGCAATCTAGTTGTTCATTGGGATACTGTTCGATCAATCACGGCATTTGTAAAGCGCGCTACTCACCCGGGAGGGTCTCAAGGCACTGGGGGAAGGGGAAATGTCACTGCTCGAACAGCCAGGTCTTGAGCTGCTTCCTGAAGGAGAGATGGTCTTGGGTTCGCCGAAGGTGGGTGGGGAGGGAGTTCCAAGTCTTGGCTGCCAGGTAGGAGAAGGATCTTCCTCCGGCGGTGGCTCTGCGGATGCGTGGAACGGTGGCGAGGGCATGGCTGGTCGATCGTAGCTGGCGGGTGGGCGTGTAGAAGGTCATGCGGTCATTGAGGTACTTGCGGCCCAGGTCGTGGAGAGCCTTGTGTGCGTGGGTGAGGAGTCTGAACGTGATTCTCTTGCTGATGGGGAGCCAGTGCAGGTCTCTCAGGTGTCCGGTGATGTGGCTGTGTCGGGGGATGTCCAGGATGAGTCGTGCGGAGCCGTTCTGGATGCGTTGGAGTCTTTTTTGAAGTTTGGCTGTGGTTCCGGCGTAGAGGGTGTTCCCGTAGTCCAGTCGGCTGGTGACGAGTGCTTGGGTGACGGTCTTCCTGGTTTCGGTGGGGATCCATCTGAAGATCTTGCGGAACATGCGCAGGTTGTTGAAGCACGAAGATGTGACGGCGTTTACTTGTCTGGTCATCGAGAGGGAGGAGTCCAGGATGAAGCCCAGGTTGCGTGCGTGGTCTGTTGGTTTGGGAGCGGTGCCCAGGGCCGGGGGCCACCAGGAGTCGTCCCAGGCAGAGGGTGATGATCCCAGGATGAGGACCTCCGTCTTGTCCGAGTTCAGTTTGAGGCGGCTGTTCCTCATCCAGTTGGCGACGTCTTTCATCCCTTCGTGTAGGTTGGCTCTGGCGGCGGTGGGGTCGTTGGTGAGGGAGAGGATCAGCTGGGTGTCGCCGGCGTAGGAGATGATGTTGAGGTTGTGTTGGCATGCGATGGCTGTGAGGGGGCTCATGTAGATGTTGAAGAGGGTTGGACTGAGTGAAGATCCTTGTGGTACGCCGCAGATGACTTCGGTGTCCTCGGATCTGAAAGGGGGAGGCGGACTCTCTGGGTTCTTCCGGCGAGGAACGAGATGATCCATTCCAGTGCTTTCTCTCGGATTCCAATGTTGCTGAGGCGCTTCACTAGGGTGCGGTGGCAGACAGTGTCGAACGCCGCAGAGAGGTCCAGGAGGATGAGGGCCGCTGTTTCCCCGTTGTCGATCAGGGTTCTGATGTCGTCGGTGGCTGCGATTAGGGCGGTCTCGGTGCCCTGGTTGGCCCGAAATCCAGACTGCGAGGGGTCGAGGGAGCCGTTTGTCTCGAGGAAGGCGGCAAGCTGTCTGTTGACGGTCTTCTCGATGACTTTGGCCGGAAAAGGAAGGAGCGAGATGGGACGGTAGTTCTTGAGGTCGGAGGGGTCTGCCGTTGGTTTCTTCAGGAGGGCGGTCAGCTCGGCGTGTTTCCAGCTCTCCGGGAAGGTGGCGGGGTGGAAGGAGGAGTTGATGATGTCCCGGAGATGGGGTGCGATGATGGCATCGGCTTTGTTGAAGACGTGGTGTGGGCAGGGGTCGGTTGGAGATCCGGAGTGGATGGAGTTCATTGTGCGAGTGGTGTCTTCGGTGCTGATCGGGGTCCAGTTGCAGAGGGTGGTGGTGGCGGGCGTTGGTTCGGTGGTAGGGTGCGTTGTCTGTGCGTCGAAGCTGTTGTGTATGTCGGCGATCTTGCGGTGGAAGAACGAGGCGAGTGAGTTGCAGAGGTCTTGCGAGGCAGTGATGTCGTTGTATCCGGCGCTGGGGTTGGAGAACTCTTTGACGATGCTGAAGAGTTCCTTGCTGTCGTGGGCGTTGTTGTCAAGTCGTTCTTTGAGTGCCGACTTCTTGGTGGCGCGGATCAGCTGATGATGTTTTCGGGTGGCATGCTTGAGGGCGGTCCTGTTGTCTGTGGTCTGGTCATGCCGCCAGGCTTTCTCGAGGGTGCGGCAGTTTTTCTTGGATTCCTTGAGTTCGTTGGTGAACCAGGGGGTTTTCTTGCTGCCGGGTCTGCTGGGAGGGTTCTTTAGTGGTGCGAGGTCATCGGTGCAGGCGGTCAGCCACTTGGTGAGGTTGCTAGCTGCTTCGTTGGGGTCCGTTGTGCTGGCGGGAGTGTTCTGGCTGAGGGAGGCGGTGAGCTGCTCGGCGGTGATCTTGCTCCAGCTCCGGCGGGGGGCCTGTTGCGGGTGGTGGTGGGTCGTAGTTCTTCTGAAGTTGAAGTGGACGCAGCTGTGGTCGGTCCAGTGGAGTCCGGTGGCGTGGCTGAAGGAGATGTGCTTGCTGGATGAGAAGACGGGGTCAAGCGTGTGGCCGGCGTAGTGGGTGGGGGTGTTCACCAGTTGCTTGAGTCCGAGGTTGGCGAGGTTGTCCAGCAGGGCGGTGGTGTTCCTGTCATTGTTGTTCTCCAGGTGGAAGTTGAGGTCCCCTAGGAGGATGTAGTCAGTGGAGGGGAGGGCGTACGGGCTGATGAAGTCTGCTATGTCTTCGCTGAATTGTGTGCGTGGTCCCGGGGGTCTGTAGATGAGGGTGCCTCGGAGGGTGGTCTTGGGGTCAGTGTGTATCTGGAAGTGCAGGTGTTCGGCGGCGGTGAAGGTTTCGTCGGAGTTAGTCGAGAGGCCAGGGGCACGGACTCTGAAAATTGAAGGCAGGTAGGACAGTGCAGAGGCAACAATTTGACCACACTAGGCAGGCAGGAAGGGCAGTGGCAGCACAACAGACTATGGAGGGCAGTGGAAAGGGGAGCAGGGGCAACAAACCAACAATACAGGACTGGCAAGAGAGGCTGTGGCAATATAATAGACCATTGTGGGCAGAAGGAAGAGGCAGTGGTCATACAACCATACATGCCAACAGACCCGTTTCAACCAGGAAACGTCCAATGTTTTTAAGCTCAAATGGGCTTTACTTGATCTGTTTCCTGTCTACAATCTTCTCTTTTTCAATGTAACTCAAAGGGGAAAATCAATACCCCAGTTTTATTTCAAAACCTCCCTCTTACCAAGTTCAAAATGTTCGCAAGTATGGTACATTGGATCATGGTAGGCAGGAGGAATTGCGGTAGGAACATGGACTCGGATAACAGAGGACAGGAGGGACATTGAGAGGTGCACCAAACTGACCCTACAGGGCAGGCATCAGGGTTTGCAGCAGCACAATACACCACACAGGGCATGCGGGACGGGAGTGCAGCACAACAATCCATAGAAAGCAATAGCGAGGGGACAGGACCATACACACAGACAACAGAGAACAGAGGGGAAAGAGGCAATGGTAGCTAGCTGACCATAATGGACAGACAGGAGAGAAAGCTGCAGCATAACAGACCATAAAGGGCAGGAGGGACGGATCATGGGCATTACAATGGAACCGACAAGCCAGGAGGGAGGGAATAGGGGTCTGCACATGGAAACAGAGAGCTGGGGTCAAGGGGGCAGGGCAGGAGCAGCAAGATGACCATGGAGGTCAGGCAGGATGGGCACTAGAAACAAGACACACCATGGAGAGCAACAGTGAGACTATGATGGCATACACACAGACCATGGAGGGAAGGTGGGAGGGGGTCAGGAGCAGCTAGCTGACCACACAGGGAAGGTGGGAGGGGCCATGGCAGCACAGAAGACCATGCATGGCAAGCGGGAGGGTTAGTGGCAGCACAATGGCTATGATGGGCAAGAAGGAGGGTGCAGGGGCATGCACAAAGGACCATGGAGGATAGAAGGGAGGGTCAGGACCTGGGCACAGACAAGGGAGTTCAGGGGAAGGGGCCTCACAACAGACCGCGCGGGGCAGGCAGGAGGAGCAGTTGCAGCACAACAGACCAGGGAGGGCAGAAGGGTGTGGCAGTAAAATGGACCATGGAGGACAGGAGGGAGGGGATAGGGGCATGGCATGTGGACAGGCAGGGTGGAGGTGGCAGGGACAGGTTACAGTCATCTGACAATGCTAGGCAGGTGGTAGGGGAGTGGCAGCTCAACAGAACACTCAGAGTAGATAGGAGTGGCAGGTCCATGGAACATGGTGGTCAAAAAGGATGGAGCAGGGGCATGCACAAAGACATCGGAGGGCAGGGGGAAGGAGAATAGAGGCAGCAAGCAAAGCACAGAGGCTAAGCAGGAGGTCAATGATGGGCCATAGAATTGGGCAATGGAGGGCAGGATGAGTGGACTGGTACATCATGCTAAATGCAGGGCAGTGGCAGCACATCAGACCATGCATGGCAGGAGGGAGGAGGCTAGTCCATGGATTCAGACAACAGAGGATAGGGAGGAGGTGGATGGGGCAGCAAGCTAACTGTTCATATAAGGTGGGTATTAGGAACTTTATTGTTTTTAAAATGTGTGTCTGTGCGAACTACTTAAAATATGAACAAGTATGCAGCATAATCTCACTTTTATTCAGGAAGAAGAGGACGTTTGGGACTGTGACTCCGGGCTCACTTGGCAGAAACATCCCCTGACCCTCCACCCCCCATCGCAAAATGTAATGCCCGTGAAAAGGGTAGGTGGACGCAGTGTTATATAGAACATAGTCCTGAGAGCACGATTGAAAATGAAAACTAGATATAGTATATGGTATAAACTATGCACCAAAAAGTGTGATATAAGATGAACCGAGGCGTGAAATATAATATGCAATACATTGTGCGCAGTGACAGATTCATTGGAGAGCGCGAGATAGCACAGGCACTAGCGCTTGCTATGTGATATGCGCCTTGGAGTGTAATATGCACAGGGCAGTGTTGTGTAACCTAAGTAGTCTCTAAAGTTGTAATATAAAATATGTGCTGGGTAGTGTAACATTGCATATGCACTGTGACAAAGATATGGATCCCAGATTGTAATATGTATGGCATAGCGCTGTGCTTTATAACATAGGCATCGAGGAAGGCACGTTAGATGGGGCAATATAACCCGTGCGAAGGCAAGTGTGGCATGACATATTCATGGGGTGGTGTTACAGTGCACATGGGCTAGAGAGTGTCATAGCATACGCACTAGCTGGTGGAATACAACACAGAGGTGTGTGGCACTCGGCGGGCAGTGGTGGGTGTAACACAGCATTGGGCTCAGCCAGGAGCACGCTGTGACTCTCAAGTGACGTTTGTCTCCTTTCCAGAGAGTAAAATAAAAAGTATTACACATCCGGCGGTGGATGTGTGTTTTATTAACCGTGAGGGGGTTTCTTGCATAGTTTGGTCGAATTTTTGTCGAATCCCCTTTGAATGGCTTGGTGTGCATGTGTATTAAATGTGCCCGTCAATAGCTACCCATTTTTGTATAAATAAACGACAAGGGTGTCTACTTGGAGAGTATCCACCAGCGGGGGCGCCGGGATTAGGCACGGTAAGGTGTCATACATGTCAGAGCTTCACTAGCGGTGTGAATACATTCTACGTGGATTCATTGTATGCATAGTCGCCTTTTAATGAATATCACGCAAATCGTCATGGTGATAGGTACATACGGTTTGTCCAGCATGTCCTAGGTGTTTCTATAAATATATATTTTTTTTAAAGAATAAAAAACAAAGGCTGGCCCCGGGGGATGGGGTCCCCGGGGCCATAAGTGGCCTGAGGAGGGGGGCAACACAGCCCCCCTCCTAAAGAATAAAAAAAGAAAAAAAAGGCCATGACCTGGGGGTTGGGGTCCCCGGGGCCGATTAAGGCCTTGGGAGGGCCAAATTAATTTTTTTCAACAAAAAAAATTAGGGTGCAGGCCCTGGGGGATGGGGTCCCCAGGGCTAATAAATTAGAAAAAGAAAGGGGGCCACACAGCCCTCCTTCTTAAAAATAAATAAATAAAAGACCGGCATCGCGCCGAAGGCCACGCCCCCTCCTTGCAGCACTCTGCAAACGCGCCCCCTGGCCAGTTGTAAGTTGAGGAATTAATTCCCCTTCAATACTGAGGGTCCCTGAGGGCCAACTAGCCCAACAGGTATCTCCAGTATGCGCCAGGGAGCTGCGTTGCAGACAGGTGTTCTGAGGCCACGCCCCTTTTTACACCTCCATGCAAAGCAGCTCTGTGGCGCTTACTGGAGGTACCTAGTGGGCTAGTTTGACCCTAGGGACCCTTAGGATTCAAGGGGACTTAATCTCTCAACTCAGAACTCTCACAGGCCCTGTGGCGCGTTTTTAAGTTGGGGAAATAATTCCCTTTCAATCCTGAGGGACCCTGGGGTCCAACTAGCCCACCAGGTGCTTCCAGTAAGCACCACTGCTCTGCGTTGCAGAGAGGTGGTGCAGGCCGTGCCACTTTTTACACCTCTCTGCAACGCAGCTCTGTGGCGCTTACTGGAGGTACCTAGTGGTCTAGTTGGACCCTAGGGACCCTCAGGATTCAAGGGGACTTAATCTCCCAACCTAAAACGGCTACAGGGCGTGTTTACACAGTGGGGAAGGGAGGGGACGGGGCATGAGGTGATGTGTTCAAACACGCCCTGTGGTGCGTTTTAAGAGGTAGTTTTAATCCCCTGCCCTATTATATACTAGGGGCTTACAGAGGAGGTCATGCTAATCACAGGGGGACCCCAACACATAGTGTGCCCTAGTGTATGTAGGTGTTTTCACTGTATTTTGAGTGTCTTTTAACATAGCACCGGCTCTAGGACTGGTTAGTCAGACTCAGTTACCACCAGTATCCGTCTGAAAAAGTTGAGGGTACAGGATGATTTTGCAACAAGGCTTGTTTCTGCTCTTCTGTTTGTTCTTTCTGCACGTTATACTTCTTCCTGCACTTTTCTTCGTCTTTGAGGACTTCTGTTGCTTCTTTCTGCATTTCTTTTTTTTCTTACTGTGCGTTTTTCCTTCTTTCTTCACATGTACTATCTCTGTAGGCATAGCTAATAATTAGTATTTAAAAAACCTTTGAAATTCACTGAAAAAAACATAGGTTTCAGGCACGTTATAGCTAGGAATTAGCATTTAAAAAACCTTAGAAATTCACTGAAAAAACCATAGGTTTCAGGGGCGTTATAGTTAGCTGGACTTTTCACTCGTACAAAATCATAGAAAATCCCCCGTTATAGTTAGTTCAGCTAACTATAACTCGCGCGCCCACAATGCACTGCTGATGACGTCACATATTACATCACTCATGACATGGTCAGTGACATCACTCATGACATCACTGATGACATCACTGATGACATCATCCTTGTGATAGAGTGGCAGACCTCCTCCCCCCCTAATATAACCTTTGATACACACATTCAAAAATAGAAATTAAAATTTTCAAAACAATGGACACACCAATACCAGTTACAACAACCTATTCAGTAATTGTAAGAGCCACATCCACATCCACTCATTCATCAACAGTCCTATACAGTCACTCATACATGTACTCACTCATCATATGTACTCATACACCTATACATCCTGTTACACAACGCCACTCATCCATAAAGTTACTCACACACATAGTCACTCATGCTAATAAAGAATCAAACATCCGTTTACCTGCATATACAGTTATACACACACCACCACACTTACTTCTACAGAAACTTACACATACTTAGTCTTTTTAACAATCACTTATAGAAACACATACTTATTCATACAGGAACTCTTTCAATCTCTCACTCTCACATATACTCACTTATATTCACCAATAGTCACATATACTAGTTTAAAACATATGTAGTTACTCATAGAGACACTATTGAGACAGTCATTCACTCACTAACACACCCATGCACACACTCATCCACCCATACAGTCCTGCACACATGCTGTCTTCAACGCATACAAACAGTGAGTCACTCATTCATGCACCTATGCACTACGTAATACCCTCCACCGAACCATACAGACATCAGACACTTATACTGATACTCAAAAAACCAACTAATAACCTATATAGACACTCATGTAGCTACTCACAACCCATGCAGCCACTTATACACAAAGTGAGAGACTGATACAGATATTTACATATTTAAACATTACTCACTAAGCCATGTATTCACTAAGATACACTTAATCAGTCAGTTATACAATCAATGTTTCAAAAACAAATCATCCATTTAGACACTTATATACCCATTTATTCTTCCATCGACCTTGAGATATACATATATAAAACATATGTAGTTTTCAGAAAAACACACATTCACTGGATGATGTCATCAGTGATGTCATCAGTGATGTCATTTGAGATGTCATGAGTGATGTCATGAGTGATGTCACTGACCATGTCATGGGGGATGTAATATGTGACGTCATCAGCAGTGCATTGCGGGCGCGCGAGTTATAGTTAGCTGAACTAACTATAACGGGGGAATTTCTATGGTTTTGTACGAGTGAAAAGTCCAGCTAACTATAACGCCCCTGAAACCTATGGTTTTTTCAATGAATATATATATATATATATATATATTGAACACAGATTCTTCTGAGATCAATGTAAGTCTAACATTCAAAAACAGAAACAGATGATAGGTCTTCTTATTCATTCGTTTTTATTCTTGTTCCGTCAGAAGTCAAAGTTCACAAAAATAACACACAAAGTGCCAACACGTGTTTCGCGACAACTGCGCTTCTTCAGGGCTGTCACATAAACAGAAAATAGTATACTTTAGAACTCATAAGGACATTCTTTTTCATTTACAAACTACACACATTTTGAAAAAAATCAATATTCAAATAAAGAGGAACTCCATCTTTGTATTATTCATATATACATACTTGTTTGTATACAAATTACACATACATTGTATAGATCAATATATTCAAATTATTACAAATAACATGATAGCTCACCTGGTCAGAAGATGTATACTCATGTGTTTACAGCGTTAGGAGTTCGAATCCCAATTTTAGATGCTAGGTATTGTCTTATTTTATTTTATTTTTCTCAAAAATATTATGTTACCATTTATTTTGTATTGATAAAAACAAGGCATATATGGGTTCGACTGATTAATGTTTTACAATCAAAATTATTTTACGTATTTACCGGCAATCCTGATAATGTATTGAAGTGAGGTGGCACTTTAAATATTTTCCCGCCGTTTTTCCTATCTACCAATTAGAGGAGGAGTATAAATAGAAGTAGGGTAACACCGTTTGGTTCACTTGCTGAACAGACGGATCGAGTTCTGGATGCTAATCGATTGAGCGGTAAGAAGGAATCCATGCGTACCCGCATTTGAGTCTAACTGTGGGGATTTAAATATTGCTTGCTTAGATGAAGCTGTACTTTTGCTTGCTACTCTCAGAACTTATCTGATAGTAAATAGAAAGGTATTTGACCTGTGGTGATCTACTTTCAGTACTATCTTCATTATTTGCAGTGTTGTTCTATCTAGATGAACACTGCACTCATAACGCCGTATTAATTGTGCATAGATGGTCTGTAGTGAACATTGATAGTAGAGTGGAACCCAGTAGACAGCTTGGTATTACTTTTGTAACACAGGAATTATATCTGCAAGTCCAGGGTAATAAATTCAAATAACCTATCCTTCTAATTACACATCTTGTTTACAAATAACATGATAGCTCACCTGGTCAGAAGATGTATACTCATGTGTTTACAGCGTTAGGAGTTCAAATCCCAATTTTAGATGCTAGGTATTGTTTTATTTGGAATTATATTTGCAAGTCCAGGGTGATCTAAAAGTTTGCTCGAAATTATTGTTTTTTAGATCTTATCATGGAGCGCTAAATATATAAATCTTCAATTTGACCGGATTCTAATTGACTAATATTGATTAGTGGAATTTGAACATAAATAAGGTGAGATTATTTTATTTTAGTTTGGTATAAATAAACGTGGGTCTAATCAGACAAGTCATTGAACATTATATTAAATAATAGATTTATCCCTTAGGAACTGGTTTTAAAATAGGAAGCCTGATATAATTTGGAACAACATTGGAGCCACTCTAACAGAGATTACATAAGGAATCAAAAGGTACACATTTTTTTCGTCCATTAAACCGATTATTAGATCACATAGCTATTAAATACTCACATTTACAAAATTTCGAGCTTAGGCCAGTCCTCCATGAATCCCCCGAATTACTGAATTACCCAATTATCACTTTTCTCTTTCTTTCTCTTTTCACTCCTTTTTCCAACTCCTTTCTGTATTGAGTTACGGGGTACTGTTAAAATGTATAATGATGGAGTTCCTCTTTATTTTAATTTGAATATATTGATCTATACAATGTATGTGTAATTTGTATACAAACAAGTATGTATATATGAATAATACAAAGATGGAGTTCCTCTTTATTTGAATATTGATTTTTTTCAAAATGTGTGTAGTTTGTAAATGAAAAAGTATGTCCTTATGAGATCTAAAGTATACTATTTTCTGTTTATGTGACAGCCCTGAAGAAGCGCAGTTGGCACGAAACACGTGTTGGCACTTTGTGTGTTATTTTTGTGAACTTTGACTTCTGACGGAACAAGAATAAAAACGAATGAATAAGAAGACCTATCATCTGTTTCTGTTTTTGAATGTTAGACTTACATTGATCTCAGAAGAATCTGTGTTCAATATACTGTACTACACTGGTGGGGACCAGTGTCTGAGACTATTTTAAGCGCCGGGCAATTGACCTGTAACCCACAATCTTTTTATTCTCAATATATATATATATATATGTATTACCTACTGGCGGTCGCCAGTAGGTAGTTATAGTTAGGACCCTCTTACCATAGGAAATCCGCAACATTCTATTTTGAATAACTTTGGCGCCGGTCGACGAATCCTCGCCAAATAGGTGGGGCGCTGCGCTCCGCTCCTACCCTGAAAGTCTTGGGGGGATTCGTCAAGCGGGGGCTGAGATAAAAGGGGGGTCCCAAAACGCGTTTTTCCCATGCATTTTTCCATAGGACCTTTAGACACAGCTACAGCCCGAACGGCTGAACAGAGTTAAATGAAATTTGGCAGAGAGGTAGTCCTCAGGTCAAGGAAGTGCCTTTTGTAGGTTTGGTGTAAATCTGTTCAGTAGATTCTGAGAAAATAGCCTTTAAATCAATATATATATCTGAGCCAGCTTACGGTGCGCTTACGGTGCGCTTACCGTACGCGTACGGTGACGTGCGCGAGCACGATTCTGATTGGCTGATAGATCTTAGTAAACATTCGAATCGGTGGAAACCAGGAAGCGGCGGCCGCCATTTCGTGTGTTTTAGTCACAAAAAAAAAGGGAGATAACTTGAAAAGGGGGCAAGGAAGAGAGTTACAGACCCCCTAACATTTGAAAGGGGGACAAAGAAGGACAGAAAAGTACAAAAAAACATTTATTAATTTTTAAAAAAATCGCGGGGTACGCATACGGTAAGCTAACCGTACGCGTACGGTAGAAAAAAAAAAAAAAATGAAATGAAATGCAGATTTAAGTGTTTAGATATTAGGGGGCTCTAAAAAGAGCCGTTGTGTTTATGAAGTGATTTTTTAGTGGTACCTACAAGTAAGTACCGATGCAGAGTCTAAGGTTCAAGAGGAAGACTCTGTTCCCTTCATCATTGAAGTGCACACCATCTCCTCTATAAATGTCTTGCATGTCGTAACGCAAGTTGTTGTGGTAAATGGAACCCATACCATAGTCTCGGAGGAAAGCAGAAACAGATTTGTTGACGTGCTTTCTTGCTTTGTCAATCTGTGGACAGAAATGATTGGACCAGTTCCATTTTTGCCTTTGGCATATGTTAGAAAACACAAAGGCAGTTTTAGGGAAAAGTGAAAACAGTTGTGCAAAGGTCTCCTTCATAAGCATTTCCAGACCTACCCCAGTCAAAGTGCCTAGGTCATTGCCACCACAGTGCACTATTATGAGGTCAGGGTGTTGGATTTGCATGAAGGATTTCACCAATGGCATCAATTGGTGCCACTTTAACCCTCTCTGACCAATCCATTTAATGTCTACATTTGGCAAAGCAAGGTCTCTCACCATACCTGTTTTCTCTGCATACTTTTCACTCCAGAAGACATAGCTGTGCCCTACAATCCACACTGTGAACATCTTCAAAGGAGAACTGGATGCACTCAGGAGGTGTAATTCAGTAGAATGGTAAAAAGAAATGAAAGACAGTTTGGAAATGGAGGCATACATATTTTTTTTTATTTTTTTTTAAATGATTGGATGGTCCATATCATTCTACAATAAAAACTAGGCTGTATCTGTAAATTTATAGAAGCATGTTTTGTATTGGTACAGAAAAATGTGTTACCAAAGAACAGTACTATGGATTTGCTGTTAGGTTTGAAAAGTCAAGCACTCCTGCTCTTTGGAAATGAAACATTGTTTGGTGAACTTCTGACCTAACTCTGCACAGCAGTGTTTCAAGAGCTGTTGCTATGGTAGCAGGCAGAAGTCAAGTTGGGGGAAGGGTACTAGGCAGAAGTCAAGTTGGGGGAAGGGTACTTTTGGAAAAGGGTTGATTTTCAACCAATAGAAATGTGTGATTACATTTGAAAAAAAGGGGGAAGCACTGAGATTTGAAACTTACATGTATATGTGTGGAAAAAGAGAGGGAAAATTTGCCATTATCTGGTTCTGCTGAGAGGAGAGAGGTGTACAGAACAGAGATCCTGGCTCTGATAATCTGCTGTTTGAGTGCCACATTTCTTTCACAACTAACTAATTTTAAAGGTGAGTTTAGAGTTTGAGAGGGGATGTATATGGTAAATTAAGAAATGAATAATAGAATTGGAATTCCTTTTGTTGAAGTTGTGTTTATCATTTTCTGTTTTGGGAGAAATTTAAATGTGAGGAACATGTAAAATAATATGGACTATGTTTTCACCATAAAATAAGGTGTGCTGGTATAAATAAGGAATACTTTAAGGGTTTGAGGTTGCACTCAGTAATGCAAATACATTCAGCATCAGTAAGGCTGGTTGCCCTTGCTGGAGTGTAGTCAGTCACCCAGGCTACACATGTTGTTGGTCTCAGAAAGCTGTTTGGTATTGCTCTGGTGATTTTACATTTGCATTAGATGGAAAGGGGGAGGTATTTTATTCTGCAGAAGCAGACTCTTAGCACACAGCCAGCTGCTTATCCTGTGGAATCATGCACAGTATTCACAACCAAGTGGGGTTTGAGGTTTCAGTCAGTAATGCAAATACATTCAGCATCACTAAGGCTGGTTGCCCTTGCTGGAGTGTAGTCAGTCACCCAGGTTACACATTTTGCTGGTCTGAAAATGTTGTTTGGACATGTGCTTTTTTAATAATCTGAAAAGTTGATTCATAATGTGTCAGACTGTAAAAGTACTTATCACTTGCCAAAAAAAAGAGTAGTAAGTGTGCTTTCAAATTGGCAAAGAAATTTCGTTTTGTGACTAATATGAAAACATGACTCTGTGTGCAAATAGGAATTACAGGCAGAGATTTATTGCGTATTGCTCTGGTGATTTTACATTTGCATTAGATGTAAAGGGGGAGCATTTTTTTGTGCAGAAGCAGACTCTTAGCACACAGCCAGCTGCTTATCATGTGGAATCATGCACAGTATTCACAACCGAGTGGGGTTTAAGGTTGCAGTCAGTAATGCAAATACATTCAGCATCACTAAGGCTGGTTGCCCTTGCTGGAGTGTACTCAGTCACCCAGGTTACACATGTTGCTGGTCTGAAAAAGCAGTTTGGACATGTGCTTTTTTAAGAATCTGAAAAGTGGTTTTAAAATGTGTCAGACTGTAAAAGTATTTATCACTTGCCAAAAAAAAGAGTAGTAAGTGTGCTTTCAAATTGGCAAAGAAATTTCGTTTTCTGACTAATATGAAAACATGACTGTGTGTGCAAAGAGGAATTATAGACAGAGATTTATTGCGTATTACTCTGGTAATTTTACATTTGCATTAGTAGGAAAGGGGGAGCTATTTTTTTTGTGCAGAAGCAGACTCTTAGCATACAGCCAGTTTCTTATCCTGTAGAATCATGCACAGTATTCACAACCGAGTGGGGTTTGAGGTTGCACTTAGTAATGCAAATACATTCAGCATCACTAATGCTGGTTGCCCTTGCTGGAGTGTAGTCAGTCACCCAGGCTACACATGTTGTTGGTCTCAGAAAGCTGTTTGGTATTGCTCTGGTGATTTTACATTTGCATTAGATGGAAAGGGGGAGGTATTTTTTTCTGCAGAAGCAGACTCTTAGCACACAGCCAGCTGCATATCATGTGGAATCATGCATAGTATTCACAACCGAGTGGGATTTGAGGTTGCAGTCAGTAATGCAAATACATTCAGCTTCACTAAGGCTGGTTGCCCTTGCTGGAGTGTACTCAGTCACCCAGGTTACACATGTTGCTGGTCTGAAAATGTTGTTTGGACATGTGCTTTTTTAAAAATCTAAAAAGTGGATTCATAATGTGTCAGACTGTAAAAGTACTTATCATTTGCCAAAAAAAAGAGTAGTAAGTGTGCTTTCAAATTGGCAAAGAAATTTTGTTTTCAGACTAATATGAAAACATGACTCTGTGTGCAAAGAGGAATTACAGGCAGAGATTTATTGCGTATTAATCTGGTAATTTTACAGTTGCATTAGATGTAAAGGGGGAGCTATTTTTTTGTGCAGAAGCAGACTCTTAGCACACAGCCAGCTGCTTATCCTGTGGAATCATGCACAGTATTTACAACCGAGTGGGGTTTGAGATTGCAGTCAGTAATGCAAATACATTCAGCATCACTAAGGCTGGTTGCCCTTGCTGGAGTGTAGTCAGTCACCCAGGTTACACATGTTGCTGGTCTGAAAAAGCAGTTTGGACATGTGCTTTTTTAAGAATCAGAAAAGTGGATTTAAAATGTGTCAGACTGTAAAAGTATTTATCACTTGCCAAAAAAAAGAGTAGTAAGTGTGGTTTCAAATTGGCAAAGAAATTAGGTTTTCAGACTAATATGAAAACATGACTCTGTGTGCAAAGAGGAATTACAGGCAGAGATTTATTGCGTTATGCTCTGGTAATTTTACAGTTGCATTAGTAGGAAAGGGGGAGCTATTTTTTTATGCAGAAGCAGATTTTTAGCACACACCCAGCTGCTTATCCTGTGGAATTATGCACAGTATTCACAACTGAGTGGGGTTTGAGGTTTCACTTAATAATGCAAATAAAAACATGTAAAATATTATGGACTATGTTTTCACCATAAATTAAGGTGTAGTGGTATAAATGAGGAATACTTTTAGGGTTTGAGGTTGCAGTCAGTAATGCAAATACATTGAGCATCAGTAAGGCTGGTTGCCCTTGCTGGAGTGTAGTCAGTCACCCAGGTTACACATGTTGATGGTCTCAGAAATCTGTTTGGTATTGCTCTGGTGATTTTACATTTGCATTAGATGGAAAGGGGGAGCTATTTTTGTATGCAGAAGCAGACTCTTAGCACACACCCAGCTGCTTATCCTGTGGAATCATGCACAGTATTCACAACCGAGTTGGGTTTGAGGTTGCAGTCAGTAATGGAAATACATTCAGCATCACTAAGGCTGGTTGCCCTTGCTGGAGTGTAGTCAGTCACCCAGGTTACACATGGTGCTGGTCTCAAAAAGCAGTTTGGACATGTGCTTTTATCAGAATCTGAAAAGTGGATTCAAAATGTGTCAGACTGTAAAAGTACTTATTACTTGCCAAAAAAAAAGAGTAGTAAGTGTGCTTTCAAAATGGCAAAGAAATTTCGTTTTCTGCCTAATTTCAAACCATGACTCTGTGTGCACACAGGAATTGTTTTTAGATATTTAATTTGTGATGGTGTAATTGTGATTTTCACTTGTAGGAAAGGGGTACATAGTATTTTAAGATTTGAAAAGATCATAAAAAATGTAGTAATATATTTAAATAAAATAAAGGAATTTTTTTTTAGTTTTTTTCAGGTATTGCTGAAGAGCAGTGAACAAAATTTAAGATGCCTACAAAATCCAGACAAAGGAAAAACCACAAAAAAATCTATATTTGAAGACAACTGGCGGACCTAAGTTAGCTGGAGATGCTCATGTTGGGAAAAAGAGAAAGTCTTCTGGTAAGCAGACAAAATTTTTTTTAAAGAACATCTTCAAAAAAAGGAAAAATGTACAAAATGTCTGTACTGGAAAGAATCTTTTCAATAGAAAAGAACAGGAAAAAATTGAGAATTTAGTTAATGCAAATATACCTTCTGCAATAACAAAGATTAACTTAAACAGAAAAACAGCGTTTAAAGAGATACGTAGAAAAATGTTTCAGAGAAGAGTTATGTCCAATTTGATAAAGGATGTAAAGAAATATAAGAAAAAGGCAAAATATTACAAGAGAAAAAAAGAAATTGAAGCCATTGCAGCAAAGGCATTAGAATTAAAAAGGAAACTATTCATTTTAATTTTGAATAGGATGCGTACATTAGATAAAATGGTCAATGTACTGAAATCACAAAGCAAAAGGAAAAGAGTAGTGAAAAGAACAAACTTTTGTAAAGTGTTTTTAGGAGAATGGATGCATAGTTCAAGTAGTGAACCTTTTTTTAATGAAGAGAGTTATTTTCAAAGTAATAGTTTGCTGCATGCAGTTGACACCAGAGGTCGTGCTTACGAAGTGAAAAATGGTTGTATAATGGAGAAGGAGAAAATGGTTCCAAGAGATGAGGTACAAGTGATGGCGGATGAGGCTATGGGGAGACGTCCTAAAGCCCCAGTGTACACTTGGAATTGTAGTAGTATTTGCACTGTGCGTCAGGAATCTATTGATAAATTTCGTGAGTTTCTAAGAGAATATAGTAAAAAAAGTGTAAAACAGAAGATTAAGGTGCTTCAAAGTCTAGATTCATGCAGAGTGAGAGAGAATACTGGTTTGCAGGGTCATTCTCTGGCTTGTCTATCTAGAAAAGTGTGTAATAGTGTTTTCCATCATTTTAGGATGCTGGCTGTTCATCATACTGAAATGAGAAAGTTTGTGAGACGGTTGTATTTTGCTAAAAGTCCAGCAATAAAGTTAGATGAATTGAATAGGGCTCTGTTCCGTGGATCGGTATCAGATGTAGAGAAGGTTGTTGATGAAATTCAGTTTTGTTACTTTGGTCCTGAACAAGACAGTGCAGAAAAGGACACAGTAAATGAGGAAGAAGTGGAAGAGAATGTAGAACCCTCTGTAAGTAAAACATTTAATGATCACATAACAAAATTTGCAATAATCTCTAATGAAAGACCAAATATAACTTGTATTTGTTGCCGCAGAACTCATTATAGAAAACAAACTAGGAATGTTGATCTCTACAGAAAGAGTGAAAATGAAGATAATTATAAGTGGAAGGATTTTGCCACATATATATTTCTTGAAAATAGTTTTGAATTGGGTGAAGATCAGCGTATTTGTAAATACTGTTACAACAAGTTAGAGGAAAATAGAATGCCGACCAGAGCTGTACATAATAATTTAGAATTGGATGCTATTCCTGCCGAACTTTCTCAATTAAATACATATGAGTCTATACTTATTCAATGTGTTCATCCGTTCCAGACCATAGTACGTATGGAGCCCAAAACTGGTAAATTACCTCCTTCAGATTTACTGAGAGGTTTAAAAGGTAGAGTGGTGTATTTGCCCTTGGATTTGAAAAAAAATATGGAAACTATTGATGCAGATACTTTGGAAACTGAACCATTAGTTATTCTGGTTAATGGTGTACCTACAAAGAATAAGAAGATTTGGCAGGAGCTGGTAGATGTACGGAAAGTACAAAGAGCAAATTTGTATTTGAAAAGGAATAACAAATGGTATGAATCAATTTATATAGAAGAAGACACAGAAACACCAACTGGACAAATTGAAAAAGTGGACAAGTCAAAGGAAGAAGAAATTTATGAACATTTTAGCATACATCCTCTACATTCAAAAGAAGCTATTGGAGACAATATTGATCTGTTTCAGATGAAGAAAGCAAAAGGAACTCCCGTGAGTGTATGGGAGGAGAGCTTGGAAGCTCGATGTTTTCCCCAGCTGTTTCCTAAAGGAAAAGGAGGACGATACGATGAACGTCCAGAACAGATTCCAGCTTCTGAGTATCGGACTACAAGACTATATGCAGAAGATCCCAGATTTCGACAAAGTATTCCTTATTTGTTCCATCTTTTATTTGAAAGCGACTTGTCTGCACTATCTTATGCAGTAAATCACATTTTAAAAAGTGGAGTACATTTACAAAATGTGTCTGCTAAGGATTTTATGGAGAAAGTGCAGCACCGAGATGATCATTTGGAAACACAACTGATCAATCTGATGGCTTGTCAGCATGGGACAAATGAATATTGGTACCGACGCCATGGTGAATTAAAATGCATGTTACGGAATTTAGGAACACCAACATGGTTCCTTACCCTAAGCTGTGCTGAGTACGCTTGGGATGATTTACTGGATTTTCTACGAGAGGCAAATTCAAACATTAAAAACATTGAATACAAGACAGCAGGAGAACTGTGCTCATTGGATCCGGTTAATGTTTGCAGATATTTCAATCATAGATTTGAGGCTATGATGTCCTTCATCTGCAATAAAAAAAATCCACCCCTTGGAGAAGTAGTGGATTTCTTTTGGAGAAAAGAGTACCAGGCAAGAGGTGCTCCTCATATTCATATGCTGTTGTGGATCAAGGATGCCCCAAAGTTTGGAACAGATACTGATGAAGCAGTGTTATCTTACATTGAAGAATATGCAACATATGCTATACCAAAAAGCACAGAAGAGAAAAAGTTAAAGGAGCAAGTTTTACGTTTCCAAAGTCATCGGTGTGGAAAATACTGTCGACGGAAATACAAGAGCAAAGATAAATACTACACTAAATGTCGATTTGGATTTCCTAGACCTGTTCATTCAAATGGAAGAGTAAACAGTTTTATGTCATCTGTGAGACATACTATCACAAGAAAATCACCTAAGAATACCTACAACCTAAAAAGAAAAGAAGAATCAAAAAATATAAATGACTACAACCCAGTCATTTTATCCATGTGGAATGCTAACATGGATATACAGTATGTAGCTGACAATTCCATTGCTGTTGCTCGATATGTAACGTCTTACATTACTAAATCTGAAAAAACTGAATTGAAAGAAATGTGGGAAGAGATTTCTCACGAGAAGACTGTCAGTAAGAAGCTGTACAGTTTCAGTTTAAAGATGTTATCGCATCGAGAAATTGGATCCTACGAATGTTCAGATAGGTTATCTTCTGCAAGTCTCTACTCGAAATCAAGAAGAATAATTTGGGCAAGTTTAGGCCTTGCAGCAATGAGAAATCGGGTACTGAAATCTGTTGGAGAAATTGAATATTTGGCCGAGAATGACCCAGAAAGTACAGATATTTTGAAATCAAACATGTTGGACACATATTATCCAAAAAGAAGTCATCATCTGGAGAACATGTGTCTCTATGAAGTGCTGCAGAACTACATTTATTCACGGAAAGCCGCAGAAGACATCAACAATGGAAAATATAAAGTCATTGGTGAGGAAGGATGTTTGGTGAAGCAAACAAAAGGAAGTTTGATAAATCACAGGAAGCTGAGTTGCGACACTACTGACAAAAAGGAATTTTACTACTTGGCTCTTTTACAGCTGTTTAAACCATGGCGTACAGAGGATGAACTACTGGGAGAATTTCAAAGCTATGAAGATTCTTTTAATGCTTGCAAAGACAGCATACAATGCAGTACATTCTCAACTTATCTGCAAATGTTAAATGAAGAAATTGAACAGGAAACTACAATTGCAGCTGAAGTAGCTAGAGACAGTTCTCAAGACAGCCAAAGTTCAGGAACACTCAGTCAAGATCCCCTAGGACAACCAATCGTTGAAAATGAAGCATCAATAGCCATGAATGAAGTGGAAACGGCTATGAATCAAGCTCAAGAAGAATTTATAGACTTACAAAATTTGGAAAGACAACTGAATGAAGAGCAGCAACAAATTTATGAAGAGATAAGAAGCAAAATTGATCACGGATTTCTACATGAAAAAAAAGAGTGCTCATGCACATCATTTCATCCAATCAGGATGTATGTAAGCGGACAAGCTGGAACTGGAAAAAGTTTCCTAATAAAAGTCATCAGAAGCTACCTACAGCAAAAAACGGATTCTACTTTGTCTTGTGTGGTTACTGCTCCAACTGGGTTAGCAGCATATAACATAAAAGGAATCACCTTACATCGTTTGCTAATGTTACCAGTGGAGCATGAGAACAAAATACAATACAACAAGCTAACTGGAGAAGCATGCTTGGAAGTTTCAAGAGTATTGAAGAAGATGCATGTTCTCATTATTGATGAGGTGAGCATGGTATCAAACTTAATGCTTGCCTTTGTGCATTTAAGAATGCAGCAAATTCTAAGGACAGACTATGACGTGTTATTTGGTGCAAAACATGTCATAGTTTTTGGGAATCTTCTACAACTTACTCCAGTTAAAGGACAACCAGTGTTTAATACTGTGACACATGAAGACACAAAGAAGTCATTGGGAAGCATTGGTAATGCAAATATTTGGTCCTTCTTTGAGTACAAGGAACTTACTACTAATATGAGGCAAGCAAACGATGAAGAATATGGAAGTATTCTGAAAGATATCAGAATTGGACTACTCACAGAAGCTGGCACAAAAGCATTACAGAGTCGGTTGCTACATAATTTATTTCCAAAGGAAGAAATAGTTGCAGAGAAGATATACAAGAACATTGCAGAAAAGAAAAGTGTCATCTGCTTAATGCCAACTCTACGTGAATGCTCAATATTCAATGAGGAGCTTTTAAAATTGGAAAAGGAAGATATCAGGAAATTGGAAGCAGTGGACAAAATTGAGGATGGAAGAATTACTATCACATTAACAGGCACACTGAAAAATAAATTGGATTCACTAGAGAAGAACATTTCCAAAACAGCTGGATTAGAAAAAAATCTATATGTTTGCATGAACTGTAGAGTATTTTTAAGGAGAAATTTGGATGTTGAAAAAGGTTTAGTTAATGGAGCTATGGGAAGAGTTGTGGGTTTTATTAATTATCAGAAAAAAGATGGAATTGAATGTTTAAAAATAAAATTTGATCAGATAGAAGAAGTTAAAGACATTTGTCGTTGTTCAGTTCGTTTCATGCTTGTGAAAGACTTATATGTACGTAGGAAGCAGTTTCCGTTTTCTCTAGCATATGCTGTAGCTATTCACAAGTCTCAAGGATTGACTGTAGATTGTGCTTTTGTGAACATTGGTTCAACTGTGTTCAAAGAAGGTATGGCTTATGTAGCTTTGTCACGAGTGAAAACATTATCTGGTTTATTCATGATAGACTTTGATGACTCAAAAGTTAGTGCTGATACAAATTGTGTAAAGGAGTATAATAGATTAAGAAGAACCTATGCTCCTCATTTAGGTCAGTATCCTGTGTTTGAGAAACGTGTAGTTTCTCGTAAAAGGAGAAATGAGAATATCTGTAATGAGGATGTAGAAAGGAGGAAAAAAAAGAGGAGTGATGTAATTGCAAGCAAAAAGAAAAAGGAAAATGAAGAAGAGGTTATAGGATGTCATTTTGAAAATAGCTCTGGTGTCAACTGCTACGCTAATGTAGTGCTGAATGTTGCATTTTATCTGGAAAGTGTGCAAGAGCAGATAATAGTAAATCAGAGAAAAAGATTCTGTTCTGAGTTGAGTCTCCTTTTTCAAAAGCTGAGTAATGATAAAACTCAAATAGAAAGTGCTACTGAAATTAGAAAACTTTTAGATGTATGTTCAGGATGAACACAGTTTTCTCAAAATGTACAGCAAGACGCACAGGAATTCTTGATGTTTTTTCTTCAGGTACTGGAAGAAGAAGGGGTTCCCATTGAAAATATGTTTGGTGTCTCTTATAAATGGGAACATAGTTGTGAAAACTGTTACAATACATGTGGCTCTAATGTTGATTCTGAAAGGTTTATTTATTTAACATTGCCAGAAAGTAAAACAGTCACTTTTGCTAAATTAGTTAAAGATGCTAATCATAGCATGGAATGCAGTGAGTGTCAATCTGAAATGTTTTCAACGTTAATTTTAAAGGAATACAGACAATATGTCATTTTAATGATGCAACGATGTAAAGCTGATGGTTCAAAATTGGATACTTTAATAAAGAAGTTTACAGGACAGCAATTATCAATTTCAGGAAAAACTTTTGTAACAGTTGCAATAATTTTCCATGAAGGACCTACTGTTACTTCTGGACATTACACAGTTTATCTTAAATGTGAAAAAGGCTGGACACTGTGTAATGATTCCCAATTGATTTTCAAGCAACGTTTGCCTTTTGATTTAGCAAATTCCTATCTAATCTTCCTGAAACCTAAATTTTAGAGAGACTTGGCAAGATCTGTACAAAACAATTTTACCATTTTATTGGATTACCATTGGAATTTTAAAAAAAAATGATTTTTCAAATTACCATTTGGCCTAATGGAAAGGTAACCAATTGTAATGTGGACTTTTTAAATTTTTAATGAAACTTTGGAAAACCAAAAATTTTGACAAAATTGGTAACATCTGCACAATTTAAATTTTGGAATGTTATTGGATTGCCATTGGAAATTTATTCAAAAAAGATTTTTAAAATTACTATTTGGCCATGAGGAAAGGTAAACAATTGTATTGTGGACTTATTTAATTATTAATTAATCTTTCGGAAACCAAAATGTTACAGAGAATCGGTGAGATCTGTACAATTTAAACTTTAGAATTTTATTGGATTAACATTGGAAATTTAATCAAAAAAGAATTTTAAAATTACTATTTGGCCTAAAGGAAATGGAACCAGATGTATTGTGGAGTTATTTGAGATATATTTTTGTGATTATACTTCTGAAACAAAAATGTCAGACGGTATTTTAAAGAAATAAGTATTGATATTAGATGATATTTTTTTAGAATATTATGCATTTCTATAATGTTATGTTTAAGTAAAAAGAGATTCTGGGCTTTTTTAAAACAATCTTTGAGATTGTTATTTTTTTTTTGCCCGCTGTTAAATGATGAATGCAATTGCTTTCACAATTTATAGTGAAATGCAATATATTCTGAAAACAGCAAAAAAAAGGAAAAACGTTTTTTGGGAAAATATGTAAATATGTGTACTGTATTATAACATGTTTTATTAAATATTAATACTTTTTACTTTTTTTTCAGATTGAGATAGAAAATTTTCGAAAACTTGAACCATTTTTAAAGCAATTAAAATTACATTTTAATTAATAAATAATTTTTTGAGTGGGTATGGTAAGTCAAAAATTTCATGGTCCCTTTTTTCCACTTCTCCACAATCACATTTTCAGTTTTTCATTGTAGTCTCTCAAGGACCTTGTAATGTGATAATTGATTTTTAGTGTTTTTAAAAAAAAAAAAAAAAAAATTACGCGTACCGTACGCGTACGGTAAAAAATAAATAAAAAAAAGTTAAAAAAAATATATAAAAAAAAGTTGAAAGGTAAGGTTGGCTCTGTGTTCATGAAATTGTGTTCATGCAGGGACAGAGGAAAGAAAGAATGGGAATATTAGTCGGTACGACAAATGTGCTGATCTATTAAATTGTTCACTAGGGCAACACTTGTCTCCCTATGACAAATTAGATCATGACAAGTGGCGCACCGAATTAAAACCCTCGCAAACCGATGGTTGGTTTCCAGAGGACCAGAAAAAGGAGATGCTCCCCCCACAGATGAAGGGCTCAGCTGACCTGCCGAAGATGGACTCGGCCCTGCAGATGATGGACCAGGCTGAGCTGCTGTGGATGTGCTTGGTTGACTTACTGAAGGGTTACCTTCAGTATGTCGAGCATATGTCCTACCGTGTACATCATGAAGGTGTCTCAACATGGTGTGATTCCCGAAGGAATACTTCTTGTTGGGATTCCCTCTTGAAAGTACACGGTCACAAAGCTTACAAGTCACTAAGGGTGCATTTACCTTTTTCTTGCCCTCTGGAAAAGAAAAATACTCCCATATGAAAGAGCTCTTTTGTTTCCTCCTTCTCTGCCTCAAGGTAGTGCTGCTAGCCTCACTCTCTGAAGAGGTCTGCTGTTCTGCCATCGTATCACAAAGACAACTCAGCTCCTTCTCCAAAGGGATCACAAGCAGAAATGAGGGGAATGGGTGTGGTGTAGGAGAGTTCTAGAACTGAAAGTAGTTTAAACCAATCAAAAGTGTTGTTTCTTGATCACATGACCCAACGTGCGCGTACGTTACGCTTATGGAGCGCTTACGGCAAAAGTACGCATGCGCGTAAAAAAGACACGCGCACGCGCGCATGCGCAAAACAGGCACGCCCCTTCACTTCCGCGTAACATGCGCGTGCAGCGTACGCGTTACGTGCTGTGCACGCGTGACGTACGTCTACGCAAATTGCGTAAATGAACGCAAACAGCGTAGAAATCTAACGTTATAAACGCAAGACGTGCGCTTACCGTACGCGCACGTTAAAAAAATACTAAAAAAAAAAAAAAAAAAGGGGGAAAAAAAAACCAATATGTTATATTAATAAATCTTACCTGTTTAGTTTAAAAAAATGGTAAAAAAAAATATATATTGTAGAATTTTTAAAATTTAACCATAGTCTTTAAAAAAGGATAGAAAATTAAAATAAAAATATGTAAAAAAAATTGAAAAAAAAAAAAAAAGAAAAGGTAAATATAAGAATTAGCATTTAAAAAACCTTGCAAATTCACTGAAAAAACCATGGGTTTCACACATGTTATAGTTAGGAATTAGCATTTAAAAAACCTTAGAAATTCAATGAAAAAACCAAAGGTTTCACACATGTTATAGTTAGCTGGACATTTCACTCGTAAAAAACCAATGAAATTCCCCCGTTATAGTTAGTTCAGCTAACTATAACTCGCGCGCCCGCAATGCACTACTGATGACGTCACATATTACATCACTCATGACATGGTCACTGACATCACTCATGACATCACTGATGACATCTCAAATGACATCACTCATGACATCACTGATGACATCATCCTTGTGATAGAGTGGCAGACCTCCTCTTCCCCTAATATAACCTTTGATACACACATTCAAAAATAGAGACTAAAATTTTCAAAACAATGGACATACCAATACCAGTTACAACAACCTCTTCAGTAATTCTAAGAACCACATACACATCCACTCATTCACCAACAGTCATATACAGTCATACATGTACTCACTCATCATATGTACTCATACACCTATACATCCTGTTACACAATGCCACTCACCCATAGAGTTACTCACACATACTCACTCATGCTAATAAAGAAACAAACATACATTTATTTGCATATACAGTTATACACACACCACCACACTTACTTCTATGGAAACTTACACATACTTAGTCTTATAAACAGTCACTTATAGAAACACATACTTATTCATACAGGAACTCTTTCAATCTCTCACTCTCACATATACTCACTTATATACACCAATAGTCACATATATTAGTTTAATAGATATGTAGTTACTCATAAAGACACTATTGAGACAGTCATTCACTCACTAACACACCCATACACACACTCATCCACCCATACAGTCCTGCACACATGCTGTCTTCAACACATACAAAGAGTGAATCACTCATTCATGCACCTATGCACTACGTAATACCCCCCACCAAACCATGCAGACACTCAGACTGATACTCAAAAAAACAACTAATAACCTATATAGACACCCATGAAGCTAATCACCAACCCATGCAGCCACTTATACACAAAGTGAGAGACTGATACAGATATTTTCATATTTAAACATTACTCAGTAAGCCATGTATTCACTATGATACACTTAATCAGTCAGTTACACAATAAACTTTTCAAAAACAAAGCATCCATTTAGACACTTCTATACCCATTTATTCTTCCATTGACCTTGAGATATACATATTTAAAACATATTTAATTTTCAGAAAAACACACATTCACTGGATAATGTCATCAGTGATGTCATCAGTGATGTCATGTGAGATGTCATCAGTGATGTCATGAGTGATGTCAGTGACCATGTCATGAGTGATGTAATATGTGACGTCATCAGTAGTGCATTGCGGGCGCGCGAGTTATAGTTAGCTGAACTAACTATAACGGGGGAATTTCATTGGTTTTTTACGAGTGAAATGTCCAGCTAACTATAACATGTGTGAAACCTTTGGTTTTTTCATTGAATATATATATGTATATACACTATCTACTGGCGGTCGCCAGTAGATAGTTATAGTTAGGACCTATTTTCCATAGGAAATCCGCAACATTCTATTCCCAAAAAGTCTGGCGCCGGTTGACGAATCCTCGCGAAAACATTTGGCCAGCTCCGCTCCGCTCCGCTCCTACCCTGAAAGTTTTGTGGTGATTCGTCAAGTGGGGGCCGAGAAAAAAGGGGGGTCCCAAAACGCGTGTTCCCCATGCAATTTCACATGGGATCTGTTGTCACAGCTACAGCCCGAACCGCTGAACGGAATGACACCAAATTTGGCAAAGAGGTAGTCCTCAGTTCAGACTTGTGCCTTTTGCATAAATGGTGTGAATCCGTTCAGTAGTTCCTGAGAAAATTGGAGTTAAAAGTACATAAATATCTATGGCCGCGGAGGATCCGCGGACCCTACACGCACCGTAAGCGCACGAGCGCGCACCCTCCCGATCGCACGCTGAATGCTAATTGGCTGTCGAGTGTCTGTCTACATTCGAAACCAGGAACTGTTGGTGGCCATTTTCTGCCTCGGTAGAAGCAAGGCTGAAGAAGCAAGGGGTAAAAGTGTGTAAAACATATAAAGGGGGCAGAGAGGAAATACTCTGACCCTCTAGAGGTGCTTAGGGGGTCCCAGAAGGATCCCCTGGGGCCCCCCTTTTAAAAAAAAAAAAACAGCGAAATGCGCGCACGGTGCGCGCATTCTATCACGTTGGATGCATGGATTCTCTCGCAGTGGGTTCGCGGATCCAAGGAAAAAAAATGAAATTGTTGGAAGATAAAGATTAAGCTTAAGTGTTTTGTTCTTGAGTGGCTCTAAAAAGAGCCGTTGTGTTCATTGAGAGTTTTTGGTACTTATAAGTAAGTACCTATACAGAGTCTAAAGTTGTTGAGGAAGACTCTGTTTCCTTCATCAGTAGAGTGTACTCCATCTCTCCTATACATCTCTTACATATGAAAGGGCAGATTGTTATTGTAAATGGACCCCGTTCTGTAGTCTCAAAGAAAAGCAGAAACAGATTTATTCACATGTTTCCTAGCTTTCTCAATCTGTGGACAAAAATGATCGGACCAGTTCCATTTCTGCCTTTGGCAGGCATATGTTAGAATACACTAAGGCAGTTTTAGGGAAAAGTGAAATCAGTTCTGCAAAGGTATCCTTCATAAGCATTTCCAGACCTACCCCAGTCAAAGTGCCTAGGTCATTGCCACCACAGTGCACTATTATGAGGTCAGGGTGTTGGATTTGCATGAAGGATTTCACCAATGGCATCAATTGGTGCCACTTTAACCCTCTCTGTCCAATCCATTTAATGTTTACATTTGGCAAGCCTAGGTCTTTGTGAATGCCTTTGTTTTCTGCATACCTTTGGCTCCAGAAAATGTAGCTGTGTCCCACAATCCACACTCTAAGCATCTTGTAAGGAGGTCTGGATGCACTCAGATGGTCTCTGTAAATGAAATGGCAGTTTGGAAAGTAAGATGTTTTTAAAATGGTGGCTAAGATGCAATTTTGAAAAAAAGACAAGAAATCATTGGTTGTTTGACAACCTTCTTCACTGAAAGGTAGGGTGCATATTTCTGTTTTTTAAACGCATGATTCTTATTGGTTCACAAAAACTGATTGTAAGGAACATTATATATGATAAGCTGATATGTTGAGAAGTCAAGCACACTTGCTGTCTTGATTAGCAACATTGTGTGTGCTGAACTTGTGACCTGTGTGCTCAGTACAGTGTTCCATGACCTGTTTCTATGGTAACGGGCAGAAGGCAGATTGGGGGAAGAGTTGACGTTTATGTCATTTGGAAAGGGTTGAAATGTTTAACCAATAGAAATGTGTGTTTGCTTTTGAATTTATGTGGGAAGGAATGTGATTTGATGTTTACATGTATATGTGTGGAAAATGTGAGGGAAACTTTGCCATTCTTTGGTTATGCTGACAGGTGCACAGTGCAGAGATTCTGTATAAGAAAATCTGGTGTGTGACTGATATCTGGTGGGTGACTGATATACTTCTTAATCTACAAAACATCTTGAAAGGTGAGTTATTTAATTGTGAGGGGATGTATGTAGACTATTTTTATTTTAATCAGAATAATGTATTTCTTCTGCTAAAGTGTAGGGAGTACTTTTTTTTCTCTACAATCTTATTGACAGTGTGTGTGCATGTAGAAACCATTTTGTGATAAGGATTTGTTTTTTTTCATGTGTTTGTAGACAGATAACTATGCAGTTTTTATATTTTGGTAGAATTAGAATCCAGTCATTGTTTATGAATTTGTGAAATGAGTTATGTTTCTGCACTAAAATGTAGTACTCCTTGTAGATGAAGAAATGTGTTTTGGTATAGTGCAAGGGATAGTGTTGTTTGTCTAGAATCACACAGAGAGCCTGTGTGCATTTGGGAACCACTGTGAGAGAAGCATTTGGTAACATCGTGTATTTGCTGACAGATAACTCTTTTAAAACCTGTCATGTTGTAAAGTTTTAGTAGCATTAGAAGCCAGTCTTTGCTTATGCGTTGATTAAATGAGTCAGGCTTTGACACAAAAGTGCACTCTTGAAATATGCGCATTGTGTGCAGTTCCCTTACCACTTCCATAGTAGTAAATAAGTTTTGGTAAACTCCTAGGGATAGTGGTTGTTGTCTAGAATCACACTGTGAGTCTGTGTGCATTTGGGAACCACTGTGAGAGAAGCATTTGGTAACATTGTGTATTTGGTGACAGATAACTGTTTTAAAACCTGTCATGTTGTGAAGTTTTAGTAGCATTAGAATCCAGTCTTTACTTATGCGTTGATTAAATGAGTGAGGCTTTGACACAAAACTGCAGTCCTGAAATATGTAGATTGTGTGCAGTTCCCTTACTACTTCTACTGTAGTGAATGAGTTTTGGTAAACTCCTAGGGATAGTGGTGCTTGTCTAGAATCACACTGTGAGTCTGTGTGCATTTTGAAACCACTGTGAGAGAAGCATTTGGTAACATTGTATATTTTCTGACAGATAACTCTTTTAAAACGTGTCATGTTGTCAAGTTTCAGTAGTATTAGAAACCAGTCTTTGCCTATGCGTTGATTAAATGAGTCAGGCTTTGACACAAAAGTGCAGTCTTGAAATATGTACATTGTGTGCAGTTCCCCTACCACTTCCATAGTAGTGAATGAGTTTTGGTAAACTCCTAGGGATAGTGTTGTTTGTCTAGAATCCCACTGTGAGTCTGTGTGCATTTGGGAACCACTGTGAGAAAAGTGTTTGGTAACATCGTGTATTTGCTGACAGATAACTATTTTAAAACCTATCATGTTGTCAAGTTTTAGTAGCATTAGAAGCCAGTCTGTGCTTATGCTTTGATTAAATGAGTCAGGCTTTGTCACAAAAGTGCAGTCCTGAAATATGTAGATTGTGTGCAGTTCTCTTACCACTTCCACTGTAGTGCATGAGTTTTGGTAAACTTCTAGGGATAGTGGTGCTTGTCTAGAATCACACTGTGAGTATGTGTGCATTTGGGAACCACTGTGAGAGAAGCATTTGGTAACATTGTGTATTTGCTGCCAGATAACTGTTTTAAAACCTGTCATGTTGTCAAGTTTTAGTAGCATTAGAAGACAGTTATGGCTTATGCTTTGATTAAATGAGTCAGGCTTTGACACAAAAGTGCAGTCTTGAAATATGTATATTGTGTGCAGTTCCCTTACCACTTCCATAGTAGTGAATGAGTTTTGGTAAACTCCTAGGGATAGTGTTGTTTGTCTAGAATCACATTGTGAGTCTGTGTGCATTTGGGAACCACTGTGAGAGAAGTGTTTGGTAACATCGTGTATTTTCTGACAAGTAACTTTTTTAAAACCTGTCATGTTGTCAAGTTTTAGTAGCATTAGAAGCCAGTCTTTGCTTATGCGTTGATTAAATGAGTTAGGCTTTGACACAAAAGTGCAGTCCTGAAATATGTAGATTGTGTGCAGTTCCCTTACCACTTCCACAGTAGTGAATGATTTTTGGTAAACTCCTAGGTATAGGTGTTGTTGTCTAGAATCACACTGTGAGTCTGTGTGCATTTGGGAACCACTGTGAGAGAAGCATTTGGTAACATTGTGTATTTGGTGACAGATAACTGTTTTAAAACCTGTCATGTTGTCAAGTTTTAGTAGCATTAGAAGCCAGTCTTTTCTTATGCGTTGATTAAATGAGTCAGGCATTGACACTAAAGTGCACTCTTGAAATATGCACATTGTGTGCAGATCCCTTACCTCTTCCATAGTAGTAAATACGTTTTGGTGAACTCCTAGGGATAGTGGTTGTTGTCTAGAATCACACTGTGAGTCTGTGTGCATTTGGGAACCACTGTGAGAGAAGCATTTGGTAACATTGTGTATTTGGTGACAGATAACTATTTTAAAACATGTCATGTTGTCAAGTTTTAGTAGCATTAGAAGCCAGTCATTCCTTAGGCGCTGATTAAATGAGTCAGGCATTGACCCTAAAGTGCAGTCGTTAAATATGTAGATTGTGTGCAGTTCCCTTACCACTTCCACTGTAGTGAATGAGTTTTGGTAAACTCCTAGGGATAGTGGTGCTTGTCTAGAATCACACTGTGAGTCTGTGTGCATTTGGGAACCACTGTGAGAGAAGTGTTTGGTAACATCGTGTATTTGCTGACAGTTAACTGTTTTAAAACATGTCATGTTGTCAAGTTTTAGTAGCATTAGAAGACAGTTATGGCTTATGCTTTCATTAAGTGAGTCAGGCATTGACACTAAAGTGTAGTCGTGAAATATGTAGATTGTGTGCAGTTCCCTTACCACTTCCACTGTAGTGAATGAGTTTTGGTAAACTCCTAGGGGGTGCCGTTAGTAGCGGAGGGTGTACTTTGGTGTTTATCGAGCCTTGGACTGGACGGGACTGCGGGGACCAGCTGCCCGGTTTCATTCACAGCTGTGTCCTCTTCCCTGTGACTCCGCCCTGAGCTTGCCTGCTGCATATTACTGCTCACGGCCCCCGCTTCGCGGGAGCCGTTCGTAGCGGTGGGTGTACTTTGGTGTTTATCGAGCCTTGGACTGGATGGGACTGCGAGGACCAGCAGCCCGGTTTCATTCACAGCTGTGTCCTCTTCCCTGTGACTCCGCCTACTGGCAACAGGTCTTATACCAATCTTTTTCCCGCCTCGCGGGACGTGCGCGGGCGCATGCGCCGGGCGAGGCCCGGGCCAAGGGCGGGCCCGTTTTAGCCCGTTCGAGACCGGTAGAGACCAGACCGGGCTATTTCTCTTTGGTTGTGGTTCTCCTATTTGTGCCCTTTTGTCTATTATCTTGTGAATTTTGGCCTATTGTACATAGTAATTCTACTACCGTTTTAATTGTTATATAAGTGCATTGTACTCATAGGAATGGCAGTGCGGGAGCTGAGAAACAAAACTATTATCCCCAGGAGTCAGCTCACAGGTACCCTGGATCATTTCATCACCAGGGCTAACTCTGTGATAGACCAGGGGATAATCCTGATGGAGTGACGTGTATCCCAAGACCTTGCTTTGGCTAAACGTTCGTCACTGGGACATATCGCCAACGTATGCACCCCGGATCGTGCTGGCTCCCAGGGTTCACTACTAGTCCCAGCTATCGTGCACACTCCGCCCCTAATTCTTGAACAGATTCATTCCCCATTACTGGCCCCCCCCCCTCAGTATCTGAGGTTCCCCCGACTGTAGAAACTGTTAAAGTGGTGGTTCCTTTATCGAAGTCCCCTACAAAACAAACCCAGAATAATACTAAGGGCAACAATTCTAAAAGAAAGCGTGCTGTAACAACTGTGGCTGGCGGGAAAAAATCGAAACGCGTTAGAGCCCATGTTGATAAGGATATAATAATTGTGGATAAGGGGGGTTGTGTTCAGGACCATCAGGCCTTGCAGGGACTGTGCCCCCTGAATGATCCGGTTACTGGCCATAGCCCCGGGGCGGTGTCTTGCCCCGTGCCAACCACCACTGTGACTCTAGATTTCATCATGGAAAAAATGGGTGACTTATTCAGGGTTTGGCTTGGAGCGATTGAGGAAAGAATGGGCTGTATTGAAAAAAGGCTCACGTAAATGGACCAAGATATACGAGGCTCCTTGTTTAAAACCAATTCTAATGCGCTTGAGCAGGGAAGTACTGCAATCACCTCTAGATCTGACGGGGCGCCAGTACGTAAACCCCCTTTTATCGCCGTGGATGCCACTGCTCATCATAATAACATACATCTACCGAGAACCCAGGAGTCCTGTGAAACCCCTCTTGCTAATTTGACCAAGCATACACCGCTTGACATAGGAATACCAAATGAGAATGGCCAAACTCCGCTTGCTGCAGATACTAGGGAGGTCTGTAGACTTGATTTACTACCGGAGACCAGTCCGTATGTGGTGGTTTTAACTGGCATCCCGTTCTAAGTAAATCGAACAAGGAACCGTACAGGTCGTTAAGAAATAAGGTGACACATTGGTTAAACCTCAATAGACCACTACCCCCACATATTACTAGTGAAATACTGATGGTGCGAAGGATTCCCTGGGTGGGTCCATCTCCCAAAACAATCGCAGGTGACTGCGTTTTGGTAAATCTCAGGGATCCTCGCACCGTTGAGTATATTTGCAATTGGAACCAAAATAGCACTGGGTCAACTATTAGCTCATATCCCCTATCTTTCTTTTACCCCCTCAGGTAATTTGCACGAACGAAATGTTGGGTGGACTTCAGTGCCATATCGTCGTGGGCCTAGGGCAGAGAAGAGCATGCATGGTCAGCCATCTGTCCACGCATACCCAACCCTACAGAATAGGTTTAGTGCTTTGGATGCAATAGATTGACTGCACTGTAGCAAGACAAATTCTGGAACAAGAACTCTACAGGGTCACAGAGACAGCCTAGGTGGAGTGGCACAGATGCTCAAACAGGATCCCCCAAGACCCCAGATAGACTCACATATACTAATAGGGGAACTTACACTGGAAACAGGTACCGAGGATCTAGATAGCTTAGCATTACCCCATGAAATACTGTCTTCCCAGCTGAATTCTGTGGAAGGTGCTGACCTGGGTAGCCCGCCTCTTCCAAAGATAAAGAAAATGACTATATTGTCCTGGAATGTCGCGGGCTTGTTAAATAAGTTAAATTGCACAGAGTGGGGATTTTTGGTGGACCACAAGGACATTTGTCTCTTTCAGGAGACTTGGGCCAGGGAGGAACATCCCAGAGAGGGTTTTGCAACTTTTTACATCCCTGCTAGGTGGGCTGGCAGAGGGCGACCGTCAGGTGGTCTTGCAATTTGGGTAGCCATCCATTTGGGCTGCACAGCAGAGATCAAGTCCACGCACTCTCCAGACCTTCAGTGTATAATTCTTAATTGGCCTAATGGTTATAAAATGGCCATTGTGAATGTATATTCTCGCTCGGTCGGCTTGAACATGGACTCGCCGACTATAACTGAATTGTTACACTTTATTAGCTCACTTCCTGGCAATTGTCGCCTTCTGGTGGCAGGAGACGTCAATTGCCAGTTTGAGCCGTTATCGGGAATGAGTGAGGGTGCCCTTATGGCCGAGGACGACCACTGGGGGATTCCACCATGTCAATCACCATGCTTAAAATTGTGGTCTCCTCTAGCGGTTCAGATTATGTCGTTCACACTAAATAATTCCCTAAGGGCCTGTAATGGGCGTACCCAGTCTGATAGCCCTTCAGAGTGTACCTTTAATAGGAAAGGGCAGGAATCGCGGATAGACTACATCCTAGTGGAGGCGAGCATGGGGTCCAAGGTTCTTGATTTTAGAGTTATTCCAAGGGCCGACAGTGACCACAATGCTCTTTGCCTGGATATGGTGTTCCCTGGCCCGAATACAACTCCTATTCCAGAAATGGAAGATTTGGGGGAAGGAACGTTAGTTTTATCTAATAACAGGCGAAGGGTAAAATGGGGCAAAATAGTAGATTCACCACAAAAACTAGCAAAAATGTATGACTTGGTCTACCTACGACTCATAGAGGTAGATAGCCTGATTAGCCAACCCAAGTCTACAGGATATAATGAGAAATTGGGTTCTATTCATGCAGATTTAGTTACTGGGCTAGGAGATGTTTTTAATCCCCTGGCACCTAAAAGGAAGAATAAGTCTCCTGTATCAGCGTGGTATAACTCTGCATGTAGAAAAGCCAAGACTGAGTTGATTCTTTCAATCAAGTCTGATATCAGAAAAAATAAAACACATCATCTTAGACGGCGCTACTAAGAGGTGATGGCACATGCAAAGAGAGAATGGGACTGGGACAGGTGGCAAAATCTAACACGGGCTCTGGAATTAAGAGATGCACGCAGCTTCTGGTCCATAATAAATACAGGGCCAGGGGACCCTAAAGCTGCAGTAGATCCAAACATTGATGCCTCGATCTGGGAGTCCCACTTCAAGGCTCTCTATTGCGAAGAACCTTGCTCACAAACTCCCATTGATATAAAAGACTTAAATGCACAACATGAACCTTTGCAGTTTATGCTGGGTGAAGTCCACAAAGCGATAGGGAGACTTGCGAGGGGCAAGGCCCCAGGTTTAGATAGACTGCCTGGGGATTTATTTAAGCATGAACCCGAGATCTGGGCTCCTTATTTACTTATTCTCTTTGATGCAATTTCTAGGGGTATGGAGATTCCCTGTACATGGCTGGGAGCGGAGATAGTCCCAATTTTTAAAAAGGGTTCTCCCCTGCTCCCAGCCAACTACAGGCCAATAAGTCTGATTGATGTCCCTCAAAAACTTTTTGCACGCCTGGTATTGGACTATCTTTTGGATTGGATGGAGGATAACAAGGTATTAAGTCCATTGCAAGCGGGGTTCAGGAGGAACACATCTACCATGGACCAAGTCTTTCGCCTTATTCTCCTTTACTGGAAAATGGCAAAGATAGAGGGTGGCAGCCTCTATATGGTTTTTGTGGACCTCAGGGCCGCGTTCGATTTAGTCCCAAGGAAGAAACTGTGGCTGGTTCTTCAGGAGTTGGGTGTTCCATCACAAATCTTGCATACATTAATAAGGCTCCATGATGGGAACTTTGCTCAGGTCAGATGCGGAAGGAATGGGACATTGTCATCTAGGTTCCCGATTGGCAGAGGGGTGAGACAGGGTTGTGTCTTAGCACCAACCCTGTTTTGCCTTTATGTCAATGGTGTAATCTCGCATCTTGACGGTGTCCCCAATAATGACGCACCAAGGTTGGGGGGCAGGCCGGTACCGGCAATCATGTTTGCTGATGACACCCTCCTGCTCTCCAAATCCCCTATGGGGATACAGCGGATATTGGATGGGTTTGGGGAGTTTTGCAGCTCTAGGGGTCTCGAGATAAACGCTGACAAAACCAAGTTCATGATATATAATCCTACGGCTCCCAAATGCTTAAACCCGAACCTGGGGCCTGTAAGGCTGGAAAGGGTTAACACGTTTCAATATCTCGGGCTAACACTACATGAAAACCTTTCTTGGGGTCCACAACAAGCAAAATCCCGCTCAAAGTTGTCCCAACTGGTGGGTGGTATCCTGAAGGTTTCAAATTCATCCACATTTAAGCCAGTAAATCCAGCTCTGGAGATATATAAGACCCAAGCCAGGGCTACAGCACTATATGGTGGAGAGTTGTGGGGTTACTCTGCCTGTCCCGAATTCTCTAAATTGGGATCTAATTATGTTAGACGGCTATTGTCACTCCCACAAAGTACTCCACTCTTTCCGCTAAGACTAGATCTGGGTCTCCTACCCATAGGAAATGAATTAGCATTGAAACCACTCAGGTTCTCGCACAGGCTATGGACCACTGCGGAACTGTCATGCAATAGACAGGAGCGAAAGGAGGTATTGAGCCGTTGTAATCCAGATAAAATACCTTGGCTTTTGTTAAACGAGAATTCCTACGTCTGGGTTTGCGTGACATGTGGAGTGACCCAGAGAGGGGATGTTTAGAGTTATCCCGCAGGACCTTGGCAGGCCTTTTTAAGGAGAAGAGCCTGAATTCGGCGCTATGCACTCCTAACGGTGGTACTCTCACTGTATCTTTTTTGGCTTTTAAAAGTTACTATAAATTTGAGGATTTTATAGATATTGTTTTTCCAATTCTAGCAAGAAAACATTTTATTCAATGGAGATATGGTACTCTCCCTCTTAAAGTTTTTACTAGCAAATGGTCAACTGCAACAGACACGATCTGTCGAGGCTGTAAATGCAGTACGGAAGATGAAATGCATGTGCTTTTCTTCTGTCCTGCCTATAGTAAGCATAGGAAGTACTGGCTGATCCCTCAGTGTAGAAACCTAGGCTTCAGAAACTGCAGACAATCATTTAGAATTTTAAAGACCAGTACCTTGAATTCTGTTGTGTTTGCAGTAAGCAAGTTTTTGACAGCCATGTGGATGAGAAGACGAAAACTAATGTCTAGTTAACGTAAACTAGGGAATTGCATTAATATTGACGCTACTCTTGATTTGTAACTTGCAATCCTACGGACCGTTTTAATGAGAGTTTATACCCATTTGTATATAATGGTAATGGTTTTACTGCTGAAAACTAATGTTTAGTTAATGCAAACTGGGGATTGTATAAATATGGATATTATTTTTATCTGTAATCTGCAATCCTATGGATTGTTTTTATGTGAGATCATACTTATTTGTATATAATGTTAATGGTTACACTGCTGTATCTTTTATGGCCTACAATGTCCGAAATAAAGAATTTTTGGATTGGATTGGTAAACTCCTAGGGATAGTGGTGCTTGTGTAGAATCACACTGTGAGTGTGTGTGCATTTGGGAATCACTGTGAGAGAAGGATTGGGTAACATCGTGTATTTTCTGACAGATAAGTCTTTTAAAACCGGTCATGTTGTCAAGTTTTAGTAGCATTAGAAGCCAGTCTTTGCTTAGGCTTTGACACAAAAGTGCAGTATTGAAATATGTACATTGTGTGCAGTTTCGTTAACACTTCCATAGTAGTGAATCAGTTTTGGTAAACTCCTAGGGATAGTGGTTGTTGTCTAGAATCACACTGTGAGTCTGTGTGCATTTGGGAAACACTGTGAGAGAAGCATTTGGTAACATTGTGTATTTGGTGGCAGATAAGTGTTTTAAAACCTGTCATGTTGTCAAGTTTTAGTAGCATTAGAAGCCAGTGTTTGCTTATGCATTGATAAAATGAGTCATGCTTTGACGCTAAAGTGCAATACCATGTAGTATTGTCTTCACTGCACCAGAACTGAAAATTTAAAAGTTTTACCCAGGCACTGTCCTAGAAGTAGTCTGATGATTTAGTCAGTTTCTAAGTACTTATGTTGTGAGCCATTCATTACCAAATAGACTGCTTCAAATGTCTATGCAGTATGCATGTAGTGTTCTAACCACCTACACACTTGTCTTTTACACCTTCAATCCCCTAGTCAGTATCCACACACTTCCAGGAAACACCCTGTCACTCCCTTTGCAGTCCTCTAGTGACCCATTCAGCACCATGTACTAATCCATTCACTGTGCCAAAACCCAAACACATATAAATTCACCAAGACACTCTCTTTCCAGTACTCTAATGATTCAGTCACTGCCTAAGTATTCATGCACTGAGCCAGGCCTTAGCACATGGCCTGCTTCAAACCCCTATGCACTATGCATGCAGTCTTCTAACCACCTAGACACTTGTCTTTCACACTTTCAATTCCCTAGTCAGTATCCATACAGTCCAGCAAACATCCTGCCACTCCCTTTGCACTCTTCTAGTGACCCATTCAGTACCAAGTACTAATCCATTCCCTGCGCCAAAAGCCTATCACTTATAAATTCACCCAGGCAGTCTTTTTGCTGTACTCTAATCATTCAGTCAGTACTCAAGTACTCATGCAGTGAGCCAGGCCTTATTACATAGACTGCTTCAAACGCCTATTCACTATGCATGTATCCTCTAACCACGTACACAGTTGTTTTTCACACCTTCAATTCCCTAGTCAGTATCCATACACTTCCAGGAAACACCCTGTCACTCCCTTTGCAGTCCTCTAGTGACCCATTCAGTACCATGTACTAATCCATTCACTGTGCCAAACCCAAACACTTATAAATTCACCAAGACACTGTCTTTGCAGTACTCTAATCATTCAGTCAGTGCCTAAGTATTGATGCAATGAGCCAGGCCTTAGCACATGGACTTTTTCAAACCCCTATCCACTATGCATGCACTATTCTAACCACCTAGACACTTGTCTTTCAGACTTTCAATTCCCTAGTCAGTATCCATACAGTCTAGCAAACATCCAGTCACTGCCTTTGCACTCCTCTAGTGACCCATTCAGTACCAAGTACTAATCCATTCTCTGCGCCAAAAGCCTACCACTTATAAATTCACCCAGGCACTCTCCTTGCTGTAGTCTAATCATTCAGTCAGTACCCAAGTACTCATGCAGTGAGCCAGGCCTTAGCACATGGACTGCTTTAAATGCCTATCCAGTATGCATTCAGTCCTCTAATCAGCTACACAGTTGTCTTTCACACCTTCAATGCCCCAGTTAGTATTCATACACTTCTAGCAAACACCCTGTTACTCACCCAGTGTGTCTCCTTTTAGTACTGTAATCATTCAGTCAGTTAGCATGTAGTCTTTTAGTGAGGTAGGTTTTAGGGCATGCACTGCTTCAAAGTAGTATGCACTATGTATGTAGTGTTTTAACCATCATCACACTTGTGGTTCAGGGCTATAGTTTCTTAGTCGGTTTTTATATAAAATGTGTTTGTACAGTAATGGAATACTGTAAATTTGAAAGTTATTAATATACATTTATTTGTGATTCTGTTTTACAGATACTGTTTTTCAACGTTAAAATAGAGAAATTATGCCAGAAAAAAAAAGAAAAAGAAAAGAACAGAGACAGGAGGATTATTTGAAGAAACATCAACCACAAGTATTAAATGAACAAGATAATGTGGCTAAAAGGAAAAAATCTTCTGGTAAGGTCACAAAGCAATTTATTAAAAATGTTTGTCGGAGCAAACAGAATGTAGATAATGCTGCAACTTCTGAGAATTTTTCAAGTTAGAAAAAAATTCAAAATAAGAGGAAAAGTAAAAAAGCAAATGTTCAGTCAAAGGAGATAAAGTATGGTAAAAGAAGACAAAATCAGTATAAGGAATTACGCAAAAAAATATTTTACAAGAGAGTAGTGCATAATTTGCTGAAAGATGTGAAGAAATATAAAAAGAGAGCTTTATTTTATAAAAAGAGGAAGCATATTGAAAGCATTGTGGAAAAGGCTTTTGAAGTAAAAAGGAAACTGTTTATTTTAGTGTTAAACAGAATCCGATCACTAGATAAACCAATATATGTAATGAAGGCCAAAAGTAGGAGGAAAAGAGTTATTAATGAAAAAAAAAATGAGATTTTTTTGGGGAGAATGGAAACACAGTTCTAGTTCCGAGTCTTTTTTTAATGAAGAGAGTTATTCACTGAGTGAAAAATTATTGTATGCAGTTGACACCAGTGGTAGAGGTTATGAGGTTAGTGATGGTTGTCCAATGGAGAAAGAGAAAATGGTTGAAAGAAATGCAGAAGAAGGGATAGCTGATGAAGTTTTAGGGAGACGTGCTAAAAACCCTGTGTACACTTAGGATTGCAGTAGTGTTTGCAGTGTGCGACAGGAATCAATTGAAAAATGATGTCGTTTTTTACGAGCCTATACTGAAAAAAGTGTAAAACAAAAGATTAAGCTGTTGCAAGGACTAGACCCTTGCAGAGTGAGAAAACATACTGGTTTGCAAGGTCATTCTCTGGCTTGTCTTTCTAGGAAAGTTTGTGAAAGTGTTTTTCACCATTTCAGAATGCTGGCAGTACATCATACTCAAATGCGGAAGTTAGTGAGAAGGTTGTATTATGCAAAAAGTCCAGCATTAAAGTTAAGTGAGTTGAACAGTGCTCTTTTACGTGGGTCAGTTTCAGATGTGAAGCAGGTCTGTGAGGATATTGAGTTTTGTTACTTTGGGCCTCAGCAAGAGAGTGAAGAAACTGACATATTAGTAGAACAAAATGTTGAAGACAATGTAGAACCCGTAATTACAGAAACATTTGAGGATGAAATCACAAAGTTTAAGGTAATTTCAGGTGAAAGACCAAATGTTTCTTGTATTTGTTGTCGGCGAAGTCACTATAAAACTCAAACTAGGGGTGTCAATCTGTATTTAAAAAGTGAAATAGAA
This sequence comes from Triturus cristatus, assembly GCF_964204655.1. Taxonomy (NCBI): domain Eukaryota; kingdom Metazoa; phylum Chordata; class Amphibia; order Caudata; family Salamandridae; genus Triturus; species Triturus cristatus. The sequence goes on from NC_140590.1 coordinate 1,321,393,791, forward strand.
GATAATGATAAGTGGATGGAATTTGCAACTTATTTGTTGGTAGAGGATTGTTTTGATTTGGGATGTGAGCTGCGTATTTGCAAATATTGTTATAACAAATTAGATGAGAATAAAATGCCTGCTAGAGCTGTTCATAATAATCTAGAGTTGGTTGCTATTCCTCCAGAGCTGATAGATTTAAATACGTATGAGTCTTTTCTCATACAATGTGTTCACCCATTTCAGGCTATTGTTCGTATGGAGCCCAAAACAATTAAATTACCTCCATCAGAGTTGCAAAGAGGATTGAAAGGAAGAGTTGTGTATTTACCATTAGATTTAAGGAATAATATTGAAACTATTGGTGTAGATCATGCAGAAAATGAGCCACTAGTCATTCTAGTTAATGGTGTTCCTACTAAGAATAAGAAAATCTGGCAAGAGTTAGTGGATGTTAGAAAAGTGCAAAAGGCATCATTGTATCTGTTAAACAATAATGAGTACTATAGAATTGTGTTTGTTGGAGAAGAAGAAATAGATTTAGCAGAAGATAGTGAAACATTAAGTGGACAAATTGAAAAAGTGGACATGTCCAGATGTGAAGAGATCTATGGACCTTACAGTGTACATCCACTTCATTCCAAAGAGGTGATTGGGAATATGATTGAGTTGTGTCAAATAAAAAAAGCAACAGGAAGTCCCATGAGTGTATAGGAAGAGAGCTTGGAAGCTCATTGTTTCCCACAGTTGTTTCCAACAGGAAAAGGTGGACGATATGATGAACGTCCTGTGCAGATTCCTGCATCTGAATATTGGACAACAAGATTATATGCAGAAGATCCAAGATTTCGACAATGTATCCCTTATATGTTTCATCTTCTGTTTGAAAGTGACTTGTCTGGACTTTCATATGCAGTAAATCACATTTTAAAAACTGGAATGCATCTTCAAAATGTAACTGCAAAGGATTTTATGGATAAAGTGCATCAGAGAGATGATCATTTAGAATCTCAGTTGATTAATCTGATGGCATGTCAGCTTGGGACTAATGAATATTGGTGCCGTCGACATGGAGAACTGAAATATATGCTACGGAACTTGGGAACTCCTACATGGTTCGTTACACTAAGCTGTGCTGAGTATGCTTGGGATGATTTACTTGAATTTCTTCGAGAGGCAAATTCAAATATAAAAAATATTGAATACAAGACACCTGGAGAATTGTGCTCTTTGGATCCTGTCAATGTATGCAGATATTTCAATCATAGATTTGAAGCTATGATGTCTTTCATCTGCAATAAAAAGAATCCTCCTCTTGGAGAAGTTGTGGATTTCTTTTGGAGAAAGGAGTATCAAGCAAGAGGTGCTCCTCACATACATATGTTGTTATGGGTCAAGGACACCCCTAAATTTGGAACAGATTCAGATGAAACTGTTTTGTCTTTCATTGAAGATTATGCTACATGTGCTCTTCCAAATAGCAGAGAAGAGAAAAACTTAAAACAACAAGTCTTACGATTTCAAAGCCACAGGTGTGGAAAATACTGTCGACAAAAGTACAAGTCAAAGGATAAGTTCTATACCAAATGTCGTTTTGGATTTCCACGTCCTGTATTATCCAAAGGAACAGTGAACAGTTTTATGTCAGCTGTACGACATACCATCACAAGAAAGTCTCTGAAAAACACCTACAACTTAAGAACAAGCGAAGAATCAAAATACATAAATGACTACAATCCAGTTATTTTATCCATGTGGAACGCTAACATGGATATTCAGTATGTTGCGGACAATTCCATTGCTGTTGCTCGATATGTAACATCTTACATTACTAAATCAGAAAAGACTGAAGTGAAAGAAATGTGGGAAGAGATTTCTCACGAGAAGACTTTAAGTAAGAAATTATACAGTTTCAGTTTGAAGATGTTATCGCATCGTGAAATTGGAGCATATGAATGTTCAGATCGGTTATCATCTGCAAGTCTATATTCCAAAAGTAGAAGAATCATTTGGGTGAGTCTAGGTCTTGCAGGAATGTGAAATCGGGTACTGAAATCTGTTCAAGAAATTGAATATTTAGCAGAAAATGACCCTGAAAGTACAGATATTTTGAAAACCAATATGTTGGACACATACTATCCAAAGAGAAGTCATCATCTTGAGAACATGTGTCTCTATGAAGTGCTGCAAAACTACACTTTTAAACGAAATATTACAGAGAACATCAACGATGGAAAATATGGAGTGATTGGTTCTGAAGGATGTCTGGTGAAACAAAGGAAAGGAAATTTAATTAATCACAGAAAACTGAGTTGCGACACTGCTGACAAAAGGGAATTTTACTATTTAGCCCTTTTGCAAATGTTCAAACCATGGCGTTCAGAACTGGAATTACTTGGAGATTTTCCCAGCTATGAAGATTCATTTAATGCTTGTAAAGATAGCATACAATGCAGTGCTTTCGCAAATTATGTCAAACTGTTGAATGATGAAATTGATCAAGAAGCTATAATTGCAGCTGAGATTGCTAGAGACAGTTCTCAAGACAGTCAAGGTTCTGCTGCACTGAGTCAAGATCCACTAGGACAACCAATTGTTGAAAATGAAGCAGCGATTGCAATGAATGAGGTGGAAACAGCAATGTTTCAAGCTCAAGAAGATGCAATACAGTTAGGAAACTTGGAAGAGCAACTAAATGTTGAACAGAAACAAATATATCAGCAGGTGAAAGAGCAGATTGACCATGGATTACTTCATGAAAAGAGATTGTGCTCATGTACATCATTTCAACCTATCCGAATGTATGTGAGTGGTCAAGCTGGAACAGGAAAAAGTTTCTTAATTAAAGTAATTACTGGTCTGGATGGGAAGATCTTATTTGCCAGAAGGGTCTGTTGGGTCGGAACGAGACCAAAAGACGTTGAGGGTGATTGCATTCTTGTAAACTTTCGGGACAGACGCATAGTGCGTCTCATCTGTAATGATCCACTGTCTGAGGGCCAACCGGGGATAGGGGTGCGCGATTTGGACTATTTTTATAATCTAGGCATTAACTATGCCGGAAGACCCCTCTATCATCGGGGGGTGCCGAGGCTGCTTCCTGAGTCCACTATTCCTCATTTTGGTTATCACAACCCCAATTACAATCTAGGCCATTTTGACTGACCGGTACTCCAGTTCCCAAGTGAAGCTACGACAGAAATAGTTGTTCCTATGACCAAAAGGGCTGAAGTTGAGTTCCCCTTAGACGGCATGTTAAACATAGTCAGGCTCTCCCCATTGCAAACATGTATAGAACAGCCAAAACATTATACCAGCAGGACGAACATTGTTTGCCAGGTCAATCTGCCAGGTACAGGGACGGGAACAATGCTCTCGTGGAACATAGCAGGGCTGAAGTCAAAGATGGATTCACCAGAGTGGGTTCAATTTATTGGTAACTTTGATGTTTGCCTCCTCCAGGAGACCTGGTCCTGTGAGCCCCAGTATCTCCCGGGCTATCTGAATTTCCACGTTCCCGCATCCAAGGGACCCAAAGGGCGCCCTATGGGTGGCTTAACAACATGGGCACGCCAAGAATTATTTACGGCGGCCAATGAAATCCACACAGGGTCTCCCGACATTCAATTGGTCAGGTTATCCTTGGGTTTAGTGGGTGACGTGGATATCTATAACTTGTACCTGCGAGGGACCAATGGGGCAAAGTCCAGGACTTTGGTTGCATTGGATTCCCTCATCGCCCAGCACTCATGTGAGAGGGGAGTGCTTGTTGTGGGGGATTTGAATGTCACCTTTGAACCACTTCTAAATCCAGACTCCTGTTGGGGACTCGACCCCGAGGAAGATCAGCTTTGGGGGATTCCGGGCCTCGACATAGGCCCAATAAAACATTGGTCTGAGATCGTAGTGCAGGTCAATGCTCTCTGTTTTGAAAGAGGCTTGAGGGCTTTGAATGGAAGAACTCCAGGGGACAAGGAAGGGGCTAACACCGTTGACAATGGCCGTCACAGGAGCAGAATTGATTATGTCCTCTGTGGCATAAGGTTATGGCAGCATGTAAAAGACATGGTAGTCGAACCTAGACCTGAAAGTGACCACAACCCCCTATGCGTAACGCATTGTTGGTGGATAAATGGAGATGCTGAAATAGAGGAGATGATACTCAAGCCACCAGAAATATTTCCTTCCAATGATATGCGTAGGCTTAAGTGGAATATGGTAAAGACTAATGGCAAAGTTGTTGATACAATTGACAACTTGTTGTCCAAAGCAGTAGTGGAGTTTGAACGCTGCAGATTTATAGATTCAGGTATCTCACTAATCACCGGTATTCATGAAACATTTTTTGAGGAATTACGACAGTTTTTTCTTAAACCTGTCAGGAAAAATAATCGACTCCCCCTAAAGCGCCTACGATGGTATGACAAGGATTGCAAGAGTGACAGAATTAATCTTACTGTAGCTCTCTCTAGCGGTGACACTGATTGTGTGAGGGAAGCCCGCCAATCGTACAAAAAATACATAGCTCAGGCTAAAAAGAACTGGGACGAGCTTTACTGTTCGGACTTAAAGGATGCCAGCGACGCGAGGGACTCACGGCTATTTTGGAACATTATTAAGTGGGTCAGGGGTGGGTTACCTGACCGCCCCCCAAATCATGTTTCACAAGACGACTGGGTAAACTACTTCAGACCCCAATATGCATGCGAGTCCCAGATAAATCTTGCGGGTGAGATACCCCTTGTTTTCTTCTCTAATGGTCCTTTCAGCACCAATGATACTTTACTGGCTTTACGATCTATAGCTGCTGGGCGAGCCCCAGGACCGGACGGGATTCCATCTGATCTTTTCCTCCACAATAAAAAGACTTGGAGCGAATACATTACCTCTTTAGCAAATGCTATTGCTGTAGGCGCCCCTGTCCCAAAATCCTGGGGGGGGGGGCTGTTATAATTCCCGTGTTTAAAAAGGGCGATAGAACCCTCCCTGGGAACTACCGACCAATAAGCCTAATCGATACCATGCAGAAGGTCATTGGGAGAATGATTCTGAACCAGCTGTTAACATGGGTTGATGATAATCAGATTCTTTCTCCCTTTCAGGCTGGTTTCCGCAAGTCAACCAGCACGCTGGATCAGGTCTTTCGATTTGTACAACTCCACTGGAAAGTAGTTATCTTGGGGAAAGGCAGTCTCTATGTAGCCTTTGTGGACCTAAGAGCTGCCTTTGACCTTGTCCCTCGCCATCGGCTGTGGGTGGTACTTGAAAAACTAGGGCTTCCAGTGGAAATCCTGACCCTGATCAAGAGACTCCATGACTCGAACTCTGCTAAAATCCAGTGGGGAGGTGTGGGCGAAGTCACCCCAGAATTCCCGGTTGAACGAGGTGTGCGGCAAGGCTGCACTATGGCCCCTACCCTCTTCTCCCTGTATATCAACGGGATAGCTCAATCTATGCTCAGCGCCACTACTGATGCTCCAAAGCTTGCAGGGGTAACCACCCCGATACTAATGTTTGCGGATGATACGCTCATCGTATCAAAAACCCCAAGTGGCCTACAGAAAGCTCTATTAGTCTTTGAGGATTTTTGCCTTGGCCACGGATTGGAGGTGAACGTGGCTAAGACGAAACTCATGGCCTTCAATCCGCATCCTAGTTTTAGAGGGAGAAAGTTCTTTCTGGACGGGCAACCAATAGAAATGGTCCCCAATTTTATCTATTTGGGCATACACATAACCAGTGGTAACAAATGGGATAAGCACATCGAGGTAGCCGCCCTGAAACTCAGGCAAATCTCGGGAGCCCTAATTAAAGAACATAAAAAATCCTTCACCAAGCCCGTAAAACCTGTGCTTCAAGTCTACGAGGCGAAGGGCTTGGGTTCAGCTTTGTACGGGGCTGAACTATGGGGGTTTAATCGGCTGGTTCCTTTAGCCTTAGCCGAAAATTCATTTCTTCGCGGCATAACAAATCTCCCCCAGAGCTCCCCTATGGTTCCATTAAGGTATGAGTTGGGCAAGAGGGCTATCGTGGACATTGCAAGACTTCGTCCGGTTTTATACTGGCGAAGGCTCTGGACTACTCCTGAGCTCACCCTGTATGCCCAAGGGCTTATGGATGTTGTTGTGTCAGATGTTTTTCACAAAATCGATTGGCTGAGGCAGCTCCGCCAGACCCTGACTCTAATGGGCATGGTGGGGTTATGGAGCGACCCAGCAATTGCTCAGTTTCCCACAAAGAAAACCATAAAAGTTATTTACTGGGAATGTGTCGACCGACAGGTGTGGAGTCAAGTCAACCCTAATGGGATGGCCGGCCGCTATCTAGAGGCCAAGATCACGCCTGCTATTGAACAATATTGGGACTTGATCGTGCATCCCAGAGACAGGAAACTCTACTTCCAGCTCAGAGCAGGTTCTCTACCGCTTAAGTCCCTCACAGGCAGGTGGTCTAGCCCCCGAGAGGTAACTTGCCCTGCCTGCGGGTTGCAGGCAGAATCTATTGCCCATTTTTTGTTTGTTTGTCCTGTGCTAGCTCCTCCTAGACGAGTGTGGTTGTCACCACTGTGTAGAAACCTGGGCACTAGGAGCAGTGTTGTTGCTTTAAGAATCTTATGCACCAACACTTCCCCAACTAATTCTATTCCGATGGCTAAATTCTTGGGTTGGGCATGGTCCCTAAGGGCGAAAGCTTGTGCCAACCCCCCGATAATCCCCCACTACACATCGGAACTTGCTGTCACTTAGTGCATACTTTAGTTAATTGTTTCCTCAAATTAATATAGCTGAAGGGGGTCTTTTTTTAATATGCATTATCACACTTGTTGTCATTTTGTCTAGTTTAATGTCTTTTAAAAAAGAATGTGTAAACTATCTATTCCAAATATTTTAATGTATTTCAAATGTATTGTTTGTATTTATGCTTGTCTTTTATGATTCTTCTTTTAAATCGAATAAAGACTGATGATGATGTAATTACAAGTTATCTGCAAAAAACAAGTCGCATTTGTCTTGTGTTATCACTGCTCCAACTGGGTTGGCAGCACATAACATTAAAGGAATTACTTTACATCATTTACTAATGCTGCCAGTAGAGCATGAGAACAAATTGGAATACCACAAGCTATCTGGAGAAGCTTGTTGTGAGGTTTCAAGAGTCCTGAAGAAAATAAAACTTCTCAATATTGAAGAGGTGAGCATGGTTTCAAACTTGATGCTTGCCTTTGTGCATTTAAGAATGCAGCAAATTCTTAAAACAGAGTATGACGTGTTATTTGGAGGAAAACACGTCATAGTTTTTGGAGATCTACTGCAACTGACACCGGTAAAAAGACAACCGGTATTTAAAACACTTGCCCATGAAGATACCAGAAAGTATCTTGGCAGTGTTGGTAATGTGAACATTTGGAGTAATTTTGAATACAAAGAACTGACAACAAATATGCGACTGGCAAATGATGCTGAATATGGAAGTATTCTTCAAGATATAAGAATTGGAATTCTTTCAAAACAAGGGAAAGAAGCTTTGGAGAGTCGATTACTTTGCAATGTCTTTCCAAATGAAAATGCAGTTCCTGCAAAAGTGTCCGTGGAAATTGCTAAAAATAAGTCAGTGATTTGCTTAATGCCAACACTGCGTGAGTGTTCAATATTCAACAAAGAATTATTAAAATTGGAAAATGAAGAACTTGTAAAAATGGAAGCCATCGATAAAATACTGCATGAAGGAATCACTATTATTTTGACGGGTAAGTTGAGATCAAAACTGGATTGCTTAGAAAAAAAAATATCTAAAACTGCTGGTCCGGAAAAGACACTGTATGCGTGTGTAAACTGTCGGGTAATTTTAAGGCGGAATTTGGATGTAGTGAAAGGTTTAGTTAATGGTGCAATGGGCAAAGTGGTGGATTTTGTGAATTATCAGAAAAAAGAAGGAATTTAATTTTTAAAAATCAAATTTGATCAGATTGAAGAGGTGAAACAAATTGCTTGTTGTTCTGCTCGTTTTTTGCTTGTTAAAGATTTGTATGTACGTAGAAAACAGTTTCCTCTTTCTTTGGCATATGCAGTGAGTATTCATAAATCGCAAGGATTAAGTGTAGACAGTGCATTGGTGAACATTGGATCTACCGTATTTAAAGAGGGTATGGCATATGTTGCTTTGTCGCGAGTCAGAACATTATCTGGTTTGTTTTTGATTGATTTTGATGAGACAAAGGTTACTGCAGATGCAAACTGTGTAAAAGAGTATGATAGGTTAAGAAGGGTGTATGCTCCAAATTTAGGTCAGTATCCTGTATTTGAAAAGCGTGTGGTTGGTCGAAAAAGAAGGTTAGAGAATATCTGTTCTGAAGGTGTCAAGAAAAGAAAAGAACAAGATAATGTTGTGATTGCAGGTAAAAAGAAATTGGACACTGTTGGAGAGATTGTTGGTTATCAGTTTGAAAATAGTTCTGGTGTCAACTGCTATGCTAATGTAGTGGTCAATGTTGTTTTTTATCTTGAAGGTTTGCAAGAACAAATTATGGAGAATCGGCAAAAAAGACTTTGTTCTCTGTTGCATTCTGTTTATGAAAAATTGACAACAGATAGAAGTAAAATACAATCGGTTTCAGATGTTCGTAGTCTTTTGGATGTGTGTTCTGGTTCTACACAATTTACACAAAATATCCAACAAGATGCTCAGGAATTTTTGTAATTGGAATTTCATGTATATGCTTACCATTTTTGAAAATAAAGGTGTGGAAATAGAAAATATATTTGGCCTTTCTTTCAAATGGGAACATTATTGTGAAAATTGCATATATACATGTAGCACCAATGTAGACACTGAGAGATTTCTGTATTTAACATTACCAGACTGTAAATCAGTGTCTTTCAATAAATTAGTGAAAGGTGCAATTCAAAACATGGAGTGTAGCCAATGTAAATCAGAAATGTTATCCACATTATTCTTAACAAAATATGGAAAATACATAATTTTAATGATGCAACGTTGTACAGCTGACGGAAGAAAATTCGATACTTTAATAAAGCAATTTGTAGCAGCACAACTATCAATATCAGGAAGGACTTTTGTAGCAATTGCTGTAATTTTCCATGATGGTCCTTCCACCACATCTGGACATTACACTGCCTATCTAAAATGTGACAAAGGCTGAACACTTTGTAATGATGCCCAGTAGGTTTTCAAACAACGTTTGCCTAGTGAATTACCAAATTCCTACCTAATATTTTTAAAGCCAAAGTTTTAGGAAGATAATTCACTCTCTGAGGAATTTATTATTATTATTTAATAGGACTACCATTGGACAATTTAGATAAAGAAGTGCAAAAATACCATTTGGCCTCAAGGAAAGGTATATTTATGAATTAGGGACTTTTTGGTGGTCATTTATTCGGTGATTATTTTAATGTGGCAACATTTTCAGGTTTTCATAAATTAAAGTTATAAAGGTGCCGATTCCGATCCTGTAAACAAAATTACCGTACGACTCGTATCCGTATGTTTTTACGTACGAGTCGCACAAGTACCGTACAAACTTCCAAGTACGATTGGGATGTAAAAAAGAACTACGAATAGTGTTGGGAAAAGTCTACGAGAGTGCGTCGGAAAGTGTCCACGTCCGAATATCGTCGGGAAAAGTGTACGAAAGTGAGCCGGACAGTTTCACTTACAAATCGTAAAACACAAGTCCGAGCGCGCAAGTACGATCCCGACCGCCCGTCCGAATACACAATCGCACATAAAAAGGCCCGTACGGAGCCAACGCAGTAGCACACATGTACACGGGTAAACACATGCCCATGTACGAGCCGTACAGCCCCCCCACACCCAAATATGTCAGCAACGTACAAAACGCTGTCCGCACTGCAACCCAGGCCCGCAACTGTACGCGCCGTGCCCCCCCATGTACGCGCAGCACCCCCTCATGTATGTGCCGAACCACCGCATGTACGCACTGTACCCCCAGCCCCCCACCACATGTACGCACCGTACCCCCATCCCCCCGCATGTACACACCATACCCCTGCACTGCATGTACGCACTGAACCGCCAGCCCCCCACCTCATGTACGCACCGTACCCCTGCACCGCATGTACGCACTGTACCCCCAGCCCCCCACCGCATGTACGCACTGAACCCCTGCACCGCATGTACGCACTGTACCCCCAGCCCCCCCACCGCATGTACGCACCGTACCCCTGCACCGCATGTATGCACTGTATCCCCAGCTCCCCCACCGCATGTACGCACCGTACCCCTGCACCACATGTACGCATTGTACCCCCAGCCACCCACCGCATGTACGCACCGTACCCCTGCCCCGCAGGTACGTGCTGCACACCAACACCGTACCCCAGCCCCTTCACCCAGCATCGCGTATGTCCGGATCGTACCTATGTGAAAAATACTCTTACAGAACCAGGACACTGTAAAACAGCACAAGGAGGGTCAATCCGACTCGCACAACAACACAAAACACGTCGACATAACAAAATACATCTCAAAGACTGACCTGGCACATCCAAACAGGCAATCAGAGGCCCCAAATCACAACCACCACTTATAACACACTCACCAAAATTCAAACACAGCCACACCCAAAAATGGACCAAAAAAAAGGGCCCACACACACTACCCATGAGCCTTTGCAACAGACCCACTGCTGCCAGACCCCACTGACAAACAACCCCACACAACTCATACCTTCGCTACACCTTCACTCACACACCTTCACACAACCACCTCCACAAACATCCCCCTCTTCACATTCACACACACACACCCACAACCATCCACACACACACCCACACCCCACACCATGCTCACAGACAAGAATCCAAAGTTCACCACGGCGGAGCTGGAGCTCCTTGTCAACGAAGTCATCAGAGTCGAGCCACAGCTGTTTGGAACATTGGTCAGACAGACCAGCATAGCTGCAAAATCAGCCATGTGGCAGAGGATTGTCGACAAGGTGAATGCTGTTGCGCCCGTCCGAAGGACCAGGCATGAATGCCAAGCCAAGTGGTACGATCTGCGCAGGGCAGTCAAGAGGAAAATGAATGAAGAACATGCCCAGACCAACATCACTGGAGGTGGGCCGCCCGCAGACCCGTACACTACCATCCCTGGGAGGAGAAGGTGATGGCCATGCTACCGCCAGTGGGACTAAACGGAGTCGAAGGAGTCGCAGAGCCTGGTGAGTACACAAACAACTCACATAACTTGGGGGGAATGGCATCCACACCCCAACCACCAGAGGTGCAATTAGAGCCAAATTTCGGGGGGGGCTGAGACAAAATTTCGGGGGGGGGGGGGGGTGAATCTTTTAAGCCATAGGCAGAGTGGAGCTGCAGGGGCTCTTAAAGGGGTGAAACAACAGCGAGGCCTCATTAACATGCAAATGGTCTGTTAAACACCTGTGAAGGTCTCGGGTGCGGCTGTGAGTGCGCCGGGAAGCTGTCTCATCCCGGGCTTCCACACACGACGGGGGGGGCTGAAGCCCTGCGAGTCCAATGGGTGTTGCGCGCCTGCCAACCACAACAAATGCACGCACCTACCCCCAAGCACTCACCGCACACAACCACACCCACAAACCACGCCCATGCCACTAACGTCACCATTCACCCATCACAAATCAAGGCAAGGCCATGTCCAAGGCCACAACAACCACAAACACAAGACTGGATGTCCGGGAGGCTGGGAGGGTGGGCCACACACAACACATTGTCAAAATGAGACGCAGACAACAATGTCCGCAGCCCATATGGTATAGGTACATACCCATGCACAATGCACAGGGACTGGCAAAGTACTGACAAGGTAGCTGACACTGGGCCCTGCTGAATGCAGCACAAGGCCCTCCTGGGCCCACTGTACACCCAAACACCAACTCCACAAGCACAGGTATCTAGCACAGGAACTCACACACACTGTCATGCCAGCATGCACCATGAGGGGACACACACATCACCTGGGAGACCCAATGACAACTCACACTACACACAACAGCACGCCCGGTCACACCCCCCCCTAACACAAGCACACACCCCCGGGGCAGACAACGATTCACACACTCCCACAATGGACATGTGACACAACAAGACCAATCCAGAGCCAAGTAAGCATCAGAGCCAACTAATTACAGGTCACACACTCAGGAGAACATCCCAATCTGTCCCCCGCAACATGCCCATCCCCAAGTGTACACTGAGAGGAATGCTAGGGACATCCAACTACCTGGGTGAACTGTGTCAACTTGAATATGTATGAAACATGGATGTGGCATGAAACAGCATTAACATTGTCTGTCTCTCACACACAGGGCAACTTCGACGATCTCCCCCAACACTGGGGGGGGAAGAATCACAGTCCCAGGCACCGCGTGAAGACGATCCCACCGGCAGCGACGACTCTCACCACTCCGTGGATGACCCCGACCAACCTGGCCCCTCTGATGTACAAGACCCTGCAGCACCTGCGTCAGGTACATCTGTGCCAACCCCCACCCCCATTCCTACCACATCCCAGGAGACACCCAGGAGCCCTGCTCGCACTGAACAACACAGCCAGTCTGACCAGGAGGGACAAGGTTCTCAGGGCACCCAGGAGGAGGCAGGCAACCCTGCAAATGCCATCCCTCAGGGGTCCCGTAGACCCGATGTGCCCACAACGGCAGGCGAGGCTTGTGTGGGCAGGGGTAGTGGGAGTGGAGGCAGGCGGAGGCGCAAACCCGACCAGCCAGCTCAGGACCCCGGTATGTCATACATATGCAACATCCTGGACTCATACCGGCGTGACACCAGAGGCATGGACCAGGTCGTGTCCAGACTTTTCGGGATGCAGGGGACCCTCGATGAGATAAAGAACCTGCAGGTCGAGCATCATGCCAGTCATCAACAACACCAAGGACGGATGGAGGCAAGACTGGCTGAGCTCCTGGCGGTGCACAGGGACGTGAGCCAATCACTCCGTCAGATCGCCCAAAGCCTGGCAAACCCTCCCTGTACCACCAGGCGTAGACCAGCACCAGACACAGGGAGGGACGAGGAGGAGGAGGATTCGTCTGACGGAGCGTCCCTAACATTGTCAAGACCTGCATCTGAGGGTCCCCGGAGGAAGGTGGGTCGTCCACGTAAAAGACCGTGAGAGTCAGCGGACCATCCCCTTCTCCCAGGTCACCTGGCCTGGCACCTGGCCCCCTGGCACAACAGCAGCACCTCACCCAATGACATTCTCTGCCACATGGACTTGCTGGTCACAGTCTGACCAATGATGACCAACACTGTGGTCTGGACTCTGATGACTCCAACTGACAAGGATGCCATCTCCCCCTGTGAACTTTGGATTCTATTCCCCCGGTAGAGTACCTTAGCACATCTACCAAAAGTCTCACCCCACCAAAAATAAAATCATATTGTTCTGCACATGAGATGTTGCTGTCATTTTGCATTATTTAACGACATATGTGTGTGGAAATGTCTAACTATGCCTTAGTGGTGAACTAACTCCAGCCATCCATACCCTGGGATGAGAGTCTGGTATAGGACACACATGGGTCACAAGGTATCATTCAATGTAGGCATGGAGCACAACACTCACCTGTGATGGCTTCTGGCTGCTGAGGAGGGGCTTGCTAAACTGTGCAGACAGACCTATTTGGGAGATCATCATCAAGGCGTAGAGGTCATAGCCCATGTGGAGGTACCCAGGGAGGGAGTCCCAGGTATGTGTGGCCAGGTGGGAGAACAATGTCCTGTATGCTGGAGTAAGGTGGATGTGAAGAACGGTGGCCAGGGCAAGGTTGGATGCACGGACATGGCCCAATGGGATCTAGGATGACAGACGTACAAGGTTGGTTTGGGGTCGGGGTTGTGGACTGCCTCCTGAGTGTGGGTGGGGAGTGTGGAGGTCATCCTGCAGCAGACAGTGATCCATTGCAGCTATCTATGGTGGACGGTGAGGTGGCTGGGGCGCAGGGTGTAGAAGCTGAGTTGTGCAGATGCCCCCTGGAAGTGGACCAGTTTCCTGGGAGTTCGGATGTACTTGCTCCATAGAGGGCAGGGCAGTATATGAGACGGATGTTGTCATGGACCTGGGGGATGGTCTGTCGTAACTTGGAGTGGATCTATCTGTGGATCATGTGCGTAATGCAGAGGGCGTTGCAGCATGAGGTACAGATGCTGTGGACTAGCATGGCATATGTGAGCGAGCCATACATGATGCACACCATCTCGTGTGTGTGGCCACTGGGTGCTTGTTCAGGGCCCGCAGTAGCGGGCGCCATCTCCCTGAAAAATGCCTCATTTTGCACACAAAGACTAGGATGTCAGAAGGACAACTGCAACAGGCGCGTGTGTAAAGGAAGGAGTGTCCAGTGTCACATGGCACACCCAGAGACAATGCATGCACAACCACCAAAGAGCCATTACACGGGATCAGGAAACTGAAGGGCGACCTGCGCACAGGAGACACACCCTCAGCAGCTGGTGATGGCCCATTGTGTGGTCGACCTTGTTAAAAAACATACACGACCATGTACTTCATGCCCAATAGAGAGCCTAATCCATGAGCAACTGCATGCATGTCGCTAGACTACACATGGACTCCTATGCATTATCGACAGCAAGTATGCCAGAGATGCCGCATGCCAAGTGGCAAGAAACCTGCATTCCAGAGACGAGGCACCTTGGAGTGTGACAAACACCTTTATTACTCAGCCTCACACCAATGGAATTGCATCCATTGGAACAGAAACGCAGGTCATTCGGCTGACCATGTGTGACCTACACTGGACACCCCCCGCAACACACAGATGTGGTAAATCCTACTGAGCTGGCACACAACTGAAGGGGTTGAGCCTCACACCCCTTGCTGCACACGGAGAGTATACAATTCCCCATTGAGCCTCATATGGGGATGTCCCACACCATGTCCACCATTGGCATCCCGTATGTTCCTGAGGGACGTTATACACACATTGATGCCTTCATCAGAATCCACAATCCATGACAGATGACTGTCAGGAAGGGTGACTATCAATTCATGGGAGCCATGCAACACGTCAGCTGGCCCATGGTGAGTCGACATGTATGCACGGTAACACAACATGCACAGGAGCAGTCCCCACATATCACAAACACGTACCACCCACAAAACGCCTTGCTGCACTCCTTACCCAAAATGACTTTTCACCATGTCTGTGCATGTAACTCTGATCCAGCACACGTTGCAATACTCATGAGGAATAGCAGGAGTGCAATTATGACATGAGCAGATGACAGCCGCAAGAACCTGGGGAGGACAGACACACAACAGTTCAGCGAAGAGCTAGTAATCCGCAGACATGTACATGCACTCTACAGGATTGATGTTGTCACCATGCTAATAATGAATTTTGTGTACCCGCTAAAATTTGGGAATGACATCATCACTTGATTGACACATCAGAACACACCTCCAAGTCACTTAGCACACAGCTTGACACACACATTGCAACACATGCCACACAAGGCTCTAAGCGTGCACACTCAGACACAGGGACTCACCATCATGAGAAGAAGTTGCGGATAAGCTGACTCCGGATGTCCTCATCCTCATCCTCATCCTCATCCTCACTTGCCCCGTGCCCGAGCCCTTCATCCTCCACGGGTGGATTATCCTGCTCATCCGGATCCAGGATGAGTGGCACGGCCTTCTCCACTGCCATGTTGTGCAGCATGCAGCACACAAGGAAGATTTTGCAGACCTTCACCGGGGCATATGGGAGTGCGCCTCCGGTCTTGTGGAGGCACCGGAATCTGCTCTTCAGGAGTCCAAACGTCCTCTCAATCACGCGCCTCGTCTGCCCATAGGTGTCGTTGTACCGGTGTTCTTCGGCTGTTCTGGGGTTGCGGAGCGGCGTCATCAGCCATGGCATGTTGGAATAGCCAGCGTCCCCTACATGGAAACATCATGGACAGAAGTGGGTCAGGAGAAGCAGTAAGATATTAAGATACCACTAAATACAGGACTAACATTGTATACCCACCAACAAGACATGCACGTTCGTTGCGCAGCTGCAGCATCATTTCAGGCACCCTGCTACGCCTCATGATGTAGGCATCGTGTGATGATCCTGGAAAACGGGCACAGACATACCACAAGGGCATTGATGGAGTGGTAATGTTTGCGGTTACGGAAGGCTACCTCCTGTGCGTGTGGTGGTACTAAAGCCACATGTGTCCCATCAATGGCCCCAATGACATGGGGCATCCCTCCCAGGGCATTGAACTCACCCTTGACACCTGTCAACTGCTCACGAGTTGGGAAATGTATGAATTCATCCAGGTGTAACAACATGGCCTCTAACACATCATGCGGGACACGGCTGAACATGGTCTGGGACATGCCACCTACATCAGCTATGGTCAATTGAAACGTACCCGTGGCAAAGAAATGTAGGGCTGCCATCACCTTCATCTTGGCTGTCAGTGCAGTAGGATACCTGTGTAGCGGTTGGAGGTGTGGTTCCAGCCTTGTGGTCAAGTTGTCAATCAACGGTTGGGAGAAGCGGTAGCGGCGTATACAGTCACGTTCCCTCATGGCAGCCAAGTCTGGCATTGGTCGGGGGAGAGGCGGTGCCCTGCAGAATTTTGGAAGGAATAACGAAGATTGAGTACAGCACTATACCACTGTCAATGAACTGAGCACATGTTCAACAGCTAATACACATATGCTACATACAGAGTCTGTACTGTGCAATGCATCCAGGACATGTATGCCAGCCAGGTGACACCCCTACCAACAGTCAGCTACACACGTGGGTGCTCAAGGTGCACATGACATGCCATGGAACTAGCTGTGGGCCAGTGTAAGTGAACAGGCAGACGCATTACAGGAGTGACAGACAACCACATATGTGCATGAGAAGGATGTTTCATCATACAGACCGGTTGCGGAACACTAGAGGCACAGGTCACATGTCCTTGAAATAGGACAGTCCACACACCTTGCCATGAAGGGGTACATGTCAGGAATGATCACACATACATTGAGACTACGCAGATATGTCCTTGTCTCGCAAGTCCATGTGCAAAGCATACATACACCCGTTACGTCTGATTCCACATGTGGCCTGGTGTGCGTAATAGTGTGCCATGCCCATCGACACGCACTCACATGTTGGATGCAGCAACAGCAGATGCATGTCACGGAACAACTACAGCAAGCTCATGGGAACACATGACACACACATGACATAGTCACATCGTGCAACGCCGGTAGTTACATGTCAGGTGTCATAATCCGTGTCCCTGGCATCAGGGGACAGTTGCAGGTGTAGGTGACTGTGCCATGCCAGTGATGCAATGCTCGACTGTCCCCAGAGAGCAGCTCCTCTGTATCAATTGATATCAAGTAAATTTCTGTTGTGTCATGCTCCCCATTGTTTCCCAGTGGCATGGTGGGTAAACCAACTGTGTGGTGCAGGGCCTACATATGTTTGTAGTATTGTAGATGTCACTCATGTTGCTGTTCATGCTATGCGCTGTGTCCTATGTAGTTTGGACTCATGTGTCATATGTATACAGGTGTCTGATCATTTCCTGTCTCTTCACCTTGGCCACAGCATCGTCGGGGGAAACCGAGGGAGACACTGGCACGGATGTGGGGGAGGGATCCAGCACCGTGGCCACCAGTGCTGGGGAGTCTGGCGCAGCAAGTGGCATGGAGGCCGAGGGGAGTCAGGCGGAGGACCTGTCCAGTCCCATCACCGCCCTCCCACTTGCTCGGGTCCCTTGTATCCGTGCTAGGCGACAACAGGTGCGTGGGAGACGGCAAGGAGGTGTATTTAAAAGGTGAAGGGTGCACTTCCACTCCGGATCATTCTGTGGTGTGTAGGCAGATTAAATTGCATGGTGCTTGTCATATGCACGCTCATGATTTAGCTTGTATTCTGAAGTGGATTCGTGTGCCAGTTATGACCCCGTCTTGTACGCTGCTTGATAACGGTAATTATGTGCTGCTCAATGATGAAGTTTGCTGTGGGATGCTTCCGGGAATTGCTCACATCGTTACTGTATCACTACGAGTGGTTTTCTGTCATTACGTCCTTTTCCCACCCCCGCATGGCCGGCTCGATGTATCCATCTGGCCTTCCATTCCAACCTTGAAAGCAGAGTTCAACAAGATGAGCAGATTAAGGGCTCTATTGTCTCAAAAACAAGTCGTGTTGACTTCATCCTGAGAAACATTTGTCCTTCACGTAGCTCACACGCGCACAGAGGTGCAAGCGCTTTTGGACACTGATCTCCCACTACATATTTGGGACTCGGATTCAGACTATCTTTCATGCCTCGTCAACAAGTGGCCTGGATGTTTTTTTCTAAATTGTGTGATCCGGCCTCGTGACCTCCTTCCATTCTCTGTTTGGTGTGATCCCCGCATTTCATCATTCGATTTTTTTCTAGCGTCTTCGGAGGTCTCCCTTTGCTTCTCGCACTCGTGGCTGGGGTGCTATTATTGATCTGCGTACTACACTGTGGTTTCACAACTTGCGTTACAAGGCAGCATGCACCGGCTGCTCCATCTTCGGCAACAGATGCTGAGGAACTTCGATTTCCGATCGCGATCGAATCGACCCGCCATTTTGTGCTTCGCCGCCATTTTATGTTGCCCTCACTCAGGCAGCACGGCGAACAAAGTCTATCCTGCTTTTCCTGCAGCTTCGTGTCAAAATAAGCCTTCTGCCTCTATTTGCAAAGCTCGTGTTAGGTCTGGCTGAGTACACTAATCCCTGTCTGGTTTTCCTAATCCACGTCTCAACTATCTGTTGTTTCACACTATTCTTTTCCGACTTTAACTTATCGTCTGGCCTTCACTGTCCTCTGCTAGCATTCTCTCGTTTCACAACTGTCCTCCAACACACACAAACGTATCTCCCCACCTGCAAGTTTGTTACAAATCCATTAATAAATTAGTTTGAGGGAGCGGTGACAAACACAGTTGGAGGAGAGGTTTCTTCGAGTCATCTGACACTTTTGTTTTCAAATCTCTCCTATTGGTTCTGTCCTGTTTTTCAACTTTCCTTATTGGCTCTTTCTTGTATTTGTTGGGTGTATACTTGGTTAATGTATATGTTACCTATATGGTATAAAAGTTTGTGCGCCACAGAGTGAAGTGACAGTCTCCTGAGAACCTACCTCGTGTACTTCTGGGATAACTGTACTAGCTGCAGCTAATAAATCTGATCTTCTAACGCCTAACAGAGTGTCCCGTGTCTCTGTGTAGCTGAGCAGGAGAACCCAGGAGATTAAGGTGTACCCTGCGCCGCCAGGTCCAAAAGGTTCTGGTTCTTCAATGCTTGAATTCTACGGCACTCTGCCGCTGGCGACCTTAAGCAGTGCCTATGGATTGTCCTTCCGGTTTCCCTTCTTTACCTGCGTGCAACCTGTCTTTCATTGCCTAGATTGTCCATTTGAATGGGCTCTGGATTTGTGCCTGTCCAACTCGGTGTCTCCTGACCCGGATTATGATCGACTGATGAGCCCCTTAGTGGCTCATGAGTTGGACTGTTCTGGCATTAGGATTATGGCCTGTGCTGCAGCACATGGAGTCCTGGGGAATTGGGACATCGGAACGGCTGCAACTGAATTCTTATCCAGAAGTTATCTTGATGTCCCCACCTGTTGTCCACAAATGGGGCTGGATGCCCCGATTGTTGAGGAACACGTGTGTTCTTTCCCCCTGCTGAACTGGATGGCAGATAATTTTGCGGAACGTTCTAATGATTTCCTCTTGGAAGCTGTTGCAACTTATTGTGCTTATACCTTGATGGATTGACTTTAGCCCTGCTCATTTCATGGTGCAGCCATCGATGTTATGTTTTTTCCCCTTTTACATGGTTCATTTCCCTGCAACATCGTTCATCATTGACATTTCTTTTCTGACTTTTTCGCTTCCCTTCTATGGACTTCCAGTTCATGCCCTTGGTTCCGTTCTATCAAACTTGAACTCTGTGTTCTCGATTTCGCGCCCCTAGTGGTTAGTGGTACGAACAAGGGGGGGTGTAGTCATGATTCCTATCTCCCTATGTACAATGCTAAGTTGGCACCACCGCGTTAGTTGTTAGTGAGCCATCTCGCCAATTTTGCTGCTTTTGCACGCGACACTGTAGTTGTGTGTTATCAATTTTAAAATGCCTACTCGAGTTTGCTTCACATGAGGACTGTCTGTTGTTTGACATCCTTCACAGTGAGCAGCGAGCTTGTACTGTACATTGTGTACACACACAGTCTGGGTGACTAGACGGTGCATGTTGTTGTGTGCAGGTTGATCGGCCCACTATTTAGCCATTACATGCACGCAGCTGCAGATACCTGATAGACGAATGCTTGCCATATTGCATGAGCAGCACGTTTGAGTTTCATTGTGATGGGGAACATTCGCAGGAGAAGAGACTAGATGATCCTGTGATGTGATACCACTGAGCTCATCTGTACGGTGGGGGGTCCCCCGTTCAAGCCTAGAGACCTTCTAGTAGTCGAATGATACTACTATTGGTTTACTGGCGACAGGAAGGTTGCTGTTTCCACAGTCATTTTCTCATGATTGCTCCTTTCATTGTCTATGATATTGCAACAATGCTGATGCTTATGAACTTAACCATTTTTCTGCTTATGTTAGCCACAGTACTGCATCTTAGGACGCAAGGTTCATTGAATGAACTCTTTCAACTTTACAGTGTCTGTGTCTATTCTGTTGTGGACTGATCTGAGAATAATGACGAACAGGTATGTCTGATTCCCACCATTCCTGAGAATATTGTCATGCGCTTGTTCTGGGTTGTCTATACATTGGGACCGCCGAGCTCAACCTCGGCTAACGAATGGGACACTAAGCTAGTCGGATAAGGGGTTCTGGTTTCTGAGGGGAGTTTGTGGTACACCAAACATGTCTCCTTCGTGCCAGGCACCACACCCCCTGCCCCTGTCTACCCTGCTGCCGTCAATGCAGAGTCTGTGGACATTCAGCGCCAGTTGCAGGTTGGTCAGACGTCGCTCCTGCGTGTCCTCCATGGCCACCGCAGACTGCTGACACGGATGGTGTCGTACATGGAGGGCATGTCATTAGCGATGTCTGACCAACGGATGTTGCTGAGGTCCATTGACTCGTCACTGACGGCAGCAGTGGGTCTCCTGCAGCACTCCGTCCCCCCTACCCTGGCACCATCCGCACTTCCCACTCCCATGCCTGTCCCATACACACCCAGACGTCCCCAAGCACGCAACCCACCAGACACAGGCAGCACACCACCAGGGACGGCCAAGCGCATACCTCCTGTCACGCACACACAGGGGGGAGAAGGCAGAGGCACTGGGTTGGGGGAAAACAGCAGCCACGCTGTCACAGTAGGAGTCCGCAGTCCTCATGACCCACTACCTCCAAAACCACTCCCCTTGGCTCTCCTGCCCAACAGTCGGACAGAGAGTCCTTCATGGCCAGTCCGTCCCCAGCCCCAGTGTGACACCACCCCGCAAGCGTTTGAGGGATTCCCCGGGCAGGGTAGTTGATTCCCCCCCCTGTCCACACCCTCCCCCAGTTGCGCTGTGACCCATCCCTCCGACCCACCCCTCCTTGGGGCCTGTGGTTTTTCGGGTGCAGGGGAGACACTGGAAGAGCTTGCTGCCGTGTGCAGCGCCATACTGACCTCCTCCTTTGGCACTGCCCCACCCCCTGTGGTGGAGTCGTCCGTCCCTGCACCCATGACACCTACCCGTACCCCTCCTTTCCCTGCTGTGCCTGGTTCTTCCCCCCCACATGATGGTCCTCACTCTGTGGATGATATGGTACAGTGCACTGTGCAGGCAAGCTATGGGAGACTCGTCCCAACGTGTCCTCCCCAGGACTTCGCATCTGGCGTGGCCCATGGGCTTGGTGAATAGTGTAATGTAGCTACTTTTCTTCGAAATGCTGAATGTGGTTTTTTGTTTTTCCTTTGCACACTATGGCTTTTCTGGTATTGCTGTTGGTGCTGCTGCTCCCTGAGTTGGGGTGGTGATGATGTGTTGTGTGTCTGGGAAATGTTGTAGTGTGCTGCTCATGGGGTGGACCCTGGTATCTGCATGCCGTCACAAGGTAACTGCATGTATTCTTAGGTCATATTAGCTCTTACTGCATGGTGACATTGTCCCAAGGTGTGTTCCTTACTCTGTGGCACCTGCCATCTTCCCTGCAGGGTGTTTCCCAATTGTTGTGCTGAGCTCTGTCAACATTTCCTCGGTGTGTGACACATCCCTTCAACTTTGGCCATGCATGCTCTGCTATGTCTCCACCTGCATCGTTTGTGCCATCCTTGCTGGACACTGTACTTGTGTATGGAGTGTATTGACATGACTTCATGTGGACATTTTCCCTTTTCAGCACTATGCATGTGTGTACTCCCTGCCTCACACACATGTGTTACGTGTTCTGCAGGGTATTTGGGTACCTGACTGACAATTGTGGGCATTGTATCTGTGTGTACTCCACCCTTTTCCTTCCATGGGAGGCTACAACTTGTTGGCTGCCCCGGCACCTGTACATTCCTATCATTCCTGGAATGTGGGTGACAGTGTGTGTTCCCTTCGGCTCTCTTAGTTTCGTGGTGTTTGACATGAGGATACTGTCTTGTTGCATGATCTCAGTGTGTGTATTGTGCTGCCTCCGCCAGGGGTGGGTATGCATGTGTAATTTGTCATCACACCCACATGTGGTGTGTCATGCAGTGGGGGAAGGACATCCATCCTTATGGGAGTGGGACACTGCAGTCAGTGATGTGTTGTCATGGCACTCTCAACATTGTCGCACATTGTGTATGCCTTCATGCACCCATGGAGTTTTGCTCATTGGAGGGTGATGTACACACCCCCATGGCTCTGTCCACTGCTGGGGGTCCTCTACACCCAGCCCTGATATGTCTGGGCACTGCTGGGAGTGATAGGCACCCACCTCTTGTGGAAATTTAGCGTGCAAACTGAACATTATCTGCGCCATCTTGCCTCTCCCCAGCGCCACGCATAGCAAATGCACGGCCGCCATTTTAGGCACCCCACTCTCTCTCCCCGCTCACTCTCGATCGCCAGCGCTTTCCCCCGGTGCTGCGAGCATCCCCCGCGCGCCGGCCACCCCCGCTCTCTCATACAGGCCATAAACCCTCTCCTTCTGCGCGACCCTGCTACGGAACCACATCCGACCGACATCCCATACATGGTCATGCCTCTCCTTTGATAACCCCCTTCCTCTGCGCCCCATTGTCCGAACTGGTCCCAGGCCATCACCTAGCCCTGCGGATGCAGTTTATTGCCCCTACTGTAAGGGAAACACCCCGCATCAAAGGGATTACAGTAGATCAAAGCCCCTACCCCCTGAGACCCGGCCGGTTGCACACACCCCCGGGAATTAGCGGAATTCCCTGCTGCGCGATAGCCATCTCCCGCTGCGGGTAGGGTGGGAACCTCTACTGTAACCATGTGTGGGATCGGATCTGAGCCGGGGCTTCAGGGGATGTTCTTTCAGGCATCAAGAGAATCTCAAGAATGTACTATATGTAATAAAGCAATAAACCGGTGTATAAGAGACCAGGTCTCAGAGATGCGGTTAGAGCACCTCGTGACGATACCTTGCTGTCTGATCTGATGTGTTCTGCTCCGACGGAATAAAACTTTGTTTCCTGCCTTCCAGTCTCCGGCGCCTGCCTCTTTTATTGGTAAAATCATCGAGTGGTATGAGAGGCGATTACCGCCGGGCAAATACTTGAAAGGTTATCGACTAAAACTGCCGCTACCATTTAACAATTGGCGCCCAACATGGGGCCCATCAGCGACACGTGGATCCAGTGGGAGAGGTCCCGACGACAGAGTGAACGACTGCAACGATCGGGAGAGCTCCTGCCCAATAGACCCTCGTCTGGCAGCCGATCATCCGAACTTCACTGGTTCCGAGCAGACCTCTCTCGAGTGATCTACGGTCCTGACTGGGAACCATCAGGAGTGCCGCGGCAAATACGGAGAGTAGAGGACGATCGGGCGCTGGAGGCGGAAGACGAGAAACTGTCCACGCGGTCCGGGTAAGGTCGTGATACACGACAAATTGAGAAATAATTGATTGATTGTTTGACGCTTTGGAAATACTAGTATTGCTCATTGATTGTTCTTTTTGAGATATTCGCTGTCTACAAACGGGGAGGAGTAGAAATACTCTCTCTCTCTCCCTTTGCAGATAGTGAAGGGTAGGTAACGCAGACTTTTGTCCCCGTTGAAACCCGTCGTGCCTATCTTTATCTCCCCATTGATTGATTGTCCGAACATTGATTGTTTTGGAGAATAGTGCTTTTTGAGATATTCTCTGTTTGCAAATAACGTAGAATAGGAATATTCTGTCTAGTCTTTGCAAATAGTGAAGGGTAGGTAATGCTGACTTTTGTCCCCGTTGAAACCCGTCATGCCTATCTTTATCTCCCATTGATTGATTGATTGATTGATTGTCCGAACACTAGTTGTTCGATATTGGTTCTTTGGAGGTATTCTCTGCTTGCAAATAACGAAGAATAGAGATATTCTGTCTAGTCTTTGCAAGCAGTGAAAAGATAGGTAGTGCTGACTTTTGTCCCCGTTGAAACCCGTCATGCCTATCTTCTCCCCACTGATTGGTAGTTGGTTCTGCCCGGACCGCTTATTAGAGGTGAACCATCCGGCTCCACTGGAGGGCACCCCTAATAAGGACATGTTCATTAAATATGAACTAGTCGCCGTAGCTTATACCAAGCTATGGCATAAATATACAAAGAAGGACCCCGAGAGTCAGTGGCCACTGATGGGATCCTTCGACGACCATAAGATAGAAGCGCTAGAAATAGCTCTGCGTAGCAATAAGACGACGCCTACTATGCTTGACAGTATCGGCATGTGGCGCAAAGAAGCGACGCAACGGAAAAAGAGGGAAGAAGTAAAAGCAGAAAAGGAATTACGAAAGGCAGCTCACCTTGCCGCTAGAAAGTTAGAAGAAGACATAAAGGAGAGAAGGGAAACTAAACTAATACAGGAGCCCGAAACCTCAGGCCAGTACGCTGTTAGGACCCCTTCTTTGCTCTACCCTGAGTTGTCCTCCAAGCAGCGAACGAATGACGAGTTACTGTTAGGTCCCCCGATCATTTACATGCCCCCTCCGTATGCACCCTCCCAATCAATAGTGCAACACCCACAACCCCCGAACACGAGCGAAAGCAGCACAGGGGCCTCGGCCCTCACGGCCTCCGCGCCGGCTGAGCCTCTTGTGCCGAACCCAACGTCGACTACAACGCCAGACGACCATGAGATAGGAAAGAAAGAGTCCACCAGAATGAATCGATTAACTAAGGATGAACGAGCAGGAATTGACAAGATAGTAGGGACGCTGGTGGAACGAAAAGAAAGTGAGGAGTATATAACAGACGTGTATAACTCGTATGCCGACAGCCGCAGACGACACTTCATCGTACGGCTCTGTTATCACGCCCTGAATGCATATGAGGATAGGTACCACGATAAAGGTCCCGAAGGCTTAGCGGCCCTATATAGGAAGGTAGACATTGGGGAAGAAAGAGAGGGCGATGTAACGAACCTCTTCACTCGTACACTCGAGGTCTACCGACACCTTAAAGAACATGGACAGACCACCAAAACAGAAACCCCCATAGCAACTAATCCCCAGGGAGGAAGGGCCGATGCCATGATGCCCATTAAAGAAGCTGCCCCCTACTGGGTCCCCCCACGGGGTCAGGGAACACACGACGACATCAACAACCCAGATGCGAAGGGAAGGGTTGTATATAACTGGGTCTATCAGCCGTGGGACCGGCAAGATATTTTGACTTTTAGAAAGACTCTACCCGACTTAAGAAAGAACCCGACTGCCTTCTACACGGAATTAGGTACAGCCTTAGGCTCAACGATAATGACGTTAGCAGATATCGACTTGTTCTTTGGGCTATGTCTGCCGGCTGATGTGTGGAAACAAATCCGGAAAGTTGACCACGCTGAGCCGTTCGGATATACCTGGGTACAACTCGATACCATAGATAAACAGCGAGAGCCAGGACAGAAACCCCCGAAAGCCATCTTAGAGCTCCCAGACAAGATTGTACAAAAGCTGAAGACTCTAATCCCAGAAAGAAAGGTAGACTGGTCGATAGTGACGGCTTGCCGTCAGAAACCCCAGGAAGATGTGTCTGAATACTTCTCCCGATTCGAGACTGTGTTTTCCGATTACAGTGGCCAAGACATGACCACCGCAACCGGACACCACCTCTTTGTCCAGAATTATGTAAAGGGTCTGTCACAAGAAGTTTCCCAGAAGCTACAGACCAGCGAGAGTAGCTGGGCAGCCTCCAAACCCGCAGCGATTCTCCAGATGGCCCAATACTACGAAAATCAGAAAAACGAGAACGATAGGGCATCAGAGAAGAAGAAAAAGGAACTGAAGGAGAGGGTAATGATAGCACAGTTGCAAGGGGTGACCATAGGAAGGGAACCCCCGAAAGAGAATTACCAACCAACCGCCCCTAGAAAGCTACCCCCTAGAGACCATACACCTACACCCTACAACGGACGGAGAGACTTAGATGGGAATCAATGCGCGTTCTGTAGAGGGTTCGGACACTGGAAATCCCAGTGCCCGGTCCTTCTGGAAATGAACAAGAATAGGGACCCCAGAGACACAGCATATGACCCCAGAAATAGAGGACAGGGACGAGGGCACACGAACAATACCATCAACGACAGGCCAGGCAGACCAAACACCTTTGATCGCCCCCGACAAAACCAGTGTCAGCAGTCCGACTATGAAAGCACCCATGACTTCGCATAGGACCGCCAGGGGCAAGGGAGGGATCCAGTCGAACTCCGTGTTGACCAGCAAGGCCCTTAGGTCACTGCTAAGGTCTTGGGCACAAAATCCCCATTCCTGGTAGACACTGGGGCGACACGTAGTGCGTTATCCAAACGACTGATCCCTAGGGCACCCTTGTCTGGCTCACATGTAACCTCAATAGGCTTCGATGGAACGCCCTCCACTAACCCCTTATCAGCACCAATCTCCTTTGACTTAGAAGATAACACCACTGACACGACCTTTCTGCTCTCCTCCAACACCCCCGATGCTATTATGGGACTTGATTTGCTAAAACATTTTCGAGCTACCATCAGATGCTCCCCAGACGGAGTTCGAGTCATCCTACACGATAACCCAGATCTGTCCAGACCCTGTCACACACGGTGTATGCTCTCTATAACCGATGCTGATATGTCCCTACTCGACACATTACCTTCACATCTATGGGCTAAAACCGACTCAGATGTAGGGCGCATGGTGATCGACCCGGTACACATAACCGTCCGACCGGACGCAGTGCTCCCAAAGCTTCCGCAGTATCGGATATCACCCGAAGGCGAGAAGGCATTGGTGGAAATCATCGAGTCCCTGGTCGAGGCAGGAGTGGTAGAAGAAGTAGTCAGTAATGTTTGCAACAGCCCTATCCTACCCATTGTAAAGAAGCAAGGCGAGGGGGATGAGAAAGCCTACCGTTTCATTGTTGACTTGCGAGAGGTTAACAAAGTAGTCATACCCCAGTACCCCGTAGTCTCAGACATCACCACCATCCTTACCCTGATTCCATCCACTGCCACCATCTTTACTGTTATTGACCTCAAGAACGCATTCTTTTCCATCCCCATCCACCCAGACAGCCGCTACCTGTTCGGCTTCACTTAAAAAGCCCGTTCGTACAGATTCTGCAGGGCACCCCAAGGCTACACTGAGAGTCCCAGTATTTACAGCCAAGCCCTCAAGAGGCAACTGGATGCAGTCCAACTACCCGATGGAGTGGTGTTGATACAGTACGTTGATGACATTCTTTTGGCGGCCGACACCACTCCTCTTGCCGTCACAGCCACCATTCACCTCCTCCGCTTCCTTGCGGAGAACGGTCACAAGGTCTCCAGAAAGAAATTGCAATTCTGCCAGCCCCAAGTAACGTATCTAGGCCACCTACTATCCAAAGACAGGAGGAAACTTACCCCTGACCGAATTCAAACCATTCTAGAAACCCCTGTTCCCAAAACTCAGAAGCAAGTGCGGTCCCTAGTGGGCCTCACCTCCTTTTGTCGACAGTGGTTGCCAAATTTCAGTCTTATCGTAAAACCTCTGCTTTCCCTGCTGGCTAAAGATACCCCCTTCCCCCTCCCCTGGACACCCGAATGCCAATCCTCCTTCAAAGAATTACGAGACGCCCTCTGCTCGGCCCCAGTCCTAGGAACCCCAGACTACACTAAACCTTTCTCCCTCTACACCCACGAAAGGGAGGGATGTGCGTTGTCTGTCCTAACCCAGTCCATAGGCCCTAAACAACGCCCTTGTGCCTACTTCTCTGCCACTCTTGACCCCGTAGCCAGAGCTTTGCCCGCCTGCCTTCGAGCAGTAGCCGCCGCTGCTGTCTCTATCTGGCAAAGTGAGGGGATCGTGCTCTCGAACCCCCTCACCGTGCTAGTACCCCATGCTGTTGATACCCTCCTGAACCAAACCAAGACTCAACACCTGACTAGCGCACGACTGACTGGTTATGAACTGACTCTGCTTGCACCCCATATCACATTGAAACGATGCACCACTCTGAATCCAGCTACTCTACTACCTCTCCCTGACGCTGACCCCAATGCATCCCCTATACATGATTGCGTGACCCTCACCGACGAACAAACCAAGAGTAGGGTTGACCTCCGGGATACTGCCTTCCCGGACCCTGACGGAGAACTGTGGGTGGATGGCTCATGCATCAAGCTCCCTGATGGCACCACCTCAGCTGCCTATGCAGTCACCACAGCTCGAACAGTTGTTGAGACAGCCCGCATCACACAGCGATCCGCACAGGCGGCTGAACTAATTGCCCTCACACGAGCCTGCATCCTGGCAGCAGGGACAACCGCAAACATTTACACAGACAGTCAGTATGCCTTTGGGGTAGTTCACCACTTCGGGCTCTTATGGAAAGAGAGGGGATTCTTGACTTCTCATGGCACACCCATCCTGCATGGAGATCTAGTCTCTGCCCTGACCGAAGCAGTCCTCCTCCCCACACGGATAGCTGTGATCAAATGCCAGGCACACAAGAAGGTGACAGACATTATAGGTCAGGGAAATGCACTAGCTGACATTACTGCCCGAACCACAGCCGAGAATAGGTCCACGACCCGCATGTACGTGACCAGGTCACAAACTGAGAAATGGAAGGATGCTAGGGAAACGATTAGGGATATCTAACTAGCCAGCACACCACACGAATTAACTGAATGGGCCCGGGTGGGATTGAAGGACGATGACGGTTGTTGGCGAACTAAAGACTCGAACAGATGGTTGCTACCCGACTCATACTTGATCCCCATGCTGACCATGGCACACTCCCCCGCACACATAGGGTCTGCCCCCATGATCGAACTCATCTCCAAAGTCTGGCACAACGACAGAATACCAGACTCAGCCAAACGTCTGGTCCAACAATGCCTAGTATGCCTCCAACACAACCCTGGGAAAGGAACTGCTGTACCCCGGGGAGGGTTTGGGGTCCCCAATCACCCCTTTGAAGTCCTACAAATGGACTATGTCCAGCTAGAAAGGTGCCAAGGTTTAAAGTATGTACTTGTCGTTGTGTGTGCCTTCAGCAAGTGGGTGGAAGCCTACCCAACCCATGACAACACCGCTATAACTACCGCAAAAGTACTACTGAAGGAATTCTTCCCCCGATACGGCCTTTGTCGAATTTTGTGGAGCCGAAGTTATCCAACTCATCTTAAAGGGGTTGGGTGTAAAACAGAAATTCCATGCGGTCTTCCATCCCCAATCTGCAGGCCTGGTTGAGCGACACAATGCCACATTGAAGCTTAAGATAGCAAAAATAGTCGCCACCACAGGACTAAGATGGCCAGACGCTCTCCCACTAGCATTGCTATCAATGCGTTCCACCCCCACCAAACACCACTTAACCCCCTACGAGGTCGTCTTTGGGCGGCCCATGAACCTTTGGACTGCACCAAAACCAACATCCATCCACGACGTCCCGGACGTCCTCATGTCTGACTATTTGTATAACCTAACTAAGACGTTGTCTGTTATCCATCAGCAGGTGCTGCACGCCATTCCCGATGTTTCCAGGGGCCCGGGACACGACATCCAACCCGGTGACTTCGTCTTAGTGCGTAACTTCCAGCGCACCAAGAGTCTGGAGCCCCGGTGGACGGGCCCCCTGCAAGTCCTGATCACCACCCGAACAGCTCTTCGAGTGGAGGGGAAACGCAATTGGCTGCATGCACACCACTGCAAGAAGGTATCACCGACCCTGACAACCACGGACAACATCACCGCCCAAGAGGAACTTCTGGACAAAGACCGACCATCCCTGAGCCGCTGCCCGGATACAGAGACACTTGAATTGATTGAATATCCCGATCCCACTGTGCCATCCAAAGAAGGGTATAACTTGCGACGAAAGGAGAGAACTTCGGCTAAGCAGACCACAGGCTAAGTGGAAATCTCAGAACGGTAGCCTAGTCACCTCAAAGGCCACCAGGAGAGAAACTAAAACAAAGTCTGTGGTTCTGCCCGCTACCGAGTCTCTTGAAGGTGATGGAAGCGCCCGACATGAAGATGATGGAAGCAACCGGACGTCCGAAGATCCACTTCAAAAACCCAAAGACTGACCGAATGCACAGCTTTAAGACAATAGCGCTTTTCATTTCCCTTCTCTTTTGCCTTCTCCTCGTGGTCACCTTCTGGATCATGGAGGAGAGCACACCCGCTCATAAGACATTGCTGACTACCGTTCAACCTACCACCACGAAAGAACACCATCTGATCTCACTTTCACCCCAACTCCGAGAAAGGCGTAAGGAGTTCTGGAATAACTCTTTTGTGCAGTTGCTCCACCAACACAATCTTGCCACCAACGCCACTAACTGCTGGATCTGTGGATTGCTGCCCCATGCCACTGGGCACTCAATCCCTTTCATCCCTTCACCTTTTTCTGTCCATGGTTCCTGCCTCGCCTGGCTGATCCTCCTGCAGGAGAGCTACAAGGACAATGCCACTTCCGGCAGAACCATGTCACACTTCTACCATGGGTTCTGGCTGAACAAAACCGGTAGAACCTCCGCCCTCTTCTGCCCTCTGAGATCGAACACTTCCTTTCACATGGACATCCCCGCCAAAGAACGAATTGAAATGCAAGTGTTCAACAATCCAGCCAGACCCACCTTCTCTTACCTCCGAAAACGGACAGCCGCCACCCTGACAGTGGCCCTGTCCGTCATCAACATCACTGGATCTGTATGCCTCGAAGGCCTGGGGGCACAGCTGGTGGGCCACAGCTCCTGCCTCATCACCCGAACATTGGACTCAGTTGACCCACCCTCCTTTGTTGCCTCCCCGAATATGTACTTCGTCTGTGGTACTAAGGCCTACACCTGGCTCCCGAAAGGTTGGGGAGGCACCTGCTACATCGCCTTTGTCCTTCCTCCGACGTATGTGGCTCCAGCAAACCATCACCGACAGAAACGTGCCAAAGACATTGTACAAACCGACTCCACCGGAGCACAGTTCATGGACGCAGTAAAGGGTCTTGTTCCGCTCTGGGGTCCGATGGCAAACAGCCGTGCCATCCGCCACTTAACCCAGGCAGTCGAAACAGCAATGAACATTACAGCTGGCGCCCTCGCCAACAACACCGCTGAGCTTCAGGCCGTCCGCCTGGTGGCTCTCCAGAACCGCCTTGTTCTAGATGTGGTTCTGGCTGATCGCGGAGGAGCATGCCGCATCATTGGGTCCAGCTGTTGTACCTACGTACCGGATAACTCACCCTCAGTCTACAAAGCAATTGAACACCTCCACAGACTGTCCACAGAGGTCCATCAAGAGCAAGAAGAATGGTCACTGGGGAGTTGGTTTTGGGACACTATTAAAGGTTGGGGATGGAGGCTGTTTTCATTTATCCTCATACCAATCATGATACTATGTGGATGTTGCTTGGGGATTCAGTGTCTGCCACCTTTATGTTCGCTTTTTATGAACTGCATCTGCCCTAAGACTTTGGACTTTGAAACTGAGCGGATGAAAGCTCTGAATAAGGTGGAGGTACGGGGTATTATGGGGATAGATCCAAACTAGGCAAGCTGGCGAGACATGTTAAAAGGGAGGACTGTGGAAATTTAGCGTGCAAACTGAACATTATCTGCGCCATCTTGCCTCTCCCCAGCGCCACGCATAGCAAATGCACGGCCGCCATTTTAGGCACCCCACTCTCTCTCCCCGCTCACTCTCGATCGCCAGCGCTTTCCCCCGGCGCTGCGAGCATCCCCCGCGCGCCGGCCACCCCCGCTCTCTCATACAGGCCATAAACCCTCTCCTTCTGCGCGACCCTGCTACGGAACCACATCCGACCGACATCCCATACATGGTCATGCCTCTCCTTTGATAACCCCCTTCCTCTGCGCCCCATTGTCCGAACTGGTCCCAGGCCATCACCTAGACCTGCGGATGCAGTTTATTGCCCCTACTGTAAGGGAAACACCCCGCATCAAAGGGATTACAGTAGATCAAAGCCCCTACCCCCTGAGACCCGGCCGGTTGCACACACCCCCGGGAATTAGCGGAATTCCCTGCTGCGCGATAGCCATCTCCCGCTGCGGGTAGGGTGGGAACCTCTACTGTAACCATGTGTGGGATCGGATCTGAGCCGGGGCTTCAGGGGATGTTCTTTCAGGCATCAAGAGAATCTCAAGAATGTACTATATGTAATAAAGCAATAAACCGGTGTATAAGAGACCAGGTCTCAGAGATGCGGTTAGAGCACCTCGTGACGATACCTTGCTGTCTGATCTGATGTGTTCTGCTCCGACGGAATAAAACTTTGTTTCCTGCCTTCCAGTCTCCGGCGCCTGCCTCTTTTATTGGTAAAATCATCGAGTGGTATGAGAGGCGATTACCGCCGGGCAAATACTTGAAAGGTTATCGACTGAAACTGCCGCTACCATTTAACACTCTCATATGTCTGGGCACTGCTGGGAGTGATAGGCACCCACCCCTCATATGTCTGGGCACTGCTGGGAGTCCTCTGCACCCACCCCTCATATGTCTGGGCACTGCTGGGAGTGATAGGCACCCACCCCTCATATGTCTGGCCACTGCTGGGAGTGATAGACACCCACCCCTCATATGTCAGGCCACTGCTGGGAGTGATATGCACCCACCCCTCATATGTCTGGGCACTGCTGAGAGTCCTCTGCACCCACCCCTCATATGTGTGGGCACTGCTGGGAGTGATAGGCACCCACCCCTCATACGTCTGGCCACTGCTGGGAGTGATAGGCACCCACCCCTCATATGTCTGGCCACTGCTGGGAGTGATATGCACCCACCCCTCATATGTCTGGGCACTGCTGGGAGTGATAGGCACCCACCCCTTATATGTCTGGGCACAACTGGGAGTGTTAGGCACCCACCCCTCATATGTCTGGGCACTGCTGGGAGTCCTCTGCACCCATCCCTCATATGTCTGGGCACTGCTGGGAGTGATAGACACCCACCCCTCATATGTCTGGGCACTGCTGGGAGTGATAGGCACCCACCCCTCATATGTCTGGCCACTGCTGGGAGTGATAGGCACCCACCCCTCATATGTCTGGCCACTGCTGGGAGTGATATGCACCCACCCCTCATATGTTTGGGCACTGCTGGGAGTGATAGGCACCCACCCCTCATATGTCTGGGCACTGCTGGGAGTGATAGGCACCCACCCCTCATATATCTGTGCACTGCTGGGAGTCCTCTGCACCCACCCCTCATATGTCTGGGCACTGCTGGGTGTGATGGGCACACACCCCTATGTAAGTGTCCACTGTCGTGGTACGAGCCTGTGCATGCGCTGATGGCCTGGGTAGGGCCCGTATCTCTACAGCACCCCAACTTTGGGGGTGCGGCCCTACCCATGCCTTTGGGATGTGGGCACCGGCTGTACCGCCATTGTTGGTGTGATGTAGGGGTAGGCGTGGTATGTGCCATACCCACGCGCTGATGGCCTGGGTAGGGCCCGTACCCCTATGGCACCCCAACTTTGGGGGTGCGGCCCGTACCCATGCCTTTGGGACGTGGGTACCAGCCGTACCAGCAATGTTGGTGTGATGTAGGGCTAGGCGTGGTATGTGCCGTACCCGCGCGCTGATGGCCTGGGTATGGCCCGTACCCCTACGGCACCCCAACTTTGGGGGTGCGGCCCGTACCCATGCCTTTGGGACGTGGGTACAGGCCGTACCGCCATTGTTGGTGTGACGTATGGGTAGGCATGGTACGGTCCGTACCCATGCTCTGGGGGGCGTCCCGTGTCACCATTGTGGTGGTGACGGGTACGCGTCCACGTCCACTTCCGTTGTGGCGGGACGTGGGATTGGTGGACACGCCCCCCGAAGTGACCAGTCCATGGAGGTAATTAATGTGCAGGATGTTTCAGTAATTTGTGGGGTGTGGGTTATGTTTCCTGCCCCTTTCACACACACACACACCCCCCTTTGCCCCTGGGGGTTGTTCTGACCTTCTGCGGCGTCTGCGTCGGTTTCTCTGTACAAGGTGGTAGGCTATGAGGGCCGGGATGACGCGTAGGTTGGGGTCCATCGCTTTCCGTCGCGTACCGGTGCTCCTTGTTTGCGTCGTCCACAATTTCCCGGCAGTTTTTGGCTCCCGTAAAAACGGCTGCGTGCGGAGTGATGTCGGCACGAATCGTACTTGCTGGTCCGTAGAACTCTGCCTTACTCCGTCTGGACGTCGCGTATGCGCCGTCCAGATTCAGATTTGTATGTATTTTTTTGCCGGTCGGTGTTTTTTACGACTCGTACGGAAATGGTGTTTCTGTGCGAATCGTACTTGTGAGTTTGTAAGGTGTTTTTCCCGGGTACGAGTCGGACGGAAAAAACGCTCCATACGACCATTCGTACCCGGGTTTTACAGGATCGGAATCGGCACCTGAGCTGCCGATTCCGATCCTGTAAACAAAATTACCGTACGACTCGTATCCGTATTTTTTTACGTACGAGTCGCACAAGTACCGTAGAAACTGCCAAGTACGATTGGGACGTAAAAAAGAACTACGAATAGTGTTGGGAAAAGTCTACGAGAGTGCGTCGGAAAGTGTCCACATCCGAATATCGTCGGGAAAAGTGTACAAAAGTGAGCCGGACAGTTTCACTTACAAATCGTAAAACACAAGTCCGAGCGCGCAAGTACGATCACGACCGCCCGTCCGAATACACAATCGCACGTAAAAAGGCCCGTACGGAGCCAACGCAGTAGCACACATGTACACGGGTAAACTCATGCCCGTGTACGAGCCATACAGCCCCCCACACCCAAATATGTCAGCACCGTACAACACCCTGTCCGCACTGCACCCCAGGCCCGCAACTGTACGCGCCGTACCCCCCATGTACGTGCAGCACCCCCTCATGTACGCGCCGTACCACCGCATGTACGCACTGTACCCCCAGCCCCCCACCGCATGTACGCACCGTACCCCCAGCCCCCCCCGCATGTATGTGTCATGCCTCGCGGTCCGCGATCCCCGACGCTGCAGTATTTAAGGAACACCGAGGCAAGTAAACGCGCTTAGCGTTCTTGCCTCGAGATTCACTTCCGTCCCAACGCTCAGCTGCCTGACTTCTGTCAAAGCATTTCCTGTTTCCGGCTTCGCTCTAGTGAACGGAGCCGGCTTGCTGTATCTCGCCGCTTTCTCCAACCTTCGTGGCGTTTCGTCCTGCCCGCTTCCTCACAACCGCTAGCTGGGCGGACATTGCTTCTCTCCCCTTCGAACACAAGAGAGAGAGGTACTCCGGTGATCCTGTTTGTTGAAGCGTTTACAGGATTGTTGTCCTCTTCGATATTTCCAGGTGCCATAGTTGTGCTGAAATGCAAGCGCTTGCTGCTCCTTCAATCCGGGCGGTTCCCAGTGCATTCCACGTGTTCTAGAGTGTCTTGCTCCGCATATCCCGGCACCTATTGCCCTAGTTCTTCCCCGCCTTATTTTCCCTCGTTATTCCCTTCTTATGACACGCACACCATTGGCTGACACTTCTCTTTCTACCGGCCAGGCGTGGTTCAGTATACTAGCACCCTGATAGTGTTCCTTGGAGTGCCCCCCCTAGTGGGGTGTTTCCATTTCCTCTCCTCCTATAGTAGTTTCCTGTCGCTCCCTGGTGTTAATTGCGTGGATCACTGTGCTGACTATCTTCACGACAGAATCACGGTAACAGCGCACTGCGCTATATTCTTCCTCATATAACTGTATGCTATGCCTAAAAAGGGGAACTCAGTGGGTATTTTGGTTGTGTTTGACAGGTTGTGACACCCGTTTCAGTAGAACAACTACCTTCCACAGTGGTCACCAGGCAAAGTAGAATCCAGGGAGTTGGTAGCTCCTCAGCAACACTACAGGGGGTAAGCAGACTGAGGGTATAGAGTAGACTCTAGGGTTGATTCTTACTCCCTTCTAATTATGTGCTCTCCTTTACGTAGGACCTTACAGTGAACCCTTGACGCCTTCTCTCTACAAGATTAGAAGTCACGACACAGGGGTAGGTGAGGTCAAGTATTGAGTTCTAGAAGAGGGTTGTTCTTATGTGGCAGTGTTTACACAGTCTTTGTTTTACAGGGTGTATGCCAGGTGTAAATCTCCTTACCTGCAGAACCAGACGCCAGTTACGCCATTGAAGTGCGAACCCGCCTTCCCTTGTTTTGTTTCCCTGTTTTCCCCTGGCGAGTCTTCCGAATCTCTAGAGCCTGATAGAGTCGGAAGACCACTGGGGAAGGCTGAGGTATTCTCTTCAGGTTCCTGACGCTCCTGCGGAACTTCTGGCAGCCCTTACAGTATGCACCTTACCCCTGTACCGCATGTACGCACTGTACCCCCAGCCCCCCCACCGCATGTACGCACCGAACCCCTGCACCGCATGTATGCACTGTACCCGCAGCCCCCCACCGCATGAATGCACCGTACCCCTGCACCGCATGTACGCACTATACCCCCAGCCCCCCCACTGCATGTACGCACCGTACACCTGCACCGCATGTACGCACTGTACCCCCAGCCCCCCCACCGCATGTAGGCACCGTACCCCTGCACCGCATGTACGCGCCGCACACCAACACCGTACCCCAGCCCCCTCACCCAGCATCGCGTATGTCCATATCATACCCACGCGAAAAATACTCTTACAGAACCAGGACACTGTAAAACAGCACAAGGAGGGTCAATCCGACTCGCACAACAACACAAAACACGTCGACATGACAAAATACATCTCAAAGACTGACCTGGCACATCCAAACAGGCAAACAGAGGCCCCAAATCACAACCACCACTTATAACACACCCACCAAAATTCAAACACAGCCACACCCAAAAATGGACCAATAAAAAGGGCCCACACACACAACCCATAAGCCTTTGCAACAGACCCACTGCTGCCAGACCCCACTGACAAACAACCTCACACAACTCATACCTTCGCTACACCTTCACTCACACACCTTCACACAACCACCTCCACAAACATCCCCCTCTTCACATTCACACACACACACCCACAACCATCCACACCCACACCCACACCCCACACCATGCTCACAGACAAGAATCCAAAGTTCACCACGGCGGAGCTGGAGCTCCTTGTCAACGAAGTCATCAGAGTCGAGCCACAGCTGTTTGGAACATTGGTCAGACAGACCAGCATAGCTGCAAAATCAGCCATGTGGCAGAGGATTGTCGACAAGGTGAATGCTGTTGCGCCCGTCCGAAGGACCAGGCATGAATGCCAAGCCAGGTGGTACGATCTGCGCAGGGCGGTCAAGAGGAAAATGAATGAAGAACATGCCCAGACCAACATCACTGGAGGTGGGCCACCCCGCAGACCCATACACTACCATCCCTGGGAGGAGAAGGTGATGGCCATGCTACCGCCGGTGGGACTACACGGAGTCGAAGGAGTCGCAGAGCCTGGTGAGTACACAAACAACTCACGTAACTTGGGGGGAATGGCATCCACACCCCAACCACCAGAGGCGCAACTAGAGCCAAATTTCGGGGGAGGCTAAGACAAAATTTCAGGGGGGGGATGAATCTTTTAAGCCATAGGCAGAGTGGAGCTGCAGGGGCTCTTAAAGGGGTGAAACAACAGCGAGGCCTCATTAACATGCAAATGGTCTGTTAAAGACCTGTGAAGGTCTCGGGTGCGGCTGTGAGTGCGCCGGGAAGCTGTCTCATCCCAGGCTGCCACACCCGACGGGGGGGGCTGAAGCCCTGTGAGTCCAATGGGTGTTGCGCGCCTGCCAACCACAACAAATGCACGCACCTACCCCCAAGCACTCACCGCGCACAACCACACCCAAAAACCACGCCCATGCCACTAACGTCACCATTCACCCATCACAAATCAAGGCAAGGCCATGTCCAAGGCTACAACAACCACAAACACAAGACTGGATGTCCGGGAGGCTGGGAGGGTGGGCCACACACAACACATTGTCAAAATGAGACGCAGACAACAATGTCCGCAGCCCATATGGCATAGGTACATACCCATGCACAATGCACAGGGACTGGCAAAGTACTGACAAGGTAGCTGACACTGGGCCCTGCTGTATGCAGCACAAGGCCCTCCTGGGACCACTGTACACCGAAACACCAACTCCACAAGCACAGGTATCTAGCACAGGAACTCACACACACTGTCATGCCAGCATGCACCATGAGGGGACACACACATCACCTGGGAGACCCAATGACAACTCACACTACACACAACAGCACGCCCAGTCACACCCCCCCTAACACAAGCACACCCCCCGGGGCAGACAACGGATTCACACACTCCCACAATGGACATGTGACACAACAAGACCAATCCAGAGCCAAGTAAACATCAGAGCCAACTATCTACAGGTCACACACTCAGGAGAACATCCCAATCTGTCCCCCGCAACATGCCCATCCCCAAGTGGACACTGAGAGGAATGCTAGGGACATCCAACTACCTGGGTAAACTGTGTCAACTTGAATATGTATGAAACATGGATGTGGCATGAAACAGCATTAACATTGTCTCTCTCTCACACACAGGGCAACGTCGACGATGTCCCCCCAACACAGTCCCAGGCACCGCGTGAAGACGATCCCACCGGCAGCGACGACTCTCACCACTCCGTGGATGACCCCGACCAACATGGCCCCTCTGGTGTACAAGCCCCTGCAGCACCTGCATCAGGTACATCTGTGCCAACCCCCACCCCCATTCCTGCCACATCCCAGGAGACACCCAGGAGCCCTGCTCGCACTGAACAACACAGCCAGTCTGACCAGGAGGGACAAGGTTCTCAGGGCACTCAGGAGGAGGCAGGCAACCCTGCAAATGCCATCCCTCAGGAGTCCCGTAGACCCGATGTGCCCACAACGGCAGGCCAGGCTCGTGTGGGCAGGGGTGGTGGGAGTGGAGGCAGGCGGAGGCGCGAACCTGACCAGCCAGCTCAGGACCCCGGTATGTCACACATACACAACATACTGGACTCATACCGGCGTGACACCAGAGGCATGGACCAGGTCATGTCCAGACTTTCCGGGATGCAGGGGACCCTCAATGAGATAAAGAACCTGCAGGTCGAGCATCATGCCAGTCATCAACAACACCAAGGACGGATGGAGGCAAGACTGGCTGAGCTCCTGGCGGTGCACAGGGACGTGAGCCAATCACTCCGTCAGATCGCCCAAAGCCTGGCAAACCCTCCCTGTACCACCAGGCGTAGACCAGCACCAGACACAGGGAGGGACGAGGAGGAGGAGGATTTGTCTGATGGAGCGTCCCTAACATCGTCAAGGCCTGCATCTGAGGGTCCCCGGAGGGAGGTGGGTCGTCCACGTAAAAGACCGTGAGAGTCAGCGGACCATCCCCATCTCCCAGGTCACCTGGCCTGGCACCTGGCCCCCTGGCGCAACAGCAGCACCTCACCCAATGACATTCTCTGCCACATGGACTTGCTGGTCACAGTCTGACCAATGATGACCAACACTGTGGTCTGGACTCTGATGACTCCAACTGACAAGGATGCCATCTTCCCCTGTGAACTTTGGATTCTATTCCCCCGGTAGAGCACCTTAGCACATCTACCAAAAGACTCACCCCACCAAAAATAAAATCATATTGTTCTGCACATGAGATGTTGCTGTCATTTTGCATTATTCAACGACATATGTGTGTGGAAATGTCTAACTATGCCTGAGTGGTGAACTAACTCCAGACATCCATACCCTGGGATCAGAGTCTGGTACAGGACACACATGGGTCACAAGGTATCATTCAATGTAGGCATGGAGCACAACACTCACCTGTGATGGCCTCTGGCTGCTGAGGGGGGGCTTGCTAAACTGTGCGGACAGACCTATTTGGGAGATCATCATCAAGGCGTAGAGGTCATGGCCCATGTGGAGGTACCCGGGGAGGGAGTCCCAGGTATGTGTGGCCAGGTGGGAGAACAATGTCCTGTATGCTGGAGTACGGTGGATGTGAAGAACGGTGGCCAGGGCAAGGTTGGATGCACGGAGATGGCCCAACGGGATCTAGGATGACAGACGTACAAGGTTGGTTTGGGGTCGGGGTTGTGGACTGCCTCCTGAGTGTGGGTGGGGAGTGTGGAGGTCATCCTGCAGCAGACAGTGATCCATTGCAGCTATCTATGGTGGACGGTGAGGTGGCTGGGGCGCAGGGTGTAGAAGCTGAGGTGTGCAGATGCCCCCTGGAAGTGGACCAGTTTCCTGGGAGTTCGGATGTACTTGCTCCGTAGAGGGCAGGGCAGTATATGAGATGGATGTTGTCATGGACCTGGGGGATGGTCTGTCGTAACTTGGAGTGGATCTATCTGTGGATCATGTGCATAATGCAGAGGGCATTGCAGCATGAGGTACAGATGCTGTGGACTAGCATGACATATGTGAGCGAGCCAAACATGATGCACACCATCTCGTGTGTGTGGCCACTGGGTGCTTGTGCAGGGCACGCAGCAGCAGGCGCCATCTCCCTGAAAAATGCCCCATTTTGCACACAAAGACTAGGATGTCAGAAGGACAACTGCAACAGGCGCGTGTAAAGGAAAGAGTGTCCAGTGTCACATGGCACACCCAGAGACAATGCATGCACAACCACCAAAGAGCCATTACACCGGATCAGGAAACTGAAGGGCGACCTGCGCATCGGAGACACACCCTCAGCAGCTGGTGATGGCCCATTGTGTGGTCGACCTTCCTAAAAAACATGCACGACCATGTACTTCATGCCCAATAGAGAACCTAATCCATGAGCAACTGCATGCATGTCGCTAGACTACACATGGACTCCTATGCATTATCGACAGCAAGTATGCCAGAGATGCCGCATGCCAAGTGGCAAGAAACCTGCATTGACAGAGACAAGGCACCTTGGAGTGTGACAAACACCTTTATTACTCAGCCTCACACCAATGGAATTGCATCCATTGGAACAGAATCACAGGTCATTCGGCTGACCATGTGTGACCTACACTGGACACCCCCTGCAACACACAGATGTGGTAAATCCTACTGAGCTGGCACACAAGTGAAGGGGTTGAGCCTCACACCC
Organism: Triturus cristatus; assembly: GCF_964204655.1. Classification (NCBI taxonomy): domain Eukaryota; kingdom Metazoa; phylum Chordata; class Amphibia; order Caudata; family Salamandridae; genus Triturus; species Triturus cristatus. The sequence goes on from NC_140590.1 coordinate 1,321,435,499, forward strand.
CTTGCTGCACACGGAGAGTGTACAATTCCCCATTGAGCCTCATATGGGGATGTCCCACACCATGTCCACCATTGGCATCCCGTATATTCCTGAGGGACGTTATACACACATTGATGCCTTCATCAGAATCCACAATCCATGACAGATGACTGTCAGGAAGGGTGAGTATCAATTCATGGGAGCCATGCATCACGTCAGGTGCACGGTAACACAACATGCACAGGAGCAGTCCCCACATATCACAAACATGAACCACCCACAAAACGCCTTGCTGCACTCCTTACCCAAAATGACTTTTCACCATGTCTGTGCATGTAACTCTAATCCAGCACACGTTGCAATACTCATGAGGAAAAGCAGGAGTGCAATGATGACATGAGCAGACGACAGCCGCAAGAACCTGGGGAGGACAGACACACAACAATTCAGCGAAGAGCTAGTAATCCGCAGACATGTACATGCACTCTACAGGATTGATGTTGTCACCATGCTAATAATGAATTTTGTGTACCCGCTAAAATATGGGGAATTACATCATCACTTGAATGACACATCAGAACACAACTCCAAGTCACTTAGCACACAGTGAGCTTGACACACACATTGCAACACATGCCACACAAGGCTCTAAGCATGCACACTCAGACACAGGGTCTCACCATCATGGGAAAAAGTTGCGGATAAGCAGACTCCGGATGTCCTCATCCTCATCCTCATCCTCACTTGCCCCGTGCCCGAGCCCTTCATCCTCCACAGGTGGATTATCCTGCTCATCCGGATCCAGGATTAGTGGCACGGCCTTCTCCACTGCCATGTTGTGCAGCATGCAGCACAAAAGGAAGATTTTGCAGACCTTCACCGGGGCATATGGGAGTTAGCCGCCGGTCCTGTGGAGGCACCGGAATCTACTCTTCAGGAGTCCAAACGTCCTCTCAATCACGCGGCTCGTCTGCCCATGGGTGTCATTGTACCGGTGTTCTGCGGCTGTTCTGGGGTTGCGGAGCGGCATCATCAGCCATGGCATGTTGGGATAGCCAGTGTCCCCTACATGGAAACATCATGGACAGAAGTGGGTCAGGAGAAGCAGTAAGATATTAGGATACCGCTAAATACAGGACTAACAGAGTATACCCACCAACAAGACATGCACATTCGTTGCGCAGCTGCAGCATCATTTCAGGCACCCTGCTACGCCTCATGATGTAGGCATCGTGTGCTGATCTTGGAAAACGGGCACAGACATGGGATATCATCATGTTAGCAAGACATACAACAAGGGCATTGATGGAGTGGTAATGTTTGCGGTTACGGAAGGCTACCTCCTGTGCGTGTGGTGGTACCAAAGCCACATGTGTTTTTTAAAACTTTGTTTTTCGTTTTGTTTTAACTGAGCACTTACACCCTGAGCACCCACTGACCTGCTTGCCCTGGGAAATCGCGAAGCTCTGCTCTGCTGTCCCGAGCGTTGCTACGGTGAGGAAACGCGCTGACACCTTCGCGCGCCCGCTACCGCTGACACGCCCACTTGTGAGGCCACGCCTCTCCGTCCTCTATCAATGTGCCCTTTCAGGACGCGCAGCGGCCGAGCGCAGCGGGCGCGCCGGCATCGCGCCGAAGTCGAGCCAAAGTCAAGCCCGTCTGCGCCCGTCCGCGATCGTACGCGGTCCAGAGCCAGACCCCATGCCCCCCGGAACGACTCCATAAGATGGAGCAAGCAGGATTTACTTGCCTTACGTCGTACGGTCACCGTGTCATGCATGCACAAGCTACATGTAGAAAACACTACAGGTTGTGAACACTGCCAATTTCACTACGTCCTTGACAAGAACCCGACCACCAGCGACCACATTATACACTGTGGACTACTCAACGTGCGTTCACTAAGGAAACATAAGTTGGACCTACATGATCTTCTCGCTGAGACTAAATGGGACCTTATGTTCCTTACAGAAACATGGCTAGATCATGAGTCTACAGCCGATGCACTTGAGGCACTACCAGAGGGATACACTATATATAGACAAGACAGAACCACTGGCAGAGGAGGAGGCATCGCAATTATTGCCCGCGAAAGTCTGCAATGCCAATTTGAAAGTGCCCCTATTCTGGATAGCGAGGCTGGGAAATTCACTATTAAAGTGAACAACAGCTACACGCTAAAGGGCATGCTAGTTTACAGACCCCCTGGTCCCATTGCCAAGTTTGAGGAAAGCCTAATAGAAGGTATCATGGAGACTGCTTTATGCAACAATAAATTTCTGGTACTTGGTGATCTCAACTTGCATCTCAACAACCCATCTAACAGTACAAGCACGAACTTCAGCCAGGCATTAGGTGCTCTCCAGCTGACACAAATAGTGAACGGCCCTACACATCAGCTGGGTCATCTTTTGGACCCAATATTTGCAAATTGGGAGGAAGTAGAATCTAAAACCCCTATTCCTATCCCCTGGTCGTATCATTATTTAGTTCCCTTTATCATTCGAATCCCTGGATATAGACCTCCGCAGCCGGCTTTGCTATATCATCTTAGGCGTAACTGGGCCACCTTCTCCCAGAGTAAATTCGGCGAGGCACTGGTTAAAGGGGGAAGCCCGGGGGGGGCTGACGCAGATTCAGCCAACACCAATCTATGCTTACGTATCACCGAGGCACTTGATTGCACGGCTCCTCTTCAAAAATCAAAAAAAACGAATTCCGGGGGCCGTGTACAAAAAACAGCTCCATGGTTCAATGATGAACTTAGATCCTTGAAATCTGCACTGAAGAAACTCGAAAGAGAATGGCGCAAGACCTTCTCCAAAGAATCTAGAGCCGCCTACCTAACCGAGAGGCGACTCTATCACGGTCAAATTAGAAAGAGCAAAACTGCATACTATACGCTTAGAGTTAGTGAAGCCAGTAATTCTACTAAAGAGCTGTTCTCACTCTACAAAACCCTTTCGAGCGGGAAATCTTCCAGTGTCCCAGATGACTGTTCCCCTGACGCTTGCAATAGAATTGCTAATTTTTTCTCTGAGAAAATAGCAACAATTTACGCAGCGTTCCCAACACAACCCAGAGCGGGTGCAGAATTCATCGAAAGCCCCAGGGAATGGAACCTGAAGACCTCGTAAAAATCTGCAAATCAGTGAAGTCGGGTTCTCCTCGAGACCCCACTACACCTAAGCGCCTGGCAGACAGCCTAGTGGTATTAGAACCCTATATCAGGCACCTACTTAATACATCTTTTAGTAGCTCCACTGTACCTAAAGACTGGAAAAAGGCGGTGGTCCTACCCCTTAGGAAAAAACCGACCATCAGTTTCGAGAAGCTTGAGAATCTTCGCCCTATCTCTCTTCTCCCCTACTTGGCCAAAGTAGCCGAAAAACTGGTCAACTCACAACTGATGGACTTCGTCGAAAAAGCGGCATTATTGCATAAGACGCAATTCGGTTTCCGTCCCCGTCATTCCACAGAATCTGCTCTCTTAACTGCAGCGGAGGCTCTTCATCAGGGGGCGGATGAGGGTCAGACTATGGCCCTCATCTTATTGGACTTGAGCGCAGCATTCGACACTGTAGCTCACGCCAACTTGCTACAGTGTTTAAATGATGGGGGAATATCTGAAGCTGCACTCTTATGGATCCAATCCTTCCTGACTGGAAGAAGCTTCCAAGTCCGCCTGGGCGACCATTACTCGAAAGCCATGGATCTGGGACAGGGCGTTCCACAAGGATCGTCCCTGAGCCCGACCCTATTCAATCTTTACATCTCCCCAGTGGCTTCGATTGCCGCGAGTCATGGTGTGGAAATCGTGTCATACGCAGACGACACGCAATTGGTCATCTCCCTATCGCGAGAACCCGGACTTGCTTCAAGTAGTTTTAAGGCCTGCATGCAAGATCTTGCCACTTGGATGTCTACCAATTGCCTTAAACTAAACGGAAGCAAGACAGAGGTGCTCGTGGTGGGGGGGAGCCCCTCCGCCTGGTCGTCTGCGTGGTGGCCCCCCTGCCTGGGGGAAGCTCCGGTACCTCGTCAGGAGGTCAAGAACCTTGGTGTATGGTTTGATGCTGATATGTCCTTTGGTCCCCAAATAAACCGGGTAGCGGGTGTCTGTTTCAGCGTCTTAAAAATCTTACACAGGGTCCTTGCTCTCCTCCCCATGTCCGCCCGGAAAACGCTGGTGCATGCCCTTGTGACATCACGCCTGGACTATGGCAACCTACTTTATCTAGGTGCCACCTGTAAGGCAGTAAAACGCCTCCAAGTATTACAGAATGCGGCAGCCCGCCTCATTTTAAAACTCCCCAAAAGATCAGACTCCAAAGCAGCTCTTCATAGCCTTCACTGGCTACCTGTAAGACGCAGAGTGGAATTCAAGGCCCTCTGTACATGTCATCGCATTCTTGCGCGGAAAGCGCCGGTACCGCTCCAGAACCTAGCCACCAAGCACGTACCCTCGCGTGCTTTGCGTTCCTCTCATAGAGGTCTATTGGTGGTCCCTAGAATCAGAAAGGCCCGTATGGGTGGACGCTCTTTCCGCCACTTGGCAGCTAAATGCTGGAATGCTCTGCCTCTTAATCTCCGCCTTGACCCCTCGGAATCCAGTTTCCGCAAGAACCTAAAAACTCACCTCTTCTCAATGTAACTGAACCCCTCCTCTCCTCTGATCTGAGTTCTTGCAAGTGTAGCGCGGGGACACGCTTTTGCGTAACCAGGCGCTTTATAAACTTTCCTAATAATAATAATAATCAATGGCCCCAATGACATGGGGCATCCCTCCCAGGGCATAGAACTCACCCTTGACACCTGTCAACTGCTCACGAGTTTGGAAATGTATGAATTCATCCAGGTGTAACAACATGGCCTCTAACACATCATGCAGGACACGGCTGAACATGATCTGGGACATGCCACCTACATCAGCTATGGTCAATTGAAACGTACCCGTGGCAAAGAAATGTAGGGCTGCCATCACCTTCATCTTGGCTGTCAGTGCAGTAGGATACCTGTGTAGCGGTTGGAGGTGTGGTTCCAGCCTTGTGGTCAAGTTGTCAATCAACGGTTGGGAGAAGCGGTAGCGGCGTATACAGTCACGTTCTCTCATGGCAGCCAAGTCTGGCATTGGTCGGGGGAGAGGCGGTGCCCTGCAGAATTTTGGAAGGAGTAACGAAGATTGAGTACAGCACTACACCACTGTCAATGAACTGAGCACATGTTCAACAGCTAATACACATATGCTACATACAGAGTCTGTACTGTGCAATGCATCCAGGACACATATGCCAGCCAGGTGACACCCCTACCAACAGTCAGCTACACACGTGGGTGCTCAAGGTCAACATGGCATGCCATGGAACTAGCTGTGGGCCAGTGTAAGTGAACAGGCAGATGCATTACAGGAGTGACAGACAACCACATATGTGCATGAGAAGGATGTTTCATCATACAGACCGGTTGCGGAACACTAGAGGCACAGGTCACATGTCCTTGAAATAGGACTGTCCACACACCTTGCCATGAAGGGGTACATGTCAGGAATGATCACACATACATTGAGACTACGCAGATATGTCCTTGTCTCGCAAGTCCATGTGCGATGCATACATACACCCATGATGTCTGATTCCACATGTGGCCTGGTGTGCGTAATAGTGTGCCATGCCCATCGACACGCACACACATGTTGGATGCAGCAACAGCAGATGCATGTCACGGAACAACTACAGCAAGCTCATGGGAACACATGACACACACATGACATAGTCACATCGTGCAACGCCGGTAGTTACATGTCAGGTGTCATAATCCATGTCCCTGGCATCATCGGACAGTTGCGGGTGTAGGTGACTGCGCCATGCCAGTGATGCAGTGCTCGACTGTCCCCAGAGAGTAGCTCCTCTGTATCAATTGATATCAAGTAAATTTCTGTTGTGTCATGCTCCCCATTGTTTCCCAGTGGCATGGTGGGTAAACCAACTGTGTGGTGCAGGGCCTACATATGTTTGTAGTATTGTAGATGTCACTCATGTTGCTGTTCATGCTATGCGCTGTGTCCTATGTAGTTTGGACTCATGTGTCATATGTATACAGGTGTCTGATCATTTCCTGTCTCTTCATCTTGCCCACAGCATCGTCGGGGGAAACCGAGGGAGACACTGGCACGGACGTGGGGGAGGGATCAAGCACCGGGGCCACCAGTGCTGGGGAGTCTGGCGCAGCAAGTGGCACAGAGGCCGAGGGGAGTCAGGCGGAGGACCTGTTCAGTCCCATCACCACCCTCCCACTTGCTCGGGTCCCTTGTGTCCGTGCTAGGCGACAACAGGTGTGTGAGAGACGGCAAGGAGGTGTATTTAAAAGGTGAAGGGTGCACTTCCACTCCGGATCATTCTGTGGTGTGTAGGCAGATCAAATTGCATGGTGCTTGTCATATGCACGCTCATGATTTAGCTTGTATTCTGAAGTGGATTTGTGTGCCAGTTATGACCCCGTCTTGTACGCTGCTTGATAACGGTAATTATGTGCTGTTCAATGATGAAGCTTGCTGTGGGATGCTTCCGGGAATTGGTCACATCGTGACTGTATCACTACGAGTGGTTTTCTGTCATTACGTCCTTTTCCCATCCCCGCATGGCCGGCTCGGTGTATCCATCTGGCCTTCCATTCCAACCTTGAAAGCAGAGTTCAACAAGATGAGCAGAATAAGGGCTCTATTGTCTCAAAAACAAGTCATGTTGACTTCATCCCGAGAAACATTTGTCCTTCACGTAGCTCACACGCGCACAGAGGTGCAAGCGCTTTTGGACACTGATCTCCCACTACATATTTGGGACTCGGATTCAGACTATCTTTCATGCCTCGTCAACAAGTGGCCTGGATGTTTTTTTCTAAATTGTGTGATCCGGCCTCGTGACCTCCTTCCATACTCTGTTTGGTGTGATCCTCGCATTTCATCATTCAATTTTTTCTAGCGTCTTCGGAGGTCTCCCTTTGCTTCTCGCACTCGTGGCTGGGGTGCTATTATTGATCTGCGTACTACGCTGTGGCTTCACTACTTGCGTTACAAGACAGCATGCACCGGCTGCTCCATCTTCGGCAACAGATGCTTGAATTCTACGGCACTCTGCCGCTGGCGACCTTAAGCAGTGCCTATGGATTGTCCTTCCGGTTTCCCTTCTTTACCTGCGTGCAACCTGTCTTTCATTGCCTAGATTGTCCATTCGAATGGGCTCTGGATTTGTGCCTGTCCAACTCGGTGTCTCCTGACCTGGATTATGATCGACTGATGAGCCCCTTAGTGGCTCATGAGTTGGACTGTTCTGGCGTCAGGATTATGGCCTGTGCTGCAGCACATGGAGTCCTAGGGAATTGGGACATCGGAACGGCTGCAACTGAATTCTTATCCAGAAGTTATCTTGATGTCTCCACCCGTTGTCCACAAATGGTGCTGGATGCCCCGATTGTTGAGGAACACGTGTGTTCTTTCCCCCTGCTGAACTGGATGGCAGATAATTTTGCGGAACGTTCTAATGATTTCCTCTTGGAAGCTGTTGCAACTTATTGCGCTTATACCTTGATGGATTGACTTTAGCCCTGCTCATTTCATGGTGCAGCCATCGATGTTATGTTTTTTCCCCTTTTACATGGTTCATTTCCCTGCAACATCGTTCATCATTGACATTTCTTTTCTGACTTTTTCGCTTCCCTTCTATGGAATTCCAGTTCATGCCCTTGGTTCCGTTCTATCAAACTTGAACTCTGCGTTCTCGATTTCGCGCCCCTAGTGGTTAGTGGTACGAACAAGGGGGGGTGTAGTCATGATTCCTATCTCCCTATGTACAATGCTAAGTTGGCACCACCGCGTTAGTTGTTAGTGAGCCATCTTGCCAATTTTGCTGCTTTTGCACGCGACACTGTAGTTGCGTGTTATCAATTTTAAAATGCCTACTCGAGTTTGCTTCACATGAGGACTGTCTGTTGTTTGACATCCTTCACAGTGAGCAGCGAGCTTGTACTGTACATTGTGTACACAAACAGTCTGGGTGACTAGACAGTGCATGTTGTTGTGTGAAGGTTGATCGGCCCACTATTTAGCCATTACATGCACGCAGCTGCAGATACCTGAGAGACGAATGCTTGCCATATTGCAGTGCAGCACGTTTGAGTTTCATTGTGATGGGGAACTTTCGCAGGAGAAGAGACTAGATGATCCTGTGATGTGATACTACTGAGCTGATCTGTATGGTGGGGGGTCCCCCGTTCAAGCCTAGAGACCTTCTAGTAGTCGAATTATACTACTATTGGTTTACTGGCGACAGGAAGGTTGCTGTTTCCACTGTCATTTTCTCATGATTGCTCCTTTCATTGTCTATGATATTGCAACAATGCTGATGCTTATGAACTTAACCATTTGTCTGCTTATGTTAGCCACAGTACTGCATCTTAGGACGTGAGGTTCATTGAATGAACTCTTTCAACTTTACCGTGTCTGTGTCTATTCTGTTGTGGACTGATCTGAGAATAATGACGAACAGGTATGTCTGATTCCCCCCATTCCTGAGAATATTGTCATGCACTTGTTCTGGGTTGTCTATACATTGGGACCGCCGAGCTCAACCTCGGCTAACGAATGGGACACTAAGCTAGTCGGATAAGGGGTTCTGGGTTCTGAGGGGAGTTTGTGGTACACCAAACATGTCTCCTTCGTGCCAGGCACCGCACCCCCTGCCCCTGTCTCCCCTGCTGCCGTCAATGCAGAGTCTGTGGACATTCAGCGCCAGTTGCAGGTTGGTCAGACATCGCTCCTGCGTGTCCTCCATGGCCACCGCAGACTGCTGACACGGATGGTGTCGTACATGGAGGGCATGTCATCAGTGATGTCTGACCAACGGATGTTGCTGAGGTCCATTGACTCGTCACTGACGGCAGCAGTGGGTCTCCTGCAGCGCTCCGTCCCCCCCCACCCCGGCACCATCCGCACTTCCCACTCCCATGCCTGTCCCATCCACACCAAGACGGCCCCATGCACGCACCCCACCAGACTCAGGCAGCACACCACCAGGGACGGCCAAGCGCACACCTCCTGTCACGCACACACAGGGGGGAGAAGGCAGAGGCACTGGGTCAGGGGGAAAACAGCAGCCACTCTGTCACAGTCGGAGTCCGCAGTCCTCACAACCCACTACCTCCAAAACCACTCCCCTTGGATCTCCTGCCCAACAGTCGGACAGAGAGTCCTTCATGGCCAGTCCGTCCCCAGTCCCAGTGTGACACCACCCTGCAAGCGTTTGAGGGATTCCCGGGCAGGGTAGTTGATTCCCCCCCCTGTCCACACCCTCCCCCAGTTGCGCTGCGACCCATCCCTCCGAACCCCCCCCTCCTTGGGGCCTGTGGTTCCTTCGGGTGCAGGGGAGACACTGGAAGAGCTTGCTGCCGTGTGCAGCGGCATACTGACCTCCTCCTTTGGCGATGCCCCACCCCCTGTGGTGGAGTCGTCCGTCCCTGCACCCACGACACCTACCCGTGCCCCTCCTTTCCCTGCGGTGCCTGGTTCTTCCCCCCACATGATGCCCCCCACTCTGTGGATGATATGGTACAGTGCACTGTGCAGGCAAGCTATGGGAGACGCGTCCCAACGTGTCCCCCAGGACTTCGCATCTGGCGTGGCCCATGGGCTTGGTGAATAGTGTACTGTAGCTACTTTTCTTCGAAATGCTGAATGTGGTTTTTTGTTTTTCCTTTGCACACTATGGCTTTTCTGGTATTGCTGTTGGTGCTGCTGCTCCTTGAGTTGGGGTGGTGATGATGTGTTGTGTGTCTGTGAAATGTTGTAGTGTGCTGCTCATGGGGTGGACCCTGGTATCTGCAGGCCGTCACAAGGTGACTGCATGTATTCTTAGGTCATGTTAGCTTTTACTGCATGGTGACGTTGTCCCAAGGTGTGTTCCTTACTCTGTGGCACCTGCCATCTTCCCTGCAGGGTGTTTCACAATTGTTGTGCTGAGCTGTGTCAATATTTCCTCGGTGTGTGACACATCCCTTCGACTTTGGCCATGCATGCTCTGCTATGTCTCCACCTGCATCGTTTGTGGCATCCTTGCTGGACACTGTACTTGTGTATGGAGTGTATTGACATAACTTCATGTGGACATTTTCCCTTTTCAGCACTATGCATATGTGTACTCCCTGCCTCACACACATGTGTTACATGTTCTGCAGGATATTTGGGCACCTGACTGACAATTGTGGGCATTGTATCTGTATGTACTCTACCCTTTTCCTTCCATGGGAGGCTACAACTTGTTGGCTGCCCCGGCACCCGTACATTCCTATCATTCCTGCAATGTGGGTGACAGTGTGTGTTCCCTTCGGCTCTCTTAGTTTCGTGGTGTTTGACATGAGGATACTGTCTTGTTGCATGATCTCAGTGTGTGTATTGTGCTGCCTCCGCCAGGGGTGGGTATGCATGTGTAATTTGTCATCACACCCACATGTGGTGTGTCATGCAGTGGGGGAAGGACATCCATCCTCATGGGAGTGGGACACTGCAGTCAGTGATGTGTTGTCATGGCACTGTCAACATTGTCGCACATTGTGTATGCCTTCATGCACCCATGGAGTTTTGCTCATCGGAGGGTGATGTACACCCCCCCATGGCTCTGTCCACTGCTGGGGGTCCTCTACACCCACCCCTCATATGTCTGGGCACTGCTGGGAGTGATAGGCACCCACCCCTCATATGTCTGGGCAATGCTGGGAGTGATAGGCACCCACCCCTCATATGTCTGGGCACTGCTGGGAGTCCTCGGCACCCACACCTCATATGTCCGGGCACTGCTGGGAGTGATAGGCACCCACCCCTCATATGTCTAGCCACTGCTGGGAGTGATAGGCACCCACCCCTCATATGTCTGGCCACTGCTGGGAGTGATATGCACCCACCCCTCATATGTCTGGGCACTGCTGGGAGTGATAGGCACCCACCCCTCATATGTCTGGGCACTGCTGGGAGTGTTAGGCACCCACCCCTCATATGTCTGGGCACTGCTGAGAGTCCTCTGCACCCACCCCTCATATGTCTGGGCACTGCTGGGAGTGATAGGCACCCACCCCTCATATGTCTGGCCACTGCTGGGAGTGATATGCACCCACCCCTCATATGTCTGGGCACTGCTGGGAGTGATAGGCACCCACCTCTCATATGTCTGGGCACTGCTGGGAGTGATAGGCACCCACCCCTCATATGTCTGGGCACTGCTGGGAGTCCTCTGCACCCACCCCTCATATGTCTGGGCACTGCTGGGTGTGATAGGCACACACCCCTATGTATGTGTCCACTGTCGTGGTACGAGCTGTACCCACATGCTGATGGCCTGGGTAGGGCCCGTACCCCTACAGCACCCCAACTTTGGGGGTGCGGCCCGTACCCATGCCTTTGGGACGTGGGTACCGGCCGTACCGCCATTGTTGGTGTGATGTAGGGGTAGGCGTGGTATGTGCCGTTGGCATTGTATCTGTATGTACTCTACCCTTTTCCTTCCATGGGAGGCTACAACTTGTTGGCTGCCCCGGCACCCGTACATTCCTATCATTCCTGCAATGTGGGTGACAGTGTGTGTTCCCTTCGGCTCTCTTAGTTTCGTGGTGTTTGACATGAGGATACTGTCTTGTTGCATGATCTCAGTGTGTATTGTGCTGCCTCCGCCAGGGGTGGGTATGCATGTGTAATTTGTCATCACACCCACATGTGGTGTGTCATGCAGTGGGGGAAGGACATCCATCCTCATGGGAGTGGGACACTGCAGTCAGTGATGTGTTGTCATGGCACTGTCAACATTGTCGCACATTGTGTATGCCTTCATGCACCCATGGAGTTTTGCTCATCGGAGGGTGATGTACACCCCCCCATGGCTCTGTCCACTGCTGGGGGTCCTCTACACCCACCCCTCATATGTCTGGGCACTGCTGGGAGTGATAGGCACCCACCCCTCATATGTCTGGGCAATGCTGGGAGTGATAGGCACCCACCCCTCATATGCCTGGGCACTGCTGGGAGTCCTCGGCACCCACACCTCATATGTCCGGGCACTGCTGGGAGTGATAGGCACCCACCCCTCATATGTCTAGCCACTGCTGGGAGTGATAGGCACCCACCCCTCATATGTCTGGCCACTGCTGGGAGTGATATGCACCCACCCCTCATATGTCTGGGCACTGCTGGGAGTGATAGGCACCCACCCCTCATATGTCTGGGCACTGCTGGGAGTGTTAGGCACCCACCCCTCAAATGTCTGGGCACTGCTGAGAGTCCTCTGCACCCACCCCTCATATGTCTGGTCACTGCTGGGAGTGATAGGCACCCACCCCTCATATGTCTGGGCACTGCTGGGAGTGATAGGCACCCACCCCTCATATGTCTGGCCACTGCTGGGAGTGATATGCACCCACCCCTCATATGTCTGGGCACTGCTGGGAGTGATAGGCACCCACCTCTCATATGTCTGGGCACTGCTGGGAGTGATAGGCACCCACCCCTCATATGTCTGGGCACTGCTGGGAGTCCTCTGCACCCACCCCTCATATGTCTGGGCACTGCTGGGTGTGATAGGCACACACCCCTATGTATTTGTCCACTGTCGTGGTATGAGCCGTACCCACATGCTGATGGCCTGGGTAGGGCCCGTACCCCTACAGCACCCCAACTTTGGGGGTGCGGCCCGTACCCATGCCTTTGGGACGTGGGTACCGGCCGTACCGCCATTGTTGGTGTGATGTAGGGGTAGGCGTGGTATGTGCCGTACCCACGTGCTGATGGCCTGGGTAGGGCCGGTACCCCTATGGCACCCCAACTTTGGGGGTGCGGCCCGTACCCATGCCTTTGGGACGTGGGTACCAGGCGTACCGCCATTGTTGGTGTGATGTATGGGTAGGCGTGGTATGTGCCGTACCCACACGCTGATGGCCTGGGTACGGCCCGTACCCCTACGGCACACCAACTTTGGGGGTGCGGCCCGTACCCATGCCGTTGGGACGTTGGTACAGGCCGTACCGCCATTGTTGGTGTGACGTAGGGGTAGGCGTGGTACGGTCCGTACCCACGCTCTGGGGGGCGTGGGTACGTCCCGTGCCACCATTGTGGTGGTGACGGGTACGCGTTCACGTCCACTTCTGTTGTGGCGGGACGTGGGATTGGTGGACACGCCCCCCGAAGTGACCAGTCCATGGAGGTAATTAATGTGCAGGATGTTTCAGTAATTTGTGGGGTGTGGGTTATGTTTCCTGCCCCTTTCACACACACACACACCCCCCTTTGTCCCTGGGGGTTGTTCTGACCTTCTGCGGCGTCTGCATCGGTTTCTGTACACGAGGTGGTAGGCTATGAGGGCCGGGATGACGCGTAGGTTGGGGTCCATCGCTGTCTGTCGCGTACCGGTGCTCCTTGTTCGCGTCGTCCTCAATTTCCCGGCAGTTTTTGGCTCCCGTAAAAACGGCTGCGTGCGGAGTGACGTCGGCACGAATCGTACTTGCTGGTCCGTAGAACGCTGCCTGACTCCGTCCGGACGTCGCGTATGCGCAGTCCAGATTCAGATTTGTATGTATTTTTTTGCCGGTCGGTATTTTTTACGACTCGTACGGAAATGGTGTTTCTGTGCGAATCGTACTTGCAAGTTTGTAAGGTGTTTTTCCCGGGTACGAGTCGGACGGAAAAAACGCTCCGTACGAACATTCGTACCCGGGTTTTACAGGATCGGAATCGGCACCAAAATGTTGTAATCTGTAAGCATTTCATATATGTATGATTTGTATTTTCTGGTATTTTACTGAGAATAGTATGTTGTTTATTTTTTAACAATCTATCTGATTGTTGTTTTTTTTGCCCGCTGTTAAGTGATGAGTACGATTGAAATCACTATTTCTAGTGAAATTCAATATATTCTGAGAACAGCAAAAAAGGCAAACAAATTACTTTGTGGAAATTATGTTGTGTTGTAAAAAATGTATTATTACATGCCATAATTTTTTTTTTTTCTTTCACAGATCCAAATTTAAAAAAAAGCAATTTTTAAGAATTTAGATTTGAATGAAAATGTGAAAAAAATGTGTACCATTTTTTATTCCTATTACTGTGAAGGTAAGTTTAACTAAGTCTCAATATGCAGAATGAGGAGGTCTGCAAGAAGCTACAAAGTGGAAACATGTTTCTAAAAACACTCTGTTTATACCTATGTAGTTTTGAAATCTGACCATAATCAGATATCATACGACCTGCAAAACAAGAGTTTGGAGGGGTTCATAATATTTCCTATTTTAGCTATTGAAGGACCGCAATTATTTCAATCATTCTTCTTTGAACATCTTTGCAGACAAAACTCTGTGTTTACCTTTTATCATTCGCAAGGAATTTTAAAAATGGAAATATGTCACTTTTTGTGACATAGTTATTGTGTAAGTTACTCTTTCATATTTACAAAGAGAGGAAAAGGCACTCTGTGCACTTTTTATACTCCATGTAAATACAATCTCATCATGCAGACCACTTTGCGTTGATAGGGTGTTCTATAAGTGTTGTCGTGCATGATTGCACTGAATACTCATACAACAAGACACATGTCTAGATTTATCAGAAATCATAAATCTCGATATGTGTGTGAATGGTGAACCATTCTAAAATTGGTGTAGGAAAGCACAACAAGGAGAATTTTTTCATTTCTCCACATTTTTATATCTTCAATGCATGCTGAAATGTTCAGCATACATTGAAGGAGAAAAATACATTTTCTCATTGTTTTTGTGCAGGAAGGTGTGTCTTCCTGCAGAAAAACAAACAGCACATGACACAGATATCCTTGCACTACAGTGCAAGGGTGCCTGTGTCACCACATGGCTGCAGTTTAAGCAGCCGTGCAGACAGAAGCATAGATTTGCAACATATTTATGTACATATGTTGCATCCCTGTGCTTCGGAAGTACTACAGCACACTGCAGTTAAAGAGGTTACTGTGTGATGCTGCAGCACTACCTCATACTTCTGCACTTATACATTCACCATACGCTACTAATGCATTCATTCAGTCAATTACGTACTACACATACATTCATCTAAACTAACACTAACAAAGAAATTTAGCTCTTCTTTTAAACCAGGAAAGTTAGTTCTTACAAGAACTTTTTTTTTTTCTTCTTTCTTCTTTTATAATTTTTTTGGGGTTTTCTGAACAATTTGTACATTTTTTTTGTTTTTCTGCAAAAAAACCCCCAAAAAACAAAACAGGAGGAACCAAACAATGAACTTCAGGGAACAATAAAAAAAAATAGCAAATGTGACTTTCTTGGCGGCGGCAGATCAGATCGATCGACTGCTCACCATAGCACAAAGTCGCATTGCACTTAGTGCAGAGCACTTTTAAAAATTTAAATTGAGGACGGATGTCCAAGGTTTGGGCTGATGGATGAACTCTTGATGTGCTCGGCTGCGATGAGGTGGATGGCGCAGGAGCAGGAGTGTTTCTCATCCGTCGGCACTCTTCTCGTGCAAGATTGTTCGGATGAAGGGTCCTCATGTGCTTCATCATACTTGCCGTGCCGCAAGAGTATTTCTTGTTAGGATCCCCTCGCGACAGGACTCTTTTGCAAATCTTGCACGTGACCAAGGTGGCATTGGTCTTATTCTGCCCCTTGGGAAAAGTAAAAAATGTCCACACCACGGAAGAAAAACGTTTTTTGGGTGGTTCCTCCGGCAAAAGTTCATCCTCGGAAGTATGAGGTGATGCAGGTGATGTCTGCTGCCCTGAAGCCATTTTTGGTTGAAAAAAGTTAGAGCTAAGTGTAAACTTAGTCTAAAAAATCTTCTTCTCTCCAAAGAGATGGTGCTCTAAAGAAGGTCAAAGAAGAATGATTGAAATGGGTGGGGTCTTTCAATAGTTAGAAGAGGAAGTGTAATGAACCAATCAAATCTCGTTTTTTGCAGGTCACATGGGATCCGCGCACCCTGCGCGTACGCAGCACGCACCCAGCGCGCATCCGCGAAATTGAATTAAAAAGAAATATAGGATTAGATGTAAAAATATATTAGTTTTAAGACTAGTTTAGTGTTTGTCTTCAATTAATATTCACATGAAATACATACATATGTTTTTTTAAATGTTAAATACTTCGCGGGATCCGCGCACCCACCGTGTCATAGACGCAGATGACGCATCGCGGAAGCGCGTAAACATCGCGTTACGTACATCGAACGTGTCGCGTATAGGCTGGGAGTTGCATACCAGTCGCATTGCGATCGCGCACTAAACACGTACCCAACGCATACCATGGGCGGATGCTATCGCGTAGCGATCGAGAATGGTGCACATAGGGTGCGCGGATCCAAATACATTGAAAAAAATATATAAAATACAGTTTTGAACATATAGTTAAAAAAATATTTTGAAAAATATAAAAAAATATCTTTGAAAAACCCATTAAGTTCAAATAATATTTTTTAATTTTTAAAAGAATTAATTGAAAAAAAAAGTTTAAAAAATGGTGATAAAAAAGTATTTTTTAAAAAAAAGATAATTAATGAAATTGACACACTGAATTTGAAAAAGATAGAAATCCAATCAAAATCATTAAACATGATTTCTTCAGAGATAAGTTATAGATAGGAATTAGCATTTAAAAAACCTTTGAAATTCACTGAAAAAACCATAGGTTTCATGGACGCTATAGTTAGGAATTGGCATTTAAAAAACCTTTGAAATTCACTGAAAAAACCAAAGGTTTCAGGGGCGTTATAGTTAGGAATTGGCATTTAAAAAACCTTGGAAATTCACTAAAAAAATACATAGGTTTCAGGGCCGTTATAGTTAGCTGGATATTTCCCTCGTACAAAACCCTAGAAATTCCCCTGTTATAGTAAATGCCAATTCCTAACTATAACGCCCCTGAAACCTTTGGTTTTTTCAGTGAATATATATATATATATAAAACATTGTGATTTAATAAAATGACAGGAGAAAACCAAACTCACTACATCTAATAATATTTCCTTATAGTAACTAATCTGATCAAAAGTTGGTTATAATATTGGTGACTATCCTGGGCCAGCACCTGAACCTTTGAACAATGCTCCCTGCCAGAACGAATTTCCAGAAAATCCTACTACCCAATCAGAAGATGCTGGAAACCTTGTTTTATTTCTCTTTTTCTTTCTCTCATCCCTTATCGCTCCTTCCCCCTGGGAGATCGCGGGTGTTTCATGTTTTACCAACCATCATTCTCTGCGTGCTTTCATAGGGATTCAGGAACTGTCCTCACCCAAGTGGACAGCCGGGATTTCAGGTGAGTGGCTATCCTCATTCTCTTTAATTATGTCAGAAAGCTTCCTGTGGTCAGATCAGAGCAGTCCGCATCTAGACTGACAGCATCTATTTTCATCTCCAGAGCAGTTTAAGAGTCTAGAAAAGCTTTTAATATCTCATCAGATTTATCCATTGCCCCAGTCAAGGGATATTTATCTTGTCCAGGATCCAGGAGCCCCTCTAGCCAGATGCTCATGTGACACAGTTTCTGTTGCACAACCATCTCCCATGGCCTCAGTATGTGTGGCTTGTAGTGGGCTTACTCATCTTTACATGTGAGATGTCAGCTAAAGAACGAGACACTACATGATTGTCTTCGAATGTTTTGAACGTGATGAACTAACATTGATGTACAATTTTATGAAGCCAATTGTTATATATAATTCTGAAAGATTTTTTAGTGCTTATCTATTCTCGCATTATTATGCCACTATTTCTTAATCACTATGATGTCATCAAATTTCACATATTGGAATAATTTCTTGCTGATATTGTTGAAGCTGTTCACTACGTAGTACCTAGGGCATAAATGTGCACTTGGCATCCAGAGTAGGTATTCTGGTTCTTACAGTCTATAAGGGGCAGAGCTAGGGTAGAGCCCTGCCTGCTTCGTGCGTATCTAGCATGTTTAAGCTTGTATATATTTGATAAAAATTCAGAAACATATTGCATTCAGTACCGTGTGCCACACTATTTCTTTCTTTCAGGCAATGAGCTTTCCCCAAGATCAGAGAAACCTCGGTGTCCCCGCCCTCAGCTCACCACCTTCATTCATTATACCCCCACTAAGCACACCAATGAAGTGCCGAGAAGCCAACAACCACATGAATTGCACACTGTGAGGAACTCCAAGTCTGTTGTTCTCAAACGTCACTTATGCATGGAGGGGGCCAAATCCATCTGTCCAAAAGAGGGGAGAAGGCTGTTCTCAGGGCTAATCAGAGTCTTGCCCTATCTCTGAGTTCGCCACTCCCAAGTCAAAAAGGAAGATCATCCTGGAGTCATTCTAGACTCATCCGATGACTTCAGCAGGGTTATTCCTGCAGTTATCTGGGGAAGTCATCCCAAGCCATCCTGAAGTATGCCTACAGGGCAGAATATTTAAATGAGATGACTCCTCAAGTCATCAGAGAAACTACTCCAGGATTAGCTCCTGATTACTTCAGTGGAAAAGATGTGATGATCATTTACTACTGCAGGATGATACCAGGATGAATTAAGGATTAGGCTGGATTACTCCAGGATGGATTCCTGATTACTTCAGTAGGAAACATATGATGATCATTTACTACTGCAGGATGATCTCAGGATTAGGCTGGATTACTTCAGGATGATCCTATAAATATTTCAGGATGGGGCTGCATTATTACAGAATGACCTTGTGAAGACATCAAAATGAGGCTGCGTCACTCAAGGGTGATTCCAATGTAACTTTAGAATGGAGTTGTATTAGTTGATGATGGCCTCTTGATGGGGATGTATTACACTCAGAATGGATATGGCTGTATTACTTCATGTTGATTTCAAGATGGGGATTTATTACTCAAAGATGATCTCAAGTAGCAATGGGTAAACCTTGTTTAACATACTGGGGGCCAGATGTATGACCCTAAATTGCATTCGCAAACGGGTTTGCAACCTGTTTGCGAACGCAAAAGTACAGAGGGCCATGTACAATTCCTAAATAGCGTATCGCAATTCAGGAAGTGAAATAACCACAAATGTACGTCGATACTTCACATGATTTTAGTGCAATGTTTTTACTTAGCATAAACCATTACTTTGCAAGTTTTTACTGCCCATGCATTTATAACGCAAATGGTTATAAATGTACTATGGTTTATGCTAATTAAAAACTTTGCACTAAAATCATGTACTACACTACCTTACACTACTTAAACACCACTACACTACCCTAAACCCTAATACACTACCCCCATATAACCTTCCCCATGCCTGGACCCTACACTCTAACACTACACTTCACGACCCCCCCGACACTACCCTAAACCCTAAAACACTACCCTACACTACACTAACACAACATCACTACCCTAAAACCTAAAACACTCCTCTCAGCACGACTCTGCCCCTACCCCCAAGTCGGTCCCTACACTAAAACACTACCCTGCATGACCCCCACAACACTACCCTAAACCACATCCCCCAGCACGACCCTGCCCATACCCCCCAGTCCTGTCCCTACTCCCAAACACTACCCAGCACAATCCCCCGACACTACCCTAAACCAAAACACACTACAAAAACACAAATACACTTCTCTAAAACCAAATAGACTACCCCCTGCATGACCCTCCCCCTACCCTTAAATACTACACAGCCCCACTTTGCCTCTCTCTCCTCGGTTCCTCTCTTCTCCTTCAGCCGTGGTTCCTCTTCTCTGGGCCTCCAGCATCAGTGGTGCACGTCGTTGTGTGGAAATGGAAGCGCGTCCGTTTCCACACAACAATGTTGATAGCCTTTGCTTCGCAAATGTTACAACGCATGCGATGTTAGAACTTGCGTAGTAAAGGCTACGCGTTGTAACATCGCATGCGTTGTAACACTTGCGAAGTAATGGTACGCGGACTAACATTTACCTACTAATGGCTGTTTACCATTACCTCCCTCTTCAAGACCCCTTACCCTTTGTGACTGGCCCCAAAAATATGTTTTACGGGCTGGCAGGCAGTGGTCCTAGGGACCACTACCTGCCCTTAAAAAATGAAATGAAAATGTTGTCATTTTTTTTTTTTTAATGCATCCCGTTTTCCTTTAAGGCAAACTGGCTGCATTAAAAAAACTGCTTTATTTCAACAGAGCAGTCCCAGACATAGAGGTCTGCTGAGACCAGCAGGCCACCATCCCTGGGAGTGGCTGCCATTCCCAAAGGGGTTGCAAATTGCAAGTGGCTCATGAATATTCATGAGCTTCTCAATTTGCAACCCCATTGAGAATCGCAAACAGTGTCTCAGACACTGTTGTGCATACCAATTTGCAAGTCGCAAATGTAAAGCAATTTGCGACTCGCTAATTGGCGGGTCGTACATCTGGCCGTGGGAATTTAAGAATTCTACATTTTCTCCACACAGAAGATCATGGCCACAAAAAAAAAACGTGCAAATAACAGCTTCATGGGCCATCCCTAAATAAATCAAGCATTAGCAAAACCAATAGGTCTTTCCTATGCAAGAGCTATTGGCTTTGCTAATATCTTTTATCCATGTTGCACACCAGCGTGACTACTGTTCAGTATGGTTAAAGGTTAGTGGGCTAAAGAGTGGCATGGAGTGGAGTGTCGTAAAGTGAAGTAGAATGGAGAGTCATGGAGTGGCGTGGAATGGCATGGGGGAAGTAGAGTGTCAGAGAGGAGTGGAGTCGCATTGACTGACATGGAGTGGTGTAGAGTGGAGTGACATGGAGGGTGTTGTGTGGAGTGGTGTAGAGCAGAGTAGATGGTTGTAGAGTGGAGAAGTGTAGGAGAGCGGAATGGCATAGAGTGGAGAAATGAGTCAGAGTGGAGCAAAGTGGGATAGAGGGAATTGTGTAGAGAGTCGTGGAGTAGTATTGTAGAGTGGCAACGAGTGGAGTAGGGTGTCAGAGTGAAGTAAAGTTTAACATAATAGACCGTCTTAGAGTGGAGTGTTGTAGAGTGGCCTAGAGTGAAGTGGCGTAAAGGACAGTGGTACAGAGAAGATTGGCGGAGTGCATTGGGTTTGAGTAAAGTAGTGTAGAGTCAATTGGCATAGAGTAGATTGTTTCAGAGTAGAGTGAAGTGGTGTAGAGTGGAGTGGTTCAGGGTAGAGTGGAGTGGTTCGGGGTAGAGTAGTGTGGCGTAGAGTGCAGTGGTGTGGAGTCAGTGGTACAGAATAGATTAGAGTGGCATGGAGTGATGCAGTGTAGTGGCGTAGAGTGCCATATATTGAGTGTTGCAGAGTAGAGTACAGTGGCATAGAGTAGAGTGGTGCAGAGAGCAGTGGTATAGAGTAGAATAGAGTGGCATAGATTGCAGCGAAATAGAGCGCAATGGTGTAGAGTATAGAGGTGCAGAGTAGAGTGTTGTTGAGTTCAGTTGTGGAAAGTGCAGTCTTGCAGAGTAGTGTTGTAGAGTTTGGTGGCACAGAGCAGAGTGGAATTGAGTAGCGTAGAGTGAAGTGACAGTGCAATGGTGTACAGTTCGCTTAGCTTTTAGTGACAGAGTAGAGTGGCATAGAGTGCAGTGGCCTAGAATGCAATCTTGTAGAGTGGGTAGAGCCCAACGGCACAGAGTGCAGTGATGCAGAGGAGAAAAGAGTGACATAGCGTGCAGTGGCGCAGGGTGCACTGCTTTTGAATAAAGTGGTGTTGAGTGCATTGGGGTAGAGTGCAGTGGTTTAGAGTGGTGTAGAGGGCAGTGGTATACAGTAGATTGGTGCAGTGGCATGGAGTGGTGTGGCATAGAGTGCAGTGGTATAGGTGTCTCAGAGTAGAGTGAAGTGGCTTAGAGTGGAGTGGTACAGGGTAGAGTGTAGTAGCATAGAGCAAGTATTCTCTCAGCAGTTCATGGATCACCATGGGATACTTTAAGCTGTTCTCAATGTTGTGTGTGTACAGAAAAGAGAAGAAATGAGAAAAAACAACTTGACTTGGAATTCAATTCAGTTTACCTCAAAAAAGTTACCCAGCCTTACCTGTGAGGACTTCGGGATATGTTTAGGTCACTCCAGGGCAATTTCATGATTACTACTTTGATTGTTCTGTGATCAACTTAATAGCACTGGTGTGTTAAGCTACTACACAAAGCAGAAAATCACTATTAATATTATTGAATTTTTTTAATCCTTCCCCACCTCAAATATTTCAGTTTGATCTTTGTGACTTCAATCAAGTAATTTTGTTAACAGAAGATGTACATCAGTCACTGTAAGCGTCGGGGTTATCACCATTAGTGCAGGAGTGGTATTAAGTGAGTAATTGTGCATGATTGAGACTGCTCAAGATGTTGTAGATGTGTCTTCAAGTAAGCCTTTAAGTGGGTTTGTGAGTGGTCTAGGGGGTACTGCAGTTTATCCCGTGGTTGTGAACTGCTGAAGTAGCTGACTGTGGATAGTTTGATCAAATGATGTGAATGGCCATGGAATCCGTGAGTGAAGAAAGAAGTGCTTTGTGTGGCTCTGGGGCATTTTGACTGGCTTTAGTTTATAGTGTCATGGAGTTCTGATACCTGAAGAGGTCCTAGATGGTTGTGAATGACAGCTTGGGTTCAAACAGACTGAGAAGAGTTATATGATATATGTGGTTGAAGGCAGGCAATTTTTGGGTGGTCCGGTAGATCGGATTGTGAACCAATCACAATCTGAATTTTCTGGACCAACTGCTTCTACATAGATCAGCTTGGAAAATTATTTATTGGTCACAAAAATATTGGTTGCAATTTGCGACCAGTGTTTTGAGACCAGTATATGGTACATGTTGCCCCTACCAGTTTTAATGGTAGGCTACTGCTTTTAATTTTCCTCTACTGCATTCAGATTTTACCCTTCCACCCTAAAGCTTTTTTCTGAGAACAGTACAGGCCTTGCCAATTCCGCCACTCATGCAGTTAAACAATGGAAACAAGGCCTATTATAGCCCAAACGTAAAGGTAACGTGAGACGGACAACAGTTTTATTAGTCAGCAACTAAAAGAGTTTGTTCTATCCCCGCCTTCTCCTGAGCCCTGTGACCAGGGGAAATAGTCAACGACGTATGTGGCTACTGGCACTAGTGATTGAACTCAGGTAATAGATAACTTGAGGTGGAGATTCTTGATGTGGAATGCAAAAGAGCATATAGATGTCATCATAAAGAAAGTCAACAACTCTGCATGCCCTACGGCTACAGAACAAGGTATGGTTGCACTCTGGAGTTATCGTTCACAGACAAGGCCCAACCAATTGACACTTACCCTAAGCATTGTTAATGACAAGGGAGAGGAGGACCTGCAGCCCCCTTGTAACTTGCGCTCTCTGACATCCACCAGCCCGCTGACTCTTCAGTCACACACCTTAGCTCACCGTCTTTGAATTTTGTAATGGAAGGCTTCTATTTTTTTGAAAAGCTGCTTCAACTTTGTATTAAAAAGTGCGGGAGGTGGAATTTTTTGGGGGTTAAGACTTCAATAATTGCATATGCTTTCTTTCCTGTCGCACACTCCTTTCACCCCACTGCCAACCATCCCTCGTGTCTTTTTTTTAACTTACTTTTAGCCATCCCATCATCAATTACTGCCTTCTGCTGCCACTAATACTGCCCAGTTCCCCTCACACACTTAAGTCCTGACTCAGTCTGTCCCTCTCCTGGCACCCAACATAGTCTCCTTTCTGTCATGGCACCATCCCCCATCACCATTCTGTGATCCTGTCTTGACACCAAAACACTCCACTTTTAAAATGATTTGTCCCTTCATGTAAGTCATCCCTTCTTGTACCCTCTTCTGTGTCACCCAACTCCTCCTGCCCCGTAACCACTCCTCCCAACTGCCCCTATTCTCAATCATTCCCATCATGCATCTCATGTCCTTTCTTGCCACCTGTACACTACACCTCCCACAAATTTCCTTTCACCCTACCTGTCAGCCGTCTGCTATAACATGCTATTTGTACCCATTTCCTGCTCCCACCTGTGTGGATTGGAGTGGCAGAGTGCTGAAGTGTGCTGCAGTGTGGTATTGTGTGGAATGGCGTAGAGTGAGGCGAGTTAGAGTGGAGTAGGGCAGAGTGGGTTGATAGTACTGCACAAAACTTAGAAACATTGGCAAAGCGAATAGCTGTCGCCTACGTGAAAGCTATTAATTTTGCCTATGTATTTCAGTCATGTTGTACAGTAGTGTGGCTGCTGGTCAGCAGGGCTAAAGGTTAGTGCACGACATATAGGATAGTGATTTTGATTGAACTGGCATAGAGTGGAGTGGCGTAAAGTGGCATACAGTGGACTAGAGCGATGTAGAGGAGAGTGGAGTAGAGTGGCGAGGAGTAGAGTGGCAGTTCCTGAGTAGTGTGCTACTCACTGAAAAAGTGCTTCAACACCCCATCAGAGGTAGCAAGCGCTATATAAATGCAAACCTTTGCCCCACTTCTATCCCTCCACTATCCTTCTTAATCCAAATAACTGACTAACATATCCACCTCTCAAATTACTTTCATATTTCACTATACTAAATCACCACTAATCCTTTATGGATTTCGGAGTAGCGTGCTACCCGCCATAAAAGCACTTTGGCGTCTCGTAAGGGGAGGTAAGCGCTATGTAAATGCAATTACAATACAATAGAGTGCTGCAGTGTGTCACTTCACGCCACTTCACACAATGCCAGACTGATGTGGAACAAAGTGGAGTCACGTGAATTGAGAGTAGTACTGCACAAAATTTGGAAGCATTGGCAAAGCCAATAGTTCTCGCATACGTGAGCTACTGGTTTTGCCAATATCTTTCAGCCACGTTGTACAGCAGCATGGCTGATTGACAGCAGTCATAAAGCAGTGGCAATGGCAGTGTCCTCATTTATAAAAATGTGCTACCTAAAACCTCTCTTCAGATGGGCGCACCATCTGTAGAAGCCTTTATTTATTTTTCTTATGTGAGCCAACGAACTATGGTAGAAGCAGAATTAGACACTGCAGACATTTTAATTTGCTTGAAAGTGAAGCATTTAACTGCAGTTTTATATAGCGTGAAATTGACCTAATTGGCATCTGAGCGCTTTACACGAGAATGAGATATGTTTACAAGCAGAGGTTGCACTTTCTAATTCACAGGGAGGTTCAGTTATTTACACAATCACTGAATGCTGAGCAGAGGTCTCGAAGAGACTCAAAGTTGTTTCAAAGCTTCACTTGTAATTAAATTCTTTTAATAAAACAGCCACGCGTATTACTAATAACAGCCACAAATTCTGGTTATTCTGAGAGCCATTGGAATTATGCAATGTTGAAAAACCTAATGCTGGCAACGTTGACTAAATTAGGTGGCAAGAAAAGGAATATGATACTGCATGATACTGCATTATATGCTGGGCACTGTGGATGCTGATGCAGGTGCGGTGATGATGACTGTTTGGTTTGCTTAATTTTTGTTTATCAGTCTCCTCCGACCCTGCGTTTTGTGCCCATCTTTAATCTAACTTCAGCGCTGTGCTTCATGAGTGACATTGAGACATTGGGACATTTTCCCGGTTTAGGGATTTACCAGCTGTCTGCAAATGACTCTCTCCGGTTTGGTGAAGTAAATTAAATTAAGGGAACGTTTATTATTATTATATCAGGTTTTCATGGAATTCAACGTTTAAAAGACTGTCAGGAGGGGGGGCGTGGCTTGGCGCCCGATAGAGATGGCGGCGCTCGGGTGAAGCTCTCCGGTGGTCTGCGTAGGAAACACGCTTCTGGATCGAGCCGACCCGCAATGGCAGCAGTTTTGTACAGCTGAAGACACATGGACCGACATGCCACTCACGAAGCCCTTATTCTGAGCCAGCAAGTATGAGTTTTTACTCCTTTTTCGATCACGTGCCCTCGCGGCCGCCATTTTGATTTTTACCGCGAATCGTGGATTCTGTGAATTCCTCCTCAAAGGCTTTATTAACTATCTCCCACGCCCCCAGTCTACTATGCAATTGTTTTTTGTAGGCATTAACCTCAATACATTGAGGTCTGGGGCTGTAGTGTGCTGCTGGGGGTTTGTTGCTGAGAAGCTGAGGAGATTAAGCACGGCGGCCATTTTGAGACCTGGAGGCAACCGCTGTGGTGCTCTGTTGTTACTGCCTGGATGCTGTTGACTGGGAAATACACCATATTACCTCCGCATTGATTTTTTCTTTGGTTCTGTTTTTTGATGCGCTTTGCAAGCCCTTATATTTTAATCACTTGTGCACCTCCTCCTCGCTGCTTCAGGGCATGCTGTTGGACATTTTTGTCACATTCTTTTTGATATCTGTGGGAAGCGTGTCAGTGGCTACTGGGTGCTTTCGCAGTGCGCCTCACAGAATACACCCTGTGTGCACTCATTGTGAACTGGTGGTGGAATTTTAGATGAGCATTTTATGGGCAGGACAACAGGAAAGCGTATCTCTTCATCCAAGAAGTATACTTTTATAAAAAATTCAAAACTTTTTACGGAACTTTCTAAGCTTGACATCCCTTCAGTGACTACGCCTCAGTGCTCAATCGTAACTATGGATCCTTCTTCTGGAACTACTGGTAAATCTCACACTAAATGTCTTAAAAAAGACCCGCCCTCGCCTGTATAGATGGAATTACTACTCAAGGAGATCAGGGCCCTCAGACCTTTTATGGAGGAGACTAATACCAAGTTGCAAATTTTTACGGATAATTGGTCCCAACTAGATACTAGGGTTTCTACTGTTGAACAATCCGTTTCCTCTTTACAAGAGTCCTATTCAGCTGTTTCTCATCTACATTCTCAGGTCTCCGTGCTGCAGAAACAGGTTGAGGACCTTGAAAATCGCAGCAGACGGAATAATTTGCATATCTACGGCCTGGGAGAGGGAATTGAAGGGTCAGACCCGATCGCCTTCTTTAAATCGTTTCTCCCCAAAGTTCTTCACCTGTCAGAAGGGACGCAGCTCAATATTCAACGGGCCCACAGATTGGGCCGAGTTCCATCCCACGCCAACCCCTCGCAGAAACCAAGGGGCGTCATCTTATACTTCTTGGAATATACCGACCTGATGAAAGTGATCTCAGAGTCAGAGCTTCTCCGAGGATCACATGGTCAGGATCATCTTTATTCTTCTCACAGGACTACGCTAAAGCCACAGCTAACAGGCGTAAAGCTTTCCTCAATATGAGAGCTGATCTTCGTTCCCTGGGGGCCAGATTTGGTCTTTTCCATCCGTGCCTCTTCAAAGTCACATATAACAATAGAACAACGACATACGAAGATCCAATCCGTTTACAAAGCTTTATTAATTCCTGTAGAACAGTTGCTATGGACTCCTCCGGGCCTTCTTCTTCTTCGAACACTTGAATGTTTTCCTCTTTTTTTCTTTCTTTTTCCACAGGTTTTTCAGACTTTGTCAACCTTCTTATCACATTTATAGAATGCAGAGATGTTTCCCCAGTAGAATTGATTTCCTTGATGCCGTTTTTATGAAGTTGCGTTTTTATGCTCAGTTCTTTATCGCTATTGTTGGTTCTTCTGTTCTTGCCCGATCCATTATATGTTACTCTTATGTGTTTTAATGTTCATTCTACAGGATTATTTTTTCTGTTATCTTCACAGATTTTCACTGTTGTATTATGGTTCCTCCCCGACTTCCCACTCAGCCGACTTCAGACGCGCTGCCTACTCCTTGTGGTTTCACCCCCCCGTACATTCCTGAATCTTTTTTCATAGGTAGGTTTTCTTTTTGTCCTTCCTTAGCTATTTTCTCTTTTATGTTTTTTGCTTTTTGTTTTTCTTTGATTGATTGTAGTTTTCCATCAGTAGGTGTTCCCCGTCTATTCATTTCATCTTATCTAATCTTTTTGACTATTCTCTTTGTCATAACTATTTCTTCATTCCCCTATTATTCATTCACTTGGCTTACCCTTCTTTCTATTGTGATCTCTGATTATTTGTCTCTGCACTGGCTATCTGATCCACCTTTTCATTTTAACTATGTCACTGGACGAATAGCTTCCTTTCTGCTCTACCCTTTTCTTATTCTATATTGCTCTTGTACTGAATTGGACTTTTGCTTTATGTTTGCATTATGTTTTGTCTTTGAATACCTATGCCTTTGAAACTGATTACATGGAACGTTAAGGGCTTAAATTCTCCCATCAAGAGGCAAAGAATCTTGACCCACTTGGCCAAACTTGATGCTGATATTGTTTTTTTGCAAGAAACTCACTTGTCTGAAGTTGAATCATTAAAGTTGAAAAGGGGCTGGGTGGAGGATGTCTTCTTTTCTCCAGGTGATGGTAAACGAAACGGAGTGATGATTCTTTGCCGTAAGTCCCTCCCGCTTCTACTATTGGCTCAAGATTCAGATGTAGATGGACGATGGTTGAATATTAAATTATCCTTGAAGGGAATTCCTGTTTCTCTTTTTAATGTTTATGCCCCTAAATGTGGCGAACCCTCCTTTTGGTCCACGTTGGCTAAACAGATTGCCCTCTGTATGGAGGACAATTTTATTTTAGCTGGCGACTGTAACCAAGTCTTTGATCCGTTTGTCGACAGGAACTCCAAAGTTTCCTATATTCCCAACAAATCTCAGAAATCATTTGTGCGAGCCATAACTCAACACAAGCTTTTAGACGCTTGGCGTCTCTGCAATCCGACTACCAGAGAGTACACTTTTTATTCCCCATCGCATCAATCCCAATCAAAAATTGATTATGTATTTGTTTCTCATTCCATTTCACAAACCCTTACACATGCGGAGATTGGTCCCATTCTATTGTCAGATCATGCCCCTGTTTCAATTGGTCTCAAGATTCTACCTAAGACCATGGGCCCCAAAAGGTGGCGCTTCAATAATGCCTTCCTCTTGGACCCAAAATTTACTACATCCTTTAACACATTCTTTGATGAATTTTTTGTGCTGAATCAAACTCATTCCATGCCCCTCTCAACTGTATGGGACGCGTTCAATGCCTCAGCAAGGGATTTTATCATTGGCTTTGTTGCTAAAGGACGAAGAATTTCCCGTAAACTCACCAACGTTCTACTACAGGACAACACTTCGCACTCGAAGGAGTCTCTCACTGCTCTCATTAATGCCAAACTGCAATTCAATAAGAAATCAACAGAAGACGCCTCACTATACTTGTTAAAATCCAGTGCCAAATTTTATGGGGGTAAAAACAAAGCAGGGAAAATATTGGCTAATTATTTAAAAGCTAAACATAACAAACTCATTATTGAATCCATTTATGATCATTGTTCAGACTTAAAATTCAAAGATGCTGATATTCTGCATGGATTCTCTCTCTTTTACAAATCTCTCTACGCCTCGGAGACACAACCTTCTGCTCATTCCTTATCCCACTTTTTCTCTAATCTCCAAAGACCTCCTCATACTTTGCCAGATCTCTCCCCTTTGGAGTTAGATTTAACACAGCAAGAATTATCAAATGCTCTTCAGCAGCTTAAAAAAGACAAGGCGCCAGGAACTGATGGCTTCACTGTAGAATTTTATCAGCACTTTTACAAACTCATACTGCCCAAACTACATTCCCTAATAAATCTTTTTAGTACATTAGGAAGTTCGTCAGGGTCTTTCTCAGGAGCACACATCTGCCTCATACCCAAAGAAGGTAAGGATCACAGGTATTGTAAAAATTACAGACCTATTTCCTTGGTAAATATTGATTATAACATTTTTTCCAAAGCTTTAGCCATACGACTAGACTCTTACTTGCCTGATTTATTAGGTAAGGAACAATCTGGATTTGTCAAGGGTAGATTTATAACCGATAACACAAGACTCCTTTTTAATGTCCTATCTAAATCTTCGCACTTAAAACACTCCCTCGGGGCAATTGCACTTGATGCTGAAAAAGCATTTGACAGAGTTGAATGGACTTATCTATTTTATACCCTTAGATGGTTTGGTTTTGGGCCTAAATTTATATCCTTGATTTCTCTTCTTTATTCCAGTCCACGTGCGGCTATTTGCGCCAATGGTTTGATCTCCTCATTTTTCGATTTAGGTAGAGGAGTACGACAAGGCTGCCCTCTCTCTCCTTTCCTCTTTAACTTAGCTTTGGAGCCATTTCTTTCTAAACTACGTCAAAATCCGAATCTACATGGCTTTCAAACAGCAAACTCTCACATTAAATTAGCAGCTTATGCTGATGACATCTTACTTTTTATGTCCAACCCTAGTGACTCCTTTCCTGCCTTTCTGGCGGAAGTACAAGCTTACTCTAAAATTTCTGGCTATAAGTTAAATAACGATAAATGTGAGATCCTACCCCTGACCAAGTATACATTTAAGGCGGACTTTAGCGCCTCAAACTTCACTTGGAGTCCCTTCTATATCAAATACCTCGGCTTGCATGTTACCTCTTCAATATCAGACACGGTGGCGCTATGCACGAATAAATGTATACAGAAAATTGCTGACCTAGCGGCCAAATGGCATCCCCTTTATTTATTGTGGTGGGGTCGCTTGGATACTATAAAAATGATGCTGTCACCCATTATTTTATACATTATCTCTAATATTCCAGTTTCCATCCCTGCTAAATTAAAAAAAAAGATTAACTCCACTCTTTCCTCATTCTTGTGGAATTCAAAGAGGTCCCGAATGTCTCTATCTAAATTGGCGCGTCCTAAAACAGAAGGTGGAGTTCACTTTCCCGATTTCCAGGCCTATCAGAAAGCTTTTCTCCTGCGTTAAGCTTCTCTTTGGTTGCTCAACACTTCGGAGGATTGCCCCCTATGGATCACAATTGAAAGCCTTTTTTTATCTCTTTTCTCTTTCTCTGAGTACCTTTCCTTCTCACGTAAACCGCAGGCCGTGTCCACTCCCATAATTAAATTGACCTCTAAACTTTTGGCTTCTACATCTCCTTCTCCCCCCAACACTATTGACTATTTCCTGAATTCATATCAATCAAGGGGAGGGAAATAGAAGAGGCTGTGATCCATTCGGCTTCCAGCAAGTTAGTAATAATCAAAGGGAATGGATCACTTGTAGCTGGCACCAGGGTTCGGATAGTTGTTTCCGATATTGGTAAAAAACCCTCATTCACGTAAGATAGTTCGTGGGCGGTACATCTTGGTTCTCCACCTTGATATTTAGATACGTGACAGCATCATCATAGGGTTTTTCCCATGCTTCCTCCAACCCGGAGGGAACCACTGGCCGTTCCAGTAGTGATCAGGAAAAAAAAAAAGGGGAGTACAAAAAAGGGTGAGAAGTGCTCAGGTGTTGTGATTGGTTAAAAAGTTCCTCTATCTACCTATATTCAATTTTATTCCATTAGGTGCAGGGAAAAAGGATAAAAAACAGCTAGTTGCAGAAAGGACATGTGATGTATCCGCTGCAGTTTTAGTCTGAGTGGTCGGTCGACATGTTTCAGCCCCTAAAGTGCCCAGAAGGGTCGGGGGGCTTTCTTCAGGACCTCAGGTGAAGTGGGATTGGATAGTATCCAATATCAGGTGGAAGTTCCAATGTTAATAGATTATTTATAACTCCAATATATCTATGATTTACTTTTTATGTATCAACTGTTTATTTTTTATTCATAAGTCCGATTCTACTTTATGTAATGCAACTTATTGTATTGTATTGACATGAATTCATTGTTATGACTTTTGTAGTGACACCTTTATTTCTATTAATAAAACTTTCTTTCTGAACTGAAAGAAATAAAAGATTATAGCATTTGAATATTCCCCCCCCCCAAAAAAAAGACTGTCAGGACGCATTATGGGATTCATAGTTTTTTTCATGTTATTAGCCAGTACCTGGCGGCAGGCATTCAAACCGTGATTGCACACACAAGGTGTTTAACAGTCCAGTTGGTCAATTTGAAAATACACGATCCCTATGCTTCTTGTCCATCTCAGTGCAAAAGGGGTAGACTCACATTTGGGCTCAATAGTATGTAACATTGTTCCCGCTGTTCATTTCGTAAGTTAAAACCAGCACAACAATTTCCACTGTTATCAGTAGTATAGGTTGTATACTACTCATCACCATGTATTTTTTGACAGGTGGCCACGCCCCTTTGACCACGCCCCTTTGGTCCGTGTGTCTATATTGGACTCGTTCCAAATCTGATTTTAATCTGGTTTTAATCGGTCCTTATAATGTATTGATAAGATTATAGCGTTTTATTGTTATTTAGGTCGTTATTTTGCGAATCATGTCTTATAAAATGATGCGTTGATGAAATCAAAAAGCGTATAAAACGATAAGTTAGGATTTGTGAATCAAGGCTTATAAAATGATACGGCGATGAAATCAAAAAGCGTATAAAACGATAAGCTAGGATTTGTGAATAAAGGCTTATAAAAAGATATGGCTATAAAATCAAAAAGCGTATAAAACGACCAGGCATGCCCGGGCATGTCATGTTTTAGGCATGTTTATGGGGGCTCAGTAATCAGATATATGGAGTGCAGCTACGAATTAAAATGATATTTTATACATTTCACAACATTATTGAAAAGAATAATAACGCGTTTTAGATCAAATTGCTTTTATTAAATGTAAAATGAAAGCTCAGAGAAGTTTTATTTTGGGTCAATATTTACAATTTAATTGAAACCATGTTTTACATAACAGAAAATCACATTTTATGTAATTACAGATTCATTATATGGACTTACATCTACCTGACAACAGCGGAAGTTCTTAAATACATTATTCCTCAAGACATATATATCACAATATCAACAACAGATATCAAATCAGCGGAAGTTACATAAAAATCAAGAACCAAAGCATATTAGCAGCAACCAATAATACACTGTATGGTCACCGGGCATAAAATCATACAAAACTATATGTTGTGATACAGATGAGGTATTTACATAAAACAATATTTAGTTACCCAGTAAAAAGCATAGGTCTCTATTATAAGTCATGGGTGCTAAACAGACAACCATGGCAATCTCGCAAAGTGTTTTCTTTTTTTTGCCGGGAGTACAAGGCCGGGTGTGGTTATGGGTTAGTGAGCATTGTCAGTGGTATCATGGAGGGCATGCACTGGTGCTCTTCGAGGGGTCAGTGAAAATGGTGATGCGGGGGGGAAAGGAATAACAAAAGGTGCAATGGCGTTGTTCTTTAAATCTTCTAAGTGGATACGATGACCACCATTTCCAAGCACCGATGTCGGAATGTTCAGTTCTGCTAGGCTCTGCATGAAGGCATCCCAACCGAAAGGCACTTTATTATTTGCGAAAGAGTGTGTTTGGGTGGCGCCTCTGACCAAATCGTGCAGGTTTGAACCACGTATAACATTGCCTTTATAAAGAAGTTCCCCCTTATCATTCCAGAAAGCGATGTCTTTATTTTGATGAATTTTATTAAGAAGTAATTCTGCTTTCTTTTTGTGCCGGGGGTTAACGTTGTCAAGGATTTCATTAACAAGATTAAAGGCATGTGATTCTGGCTCTCTGACTGGTGAAACGGGTGGCTCTTGACTTTCAGGCATGAATAAAGTCAGGCCCTCTTTTTCCATTTTACCATGATGGACAAATGGACAAAGTTCAGATACTTTTGAAGGATAGCGGTATAAAGCTTAGCTTTCTCGTGCACCGGTAAATCACTACGATGAAGAATTTCACGCATCTCAGCGTCCAACAGATCCGTGGCTGATTTTCTAATGTCAAAACAGAAGCCAATGCTGCACTTAACTAGACTGAAATTTATACAGTGCCCTGAGTAAAACAGTGACGCTAGCAACCACTTTTTCAGTTGGATTTAATCAAAAAAAATGTTTATCGTATTACATTCAATTGATTCAGTGTTATCAAAACATAATCATCACAATTCAGGAAAGACAACCAACATTACGACATTACATCGACATTTTTAAACTGACTTTAAACAATAATACAACATCACTACATACAAGCCACAAGCACACACATGAAATACTCAAATATACTGAACAAACATCCTCAGTAGACAATATGCATAGAAAAACAATAATATGCAATGAATGGACAAATAGGCCATCAATTAACAACACTAAACATAGTTGTGAAACACTACACTCTGTTATTTACAAAGGATTGGCCAAAAGCGGAAAGGTCTACGCGTTTCGAATCCCCTTATGTATAGGGATTCTCATCAGGACCAACACTTGCTGAAACAAAAACAAAAACAGTGTTTTACTAAAATGACCCAGCTGCATTGTATTTCAAACGCACACATAGTGCTCAATTCTTACCTCAATCTAAGTGTTAAAAGGGACGGACCGCCAAATTTGTGTTACTTGAGCCCGTCACCTAAACAAAATGAAAAACCCAACAACTTGTCAAGTCACCGCGCAATTTGAATGTGGGAAGAAGGCACTACAATCGCTCTGTTAAAGTGTGGCAACTCTTACTTGTAAAGCTGAGGTATAGGCATAAACGTGCAGGAACTGAGGCTTCCTTTGCTCACTGCCTTCGAATAGCTTCGTACGCTGATTACGTATTCGTTAGAATCTCTGTCGAGTTTCGTTGGATCAGCGAACCCTGAATGGAATGCCGGTTTCGGCGAAAGCTCGATACGAATCTAAAAATGGAAACGGAAATCTAATCAGGGTAATCCTCAATGTTAATTTTAGTTCTTGCGGGATCGTCGATGCCGGTTTTCTTACCTTTGGAGAGCGTGAATTTTCAAGTCTCTTCACTCTGGCGTTCAAACTCCATATTGGTTTGAGTGACAGGGATGCATTCCCAGCATCATTTTTGGCGCCTCGAGTTGCAAGTGTGACTGACCACGAAGGCTCATGGGAGTTGTAGTTTTGCATAAAGTTTTTTTTTTTTTAAAAAGGGGGAAGTAAGAAACTTTATAAGGTCCAAAGGTGGAAACAAGGACAGAATCATAAGTTGTATATTTCAGACAGTTCGTTTATACCGTCAGTGGACGTGTTGAATTTAATGATAAGCATAGCTTCTCTTTTAAGCAATTTAGCATCCAGATCCCCTCCTCTGTAATCCTGTTCAACTTTGGAGATGATAGTCCATTTTAGTTCTTTCTCTGTATGGTTCTTTAAGTGCCAATGGTTGACCAGCGGTGCATTTTGTACTTTTTTGCGAATTCTTGATTTATGTTGCTGAATTCTAATCCTAGTTTCCTGGTTAGTTTTGCCGATATATAGTTTGTTACATGGGCACAGGATGCCATAAACCACAAATTTCGATTTGCAATTAGAAAAGGTCTCGTGTTTCCAATGGATACCATTGTAGGAAAACAAATTCCCTTCTATAGTTGAATTGCAACAAACACATGTACCGCATTTATGATGTCCTTAATTGGCGGGAGATTAAAAAAACTTCTCATGTCAGGGCCTTTTTCTTTGGGGAGTGCTGCTCGCACTATCTGGTTTGCGATGCTTTTGTCCTTCTTGAAAGCAAATAATGGAACTTCATTTAGTGTTTTATCCAGATTCTTGACCAGATGCCAATTTTGGTTGATGATCTTCTTAAACCAATTAGAAGTTGGACCAAAAGTAGAGACGCATACAATCCTGTCAGTTTTGGGTCTGTCTCGTCTTTCTAATAGAGCTTCTCGTGGGGTTCACCAGGCTCGCTTAATAGCTTTTTTCAAAAGCTTTTTCGTGTACCCTCTGGCCAATAAATTGTTCTTCAACTTATCAGCATGGAAAAAATATTCATCTTTGAATGAGCAATTTCTTCGGATTCGCAGGAATGGCCCATAGGGCAGATTTTCCCTTAAACTACGTGGATGATTGCTTGAATAGTGTGAAGCCTTATTTCTGTCCGTTTCTTTTTTGAACAGTGTAGTCACTAAGCGTCCATCTGTAGAATAAACCTCAACGTCCAAGAATGGCATTTTGTGCTTAGAATAATTCATCCTGAATTTTATATCAGGTGTTCTGTTGTTGAGCCAATTGAAAAAGGCCTGTAGCTTCTCTTCTCCCCCAGTCCACACCATAAAGACATCATCGATGTACCGGACCCAGCTTCCGATACAATCTGAAAAAGGGTTGTTATTGTGTACAAATCTGTCTTCATACTTTGACATATAAAGGACCGCCAATTCCGGGGCAAAGGGACAACCCATTGCCACGCCCTTTATTTGGTAGAAAAAATCATCTTTAAAGCTGAAATAGTTGTTTTTCAAGGCGAACGAAGCCAGTTCCATAATAAATTGTGTGGGGACTTTTTCCGGTTTGGGTCTGCTGTCTAGAAAGGATTCTATTACTGCCAACCCTTCGTCCTGCGGTATCTCTGTATAAAGTGATGTTACGTCTAGTGTGACTAGAAAAT
Source organism: Triturus cristatus (assembly GCF_964204655.1). Classification (NCBI taxonomy): domain Eukaryota; kingdom Metazoa; phylum Chordata; class Amphibia; order Caudata; family Salamandridae; genus Triturus; species Triturus cristatus. The sequence continues at coordinate 1,321,471,753 of NC_140590.1, forward strand.
GAGAATTTTCTTCAAAAACCATCGTCTCCAACTTGTTTATAAAGTCTGTAGTGTCCTGTAGATACGATTTTACCTCATGCATGAATGGTTTTAAGAAAAAGTCCACGAATTTTGAAATAGGTTCTGTTAATGATTCACATCCAGAAACTATTGGTCTCCCTGGCGGACAGTTTAGATCTTTATGTACTTTTGGTAGTACATAGAAAATTGGAATGCGAGGATGTGTGTTTTTTAAAAACTCGTATTCCTTTTTGCCTAAAAATCCTTGGTCAAATCCTTTTTGAAGCATATTGAAAAGTTTGGGTCTTTTGATATCTTTTTGTAGCATTGTTGATTTGAAAGCTGTCTGTTGACTTCTGTTGTGTATCGTTCTGTTGACCAAATCACGATTGAACCGCCTTTGTCGGCTTGTTTAATTATTATTGATGTGTCATTTTTTAAGTCAAACAAAGCCTCTTTCTGTGCTTTAGTTATGTTTGGTTTGGTAAATCTCTTTTTCTGTTTTTCAGCTTTAGCTATTGCTGATAAAATCACTTTCTCAAAGGTGATAACCTCTTTAGGAACTTTTATTGATGGAGGACAGAACCTTGATTTTATCTTTAGTCCTGTTGTTTCTGTATTATCTCTTATTGGGTTATCTGAGAAAAAGGCGTATCTTTCGGCAAAACTCGATGAATTCTGACTTTAGTTGGACAAAATTAGTGGCTTTTGATGGCACAAAAGATAATCCCTTTGCCAATACACTTAATTCCACATCTGATAGGATTTTTTCTGATAGATTGAAAATCGGTGATGCATTCAGTTCTTGTAATTGTGCCGCCTTGTCGACATTTCCCATGGCTGGTTTGTATATCTAGATCTGACTCGAGGTTTCCATTGGACTCTTCCTAAAAAAGACGTTTGTTGTTGGAAATTTTGTTGGAAATTGCCTCTTCTATTAAAGTCTGAACGGGTATTGGGATTCTCTATGTCACTTCCGCTGGATGATGATGATGTTTCTTCAAAAGTAATGAAGTTATTTCTGGATCTGCCTTGATAATCAGGGAGGAATTTTCGTGATTCTGGTCTTGAGTAGAAGTCAATCTGAAGATAAGGATAGACTTTTTCCAATGAGAAATTCTTTTTATCTTTTTCGAATTTGGTCCCTTTCTGATTAATCGAATAGTCTTTGAATTCTAAGATTTATTTTTCGATTTTTTCTAAGAGTGCCTTTGCATCCATAATAAGTTGGTTGGATTTGATATCGTTTTCTAAGCTAGCAATTTCTTCTAATTGCTGTTTGGACAGTCTTTGTGCCGTCTCTACAGTCAGCACCATTATATCTCTACTGCATTTGGTTTCAATCATGATATTAGGCTTGGCCTTGCTGCCATTGAGCCAAAACCCAGCTTTGTTTTTTGGGATTTTCTAATGTCGGCATCAGCGTTTGGGGGACTCCGCATTCTGTCTAGCTGATGTTTAGGAACGAGATAATTTTTTTCAATGTGAGTCATCACCGGCGGCGCAGCAGGCCCGAGAGAAGCGGGATAGCAACGCCTAGCAGCGACCCTATGTAGCCCCCAGACTGCTTGACAAGACTTTTTTTAGTTTTAATAGAGATCCTTTTATTGCTCAGTTTTTTAACAAGATTACTTTTCTTTTTAAGCACTCAGATCTGCTGAGAACTCAAAGGGACATTGCCCTTCAAGGTATTTAGGGCTATCTCCGATATCGCTGCTACTAGACGCCGAGCATAGAAGAGCTTTCCTTTGTTGTGGGGATGATGAAACCAACAGTCTTAAAAGAGCTAGATTGCGCGCTATCCGGCTGGACATGGTCATGAGTGTGTTGGAGCTCTAAACTGGGGCGCTGCTTTTTATTTATCTTCTTTTTATAGCCAGGTAGGACTTTTTTAGAGTATAAGCAACAGGAAGATCCGGTGGGAAAAGCCCGGTCCTTAATCTGTAATCCTCCGGCGTGCCGGCGTTTAAATTTACAAAAAGATACCCATAGGGGCTCTGAGTGGCATCCTCAAAGGCTTCTAGAAAGAAACTAGAGCGACCCGGGTACATCTGTCTGGCTAGCGTCGTTATTTGAAGCTTGTCTCGGGGCTTTTTGAAAACCACCATGTACTTCGTGTTCAGAGCGATGGTTCGTGAGCTCTTACCTTGGCAGAAGACGTTTTGCACAATGTTAAAATGCTAAGGTTCCGAGGGTGAACATACTGAGTAAAAGCTTTTTCAATTTCACCGCTGTCACACGCAGAGGCCATTAGATCATCTACAATTAACATATTAACACTAGAGGGTGGAAATAAAATGTCATCATTTAAGGTGGCGGGGAAACCCCGCAACAAATTTGAGGTGTGGAAGCTTTAGCGCGAGTTCTTGATAGAGCCGCTGCCAACAGTAATAGGCCCACACTATGTTGGTGGGTGGCTGGGTCATCATTTGATGCACATTTTCCAAAAGTTGTTTTACAAAGTAACTTTTACCAGAATTGGAAGGACCTGCGAGGATGCATGAGAACGGATGTTGCAATCTAATATCCATACTTTAAACAACCTCTAATAAACTATACACAACAAAGCAGAAATTCCTTTTTATCGCTAGCCCTGTGTTTACACAGAGGCTGGATAACTCCTAAAAGCCGTAGGGCAGGGTTTTATAGTCATCTTTAAGAATGCGCTTATAATATACAACCCTCAACGTTTTGCGAAGAGGGCGTGTCTCAATATCCAAACGTTTTTTAATTCTTACAATGCAGGGGTGCTGCACTACTAAGCTTTCATCTTCTGGAACACATTCACCTCTTTCGGTGTACTTGGCATATTGAGTGACCAGCTCTTTTAAGTTTTGAAAATTTACTTTTTCGCGGTTCTGAAAATTGAGGGTGATCCCCTTCACCTTCAAGCAGATTTTACCGCCTGATAAGCGGTAACCATAGGTTTTGAGGCCGGCGGAAACAAACTCTGTGATGTGTTCATTGGAAGGTGTTTCGCTAGTGAGTTCCCCCAGATAGTCACCCAACGGGGGTTTAACATCGCCCTTTTTGCTCACAAAAATCACAGAGTCTGTGTCGTGGTAAAGACAGCGGTCTTGAAGCAACTCCAGGAGCTTGTACAACTCCAATCTAGCATAAGCGGTGGTGAAACTGGCAATACATTTTTTTGCGTTGCATGAAGGCGGGGAATGTTCTTTGGTATACCACCAACACACGCAAGCGGTATCATCATCTATGAACTCGCAAGATGACACCTCGCAGTAGGAAGTAAAAAAGTACTTATCAAATTCATCCGGCTCTGTCACTAGAGTAGTTTCTGAGCGGTCTTCTCTCTGCCCCAGTTTTCCCCATAGAGAGTTGAGAAACAGTTTAGCAATCTGTCTTTTAGTGGGGTTCACATGGATTTTATTAGAGCGCAATCGAATACCCTCTTTCTGAAACTATTCCCTCTGGTACTTCTGTTTCTCTGCATTATCACTACACCACTGGGGGTAACCCGAAGCTTCTTGCTTGTCTCTAAGGTGCAAATTGATGTAGTCGGTAAACAGATCACTAGAAACATTTTCAAAATGCCATATCTCATAAATGCGATCTATCACATAGCTTTTTTTCAGAGCTACATTCACTTCTACAGTGCACCAGGTGCCGGTCAGAGCACGTTCAGCATCAGAGTGATCACACGGGGAGGTCTGTCTGGTTTCTGTGCAGGAGCGGCACAGGGTAAATAGTAGTTTTCCTTCAAATCTGTAAGGAAGCACCGGTAAAAAAACTCCTCTAGGCGGTTGAATTCTGCATCTGATTAGACCGAAATACCTTTGAGGGGCTCCAAAATCTTTATAAAGGATCTTAGGATGTCCTACAGGGTAGACTTTTGTCTTATTTACAAAGGGGTATAAGCTGGTAAAATCATAGTAAAAAGTCTGTTCATCACCAGAGGCCTTTCGGTAAAGAGTAACGGCGTTGGTTCATCTTACGTAGAGAGAATTACGCAGGTTTCGAAGGGCTCGGGTAAGTCACGATCCTTGATAAAAGTCTGCAGATCTAGACTACATGTTAACTGCTCACGCCACGCGTGTTCCCAAATACTTCTGACATTGAAGCCTCATCTTTTTAAAAACTCCTGTTTAATAGTTGTGCAGTTAAGCAACTGACCATATGTACAACCGGTCATCTTGTTAAAATCGTTTCCGGCGTAACAAATAGGACAGCCGTGTAAAAAGCAACCATTAAATTCAAAGGCAGTAAGGACCCCGTCAATATTGGCATAACCATCTAAAAAATAGGACCCAATTTTAAGCTCCCCGCCCCTCAAAGCGTGACGGAGGGTGATTTTTTCACTGTATTCCAAATACATCAACCATTGAATAGCGGGTGTTGAGAAATTCTTTTGCTGTCGGTGATAATTATCATGAGGTAGCAGCGCTAATGTGTAAGGTTTTAAAAAACAAAATCTGAACATCGCCAAGCAGACTGAAGCTAAAGTGATGTACTGAAAGGGGTCAATGAAGTCAACATAGGCATACTCATTGGCCTGACCCGGGTTCACCAAGATTTGCTTGCTAGACATGGCAATGACGCCTTCTCTGAAGCGGATACACGCCTCTCTTAAAATGTTCACATCTTGTTGGCAGTAATGAGACAGCTCCTTCTGGAAATCAAACTCCTGATCTTTGTTCGTTTCATACCAGGACACAAATTCTGCTTTCTCAGAGTGTGACATATAGTTTACACCATAAAATTCTGCTGAGGGCATAGCACCAACGTATTTTTGGTTCTGCAAAGTGTTAAAGTAATGTGGGAAATGCCCTTTAGACTCTTGGAAACCCATAGCCTGAGGAAGTTTACTGAGTTTCATCGGCAACAAGTTTATAGAGTCTATAAACCTGATATTGAGTACTTTGGTTGTAACGCACATGAGTTTTCCTCCCTGAGTGATCCGTGACATTGCCACCTTTTCAAGCACTAGAGCTTTCACTACAAAATAACAGTCATATCCTTTAGAGAAATGTGCAAGAAAACTATAGTTTTGAAATCGGGGTGTAATGAATGTGTTGATAAAATCATTGACGCATGTAGGACCTGAAAACTCCCAAGTAGGCTCACCATTAATATGTCTGGCAAAAATATAATTTGGCTCATGAATGACATTTTCCTGACGGCACTCCATATCGTAGAATATATAATCATTTGTTTTGGTTGGCGGTTTGAGTCTGCTCATAAAGCAGAGATGTGAATCAAATGAAAACACCCGGGCTTTACAGACACCGCATTCAAGGCCTTCGCATTCATGACTTTCGGGGCCATAGAGACCGCATGAATCACACAACTTTTTGCTGAGACAGCTCACCTTCCCCGCCCCGGCTAATGCACGATGACGCTCTAAACACTCCGAAGAATGACAAAACAGTCGACACCGCGGACACCTTTGGAGATCATTGGCAATGTCATGGCAATCGTTTGTAACGCATGCTTTGCAGAAGTCTGCGCACGAGTGATTGTATTTGTGGGTGTAGACCGAATGGCATTATTCGCAGTAATACCTAGCGCAGAGGAATTTTTTTATATCTTTCACACCGTAAAAATGGCTTTCATGTAAAAGAACAAACATAATTTTAAATTTGTTGGCGGTCCCACTGGTGAAATAACGCCAGCCGCCTTCGTGATATAATACTTTAATCGTCACACCCAAGTAATTTTCAAATGCTTGTATGTCTTGCAAAGAGACATCTGTATCTGGGGGGATGTTTAGGGCATCGTGCATTAACTGTGCCTGCTCTGTCAACGTTGTATCCGTAGATTGACCATGAGCCAATAACCCTGCCAAACACCCCGCCAGGCACAAATTTCCAGCTGTGTTGTTCAAATCAATAAACCATCGACGTTTCTTTTGAATGATCTTAGTAAACAATACAGAATTCAGATCCCATCTGGCACCGCCGCCCCTACTTTTTATCACAGTCACAACAAGTGTTAAACTTTGTGACTCCAGAATCTCAGCAGTGCTATTCATCATGTCAACAATTTTGTTTAAGAAATTTGAGGCATCTAGGTCATGATGCGGTAGCAAGCGAGCGTAAAAAGAGTTAGCCAGACCGCCGCCGCTCAGGCGAATTTGTACATAAATCGTTGGGGCCTATGTCTGGGGCCATTTGGCCGAGCAGCAGTTGGATAGAGTTAATAACTGCTTCTAGGGTCAGTCTAATAGAATCTATGAGATGAAGATTGACAAAACGAAATTCTTCATAAAATTCTATAGCTCTAAATTGTTTGATAACTCTTTGATATTGTCGCACGCTTTCTAAAAACACTGGCGCATGGTTGTTACTGATGCTAGAATTATCACGAGCGACAGCGGTTCTCTGAGGTGTTGGCTCTAACTGCGTGGGGCTCGGTGGTAAATACCCGTTGTTGCTTTGAATATTACGGCGTATATTTCTCAAATGGTTTTTGGCTCTTTTTAGGTTTTTGGCTAAACGATTTCTGACTACTTTACGTTTCTCTTTAAGTTTGGCGCCTGTAGTTTCAGACCTTCTCGGTGTCCTATGCTCTTTGGGGGTCATTATCAGTTTCCCGAGTTGAGACTCAAGGAATCAAGCCTGGCTTGGGCATCTGCTAAAATAAATGCGAGCGAAGTCTGAGTATTTTGGATCACGTCCTCTACTGCTAGTTTGACATCTGTTATGCCGCCGATATGTCCGGAAGCTTCCTGTACACGTAGAACATTAAAAATGGATGAACTGACCGGTGCAGAGTTCAAGCCTAATCCCTCTAGGGTGTTTATTAGGGGAAAAACTGCGTAAATTGCATGAAGTACAGCTGCGTCGCTGGGAAGTGAAGCTTTAACAGCAGCAGCAGCAACCCGACTGCGGGGGTCAAGTGGTGTCTTTATCTGAACTTTAAGTGATTTTTTGACACTTAGGACATCATCTATGGAACGTGAGGAGAAAGAGGACTCAAGCTGATTTTGAGCAGTTACTAAAGTAGCTGAAAGTGATTTCTCTAAATGTTGCTGTATACGTACAATGCCTGCTTTGATGCGCTCAATGGATTGTATCTGAGCTACTGTATCACGATTACTTAAAGCAAAAATAATAGCTTCGCAGATAGGTGCTGTGTTCAGAGTGCTTCTCCTGAGGGCGGTTATTAAAGGTAAAATATTGTGGCATGCTGATGTTGCTGCGGTAATGTTTAGGGGTGGTGTGGGGTTATGTCTAGGAGCTTGTAGCGCCGCTGCAGACGCCCCGTTTGCTGCAGCACTGTGGGCAATCTCAGTCTTTAAATTATGGGGAATAGCACCTGGGGTGACCCTTACTGGGGGGCTGGTGATGGCTGGTCCTCCTCCTATTGTAACATCTGTGTGACACCCCCCTTGTGAGTGTGGGTTCTTGGAGCGTTCGCTGTGTACAGCTGGCCCTGCTTTTGATCTGTTTTTTTTTTAACAGGTACATTTGCGTTTTCCCCCCAACAGTCATCATCGTCAAGCAGCGAAATTATATCTAGTTCATCGTGGGGAATAATGGCGTTTGCTGGTTGAGCATGCAAGTTCTTTGATGGTTGAGAGTGAGACTTAGGGGTAGGAGTAGGTGGGGGGTGCACTAATAACGGAGTAGCACTGCAAGGGTGCAATGTGACACCTAGAATCTGTTCTGAATTTCGGCTGGGGAGAACGCGACCAGGGGTAGGCGTGTTTGAATTCGAAACCTGGAAGGTCTGTAGAGTAGCAGAATTGTTATCAGTAGCATTCGCTTTCCTATTGCGCTTTTGATCACCCTTTTCTTTACAGCCAGAGTGTCTCTTTCTCAAACCGCCACCATTTACAGACACCGGTGGAAACTCATGCAATGCAGGCCCCCCGCCAGTACTCCCCCCAAAACCCCCCGGCAATGTTTGTGGTTGCCCTCGCCACCTCGCTTCTTTACGCTTCTGACCTTTGCTTTTCAGATCGTCAGGCGGCAACCTTGAACTTCTTTGTACAACCGGTCGTTGTGTATTGGAATGCTGCATGTGTTGGATGGAGATTGCTGCATCATCAGTTTTATCTAAGTAAGAGCAAAAACACAATTTTAATTCAAGCAATGAACAATCGGAAGAGTCCTCAATAGTCATCAGCGCTAAAACTAGACTGAGAGTGGCAGCGTACACACACACACTCACACAAGCACGCACGCCCACACACACACACACACACACACACACACACACGCACGCACGCACGCACGCACGTCCACATCAGCATGGTCTATGGTAGAACATACTACCAGTAGAAAAGAGAATTAATTATTACCAGCATGCGCGCTGAAGCCGCAAATTTGACTGGATGCGATAGGATTAGGGCCTTCAAGCGCAGTGTTGAATAAAAGTGCCTCTGCCGCCTCGGCCACTTCCTACGAAGAAAAAAATGCAAACAGCTGTAACACATTTCCTATATTGGTTTAAATTAAATTACTTGAAGGAACTGCTATACATTACAAGCTCATGCAAACAAAAGTATGCACACACACACACACACAACCGCAGAAATAGACCCAGACCTTAGTTGTCAAATTAGCTGCTTTTCAAGCCGCAGCTCAACCCTGGAACGCAGGCCCCAGGATATACAGTGACATTATTTAAGACCTCGGGCGTTATTAAATGATGATCTGTAAAACAAGGAGGCGGACTAGTCCTTGACTTAAAAACACGGATCAATGAGCCGATAGTCTTTGAGGTAAGAGCAAGTGCAAAATCTAAACACACCGAGTATCATGTCACATTTCCTATTGCTTAAAATGCCAGCTGCTGTAACATTACAAAAAATCTTTTGACGACAACGTGAAAGTCTGAATTAGAACCACATGCTAGAACATTTCAGACGGGGTCCGGCAAAAAAAAAAAACACACACACACACACAAACACCCACTTTTTTATGCATCTTTCACGGTTCCTGACTAGCAGTTACAGTTAATTAAAAACACCCCGAGTTTCACCTAATTTTATCTATTACTTAAAACCTTTTGACAGAGGAGCGAAAGACTTAATTAGAACCACATGTTAGAACATTGCCCGGGACTTCAGTCTAATTCGTCTTAGTTTGACAGTCTGAGCCAGAAAAAAGCTAACATCCCTGATAAAAAGCATTTAACCTTTGAGAGATGCCGCTAATAGAAGCGCAAGTTCAAAAGAGCTAGAGGATTATATAAAAAACATAAAACAAACTTCTTACCAACAATTCTTGCTCCTCAGACATGTTCATAAATGGAAACGGTGCTCAGTCAGCAGGAGGTGAAATCTTTCAGGGGCTTCAGCTTTTCAAGTGCCTGATGTGGTGGAAGAATGAAGGTGTCACCAGCGCCGTTGGTTGGAGCGTCGTAGCTTTCCTGAGTGCTCCAGCCTGAATGTTCTTGCAGACCTCACGTTTTATACCCAAAACCCAACAGTTTTCCGCCACAATTCACAATACCACGTATGTCTTCGTGTGTCGAGAATTAAACGGTACAATCCACTAAGCATTTCAGGTTGAATATAAACAGCTGTGCATTAACACGTATTAGAAGTGTTAACGTGGCAGCTAGGTGCTGAAAAAAAGTCAGACAGCCACGTAAAGTTAGGCTCCCCTTTTTTTATTCATTCATTTTTTGCAAATCTCGACAGGACACTAGGCACCATATGCGTACAATAACCTGTCTAAGCATTTCAGGATGAATATAAACAGCAGTGCATTAACGTGGCAGCTAGGTGCTGAAAAAAGTCAGACTGCCACGTAAAGTTAGGCCCCCCTTTTTTTATTCATTCATTTTTTTGCAAACCTCGACAGGACACTATGCACCATATGTGTACAATAGCCTGTCTAAGCATTTCAGGATGAATATAAACAGCAGTGCATTAACGTGGCAGATAGGTGCTGAAAAAAGTCAGACTGCCACGTAAAGTTAGGCCCCCCTTTTTTTATTCAGTCATTTTTTTGCAAACCTCGACAGGACACTGGGCACCATATGCGTACAATAGCCTGTCTAAGCATTTCAGGATGAATATAAACAGCAGTGCATTAACGTGGCAGCTAGGTGCTGAAAAAAGTCAGACCGACACGTAAAGTTAAGGGCTTTTTTCATGCATTTTATTTAGATACATTTTATATCACAGAGTAAAAATGTTCGGTACAAATATGATTTTAAAAGTATAATGAGAGTGTAAAATAGACCTTGTGGATGTCTGCTAGTTATCATAAACACTGCAAACATGTATATTATCAGTGAATGAAATACAATTTTGCATCGGTCTGTTATTTACACTGTCTCTTTTCAATCTGCGTAATTGCCTCAACACAAACCTTGTTACAAGAGCATCATTTGCCTTCAAATCAGCTGAATACATTTTTAAAATGCTTTCAAAGTCTTCACCACAGCATCTATGAAATAAATAAAACAAACAATGTGCCCCACAGGTAAATGATACATCATCCTGGTTTTCATGAAATGTTATTAGGCCTGAAGTGTTTCTTTTTTTAAATTGCCATATGGTATTGGGGTACAGATAACTGTTTTGTGGCACGCCATAGGAGTAAAAAAACTCAGAGTCCTTATCCATTAGAAATATTGCCAACCAGTGTCGACCCCTTTGATCATTACCGTCTGTATTGACTATTAAATGAAGCGGTCACTGGCGATTACCCAGATACATTGGTAGAGTGTCAGCTGCAAATACACCTAAAAATGAATGTTTTGCCGTATCGTCTTTGGTGAGAAAACTTTCCAGTTGCCATGTATTCATCACATATAGTCGATTAGCACCTCCTGCCTATGGTTAATCTGTATAGCATTCTGAAAGACAGCGTAAATCAGAAGGTTTATAGTAGACGGTAGAGCGGCGCTAAAGCGGAGCTCCAGACGTACATTGTCTGATTTTTGTATCGAAAAATGGCCGCCACCCACGTCATTGTCAGGGCATAGATCGAAAGCCAGCATAGAATAGCCTTTCGAATACTCTCCACGATCCACAAAGAAGGGTCGGTCCGATGCGTACTTCCCAGAAACTTGCAGCACACCCAAATATTCTCTAGCCACACCCCCAGTTTCAAATGACGGCGTGTATGGTTTTGCTGGTATAGCTTGGCCGTCTACGGAGAGGCTGCTGTGAGATATATTATAATGCTTGAAATTAAAGGGATTAAGCCATATTCACCGCTAAATACTGCGTTATTGACCAGCGCTACAATTACAGTTCTTGGCAAAAATCTGAAAAAAAAATTCTCAGTATTCGATAGTAGCGCACCGGCTGGGATGCTGAACACTTTGAGCTCCACTCTTTCGATGGGGTACTTGGCATTACTGGTTAACAGAGTCTCGACTTGAGCTAAACACACCACTGGGCACACTTTGACACGTTTCACAAAAAGTGACGCCGCTAAGATATGCACTTTGTAACTTTCAGCGTAGCCGCTCATTAAGCAAAAAGTGCCTTTATTTCGAATCAGTTTAATCTTCACATCTAGTCCGTTAAGCATTAATTTGTCTTGGAAAAATAAATCGCAGTGTAATTGCCCAATCAGTTCCACTTTACGACTTCGGGATGTAAAGCTAGCTCTGCTCTTAAATCCCGCATTAGCACCATTTAAAGTCGTGTCCTCGTGCTCTCCAGCGGTGTCTCTGTAGAAGAGACCTGCAGAAAGTTGGCGTTTGAAAGTGGGGTCTCCATAATTAAGTACCGTTTCGAGATAAGCCCAGTATGGATACGTGTTGTTTGACTGGCTGATGAGCCGGTCGCCAAGGCTCACATCGGGTTAGTTAAAAAGTGAGGCTATTGGGTATGGAGAAAACGCCACTCGGGCTGCGACGTCCAAATCGGATCCGTCTTCGTTAGTAATTTTGCACGACAGATAAATCAGAGTAGCTGAAAGGTCCAGGTAGTCATCCGACCGGGCTATGAAGTACTCTAAGGGGGCAGTGTCTGACAGGGCTGAAAGTGGCGGTACTTCGACGTATAGAGAACTTTCAATGCTGTTTGCGTTGGTGGTACTTGGAATAGGTCCAACTCTGACTTTGTGCATTCCTGGGAACCGCATGGGACGGAGGCCATGGTCCGATTTAAAATATGTTGCCCTTAGAGACTCGTTTTTTTCCGCGTCTTCCCCGGGTCTTAAGCGAACTTTTTTGAACCGGTCGCCGGCGCTTCACAACGCTTTGAAGGAACGCGGGCGGCCCCCTTAGTGATACCCCCCTTTTTCTCTTGCTTCCTCTTTCGAGATAGATTAAACCCAAGCCTTCTTGACCCGTTTTGGTAAACTTTTTCATCACCGCCCCCGAAACGTGCCCTGCAACGTCTCGGGCAATATTTGATGCAGCGGTTTTCACGTGCGGTTTTACCAACTGGAACCCTCTTCTTAAAAGCGGTACTGCTTTTCTGAAAAGGCTTCTGAATATACCATCAACACCCGCCCCATACATAATAGGTGCCCCGTGGAACCCCAGGAGGCCTGAGCCGGCTTGTGCTCTATAGTAATCCCTATAGAGCGACGCATTGCCGTAATTTTCAGGTAAAATCATTATTCTAGTACACTTCACCACGTCGCGGCCTGAAATGAAGCTTCGCAATGACTTTACCCACTTTAAGTCTTATATTAGTGTTCAAATCGTCCTTCAGTTCCAAAGTTATTGTGTGAAAATGTTTTTTGCTGATCGCTACATAATCTCTTTTGGTGTAAATGATGTTTATCATGCTATTATTCTTGCCTGTGATTTCCACGCACCGGAGGAGAGGCACATAGCTATCCCCCACTCTCTGATGCTCTATCACGTCGCAGTATACAAACATCATATAAAATGCGCCGTGTACATCCGTGTAGGCTTTCCCCGCTGATGAAGAGTGGTGAACGTTAGGCGTCAGCCCCAGCACTCTCCCCAGTTTTTCATGCACCAAAATACCGTAGTCTTGAGCATTCCTCAACTGTACTCTTCTAAGTCGTAGTTCATACGTTAATCTAAGGTCCATAAGTTCTGCTATGTTACCAATGGATGTATTCATTACTTCTACAATGTCTTGTATGTTGTCATAGTGCCCCGGCGGGAAAGAAAGTTCGTGGGCGCTTTCCTTCTTGCGTACCACTGTAAATCTAAAATCCTCTGTTTCAAAAGTGTCCCACGTGTGCGGGTACTGAATTTCTGTTAGGGCTACCTCCCAATCTCCTTGTAGAGGAATAGGTTTTGCTAGTTTCACCGTAAAATTTGAAATTTTGTTATTAGAGAAAGTGTCCAGAGACGCGTTACTCGGGAGCGTCAAATAAAAAGGTCTGACCTCCATGGCGCTTCCGAGGTACCTAAATGCTTATATCTGCCGTTGTAGACTTTGTATATCCTTTAATTCACTCTCAGAGACCCAACTATTAAATTTATCAGGCCAACCCCTCCATTTAACTAGGCACTGTCTTCGTGCCCCGTGCCCCTTCTTCGCCAAAACATTTTCAATACGGTACACACGATCTTGATCCTGTTTTATTTTTTGCAGCTCTTCTTTGTAAAAACATCCTTCGACCTCCTCCCCAGCATAGTCTTTTAAGTTAAAAACTGTAATGCCTGAATGCTTGGAAATCTTGTCTATCACAAAGATCTCATCTGTAAAAGTCTGCTCATACCCTTTTGAAATACCCCCTTGGATCTAGATACTCTAACATGATCACCTTTTTTGAGTGTGCGTTTTTGAAACAGGATTGTTGTTGAACACGGTCCCGTACACAGTTCTCCAAATTTTCAACTCATTTTGCGGGGTTACTTCTACAGGGAATGTCTTAATGGTTCTATGATAGCTATGATTGTAACTTTCAATAAAATCTTGTAAACGATCTATATAACGAAATGTGTTGTACGCGGTATAAAACCTCCAGATTCGTGCCTTGAGAGTTCTGTTGAATCTTTCTACAATTGCCGCCTTAACTTCGTTGTTTGTTACAAAATGTTTTACACCATACTGGTTCAGCAGAGCTTTTAGCGTCTTGTTTTCAAACTCTTTTCCTCTATCTGTTTGTAACTTTTTAGGAATTCTCCCGCTGCTGAAAATGTAATCAAAGGCTTTTGTGACCGAGCTCCCCGATTTTTCCTTCAGGCCAACAGCGAATGCATACTTTGACAGTACGTCTATCACCGTTAATATAAATTTTACACCATCATTAACCGCGGCATGTTCACGGACATGTAGAAGGTCCGCTTGCCATTGATGATTTAAGCCGCTGACTAACATACGCCGTCTTTGAAAGCGCTTTCTCGATCCCTTATGTAGTGTATAGGCATCTTCGCCCGATAACCAGTCACGTACCTGTGTTCTTTTAACAGCGTCGTTGTGGATTTTGCTCTCCTTGTACAAGGCGTCTACACCGCCAAAACTACCAACCTTCAAGCGGCTGTAATAAACTCTTTTGAAAAGCTTCTGCATCGTAGCGCTTCTTGAACTAAAATATCGCAACCCCTACTACCGCCCCCTATTCTATTAATTAACTTTTGTTTTATTATTTTTCTTTATCATATAATCAGAACTAGAAGCCGGTTTATTCTACAATAGTAGATTATTTAATAAAACACAAATTAAACAGTGTATGATTTAAACTGGTAATATAGGAATGTACAGCGCTATAAACGATAATAACGACAAAAACATAGATATTTAACACAATGCTCTCAAACACTCATGACGTAGAATCAATATGTGGATTTTGCTAGCTATGAACGGTACCAGTCTTCTTACATCCTCCCCACGCCCCCTCAAGAAGGCTCGACAAAGCAAATCAGATATTGTATTCATGAAATTGAAAAACTGTTTCTTATTCAGAGTAGATCCTAGGGTGCAAAATGTCCGCGTGTAATAATTGTTGATGCAATCTTTGAGCACGTCGTCAGCGTCCAAGAAGATTTTGCTCTTTTCAACGTCGTAAAAGCCTCTAGTTTTCTGACCTAGCTCTATTTCAAGCTCTTCAATGATTTCACATCGCTTGTTTCGACATAGCGAGGTCGGGCGAAACACTGGTTTGGGGTACGCCATCTTTGCTCTGATCAGAAAATAAAAAGCGTCTTCCAGGCATTTAACGCTCGGTCAACACCGATCTCAACCATGTGTCGAAACAAACTTTCCTGCAACAGAAAAACACACATACATAATAGTAGCAATCGCGAAGATCATCATGTTTTCATTTACTCTACATTAATAAATGTCATGTTCCTTGGTTTTAAACTCCTGTAAAGATACTTGATCTTAAAATATCTACGATAATTCTTCCTCCTCAAATGCTGTTTCATTATCAAACTTATGTCTTCATCACCCGCTTCATACATACTTTTCACATTCTCTGATGGGGACTGTACTCTCTTAATATACTTTAAAACATTCGCAATCATCTTAATACAATCGTCGGGTACTGACATTTCTTTCAAGCCATAGACCGCACCCAACGCCACCATAATCTTATAGGGGTCCAGCTTGTAACATAGTTTCCGTATCAACCTGTCTTCATATTCATCACCCGTCGTGAGACAGTCGTGATGTAACTGATTGGGGTCATCAATTTTACAACCTTCGCATTCGTCATACCACCCTGCCTTTAAGCACAATTTTATGATTGCGGCTATCGCTGTCAAAAGTGCGCGATACCGATCCGTGCTCCAACTTTCACCACGACAAAGTTGTACAATTGCGTCTAAGCGCTTACAGCTGCAGTGTTTATGCATTACGGCAAGTTTTTTCTGTCTTGAGCAGCAGAGACATGAAAAACATAGCGATGGCTGAGTAACTTCCATAGTCGTGCTAGCGGTTTTGTCGCCTGGGGCTCCTACTCCTCTCTTTTGCTGATAAAAAGAAAAAAGGGTTTTTCGACCTCAGCCTTCCTCACAACTACACGCCTCATCATCACACTCTTAAACACCCCAGAGGTTTTGCTGAAAAATTGCAGTTCGTACTTACTTTTCGTTTTCCAACTTCACACTTTTCTGTTTCGTTTACAGATTCTTCTCCGGAATCCATCTCTGTACATTCGCTAGAGTCCTCGGGTTCAGGCTCTTGCAGGTCAATACCCTCATCATCTTCACTCGGTTCCGCTCTTCCACCACCGTCTGTAGCATCAGAGGTATTGCTTGGCATTTTAGCAACACCACCGACCGCCTCTTCGCAGGCGCCGGTCTCGGGCTTTATATTCAGCATAGCCGATGCCTCGATGTCTGTCTCGGGCTTTTTATTCAGCATCGCTGATGACATCTCCGACGTAGTACCCACAGGCGTTGTTGGCGTGCAATTATCCTTATCACTATCATCGAGTTCTGCAGCGGTGTCTGCAGCATTTACCGCTTCCTTCAGCATCGATGTTATAGTTTCTCCAAGGGGCCCGCTTCCACGCTAGAGCACGACATTCTCAAAGTTGTCTTAAAGCTCGAGTTTTCTTTGTCGGAAAAAAGCTGGGGTTTCTTAACACACAGTTCTTGGAATGCTGGCTTATATCCTCTGTGAACATACTAGACACGCCCTGCGGTATGTTTGTAGACTCATATTTCACACTACCCCCACTTCTTAGCAACCCTCCTGCATGCGTGGTCGTTTTATACACTTTTTGATTTCATCGCCGTATCATTTTATAAGCCTTGATTCACAAATCCTAGCTTATCGTTTTATACGCTTTTTGATTTCATCGCCGTATCATTTTATAAGCCTTGATTCACAAATCCTAACTTATCGTTTTATACGCTTTTTGATTTCATCAACGCATCATTTTATAAGACATGATTCGCAAAATAACAACCTAAATAACAATAAAACGCTATAATCTTATCAATACATTATAAGGACCGATTAAAACCAGATTAAAATCCGATTTGGAACAAGTCCAATATAGACACATGGATCAAAGGGGCATGGTCAAAGGGGCGTGGCCACCTGTCAAAAAATACATGTGATGAGTAGTATACAACCTATACTACTGTTATCAACAATTATAGGTCTATGTGGTCTCGACAGAATGCTCTAAATGACACACACAGCGTGGTTTTATCATATATTTTATAGTATATTTACGAGGGCAGTATTTTTTTAGGGCATTGGTGCCACATTTCTTTGAATTGAGCATAGTACACTTTGGCTCATTTACATGACATGCGCTAAAACAAGCAGTCTGGTGATATTTTATTTTGACGTTTAAAGCAACAGGCTCATTTTGGAAAACCTTTGGTAGATGTAGGTAGGTTAAGCACTATGCTGATTTGTGTATTATAATGCTCCGTATTATGCATTTATCACATACCATCTAATTGTACGTTTTATTAGCCACATCCCTTTTTGGTTCTTGACAGTGTTCCAACATTATAATGGGTCTATGTCACTACATTGCCTTACATCCTATAGTATGCCTTTTATGTTTATGTATGTCTAAAGTGGGAAGTGATATAAATACTCACATGGTTTTGGCGCCAAGTAGATTGATAAAGGCTGCTGCGTAGCCGAAACGCGTATCTCTGGTCGCAGGGTCGAGGGAGACCTAAGAAAATAATTATTGCCGTACCCTTACAGCCTTGTGTACGTGCCTTCTTCATTTGGAGCAGGACTGTGTGTTTATATATATATATATATATATATATCGAAAAGGCTTTCCCTCTAGCAAAAGCAAAGGATGACGACTTCGTGTCTTGCAAAAATACTGGTTTAATCATCAGCTGTTGGACGCATTTCGCCTGTCCTGCAGGCTTGTTCACCTGCAGGCTTGGTGAACCAGCCTGCGGGACAGCCGAAACACGTCCAACAGCTGGCGATTACCCCAGTATTTTTGCAAGACACGGCGTCTTCATCCTTTGCTTTTGCTAGAGGGAAAGCCTTTTTGATTTAATACGGACTACGATTGGATGGTTCGTACAGGCGACGCGCCCTTTGTTCTGGAGCAGCGGTGGTCAAAGACCAGCAAAAAGCTGCTGGATATATATATATATATATATATATATGTGTGTATATCTATATATTATCTACTGGCGGTCGCCAGTAGATAGTTATAGTTAGGACCTATTTTCCATAGGAAATCCGCAACATTCTATTCCTAATAAGTGTGGCGCCGGTTGACGAATCCTCGTGAAATTTTCCAAACTTTTGGCCAGCTCCGCTCCGCTCCTACCCTGAAAGTTTTGTGGTGATTCGTCAAGCGGGGGCCGAGAAAAAAGGGGGGTCCCAAACGCGTTTTCCCCATGCAATTTCCCATAGGATCTGTTGTCGCAGCTACAGCCCAAACCGCTGAACGGAATGACACCAAATTTGGCAAAGAGGTAGTCCTCGGTTCAGATTCGTGTGTTTTGCATAAATGGTGTGAATCTGTTCAGTAGTTCCTGACAAAATTAGAGTTAAATGTACATAAATATCTATGGCCGAGGAGAATCCGCGGACCCTACAAGCACCGTAAGCGCACCCTCCCCGAACCGAGCGCGCACCCTCCCGATCGCACGGTGAATGCTAATTGGCTGTCGAGTGTCTCTCTACATTCGAAACCAGGAACTGTTGGCGGCCATTTTCTGCCTCGGTAGAAACGAGGCTGAAGAAGCAAGGGGAAAAAGTGTGTAAAATATGTAAAGGGGGCAGAGTGGAAATACTCTGACCCTCTAGAGGTGCTTAGGGGGCCCCAGAAGGACCCCCTGGGGCCCCCCTTTATTTAAAAAAAACGGGGAAATGCACGCACGGTGTGCGCATCCTATCGCGTTGGATGCACGGATTCTCTCGCGGTGGGTTCGCGGATCCAAGGGAAAAAAAATGAAGTTGTTGGGAGATAAAGATTAAGCTTAAGTGTTTTGTTCTTGAGTGGCTCTAAAAAGAGCCGTTGTGTTCATTGAGAGTTTTTGGTACTTATAAGTAAGTACCTATACAGAGTCTAAAGTTGTTGAGGAGACTCTGTTTCCTTCATCAGTAAAGTGTACTCCATCTCTCCTATACATCTCTTGCATATGAAAGCGCAGATTGTTATTGTAAATGGACCCCATTCTGTAGTCTCGGAGAAAAGCAGAAACAGATTTATTCATATGTTTCCTAACTTTCTCAATCTGTGGACAAAAATGATCAGACCAGTTCCATTTCTGCCTTTGGCATATGTTAGAATACACAAAGGCAGTTTTAGGTAAAAGTGAAATCAGTTCTGCAAAGGTGTCCTTCATAAGCATTTCCAGACCTACCCCAGTCAAAGTGCCTAGGTCATTACCACCACAGTGCACTATTATGAGGTCAGGGTGTTGGATTTGCATGAAGGATTTCACCAATGGCATAAATTGGTGCCACTTTAACCCTCTCTGTCCAATCCATTTAATGTCTACATTTGGCAAACCTAGGTCTTTGTGAATGCCTTTGTTTTCTGCATACCTTTGGCTCCAGAAAATGTAGCTGTGTCCCACAATCCACACTGTAAGCATCTTGTAAGGAGGTCTGGATGCACTCAGATGGTCTCTGTAAATGAAAGTAAGATGTATCTAAAATGGTGGCTAAGATGCAATTTTGAAAAAAAGACAAGAAATCATTGGTTGTTTGACAACCTTCTACACTGAAAGGTAGGGTGCATATTTCTGTTTTTTTAAACGCATGATTCTTATTGGTTAACAACAACTGATTGTAAGGAAAATTATATATGATAAGCTGATATGTTGAGAAGTCAAGCACACTTGCTGTCTTGATTAGCAACATTGTGTGTGCTGAACTTGTGACCTGTGTGCTCAGTACAGTGTTCCATGACCTGTTTCTATGGTAACGGGCAGAAGGCAGATTAGGGGAAGGGTTGAAGTTTATGTCATTTGGAAAGGGTTGAAATGTTTAACCAATAGAAATGTGTGTTTGCTTTTGATTTTATGTGGGAAGGAATGTGATTTGATGTTTACATGTATATGTGTGGAAAATGAGAGGGAAACTTTGCCATTCTTTGGTTCTGTTGACAGGTGCACAGTGCAGAGATTCTGTATAAGAAAATCTGGTGTGTGACTGATATCTGGTGTGTGACTGATATACTTCTTAATCTACAAAACATCTTGAAAGGTGAGTTATTTAATTGTGAGGGGATGTATGTAGACTATTTTTATTTTAATCAGACTAATGTATTTCTTCTGCTAAAGTGTAGGGAGTACTTTTTTTTCTCTACAATCTTATTGACAGTGTGTGTGCATGTAGAAACCATTTTGTGATAAGGATTTGTTTTTTTCATGTGTTTGTAGACAGATAACTGTGCAGTTGTTATATTTTGGTAGAATTAGAAACCAGTCATTGTTTATGAATTTGTGAAATGAGTTATGTTTCTGCACTAAAATGTAGTACTCCTTGTAGATGAAGAAATGTGTTTTGGTATAGTGCAAGGGATAGTGTTGTTTGTCTAGAATCACACACAGAGCCTGTGTGCAATTAGGAACCACTGTGAGAGAAGCATTTAGTAACATCTTGTATTTGCTGACAGATAACTCTTTTGAAAACCTGTCATGTTGGCAAGTTTTAGTAGCATTAGAAGCCAGTCTTTGCTTATGCGTTGATTAAATGAGTCAAGCTTTGACACAAAAGTGCACTTTTGAAATATGCACATTGTGTGCAGCTCCCTTACCACTTCCATAGTAGTAAATAGGTTTTGGTAAACTCCTAGGGAAACACTGTGAGTCTGTGTGCATTTGGAAACCAATGTGAGAGAAGCATTTGGTAACATTGTGTATTTGCTGACAGATAACTGTTTTAAAACATGTCATGTTGTCAAGTTTTAGTAGCATTAGAAGCCAGTCATTGCTTATGCGTTGATTAAATGAGTCAGGCATTGACACTAAAGTGTAGTCATCAAATATGTAGATTGTGTGCAGTTCCCTTACCACTTCCACTGTAGTGAATGAGTTTTGGTAAACTCTTAGGGATAGTGGTGCTTGTCTAGAAACACACTGTGAGTCTGTGTGCATTTGGGAACCACTGTGAGAGAAGCGTTTGGTAACATCGTGTATTTGCTGACAGATAACTGTTTTAAAACCTGTCATGTTGTCAAGTTTTAGTAGCATTAGAAGCCAGTCTTTGCTTATGCGTTGATTAAATGAGTCAGGCATTGACACTAAAGTGCAGTCGTGAAATATGTAGATTGTGTGCAGTTCCCTTACCACTTCCACTGTAGTGAATGAGTTTTGGTAAACTCCTAGGGATAGTGGTGCTTGTCTAGAATCACACTGTGAGTCTGTGTGCATTTGGGAACCACTGTGAGAGAAGCGTTTGGTAACATTGTGTATTTGCTGACAGATAACTGTTTTAAAACATTTCATGTTGTCAAGTTTTAGTAGCATTAGAAGATAGTTATGGGTTATGCTTTCATTAAATGAGTCAGGTATTGACACTAAAGTGTAGTCGTGAAATATGTAGATTGTGTGCAGTTCCCTTACCACTTCCACTGTAGTGAAAGAGTTTTGGTAAACTCCTAGGGATAGTGGTGCTTGTCTAAAATCACACTGTGAATCTGTGTGCATTTGGGAACCACTGTGAGAGAAGCGTTTGGTAACATCGTGTATTTGCTGACAGATAACTGTTTGAAAACCTGTCAAGTTTTAGTAGCATTAGAAGCCAGTCTTTGCCTATGCGTTGATTAAATGAGTCAGGCATTGACACTAAAGTGCAGTCGTGAAATATGTAGATTGTGTGCAGTTCCCTTACCACTTCCACTGTAGTGAATGAGATTTGGTAAACTCCTAGGGATAGTGGTGCTTGTCTAGAATCACACTGTGAGTCTGTGTGCATTTGGGAACCACTGTGAGAGAAGCGTTTGGTAACATCGTGTATTTGCTGACAGATAACTGTTTTAAAACATGTCATGTTGTCAAGTTTTAGTAGCATTAGAAGCCAGTCATTGCTTATGCGTTGATTAAATGAGTCAGGCATTGACACTAAAGTGTAGTCATCAAATATGTAGATTGTGTGCAGTTCCCTTACCACTTCCACTGTTATGAATGAGTTTTGGTAAACTCTTAGGGATAGTGGTGCTTGTCTAGAAACACACTGTGAGTCTGTGTGCATTTGGGAACCACTGTGAGAGAAGCGTTTGGTAACATCGTGTATTTGCTGACAGATAACTGTTTTAAAACCTGTCATGTTGTCAAGTTTTAGTAGCATTAGAAGCCAGTCTTTGCTTATGCGTTGATTAAATGAGTCAGGCATTGACACTAAAGTGCAGTCGTGAAATATGTAGATTGTGTGCAGTTCCCTTACCACTTCCACTGTAGTGAATGAGTTTTGGTAAACTCCTAGGGATAGTGGTGCTTGTCTAGAATCACACTGTGAGTCTGTGTGCATTTGGGAACCACTGTGAGAGAAGTGTTTGGTAAAATTGTGTATTTGCTGACAGATAACTGTTTTAAAACATGTCATTTTGTCAAGTTTTAGTAGCATTAGAAGACAGTTATGGCTTATGCTTTCATTAAATGAGTCAGGTATTGACAGTAAAGTGTAGTCGTGAAATATGTAGATTGTGTGCAGTTCCCTTACCACTTCCACTGTAGTGAATGAGTTTTGGTAAACTCATAGGGATAATGGTTGTTGTCTAGAATCACACTGTGAGTCTGTGTGCATTTGGGAACCACTGTGAGAGAAGCATTTGGTAACATTGTGTATTTGGTGGCAGATAAGTGTTTTAAAACCTGTCATGTTGTCAAGTTTTAGTAGCATTAGAAGCCAGTGTTTGCTTATGCGTTGATTAAATGAGTCAGGCATTGACACTAAAGTGCAGTCGTGAAATATGTAGATTGTGTGCAGTTCCCTTACCACTTCCACTGTAGTGAATGAGTTTTGGTAAACTCCTAGGGATAGTGGTGCTTGTCTAGAATCACACTGTGAGTCTGTGTGCATTTGGGAACCACTGTGAGAGAAGTGTTTGGTAAAATTGTGTATTTGCTGACAGATAACTGTTTTAAAACATGTCATTTTGTCAAGTTTTAGTAGCATTAGAAGACAGTTATGGCTTATGCTTTCATTAAATGAGTCAGGTATTGACAGTAAAGTGTAGTCGTGAAATATGTAGATTGTGTGCAGTTCCCTTACCACTTCCACTGTAGTGAATGAGTTTTGGTAAACTCATAGGGATAATGGTTGTTGTCTAGAATCACACTGTGAGTCTGTGTGCATTTGGGAACCACTGTGAGAGAAGCATTTGGTAACATTGTGTATTTGGTGGCAGATAAGTGTTTTAAAACCTGTCATGTTGTCAAGTTTTAGTAGCATTAGAAGCCAGTGTTTGCTTATGCATTGATAAAATGAGTCATGCTTTGACACTAAAGTGCAGTACCATGTAGTATTGTCTTCACTGCACCAGAACTGAAAATGTAAAAGTTTTACCCAGGCACTGTCCTAGAAGTAGTCTGATGATTTAGTCAGTTTCTAAGTACTTATGTTGTGAACCATTCATTACCAAATAGACTGCTTCAAATGTCTGTGCAGTATGCATGTAGTTCTCTAACCACCTACACAGTTGTTTTTCACACCTTCAATTCCCTAGTCAGTATCCATACACTTCCAGGAAACACCCTGTCACTCCCTTCGCAGTCCTCTAGTGACCCATTCAGCACCATGTACTAATCTATTCACTGTGCCTAAACCCAAACACTTATACATTCAAGACACTCTATTTCCAGTACTCTAATGATTCAGTCACTGCCTAAGTATTCATGCACTGAGCCAGGCCTTAGCACATGGACTGCTTCAAACCCCTATGCACTACGCATGCTGTCTTCTAACCACCTAGACACTTGTCTTTTACACTTTCAATTCCGTAGTCAGTATCCATATAGTCCAGTAAACATCCTGTCACTCCCTTTGCACTCTTCTAGTGACCCATTCAGTACCAAGTACTAATCCATTCCCTGCGCCAAAAGCCTACCACTTATAAATTCACCCAGGTACTCTCCTTGCTGTAGTCTAATCATTCAGTCAGTACCCAAGTACTCATGCAGTGAGCCAGGCCTTGGCACATGGACTGCTTTAAATGCCCCTCCAGTATGCATTCAGTCCTCTAATCAGCTACACAGTTGTCTTACACACCTTCAATTCCCCAGTTAGTATTCATACACTTCTAGCAAACACCCTGTTACTCACCCAGTGTGTCTCCTTTTAGTACTGTAATCATTCAGTCAGTTAGCATGTAGTCTTTTAGTGAGGTAGGCTTTAGGGCATGAACTGCTTCAAAGTAGTATGCACTATGTATGTAGTGTTTTATTCATCGTCACACTTGTGGTTCAGGGCTATAGTTTCTTAGTCAGTTTTTATATAAAATGTGTTTGTACAGTAATGGAATACTGTAAATTTGAAAGTTATTAATATACATTTATTTGTGATTCTTTTTTGCAGATACTGTTTTTCAACGTTAAAATAGAGAAATTATGCCAGAAAAAGAAAAGAACAGAGACAGGAGGATTATTTGAAGAAACATCAACCACAAGTATTGAATGAACAAGTTAATGTGGCTAAAAGGAAAAAATCTTCTGGTAAGATCACGAAGCAATTTATTAAACATGTTTGTAGGAGCAAACAAAATGTAGATAATGCTGCAACTTCAGAGAATTTTTTAAGTAAGAAAAAAAATCAAAATAAGAGGAAAAGTAAAAAAGCAAATGTTCAGTCAAAGGAGATAAAGTATGGTAAAAGAAGTCAAAATCAGTATAAGGAATTACGCAAAAAAATATTTTACAAGAGAGTAGTGCATAATTTGCTGAAAGATGTGAAGAAATATAAAAAGAGAGCTTTATTTTATAAAAAGAAGAAGCATATTGAAAGCATTGTGGAAAAAGCTTTTGAAGTAAAAAGGAAACTGTTTATTTTAGTGTTAAACAGAATTTGATCACTAGATAAACCAATATATGTAATGAAGGCCAAAAGTAGGAGGAAAAGAGTTATTAATTAAAAAAAAAATTGTGATTTTTTTTGGGAGAATGGAAACACAGTTCTAGTTCAGAGCCTTTTTTTTAATGAAGAGAGTTATTCACTGAGTGAAAAATCATTGTATGCAGTTGACACCAGTGGTAGAGGTTATGAGGTTAGTGATGGTTGTCCAATGGAGAAAGAGAAAATGGTTGACAGAAATGCAGAAGAATTGATAGCTGATGAAGTTTTAGGGAGATGTGCTAAAAACCCTGTGTACACTTGGGATTGCAGTAGTGTTTGTAGTGTACGACAGGAATCTATTGAAAAATTATGTAGTTTTTTTTACGAGCCTATACTAAAAAAAGTGTAAAACAAAAGATTAAGCTGTTGCAAGGACTAGACCCTTGCAGAGTGAGAAAACATACTGGTTTGCAAGGTCATTCTCTGGCTTGTCTTTCTAGGAAAGTTTGTGAAAGTGTTTTTCACCATTTCAGAATGCTGGCAGTACATCATACTCAAATGCGGAAGTTAGTGAGAAGGTTGTATTACGCAAAAAGTCCAGCACTAAAGTTAAGTGAGTTGAACAGTGCTCTTTTGCATGGCTCAGTATCAGATGTGAAGAAGGTTTGTGATGATATTGAGTGTTGTTACTTTGGTCCTCAGCAAGAGAGTGAAGAAACTGACACAGTAGTAGAACAAAATGTTGAAGACAATGTAGAACCTGTAATTACAGAAAAATTTGAGGATGAAATCACAAAGTTTAAGGTAATTTCAGGTGAAAGACCAAGGTGCCGATTAGGATCCTGTAAAAAATTTCCCCGTACGACTCGTATCCGGTCTTTTTACCGTACGAATCGTACAAGTGCCGTACAAACTGCCAACTACGATTCGCATGGGAAAAAGTCCATACGAATCGCATTGGGAATAATTCCCCACACCTCCTCGGGTCGGAAAATGTGCCCGACACGTCCCCGGACGAATTACCGTACAAATGTGAAAAGTGAAGTCCGACCGGGGAAGTACGATCCATCCCGTGCGTCCGATGTTACAACCGGATGGAAAAAGCACCGTCCGCACCGAACTCCCATAGCAACCATGGAGACATGTGCCCGCATACGCGCCCAACACTCCCCCCAGCCCCCGTATGTACGCGCCCAACCACCCCCCCAGCCCTCCTATGTACGAGTCGAACCCCCACCCGTGTATGTACACTCGTGTACGTACGAGTCGACCCCCACCCGTGTATGTACACCCGTGTACGTACGAGTCGAACCCCCACCCGTGTATGTACACCCGTGTATGTACGAGACATACCCCCACCCGTGAATGTACACCCTTGTATGTACACCCGTGTATGTACACCCGTGTATGTACGAGACGTACCCCCACCCGTGAATGTACACCCTTGTATGTACACCCGTGTATGTACACCCGTGTATGTACGAGACGTACCCCCACCCGTGTATGTACACCCCCGTACGTACGGACCGTACCCCCACCCGCGTATGCATGGAGCGTACCCCCACCCCAACAGTGTACGTACGGACCGTACCCCCACCCCCGTATGTATGGAGCGTACCCCCCACCTCAACAGTGTATGTACGGACTGTACCCCCACCCCCGTATGTATGGAGCGTACCCCCCACCCCAACAGTGTACGTACGGACTGTAACACCACCTGCGTATGCATGGAGCATACCCCCACCCCAACAGTGTACGTACGGACCGTACCCCCACCCCCGTATGCATGGAGCGTACCCCCCACCCCAACAGTGTACGTACGGACCGTACCCCCACCCCCGTATGTATGGAGCATACCCCCCACCCCAACAGTGTACGTACGGACCGTAACACCACCCCGTATGTATGGAGCGTACCCCCCACCCCAACAGTGTACGTACGGACCGTATCCCCACCCGCGTATGCATGGAGCGTACCCCCACCCCAACAGTGTACGTACGGACCGTAACACCACCCCCATATGTATGGAGCGTACCCCCCACCCCAACAGTGTATGTACGGACCGTACCCCCACCCGCATATGCATGGAGCGTACCCCCACCCCAACAGTGTACGTACGGACCGTAACCCCACCCGCGTATGTATTGAGCGTACCCCCACCCCAACCGTGTATGTACGGCCCATACCCCCACCCGCGTATGTATTGAGCGTACCCCGACCCCAACCATGTATGTACGGCCCGTACCCCCACCCGCGTATGTATTGAGCATACCCCGACCCCAACAGTCTAAGTACGGAGCGCACCCCAGGCCCCAACACCAGCACCTTCACCCAACATCGCGCATGTACGAGTCGTACCAAGCCAGAGACAAGGACAGCACTGTACAACAAAATGGCCGATGTACACACCATACACACGCTAAAAACACGTACACAACCGGGACAAAGCAAAACAACACAAGAACACTCTATTCGAATCGCACAAAGCCACAAAACATGTCCAACAAGCACAAATACAACACATTCACTGACCTGCAACTGCCAAACTCCCAAACAGAGGCCCAAAACACAACCACTCCTTATAACACACCCACCCAAAGTTCAAACACAGCCACACCCACCAAAGGACCAATAAAAAGGGCCCACAGACACAAACCATGAGCCTTTGCAACAGACTCACTGCTGCCAGACCCCACAGACAACCCACAGCACCATACTTGAACCTTTACTACACCTTACACTTGCACACCTTCACACAACCACCTTCACAAACACCCCCTCATCACATTCACACACCTGCACAACCACACCCACACACCCACAACCATCCACACCCACACCCCCCACAACCATCCACACCCACACCCCTCACCATGCCCACTAACAAGAATCCAAAGTTCACTAGCCAAGAGTTGGAGGTCCTTGTCGACGAAATCCTCAGAGTCGAGCCACACCTCTTTGGAACATTGGTCAGACAGACCAGCATTTCCGAAAAAACAGCCATGTGGCAGACGATTGTCGATGCTGTGAATGCTGTTGCGGCCACCAGAAGGACCAGGCATGAATGCCAAGCCAGGTGGTACGATCTGTGGAGGAGGGTCCGAGCCAAAATGACCGACGACCACAACCAGGCCAACATCACTGGAGGAGGGCCGCCCCGCAGATGCGTACAATACCATCCCTGGGAGGAGAGGGTGATGGCCATACTGCCGGTGGTGGCAGTGGACGGAGTAGAAGGACTCCGAGAGCCTGGTGAGTACACAAACAACTCACCTCACATGGGGGGAACGTCATCCACAACCAAACTCACAATCATGCACGCAACCACCCCAAGCTATCGCATGACTCAACCACACTCCATAAACACGCACATGCCACTGGCACCACCATGCCCCATGCACCCAGCTGGACAATCCCAAGTCACAGGCCACAGAAAACACCAACACAAGACACGGTAACCCGGATGGCGGCAGTGTGGGCCTCAAAAATCACATAGTGCAACTCACAAGCAGACAACAATGCCCTCTGCCCATATGGCCTAGGTCACAGCCAGACAAACAGTGTGTCCCCACACAGGAAAGACTTGCCAGCAAATGGCGGACGCCTTGCATTAAGACATGAGGGTGAAGGCACTTTTTGCACATGACAGCAGCTAATGAACAGCCAACACTGTGAAAGAGTGGCAGCACAGTGAGCACACACCACCACAGCAGCAGCGCAGACACAGACACTCCACCCAATGGGTGCCTGGAGATCAGAAACAAACTCACATGAACAAGCCAAGGGCCATTCAAAGATCTGCAAAAAGTGTGTGACTAGGAAGCTGGCCTGAGGTGACAGAGGGTGACACACAGA
This sequence comes from Triturus cristatus, assembly GCF_964204655.1. Classification (NCBI taxonomy): domain Eukaryota; kingdom Metazoa; phylum Chordata; class Amphibia; order Caudata; family Salamandridae; genus Triturus; species Triturus cristatus. The sequence goes on from NC_140590.1 coordinate 1,321,500,365, forward strand.
GGGAGGGACAGGGTGAGAGAGAGGGAGGGAGACACAGGCAGACGGACAGAGGGAGGAGGCTGACACAGGGAGGGAGGGAGAGGGGGACAGAGAGGGAGTGAGAAAGGGAGACACAGGGAGACCAATTCAGCCTTGGGTGGTGTGGGAATGTCTGCTCGTCAGCAGGTGGACTGCGTGCATGTAGACAAGGGTGGCCAGTGCCTGAATCCCCCTCTCTTCTCCATGGCAAAACACTGGGCCATGTCTCAACCTGTGCACGAGCACAACGCCAGCTACCTGCATCATATAAGTGTGTGGAACACCTCCATGTGCCCACGTTCAGTGCAACATGGAAGGCGCCAATGCATGGCTCACCACACCTGCTCACTCCACTGCTGACTGCAGTCACAATTGACACAGCAAGTAAGACTGTGTCACACATAGGTAAAGTCTCAAAAGCTGTGGCCAAGGGACATACCCATGCACAAGGGCACTGTGAGTGGAATGCAAGACATATCCAAATACCCAGAGGAAATGTGCCAACTTTGAAACGAATGAAACATGGATGTAGCATGGAACAAAAATAACATTGTGTCTCTCACACACAGGTCAACGTCGTGGATCACCCCCCAACACTGGGGGGGAAGACTCACAGGACCCGGCTCTGCCGGATGACGATCCCACCGGCAGCGACGACTCTCTCCACTGTGTGGACGACCCCGACCAACCTGGCCCCTCTGGTGTCCAACCACCTGCAGCACCTGCGTCAGGTACAACTGGGCCAACCACCACCCCCACTCCTGCCACATCCCAGGAGACACCCAGGATCCCTGCCCCACCAACACAACGCAGCCAGGCTGACCAGGAGGGACACGGTGTAACGGGCACCCAGGAGGAGGCAGGCGACAACGCTAATGCCACCCCTCAGGGGTCCCGGAGACCCGATGTGCCGACAAGGGCAGGCCAGGTGCAAGTGGGCAGGGGTGGTGGGAGTGGAGGACGGCGGAGGCGCGAGCCTGACCAGTTGGCTGCGGAACCGGTATATTCCCATGTGAGAAACATCCTGGACACATACCGGCAGGACACCACCGGCATGAGCCAGGTTGTGTCCACCCTCAACGAGATGAAGGGGACCCTCGAGGAGATCAAGACCCAGCAGGCCCAGCAACATGCCTGTCTACTGCGACACCAAGGGCGGATGGAGGACAGACAGGCTGAGCTCGTGACGGTGTTCACGGGAATTCACCGTACACTCCGTCGGATGGCCGACAACAAGGGCAACCCTCCCTGTGCCACCAGGCCAAGAACATCACCACCCACAGGGAGGGATCAGGAGGAGGAGGAGACATCCGACGGAGCATCCCAAACATCGTCACGGCCTGCTTCTGAGGGTTCCCGCAGGAGGGCGGGTCGTCCACTGAAAAGACCGTGAGGGTCGGCGCAACAGCACTATCTCCCAGGACACCTGGCCTGGCACCTGGCCCACTGGACCAACAGCAGCACATCAGCAAAAGACATTCTCTGCCACATGGACTTGCTGGTCACTGTCTGACCAATGTTGACAAAGACTGTGGCATGGACTCTGATGATTTCCAATGGCAAGGACACCAACTCCCCCAGTGAACTTTGGATTCCACACACCCGGAAAGCCCCTCTTGTCATACCCCCCCAACACGTACCCCAACACAAATAAAAAGTTACACGATCAAGAGATGATGCCTACATTTTGCATTATTACCGTACATGTGTCTTGTAAAGTCTAACCATGCCTGAGTTCTCATATGACTTCAACCATCCATACCCTGGGGCCTGAGTCTGGCACAGGACACACATGGGTCACAATGTATTAGGCAAGACAGACATGGAGCACCATACACACCCGTGATGGGCCCAACCAGCTGAGGGGGTGGCCGCACAACCGTGCCGACAGACATATTGAATACAGCAACAGTCATGCGCAGAGGTCAGGGATCATGTGGAGTGTCCTGGGGGCACCCAGGTATGTGTAGACAGGTGGCAGAACCATGTCCTGCAAGCTTGAGTCAGGTGGATGCAGAGAATGGTGGCCTGGCCAACGTTGGATGCATGGGGATGGCACATGTCACAATACCCACACAGTCATGGACATCATGCACAATACAGACAATACAGAGTCTAATCCCACACAAACAGCTTGCATCTTGCTACTCTACACATAGACACATAGACACTATCACGGAAAACCATGCCAGACATGCCGTATGCACCGTGGCAACACACCAGCATTGACTGAGAAGAGGCACCTTGGAGGCATAGGGACACCTTTATTAGTCATGTATTCCGGAATGCAGAGGCAACTCGGAGTACACATGCACAGGTCATGTGGAGTAACATGTGGGTCCAACACTGGAACCCTCCTTCTGCAGCACAAATGCGTGATAGCCATGGAACTGGCACACAAGTGTCGGGTAACAGCTAAACACCCCCTGCTGCTCACGGAGAGGCTGCCATACCCCATTGATCCTCTGATGTGGAAGTCCCACACCATGTCAAGCCAATGCAAACCGTATGTGTCCGAGGGCAGTGTTACACACATTGATGCCATCATCACAATCCACTATCCCATCACAGATGACTGTCAACAAGTCTGACCATCTATTCAGGTGTATCCAGCTACATGTAATGTGTCCCATGGTGATGCGACATGTCTGCAGAGGAACCAAACATCGACAGGGGCAGTGTGCACACATCGTAAACAACTGCCACACCCAATACACCCCTGATGCATCCCTTACCCTAAGGAGACTTCCAAACTTGTCCGTGCGTGTAACGCTGAGTCAGCACACGATGACGTGTCCATGAGGAATAGCAGTGCCACACCAATGCAACCAGCAGATGGCATGCGCAAGTACCTGGGGATGAGAGACACACAAGAAGTTAGCCACAAAAAGCACAGCCACTTTCATGTGCATGTACTTGACACATGTAAGGATGACAACATGCTAGGTCACAATTATGACTGTGGAAATACAGTCATCACTGGCACCATCACTCGAGTGACACATCCACACACACTTCTGACTGACGTGGCATACATGCAGATGGACACACACATCGCAACACATGCCACACGGGGACCAATGCGTGCACACTCAGACACTGGTACTCACCACTAAGCAAAGAAGTCGCGTATGAGCCGACTCCGAATGTCCTCTTGCGGAACCACATCCTCCACATCACTAGCCCCATTGCCAAGCCCTTCGTCCTCCACGGGTGGATGGTCCTGATCATCTTGATCCAGGATGAGTGGCACAGCTTTCTCAACTGCCATGTTGTGCAGCATGCAGCAGACCATGAAGATTTTGCAGACCTTCGCCGGGGCATATGGGAGGGCGTCGCCGGTCTTGTGTAGGCACCTGAATCGGCTCTTCAGGAGGCCAAATGTCCTCTCTATCACTCGCCTTGTCCGGCCATGGGCGGTGTTGTAGCGGAGCTGGGCCGACGTGCTGGGGTTGCGGAGAGGTGTGATCAGCCATGTCATGTTGGGATAGCCAGCATCCCCTACATGGAAACCACATGGACATAAGTAGGACAGGAGAAGCGGTCATGCTGGAAGTCTACGCAAAATACAGGACAGACAGAGTGTACCCACCAACAACACATGCTCGTTCGTTGCGCAGCTGCGTCATCATTTCAGGCACCCTGCTACGCCTCATGATGTAGGCATCGTGTGCTGATCCTGGAAAACGAGCACAGACATGTGAAATCACCATGTTGGACAGACACACCACAAGGGCATTGATGGAGTGGTAGTGTTTGCGATTCCTGTACGCTACCTCCTGTGCCTGTGGTGGTACCAAAGCCACATGTGTCCCATCTATGGACCCAATGACATGGGGCATCCCTCCCAGGGCATAGAATCCACTCTTGACCCCAGTCAACTGTTCAGGAGTTGGGAAATGGATGAACTCATCCAGGTGAGCCAACATGGCCTCTAAGAAATCATGCAGCACACGGCTGAACATGCTCTGGGACATGCCACCAACATGAGCTATGGTATATTGAGAGGTACCCGTGGCAAAAAAAATGTAGGGCTGCCATTACCTTCAGCTTGGGTGTCAGTGCCGTAGGATACCTGTGCAGCGGTTGCAGGTGTGGTGCCAGCCTTGCCGTCAACTCCTCAATCAACGGTTGGGGGAAGCGGTAGCAGCGTATACAGTCATTCTCCCGCATGTCAGCCAAGTCCGGAATTGCTCGGGGAAGAGGCGGCGCTCTGCAGTAATTTGGAAGTGACAAGGAAGAGTGAGTGCACTACAACAACAATTTATATGTACAGAGCACATGTTAATCTGTCAATACACATATGCTACATAGGGAGTCAGGTATGTGCTACATGCCCTGGACATGTATCGCTGCCAGGTGACACTCCTACCAAGACCCAGCTACACACGGAGATTGTGAACCTCCACATCCCATGGCATGGGACTAGCTGTGTCCCAGTGTAAGTGAACAGCCAGACGCAACACAGGAGTGACATACATCAACACATCAGCAGAAGTAGGATGTCAATTGCAGAGACAGGTAGCGGAACACCAGAGCCACAGGTCACATGACATTACACTAGGACAGCCCACACACCTTGCCATTAAGGTGTACATGTCATGATTCACCACACATACATTGAGAGGATGCAGACAGGTCCTTGTTACGCTACTCCGTGTCCCATGCATACATACACACCTTACATCTGATACCACATGTGGCCTGGTGTGCGTAACAGTGTGCCATGGCCATCTACACACAGACACATGTTGGTTGCTGCAACAGCAGATGCTTTTGAGGGAACACCAACATCAAGCTAATGGGAACACACCACACACATGACATAGACACATCGTGCACTGTGGGTAGTCACATGTCTGGTGTGGTAACCCCTGTAGAGGGCATCAGGGGACACTTGCGTGTGTTGTTGTCTGTGCCATGCCAGTGACGCTCATCCCAAGTGTGCAGTACGACATGCACACATGTCAAAGGAGTGAAGGGCATGTCTGGCACATGTTGCACCGTCACACATAACATCTGTACACATCTCATCATACATCTATTGCCTTCACAACTCAGGAGTAATGTGCCACATCACAGCCTTTCACACCTGTGCCCCACACATGTAGTATTGCCCAGGCAATGCCTTGATGTCCATCCATGGACAAGTATGTCAGCTCTATTCCTTCCTGTGTGCTGCCTGTCACCACTGTGATGTGTGAAAGGCACCGTACATTCGCTCTGAGGGCCTGTGTACGTTCCCTAACACTATGGGAGTGCTGCCGTAGGCCTACCCATAGTGATAGTGAGCGTACAGGCGTGTGTACGGTCCGTATCACTATGGGTACGCATACGCGAGCACACCCATAGTGATAGTGAGCGTACACGCGTGTGTACGGTCCATATCACCATGGGTACGCATACGCGAGCACACCCATAGTGATAGTGAGCGTACACGCGTGTGTATGGTCCGTATCACCATGGGTACGCATACGCGAGCACACCCATAGTGATAGTGAGCGTACAGGCGTGTGTACGGTGCGTATCCCTATGGGTACGCATACGCGAGCACACCCATAGTGATAGTGAGCGTACGCGCGTGTGTACGCTCACTATCACTATGGGTGTGCTCGCGTATGCGTACCCATGGTGATACGGACCGTACACACGCGTGTACGCTCACTATCACTATGGGTGTGCTCGCATATGCGTACCCATAGTGATACGGACCGTACACACGCCTGTACGGGCCGTTGCTATGCATTTATGGTGCCCTAGGGCCCCGGAACGCACCGTACCTGTGTGTGAATCTCCAAATTACATAGGGGACACATGAGGGACAAGTATAAAGGCCTACATGCATGCTGGTTGTCATGGAGACCAAGTTTAAAGTATGAATTTTTTTCTGCAGGTGCACAGCAAAAGTCAGTTTGAATGTATCTACTTTGTTGCAAAGTTGTTGTGGAGTTGACATCATGCTCAAGAAAAAAAACAATAAAAACCCACTGACTGTGCTAGGTTTAAAGGGATTGGAGGAAACATAGGATGCAAATGTGAGTGACCAATCACTCTGTACTCCTGTGCATGAAACAGGCCAGCAAGGCAGATATAAGGCAGCCAGGTCCCATGAGAGAGCACTTGCCTGCACATCTTTGGATTCTACGACCCAGCTGCTGCTCGTGATTCCCTGGAACCATGTCAAGGTCTGTGGAGAGGGCCCAGCCTTTCACCCTGGAGGAGAACCTGGCATTGCTGGATGTGATCCTCCCACAGTACCCCCTGCTGTATGGGCGACCAGGGTATCAGGTGAGTGCAGAGTCCACTAGCACAGACTGTGCCCCTTTTTTGTGACTGTGACTTCTGGCATTGTGTCCAGGTGTGACGCACATGCATGGTACTGTAGGGGGGGTCCCAGGGGGGGAATGCCTGATGTCTCCCAGCCAGAGCATGCTGTGGTGCATGTCTGCCGTCCTCACTTGCATTGTGTTTACTGTGACAATCACTGCATGGTGCATGCCACATTCTGCCTGTCTTATCCTCCTGGGAATGTTGCGTCTACAGTCCTCATGTGATTATGTGGTCAGCCCAGTGTGACAGGTGACTGTACCCACAGATGTGTGTTAGTTCTGTGTACCTGTGCTGAGAGTGTCCACATGATGTGTTCGTACCCTGGACATCGGTGTGTGTGTAAGTCCCCTGTCATGTGGGTGGGTGCATATGTGGAGTGTAGCACCCAAGCTGCATGAAGGATGGATATACCCTGCCCATCTGATGTGAGCAGGGAGCAGTGCTGTGTGTCTGACGTGCAGAGCCAGCCCCACACCTGTGAGCCCCCCGTCTAGTGTCACATGTGCAGAGTGAGGTTTGTAGCTGCATTTGGCAATGGCAGGTGAATGTCCTGTGCCTGTGTGTGTCTGTGTACTCTGCTGAGGTAGCGTCAGTGGCCTGTGGCATGTGACTGCTTTGAGGTGCTGCACATAATCCTGGTGTAGCTTGTGATGCACAGTGTGAGCCTAGATCATTGATTGTGTCGTTGCCCTCATTCCACCTGTGTATTTTCAATGGCACGTACTGCTTTTGCCCTTCCCCAGAGGATAATGTCCCTATGACAAAGGTGCAATGCGTTGGATGCATACTATGCCTTGTTGTACCAGCAAATTTGTTCTAATATGTGTCTCTGTGACATGTGCCAGGTGAATTGATGTAGTGTCACTTGTTCATCCTCACAGGTAGGTGCCTCTGCCAAGAAGCAGATCTGGATGAACGCCGTCAGTGCCGTGAGGAGGACGGAGGGTCGCAAGCGGCGCCTGGCCCAGGTGAGAAAACGCTGGCAGGATATCCGGTGCTGGACGCGGAGGATCGCACGGGTCCTGCTGTTGGACTCACCTGAGACCCATAAGAACCGTGGGCGCCGCCGTCTGACCCACATCCACAAGTGTGTGCTGGCGGTGGTCTTTCCAGACTTGGACAGGCGCTTACAGGAGAAGCAGCAGAAGGAAGGGGGTAGGTACATGTGTGTTTGTTGTGTGTCACCAGCATTTGTAAGTGCGCAGTTGCATGGATACACTGCCAGGGTTTAAAGGTGCTGTGCAGATCCTGTTACCCACAGTATTGCGGTGCTCTCCTGCCTCCCTTCCCCTCCTTGCAATGTGTTCCCTGGTCTGTGTGTAGTCACTCCTTCACAAGGTTATCAAGGCTGGCAGTTTATCCACGTGAACAATGCCTGTAGCATCATGTGTGGAGGTGGTGTGTAACAGGTTTTGGGACCTTGCCTGTGCCCTGTCCAGTTCAGTACTTGTGGGTTCCATGTCAGTTGGCACTGATGCTGAGTCCAGACATGGGAGTTAGTCTCTCAAGTGTCATGCCTTACAGCACGCATGTCCTATGTTGTGGCCTGTTACATGATGTGCATGAGTGTGCGATACGCATAGTGCAGGGATGGTGGCGTATGTTGCAGTCATTCCCATTCAGGACCATGGAGTTGTGTGGCCACTACTGTCCCCTGGGGCATATTTTCCTAGGTGTCATGTGTTTCATCACAAAATGTGGACACTCTCAGTGTCTACAGCATAGGTTGTACTCTGTGCCATTGTCCCCTGGCACCATGTATATTGACGTAAAATGTAGTACAAGTGTCCACTGTACAGCCTGACCTGATTTTCCTTGTTCATACTCACGGTGGCCAGTGCCTGTGTGTCTTGTTACAATCATCTGATGATGCCCATTTGTACATGATTATTTGGACAGGCGCACCTTGGGTATTTTGTGTCCAATCTTGCATTTTTCCAGCCCATGTGTATTTCACCCAGACTAAGAGATGTAAGTGCTTCCAGTGTCTCAACAAATTGTCTCATGTAGGGGGTGGTTGGTGCGGGCAAAGCCTACATGTCAAACCTGAAATCTCCTTGCTAGGTCTGGCCAGTGTGTGATGTTTGTCTGGACATACACTCAAGGTGCAGTGAGCCAGTCATGGTGGGCATGTTTTCAGTATTACCTATGCAGCATGTGCCTTAAGTTCATGGATATGGTCCCTGCTCATCCCTATTTTCGGCAACGCTGTGTGGTGCAGATGCAGTGCTGGATTGTCCCCAGAGCCTGGCTCCTCTGTCAAAATCCATTTCATGTCATTTGCTATTGTGTCATGCTCTCCATAGTTTTTCAGTGGCATGGTGGGTCAACCAACTGTGTGTTGCAGGGCCTACATATGTACCTTGTTTTGTAGATAATACTCATCTTTCTTTTCAGGCTATGCACTGTAACCTATGTAGATTGGACTCATGTGACATATGTATACAGGTGTATGATTAATTCCTGTCTCTTCACCTTGCCCACAGCATCGTCGGGGGACACGGATGGAGACATCAGCACAGACCGAGCGGAGGGACCGAGCACCAGTGCCAGCGGTGACATCTTGGCTGGCACATCGAGTGGAACTGAGGCAGAGGAGAGTGAGGCGGAGGACCTGTCCACTGCCACCACAGAATATGAAGCTGACGGGTCCGAGGCTGAGCTCTCCGAGTGGGCGGAGGCTGCACCACCAGCTGACAGCGGCACAACATCTCTCCCCGCCCCCTCCATTGCCATCAGCCGCCTCCCACTTGCTCGTGTCCCTTCCCAGCATGACCGGTCACCACATGTCTCCTTCCTGCCAGGCACCGCACCCCCTGCCCCTGTCTCCACTGCTGCCGCCAATGCCGAGTCTGTGGACATCCAGCGGCAGTTGCAGGTTGGTCAGGCTGCGATGCTTAATGTCCTCCATGGCCACAGCCAAGTGCTGAACAACATGGAGGCATACTTGGAGGGCATTTTCTCATCGCAGGCTGACCAACGCAACTTGCTGAGGTCCATTGACTCAACACTGACTGCAGCAGTGGGTCTCCTGCAGCGCTTCGTCCAACCCCCTACCCCTGACCCATCCACACTTCCCACTCCCATGCCTGTCCCACGTACACCCAGACGTCAGCATGCACCCACCACAACAGACACAGGCACCACACCAGCAGGGAAGGTCAAACGCACACCTCCTGGCACGCACACACAGGGTGAAGTAGGCACACCCACTGGGTCGGGGGGCAAACGTAGGACACGCAGCCAGAGTGGGAGTCTGCATTCCACAAAATCCACTCCCTCCAAATCCCCTCCCCTCAGCTCTCCTGGCCAAAAGTCGGATACAGGGTCAGTCCTGCCCAGTCTGTCCATCAGCCCCAGTGTGGCACCACCCCGCAAGCAGTGGAGGCAGGACACTGGCAGGGGAGTTGAGTCCCCCCCTGTCCACACGCTCCCCCAGTGGCGCTGCGACCCATCCCTCCGACCCCCCCCTCCTTGGGGCCTGTGGTTCCTTCGGGTGCAGGGGAGTCGCTGGAGGACCTTGCTAAGGTGTGCAGCGCCATCCTGACCTCCGCCTTTGGCGCTGCCCCACCCCCTGTGGTGGAGTCCTCCGTCCCTGCACCCACGACACCTACCCTTCGCCCTCATGTCCCTGCGGTGCCTGGTCCTTCCCCCCCACATGATGCCCCCCCCCCTCTGGAAGACAAAGGAGTCTGACTGTGCAGGCAAGCTAGGGGACACGCGTCCCACTGTGTCCCCCATCTGGATTTGAACTTGGATTGCCCTATGGGCATTGTACATTTTGAACTTTCAAGGGAAAAACAGATTTTTGGATGCTGAATAAAGCAATTTATTTTTCCTTAGTACACTACTGTCTATCTGGTATTGCTGTTGGTGGACCTGCTCCATTATTTTAGGTGGTGATAATGTGTTGGGTGTGTGGGAATTGTCGTCTTGTGCTGGTCATAGGGTGGACCCTGTTATCTGTGTGCCATCACAAGCTGTTGGCTACATAACTTTGTTCATGTAAGCAGTTACTGCATGGTGACATTGTCCCAAGGTGTGTTCCTTCCTCTGTGTAACCTGACATCTTCCCTGCAGGGTCATTCCAATATGTGGTGCTGAGCTGTGTCTACATTGGCTGGGTGTGTGACGGACTCGCTAGACTTTGGCCATGCATGCTGAGCGATGTCTCCACCTGCATCATTCGTGGCGTCCTTGGTGGTCACTGTACTTGTGTATGTAGACTGTTGACATGACTTCATGTGGACATGTTTTCTTTTCGGCGCTATGCATGTGTATACTCCCAGCCTCGCACACATGTGGTACATGTACTGCAGGATCTTTGTGCACCTGACTGACATTTGTGGGCATTGGATCTGTGGGTACTCCACCCTTTTCTTTGCAGGGGCACTGCTGTGAGTGTTAGGCACCCACCCCTCCTGTGTCTGGGCACTGCTGGGAGGACTCTGCACACACCCCTCTTATGTCTGGGCACTGCTGTGAGTGTTAGGCACCCACCCCTCCTGTGTCTGGGCACTGCTGTGAGTGTTAGGCACCCACCCCTCCTGTGTCTGGGCACTGCTGGGAGGACTCTGCACACACCCCTCTTATGTCTGGGCACTGCTGTGAGTGTTAGGCACCCACCCCTCCTATGTCTGGGCACTACTGGGAGGACTCTGCACACACCCCTCTTATGTCCGGGCACTGCTGGGAGGACTCTGCACCCAACCCTCCTATATCAGGATATGTACGCTTAGAACATACACGGGTGTGGGTTCGCTCCATGCATACGGGGGTGGGGGTACGGTCCGTACGTACACTGTTGGTGTGGGGGGTACGCTCCATGCATACGGGGGTGGTGTTACGGTCCGTACGTACACTGTTGGGGTGGGGGGTACGCTCCATACATACGGGGGTGGGGGTACGGTCTGTACGTACACTGTTGGGGTGGGGGTACGCTCCATGCATACGCGGGTGGGGGTACAGTCTGTACGTACACTGTTGGGGTGGGAGTACGCTCCATACATACGGGGGTGGGGGTACGGTCCGTATGTACACTGTTGGGGTGGGGGGTACGCTCCATGCATACGGGGGTGGTGTTACGGTCCGTACGTACACTGTTGGGGTGGGGGGTACGCTCCATACATACGGGGGTGGGGGTACGCTCCATGCATATGTGGGTGGGGGTACAGTCCGTACGTACACTGTTGGGGTGGGAGTACGCTCCATACATATGGGGGTGGGGGTACGGTCTGTACGTACACTGTTGGGGTGGGGGGTACGCTCCATGCATACGGGGGTGGTGTTACGGTCCATACGTACACTGTTGGGGTGGGGGTACGCTCCATACATATGGGGGTGGGGGTACGGTCCGTACGTACACTGTTGGGGTGGGGGGTACGCTCCATGCATACGGGGGTGGTGTTACGGTCCGTACATACACTGTTGGGGTGGGGGGTATGCTCCATACATACGGGGGTGGGGGTACGGTCCGTACGTACACTGTTGGGGTGGGGGTACGCTCCATGCATACGGGGGTGGGGGTACAGTCCGTACGTACACTGTTGGGGTGGGGGGTACGCTCCATGCATACGGGGGTGGTGTTACGGTCCGTACGTACACTGTTGGGTTGGGGGGTACGCTCCATGCATACGGGGGTGGGGGTACGGTCCGTACGTACACTGTTGGGGTGGGGGGTACGCTCCATGCATACGGGGGTGGTGTTACGGTCCGTACGTACACTGTTGGGGTGGGGGGTACGCTCCATACATACGGGGGTGGTGTTACGTCCGTACGTACACTGTTGGGGTGGGGGGTACGCTCCATGCATACGCGGGTGGGGGTACGGTCCGTACATATCCATACCCACGCTGTGGAATGCTTGTGCGGGCCGTACCCAGGCCTTTGCAACGTGGGTACGAGCCGTCCTGCCATTGTTGGGGTGACGTAGGTGTGGGCGTGGTACGACTCGTATCCACGCTCTTAAGGCGTGGGTACGGGACGTACCTGTATTGTTGTGTTACCGGTTCGCGTCGTCAACCAATTCCGTTGTGGCGGACTCTGGCTTTGCTGGACACGCCCCCACCCCCTCATAGTGACCATGGCCTGGGGGTCAGGTATGTCCAGGGCATGTGTGCTGTGTGACTTGGGTGACTCCGTGCGAATCGTACTTCCATGTTTGTATATTGTTCCGACCGGGTACGCGTCGGACGGAGAATATGCTCCGTCCGACGGTTCGTACCCGGTTTTTACAGGATCGTAATCGGCACCCAAATGTTTCTTGTATTTGTTGTCGGCGAAGTCACTATAAAAATCAGACTAGGGGTGTCAATCTGTATTTAAAAAGTGAAATAGAAGATAATGATAAGTGGATGGAATTTGCAACTTATTTGTTGGTAGAGGATTGTTTTGATTTGGGATGTGAGCAGTGTATTTGCAAATATTGTTATAACAAATTAGATGAGAATAAAATGCCTGCCTGAGCTGTTCATAATAATCTAGAGTTGGTTGCTATTCCTCCAGAGCTGATAGATTTAAATACGTATGAGTCTATTCTGATACAATGTGTTCACTCGTTTCAGGCTATTGTTCGTATGGAGCCCAAAACAAGTAAATTACCTCCATCAGAGTTGCAAAGAGGATTGAAAGGAAGAGTTGTGTATTTACCATTAGAGTTAAGGAAAAATATTGAAACTATTGGTGTAGATCATGCAGAAAATGAGCCACTAGTCATTCTAGTTAATAGTGCTCCTACTAAGAATAAGAAAATCTGGCAAGAGTTAGTGGATGTTAGAAAAGTGCAAAAGGCATCATTGTATCTGTTAAAAAACTATAGAAATGTGTTTGTTGGAGAAGAAGAAATAGATTTAGCAGAAGATAGTGAAACATTAAGTGGACAAATTGAAAAAGTGGACATGTCCAGATGTGAAGAGATCTATGAACATTACAGTGTACATCCACTTCATTCCAAAGAGGTGATGGGGAATGCGATTGCGTTGTTTCAATTGAAAAAAGCAACAGGAAGTCCCATGAGTGTATGGGAAGAGAGCTTGGAAGCTCGTTGTTTCCCGCAGTTGTTTCCAAGAGGAAAAGGTGGACGATATGATGAACGTCCTGTGCAGATTCCTGCATCTGAATATCGGACAACAAGATTATATGCAGAAGATCCAAGATTTCGACAATGTATCCCTTTTATGTTTCATCTTCTGTTTGAAAGTGACTTGTCTGGACTTTCATATGCAGTGAATCACATTTTAAAAACTGGAATGCATCTTCAAAATGTAACTGCAAAGGATTTTATGGATAAAGTGCATCAGAGAGATGATCATTTAGAATCTCAGTTGATTAATCTGATGGCATGTCAGCGTGGGACTAATGAATATTGGTACCGTCTGTGAGAAGTTGGCCTGATGTATGATGTCACTAGTTCTAGTGTACACCTTATATCAGTCCAAACAACCCTTATGGTGATTGGTTGTAAAGTCAACCTTATAGACCAGCTATCCTAGTGCTAAGAGCAGTCTTAGGCTAAACTCTGAATGGCATGTGAAGCCAGCTGTGATACCATATATAATCCCTTGAATACCAAATGAAAGGACACCACAACAGATATATATATAAAATAAAGTGTATTTATTCTAGTCAACCCTCAGCACTCTTTATGAGATTCGAGGTAAGTACAACATAGTCTTATTCAAGCATACATTAAGTCACACAGGTAAGTAATACAGTTAGGCCCTAGGGGCCACGCAAACCATATACTAAAGAAGTGGTATAAGGACCACTGTCACGGAAATAGGATAGGCCTAGGCCTAGGGAATCGCTGGGGCTACACTACACTACCAACAGTTAGGAAGTGGGAGGCCCACGGAATTCAGGTGCAGAGTGGAAACACTCACGCGTAATGCGTATAATCGATAGAAATAGTACAGTTCTGAAATAAACAGTTTTAGGACACTTCTGGTATAGCTAGAAAGTCGAGACTCGGAAACTAGACCCTAGGATAGTCACTACCCTTGTGAGCACCGGAGTACCCAAGTTACCTAGCCCACGGGCTGCGGGTGCATAGGTGTGAACTTGCGTCGGGTTTCGTCGTGGTCTTCTATGGATGCCTGAAGGAAAGTTGCTGACAGGCAGTGAGTGCAGAGTGTCCGGTGGATCCCAAGGCCGGGATCAAGAAGGAAGGATACCTGCAAGCAGAGGGGACAGAGTCTGGGTCACTAGCCAGTGACCATGTGGAACCAGGAAGGAACCAGGCGATGTCGGGAGATTGCAGGTGAAGAGGTGAAGCTTGTTGCAGCAGCCACGGGTACCAGGAGACGTCGAGGACGACCAGGACCAGGAGGCGAGCTGTCCCACGGAGGCTCTTGCTGTCGGCGGCGTCGAAGTCGAACTAGCACTCACAAAGCCTTGGCAAGCGGAACCCACAAAGAATGGAGGACTTGCTTCTGGTGCAGACCAGGAAGGTCTGGGGTGCTTCTCTTTTGCAGAGGAGCAGGAGCCAGTCGGGAGGAGCCAAACCAGCAGTGGAAAATCAAAGGTGTGTCGTCGCAAAGGCCGCTAGCCAACGGGCAAGCAACCGGACAGATGCGGCAAGCAGGAAAATGCAGAAGGGCCCCACGCAGGACTCGTGGAGTGTGGGGGGCTGATCTTCGGTGCAGATGGTGCTTGGGGTTGGGGCTTCTCAATCCCCAGTGCACAACTTCGAGGGTGCCTCAGAAGCTGCGCTGGAAGATACTCGCCACTTTTCCCAGGTAGCCGGTCCCACATCTCTCGTCGCCTCCACGGATCTCAGCTCGGCTGTGGATGTGGATCAGGGTCGGAGAAGTCTGGAAGTCAAGGCTCTGGTCAGGCTCTGCAGTCGGTCCCTTGTAGAACTTCAGCAAAGCAAAGGGTAAGTCTCTTGATGGTGCCTGTTTGCACAGGGTAGCCACTCCTTGGCCACAAGGGAGATTCTTCAGTCTTCTTCTTTCGTCGAATGACGAAGGTCCAGAGTTTCTGTTCAAGTTGCAGGTTCAGGATAATCTAATCTCCTGGGGCCCAGCTACCACTCTTATACTAATCTGGGGGGCTGGGTTGCCTGCTAGGTCACGCCTTATGGGTGGGACCTGGGAGGGGGGTGGTTACACCCCCTTCCCTTTGTCCAGTTTCGCGCCAGGACTGGGGCTGGAGTGCCCCAGCACTGGTTTGAACTGGACTATGCATGGGACACCTTGTGTGCCCCAGGCAGTGTCTCGTTTCTTTCATCCCTCCCTGCCCCAATACACTAAGGCCTGTCTGGGGTGGTGCTCGCACCTCCCAAGGCAGGAAACCTATTGTCTAAGCCGCCCTTGCCGGGATCACTCCCAGCAGCAGGAGGTCAGACTTGTGTCGTGGCAGCAGTATCCATTTTGTGATGCTGGGGCTCTGGTTAACTTTAACCGGGTAAGTAGGTTTCAACATGTCTTCTCCCTCTAGAAGGGAGGGATAATAGCCTCATCACCAGAAATGGGATGGGGGTATTATTCCAAAGTGTTAGACACCTTACACGACATGTTTTGATAAAGCCAAACCATAGTTACCATAACCGTTTAAGATTATAGGGCACTTTAAGAGTATATGGTAGGCTATATCATAGAACAGCTATAAGGACATGGTTCCGAAAGCTGCAGACAGGCTCAGCTCATGCTAGAGCACCATCTCACATGTTACCAAGAACTCTGCCTCCAGGATTGTTAAGGCCTGCCATAGGAGTGGCTGATAGATACACATGTGTCTATATATAAGGTAGGTATAGGAATACTACACCTAAGCAAGGAGTGATTACACGACCTTGCCCCAGCTGAGTGATCAGCCAGTTGTGTCATAATGGAAGGCCAGGCCAGGGGTGGCATAATACATGCTGCAGCCCCTGGTAGGTCTAGGGTACACCTATGCCCTGGGTACCTAAGGTACACTGTACAGGGGCCAATAAGGTGATCCTATCCAAATGGGTTATGCACCTAAAGTACATAGTATTAATTTAGAGAGAGAACAGCAGGGCTGTGGGTCTGATTATCAGGCCCACAGCCACATCTAAGTCGAAAACCAGTAAAGCAAAAAGCAAAAAGTGGGGGTGAACATAGAAAGCAGACCCTACTCTCCTACACCGTCGACATGGAGAACTGAAATGCATGCTACGGAACTTGGGAACTCCTACATGGTTTGTTACACTAAGCTGTGCTGAGTATGCTTGGTATGATTTACTTGAATTTCTTCGAGAGGCAAATTACAATATAAAAAATATTGAATACAAGACACCTGGAGAATTGTGCTCTTTGGATCCTGTCAATGTATGCAGATATTTCAATCATAGATTTGAAGCTATGATGTCTTTCATCTGCAATAAAAAGAATCCTCCACTTGGAGAAGTTGTGGATTTCTTTTGGAGAAAGGAGTATCAAGCAAGAGGAGCTCCTGAGGAAATTTGATTTTCGATCACGATCGCATTGAGCTGCCATTTTGTGCTTTGCTGCCATTTTGTGTTGCCCTCACTCAGGCAGCACGACGAACGAAGTCTTTTCTGCTTTTCCTGCAATATTGTGTCAAAATAGCCTTGTGCCTCTGTTTGCGAAGCTGGTGTTAAAGACTGGCCGAGTACACTAATCCCTGTCTGGTTTTCCTAATACCTGTCTTAACTATCTGTTGGTTCACACTATTCTCTTCTGATCTTATCTTTTCTTCTGGCCTTCGCTGTCCTCCGCTCATATTCTCTTGTTTCACAACTGTCCTCCAAAACACACGAACGTATCTCGCCACCTGCAAACCAGTTACAGACATGTTAATACCTTAACCTGTGGGAGGGATGGCAAACACCGTTGGAGGAGGGGCTTCTTCGAGTTACTCGATATCTTTGTTTTTCAACCTTTTCTATTGGACATGTTCTGTCTTTAACTTTACCTTATTGGTCCTCTATGTATGTTTTAGGTGTGTTCTTGGTTAATGTATATGTTATCTATGTACTATATAAGATTGTGTGCCACGGGGTGAAGTGGCAGTCTCCTGAGAGCATACCATGTGTACATCTAGGACAACTGTACTAGCTGCAGCTAATAAAATCTGATCTTTTACGCCGACAGAGTGTCCCCGTGTCTCTGTTAGCTGAAGCAGGAGAACCCAGGAGATTAAGGCGTACCCTGCGCCGCCAGGCCCAATTGGTTATGGTTCTTCAACTGGCGCCCAATGTGGGGTGGCTTCAGAGGTAGTGGTTCTGCCTGAAGGTCGTGAGGAACCACGCAAGAAAATTCTGAAGGAATCGCGAGCCACGTCAAGCGACCCCTGTATGTCGAAAGTGGTCCGAAGGTCTTTTGCAGCGTGGTTACTCCTTCCTGACGGCTACTGACGACTGCTGCTCTGACTGCCGCCCTGCCTTGGCCCTCTTTTCGATGATGTATGGTAAATCGAGACGATAGACGGGGCCTCTGTTGGTGTAAGAAGACATCTTAGTTTAGTATTGGTGGGTCGCTCCCACATTTGGTTCTTTGGTTCTTTGGTTCTTTGGTTCTTTGGTTCTTTGGTTCTTAGGTTCTTTGGGTCTTTGATTCGGGTATTGCAATAACCAAAGCCGAGGGGTAAGTACACTTGTGCTGTGTTAAGTATTTAACCCCCTTGATGTTTGTGAACAGTCCAGTGAAATAACGATGCCTGGTCTGACTAAGTTTGAGAAACTTTGTTGTTTTGGTTGTAATAGGGATTCCCGGCTAGAGGACTCTTGTCCGATTCCTTCGGTTGGAACTCCCACTTATGAGCTCTATTCTAAACATGGTGTTGGCCCCATTGCCTTTAACGAGGCATGGATCCGATACATGAAGAATGATGGTGTTTTAAAATGGCCAGAAAATTGTAGTTTTGAGCCCGACATACTAGATAATTTGGAAACTATTTTATTTAAAAGAAAAGCCCGGCCGGCAATGTTTGACTCTTTCCGCCTTTGGCGTAAGGAAGCCAAACAGAGAAAAATTAAGCAAGAAAAACGAGATAAGAAAGCACAGAGTATGACAATTATACAGGTTGCTCAGCAACTTAGAGATGATGAAGTTGATAATGCGATGGGAATTTCAGAGAGACAGCATCGTACGGCAATAGATAAATGCTATCCGATGTTGCCAGCTTCCCCTTCTGATAAAAGAAAGGATTTAGAGGAAGATCCCTTGATGTCTCACCTACTAAGATTGCCTCCGCCCTATGTACAAGGTGCTAATGCACCCCCGTTGTTACAGCCTGTTCAGCTGCCAGTTGCGCCTCCGCTTGCTCCGGCTCTTCCACATTTGCCCCCTCAAGTATTGCCGCCTTTGCCAGCTTTGCCTTCGACTCCTTTACCTTCAACTTCTTCGCCTTCCGCTCCTCCGGTAATTACTGATTTCCCTTCCATTAGTTCGCCTAATACCTTGTCCCCTACCCTTATGTCCAATTCTCCGTCTATGCGTAAACGACTCACAGAAACGGTCTCTGGACTTTTATCACCTTTCTTTGAGGCATTAAATGTGTCTCCGGCTTTTTCTCGAAGACAGTCTCGTAGTCAGTTTCCAGCTTCCGAAGAACGAGAAAGGTTGGAATCTCTCGCTCGCAAATGGATTGAGAAGCGTCCTCGGTATAGTGTACACACATTATGCCTACCTTCTCACAGTGGAATGCGCCTACGCAGAGATATGTCTTCAATACTATGTGTGATACTCTTGTTAAAGGTTGGGAGGATATGGATTTGGGTTCGGTTCGGTTCCTCAGGGTCTGTTGGATATTCAGGCTAATTTTGATAAGGGTCTCATTGTGGGTTCTAAGGTTGAGGACACTGTAAAGACACTTGTTTCCTTTAGAACCTTATTTACTTTACAGACTTTTCTTGATTCCGATCCTTCAGTTAGGTTGACACTGAAAAATTATCCAATGAGAGAGGTTCCTCCGGTATGGAGAGAAGAGGTTCTGGCAGCAGGTGCTAATCTAGCTATTCCTGCTCATTTCCAGCGTATATGGGTACATGTCCCCTGGAAAAGATCTCAAGTTTTGGCTCTTAAACAGTCTCTACCGGATCCTCGTAAGAACCCTGCAGGTTATTATAAAGAATTGTCACAGACTGTTGAAGCCTGCATCATGAATTTAGCAGATATTGATATGTTGATGGGGAATGTAGTTCCACAAGCATTATGGGCTAGGATTCGTAAGGAGAATCATGCACAAGAATCAGGTGCTGATTGGGATGCTATAATTGCCGCAGATAGAAACCAAGTGGGTGGTGCGAAGCCTGATGCTTTGATTTCAGAACTCCCTGGTAGGATTATTGCATTAATGAAAATGATGATGCCTGCCTTGAGAGTTAACTGGGATAAACTAGCCGCGTGTAAACAGAAGAAAGATGAGAGTGTCTCCGATTTCTTCACTCGTTTTGAGGAGACATTCATTGATCACAGTGGTCAGGATATGACTACGGAGGGGGGACAGCGATTATTTGTAGATAAGTTCGTATTTAATTTGCTTCCCGAGCTGTCGCATAAGCTGAAAGACTCCGAAAGTTCATGGGCTGTTTCTTCTCCAGCTCAGATATTGGCTACTGCTCAATATTATGAAAATAGAGATAAAGAAGAAAAAGATCAGCAAGAGAAAAAGACTAAAGAATTGAAAACTAAGGTTCTCTTGCAACAGGCTTATCCACTTCGTTATGCTCAGCCCCAGTTTCAACAGCCTCCGCAGTTTCAGAGGGTGTATCAAAAGCCTGAGCCATATATTCCGCGACCTTTGTTAGGTCTTAATCAATGTGCCTATTGTAGAGAGGAAGGTCATTTTAAGAATAGTTGTCCGGTTTTATTGCAGCGTAAAGGGACACTATCTGCTCCACGAGGTCGTACTGGTCTCCAGTCATCAAACAGAGGTAGAGGTCGAGGTATGTTGACCCAAGAACAGCGTTCCCTTCCTCCCTCTAATTCCGTGAACTACTTTGATCAGCAAAATGCTCGGTCTACACAGTATTACAATGAGGATTGTTATGTTGGAGACGGGAATGAAAATCTCTTCATGTTAACTAGGATAGCCATGGACAAAGTAAGGGAGTTGTGCCGATGCCAGTAGATCAGAATGGACCTTATGTTAATGTCACTACAATGGGTATTTCAGAGCCAATCCTTTTAGATACAGGTGCAATGAGAAGTTCTATCATTCATTCAAAACTCCCTGGGGCACCTTTGTCTGGCTTAACGAATGTATCTGTAGGTTTTTCTGGCACCCCAGTTCGTAATCCGGTTTCTTGCCCTTTGCCTATTTCAATTGGCCCTTATGATTTAGAAGTTCCACTTCTCTTAACGAATGGTTGCGGTGAGAATCTATTGGGCTTGGATATATTGAAAAGACTGCATGCCACATTATCTTGTTCTCCTTCTGGTGTATATCTCACTTTAGGACTGACTTCTCCAATGTATTTGTCAAAAGATCAATTTCCACCTGAATTGCTTTCTCTTCCTACAACGCTTTGGGCCACGGGTCCAAATGATGTTGGTTGTCTTGAAATTCCACCTTATGTTGTTACTCTGAAGCCCAATGCTGAATTGCCATGCGTTCCTCAATATAGAATTTCCACTGAAGGTGAAAGAGCGCTTTTGGAAATCATTCATGATTTGATTCAGAAAGATGTGGTTGAGGAAACGAGAAGTAACATATGTAATAGCCCTATTCTTCCTGTTCTTAAACGCACTGATCCTTCTCAGCCTCCTGTTTATCGCTTTGTAATTGATCTTCGGGAGGTAAACAAAATTGTTGTACCACAGTTTCCTGTTGTCCCAGATGTCACTGCGTTGTTGACGATGATACCTTCTACAGCGGTTTAGTTTTCTGTTATCGATCTGAAAAATGCTTTCCCATTGCCGAAGAGAGTAGGGACATTTTTGGCTTCTCTCTTGGAGGCCGAAGCTTCCGGTTCAAGCGCGCACCCAAAGGCGATTGTGAAAGTCCCTCTATTTATAGTCAAGCTCTAAAATGTCATCTTGATGCCTTTTCCTTGCCGTCTGGTGCTGCTCTCATTCAGTACATGGACGATTGTTAATCGCTGCTGATTCAGAGGATATATGTAAGAATGTGACGGTTGCATTGTTGCGACACTTATCCAATCTTAATCATAAGGTTTCACCTTCTAAGCTACAATATGTTCGCCGAGAGGTTACCTACTTGGGTCATCTCTTATCAAAGGAGGGAAGACGATTAACCCCAGAACGTATCCAAGCTATTGCACAAATGTCTGTGCCATCCACACAAAGAGAGGTACGTGCCTTTCTGGGCATTACTTCCTATTGTAGGCAGTGGATCCCTAACTTCTCTCTGTTGGCCAAGCCTTTGTTAGCACTCACCTTGAAAGATACGCCTCAGCCCCTTCCATGGACTGACGAATGTCAGAGGAGTTTTACTGACTTACGTGCTGCTCTGTGTTCTGCTCCTGTACTAGGTGCTCCCGATTACAGTAAGCCTTTTACGCTCTATGTTCACGAAAGAGAAGGTTGTGCGTTGTCAGTCTTAACACAGCGATTTGGAGATAAACAGCGGCCATGTGCCTATTTTTCGGCTATGTTAGATCCAGTAGCTAAAGCATTGCCTAGTTGTCTCAAAGCGACAGCAGCAGCAGCAATTTCTATTCGACAGTCTGCTGGAGTGGTGCTTGATAATACTCTCATTGTTATGGTGCCACATGCAGTGGATACTTTGCTGAACAGAACAAAAACACAGCATCTTATGAGTGCTCGTTTGTCTGGATATGAACTGACGCTTTTGGCTAGTCATGTGCACATCAAACGATGTAATACTTTAAATCCAGCTACTTTGTTGCCTCTTCCAGAAGAGAAAGGTGTTCAGGAACAACATGATTGTTTCTTTCGTACTGAGGAAGAGACAAAGGGTAGAATTGACTTAACAGATACGCCATTAGTGAATCCGGATGGAACGCTATGGGTAGATGGTTCTTGTTTTAAGCTTCCTAATGGAAAGACAACTTCAGCCTATGCTGTTACTACTTTGCATACAATCGTGGAAACAGCACGCATCAGACATAATTCAGCTCAGGCAGCTGAACTGATAGCCTTAACCAGAGCGTGTGTGTTATCCAAACAAAAAAGAGTGAACGTGTACACCGACAGTCAGTATGCTTTTGGTGTGGCGTTCAATTTTGGACGTTTGTGGAAAGAAAGGGGATTCCTTACTTCCCACGGCGCTAAGATACAACATGGTCAGTTTGTGACTGATCTTCTTGAGTCACTTGCTTTGCCTACCCAGATAGCAATCGTGAAGTGTAGCGCACATAAGAAGATTGTTGACGATATTGGTCGCGGGAATGCATTTGCTGATGAGGTAGCGAAAAGACAGCCAGAGATGCTACAAGCCGCATGTATGTTGCAGGCCCTGCAAATTGAGTCAGAGAAAGAGGAATGTATGAGGATACAGTAGAAAGTGTGAAATCAATTCAAGAAGAGGCTACAGAAAAAGAATTGAGGAAGTGGAAAGAAAGTACAGGAATGTTAGATGAGATGGGATGTTGGGTAGAATTATCCGAGCACCAACGTTGGCTGTTACCAGATGCCTATGTACTACCTGTAGTTTCTATGGCCCATGGTCCAGCCCACCTAAGTGCGAAAGGAATATGCAAGCTTCTGGCTCCAGTATGGCAAAACGAAGGAATCCCAAAGTGTGCAGACAATGTAGTGAAACATTGCATTATATGCTTAATGTATAATCCGGGAAAGGGAACCCCAACTCCAGCAGGTCACTTTGCTCCTCCAACCTATCCATTTGAGGTGTTGCAAATCGATTACATTCATATTGAACGATGCAACAATCTCATATATGTTCTAGTGGTGGTATGTGTATTTTCCCAATGGATCGAGGCGTACCCCCTGAAAGATAATACTGCTTTATCTACAGCCAAAGTACTTCTAAAAGAGTTTTTCCCTAGATTTGGTTTGCCGCGCATTGTCTGGAGTGACAATGGGAGCGAATTTGTGGGCCAAGTCATGCAAAAGGTTTGTGCAGGACTTGGTATAAGACAGAAGTTCCATGCGGCAAACCATCCACAGTCAGCGGGTCTAGTGGAATGCTACAATGGTACTTTAAAGCTCAAGCTTGTGAAAGTACAAGCTAGTACAGGCCTTAGTTGGCCCGATGCACTAACTTTGGCTCTTCTATCCACCAGAACGGCTGTGCAGTCTCATTTAGGACTTAGCCCTTATGAGGTCGTTTTTGGACGCCCAGCTAAAATATGGGGAGTCCCTCGCCCTAAAAAGTATTCAGACTTGCCATACCCAATGTTGATTGATTATTTGCACGACCTTACAACTAAATTGCGTGTTCTTCATCAACAGGTTCAGAGCGCTCTGCCAGAGGCCTCCACAGACTCAGGTCATTCCATCCGACCAGGTGACTGGGTTTGTGTGAAGAATTTTCAAAGGACGAAGAACTTGGAGCCTCGCTGGAGAGAACCCCGTCGGGTTCTCCTAACAACTCGTACAGCAGTGAAGGTTGAAGGAAAGAAGAACTGGATTCACGGCGTGCACTGCAAGAAGGTTGCTTTGCCTCTGCCCTTTGATCAGTGGGTCCGCAAGGGTATAAGTGACTCTGAAAACGAGAAGGTTCCACGATTTGTGCCCTTTAGTGATGCACGCTTGAATGGAACACTGTCGGAAAAAGAAAGCGACGACATTCTCCAAGAAGCTGTACCACCACATTTTCGTCTGAACACCACAAATCCACGAACACTGTTTCAGGATCAGACTGTACCTGATAAGGCTCATTACGATTTGAGACCCAGTCTGAAGAAGAAAATTTGAAAATCTCTCTTCTATGTAGTTTCTATCCCGGTTGCAGGGTCACGGTAGGAGTCTCGGTTGTGACCTGAGTAGTGGCAATAGGCCTGCAGGACTTGCAGTGTCATAGGACGGCAGACAATCGTGATCAAGTGATTAAGGAAGATTGCCGTGAGCATCCATTTAGGAGATGGAAACTACATTAGGCGAAAGAGAGAGAAAGAACGGAATGAAAGACAATTATTATAAAATAATATACAGTCGTTGTGGTATAACTTTATGTGTTTTCATACTATTATGTATTCTATTGGCGTGTATATGTTGGATTGTTTACGCTATGCAGCAAAAAGTTGTCCCTTCTTCTATCTCTGTGCCTTCTTATTCTACTATCTCTCCACATCTCTTTCATACACTTCCTCAACATGAACTCGTTAGAAGAATCGAATACTACAATAATTCGTTTATTCAATTATTACACCAACACCAATTAGTAATTAACACAACCGATTGTTGGGTGTGTGGATTAATGCCTCATACCACAGAAAAAGGGATGCCATATTTAGTCCTTCCATTCTCTTATGAAGGTTCTGCTTGGGCTTATTTTGTAATTTTCTCTAACGCCTATCAAAGCCGATTTAAACGACCTGTCAGTTCTTATATTGGTGGTCCAGATTTCAGTCATAGTTCATTGATAAAGGGAATGGTAGCTATGGCTAAAATCATGGAAAATAGTAAAATTGCTGTCGATGAAAGAAAAGCATACGCTAATTGGAACGTCACTCATTATATCACAAGCCTTAGTGATAAGGTTAAACAAGGAAAGTCTCCACCAATTTGGACTGTACCTCATCAAGGCAATTTCTGTTTGCAAATAAATGCCAAACTACTGACCCCGAACAGAGAAAAAGCTTTTGTTCCCATACTTATATCTACTCCTCTCAGAATTCGCCGCCATTAGTGCCATCTCAGGGCACGTATTTCATCTGTCATGATAGAGCCTATACGTGGTTGCCGACTGGTTTTTCTGGAACTTGCTATATAGCTTTTCTTCTTCCCCCTACATACACTGCTTCTTCAAATTTCCATAAAAACAGATATGGCAGAGGAATTATTGATTCCAAAGACACACCAGGTCAAGAGGGAGGAGACTTCCTAAAAGGATTTCTTCCTTTTTGGGGTCCTATGGCAAACAGCAGGAATATGAGACAACTGGTTCGTGTTGTAGAGACTACCATAGACATCACTGTAGGAGCTTTAAGTAATATTACAGCGGAACTACAGGCGGATCGTCTTATGACATTACAGAACCGAGTTGCTTTAGATGTTATTCTTGCAGATCGTGGTGGAGTCTGTAAATTGATCAAATCGAGTTGCTGTATTTATATACCTGATGACGCTCCGACAGTATACCAGGCCATCTCTAAATTACATATAATATCTGAGTCGATTCATCAGAACGAAGGAGATTGGTCGTTATTGGGATGGTTTTGGGGACTACTGTCCAAATGGGGTTGGAAAGTGCTAACATTCCTTGGTATGGTTTTAGCCATCGTTTTCTCTTGTTGTCTTTGTATGCACTGTGGTCCCGCCATCTGCGACCTTTGTGCTACTATGTGCATCCCAAAACCCAAGACAAAAAGAACAGAGAATATTAGAATGATGTTACAGCAACAGCTTGATGACCTCATGGCTATCGACATCGACTCAGATTAACGTGAGTCTGTGTATCTTGCCTGAGTTCTGGCAAAAGGAGGGTCTGAGGAAATTCGATTTTCGATCACGATCGCATTGAGCCGGCATTTTGTGCTCTGCCGCCATTTTGTGTTGCCCTCACTCAGGCAGCACGACGAACGAAGTCTTTTCTGCTTTTCCTGCAATATTGTGTCAAAATAACCTTGTGCCTCTGTTTGCGAAGCTGGTGTTAGAGACTGGCCGAGTACACTAATCCCTGTCTGGTTTTCCTAATCCCTGTCTTAACTATCTGTTGGTTCACACTATTCTCTTCTGATCTTATCTTGTCTTCTGGCCTTCGCTGTCCTCCGCTCGTATTCTCTTGTTTCACAACTGTTCTCCAAAACACACAAACGTATCTCGCCACCTGCAAACCAGTTACAGACATGTTAATACATTAACCTGTGGGAGGGATGGCAAACACAGTTGGAGGAGAGGCTTCTTCGAGTTACTCGATATCTTTGTTTTTCAACCTTTTCTATTGGACATGTTCTGTCTTTAACTTTAATTTATTGGTCCTCTATGTATGTTTTAGGTGTGTTCTTAGTTAATGTATATGTTATCTATGTACTATATAAGATTGTGCACCACGGAGTGAAGTGGCATTCTCCTGAGAACATACCGTGTGTACTTCTAGGACAACTGTACTAGTTGCAGCTAATAAAATCTGATCTTTTACGCCGACAGAGTGTCCCCGTGTCTCTGTTAGCTGAAGCAGGAGAACCCAGGAGATTAAGGCGTACTCTGCGCCGTCAGGCCCAATTGGTTCTGGTTCTTCACTCCTCACATACCTATGTTGTTATGGGTCAAGGACGCCCCCAAATTTGGAACAGATTCAGATGAAACTGTTTGTCTTTCATTGATGATTATGCTACATGTGCTCTTCCAAATAGCAGTGAAGAGAAAAACTTAAAACAACAAGTCTTACGATTTCAAAGCCATAGGTGTGGAAAATACTGTCGACGAAAGTACAAGTCAAAGGATAGTTCTATACCAAATGTCGTTTTGGATTTCCACGTCCTGTATTAGCCACAGGAAGAGTGAACATTTTTATGTCAGCTGTATGACATACCATCACAAGAAAGTCTCCGAAAAACACCTACAACTTAAGAAGTAGCGAAGAATCAAAATACATAAATGACTACAATCCAGTTATTTTATCCATGTGGAACGCTAACATGGATATTCAGTATGTTGCGGACAAATACATTGCTGTTGCTCGATATGTAATGTCTTACATTACTAAATCAGAAAAGACTGAATTGAAAGAAATGTGGGAAGAGATTTCTCACGAGAAGACTCTAAGTAAGAAATTATACAGTTTCAGTTTGAAGATGTTATCGCATCGTGAAATTGGAGCATATGAATGTTCAGATCGGTTATCATCTGCAAGTCTATATTCCAAAAGTAGAAGAATCATTTGGGTGAGTCTAGGTCTTGCAGGAATGCGAAATCGGGTACTGAAATCTGTTCAAGAAATTGAATATTTAGCAGAAAATGACCCTGAAAGTACAGATATTTTGAAAACCAATATGTTGGACACATACTATCCAAAGAGAAGTCATCATCTTGAGAACATGTGTCTCTATGAAGTGCTGCAAAACTACACTTTTAAACGGAATATTACAGAGAACATCAACGATGGAAAATATGGAGTGATTGGTTCTGAAGGATGTCTGGTGAAACAAAGGAAAGGAAATTTAATTAATCACAGAAAACTGAGTTGCGACACTGCTGACAAAAGGGAATTTTACTATTTAGCCCTTTTGCAAATGTTCAAACCATGGCGTTCTGAACTGGAATTACTTGGAGATTTTCCCAGCTGTGAAGATTCATTTAATGCTTGTAAAGATAGCATACAATGCAGTGCTTTCGCAAATTATGTCAAAATGTTGAATGATGAAATTGATCAAGAAGCTATAATTGCTGCTGAGATTGCTAGAGACACTTCTCAAGACAGTCAAAGTTCTGCTGCACTGAGTCAAGATCCACTAGGACAACCAATTGTTGAAAATGAAGCAGTGATTGCAATGAATGAGGTGGAAACAGCAATGTATCAAGCACAAGAAGATGCACTACAGTTAGGAAACTTGGAAGAGCAACTAAATGTTGAACAGAAACAAATATATCAGCAAGTGAAAGAGCAGATTGACCATGGATTACTTCATGAAAAGAGAGTGTGCTCATGTACATCATTTCAACCTATCCGAATGTATGTGAGTGGTCAAGCTGGAACAGGAAAGAGTTTCTTAATTAAAGTAATTACAAGTTATCTGCAAAAAACAACTGAGTCGCATTTGTCTTGTGTTATCACTGCTCCAACTGGGTTGGCAGCACATAACATTAAAGGAATTACTTTACATCGTTTACTAATGCTGCCAGTAGAGCATTAGAACAAATTGGAATACCACAAGCTATCTGGAGAAGCTTGTTGTGAAGTTTCAAGAGTGCTGAAGAAAATGAAACTTCTCATTATTTAAGAGGTGAGCATGGTTTCAAACTTGATGCTTGCCTTTGTGCATTTAAGAATGCAGCAAATTCTTAAAACAGAGTATGACGTGTTATTTGGAGGAAAACACGTCATAGTTTTTGGAGATCTACTGCAACTGACACCGGTAAAAGGACAACCGGTATTTAAAACACTTGCCCATGAAGATACCAGAAAGTCTCTTGGCAGTGTTGGTAATGTGAACATTTGGAGTAATTTTGAATACAAAGAACTGACAACAAATATGCGACTGGCAAATGATGCTGAATATGGAAGTATTCTTCAAGATATAAGAATTGGAATTTTTTCAAAAAAAGGGAAAGAAGCTTTGGAGAGTCTATTACTTTGCAATGACTTTCCAAATGAAAATGCAGTTCCTGCAAAAGTGTACGTGGAAATTGCTAAAAATAAGTCAGTGATTTGCTTAATGTCAACACTGCGTGAGTGTTTAATATTTAACGAAGAATTATTAAAATTGGAAAGTGAAGAAATTGTAAAAATGGAAGCCATCGATAAAATACTACATGAAGGAATCACTATTATTTTGACGGGTAAGTTGAGATCAAAACTGGATTGTTTAGAAAAAAAATATCTAAAACTGCTGGTTTGTAAAAGACACTGTATGTGTGTGTAAACTGTCGGGTAATTTTAAGGCGTAATTTGGATGTAGAGAAAGGTTTAGTTAATGGTGCAATGGGCAAAGTGGTGGATTTTGTGAATTATCAGAAAAAAGAAGGAATTGAATTTTTAAAAATTAAATTTGATCAGATTGATGAAGTTAAAGAAATTGGTCATTGTTCAGTTCGTTTTTTGCTTGTTAAAGATTTATATGTCCGTAGGAAACAATTTCCATTTTCTCTGGCATATGCAGTGACTATTCATAAATCGCCAGGATTACGTGTAGACAGTGCATTGGTGAACATTGGATCTACCGTATTTAAAGAGGGTATGGCATATGTTGCTTTGTCGTGAGCCAGAACATTATCTGGTTTGTTTTTGATTGATTTTGATGAGACAAAGGTTACTGCAGATGCAAACTGTGTAAAAGAGTATAATAGGTTAAGAAGGGTGTATGCTCCAAATTTAGGTCAATATCCTGTATTTGAAAAGCGTATGGTTGGTCGAAAAAGAAGGTTAGAGAATATCTGTTCTGAAGGTATCAAGAAAAGAAAAGAACAAGATAATGTTGTGATTGCAGGTAAAAAGAAATTGGACACTGTTGGAGAGGTTGTTGGTTATCAGTTTGAAAATAGTTCTGGTGTCAACTGCTATGCTAATGTAGTGGTCAATGTTGTTTTTTATCTTGAAGGTTTGCAAGAACAAATCATGGAGAATCGGCAAAAATGATTTTGTTCTCTGTTGCATTCTGTTCATGAAAAATTGACAACAGATAGAAGTAAAATACAATCTGTTTCAGATGTTCGTAATCTTTTGGATGTGTGTTCTGGTTCTACACAATTTACACCAAATATCCAACAAGATGCTCAGGAATTTTTAATGTATATGCTTACCATTTTTGAAAATGAAGGTGTAGAAATAGAAAATATTGTTGGCCTTTCTTACAAATGGGAACATGATTGTGAAAATTGCATGTATACATGTAGCACCAATGTAGACACTGAGAGATTTCTGTATTTAACATTACCAGACTGTAAATCAGTGTTTTACAATAAATTAGTTAAAGGTGCAAATCAAAACATGGAGTGTAATCAATGTAAATCAGAAATGGTATCCACATTATTCTTAACAAAATATGGAAAATACATAATTTTAATGATGCAACGTTGTACAGCTGACGGAAGAAAATTGGATACTTTAATAAAGCAATTTGTAGCAGCACAACTATCAATATCAGGAAGGACTTTTGTAGCAATTGCTATAATTTTTCATGATGGTCCTTCCACCACATCTGGACATTACACTGCCTATCTAAAATGTGACAAAGGCTGGACACTTTGTAATGATGCCCAGTTGGTTTTCAAACAACGTTTGCCTAGTGAATTACCAAATTCCTACCTAATATTTTTAATGCCAAAGTTTTAGGAAGATAATACACTCTCTGAGGAATTTATTATTATAATTTAATAGGACTACCATTGGACAATTTACATAAAGAAGAAGTGCAAAAATACCAGTAGGCCTCAAGGAAAGGTATATTTTTGAATTATGGACTTCTTGGTGGTCATTTATTCGGTGATTATTTTAATGCGGCAACATTTACAGTTTTTATAAATTAAAGTTATAAAATTTTGTAATCTGTAAGTATTTCATATATGTATGATTTGTATTTTCTGGTATTTTACTGACAATAGTATGTTGTTTTTTTTAAACAATCTTTCTGATTGTTTTTTTTTTGCCCGCTGTTAAGTGATGAGTACGATTGAAATCACTATTTCTAGTGAAATTCAATATATTCTGAGAACAGCAAAAAAGGCAAACAAATTACTTTGTGGAAATTATGTTGTGTTGTAAAAAATTTATTATTACATGTTATAATTTTTTTTTCTTTTCTTTCACAGATCCAAATTTTAAAATATGCAATTTTTAAGAATTTAGATTTGAATGAAAATGTGTACCATTTTTTATTCCTATTACTGTGAAGGTAAGTTTAACTAAGTCTCAATATCCAGAATGAGAAGGTCTGCAAGAAGCTACAAAGTGCAAACATATTTCTAAAAACACTCTGTTTATACCTATGTAGTTTTGAAATCTGATCATAATCAGATATCATGTGACCTGCAAAAAAAGAGATTTGAGGGGTTCATATTATTTCCTATTTTAGCTATTGAAGGACCGCAATTATTTCAATCATTCTTCTTTGAACATCTTTGCAGACAAAACTCTGTGCTTACTTTTATCATTCGCAAGGAATTTTAAAAACGGAAATATGTCACTTTTTGTAACATAGTTATTGTGTAAGATACTGTTTCATATTTACAAAGAGAGGAAAAGGCACTCTGTGCACTTTTTATACTCCATGTAAATACAATCTCATCATGCACACCACTTTGTGTTGAAAGGGTGTTCTATAAGTGTTGTTGTGCATGATTGCACTGAATACTCATAGAACAAGACACATGTCTAGAGTTATCAGAAATCAGAAATCTCGATATGTGTGTGAATGGTGAACCATTCTAAAATTGGTGTAGGAAAGCACAACAAGGAGAATTGTTTTCATTTCTCCACATTTTTATATCTTCAATGCATGCTGAAATGTTCAGCATACATTGATGGAGAAAAATGCATTTTCTCATTGTTTTTGTGCAGGAAGGTGTGTCTTCCTGCAGAAAAACAAACAGCACATGACACAGATATCCTTGCACTACGGTGCAAGGGTGCCTGTGTCACCACATGGCTGCAGTTTAAGCAGCCGTACAGACAGAAGCATAGATTTGCAACATATTTATGTACATATGTTGCATCCCTGTGCTTCGGAAGTACTACAGCACACTGCAGTTAAAGAGGTTACTGTGTGATGCTGCAGCACTTCCTCATACTTCTGCACTTATACATTCACCATACGCTACTAATGCATTCATTCAGTCAATTACGTACTACACATACATTCATCTAAACTAACACTAACAAAGAAATTTAGTTCTTTTTTTAAACCAGGAAAGTTAGTTCTTACAAGAACTTTTTTTTTCTTCTTTCTTCTTTTATAATTTTTTTTGGGTTTTCTGAACAATTTTTAATTTTGGGGGGTTTTTCTGAACCCCCCCCCCCAAAAAAAAAACCAGGAGAAACCAAACAATGAACTTCAGTGAACAATAAAAAAACAAAAAAACTAGCAAATGTGACTTTCTTGCCGGCGGCAGATCAGATCGATCGATTGCTCACCATAGCACAAAGTCGCATTGCACTTAGTGCAGAGCACTTTTAAAAATTGAAATTGAGGACGGATGTCCAAGGTTTGGGCTGATAGATGCACTCTTGATGTGCTCGGCTGTGATGAGGTGGATGGCGCAGGAGCAGGAGTGTTTCTCATCCGTCGGCACTCTTCTCGTGCAAGATTGTTTGGATGAAGGGTCCTCATGTGCTTCATCATACTTGCCGTGCCGTATGAGTATTTCTTGTTAGGATCCCCTCTCGATAGGACTCTTTTGCAAATCTTGCATGTGACCAAGGTGGCATTGGTCTTATTCTGCCCCTCGGGAAAAGTAAAAACTTTACACACCACTGAAGAAAAACTTTCTTTGGGTGGTGCCTCCGGCAAAAATTCATCCTCAGAAGTATGAGGTGATGCAGGTGATGCCTGCTGTCCTGAAGCCATTCTTTGTTGAAAAAAGTTAGAGCTAAGTGCAAACTTAGTCTAAAAAATATTCTTCTCTCCAAAGAGATGGTGCTCCAAAGAAGGTCAAAGAAGAATGATTGAAATGGGTGGGGTCTTTCAATAGTTAGAAGAGGAAGTGTAATGAACCAATCAAATCTCTTTTTTTGCAGGTCACATGGGATCCGCGCACCCTGCGCGTACGCAGCACGGACCCAGCGCGCATCCGCGAAATTGAATAAAAAAAGATTAGAGGATTAGATGTAAAAATATATTAGTTTTAAGACTAGTTTAGCGTTTGTCTTCAATTAATATTCACATGAAATACATACATATGTTTTTTTAAATGTTAAATACTTCGCGGGATCCGCGCACCCACCGCGTCATAGACGCAGATGACGCATCGCGGAAGCGCGTAAACGTCGTGTTACGTACATCGAACGTGTCACGTATAGGCTGGGAGTCGCGTACCGGTCGCATTGGAATCGCGCAGTAACCACATACCCGATGCATACCATGCGCAGATACTATCGCGTAGGGATCAAGAACGGTGCACATTGGGTGCGAGGATCCAAAAAACATTGAAAAAAATATATAAAATAAAGTTTTGAACATATAGTTAAAAAAATATTTTGAAAAATATAAACAAATATGTTTGAAAAACATATTAAGTTCAAATAATATTTTTTAATTTTTAAAAGAATTAATTGAAAAAATAAGTTTAAAAAATGGTGATAAAAAAGTATTTTAAAAAAAAAGATAATTAATGAAATTGACACACTGAATTTGAAAAATATAGAAATCCAATCAAAATCATGAAACATGATATCTTCAGAGATAAATGATAGATAGGAATTAGCATTTAAAAAACCTTTGAAATTCACTGAAAAAAACATAGGTTTCATGCACGTTATAGTTTGGAAATGGCATTTAAAAAACCTTTGAAATTCACTGAAGAAACCAAAGGTTTCAGGGGCGTTATAGTTAGGAATCGGCATTTAAAAAAACGTAGAAATTCACTGAAAAAAACCATAGGTTTCAGGGGCGTTATAGTTAGCTGGACTTTTCACTCGTACAAAACCCTAGAAATTCCCCTGTTATAGTTAGTTCAGCTAACTATAACTCGCGCCCCCGCAATGCACTGCTGATGACGTCACATATTACATCACTCATGACATGGTCAGTGACATCACTGATGACATCACTGATGACATCTCAAATGACATCACTGATGACGTCATCCATGTGATAAATTAGTGCATCTTCTCACACCCTAATATAACCTTTGATACACCGACTCAAAATTTCAGACGGCCATTCTCAAAACCATAGATACTCCAATACCAATAACTACATACCTACTCATTGACTCTTAGGTCTACATACACCTCCACTCACTCACCTGTACAGTCACTCATACTTACAGTCACTCTGTACAGGACTATCATATGCATTTATACACCTATATAGACTCTCACACACCGCCATTCATCCATTGAGGTACTGACACACCTAGTCAGTTGTGCAAACAATTAAACACAGTCTAATTTACTCACCTATACAGTTAAACACACTCAAGTTCACTTACTCATAAAAATACTAACAAATTCTGACACTCTTATACAATTACTAATACAAGCACACACTCATCCATACAGGCAGTCTCACAATCACACACTCTCACATATACCCACTTATATACTCTTACACACATATATACTGCATTTCACATATGTAGTTACTGACACATGTACAACTGAGATATACATTCAATCACTAACACACTCATACATACACTCACCCAACCATACAGTCCATCACAGTTGCACTCTTAAAACCATGCACCATAGAATCACCCACTCACACATCTATGCACAGAGTCACACACACCCTACCCACACAAACACTCAGGCACCCGCACAGATACTCAGACAACCAATCAATAACCCATACAGACACTCATATAAATATTCACAAAACCATGCAGCCACTTATACACCAACACACAGACACATACAGACATTCACACAGTTTAGTCACTAGTCTGCAGTAAGATACATTTAAAGACTCACTTATAGAGTCAGTTATGCACCTAGAAAATCACCCATTCACACACTTATACACCCACTCATTCTTCCATAGGCCTTTCACTAAATATATAAAACATATTTAAACTTTTAAGAAAAACACACATTCACTGGATGACGTCATCAGTAATGTCATCAGTGATGTCATTTGAGATGTCATCAGTGATGTCATCAGTGATGTCACTGACCATGTCATGAGTGATGCAATATGTGACGTCATCAGCAGTGCATTGCGGGGGTGCGAGTTATAGTTAGCTGAACTAACTATAACAGGGGAATTTCTAGGGTTTTGTACGAGTGAAAAGTCCAGCTAACTATAACGCCCCTGAAACCTATGGTTTTTTCAGTGAATATATATATATATATATAGATATATATAGAGATATTTTAGTTTTATATAGGGTGAACTATACCCCAAGGAATCAGAGCACTTCACTTGAGCACCATGTGCGCTGCAGACGGACACATTCATTTTTTTGGTAGGCTCAGGGAGAATAAGTGATTTGCCCAGAATCATAGCATGTTGAGCGTCTCTGCCGAGGCTCGAACCGGATACCCAGCTCCGAGGTTGACCGGTCTAGCCTTTAGGCCACATCCTCTACTCTTTTGATTTTCAATTTTACTACACTTTTCCAGAGAAGGTGTCTAAAAATAAATAAATAAACTAAAATGTTGGACATGTTCCTGGAGCAATCAACAAATCATCTTCAAATTATCATGAACAAGTCTTTTTAATTAGAAAACTATGAAGCTAGTCAAGTAATCCAACAGTAATTTTCAAATAATCCTAAAACCATCAGCAGCAATGCATCTTGTGAAGTAATCAGGTACTCAGTTTCAAGTCATCCTCAAATCATCAGGAAAAGTCACACTTTGTGAAGTCATCAGATAATCATTTTCAAGTCATCCTAAAATCATCGGGCTCAAGTTTCTAAACTCTGCTGATGACTTTAAAAGGTTGATGATGTCTGATGATGTGAAAATGACTTCTAATGTAGTTGGATGATCATTCAAAGACTCCGGGATGGCTTCTAAAGTCATCCTGTTTGACCTGGGACTGTGGGATGGTAGGCAGAAAACAAGGCTACATCAGTTCACAGTCAGGTCTTTGGCCAACTGGATTTAAGTGTGCATGTCTTCTTTCATTACTGTACCGATGGTCACCTGGGCTTGCAGGCCCCAGGGCACTTCAAAGGGAGCACGGGTGGGATGCTAAGTTCATACCCCAAAGGGCCCAGCTCCAACATAGCAGTTCCACTACCTCACATTCACCAGGCCCACTCCATTCTGGAGAAGGTGCCAGTTTCACCTGCACCACGGCCCCCGCCAACAGGGGCTGCAACAGCAGAAGGAAGTGGTTGTTCAGAAACAGCAGCTGCTTCTTCCGCACTGCAGCCGGAGTGTGAGAAGTTGGCCTGATGTATGATGTCACTAGTTCTAGTGTACACCTTATATCAGTCCAAATACCCTTATGGTGATTGGTTGTAAAGTCAACCTTATAGACCAGCTATCCTAGTGGTAGCATGGACAAGAGCAGTCTTAGGCTAAACTCTGAATGGCATGTGAAGCCAGCTGTGATACCATATATAATCCCTTGAATACCAAATGAAAGGACACCACAACAGATATATATATAAAATAAAGTGTATTTATTCTAAGCAAACCCTCAGCACTCTTTATGAGATTAGAGGTAAGTACAACACAGTCTTATTTATGCATACATTAAGTCACACAGGTAAGTAATACAGTTAGGCCCTAGGGGCCACGCAAACCATATACTAAGTAAGTGGTATAAGAACCACTGTCACGGAAATAGAATAGGCCTAGGCCTAGGGAATCGCTGGGGCTACACTACACTAGCGTTAGTTAGGAAGTGGGAGGCCCACGGGATTCGTGTGCAGAGTGGAAACACTCACGCGTAATGCGTAAAAGTCAATAGCAATAGTACAGTTTAGAAAACGGTAGATTTAGGACACTTCCGGAGTAGCTAGGAAGTTGAGACTTGAAAACTAGACACTAGGATAGTCACTATCCTGATGAGCACCGGAGTACCCAAGTTACCTAGCCCACAGGCTGCGGGTGCATAGGGGTGAAGATGCGTCGTTTTCGTCGTCGACTCCTATGGATGCCTGAAGAAAGATGCTGACAGGCAGTCAGTGAAGAGTGTCCGGTGGATCCCAAGGCTGGGATCAAGAAGAAAGGAAACCTGCAAGCAGAAGGGACAGAGTCAAGGTCACTAGCCAGTGACCACGTGGAACCAGGAAGGAACCAGGCGATGTCGTGAAGATTGCAGGTGAAGGTGAAGCTTATCGCTGCAGCCAGGAGGACCAGGAAGCGTCGAGGACGACCAGGACCAGGAGGCGAGCTGTCCCACGAAGGCTCTTGCTGTCGGCGGCGTCGAAGTTGGACTAGGACTCACCAAGCCTTGGCAAGCGGAACCCACGAAGAACAAAGGACTTGCTTCTG
Organism: Triturus cristatus; assembly: GCF_964204655.1. Lineage (NCBI taxonomy): Eukaryota > Metazoa > Chordata > Amphibia > Caudata > Salamandridae > Triturus > Triturus cristatus. The sequence continues at coordinate 1,321,537,520 of NC_140590.1, forward strand.
GTGCAGAACAGGAAGGTCTGGGGTGCTTCTTCTTTGCAGAGAAGTGGGAGCCAGTCTGGAGGAGCCAAACCAGCGCAGAAGATTTCAGGGTGCGTCGTCACAGAGGCCACTAGCCAGCGGGCAAGCAACCGGACAGACGCGGCAAGCAGGAAAATGCTGAAGGGCCCCACGCAGGACTCGTGGAGTGTGGGGGGCTGATCTTCGGTGCAGATGGTGCTTGGGGTTGGGGCTTCTCAATCCCCGGTGCACAACTTCGAGGGTACCTCAGAAGCTGCGCTGTAAGTTACTAGCCACTTTTTCCAGGTAGCCGGTCCCACGTCGCTCGTCGCCTCCACGGATCTCAGCTCTGCTGCAGATGTGGATGAGGGTCGGAGAAGTCTGGAAGTCAAGGCTCTGGTCGGGCTCTGCAGTCGGTTCCTCGTAGAACGGTCGCAAAGCAAAGGGTAGTCTCTTGATGGTGCCTGTTTGCACAGGGTAGCCACTCCTTGGCTACAAGGGAGATTCTTCAGTCTTCTTCTTTCGTCGAATGTCGAAGGTCCAGAGTTTCTGTTCAGTTTTGCAGGTTCAGGATAATCTAAAGTCTTGAGGCCCAACTCCCACTCTTATACTAATCTGGGGGGCTGGGATACCTGCTAGGTCACGCCTTATGGGTGGGACCTGGGAGGGGGTGGTTACACCCACTTCCCTTTGTCCAGTTTCGTGCCAGAGCTGGGGCTGGAGTGCCCCAGCGCCGGTTTGAACTGGACTATGCAAGGAACACCTTGTGTGCCCCAGGCATGTCTCATTCCTTTCAGCCCACCCTGCCCTAATACACTAAAGGCTGTCTGGGGAGGTGCTGGCACCTCCCCAAGCAGGAAACCTATTGTCCAGGCCTCCCTGGCTGGGATCACTCCCAGCAGCAGGAGGTCAGACTTGTGTCTGTGGCAGCAGCATCCATTTTGTGATGCTGAGGCTTTGGTTAGAGATAAACAGCAAAGTAGGATTTTAACATGTCTCTCCCTCTAGAAGGGAGGAATAATATCCTCATCACCAGAAATGGTATGGGGGTATTATTCCAAAGTGTTAGACACCTTACACGACATGTTTTGATAAAGCCAAACCATCGTTACCATAACCGCTTAAGATTATAAGGCACTTTAAGAGTATATGGTAGGCTATATCATAGAACAGCTATAAGGACATGGTTCCGAAAGCTGCAGACAGGCTCAGCTCATGCTAGAGCACCATCTCACATGTTACCAAGCACTCTGCCTCCAGGATTGTTAAGGCCTGCCATAGGAGTGACTGATAGGTACACATGTGTCTATATATAAGGGTAGATATAGGCATATTATATCTAAGCAAGGGGTGATTACACAACCTTGCCCCAGCTGAGTGATCAGCCAGTTGTGTCTGATTGGAAGGCCAGACCAGGGGTGGCATAATACATGCTGCAGCCCCTGGGAGGCCTAGGGTACACCTATGCCCTGGGTACCTAGGGTACACTGTACAGGGTCCAATAAGGTGATCCTTACCAATTGGTTATGTACCTAGGGTACATGGAGTCCATTTTAAAGAGAGAGCAGACAGCCTGAGACCCTGAATGGCAGGATCTCAGGCCAACTAAGTCGAAAAACCAGCTAGACACTAGGCAAAAAAAAGTTGGGGGTAACCATAGTCAGATATCTACCTTCCTACACAACCCCCCCCCCAAACGAAAGGAGATAAGGCTGGCCTTGACAAGGTAAGCCTCTATTGCCTAAGTGGCCATATAAGGAAGAACCAGCACTGGCATGGTTACCCCCTGTCTCATGGTCCACTAAGCAATCCCTCATCCTAAAGATATCATAGGGTCTCCACCATAGGGAATCTCTACCTTTGGTGTGTCTTTGCAAAGAAAAAGGCTGGTGTTGAGATGGAGTACTGAAGTGAGTGTCCTCAGAGTGAGGCCTCAGCTTCCTCCAATCATCCTCCACCATGGATGCCTTTCTTTCTCTAACTGAGTTGCACTGTGCTCTCAGGGTCAGCCTCTGGCTACCTAAAGCTGGAGGCTGGGTCCCTTTTGTGGGCTTACTGGAGGGACAGGTCAGGTTTGGGGCCCTAAGGTCCCAGGTTTGCCTGTGCCCACCATAATCCCTCCGGGGGAGGTCCCTAACTACCTGTAAAGGGGATCCCTCAGGAATGTTTTTACCCATCACCTGGCTAGGGCTACTAGCCAGGCAATCCTCATTCTTTTGATGGGGGGGTTCTTGTGGACAGGGGCCCTCTTGGGGTCCACTGGCCTCCCTGACCTCTGCAGCCCTGGGCTGACTGAGGCAGGGTAGAGAGAGGCAGGCTACCTGCACCAGACTGGGTCCCACCTTGGAAGGGGCCATTGACATCAGAGGCTCTGCCAGGCCAGGCCTGGCTACCTCTGGGGCAGTTCCTTCACAAGGGGTGAGGTCAGATCCCTGAGGAGGCTGACCTTTTCCTAATGTCTGGGGAGAGGGAGACTTTTCTTCCTCCCCACTACTCTCTGTTTGTGTGGAGTGATCCATAGTTTCAGGCTTCACTACACCTATGTCAGTCTGAGTATAGGCTGAGACCATTACAGCCTTGCCAACCTTTTCAGGGAGGCACTCAGTTTGGGTTTGAGCTGTGACTGTCACAGCTCTGCCAGTCTCTACAGGGAAGTCTGTCTTTGCCTGGGCTGTGGCTACCACTGCCCTTCCAACCTTTTCAGGGAGGAAATCTACTTGGACAGGGGTTGTGGCTGGCACAACCCCACTACCCTTTTGTGAAAGGCCTACCATTTTGGAATGGGTGTCTTGTTCAACTCCAGCCCAAGCTGAGAGTTCTAAGTCATTCCCCAGTAAGCAGTCCACAGGCAAGGTTGGAGACACTGCCACCCTTTTAGGGCCAGTGACACCTCCCCAGCTGAGACATACCTCTGCCATGGGATGACTGTTCTGGTTGCCATCAATGTTAGTTACCTGGTATGAGAAACCAGGCAAAAGCTGCTCAGAGGGAACTAGCCTATGGGCCACCATAGTGATGCTAGCTCCAGTGTCTCTGTAGGCCTCAGCTTTTCTACCATTGATGTAGGGTTCCTGTCTGTACCTACCCAAAGTGTTGGGACAGGCAGTGAAGTTGGAAAACCCCATGCCACCATCACAGACAAGAGTAGCTGCTGTAGGGGAATTGGCTAAGCCAGGATCCCCCTGTGTTCCCCAAGAAAACCCAACCAAATTTTTGGGGGCACTCCCACCACCTGGGGGATTACTGCTGACAGTAATAGGTGGTGGGACAGGAGTAGTTGGAGGAACAGTTTTGTTTTTAGCCTGTGGACAACTGCTGTCAGTTTTCCAATGCCCAGGAGTTTTACACACATGGCAGTAAGGCTTTTTTACTGTGGTAGAGGAGGGAGCTTGGGACCCACCACCCTGTGTGGAGTTTTGGGGCCCTGAGGAAGATTTCTCTTTTGCTTTATCCCCACCCTTCTCTTGAGGCTTGGTGGTATCTTTCTTTTGGTCACCACCCTGATTTTTAGGCCTAATCCTGGTCCTGACCCATTTATCTGCCCTCTTTCCCAATTCTTGGGGAGAGGTCAAATCTGAGTCTACCAGGTGTTGATGGAGAATCTGGTTCTGACAATTACTAAGGATCTGCTCCCTCATAATCAAGTTGTACAATCCTGAATAGTCCTGCACCTTGCTGCCATTTAACCAACCTTCCAAAGCCTTAGTGGCACAATCCACAAAATCAGACCAGTCCTGTGTCTGTGTCTTCCGGGTGTCTCTGAACAACAACCTATATTGCTCAGTGGTTAAGCCAAACCCATCTATCAGAGCACTCTTCAGGACTTTGTAATTGTTTGCATCCTCATCACTGACTGTGAGGAGCTTGTCTCTGCCTTTGTCAGAAAAGGAGAGCCACAAGATAGCTGCCCACTGACTTTGGGGAACCTGCTGTACTTTGCAGGCCCTCTCCAAAGCAGTCATCCACTTGTGGATGTCATCCCCATTCTGATATGGGGGGACTATCTTGCTTAGGTTTCTATGGTCATAAGACCTATCCCTATCTCTAGGAATGTTGCTGCCACCAGTGGGTTCTAACCCACTTAACTTTTGTTCTCTAGCCAGAGCAAGCTTCTCTTTGGCAAGGGCAAGTTCTTCCCTCTGAATCCTCAGATTAGCTTCCCTCATTCTGGCTTCATGCTCCTTTCTCTCAGGTGAAGTCATTCCCCTGTGAGAGGAAGCATTAGAGATGCTAGAGACATGGGAGTGGATGGATTCCCTTGAAGGGGATCTGTCTCTCCTGCTTCTCTGGTTAAGCCTACTTGGGGGTCTATATGGGGGGACCCCATGCAAACTCCCATGTAAACTTAGGTTAGCCTGGCTAAGTCTTCCTACTTGGCCCTGGCTGTCTACCTCTCCATCTGAAGTCCCATCTGACTCATCTGTGGTGGGTAGACCCTTATCTACAGCTATGGCACCATCCCTGGCAGCTCTTTCAGCATCATAGGCCTCCAGAAGCTCCACTAGCTGTCTAAGGGTAGGGTTTGAACCCTGTTTTATTCCTCTGGAGGTACACACATGTCTCATCTCCTGGAATGTTAAGGTATCATATCTAGAGGGGGTCTTTTGCAGACCTGATCCTCCTGAGAGAGCATCTACTTGATCTCCTCTCAGAGACATGATCTAGTGAGGGTGTGGTGTGTGCACCTACCTACACTAGTTGTATCTACTAAACCTCTCTAGTAGTTGTAGTCAGGGTGTGTTACTCCCTTCAACCTACAACTACAAAGTCCAGTAGGACTTAAGTATAATAATCTATGTTATATGTACCTAGACAATATCTGTGTGATCTTTCAATTTAGTATCTCAAGATTACAATGGTATTACAACAGCAAGCTCAGATCCCAACCGCTGCTCACCAATGTGAGAAGTTGGCCTGATGTATGATGTCACTAGTTCTAGTGTACACCTTATATCAGTCCAAATACCCTTATGGTGATTGGTTGTAAAGTCAACCTCATAGACCAGCTATCCTAGTGGTAGCATGGACAAGAGCAGTCTTAGGCTAAACTCTGAATGGCATGTGAAGCCAGCTGTGATACCATATATTATCCCTTGAATACCAAATGAAAGGACACCACAACAGATATATATATAAAATAAAGTGTATTTATTCTAAGCAAACCCTCAGCACTCTTTATGAGATTAGAGGTAAGTACAACACAGTCTTATTTATGCATACATTAAGTCACACAGGTAAGTAATACAGTTAGGCCCTAGGGGCCACGCAAACCATATACTAAGTAAGTGGTATAAGAACCACTGTCACAGAAATAGAATAGGCCTAGGCCTAGGGAATCGCTGGGGCTACACTACACTAGCGTTAGTTAGGAAGTGGGAGGCCCACGGGATTCGTGTGCAGAGTGGAAACACTCACGCGTAATGCGTAAAAGTCAATAGCAATAGTACAGTTTAGAAAACGGTAGATTTAGGACACTTCCGGAGTAGCTAGGAAGTTGAGACTTGAAAACTAGACACTAGGATAGTCACTATCCTGATGAGCACCGGAGTACCCAAGTTACCTAGCCCACAGGCTGCGGGTGCATAGGGGTGAAGATGCGTCGTTTTCGTCGTCGACTCCTATGGATGCCTGAAGAAAGATGCTGACAGGCAGTCAGTGAAGAGTGTCCGGTGGATCCCAAGGCTGGGATCAAGAAGAAAGGAAACCTGCAAGCAGAAGGGACAGAGTCAAGGTCACTAGCCAGTGACCACGTGGAACCAGGAAGGAACCAGGCGATGTCGTGAAGATTGCAGGTGAAGGTGAAGCTTGTCGCTGCAGCCAGGAGGACCAGGAAGCGTCGAGGACGACCAGGACCAGGAGGCGAGCTGTCCCACGAAGGCTCTTGCTGTCGGCGGCGTCGAAGTTGGACTAGGACTCACCAAGCCTTGGCAAGCGGAACCCACGAAGAACGAAGGACTTGCTTCTGGTGCAGACCAGGAAGGTCTGGGGTGCTTCTTCTTTGCAGAGAAGCGGGAGCCAGTCTGGAGGAGCCAAACGATGGCAGAAGATTTCAGGGTGCGTCGTCACAGAGGCCACTAGCCAGCGGGCAAGCAACCGGACAGACGCGGCAAGCAGGAAAATGCTGAAGGGCCCCACGCAGGACTCGTGGAGTGTGGGGGGCTGATCTTCGGTGCAGATGGTGCTTGGGGTTATGCCTTCTCAATCCCCGGTGCACAACTTCGAGGGTACCTCAGAAGCTGCGCTGTAAGTTACTAGCCACTTTTTCCAGGTAGCCGGTCCCACGTCGCTCGTCGCCTCCACGGATCTCAGCTCTGCTGCAGATGTGGATGAGGGTCGGAGAAGTCTGGAAGTCAAGGCTCTGGTCGGGCTCTGCAGTCGGTTCCTCGTAGAACGGTCGCAAAGCAAAGGGTAGTCTCTTGATGGTGCCTGTTTGCACAGGGTAGCCACTCCTTGGCTACAAGGGAGATTCTTCAGTCTTCTTCTTTCGTCGAATGTCGAAGGTCCAGAGTTTCTGTTCAGTTTTGCAGGTTCAGGATAATCTAAAGTCTTGAGGCCCAACTCCCACTCTTATACTAATCTGGGGGGCTGGGGGGCTGGGATACCTGCTAGGTCACGCCTTATGGGTGGGACCTGGGAGGGGGTGGTTACACCCACTTCCCTTTGTCCAGTTTCGCGCCAGAGCTGGGGCTGGAGTGCCCCAGCGCCGGTTTGAACTGGACTATGCAAGGAACACCTTGTGTGCCCCAGGCATGTCTCATTCCTTTCAGCCCACCCTGCCCTAATACACTAAAGGCTGTCTGGGGAGGTGCTGGCACCTCCCCAAGCAGGAAACCTATTGTCCAGGCCTCCCTGGCTGGGATCACTCCCAGCAGCAGGAGGTCAGACTTGTGTCTGTGGCAGCAGCATCCATTTTGTGATGCTGAGGCTTTGGTTAGAGATAAACAGCAAAGTAGGATTTTAACATGTCTCTCCCTCTAGAAGGGAGGAATAATATCCTCATCACCAGAAATGGTATGGGGGTATTATTCCAAAGTGTTAGACACCTTACACGACATGTTTTGATAAAGCCAAACCATCGTTACCATAACCGCTTAAGATTATAAGGCACGTGAGGAGCCTAGCGCGCAACCAAGATGGCCGCGTAGGTGCGAGGCTCCCGAGGACCTCCGCGACCTCCTGAATTAATCCTGGCGATATCCTGTCCTTGTTGAGGGGACTGTGTTGGGGAACCGGAGCTGAGGCGCCACCCGTTTTTTGGGCTTGAATCGGACCCCGGACGCCGGTGGGAGCATCGATCGAAGGTTGCGGCCTTCTCCTCGCCGGCCCCCCGGATTGGAGTAGTGGGGCGATCCGGGGACAAAGTGAATAACAGCGGCGAGCGGGGCTGGGCGACTGGCGTACCCCGCACTTTCACTTTCGCTTTTGCGCCCTCCTAGCTCTCAAGCGGGGTCGGACTGCGGAGCGGGGTGCGGTGGTGTGGCCTTGTCCAGGAGCCCGGCTGACCCGCCGGCGGTGGGTTGACCCGCGGTTCGGTGGTCGCCCCTGCCCCCCCCCTGGCACCCGTGACTTGGTATAGCGGCCCGTTTGGGGAGCTTGGCACGACGGTGGAAGAGCCAGCATGTCCACCAAACAAGATGGCGACCGGTCGAAGGTAAAGACGACCCGCCGTGGCACGGCGCACCAGGCCAACAGTATGGACCGCTACACGCTCCAGAAGGGTTCTCCGGAGACATCGCGTGCATCCCCGGTGGGCCCGACGGAGGCATCCGCTCATCCGGTGGATCTGACCCTCCGGGACGTCATGGGCGCCATCGCAGAGATGAAGGCCTCGGTGGACCAGCGTTTCGACACCTTAGCGCAAAAAATAGACTCGGTCCTGGTGGATGTGAGCCTTGTGAGGGCAGACTTGTCCAAAACAAACGACCGAGTCGACTCCCTGGCCCACACCACAACGAGCCTCACGACAGACGTGGTGGCCCTCCAGAAGGAGGTGCGCCGGCTTGGCCAGGCGAGCGCCCTGATGGACCGGCGACTGGAGGACTCCGAGGGTCGGGCCCGGAGGAATAATGTCCGTATTGTGGGGGTGCCGGAGGGACGAGAGGCGGAGGCGGCGGATCTTTTCGTGGAAGAGTTGATCCTGACCCATCTCCAGCCCCGGGGGCTGAGTAAGCTTTTTGCGGTGGAGCGTGCTCACCGGGTCCCCGGGGGCAGACCTAAGACTGGTGCCCCGCCGCGGCCTCTCATTGCCCGGATTTTTAATTTTCGGGACAGAGATGCTATCCTCCAGACCTCCAGACAACAGGGACCGGTCAAGCTTGACAACATGGAGGTACATTTCTACCCAGACTTTACTCCGGCGGTTCAGAAGCAGCGACAGAGCTTTCTTGGTGTTAAACGTCGCCTAAGGGACCTGAACCTCAAGTACTCAATGCTCTTTCCAGCTAAGCTGAGGGTAGAGGTGGATGGTCGCACGCACTTCTTCGACCGGCCCGAGGCGGCTGGGGACTGGCTGGACACTCTGCCTGGAGATCGGGGCCGGGGGGGCGGGGGGGGGCGCGGCTGGCGAGGAGGGCCCGCCGGATCAGAATTGAGGGGTGACTGAATAGGCCTTGCTCTGGACGTTGTTCCTTCACCATTTATTGATTGTGTATGTTCCCCTCCTATGGAGGTCGTGTGGGGTCTGTTGGGGGCTTCCCTCCTCCTCTGGGGGACTAGTTAGTATTTTAGCTATGGGGCGACAGGCACACTGCACTTTGGGGGGGCTGTCTGGGCTCATGCAGGGGTGCAGGGAGGGGGGAGTTTTGTTGGGACCGGGGGGTGGGGGGGGTGTGTTGTTTGTTAGCACCGCAGGGCAAACCCGCTACTATGTTGTTGTTTTTAGGATGCTCGATGGGGGACGACCGATTGTTTCGACGTATGATGGGGGGTAGGGATTTGACTGTGTTGTCATGGAATGTTAACGGCCTGGGGGATAGGATTAAGCGTGGTGTGGTCCTGCAATACTTAAAACGTATTTCACCAGATGTTGTCTTCCTGCAGGAGACGCACCTTATAGGTAACTCCTTTCATGCAATGAACCGGCGGGGATATCGTTTGGCGGCCCATTCCGGCTTCACCTCGGGCTCGCGGGGGGTGGGTATTATGATCAAGAACTCGCTCCCGTTGGAGATTGATGAGGTGCGCCATGATGAGAGGGGACGCTACACGGTTCTGGTGGGACGAATGGAGGGTAGAGTGTTTATCTTTATATCAGTGTACGTCCCGCCTGGGTTACAAGCCACCACATTTGCGGACCTGGGGCGCCTCCTTCTGGACCTTCCGAGTGGCCTGCTGGTGGCTGGAGGGGATTTTAATGCGGTAGCCTCTGGGTCTATGGATCGCCATCCCCCTAGGGACCTCCCCCGGGCACAGGCGTGGCTGCCCGGCCTTCTGGACACGCTGGGCCTGGTGGATTGCTGGCGATTAAAGCATCCCGCATTGCGACAGTACACCTTCCATTCGGGTGCCCATGGTAGCCTCTCGCGGCTTGATTACATCCTTGTCCCGGCGGCCCATGCAGGGAGGGTGGGGGAGGTGCGCCATCTGGCGCGGGGTATCTCAGACCACTCCCCATTGTTGTTGCATTTCGATGTCTTCCCGAGGGGGGATGGCAGGGTGGCCCCAATCAATGCATGGTATTTGCGCGACCCCACTATTCGTGCCGATTTGATCAAATCCCTACAGCGATATTTCGATGAGAATGTGGGGTCGGTCTCTTCGGCCATCTCCCTGTGGGAGGCTTTCAAGGTAGTCCTTAGAGGGGAGGCCCTCTCCTTTATCTCCCATGCCCGGCGGCGCGAGCGGGAGGAGGTGACCCGGGTAGAGGCCGAGATTGCAGAACTGGAGGGTGACCTGGGGAGCGGGGTAACAGACGACAAGTTGCATGTTCTACACCTAAAGCAGGCGGCCTATCGGGCCCTCGTCACGGAGGCGGCCAGGGGCCTCAGTAGAGAGCAGCAGGGGCGATTGTATGATGTGGGTGATAAGGCTGGCAAACTGATTGCGTGGTTGGATAAGAGGGAGAGAGCGAGCCGCGTGGTGCCTTTGATCGAGAGTGTTGATGGTGCGTGTGTCACTGAGCCGGAAGCCATTGTCTCCTGCTTCGCGGATTATTTCCGCGAAGTCTACTCCCCGGTTTCCCCCTGCTCGGAGGCAGATTCCCATGCCCTGCTTCGGGACATCGCACTGCCCTCCCTAACGGTGGAGGACAGGGATTCGCTGGACGCCCCTCCCACCTCGGACGAAATTGCCTTGGCTATTCGCTCGGTTGCATCCGGCAAGGCCATGGGCCCCAATGGTATTCCCATCGAGCTCTACAAGCTACGCCCGGATGTGTTGGCGCCCCACCTGCGCGCGATGTTCCTGGCGGCCCACTCGCGGGGTTCCCTCCCGCCGGACCAGCGTCTGGCCACAATTGTGGTGATCCACAAGGAGGGGAAGCCCCGTGAACGGGTCACATCCTATAGGCCGATTTCGCTTTTGAACGCGGAGCCCAAAATCCTCGCCAAGGTGTTGGCCAACAGGTTGGTTGGCGTGGTGGGCGATTTGGTCCACCAAGACCAATCTGGCTTTATACCGCACCGCAACACGGCGCTCAATCTGCGGCGCTTGCACGGGGTGCTCGCACGTGTCCCATTTGTGCGGGAGCCGGCCATCTTGGCGTCCTTGGACGCCACCATGGCGTTTGATACGCTTGAATGGCCATACATCTGGGCGATGCTGGCGAAATTCGGGTTTGGCCCGGGTTTCATTAGCTGGGTCAAATTGCTATATTCGGGCCCATTGGCGCAGGTGGTAGTGAATGGGCGAGTCTCGGCCCCATTCGCGCTGGGGAGGGGTACGCGACAGGGTTGCCCCCTGTCGCCTCTCCTGTTTGCCCTGGCCCTGGAGCCCCTGGCGGATTGGCTGCGGTGGCACCCTTCTATCCGTGGTCTCCGCTGGACCCCCGAGCATGAGGACCGTGTGTCCCTCTATGCTGACGATATCCTTCTGTATCTCGCCTCCCCGCGTAAATCACTGATCGTCCTGGTTGATGTTTTGCGCTCATTCGGTCGCAACTCAGGCCTGGTCATCAACTGGGCGAAATCCTGTGTCTATGTGCTTTCCGGGGAGGCTCCGGCCCTACCACGGGACTGTCCGATCCAGATTGCCTCCCAAGGTTTTCGGTACCTGGGTATCTATATCACTCTTGACCCGGAGGCCCGCTATGAGCGGAATTTGCTACCCCCCCTCCGGCGCTTGAGGGAGGACGTGGTGCGCTGGCGGCGTCTGCCGCTCTCGCCGCTCGGCCGAGCGGCCTTGTTTAAAATGATGTCCCTGCCACGCTTCCTCTACGCCCTCCAGAATACTATGGACTTGGTCCCGGCACGCTATTTCCGTGAGGTGGAGGGCCTCCAGCGGCGCCTGTTCTGGGACGGGAGGCCGCGCATTGCTCTGGCTAAATTGACGCTCCCGTGGTACGATGGGGGGGTCGCCCTCCCTGACATTAAACGGTATTACTGGGCCTCCCAACTAGCTGCAATTAATCATGGCCTTTACGGGCCCGCCTTGAACCCGGCATTTGAGATGGATAAGATGCTCCTGCCCGGTGGCGATTACAATCGAGCGCTCTACGCTGGCGCGCCCGACTCCCGTTTGACGGGACCGACGCGTGTCATGGTGCGTGTCTGGCACGCGGCTAATGCAGCTATGGGGTGGAAGGACCGTTTGACCCGGGCGTCACCGCTGTATGCGTCTGAGAGGTTGGGCTCCCTGTGGACGTCGAAGGGCTTCGAGAAGTGGGACACGATCGGAATCAGCACGGTGGGAGATCTCTGGACGAGGGGGGGATTCAAAACTTTTGAGACGCTGCAGGCGGAGTTCCAGCTGCAGGGCAGTGAGTACTTTCGGTACCTACAGGTCCGCCATGCGCTGGGCTCCGTCTTCCCGGATGTCGCATCCATTCCGGAGTCTTCCCCCCTGGAGGACAGAGTCCTAGATGGCCATGTCCCGGACAGCACGATCTCCCTCATATACAAAAAACTGATCAACGATAGATCGTGCCTGCTGACTAGTCTCCGCGAGGCTTGGGTTGCCGACGGGCTGGAGCTGGACGACGAGGATTGGATTTCCGCGGTGGCCTCTCCGAAAGAGGTGGCCATCCCGGCTCGCCTTCGTTTCGTCCAGCTCAAGATCCTTCACCGGGTTTATGTGACGGGGCCAAGGCTTCTGCGTATGGGTTTTGCTGGTGACGGAATGTGTAAGCGTGGCTGTGGTGCGTTGGCGACTTTCATGCATATACTGTGGGAGTGCCCGAAGGTGGAGCGATTCTGGCGTGGTGTGCATGAGGTCCTGCGTGTGGTTACGCGTGTCGCGCTGCTGCCTGAAGCGAGGAGATGCTTGCTGAATGTATGGGAACCGAATGACTATTCGGTCCCGCAGACGCGGTGGGTGACTCTGGGATACATGATAGCTAAGCGTGACATTGCTCAATTGTGGGGATCCCAGAGGCCCCCTGCGGTGTCGGCCTGGAAAGAGCATATGGATTGGTGTATGTTTCGTGAAAAGGTGGTGTATGTGGCGAGAGGTAAGCCTGGGGCGTGGGTGAAACTCTGGGGCCCCTGGAACGCCTACCGCGGGGGTATTTGTGAGCCACCACTGCTACCGGCTGCCTCGCCTGCTCCGTCTCCCTAGACGGCCCCCCTCCCTCGGCCGCGGGCGCGCGGTCCCCCAGTCCCTGATCTATTCCCATTCCCCTCTCCAGAGTTCTGCTGCTGGTTTGGATCCCCCACTTATGGAGCACGTGCTGTCACTTTGGATCGCGGGTTGCCTTGCGGGTGTGGTTTTTTGGTGTTGTTTTGTTTCAAGAAAAGGGAACCGTACTGTGGGCTTGGAGCTGTGTGGCCTGCACCATTGATTACTCCTGTTTCACTGCTCTGCACTGCCGAGAGACTTTTACTGTATGTATGCAATATGCTTTTGTCATTCTAGCGGCCGGCCGGATGGTTGTAGGCCCATACCTGTAACTTTTACAAACTGTAATAAACGGTTTCAAAAAAAAAAAAAAAAAAAAAAAAAAGAATGAATATTGTTTGGAGAAAATAAAATCCTTCTTAAGACTGAAAAAAAAAAAAAAAAAAAGAAAAAAAGATTATAAGGCACTTTAAGAGTATATGGTAGGCTATATCATAGAACAGCTATAAGGACATGGTTCCGAAAGCTGCAGACAGGCTCAGCTCATGCTAGAGCACCATCTCACATGTTACCAAGCACTCTGCCTCCAGGATTGTTAAGGCCTGCCATAGGAGTGACTGATAGGTACACATGTGTCTATATATAAGGGTAGATATAGGCATATTATATCTAAGCAAGGGGTGATTACACAACCTTGCCCCAGCTGAGTGATCAGCCAGTTGTGTCTGATTGGAAGGCCAGACCAGGGGTGGCATAATACATGCTGCAGCCCCTGGGAGGCCTAGGGTACACCTATGCCCTGGGTACCTAGGGTACACTGTACAGGGTCCAATAAGGTGATCCTTACCAATTGGTTATGTACCTAGGGTACATGGAGTCCATTTTAAAGAGAGAGCAGACAGCCTGAGACCCTGAATGGCAGGATCTCAGGCCAACTAAGTCGAAAAACCAGCTAGACACTAGGCAAAAAAAGTTGGGGGTAACCATAGTCAGATATCCACCTTCCTACACGGAGGCACTCCGTTTACCAGGATCAGTAGAGCCTCCCCCGGTGGTAGTAGTGTGGGCCACTGATGGACGGCAGCCCTGGGCATCGCCAGTCAACGTGAAGTTCGGTGGTACCTTCGATCTCGTCAACAAGCAGCCTCAGTGCCCACCAACCTCGTCAGCATTGGAACGAGCTCATCACAGCAACCGCCAACTTGGCTTAGGTTCTCGGCCCGGATTATTAGCAGGTGTCAGGCTCTATACCCCATAAATATCAGCCTCAGGACTGTTGGGCTGTGAAGTGCAGCCCAGAGAATGTGTACAGCGCTCGCTATTAATTTACCTGACGCCAGTTGCTTTCACTTTTTGTCCATGAGGTCCAGGCCCAGGCCTTTTATGGTATCCCCTGAACATGTCATGGCATGTGTAACAACCACCAGACACTTCCCCCCCTATGACGACATGCCCTGGAACTGCACATAATGCATTCTCTGCCCAGGTGTAGCCAGAGACTATATAATAAATGGGCAGAGACCACACATGGTCTTCTGGCTCACAATTTTAGCTCTGCGTGTGTCATTACTCCATTGCGGCATGCTTAGGCCTAGTGCCCAAAGCGGGAGGCCCTGTTACACTGGCGGTGAGGATAGTATCCCCAACCCTATCGGTTACAAGGTCCACACTGCTGCTACTACAGTGACTCATTGGGCACTACATTGCTGGCTCCCATTAACCACCATCGACCTGTTCAGCGGTGGGGTCCGCGTGGCCTGCATCGACTCCGGTTCAGTCAGCCTATGTCAGCAGTGTACAGCACAGGACTAGCGGAAACAACGTTGTCCAGTACCCTGCGTGATGGGCTACCGACTGAGTATCTGCCTGGTTTCAAAGGTGAGAACTGCACTCCGACCATTGTTAACACTCAGTGCTTATTCTGCCCTCCGGCTGGCTGTGCAAGCCTCCTCTACCATCCTCCTCGCTACTCCATCCACATCATGTGGAGCGCAACTGAGCATGATTGTTAGCTGATCACTTTACCGCTGCCTGGCCCAGTGCTGATGCACAGAGCACTCAGTGGCCCTCCTTCCTTTGCACCTCTGCGCACCAGGGACGACCTATTAAAAGGGCCAGACTCCTCCCTCCGCATCTTCATGCCCCAACTGCTGCTGCACTTAGCTCCTGGAGTGCTCACTGGAGAGGAATGCAGAAATCAGACTTGGTTGAAACACCACCATCCTGGAAGAAAAAAAGGAAAACCTGTAACAATAAGAAACGCAAGAAAAGAGACTATAAAGAGTAAGATTAAAAACTAAGTAAAATAGAGAGAGAGGTCATGCCAGAAGATGATACAATGTCAAATCAAGATAATGCCAATGTTGCAACTAAGCCATGGGCATTACAAGACCTGCCTCTCCCACTGCATGCCATAGTTGGTGCACTGCAGTCCTTCAGTGAGCTAGTGGATCCAGCTACAGCCTCAAAAGGTTGCAAAAACATGGATTGGAAGGTTAGAAAGCTACTTCGTAGCCACCCGTGAATCTGATGGGGCCATAAAGTGTTCTCTGCTACCTCATTATGCAGGCGAAGGCATCCATAAACTGTTTGAGCACCTCCCTAACAAGGGTGCTGTCACTGACTATGAAGCTGCAATAAAAGCACTCAATGCACATTTTGACCCTCAGTTAAACCCAGATGTTGAGTGCTTCAAGCACCTCAAAGCTCGGGAAGGTAGTTCAATAGACACTTTCTGCATATGACTACGTGAACTAGCCAGTTATTGCACAGCTGACGATCAGCCCAAAGAAGTTAGGGCTCAAATAATGCAGAGCTGCCAGAACTACTTACTGAGAGGGCTGATCCTGAGGCAACCTTATGTAAGCCTGGATAATATTGTGGTTCTAGCCAGATCTCATGACCTGTCTGCAGCAAGAGCTACTGAAATGGACATCGTGATCATGCAACAGCCAGAACACATGCCCACAGTGAAAATGGAATGTGCTGACGGAGGGCATACTGGTAGCAAGGTGAAGAAAATGATGACTTCAGTGCCCCATCAGCCAGAATCAAGCTGTAGACACTGTGGTTGCAGTGAACATCCACTGGCAAAAGCTCCGCCCAAGGTCGCATATGTTACAAATGTGGTCAACTAAACCATTGTGCCTCCATCTGTAGAAAGGACCCTAGAAGAAGGGACACACAAGGGGGCAGGGCCTGGCTCAAGTCAGTCCAACAACTATCCACAGATGACCATACATCCTTGGGAGCTGCCAAGGCACCTCCCCACCAGTGACACCAGCTGGAAGATTCCTCACCGATGAAGAAGAGGAAGCTTTATATCATTCATAAATGAGCTTAAGCGACACAGACAGCCCCAACCAATCTGCGTGGTTGACATCGCAGGGTCTAGTGTCAAGGCCCTCATTGGCACAGGCGCTTCGGTGAATCTAATAGGAATCCAACAATATCAGCGTCTACACTAAGACAGCCGTTAGTCAGCACGAATACCAACATTTTCATGTATGGAAGCCAATCTCCACACCTGTTAAAAGGAACGAGGACAGTACAAATAAAATCTGAAGACAGAGAGGTCATGGCGACTTTCCACCTTGTTGACAAAGAGTACGACAACCTCTTCAACTGCCACACTGTGGAAGACCTCAGGCCTGTATCTTTCACAAGGAACATGAAAGCATTCTAAGCAGTCAAACTTGTAAACTAGTTCCCCGAATTATTCCAAGGGCTCGGATGCCTGAAAGCCCCGCCAGTCAAGTTACGCATCAACAAAACTGTGAAGCCAGTTGCCCTTTTCCACAGGACTGTTTTTGCCTTCTGAGACCATTGGTGGAGCCGGAGCTAAACAAACTGTAAAGCCTAGAGGTGATAGAAAAAGTATCCGTTCCAACCCAATGGGCTTCCCCTATGGTTATCGCTGAGAATTCAAATCAGGCTGGCAAAATACGGCTCTGCATTGAAATACAGATTCTCAACCAAGCCATAAAGGGAGAACAACATATCATACTGACAATGGATGACATCATTTCTGACCTGAATAAGTCATAGTGATTCACTAAGCTAAATCTCAATGCAGGATACCACCATTTTCTTTTATCAGAGGAGAGTCGCTACATCACCACTTTCTCAACATATCTAGGATTACGCTCATAAAAGAGGCTGAATTTTGGGATATCATCCACAGCGAAAGTCTTCCAAGATGCCATCAGAGAGACACTGTCAGGCCTCCAGGGGTCATAAATGTGAGTGATGACATCCTGATCCACTTCACAACCACTGAGGAGCACTATTGTAATCTAGGTGTAGAACCTTACTATGTCATGGAATGTAGTGACGCAGGTTATTCTATGAATCACTGATTCCAGAGTTGGACATCCTGCCGGACAGTTGGTGCTGTGCTGTTATGCTGAATGTACCTGATTAAACATTTAATCAAAAATTACAGTGTAAAGAAGACTTCTTTTCTACACTGGTGACGAGGAGCTTTTGCCTGATTGGGGACAGGTACCTTCAGCACCAGCTCCCCTATTTGCCAACTTTATTTTCCTGGACTTTTGGACTGTGTGGTGAACCTACGCTACTGCTCTCTGTTTTGCTAAATGAGGCCGTAGTATTGACTGCAATCATCTGAAAACCGTGAGTTTTCTACGTTTTTTTAAATGTAACCAACTTCGGCGAGCGCGTGATTGAATTATATGAGGCTCACCTGTTCAACCGCCACATCGCGAGCCTCTGTCTCCTCGTGCTGAACCCCCATTGTTGGTTTGTCATCACTGGAACACAAACCGCACTGCACGTTGACTATGCGGCGTGCAGTTGCTTAGAATATCATTATTTGGCTTGCGCACGTCATTGGAGAACACACGTCAGTAGAGCACACATGTCATTGGAACGCACGCCGCACTCCAGCACACAATTACACTGTGACTACGCGGCATGCGGCCAATTTGCCTCTTGTTATTGTGACTGCTGACACACACGCCGATCTCAAGTGTGAAATTCACAATATGCACCTGATTTGCCTTCATAGTCAAAACGAACAATATTCTACAAGATTTATTGATCTTCATGTTTGGTACACGGTGAGAGTTGGCAACATTGGATTGTATTAATTTATCTCTCGGTGAGAGTTGACAGTGATTGGCATTTACCTCTAGTCCTTGAAAATGTATTTTGTGTTCCAGCAATCATATATGCCAGCGTTTTACTCATAAAGACTATTGCGGTGACATTTGAATATTGACTGTGGATTTTCCTTTATTTTTTTATTTTGATTGTACTTCATCTTCATTTTTATTAAATTTTACCATGGCTGCAACAACAAGCATGTCTCAACCCCCGGCCTTTTTATCAGAGAAGTGTGAACTGATTCTTCCTGGGAAGAGATGGAGAAATGTATTTGACTCTTACATTGTAGAAACTGGCGGAGAAAAGTTCTCAGCATTTAGCAAGCAAGCTATTCTTCTCCACAATTTAGGTGTTGAAGGAAGAAATATTTACGACAGTATGGATCTCGTTCCAGTTGGTAATGGGGATGGAGAACTAGCTGATGTTTATGAGATGTATATGACTATGTTAGAGAAATATTTTGGTCCCCGCATTAATGTGGTTCTAGAGAGGCACAAGTTCTTTACCAGGATTTAAGGTCCAGCTGAACAGGTTGGGAGCTATGTTGCGTCTTTTAAGATCTTGGCGCGAACTTGTGAGTTTGGCGAACTCTGACTCTCTAGTCAGAGATCAGTTAGTGAGGTGCACTAATAGCACTCGAGTTCAAGAAAAACTCTTGTAAAAAAAAACAACGTTGGCTGAAGCTGTTGCCATAGTGTAAGGTATGGAGAATAACTCTTCTTGGGTGAAAGAGATGAGGAAAAATCGTGATGATAAGAAGGAGGGGCAAAGTGATGTTCATGCTCTGGCAGCAGGTGACATTTTGGAGAGTTCTGACAGCGTGGCCAAAGTTTCTCCAGTTGAGAAGTTTAAAAGCTTAGAAAGGGAAAAACGCCTGCGTGGCCCCCTCAAAGGTTTACCAGTGAAAACCGATCGTGAAATTCCTCTGAATACCATCACTAATGTCAGTGACAAGGTCCCTGGGGATTTTCCTAAACCTAAATGTTTTAGGTGTGGAAGTTTTTCGCATTTCTCGAACTATTCCCATTGTTATGCCAGGGAATCAGTATGCAACAAATGTGGTGTCAAGGGACATTATGCCCGAGTTTGTAAGTCATCCAACAAAATTCGCAACCCAGAGAAAAATACTGAAGTTGTACGTACTATAGTTTTGAACACCAATGATGATGATGGTGAAGTTGATGCAGGAAAGATAACAATGTCTGAATGCAACATCTTGGTAGATGGGATTGCAGCGGGGTTTACACATACCACAATACTCACCTGGGCCCATACACATTCACACAATAAGCTAGCAAATACCCGCTGGGATCAATATATACATCTCTCTGAATGAGACTTTATCATACCTACTCTTTTTAACCCTGTCTCATTTAGAATAATTTCCTTTGTCAATGGATCTGAAAGTAGTTAGAATAGGAGGAACATTTACATTAAATTTTATTTCAAATGACCACAGACTCGAAAAGAGTTTTAAAAGTTTATCTAGTCAAATATTCTGTGAGTCAATACAAATACAAATCCAAACACAATTTCTCCATCAGGAAATAAATTTCAGTTAGCTTAAATCACTTCACAGTTTAGAATACTTGTAATGACAGCACCTGGAGGGGGAGAAATGAAGAGCAGTACAGGGACATACTACACAGAGTTATATTTACCTAGAATGGTGCGAGAACCAGGACAGCAAGTCAAAGATTTCGGGAGAGCATTTAGACAGGATAGGTGACCTCTTCTAGTGCAACGCCAGCGTCACACCCCTCTCTGGTACTACTCTCTCCGGCTCTGGCTCATCCGGACCCCTTCCCAGATGTGCCTCCTTGGTTGTTCCGCAAATTTTCCCTAGTGTTGGATTCTTCATTCAGCTCACAGGCAGCATGTCAGCACAGCGGATGTATGACGTTACAACGCATGCTGTTACAACGCATGCTGTTACAACGAAAGTTTTACAACGCGAGTGCATTGACAACGCAGGACATTACAACGCAAGTCTTTACATCGACTTGCACTAGATGGCGTGCTAACATTAAAAAAGTGTAATTTACTATTCCAACTCCAGTCCACGTAACAGTAGGGAAGGTGTTGGGATAGTAAACTACACTATTTTTTATGTTAGCACGCCATCTAGTGCAAGTCGATGTAAAGACTTGCGTTGTAATGTCCTGCGTTGTCAATGCACTCGCGTTGTAACAGTTTCGTTGTAATGGTAGTGCGTTGTCAAAGTTGCGTTGTAAAGGTTGTTCCCCCAGCACAGCATCTTACAGCATCTCGGCATAGTTATCTGCGTCAAGTGTGAATGTAACTAACTAACCTACCTCTGTTATACTATTTCTTGTGTATGATCCACCCCCAAATGTTTCAAAATCATGTATACCCCTAACTCTGATTGAGCCAGGCAGTGGGGAGAGGTCATCACACTATGCTAAATGTATTTAATTTCTTTAGTCCCATTGTCTAATTTCCCGCCCCTTTAGATTTACTTCCACAAGCTTTATTCCCACCCGCATTTTACATGTGGATCACAACATTTGGGCAACTGTGTTTCATTCATTTCCTTCAGCTGGTTCAGGAGTTGACTTTCCAAGGCGCTGGTGAAGTCCACAGCCTTGGCAATGATTCAATGATGACATTAGAGTTCAGATTGTGTCCAGTAGCGCGTATGTGCTTCCAGCAAGTGGGTAGGGATTTCAGTCACCCTCCGAGGCCCAAATACGAACTAATAATAAAGTCAAAGAAAAACATATTAGAACACGGTAATACATGAATTCACTTATGTCTACTCTAATCCCAATTACTTAGATATATCTTTAGCATTAGGCATTTAGTAAAACTTGCAAGGTTTAGTTGCAGCACAGCACGCACATTAACATGGAGTCTCAAGCGGCCATTTTAAAAGCTATTGCGCAGCTGCAAAGTTTCCCACCAAGCGACAGAAAGCGTCATACTACATAGATGTAGTAGACGCATGCGCAGATAGTTTCCTGCATTTTGGTGCCCATTTTTAGTGACAGTCGGGTTACTGGTTAGTAAAACACATATGCAAGTTTTCCTTGGATGTGTAATAACGAGTGTAAATGCAATTTAATATTCACGGACAGATTGGTTACATTATTAACTGTTATTCGAGAGGATTAAATACAAGCATGTAGCTGAGAGAGGGGACAATTTATTGGGATGGAGACACCAACGTGATTTAGGTATAATGCTCAATCCCAGTACAAAAGATCCCAGAGATCAAGTCATGCTAGTGGACTGTGAAAATCAAGGTTGTGAGTATTTCAAAAGATTTCCAGAAGTCTTTATGGATAGCTTGGGCTCTCTTAAAGGTTTCAAGCACCATATTATTCTCAAAGAAAGGGCTGTACCTTGCGTACATAAAGTAAGAAAAGTACCCAACATGACGATGGGACCATTAGAAACTGAACTCAAGAGACTGTTAAAGTTGGGAGTGTGGAAATTTAGCTTGCAAACTGAACATTATCTGCGCCATCTTGTCTCTCCCCAGTGTGACACACAGGAAAGCGCACGGCAGCCATTTTAGGCACCCTGGTCTCTCCCTGCTCATTGCCGATCGCCAGCGCGTCCCCCTGGCGCTGCAAGCATCCCCCGCGCGCCGGCCACCCCCGCTCTCTCATACACGGGCCATAAACCCTCTCCTTCTGCGCGACCCTGCCATGGAACCGCATCCCACGCCTGACCGACATCCCATACATGGTCATGCATCCCTTTGATAACCCCCTTCCTCTGCGCCCCATTGTCCGAACCGATCCCAGGCCATCACCTAGCCCTGCGGATGCAGTTTATTGCCCCTACTGTAAGGGAAACGCCCCACATCAAAGGGATTACAGTAGATCAAGGCCCCCCACCCCCTGAGACCCGACCAGTCACACACACCCCCGGGAATTGGCGGAATATCCTGCTGTGTGAAAGCCATCTCCTACTGCGGGTGGGGTGGGAACTTCTACTGTAGCTATGCGTGGGATCGGATCTGAGCCAAGGATTCTGAAGACGTTCTTTTATGCATCAAAGTGATCTCAAGAATGTGCCATGTGTGATAAACCTGCAATAAAGTCATAAACCTGTGTATAAGAGGCCAGGCCTCAGAGATGCAGTTAGAGCACCTCGTGACGATACCTTGCTGTCTGATCTGATGTGTTCTGCTCCGACGGAATAAAAACTTTGTTTCCTGCCTTCCAGTCTCCGGCGCCTGCCTCTTTCATTGGTAAATTATCGAATGGTATAAGAGGCGATTACCGCCGGGCAATACTTGAAAGGTTATCGACTGAAACTGCCGCTACCATTTAACAGGAGTTATTGAAGAAATAGAAGCATCAGAATGGTTGGCCCCCATCGTTTTGGCCCCAAAAGATGGTGGTGCCAGTGTTAGGATGTGTGTTGACTTGAGGGGTTTAAACAAATGGATTTGGGTCGATCGAGAACCCCTGCCCAACATTTCTGAGTCCCTCAACACACTTAAGGGAACCCGTGTTTTTAGTGTATTGGACTTATCTGCATATCACCAAATTCTCTTGCACAAAGACTCGAGGCATCTCACTTCATTTGTGACACCTCTGGGGGCCTACCGCTTCCTGAGAATGCCTTTCGGGTTGGCATCAGCAGCGGCATGCTTCCAGAGGGTCATGAAGATGGTCCTGGAGGGCATACCCAACATCATGTTCTTCCAGGACGACATCTTGGTTTATGGTAAAGGTGAAGCAGAACATAATAAGACACTAACTTGTGTTTTGGAAAAATTGAAAGAAAGAGGACTGACTGTGAAGAAAGAAAAGTTTCGTATTGGGTTGGAAACAGTTACATATTTAGGACATGTGATCTCTGGAGAAGGGATTCAACCCAAGGTAGAACTTGCAAAAAGTGTTGTGAGAGCCCCCACACCCAAAGATAAAGAACAAGTGAGATCATTTTTGGGACTTGCCGAGTTCAATTACAAATTTGTACAAGGATTTGCCTGTGTGACTGAACCGATCAGAGCTCTGCTTAAGAAGGGAACACATTTCCTATGGTCTGATGATTGCCAGAAGGCATTTGATAAGATCAAGTCTGATCTATTGGGAAGATGCCTACTTTAGTGCATTTTGATGTCAACCGGAAAACTGTGTTAACCACTGATGCCAGTCTCAGGGGGCTGTGGGCAGTACTCTCTCAAGTTGTGGATGGGGAGGAAAGGGCAGTTGCGTTTGCCTCCAGGGCTCTCAGGGATGCAGAAGTCAATTACTCATGTATTGAGAGGGAAGCTCTGAGTTTGTTTTGGGCTGTACAGCATTTTAAATTTTATCTCTGGGGCATTCCTTTTCTAGTTAAGACAGATCATCGTCTTTTAGTTCAAAACTTTTCGTGTCACCACAGTGAACATATTACGCTCAGACTCAAACGCTGGAGTGAAGGTCTTCAGGAATATAATTTCCGAGTACAGTACATACCTGGTTCTAGTAATAAGTCTGCCGATTGTCTCTCTCGGTTACCTTTTGAGAACGAACACAATGAGACTGAAATTGAGAGTTTGTGTTGGGTTGCTGAACCGACATTGTCCAGTGAAGAATGGTTTGAGGGTGTGAAGAAGGATAAAATTATTGTCTCTCTTGGGATGTGGACAAATCAAGGGTGGCCTGATTATAAAACGTTGCATCAATAAATGAAAGCATACTGGTCTATGAGTGATGAGTTGTAATTTATTTGCGGAAATCTTAAGAGAGGAGATAGAGTGGTTCCTCCTGTTGAATTCAGAGACAGAATAATCAACATAGCTCATGAGCGTCACTTGGTACGAAGTCTTACCAAAGCTCGAGTGAGAGAAAGATACTGGTGGCCCGGTATGGATCACATGATTGAAAATGTTGTCAGGGAGTGTGTGTCGTGTGCTTCTAGAGAGAAGTCTCACATTCCCAATCATGCACCTTTAGCTCCTGTCGAAGTCCCTGATGTTGTATGGTAAAAATTGGGCTTAGATATTGTTGGCCCTTTTGAATTGTTGCCCTCTTACGAACGCTTTTTTATTTTGGTTGTGGATTATACTTCCAAGTGGGTAGTTACCAAGTGTGTGACTTCTGTGAACACTAAAACTGTCCTTGATTTCCTGAGAGATGTATTTGTTTCTGAGGGTGTGCCCAAGTTTTTGATTACTGACAATGGGGTACAATTTGTGTCTCATGAGCTGTGCAAATGTCTTAAGGATCACAACATTGTTCATCAGAAAACAGCCTTATATACACCTCAAGCAAATGGTTTGACTGAAAGGATGAACCTGGTTGTCAATGATTGTGCTCAGCGTCCTCTTGAGTTGAGATTATCTTTCAGTGGTGTCTTGAGGGATACATGGTGGGCACACCGCACCACTCCTAGGGCCTCATGTAGGTAGCTAAATACCGGTCGGTAACAGCCGAAATTCGGTAAATATCCCGTTACCGACTGGTATTTAGCTATTTGAGATGTAGGAGGCATATTTCAGGATTCGGTAAATTACCGAATCGGTAAAATACCGATTCGGTAAATACCGATTCGGTAAATACCGAATCCTGAATGTAGGGAGCACTCTAAAGAGTGAAAATTAGTATTAAGAATTCGTTATTTACCACCAAATACAGGTTGGTGATAAATAACGAATACCTTGCAAAAAGTAATATTTTGCAGATTTAAGAGTGCCATGTGGCAGACATACATGCCCTTAGGGCATGTATTTGCGCCACATGTGCACACATGCAAGATTCAGGGGTGCAACAGGGTGTCAATGTGACACCCTGCCACCCTTGAATATGCTCCCCCCATTACCGAATCGGTATTTACCGAATCGGTAATGAGGCATACCTTCCCATTAATTCCTATGGGCCTCCAGGCCCATAGGAATCAATGGGAAGGTATGCCTCATTACCGAATCGGTAAATACCGATTCATAATTGTTGGACCCGGCCTCGTAGAATGGCCCTCCGTGCCCCCGCACCACCGAAACCTGGTACCTACAGCCCAAGCCCCCGGCCCAGCCGAACCTCCCCACCAGGACACACGCACCGACCCGGACATCTCCGTCCCTGGCCTCTCCCCTTTCGGCCACCCCGGGCCCGCGTGCCCACTTCATGCACCAAGATGGCCGCCCGGCCCCAGCGCGACCCGGGCATAGAGGCGCCACTCCGGCTGGAGGACATCACGCTTCCAGGGGATGAGAGAGGGAGGAGCAGTTTCTATCGCACCTCTGAACTCCCCCGGGACGATGGGTTTCGATCGGCCCTCCGGCCTCCCTGAGGGCTGGCTCCACGCCTGCTGGGTGTCTGGGACTCCTCCCGACCCGGCCCTGAAAGGATCAAAAGACTATAGCAGGAAATCCCGACAAGCGACCCCCAGGTGACAAGACCCCTGCCTGCACAGACTCCGGACATCAAAGAGGGGTCGGACTATAACAAGGGGTGCTCTGGGGCTGTCCGGCAGATTCGACGCTGGAACAACGAGAGCCTGCTGACGTGGTCGCGGCCCCTGGAACTGGAACTCACCTGAGCCCTGCTGAGTGACTCGCGGCTCCCTGAAGATCGTAAGACCTCCGAACTTGTACCTGAGCCCTGCTGAGTGACTCGCGGCTCCCTGAAGATCGTAAGACCTCCGAACTTGTATCTGAGCCCTGCTGAGTGACTCGCGGCTCCCTGAAGATCGTAAGACCTCCGAACTTGTACCTGAGCCCTGCTGAGTGACTCGCGGCTCCCTGAAGATCGTAAGACCTCCGAACTTGTACCTGAGCCCTGCTGAGTGACTCGCGGCTCCCCCAGACTCTCACGGTCCCGCCGGACCCCACCTCCGACCACGTATCCCCCAGCTCGAGGATTGTGAGCTGTGCGCCGGGTACGTCCCTGCTTTGAACCGTTCCCAAAGACAGTCCCGCTACCCCCTACCTTTCCGAGACTCTTGAGCCGTGCTCACCTTGTACATATTTGCAGTGATACCTGTTTGATAAAGCTTGTTCTGAGAATACCCAGTGTGGTCCCTCTGTGTCGTGTGGTGCCAGAAGTACGATCCTAGTTGCGAGAATCCTCCCCCTGGGGAATCTCCCGCCAGTGCCCGGCTGCGATACTTTGAGGGTGGGTCTCAGGGTAGTCAGGACCCCCTTTCCGGGCTCCTCTGAGGTCGCCGTCTAACATTGGTGGCAAGCGACGGGATTCGGGCCCATCACCTAGAGATCGTACAGTAAACGACGGACGCACAACCAACAAAGATGGCAGAAGGAAGCGCCACGAGCTCCGCAGAAACCAACGCCAACAGAGTGTTCCAGGTGGAGCATCTGGAAGAATACACACACAAAGAGCTAAAACAATTTTGCAAAGAACTCAAAATCGCTACCACTGGCCTCAACACTAAAGAAGACTTGCAGAAAGCACTGAAAACTTGGGTGGAGACCGGGGCCTCCCGCCCGGAAGGCACGGGGGAGCGCCCCGACGAAGCCGAACCCCCCCAAAATGAAAGCAGTAGCAATCAGGTGCGAGGCATCGTACCAGACGGGGGCCTATCCCCGGAAGAGCTCGCGGACAGAGAGAGAAGCCGCAGTCATGAACTCGAGTTAGCCAAACTCAAAATCGAGGGCGAATTGAAGTTAGCGGAGAAGAAGCTAGCAGTAGAGCAAATGCGTGTACAAGGCGAACTGGAAGAAAAGAAGCTCCAACGGGAGCACGAAGGAAGAAAGCTCCAACTGGAGCACGAACGGAGCTTAAAGGAACTCGAGCTCAAGGCCCGAAATGAGGACGGGAGGCCCTCGGGGAACCGAGAGACGGCCCCCCCAGCGGAACAGAAGGTCCACATCCCCAAGGATGTGGTCAAAGAATATTATAAAAACGATGACATTCAGCAATGGTTTCGGGCCTACGAGGTCGCCATGACCTCCCATCGGATTCCACAGAAGGACTGGGGGGCGGGGTTGTGGGGACGGTTTCTGAGCGAAGGAAGGGACACCCTGCTCGACCTACCCCTATCCCTGCAGACCTCCTACAGCCACATGAAAGAGGCTCT
This sequence comes from Triturus cristatus, assembly GCF_964204655.1. Classification (NCBI taxonomy): domain Eukaryota; kingdom Metazoa; phylum Chordata; class Amphibia; order Caudata; family Salamandridae; genus Triturus; species Triturus cristatus. Next base: position 1,321,564,355 of record NC_140590.1, read on the forward strand.
CCTCACAAGATACGGCCTCACCCCAGAAATGTACCGCCAACGGTTCCGGGACTGCAGGAAGATCCCGGGCACCACCTGGGTGGAGTATGTAAACTTTTTTAGTCGGGCCTTCGATGGGTGGGTCAAGGGCAGCAAAGTCACCACCCTTGCCGAACTCACTGACCTCATGTTATGGGAACATCTGGCTGCGAACTGCTTCGTAGAGCTACGTCAACATCTGCTGGATAGCAAGCTCACAGATCCCCGGAAGCTGGCCGTGGAGGCCGACCGCTGGACCAACACCCGGGTCTCCCGGGGCATGGTAGGAGAGTACCCCCGAACCAGTCAGGGACCACCCCGCCAGAGAGGGGGAGGGAACCAGGGAGGGCCGAGGGAGTCCCAGCCTAGCCCCCCGAAGACACCACCTCCACCTTTCCCGGCGCCCCCCCCACCAGTAACAGGGCCCCCCGGGAGACGGGGACACCGGGTGACCGTCACATGTTTCCGCTGCCAGAAACCCGGGCACTACGCCAATGACCCAGAGTGCCCCATGGCCACCCAAGTCACCCCTGCGAGACAGATAGCCAACGTAGCCCTAGGGGAGGAGGTTGAGGAAGCCGAGGAGTGGGAACCAGCCGCGATGGCCCTAGTATCCCTGGGAGATAGGGAAATGATCCCTGGTAGCCTCCTACCGTCCAACATACAGAAATATGGGCAGCTCGTCAAGATCAATGGCCACCAGGTAGAGGCCCTGCGGGACACCGGGGCCAGTATCACCGGTGTCCTCAGGCACCTAGTTCCCGAGGAGCAGATCCTCCCCAATGTCTTTTGCCCCGTAATATCTGCAGACAATAGGGAAAGTATGTGTCAGGTGGCCCTGGTGCCATTTGAGTGGGGAGGGGTGATAGGCAAACTCAAGGTGGCCGTAAGAACCTCCCAGCCGGTCGACTGCCTCTTGGGGAACGACCTGGAGAGTTCCCCCTGGAAGCACGTAGAGCGCAAGGCCCACCTAGGAATGATGGGACTCCCCGAGTGGGTGTGTGCCACCACCCGATCTATGACAGCCCGACTCACTCCCCGGAGAGAAATCGAGAGCACCCCGGTCAAAGTAGCCAGCACCGTCCCCGCCGAGGGTCCTCCCGTTCCCCCATCGGAAGGGTCCGTCGTCAGCGACGAACCCGCACCATCCGACCCCGCCCCGGTCCCCGAGTTGGGGGATCTACCCGAGTTGGCCCATTGGCGCCACGAGGGCGGGCCCACCCGAGAAGAATTTTGCCGGGAGCAAGCCACCTGTCCTTCCCTGGTCGGGCTGCGGCGCCAGGCCGAGGGCCAAGCCGCAGGTGACCAGACCGGAACGCACCGAATCTATTGGGAGAATAACGTCCTGTATAGTGAGCAGAAATCAGTGGAGCTGGGATCCGGACGGGTACTGGTGGTACCTCTCCGCTTCCGGGATTTCCTCCTGGGCTTAGCCCACGATGTCCCCCTCGCCGGTCACCTGGGTCAGGACAAGACCTACAGCCGTCTCGTGACCCATTTTTATTGGCCTAAGATGAAAGCAGCGGTAGAAGCCCACTGCAAGTCCTGCCCCACGTGCCAAGCCAGTGGGAAGAGTGGGGGGAAGCGCAAGGCTCCCCTCCAACCCTTCCCGGTCGTCAGTACCCCCTTCGAACGAGTCGGGATCGACATCGTGGGGCCACTGGACCCCCCCACATCCCAAGGTCACCGTTTCATCTTGGTCCTAGTGGACCACGCCACCCGCTACCCAGAGGCTATTCCCCTATGCACCATTACGGCCCCCGTGGTGGGCCGGGCCCTGATGGGGATCTTCTCCAGGGTGGGTTTCCCCCGCGAGGTCGTGAGCGATCGCGGCACTAATTTTATATCCAGGTATATGACGTCCCTGTGGCAACAATGTGGGGTGTCCTATAAGTTCACCACCCCGTACCATCCCCAAGGGAACGGCCTAGTAGAGAGGTTTAATAGGACTTTGAAAGGGATGATCGCTGGCCTAGAAGAGCCCCTCCGGCGTAAGTGGGACGTCCTGCTCCCCTGCCTCTTGTTCGCTTACCGGGAGGTCCCCCAGAAGTCCTTAGGGTTCAGCCCGTTTGAATTACTCTATGGGCACCCCGTCCGAGGTCCCCTCAGTTTAGTTAAGGAAGGGTGGGAGGCAGCACCCCAGGCCACCCCCCGAGATGTGTTCCAATATGTCCTGGCCCTCCGGAACCAGACCAGGAGGTTCCGAGAACTGGCCGAGGCCAACCTGGAGGCGAGTCAAGAAGAAATGAAGCGCTGGTACGACCAGAATGCTACTCTGGTCGAGTTCCAGCCGGGCCAGCAGGTGTGGGTCATGGCCCCAGTGAAGCCTGGCGCTCTCCAGGACCGATGGACTGGGCCCTACAAAGTGGTCGAGAAGAAGAGCCAAGTCACCTACTTGGTGGACGTCCAGTCGCCTCGGGATCCCCTCCGGGTCCTGCACGTGAACCGCCTCAAGCCTCACTTCCAGCGGACAGAACTGAGCCTCCTGCTGGCCACCGATGACGGGGCCGAAGATGAGTCGGATCCCCTCCCGGACCTCCTGTGTATCAAGGAGCAGGATGGCTCCGTGGAAGGAGTGAACCTCTCCCCAGCCCTCACTGCCCAGCAACAAGCGGACTGCCGCCAGCTCCTAAGACAATTTTCTGACCTCTTCTCCCTGACCCCCCGGGTCACCAACTGGTGTGTTCATGATGTGGACACCGGGGACAGCCCGCCGGTGAGACACCGAGCCTACCGGGTTCCTGACCGGGTCCGGTCCTGCATTCAAGCGGAAGTCTCGAAGATGTTGACCCTGGGGGTGATCGAGCCCTCTGACAGTCCCTGGGCCAGCCCCGTGGTCCTGGTCCCGAAGGCAGCGGCCCCCGGTGTCGCCCCCGAGCTCCGATTCTGCGTGGACTACCGGGGGCTCAATGACGTTACCCGAGCCGATGCCCACCCCATTCCACGAGCCGACGAACTCATTGACCGACTAGGGGCAGCCCGGTTCCTCAGCACATTCGACCTCACCTGCGGATACTGGCAGATTGCGCTCACCGAAGGGGCCAAAGAGCGGTCCGCTTTCTCCACCCCCGATGGGCACTACCGCTTCCGCGTAATGCCCTTCGGGATGAAAAATGCCCCGGCCACTTTCCAGCGACTGGTGAATAGAGTCCTGGCCGGGCTAGAACAGTTCAGCGCGGCATACCTGGACCACATCGCTGTCTTCAGTTCAGAGTGGAGTGAGCACCTCCAGCACCTCCGAAGGGTGCTAATCGCCCTGCGCCAGGCAGGCCTCACAGTAAAAGCCAGCAAGTGCCAGATCGGGCAAGGATCCGTGGTCTACTTGGGGCACCAGGTCGGGAGTGGCCAGGTCGCCCCGCTACAGCCAAAGATCGACGCCATCCTGGCCTGGGAACCACCCATCACCCAGACGGAGGTCCGAGCCTTTCTGGGACTCACGGGCTACTACCGAAGATTCATTCGGGGGTATGGCAGCCTTGTCGGCCCTCTCACAGAACTCACGTCTAAAAAACAGCCAAAGAAAGTGCAGTGGACGGCTGCCTGCCAGGAAGCTTTCGATGCCCTAAAAAGGGCCATGTGTACTGCCCCCGTCCTCCAGGCTCCCGACTACGCCAAGGAGTTCATAGTCCAAACCGATGCCTCCGAGCATGGCATTGGGGCCGTCCTGTCCCAAGTAAATGACCAAGGCCTAGACCAGCCCGTCGCCTTCCTCAGTCGGCGGCTGTTGCCCCGAGAACAAAGATGGAGCACCATAGAGCGCGAAGCCTTTGCCGTGGTCTGGGCACTCAAAAAGCTACGACCCTACCTGTTTGGCACCCATTTCAGAGTCCAAACTGACCATCGGCCCTTACGTTGGCTCATGCAGATGCGAGGAGAAAACCCCAAGCTACTGCGGTGGTCAATCTCCCTCCAGGGGATGGATTTCACCGTGGAACACCGCCCTGGTACGGACCATGCCAATGCTGACGGCCTCTCCCGGTTCTTCCGCCTCAGCGAAGAGAACCCCCCAAGCTGATGGGCAGTTCTCTCCGGCTTTCAGCTGGGGGGGACGCGTGTTGGACCCGGCCTCGTAGAATGGCCCTCCGTGCCCCCGCACCACCGAAACCTGGTACCTACAGCCCAAGCCCCCGGCCCGGCCGAACCTCCCCACCAGGACACACGCACCGACCCGGACATCTCCGTCCCTGGCCTCTCCCCTTTCGGCCACCCCGGGCCCGCGTGCCCACTTCATGCACCAAGATGGCCGCCCGGCCCCAGCGCGACCCGGGCATAGAGGCGCCACTCCGGCTGGAGGACATCACGCTTCCAGGGGATGAGAGAGGGAGGAGCAGTTTCTATCGCACCTCTGAACTCCCCCGGGACGATGGGTTTCGATCGGCCCTCCGGCCTCCCTGAGGGCTGGCTCCACGCCTGCTGGGTGTCTGGGACTCCTCCCGACCCGGCCCTGAAAGGATCAAAAGACTATAGCAGGAAATCCCGACAAGCGACCCCCAGGTGACAAGACCCCTGCCTGCACAGACTCCGGACATCAAAGAGGGGTCGGACTATAACAAGGGGTGCTCTGGGGCTGTCCGGCAGATTCGACGCTGGAACAACGAGAGCCTGCTGACGTGGTCGCGGCCCCTGGAACTGGAACTCACCTGAGCCCTGCTGAGTGACTCGCGGCTCCCTGAAGATCGTAAGACCTCCGAACTTGTACCTGAGCCCTGCTGAGTGACTCGCGGCTCCCTGAAGATCGTAAGACCTCCGAACTTGTACCTGAGCCCTGCTGAGTGACTCGCGGCTCCCTGAAGATCGTAAGACCTCCGAACTTGTACCTGAGCCCTGCTGAGTGACTCGCGGCTCCCTGAAGATCGTAAGACCTCCGAACTTGTACCTGAGCCCTGCTGAGTGACTCGCGGCTCCCCCAGATTCTCACGGTCCCGCCGGACCCCACCTCCGACCACGTATCCCCCAGCTCGAGGATTGTGAGCTGTGCGCCGGGTACGTCCCTGCTTTGAACCGTTCCCAAAGACAGTCCCGCTACCCCCTACCTTTCCGAGACTCTTGAGCCGTGCTCACCTTGTACATATTTGCAGTGATACCTGTTTGATAAAGCTTGTTCTGAGAATACCCAGTGTGGTCCCTCTGTGTCGTGTGGTGCCAGAAGTACGATCCTAGTTGCGAGAATCCTCCCCCTGGGGAATCTCCCGCCAGTGCCCGGCTACGATACTTTGAGGGTGGGTCTCAGGGTAGTCAGGACCCCCTTTCCGGGCTCCTCTGAGGTCGCCGTCTAACAATAATTACCGAATGTTTCCGATTCGGTAACATTTACCGAATTATTACCTACATCACATTTACCGATTCATAAATACCGAATCGGTAAAATTCGGTATTTATTAATCGGTAAATGTGAGGCTACCTACATATGGCCCCTAATGTGGTCACGCAGAAGTCTCCTTTTGAGGTTTTGAGAGGGAGGAAAGCTGTTTCAAAATTTAACCCGTCTTGGCTGCCTGCGTGTACTGATGTGGGTATTTCTGATGAAACAAGGCGTTCTAGAATTTCTGAGTACAAACGTAGATGCAAAATTAACTATGAATCCAGAAGGGGGTGGAGCTAGGCACGCTAGGATATGGCCGTGCCGTAGGCGAGCTCTCCTGATCGAGCCACAATCCTACATCTACCCTGTGTGAATAACCCACAAACGTTATAAGAAAACCAAGCAACTGCATGGCGGAGGGCACCAGCTACAAAATGAGGCGTCTCTCTCTGTGATATATCTACCCGGAGTGCCGCGGACCAGCGAAGCGAGTCTCAACGAGCGGCAGCCGGAGGCCTGTGGTTGCATGCGTCATGACCTAATCAGCACCTAAGCCCGGGGCACAGCTTGTGTGGTGTAGGCCTGGGGGCGAAATCGGCGCTGTAGTGCCCGGCGCACAGCTTGAACTGTGTGCTCCAGAGAGCGCTCCGGAGACTCTCAACCTGCCGCTACACTGCCTGTGGTTGCTGACGGCCAGGTGCATGCAAGAAGGTTGGGGCCACGGATGAGTACAGCGGCAGTGTGCGGAACTCAGCCGTGACCACCTTAGGGGCACGAACCTCCATCGTCGCTGGAGCAGTGCTGCATTTGAACGGTGAGAGAGCCTGTGGTGGCTCCAGCGACGCTCGTCACCCGATAATTGCCCCAGACTAGATCAAGTACAGAGGCTGGGAACAGAGGAGCGGGGGTAGGGCACGTACGACCTACAACTGCCAGATCATACAGGCACCAGAGGCCAAGCGGCAATCTTTTGAAGCTATACATTGTTCAGATCTACACAGTGATTTGTGAGTGTGCTGGGGCCCATCATCGGATACGCTATAGTTGTCTGGAAGAGGGGAGGCTGCTAGAGGCTTCTGTGCATACGCATACTTCCAACCTATCTCTACACCTGCAATATCAATTACAAAGAACAGTCGACCCTGCAGAGATATCCCCGTTAGGTAGGTGGCCACGAACTTCCTACTACCGGTTTCCCACCATAACTGTGGCCTTGCAGCGAGACCGCGCCGCCTTTGCGCCAGCTCATTCCCTGCACCATTTCTCTGCCGCATCCTGGTGCCTGGACTGCCAACCTAATACAGGAGTGTAGGAGAGTGGAATCTGACTAATGGTTGCCCCCAACTTTTTGCCTGGTATTTGAGTGGTTTTTGTCTAGTCTGGCTGGGATCCTGCTATCCAGGACCCCAGCCTATCTGCTTTCTCCCTAAAATGGATGTGAGTACTCTAGGTACAAACCTAATTGGATGCTGGGCATGCCCTACCAGTCCCTTGTAGATGGTACCCTAGGTACCCAGGGCATGGGTCCCCCAGTAGGCCTACCAGGGCTGCAGCACTTATTGTGCCACCCTGGGACAGCCATACAAACTGACACCACCAGACCACTACTGTAGTCTGGGTAAGGTGGTGCTAGCACCCCTTACAGGGATATAGGTACCCTATATCCCACCCCATTACAACACATGTACTCTCATAGGTCACCCCTATAGCAGGCCTTGCTAATCCTACAGGGCAGGGTGCTGAGGTATGTGTGAGGGGGGACCCCTGCATGAGTAGGGCCTCTCTGCAACCTTCATAAAATCGTTACTGGATTGTTTGTAGTGTAGCCATACCATATACTCTTAACCACATTATAAGTCTATCGCGATACCGCGATAACTTGAGAATGGCTACACAGAACCATATCGTGTTTGATGTCAAACATGTAGGAATCATACCCCCAGTCCAGCCATGGGGATGAGGGTACGATTCCCCCTTGCTAGAAGGGCGATATGGGAAAAGCGGTAGAATTTAGACACCAATTTAAAAGTGCACAAGTTTCACAAAATGGCTACTGCCCGCCACCTACGCGACCCTGGCTGGCTGTTGTTGGGGAAAACCCCAGCCTCGCCAGCTGGACAATAGGGCTCCTGTGGCAGAGAGGTGCTAGCATCTCCCCAGACAGGATAATGTGGATTGGAACAAGGTGGGTGCACCAAATGTCCTTTCAGAGTTGCACGTAGGCAGCTGCAGAGACCTAATTCTGCATACACCGCTTGGAACCGGTTCAGGGGCATCCTGCCCCTCGCCCAGGTGGGAAACACACAAAGGGGAGAGGGTGTAGCCACCCTTTCCCGCCTCACCACTCATTGGTGGACACTACTCTGGACACTCCCCTAATCTTGGGGATAAAGGTGAATAACGTGGCCCCAGAGCCTCAGATTAATCTTGAACTTTACAGTCTTGACCTTCGACTTGCTGCTGCCCAGCTGACGGAAGAAATCTCCCTTGGGATAAAGGAGTTATCCCCCTGCTTGGCAGGCACCTGAAACACTGCAAGTGACCCGGTTGGAACTTCGCTGCTCCGACGGACTTCGACGACTTCCAGCACCCTTGAGGTGGGTTTCCAGTGCATCCCAGAGGCCAGTGAGTGTGCTCAACGAGTTTGGGCACCGTGGACCACGTGGGTGCTGAGATCCCCAACACCCCAGGACACCAGCCACCTCTTGCATAGCACACGACCCTGACCAGTGGGGAAGTTGTGCTTTGGCCCGTTTTTGAGCCAACCACTCTACAGCAATTGTGCCAAAGACCAGCGCCCTAGCCCCCTCCAGTGGCCTGTGGGTGCCCTTTTACGCATGCCAAATTGCCGCCTCCCGCGGTCCCTTGTCTCTCGACTTGTGGGCCCTAGGGGAGGTCTATTTCTACAAACAAGAGTTCCCCTGGTTGCTTCAGGCCTGCTCCCCAGTCTCTCCAAAGGAGACCTCTCCCAGACCTTTTGGGTCTGCACTGTAGCTGATTTGTTTATTCTTCATGGGCTGCGGTTGCCAAGGTTTAGTGGATCCAATCCGGATACTAACACTGCAGCGACCCTCATCCAACGTGGGACAGTCGCCCTCCGGAAGCTGGCCTCCCTTGAAGCCTCCCGGAGCCCGTGGCTGCAGATCCAAGCACCCGACATCGAAGGGCTCCTTGCTTTGAGCCTCCTGGTCACTGTGCCGTGACCCAGACTCTGTCCCCTCTGCTTTCAGGTTCTTCTCGACAATCTTCACATCTTTGATCTTCACGGCATCATCAACGCTTTTGGCTAGCAGCACTTTTGAACATTTTCCTATAGAAAATCAGCCCGCGACCCGACACCAGAATCGACCTATGCACCCGGCTTCCCAGGGGCAGGTAACAGTGGTACCTCGGTACTCTCGTGGTAGTGGGCTCCTCAAAAGCTTAAGTCTAAAGTTTTAACTTTGTACTCCTGCTAGAAGTGACTTTAATCTGTGTAATTTAAACCGCGACATTCTCCATAGGCTAACATTGAGATTCCGATAGCAGCTCTTTGCACTGCACGCGTCTCCCGTGGGTCCCCTTCCTCATAACTGTGGGTGGATTCTGAAGGGGCAAGCGATCCTGAATGCCCTAGGCATTACCTGTAGAATTGTCGTGGTTCTTTTACCACTTTTTTGATATATGGTTTGGTCCCCCCCTGGGGCCCATTGATTTCTGTGCTATTTATTGTGTTTATAAATGCTTGTTTGAAGTGTAACTTTGCCACTAGTCACATAAAGCGACTGTGGGATTCTGTCTAGAATAAATACATATATTTTATATATATACCTGTGTGGGCTACTCTTTCATTTGGTTATTCAAGAGGTTATTATGGTAAAACAATAAGCTTAACACTCCTTCAAGACTTAGCCTGAAGGCTGCTCTCCACAGCTACCACTAGGATAGCTTTCTTTAAAGGTTGTCTTAAACCTATCATCAATAAGAGTCGAATTGGACTGGTGCAAGGTGTCCCTATAACTAGGGACAGCATATGCCAGGCCAACTTCTCACAAGGAGCATACTGTACAGCCCTGTGCCCACTCGAGCACAACCTGCTCAATCTATATAGGCAAAACTATGCCCCCAGAAATCTACTCAGTATCGAAGCCCGCCTCGGAACACCAATAAGACAGCCATATCTACGCAAAGTGTTCTTGATTATTCTGAGGACTCTCTCAATTAGTTCACCTGCAGCTTTAACAAGCGCTCATCCAAGATACCATTGCATTTGCAGGGCACTTCTGCAATCAATCAAGATAACCCCCAAAGAGTCAGTGATATGGGGAAACCGGATAAAACTCAACCTAAACTACATTTCGAACAGCAGCGTAAAGTGATGGAGATGAACGCTGAGGCCCTTGAGCGGAGCCAAGTGAACACGACTATGCCGGGATCCGACACGAGGGTTGACTTCCAGTCAATGTTTGCGATGATACAATCAACCCTTTCCAACATTGACGGGAAAATAGACTGTCTGATGTACCGTGTTGACCGTATGTCGGAACGATTGGACAAACATACAAAACGTATAGACATGGCAGAACGCCGAATATCGGAAGCAGAGGACTCTCACCATCAACTTGAATTGAAACAAACAAAAGCGGACAAGGTCCTACAGACCCTGATGGCTAAAACTGAAGATTTAGAAGCCAGGTCACGGCGCTGCAACCTACACATTTTGGGGGTGGTGGAGTCGACGCGAACAGGAAACATGGAACGATACATCGAGACACTATTAACCACTCTCCTCGGTAGAGACACCTTTTCTGATGTATTTATTGTGGAAAGGGCCCACAGATCTCTTGCACCACTGCCGGCGCCTGGGGCACGGCCCCGCCCCATAATCGCCAAAATATTGAAATATAGAGATAGGGATGCAACGCATCGTAAAGCCCGGAACTAGGAACATTAAATCATGAAGGAATGACTATTTCCATCTACCCGGATTTCACATCGCAAGTATAAGAAGCAAGAAAGAAGTTCATTGATGTGAAGAAGAAATTGAGAGAGAACAATATCTTCTATACAATGATATTCCCAGCTCGCTTGAAAATTACAGACGACGGACCATCTGCAACGATCCTAAGGAAGTTCTTACAATTGAACCACCCGCACGCTCTTCGATGTAAATCTCCGAGGGGACTACATGCTGAACATGATCACACCTCAGATGTCGAATAACAGCCGTACTTCTTGGAACTTTGCGCATAGCAGCAAGGAACTGTATGGTATGCCCTTGCAGGACTCCTTTTTATTTTTATTTACACTTTCTGGGCTGCCTTGTGACACCTAGAAACACGCCGGCTATGTTAGTAAGGGTAAATGGATAACTGTTGTAGATTACTATATCAAAGTGTTGCTACGTTTTGGGACCCTCACTGTGCAAGTAATTGCTCTCCTTGTATGGGTTATGACACGCTTATTATGTGCTTTCACAGTTTTATGTGATTGTGGCTGGATCCCCCAACTGTGCTATCGTTGGGGTTGTTAGCTGGCGGATGCCGCCCTCCTGTGTTTGCCACAACTTTTGCTTTCCTTTATCAGTTATTAACCAACGGAAGGGTTCGGGTGGTATAGTTTCTTGTTAGCAGTTAAAGGGAATTGGCTTTGCCATAATTGGGATGGCAAAGTGGGTAGGGGGAGGGACAGGACGAGGTTTTGAAACATTGATGGTCACATATCTACTGGGTTCCGATGTCCATGTGTACACATACGCATCACCTTCAAGTGTAATACACACGAGTAGAGATGCGTAGATGCAAACACATGCAGTATCAGACCTATTTGGTATAATTGGAGATCCAAAAATCACATAGTATGGCTAAAGCTACACCCCTACGATTTATAACCTGGAATGTCAGAGGCCTAAACAGTCCCAGGAAGATTAGGCAAGTCTTCGCCTACCTCGATAGACATCATGTTGATGTAGCATTACTCCAGGAAACGCATTTACTTCAACAAAAAACAGATAAATTAGGCTACAGATGGGCCGAACTTGCAGCATCAGCCACTTACTCCTCATATGCACGGGGGATGACGACCATTATACGTAAGGGCACTCACTTTCTGTTACACCAGACACTCACTGATCCACAAGGAAGGTACATCATTATCACAGGCATACTGAGTGGCACCAAAGTAGGTATTATTAACGTCTATGGTCCAAATACGGATGATCCTGACTTTTTTATGAATCTCTGGACAAAAATACGAGACCTGCCGCCTCTGGAGCTGATCTGGGGGGGTGACTTGAATGTCGCACTGGATACTACGCAAGACAGATCTCAAATCACCACTGAACATCATAAACGTGCAGTCTCAATTATTTTAAATGGCATGTCAGAGTTCCGCTTGCATGACTTATGGCGCATACGACACCCAACCACATTGGAAAGCACTCATTCATCGACAGTACATAACAGTTGGTCTAGGCTTGATTATTGACTCCTTACTGACCACGCTTCCACATGGGCTAAGGACATAATTCATCTCCCCAAGACACTATCTGACCATAAACCTGTCCTATTAGCTCTACAGATTCCGACATATACACCCCCGCCATTTGTGTGGCGCTTCAATGCCACTGCATTTTTAGACCCTATCTTCAGAGAAACAATTCAATCTGTGATAGAGGAAAATTTTGCAAACAATGCACGATCAGTTGACAGTGCAGGTATGCCGTGGGAGGTATTTAAGGTGACTCTAAGGGGCATCTGTACCAGTACAAATGCCGGCATTTTAAAAGATATCCGAACCCAATTGAAGAAATGCGAAGACCGTATTAAACTACTAGAAGCAGAATATGATAACACACATAGTGCTCTCACTCTTGGTAACCTACGGGACGAGATTAATCAGTACAATACACTAGCAAATGATGAAATAAAATAAAATAAAATATACTTCCCGACTTCATGCAGCATGCAAGATAGGTGAAGGAGGTAGGCCAGGCCGAATATTAACACAAAAAGTGCGCACTGAGCATAAACAGCACACAGTTATACAAATAGAGGATGAAGTGGGCAGATACACTGCGACACCCAAGGTATACTGACCACATTTGTGGAAACATACCGCGACTTTTATAGGACCCAACATACAGTGCCAGAGCCCAAAATTCTGCAATATATTGAAGACATTGCGCTGGTATGGTTATCCAAATCACATCGCGAATACCTAGCCCAACCTATAATAGAGGAAGAAGTACGGATTGCTATAAAATCATTGCCCAATGGTAAGTCACCTGGTCCTGACGGATACACTGGGGAATTTTATAAAGCGTATTTAGACGTATTAATTCCGCACCTGCTTGAGATGTATGACGAAGCTTATAACAATAAAATCCTTCCTCCAATGCTACGTGAAGCACTTATAGTGACACTGCTAAAGCCAGATAAAAATCCTGCAAAAGCGGCATCTTACAGACCCCTCTCATTAATAAATACAGACGTCAAGATATTAGCCAAGATCATTGCCACGAGGCTGCAACCACTCATGTCCACTATAGTCCTACCCGACCAATCAGGATTTATTCCAGATCGATCGACCACACATAATTTGCGCACCATATTTTTACATCAACTAAATCCAGAATTACAATTACTATTAGATGCAGCTAAGGCCTTCGATTCCATTGAGTGGCCCTATATGTTCACCATTTCCCCCAAAATTGGCTTAACGCCTATGCTTACCAACTGGATCGCCCTTTTATACACTAAACCCACTACCCGCATCAAAGTAACTAGACATATATCAGAAGCAATACCAATACAACGTGGCACTAGACAGGGTTGCCCGCTGTCTCCTCTACTCTTCTCCATTGCGTTAGAAATAAGCACACACGGCACTGCAGTTTAATTTGAGACCCATTAGCATATCATTATATGCAGATGATATGGTATTATACCTACGAGACTCTGAAGAGAACCTTTAACTACTATTGCGAGAATATATAAAATGTGGGCATCACTCGGGCCTGCAAATAAACTGGAGCAAATTAGCGGTGGTACCATTAACAGTAAATACAAAAGCACCACAAATGGAATTCCCTCTAGTATGACAGAAGGATCCAATTAAATATCTTAGAATCTGGATACATCAAGACTCTGAATTAGTACTTAGGTACAATTATGGCACCGCAATAGATTGCATAGAAGCACAAATAACTAGGTGGATCATTCGCCCCCTCTCACTAGCTGATAGAATATCACTAATAAAAGTGGTGTTACTACCTAAGCTGCTATATCTCTTTATCAATATACCAATACCGCCACCTGCTTCAATTTTTAACAGGATACGCACAAATCTCGTTAGATTGATATAGGCCAGTAAACAGGCCCGAATAAGTCTCCAAACCATGTCACTCCCATATGCTGCTGGCGGCTTTATAGTCCCTGATATCTATTTATAATATTTATGTGCTCAGGCACTATATGCATACTATTGGTATCACTCAGTACAATACCTGCCGCACCTCGCAGTAAAAGATGGCGACGCTGACCCAGTACCACTATCCAGCATACTCACGTATACACGACCTCATTTATCAATGTGAAAAATAAATACGATACGGACAACCTCACAAGCCTGGCAGCGCATCAGTCAATTAGCGAACAAAACTCCCATATACACCCCGAATCTGCCGCTGACAAATCACCCTGCGCTATCAGTCACAGAAGAAAAAAATAGCATGATGATTTTGGAACAAGTGGGTGTAGCACAGATGGGCAATCTATATCCAAATGGAACCTTCATTACTCCTGATGATCTGGCATATATAAGCAACCAATCACTGTTATTCTGATTTATTTATCATAGACTGAGAGCCGCTATCAGGGAATTGTACCCAACCTATCCCATTGAACCCCTGCCCTACAGTCACTACAGACTCTGATAGCTGCCTCCACTCACTCTAATATAGTTTCACAACTGTATAAAGTGGTACAAGCGGAAATTGGAGCTCACAGCCTTAGGGCCCGTGACAACTGGAATAAACTGTTAGACATCAATCAAATCAAATAAGATATTTGTAAAGCACGCTACTCACCCGGAGGGTCTCAAGGCGCTAGGGGAAGGGGGGTCCGCTACTGCTCCAACACCCAGGTCTTGAGATGCTTCCTGAAGGAGAGGTGGTCTTGGGTAAGACGGAGGTGGATGGGGAGGGAGTTCCATGTCTTGGCTGCCAGGTAGTAGAAGGATCTTCCTCCCATGGTGGCTCTTCGAATGCGTGGAACAGCGGCGAGTGCGTGGCTGGACGATCGTAGCTGGCGGGTGGGAGTGTAGAAGGTCAGGCGGTTGTTGAGGTACCTGGGGCCCAGGTCGTGGAGGGCTTTGTGTGCGTGGGTGAGGAGTCGGAACATGATTCTCTTGCTGACGGGGAGCCAGTGAAGATCTTTCAGGTGTCCGGAGATGTGGCTGTGTCGGGGGATGTCCAGGATGAGTCGTGCGGAGGCGTTCTGGATGCGTTGGAGTCTTTTCTGTAGTTTGGCTGTGGTTCCGGTGTAGAGGGTGTTACCATAGTCCAAACGGCTGGTGACGAGTGCCTGGGTGACCGTCTTCCTGGTTTCGGTGGGGATCCATCGGAAGATCTTACGGAGCATGCGTAGGATGTTGAAGCATGATGATGAGACGGCGTTGACTTGTCTGGTCATCGAGAGGGAGGAGTCCAGGATGAAGCCCAGGTTGCGTGCGTGGTCCGTTGATTTGGGTGCGCTGCCCAGGGCAGGGGGCCACCAGGAATCGTCCCAGGCAGAGGGTGATGGTCCAAGGATGAGGACTTCCGTCTTGTCTGAGGTCAGTTTCAGGCAGCTGTTCGTCATCCACTCGGCTACGTCTTTCATCCCTTCGTGTAGGTTGGTTCTGGCGGTGGCTGGGTCGTTGGTGAGGGAGAGGATCAGCTGGGTGTCGTCGGCATAGGAGATGATGTTCAGGTTGTGTTGGGGTGCGATGGCTGCGAGGGGGCTCATGTAGACGTTGAAGAGGGTGGGGCTGAGTGATGATCCTTGTGGTACGCCGCAGATGACTTCGGTGGCCTCGGATCTGAATGGGGGGAGGCGGACTCTCTGGGTTCTTCCGGCGAGGAATGAGATGATCCACTCCAGGGCCTTCTCTTGGATTCCGATGTTGCGGAGGCGCTGGACCAGGGTGCGGTGGTAGACAGTATCGAATGCTGCGGAGAGGTCTAGGAGGATGAGGGCCGCTGTTTCCCCGTTGTCGAGCAGGGTTCGGATATCGTCTGTGGCTGCGATGAGGGCGGTCTCGGTGCTGTGGTTGGCTCTGAAGCCGGACTGCGAGTGGTCGAGGGATCCGTTTGTCTCGAGGAAGGTGGCAAGCTGTCTGTTGACGGTCTTCTCGATGACTTTGGTGGGAAGCGGAAGGAGCGAGATGGGGCGGTAGTTCTTGAGGTCGGTGGGGTCTGCTGATGGTTTCTTCAGGAGGGCGCTGAGTTCGGTGTGCTTCCAGCTCTCCGGGAAGGTGGCGGTGTTGAAGGAGCAGTTGATGATGTCCCGGAGTTGGGGTGCGATGACGAAGTCGGCCTTGTTGAAGACGTGGTGGGGGCATGGGTCGGTTGGTGATCCGGAGTGGATGGTGTTCATCGTGTGGATGGTGTCTTCGGTGCTGACCGGGGTCCAGGCGCGGAGGGTGGTGTTGGGGGGCGTCAGTTTGGTGGTTGGGTGCGTGGTCTGTGCACCGAAGCTGTTGTGTATGTCGGCGATCTTGCGGTGAAAGAACGAGGCGAGTGAGTCGCAGAGGTCTTGTGAGGGAGTGATGTCGTTGTTTCCGGCGCTGGAGAGCTCTTTGACGATGTTGAAGAGTTCCTTGCTGTTGTGTGCGTTGTTGTCTAGTCGTTCCTTGAATGCTGTCCTCTTGGTGATGTGGATCAGCTGGTGGTATTTGCGGGAGGCGTGCTTAAGGGCATTCATGTTGTCAGTAGTCGGGTTTTTTCGCCAGGCTTTCTCGAGGGTGCGGCAGTTCTTCTTGGAGTTCTTGAGGTCGTCGTTGAACCAGGGGGCTGTCTTACTTTTGGTCCTGTTGGGATGGTTTTTCAGGGGTGTGAGGTCGTTGGCGCAGTGGGTGATCCACTGTGAGAGGTTGTTGGCTGCTTGGTTGGGGTCCGTTGAGCTGGCAGGAGGGTTCTGGCTCAGTGCTGTGGAGAGCTGGTCGGTGGTGATCTTGTTCCAGCTCCTGCGGGGAACCTGTTGCTGGTGGTGGTGATTCGTGGTTCTTCTGAAGCTGAAGTGGACGCAGCTGTGGTCTGTCCAGTGGAGTCCGGTGGAGTGGCTGAAGGAGATGTGCTTGCTGGAGGAGAAGACTGGGTCAAGCGTGTGTCCGGCGTAATGTGTGGGGGTGTTCACCAGTTGCTTGAGTCCGAGGTTGGCGAGGTTTTCCAGCAGGGTGGTGGTGTTGTTGTCGCTGTTGTTCTCCAGGTGGAAGTTGAGGTCCCCTAGGAGGAAGTAGTCAGTGGAGGGGAGGGCGTGTGGGCTGATGAAGTCTGCGATGTCTTCGCTGAATTGTGTGCGGGGTCCAGGGGGTCTGTAGATGAGGGTGCCTCTGAGTGTGGTCTTGGGGTCGGTGTGAATCTGGAAGTGAAGATGTTCGGCGGCTGTGAGGGTGACGTCGGAGTTGGTCGTGATGCGGATGGTGTTCTTGTGGACGATGGAGACGGACGAAGACTGGGCTTCCTACTGCACACTCACTACACTGCTCACACCCAATGGCAATCTCCGCATCATCCATTACAAATATATACATCATGCGAACCACACTCCAGCCAAACTATATAAATATGGACTACGTGAAAATGCACATTGTAAGAGATGTGGGATTGACCAAGCAGTTTTCGCACATCTTGCATGGAATTGTGGTACGATAAAGAAATATTGGGAGGCTGTGATTTACCATTTAGGTATACTCGTATCATGTACACTGTCGTGCACACCACATTTATGCCTACTAGGTCTCAACATACATGTTAAGTCTGCAAAGAAGAAATTGGCTGCCATAATGTTGCTGTTGGCAAAATGTAGAGTAGAGATGCATTGGGATAGCAAACTAACCCCTACTCTAACAAGCTGGATATTAGATGCTGTCTATTGTAGAGACAATTTTTTAATATACGCGGAAGAACTACCAACCGCTTCCAAGCCCTCAGATATTTGGGAGCCGCTTACTGCATACCTATGAGAACATCCTGATCTACGTAAAACTAATCATTAATCTAAATACCTGAATATTCAATGAGAAACTGATATGCTATGTGATTGCTCAACTGTTTATTATTGGAAAATGCGCTGTAACGGATTCCTTATTGTAATATACTTCATGGGATTGTTACAGATGTGACCACTGTTATGTATGATTACCAAAACCTTTAATAAACAAAAAAACAAAAAAAACTATGACTCCAGAATGCGTGTGAAAAGGAAGAAGTGGAATATTGTCTACAAAGTTATGGTGAAAAATCCTAAACATACTCTGATAGGCAATACTAGTTTCATTGGTCCTTTCACCATTGTTGCAATCAGAAAGAATGTTGCAAAGAAGCTTTGCTGAGCAAGACAAAGATGGCCTATTTTAACAATAGACAGACTCAACTCCAGGTTGATGCCAGCCTCACACAAAAAATGGAGCCAGGAAAATGGGCTCCACTCTCATTCGCGAGTAAAGCCCACACTCCAACGGAGACCCAATACTCTCAAATAGAGAGAGAAGCACTGGCCATCAAATGGGCGTGTGGTCATTTCCATCTGAACCTCAGCAGTAGCCCATTCTGACTCCAGAATGCGTGTGAAAAGGAAGAAGTGGAATATTGTCTACAAAGTTATGGTGAAAAATCCTAAACATACTCTGATAGGCAATACTAGTTTCATTGGTCCTTTCACCATTGTTGCAATCAGAAAGAATGTTGTAAAAGTGGACACAGGGTTTATGTGGAGAATGTCTAGGCTGGTGAGATATACTGGGAAATCCACAAATGTACATATACCCTATGGTAGAAATTTGTCAAGTGGTCATGACCATTCGAATGAGAGTACTCATAACAAGGAATTGGAAACCTCTTTGGGGAGAAGTAGAAATCTGCCTATGAGGTTAAGAGACTATGTTTTATATTAATATTGCGTTCTCTCATGCCATGTTTCTTTGCAGGATCTTCACTTCGCAACCACTGAGGAGCACCATAGACACATTCGAGCAGCACTGAAGAGATTGTTGGAGCACAGTGTCGCCCTCCATTGAGAGAAGTGCTCTTTCTTTCAAAACTCTATTGAATTCTTCGGCTCCGTCTTGAACCATGACAGAGTCAAGATTGAGCACCGCAAGTCACATGCTATCAAACAAGCCCCAGCACCAACAATGGTTTGTGAAGTTCGAAGCTTCATGGGCATGGCCACCTATTGCAGCAGGTTAATCCCCAACCTAGCGGCCATTGCTGAGCCTCTGCGTGCCCTGACAATTATTGATGCCCCCTGGTAGTGGGGCCAGAAGGAGGAGGAGGCATTTGAAAAGGTAAAAGAAGCTTTGCTGAGCAAGACAAAGATGGCCTATTTTAACAATAGACAGACTCAACTCCAGGTTGATGCCAGCCTCACACAAAAAATGGAGCCAGGAAAATGGGCTCCACTCTCATTCGCGAGTAAAGCCCTCACTCCAACGGAGACCCAATACTCCCAAATAGAGAGAGAAGCACTGGCCATCAAATGGGCGTGTGGTCATTTCCATCTGAACCTCAGCAGTAGCCCATTCTGTGAGGTCACTGACCACTGGCCGCTTGTCCCTCTATTTCACGGCACAGCTCCTCCTCCTCCTCCGCGGATCGAGCATTGGTTCATTCAACTGAAACAATACCACATGGAAGTGACTTACCCACCTGGAGCCAAGAATCCAGCTGACTTCCTCCCCCGACACCTGTCTACTCATGGCAAGAATGACAGCTCGGAGGTCACTGAGGAGTACGTCAGCATGGTGACACAGGGTGCATGCCTGAAGGCAGTCAGCCTCCAGGAGATCAGTGATGCCACTAAGTCGGACTCAGTCCCAATGAAATTCATGGATGTTCTCCCATCAGGGGCCATGTCAGAACTTCCTGGGAGAAGCCAATGACTGGTGTAATTCTGAAATAGAATGACTGATCAAAATGTGGAGGGTGCATGATGAACTGAGCGCCACACCAGAAGGGATGGTGCTGCGAGGAGCACGGATTGTTATACCCAAAAGCCTGCAAGAAAAGGTAATGACCCTAGCTCAAGGAGGATACCAAGGGATGGTTCAAATGGAGTTCAGGATGAGAGAAAAGGTTTGATTTCCCAGGCTATAGGCGGCTGTTGACAAGGCAGAGAGACATTGCCCCTCGTGCCAGTTTACAAGTCTCCAAGAACCACTAGCACCCATCATCACCGAAGAATCGAGCACCACCCCGTGATCCCAGGGAGTCCAGACTTTGGGAGCTTCCCAGATGGATGCATTACTATAGTAATGGTCAACAGCTGCACCAGGTTCCCCATTGAGGTGGTAGACTCCACAGCTTTCCAAAACATAGCCCCGATGCTTAAAAGAACCTTTGTGCTGTTTGGCCTCCCACATGGGATCAGAGTTCAAAGTGCTACTTGATACCTTGGGGACCAAATACTGCCGGTTCACCCCTCAATGGCCGAAGGCCAACAGTGAAGTTGAACACTTCATGTGCAATCTGAGCAAAATACTCAGAAACGCTGTCGCTGAAGGCACCAATCCAGAACTGAGCATGCACAGGTTCTTAAGGGAACACCGAGGGACACCTCACTGCACCACACAACAGTCTCAATGGTCCATAATTTTCAACAGGCACAGGTGAGACACCATCTCGGTCTCCCTAGGATGGACTCCACCTCCATATGACCCAGCTAGTGCCCAGGCTAGGCGCATTCAAACCAACATGTGCGCGAGCGTGAAGCAGCATGCAAGTGTCCGAGTGCTGCTGTGTGAAGCACAGGGGCTCTCTTTGGACTTGTAGACAAACAAACACCAGGATTTTACAGTCAGCCATCTTGACATTGCTTTCACACCAACTCACAGGGAAGCAGAGAGGGAGGAAGTATGGGCATGCTGGGAAGAGGGGTATAGCCAAGAGTATGATGGGAGTCGCAGTCACAGACAATCTACACCCACCCACATGGCCCAGCAAGCATATACTGAACCATGCTCGCCTCACAGGGAGTGGGAAGGGACTGATAAGATGTCTGACACTGGGCTCTGTTGTGGGGAGCACAAGGTCCTGCTGGGAAATGGGCAACAACAAACACCAGGACTTCACAGTTCGCCATCTTGCCATTGCTGTCACACCCACTCACAGGGAAGCAGAGAGGGAGGAAGTATGGGCATGCTGGGAAGGGGGATGTAGCCAAGAGTATGATGGGAGTCGCAGTCACAGACAATCTACACCCACCCACATGGCCCAGCAAGCATACACTGAACCATGCTCGCCTCACAGGGAGTGGGAAGGGACTGACAAGATGTCTGACACTAGGCTCTGTTGTGGGGAGCACAAGGCCCTGCTGGGAAATGGGCGACAACAATATCAAACTCTGTCCATGACAAGCTGGAAAAAAGCAGTGTACAGGCAGGCATCTGGTCGTACAGTAGAAAATGTCATGTTTGTGAACCATTGATGCCTGTAGAAACATAACTCACATTGTGTGTCTCTTCCACACACAGGTGGTGCTGGGGACCCAGCACCAAATGAAGAGGATTCCCAGGCCCAGAGTCTGGTGGACACTGAGCTCTCTGGTTTGACTCTGTCTCTGTCCTCTTCGGATGACGACGACCAACCTGGCCCCTCCGGTGTGAGTCATCATGCAGCACCAGCAGCATCAACATCTGCACCCCCTGTACCCACGTCTCCAGCATCTGGACACCGACAGGGCACCCACGTCAACACGGACAGACCAAGGCCACTGAACACCCACAGCACAGGGGCACAGGACCCCCTGGAAGCTACAGCAAACACCACCAGCAACACCACCCAAGGGGTCCCAGTGTCACCTGTGCGTCCCGCCGCTGGTCCTGCCCGTGTGGATAGGGGTGCTGGGAGCGGTGGGAAGCAGAGGGCGCGCCTTGCAGAGGGGTCTGGACTGCATGATGACCCATAACTGGCACGCATCATAGATGCGTACCAGGATAGCACCGGAGGATTTGGCCAGGTAGTGGGGATCCTCAAGGACATGCAACAGGAGCAGTCTGCCCTCCATGCCCGCATGGAGGCCAAGTGGGATGCCCTTACTGCGGTGCATCGGGACATACTCCAATGCCTCCGCCAGATCAACACAAACCTGTCCACACCTCCCTGTGCGGCCACAACATCTGTTGCAACGCCATCTGCCAGTGCCACAGGGAGGGAGGAGGACTCTGGTGGAGCGTCCCCTGCACCGCAGAGGCCTGCACCTGAGGATCACCCCCAGGAAGAAGAAGGGTCGTCCGAAGAAGGACATGTGAGAGGCAGATGTCCCAGCAGATGTCCCAGGGCTTCTAAGCCTGTTCTGGACAATGTTCTTTGTGCGCAACCCATTCACCTTGTCCAATCGCACACAACTTGCCCACATGACATGGAGGGTTCATGTTGGGCCAATGTAACAGATGACTGTGGACTTCACTCTGGACATTTCATCTACCAGCACTTCCAACTCTAATGTGAACTTTGGATTCCAAAACCAATGTACAGCACCAACCATCCTGTGCACTTTCCTCACACATGTACAAAAATAAACTCACCAGTACACCATACTTTCCTCTGTTGTGATTCCAAATTGTCATGTGTTATGGAGATGTCGATCTGCTACACAACACAGTGCATGCCAAATACTGCAACAATGTGACCAACGTTAGGTGAGTCATGGTGATGTGACACATGTGAGGGAGACACACCTCTTGGCAACACAACACATACTCACCATGGCCATGTTACTCATCACACACAATGATGTTGACCTGAAATACATAGGTATGCACAACCACAACACCAATTCACAGTCAGTGGTAACAAGTCCACAGGTGAGGTAAGCAAATGTCACTCAGATGTGGGAAGACAGACAACGCACCTAACAAAGCATAGCACAGGTTCATTACACATCAGCAACATGTTTATTCAAAAATAGTTGCAAGGCAATTGTACGTTACGGTGGACACACGGTCACAGAGTGACTGAGAATTGTAGTCCAGGGGTGTGTGGCACATCACTTGATGTCAATTGACTACTCCCACACTGGTGTCGGATTCTGGGTGATGGGGGTCAGTGTTGACCAAACAACAGGCAAATTACCCTGTGAAGGACAGACACAAGACACAGTCAAAAGCACAGCAAAACAGGAGAGAAATGCAATACACATGCACAAAACATGTCACTATAAACCTACACAAAAACAAGTTAGCAGTACTACCCTATTGT
This sequence comes from Triturus cristatus, assembly GCF_964204655.1. NCBI lineage: Eukaryota > Metazoa > Chordata > Amphibia > Caudata > Salamandridae > Triturus > Triturus cristatus. The sequence continues at coordinate 1,321,587,112 of NC_140590.1, forward strand.
GGAATACACACCACCTGAATGGACACATCACTGCACGCATCCAGTCAAGTGGCACACAGACACACTCAGACAGCAACAGAGCATCCACAACACATTCCAGGCTAACTACATACATTGACATAACAACCCTGGAAACTCACATTCAGGTGAAGAAGTTGTTGATGAGCTGTGAGCGGATGTCACCATCATCCTCATCATCACTGGCATCTTGGCAGAGGCCGGGCTCCTCCACAGGTGCCGGAGGTTGGTCATCGTCATCGTCATCCTGGATGAGAGGCACCTTCTTCCGCACTGCCATGTTGTGTAGCATGCAGCATACAAGGATTATTTTGCATACCTTTGCAGGTTCATATGGGAGGCAACCTCCGGTCTTGTCCAGGCAGCGAAAGCGGCTTTTTAGGAGGCCGAATGTCCGCTCAATCACCCTCCTGCTTCGACCATGTGCCTCATTGTAGCGCATCTCGGCTGGTGTCACAGGGTTCCTGAGGGGTGTCAGCAACCACGGCATGTTGGGGTATCCAGAGTCACCTACACACACAAAAATGAACCAGTAGCTGAGTTTTGTAGGAGTGCGGAATACAACATTGACAAACACACACAATGATAAACAGTCAGTACACACCGACAAGCCAGGCATGCTGAGCTGCCATCTGTGAAATCAGCGTTGCAATGCGACTACTCATCATTATGTAGGCATTGTGCGCAGAACCAGGGAACCGTGCACACACATGTGTGATACACATCAGAGCATTGATCGAGTGGAAATGTTTCCTGTTACGGTATGCCTGCTCATGTGCCTGTGGTGGTATCAGGGCCACATGTGCCCCATCAATAGATCCGATGACGTTCGGTATCCTCCCCAGTGTATAAAAGGCATCCTTTATTTCAGGGAGTTCAGCTGGGCTAGGGAACTTGATGTACAGGTCAAGGAAATGCAACATCTCCTCCAAGACATCGCGTAGCACACGACTAAACATAGTTTGCGACATTCCACCTGCTGTAGCCACAGTGTACTGGAAGGTACCAGTAGCAAAGAAGTGCAGGTCTACCAACACCTTCACCTCTGGGGTCAGTGCTGTAGGGTATGTCCGGCCAGGTAGCAGATGTGGCGCCAACTGCTCCGCCAACTCCTCAATCAGTGGCCTGGTGAGGCGGTACCGTCGGATGCAGTCCGTTCCTGCATGGTTGCAAGGTCTGCGAACGGTCGAAAGACAGCTGGTGCCCTGCAGAACAGAGATGAAAAAAGGAAGATTGTCGGTTCATCCACCCATGTGGCCATGACCAGGTCCAATATCACATGATAGATCATGACATTACACAATGTACTGAGGTGTGTGCTGTTGGGCATGGACACATATGTCACCTACATGATCATCACCTCACATCTCAATTCCACATGTCCACATGAGCCCCATGTAGTGCAATGGCCAATCATCTGGCTGTGTCACCCGACCTATGTACTGGTGTGACGTTACAAACACACACCACAGTGACAAGTGAGGCCTGATGTCTCCCAGGCATCACAGATCTTTGCCATGCAGATACCCAGGGTCCCTTTATTGCCACATCGACAATGTCATGGACATGGCATATCATGTACACACCACAAGGCAAGCGTGAGTCCCACAAGTAGTGGCCACTGTTGTCCCTGAAGGCCCTACATGTATGTCTCTTAGACACACACACACCATCAAGGTAGATGCATATACCACATGGATATGGAGACTGTCTCCCATTGGGCACATTTGATCATCCACATCTGAGACAAAACATGCACACAGACTGTGGGTGCACATCAGAATTGTGGCTACAGGTCTCACTGTGACGTACATGCCATCACCCCCAGGACTCAGGGTGAATGTGACATGTCCTAAACATATCCAACATGAAACTGTGTCCGTGACTCATGCCCATTACTGTACATTTGCACATCACAGTGGTAATGTGCACGATACACAAAGGATTCTGCCCCCATGTACACATGCACAGCCTGGGAGTGGCTGAACAAAAGTGTCACACAACAAACCAAATGTGCCCCCCCAAACACACAGGGAATGCATGCAATGGGACACTGTGTGGCCAATGCAGTAGTGTGGTAGGTGTGCACAGGTGTCCCTGGCAAGTAATTGTGTGTTGAATCCGTCGAATAGTCACACCAATGAGGTCCGACGCGGGTGACAATGCGTACGCATTGCACGGTTCATGACCGAGCCGTGCGTACGCTTTGCCATTGACTGCAATGAGGTCCGACGCGGGTGACAATGCGTACGCTTTGCACGGTTCATGACCGAGCCGTGCGTACGCTTTGCCATTGACTGCAATGAGGTCCGACACGGGTGACAATGCGTACGCATTGCACGGTTCATGACCGAGCCGTGCGTATGCTTTGCCATTGACTGCAATGAGGTCCGACGCGGGTGACTATCATCCATACGTGTCGGGCAGGCATGGTCCGAGACAAGCGTACGCCTTGGCCATCGAATCGTATGGAGACGGATACATGTGTATTTTCAAAATACGCGTTGTACAGTCAGTTGAACGAGCCGGACACACCCATTGGCGGTGGACTGTCATGGAGACGGATGCGGATTCAAAACTTGTACGAGTTGTGCGCTAGTAATTCAGTTAGATGCCTACAACAATGTTGCAATTACTAGTGTTTCATGAAGGTGAAGATTTGAACGATGCGGAAGGCGTGTACGAGTCGTACATTTCCATGTATTTGCCAGATTCATAGAATGCAATCGTGTTGGACTTATCACTTGGGACACATGGCACAGATTCTGCCTCTGCAGCACCGATATAAGGCTGGCTGGCCCCCAGGGAGCTCACTTGCCTGCACTACATGCTCCTGGACCACATCCCTGCTACCACTGCTGCTGTCTCTGCATCCTCTGGCTCCTGCTATGGCACGTACTCTGGAGAGGGCCCCAGCCTTCACTGAGGAGGAAAACCAGGCCCTGCTCGACGGCTCCTTCCACAGTACAGCAAGCTGTGTGGAAAACCAGGGGAGCAGGGGAGTGTGCAGTCCACTGCCTTCCTAATTGTGCATGTTGTCTGACTAGCATACTAGCAGTGTGTACACCAGTGAAGCATTCTCACTGACTACTTTCATCCCCCAAAGTGTGTAGGTACATGTAATGAACAGGTGTTCTGCTGTTAAAGTGTATTGGTGAAAGCTTAAACTTCCCAGGCATTGTTAACATGTCAGACATGCAGGTGATTTGTCCTTCCCCATGGTTGCACTACCTGTGTAACTCATTTCCCTTTGTGATGATGACGTATATCCAAATGTGTGCAGCACAAATATGGGGCAAGTGTGTTAATGTACTTTTAACTTTGTCATCCTCACAGGTTGATGCCCACCAGAAGCAGGAGATATGGCTGACCATCGCCCGGGCAGTTCGTTCGGTGGGGGTCTACAAACACTGGATCCGCAACTGCCAGAAGAGGTGGCAGGACGTTCGGGGCTGGACCCGGAGGATAGCTAGAGTCCAGCTGAAGTTGTCGCCTCCACGCAGGAGGGGCGGACACCGGACCCTGACCCCCCACATGCCCTGGATCCTGGCGGTGGTCTTCCCAGACCTGGATTGGCAGCTGAAGGCCAGACAGCAGCAAGAAGGGGGTAAATCCATGCCTAATCTGTGTACTATGTCTGACATGCTAATTGCAGTCTTTTGGCCTGGTCACACTTCCACATTACGTAGGTCTTGTAGTACAATACTCATGTCCCTCAATTGTGTGATACACCCTCCTCATCTGTTCCACAGGTGTGGCCCCGACAGTCTGTTGCTTGTGTCACTAGGGCACTGTGTCCCTGCAGTCAGCTATGCTTCAGCTACCGGACAGCATCTGTTCCCGTGACTCTGTTGTGTGTTTCATGTGTGGTTCAATTGTTTGCCCAATGCCTGTTATCTGACATGTGATCTGTGTGTGCCCTTGTATGTGTTCCAATTGCTGGTCTGACTTGCCACATGTGGCTGGGGTATTTCAAACAAACCCATGCAGCAGGGGACTCCAATTTGAGGGCCTCAGGAGTGTATATAGCAAGTATGTCACACTTGCTTAGCCACCTGACTACTGTCCAGGGCCAAACACTGTTTCACGTAGACCTGGGCAGTCATCCTTCCTCAAGGGAATTTAGAAACACTCTGTAATCCCACTCCTGTGCATCAATTTACAGGTTGTGCTTCGTGACATGTGCCTTCAGGTGTCTGCCTCTGTGTCATTATGGTGTGGCTTTCTGTCCATGATTTTGAGGGTCAGCAGGACATCTGAGATGTGACTGTGAGAGACAAAACCTGTGTGACATATAGGTGTGTGATCATCTGACAGCGCACAATGATGTATGCAACTGTGTACTTCAGGCAGCTGGATCACATGCACGGCAGACTGTGATGTGCTAATGTACATGGATGTTAGACCTAGCACCTTGGCGTGAGTCTCCCTTCCACTTTTTGTCGCTGTGCCTCATGTGTTTTGCTGGTGTTAGCTGCTCAGAGCACAGTGCCACTGCCAACCAGTGCCACAGTGCAAGTGCTCCCTAATTTAAAATGTATATGTTGGTTGGATTCCATGATTGGCTTATTTGGTTTACTGCCAGACCCCAGTAAAGTGCACCAGGAGTGCCCAGGACGTGTAAATACAAATGCTGCTGGTGGGCTTGCAGCACTGGTTGTGCCACCCACAGAAGCGGCCTAGTAAAATGTTTCTAAGGTCTGCCATTGCAGAACCTGCATGCAGTCTGGTATTGTCATGCTGACTAGGCAAGTGCACCCACTTGCCAGTCCATAAACCTTCCCTTAACTTCATATTAGTCACCCCTATGGTAGGCCCAAGGGCAGGGTGCATTGTAAGCATAAGGTAGGACAAGCGTGTGGCCTGTCCTAATAGTGATTTACAGCCATTTTCGTTTTTCACTATTGCAAGGCTACCTGTTCCCATAGGCCAAAATGGGCTGTTAGAATTGTAACATTCTATGATCCTAACAGGCCCAGGGAACATGGTAGAAATTCGAGTTTAGTATGCCTGAACTCAGAATAATAAAATATATCTTTTAGTAAAGTTTATTTTAATATTCTGTGTTTTCAAATGCCACTTTTAGAAAGTTGGTATTTGCCTGCTGAACCATTTTAGCCCGCCTCTGCTATGATGTGTATCTGCCTGTCTGGTTTGTGTGAGTGACAGGGCTGGGGAAACCCAGAGGGGCAGGGCTAGGTAGCCTGGTGGTGAATAGAGAGATTGACATCCAGATGGGTGGGAAGAGTGCACCTGGACTCTGAATAGGGCTGTGCTCTGCCACCTCAATTGACAAGAAGACCCTCTGCCTGAGGAGAAGGAACTGGGAAAGCTGTAAGGAGGAGTACTGTCCCTGACCTGGGGGATTGGCCTGCAGTGGTTGCCTTGCTGCTGAAGGAGAGGAGAAAGACTACAAAGACTTTATTTCAACTTGTGCTTAAAAAGATCTCCAAGGGCCTGAGTAGAGCTGGCCTCCTGTTAAGAAGTCCGAGGAACAAAAGGACTTCACCCCCAGCTTCCCCCTGAACTCTGCTGTGTGAGTTCTACCCCTCCAAGAGTGCTGGAACCAGTTTTGGGGCCTCTGGGAGCTGTGCCTGCTGTGGGAAGCTGTCCAAGAAGAAAGAAACCAAAGATCTCCACTTTTTTACGCACAGCCGTGAGAGAACAGTTCGCGAGAACATTTTCGTCGCACCGCTCCTTAGCGTGCAGAATTTTATCGCTGAGGACATCGTCGCAGAGCCTGCTGCCGCTGGGCCCGATCAGCGCTGGGAAAATCATCGCACCACTCATTAGCGGTCCGAATTTGATCGGTACCACCCCAAGATCCGCGCTCCGCCTGTTAGCGGGCAGAATTTGATCGCTGCGAACATCGTTGCAGAGCCTGCTGCCACTGAGCCAGATCAGCGCTGGAAAAATCATCGCCCCGCTCGTTAGCGGACCGAATTTGATCGCTACCAGCCCAGATCCACGCTTCGCCTGTTAGCGGGAAGAATTCTATCGCTGCGAACTTCGTCGCAGAGCCTGCCGCGGCTGTGTGGAATCGTCGCAGAACAAGCCAAGATCATCGCACCGCTCGTTATCGTGAGTAATTTTATCGCTGTGAAAATCGTTGCAGACTCAACCAAGATAACCGCTGGTGAAATTGTCGTCCCGCTCATTAGCGGGCCGAATTTTGTCGCATTGTGCCTTAGCGAGTAAATTTCTACTGGATAAGCTACACCTTGATTTTCAACGCTGAAGTGCCGCTAGGAACTTTTTATCGCATCATAAGGTACTGTGGGTTAAAACGGTCGCTAAGGTGAATGATTTTATCGCTAACCTAAGAACTCTTTCTAAAATCATATTCTTGAACTGTGTATGTAATTTTTGTCGTTATTTGGTCTTGTGCTAAGCCTTAATATAAAAGATCACTATTTTTGATATAAATCTAGTGTGGTGTCCATTTGTGGTGTTCTCACTGGGTTACAGTATGTGGTCACAAATGCTTAACCTATAACGCGCTGAGATAAGCCTTGTCTGCTCGCACCAAGCTACCTAGAGGGTGAGCAGGGGTTATTTCAGGAGTGTAACCCCTTACCCTGACTAGAGGAGAGGGTCCCTGCTTGTCACAAGTACCTACCTGTGCCAACCAGAGATCCCCAATTCTAACATTGGTGGTCAGCGGTGAGGATCCTGTATTTGCATTTGTGATTCATGTACAGTGATTGGTGAACACCACTTAGTGAGTTCAGACCATAACGCAGCTACATACTTTTAATTTTTGTTTGCCAAGAAATCTCCAGTTTTTAAAAGTCATGCCTGGTTCAGTCAATGGGGAAAAGGCAGCATTTGTGATCTCTGACCTTGGAGTAGAATGGGAAGAGGAATAATTAGAGGACTACACATTAGCCCAGCTGAAGGGCTTCTGCAAAAAGTTTGGAGTTTCCCCGACTGGGTGCAGAAACAAATCCCAATTCCAAAAGGCGCTGAGGGCCTGGATTGAGTCCAGATCACATGAGGAGGCAGACATAATAGAACCAGCAGTAAGCGTCCAGAGTTTTGGCAGAGGCCTGTCGCCAGAAGAGTTGGCAGACAGGAAAGAAACCCAAGCACATGAAATGGAGATGGCAAAATTGAGTGGGGAGTTGGAAAGCAAAAAGCTGGCTCTGGAAAAGAGAAGAATTCAACTGTAGCATGAAACAAAGTTGAGGGAGATAGAGCGGAAGGCTAGGAGTTTAGAACTCACTCCCTCTGGTGGCAGCACACCACCAGTGCAGGTAGAATCAAGGGTGTACATACCAAAAGATGTGGTAAAGGAATTCTTTAAAAATGATGACATAGGGCAGTGGTTCAAGGCCTATGAGGTAGCCATGTCCTCCCACCGGGTCCCTGAGACGGATTGGGGAGCGGGGTTGTGGGGACGGTTCCTGAGTGAGGGGCGGGACACACTTCTAGACTTGCCTTCAGATGTTTATAATCCTTATCCCCATATGAAGGATGCTCTGATGACTAGGTATGGATTGACCCCTGAGTTGTATAGGCAAAGGTTCAGGGGTTGCACAAAGATTCCAAACAGTACTTATGTTGAGTATGTAACTTTTTTTTGCAGAGCACTGGATGGTTGGGTGAAGGGTAACAAGGTTGATGATTTTCAAGGGCTTCTTGATTTAATGGCATGGGAGCACTTGTCCAGTAATTGTTTTCTTGAGCTATGCCAGCACCTTATTGATAATAGGCTGACTACCCCTAGAAAGCTTGCTGAGGAGGCGGACCGCTGGGTCTGTACCAGGGTCCACAAGGGTCCAGTGGGAGACTCTGCTAAAGGTGGGCAGGGTCCCCAGCAGAAGAGTGGGGGGGACAAGGGTAAACAGAGGGAGTTCCCAAGAAGGCCCCAAAGTAATCCCCAAGGGAACCAAGGGAAAGGTTCTCAGCCTCCCCCACCCCAGAAGCCGACCAGGGCCCCGACAGGTCCCCCTGTTCAGAAAGGGCCCCTAAAATGTTACAAGTGTGGTAACATGGGGCATTTTGCCTCTGATTTAAAGTGTCCTTTGTATGGTAAACCAGCACCCACTGGTGCTCCACTTCGGCAGATGGCTAGTGTAGCCTTGGGGGAGGAGATGGCAGTCCAAGGTGGGTGGGGTCCTGCAGAGATGTCCCTTGTCTCCTTAGGAGACTGTGAGATGGTCCCCCAAACCCAGCTGCCTGATAACACTAAGAAATACAGGCAGTGGGTGACCATCAATGGCCGTAGGGTGGAAGCTCTGAGAGATACAGGAGCCAGTGTGACAGCTGTCAAGTGTCACCTGGTTTCTCAAGAGCAGGTGGTCCCAGGAGCATTCTATCCAGTTGTTTCCGCTGACAGCACAGAGAGTCACTGCAAGGTGGCTCAGGTTCCCTTTGAGTGGGGGGGGTCTCTGGTACTCTTCAGGTAGCTGTGAGGCCCGCCATGCCTGTAGACTGTCTGTTAGGGAACGATTTGGAGAGCTCACCTTGGGCTAAGGTGGAGCGGAGTGCTCACCTGGAGATGTTGGGTATGCCGGATTGGGCGTGTGTCACCACACGGTCCATGGCAGCGAGTAGAGGTGCTCAAAAGGTACTGGAGCCTGAGAGGGAGGCCCAGGGTCCGGCCTTAGAGAGACGAGGCAGGGGGCGCAGGATACCGGCCCCTGAAGTTCCCACGGCCCAGGAGGAAGCAGAAGGCTCCTCTCCAGCCATTCCCTGTTGTCGGTACCCCATTCCAGCGAGTGTGGATTGACATTGTGGGGCCACTGGGCCCCAGGACAGCCATGGGCAACAGGTTTATCCTGGTCCTGGTGGACCATGCCACCCGGTACCCGGAAGCCATCCCTCTGAGGACAGTGACGGCCCCCGTGGTGGGACGTGCACTGATGGGAATTTTCTCCAGAGTGGGATTCCCTCTAGAGGTGGTGTCTGACCGGGGTACCAATTTCATATCCAAATATATGAAATCCCTTTGGCAAGAGTGTGGTGTAACCTACAAGTTCACCACCCCTTACCACCCCCAAGGAAACGGGTTGGTCGAGAGATTCAACCGTACCCTCAATGGCATGATAATGGGTCTGGATGAACCCATGAGGCGTAAGTGGGACGTCCTCTTGCCATGCCTTCTCTTTGCGTACCGTGAGGTGCCACAGAAGTCTCTAGGGTTCAGCCCCTTTGAGCTCCTGTATGGCCACCCAGTGAGAGGACCTCTAAGTCTGGTCAAGGAAGGCTGGGAGCAATCTCCCAGGAAACCTCCCCAGAATGTATATAGCTACATGCTGGCCTTCAGGAATCAGGCTAGGCGATTCAGGCAACTTGCTGAGGCAAATCTGGAAGCCAGCCAGGAGGAGTTGAAGCGATGGTACGACCAGAATGCCACTCTGGTAGAGCATCAGCCTGGACAGAAGGTGTGGGTCTTGGCCCCCGTGGAGCCTTGTGCGCTCAAGGATAAGTGGACCGGTCCCTTTGAGGTTGTGGAGCGCAAGAGTCCTGTTACCTATTTGGTGGACATGCGGTCTCCAAGGAACCCCTTAAGGGTCCTTCATGTCAACCGCCTCAAGCCCCACTTGGAGAGGTCCCAAGTGGGCATGCTCTTGGCAACAGATGCTGGGATGGAAGAGGAGAACGAGCCTCTTCCTGACCTTCTGTCAGCCCAGGAGCAAGATGGGTCAGTGGATGGTGTCATCCTCTCTTCCGTCCTGACCCCTGAGCAACAGAATGATTGTCGCCAGCTGCTGGGACAATTTTCTGATCTGTTTTCCCTGGTTCCCGGTGTCACTAATTGGTGCGTCCATGATGTGGACACTGGGGATAGTACACCTGTGAGGCACAAGGCCTACAGGGTGACTGACAGGGTGAGGGCATACATCAAGGAGGAGGTCTCCAAGATGTTTGCACTCGGGGTAATTGAGTCCTCCAGCAGTCCTTGGGCCAGCCCAGTGGTCTTGGTCCCAAAGGCTGCAGCGCCGGGAGCCACACCCGAACTCCAGTTCTGTGTGGACTACAGAGAACTCAATTCAGTCACCAGGACTGACGCACACCCCATCCCCAGGGCTGATGAGCTCATAGATCGGCTAGGGGCTGCCAACTACCTCAGCACGTTTGATTTAACATCTGGGTACTGGCAGATCGCCTTGACCGAGGGGGCCAAAGAAAGGTCAGCATTTTCCACCCCAGATGGGCACTACCAGTTCCGGGTTGTGCCCTTTGGGATGAAGAATGCCCCTGCCACCTTCCAGAGGTTGGTCAACCAGGTGTTGGCTGGACTGGATTCGTTCAGTGCTGCCTACCTGGATGACATCGTAGTGTTCAGCTCCACTTGGGAAGAACACCTGCGCCACCTCTGGGAAGTGTTGAGGGCGCTGCGGAGGGCAGGCCTCTCGATCAAGGCGAGTAAGCGCCAGATCGGGCAGGGTTCCGTGGTGTACTTGGGGCACCAGGTTGGGAGCGGCCAGGTGGCGCCCCTTTCTTTTTTTCTTTTGCAGAGTTTTATATAGCGCAAACTTGACCCGAATCCAATCAGGTATCAGAGCGCTTTACATAGCACCAGTTACGTTACATGAGGACACACATTCATTTTTGTTAGGCACGGGGAGATTAAGTGATTTGCCCAGAATCACAGGATGTTTAGCGTCGTTCCCGAGACTCAAATCCAGTTCCCCCAGGTCCGAGGTCGAGCGCCTTAACTGTTAGGCCAACTCCTCTCCCTTCAACCCAAGATAGAAACCATCCTGAATTGGGAGTCGCCCAAAACCCAGACAGGGGTGAGAGCCTTCCTAGGTCTCACCGGGTACTACAGGAGGTTTGTCAAGGGGTTTGGCAACATTGTTGCCCCCTTGACAGCGCTGACTTCTAGGAAGCAGCCCAGGAAAGTGATTTGGACTGACACCTGTCAGAAAGCTTTTAAGGCCCTGAAAGCTGCTATGTGCACGGCGCCCGTGCTCTTGGCTCCCAACTTCTCCAAAGAGTTTATCGTTCAGACAGACGCTTCAGAGCATGGTGTGGGGGCTGTTCTTTCACAGATTAATGAAGAAGGCCTAGATCAACCTGTAGCCTTCCTTAGCAGGAGGTTACTTCCACAGGAACAGAGATGGAGTGCTATTGAGCGTGAGGCATTTGCTGTGGTCTTGGCACTGAAGAAGCTAAGACCCTACCTGTTTGGGTCTCACTTCCGGGTTCAGACAGACCACAGGCCCCTCAGATGGTTGATGCATATGAGGGGTGAGAATCCAAAGCTGTTGAGGTGGTCCATTTCCCTACAGGGTATGGATTTCACGGTGGAACATCGCCATGGTACAGATCACGCCAATGCTGACGGTCTGTCCAGATTTTTCCGCCTTAGTGATGAGGAACTCCCAGGGGTAGGGTAGTTCTCCCCACATTTCAGCTGGAGGGGACACGTGTTAGACCTGGCACCTTGGCGTGAGTCTCCCTTCCACTTTTTGTCGCAGTGCCTCATGTGTTTTGCTGGTGTTAGCTGCTCAGAGCACTGTGCCACTGCCAACCAGTGCCACAGTGCAAGTGCTTCCTAATTTAAAATGTATATGTTGTTTGGATTCCATTATTGGCTTATTTGGTTTACTGTCAGACCCCAGTAAAGTGCACCAGGAGTGCCCAGGGCATGTAAATACAAATGCTGCTGGTGGGCTTGCAGCACTGGTTGTGCCACCCACAGAAGCGGCCTAGTAAAATGTGTCTAAGGTCTGCCATTGCAGAACCTGCATGCAGTCTGGTACTGTCATGCTGACTGGGCAAGTGCACCCACTTGCCAGTCCCTAAACCTTCCCTTAACTTCATATTTGTCACCCCTATGGTAGGCCCAAGGGCAGGGTGCATTGTAAGCATAAGGTAGGACAAGCCCTGATGTGTGTGGCCTGTCCTAATAGTGAATTACAGCCATTTTTGTTTTTCACTATTGCAAGGCTACCTGTTGCCATAGGCCAGAATTCGACTTTAGTATGCCTGAACTCAGAATAATAAAATACATATTTTAGTAAAGTTTATTTTAATATTCTGTGTTTGCAAATGCCACTTTTAGAAAGTTGGTATTTGCTTGCCTAACCATTTCAGCCCGCCTCTGCTATGATGTGTATCTGCCTGTCTGGTTTGTGTGAGTGACAGGGTTGGGGAAACTCAAAGGGGCAGGGCTAGGTAGCCTGGTGGTGAATAGAGAGATTGACATGCAGATGGGTGGAAGGAGTGCACCTGGACTCTGAATAGGGCTGTGCTCTGCCACCACAATGCTGGCTCCACCTCCTGTGGAGCGGCTGATGTCTCTGCCCTGCACTCTGAATAGAAAGTCAGTGTCATGTCAATAAAGTGCTCAGGAACTGGTTTGGACTGGGCAAAGGCCCCTCTACCCCAGAGGAACAAAGGATTTAGGGGTATAAGTATAGGGACCCTGCTCCCAAGAAATTAGATCCTGCTTGACAAGGAGAACCTCTGCCTGAGGAGAAGGAACTGGGAAAGCTGTAAGGAGGAGTACTGTCTCTGACCTGGGGGATTGGCCTGCAGTGGTTGCCTTGCTGCTGAAGGAGTGGAGAAAGACTACAAAGACTTTATTTCAACTTGTGCTTAAAAAGATCTCCAAGGGCCTGAGTAGAGCTGGCCTCCTGTTAAGAAGTCCCACGAACAAAAGGACTTCACCCCCAGCTTCCCCCTGAACTCTGCTGTGTGAGTTCTAGCCCTCCCAGAGTGCTGGAACCAGTTTTGGGGCCTCTGGGAGCTGTGTCTGCTGTGGGAAGCTGGCCAAAAAGAAAGAAACCAAAGACCTCCACTTTTTCACGCACAGCCGGCTTAGCGAGAGAATTTCCGTTGCACCGCTCGTTAGTGTGCAGAATGTTATCGCTGAGGACATCATCGCAGAGCCTGCTGCCGCTGAGCCCGATCAGCGCTGGGAAAATCATTGCACCGCTCGTTATCGGACCGAATTTGATCGCTACCAGCCCAAGATCCGTGCTCCGCCTGTTAGCGGGCAGAATTTGATCGCTGCAGACATCATCGCAGAGCCTGCTGCCGCTGAGCCAGATCAGCGCTGGAAAAATCATCACCCCGCTCGTTAGCGGACCGAATTTGATCACTACCAGCCCAGATCCACGCTTCGCCTGTTAGCGGGAAGAATTCTATCGCTGCGAACTTCGTCGCAGAGCCTGCCGCTGCTGTGTGGAATCGTCGCAGAACAAGCCAAGATCATCGCACCGCTCGTTAGCATGAGTAATTTTATCTCTGCGAAAATCGTCGCAGACTCAACCAAGATAACCGCTGGTGAAATTGTCGCGCCGCTCGTTAGCGGGCCGAATTTTGTCGCATTGTGCCTTAGCGAGTAAATTTCTACCGGATAAGCTACACCTTGATTTTCAACGCTGAAGTGCCGCTAGGAACTTTTTATCGCTTCATAAGGTACTGTGGGTTAAAATGGACGCTAAGGTGAATGATTTTGTCGCTAACCTAAGAACTCTTTCTAAAATCATATTCTTGAACTGTGTATGTCATTTTTGTCCTTATTTGGTCTTGTGCTAAGCCTTTATATAAAAGATCACTATTTTTGATATAAATCTAGTGTGGTGTCCATTTGTAGTGTTGTCACTGGGTTACTGTATGTGGTCACAAATGCTTAACTTATAACGCTCTGAGATAAGCCTTGTCTGCTTGCGCCAAGCTACCTAGAGGGTGAGCAGGGGTTATTTTAGGAGTGCAACCCCTTACCCTGACTAGAGGAGAGGGTCCCTGCTTGTCACAAGTACCTACCTGTGCCAACCAGAGATCCCCAATTCTAATAATGGAGTTGTGTTTGCAGAGACTCATATGTCTGATTTGCGTGATGTGGGGTCTTCTTGGTCCTGGATATGTTGTTTGCAGGGGATGGGCAAGTGCACTTGTCATCTGCAGAGTTTGCTTTACCCCTGAGCTATGATTGTGACACAATGCATACTGTTGTTGTCTGGATGCCCTCCCCTGTGACAGGAGACAGTGTTGACTGACTTTCCAGGCATGCCAGTGCCATGGCATTTAATTTGCTATGAGTGATCCTGCATTGTGTTCAAGTGTGCACCATGCACCCCATTGTGGCATTGACTATCAGGACATGAGAACATCATAGTGTGTGTTGCTGGCACGCATCACAAGCATGTGAAATGAATCTCTGCCTATCCCTTCATCCGGACACCTGTATTGAGTCTGTGGCAAGAGATGTGCTGTGTGTATAGTGACATACTCCTACATGTTCACTTGCATGTCCAACTGATGTGCGGGTGGTGCATGTCGGGACATTGGGGTATTAGGATCCAACATGCAACAGACATATGGGTGCAAGTCAAGGAGTGATATGTGTGCCATGGTTGATGTTGAGAATGACAATTGGCTTATTCGAAACAGTGTTGGCACTTTGAGCAGTGTTCATCTGATGATGCCAGGGCTTGCCCTGTGATGTGATGTACTCACTGTAGTGGGTGCAGTCAGTGCAGGTGACTGATGTTGTTCTCTTTCTTTCTATTCCTATCCAGATACATCCATGGCCATATGAGGGGACAGCTCCATGGACCAAGAGGAGCCACAGAGCCTGACAGGGACGGAGAGGAGTCGGGGGGACCCAGTGGCACGGAGGGCGAGTGGAGCCACACAGAGGAGTCTTCAGCACCATCCCCCCCAGCTGAGGGCCACAGCAGCTCTGAGGATGACTCCCTTGTGGAGGCAGGTGTCAGCAGCCACCAAAGCCCAGCTAGTGAGGCTGTCCCCGCCACCGCCCCCACCACTACTATCACCACCCTCCCATCGGCTCCCATCCCAGAGGTCCGTGGAGGCTCCCGTGTTCGGGAGCATATCTCCTTTGTGCCAGGCACCGCACCCTCTGCCCCTGTGCCCCCTGCTGCCCTGAGTGAGAACTTTGTGGATTTACTTAGACAGATCCATGTAGGACAGACATTGATGCTGAGTGTCCTCCATGCACACACCACTCTGTTGACACAACTGGTGTCATTCATGGAGGGCATTTCATCAGGCATGTCTGCCCTACAGAGGACCAATCATTCCATGGCCTCCTACCTGACGGCAGTAGTGTCCCTCCTCCAACAGTCCCGTATCCCTCCTACCCCTGCACCACCCATGATTCCTACCAGCCTACCTATCCCAAGCACACACACACCTGCACATTCTCACAAAGCCACAGACACGGGCAGCACACAAACACCCAAACCAAGGGCTAGACGTGCACACAAGCAAGCGCAGGGGACTGATACCACACTCGCAGGGACTGGTTTGCAGACACACACACAGTCATCCACAACCACTCCGCAGTCCTCCGAAACCTCCCCCTCCCAGCCCCCTTCTCTTGCCTCACCTGCAACCCCATCTCCACAGAAGCTCTTCCTCTGTGACCTTGGCCTCCCCTAGGTGCAGTCAGACTAAGACCCCCACCCGCAAGTCCCCCCGGAGCCGGAAGAGCAAGACCCCACCGCTGCCACGCAGCTTCAAGGCAAAGTCTCCATCCTCCATCCCCCAGGCCACCACTCCAGAGGTTCCACCGCTACACCCTGCCCTTGGTTCCCTCACCCACAGATACACCATCCCCAAAATTCTGAGGCCCTCCCACCCACCACACCCGGTCAGATCGTCAGTGCCACTGATGTGGGGACCATGTCCCCCCACTCTGTCCTGCTGAGCTCACCTGCACCCCATTCCACTCACATGGATTTATGCACTGTAGTGGAGTCCACGACCACCCCGTCTGACTTGAGCACTGCAGTGGGGACCCAATCCACTCCATCTGACCTGCCCACTGAAGTTGTGCTGGCACCCACCCCATCTGACTTGTGCCCCACAGTTGTGGCTGAACCCACCACTTCAGTCAGCTCCACTGCAGTTGCAAGTGACTCTCCTGCATCCTCCACCCCTTCACTGCCTCCTTCTGCTGCGCCCTGATCCTGTCCCTGCGGTGCCTGGCCTGCCCCCATGTATGCCCCTCCGAGGTGATGTCCCCTGTCCTTCCAGTGCAGGCACGCAACGTGTGACAGTTGTCACTCAAGTTCACTCCTTGTGATTTGATGATGGACTGGCCATTGGCCTTTTGTTTGAACGGACATTTCAATTTTCATATGCTGAATAAAGCTTTTTTATTTATCCTTGTGAACTTGATTTAGCTGTACATTAGGTTGATGATGTTTAGCATGCCCTTGCACCTGTAATGCTTGGTTTCTAATGGTGAATACTGAGGTGTTGATGTGAGGTACTCCATGTGGTCGATGAGATATGTATCCTATTCTGGGCGGTATCCATGTCATCCTTTGCAGCTAACTGTGTGTGTCATGATTAACTATTTGAGAACATCTCTGTAAACATTTCATTTGCATGGTCACATCTGTAGCTTGCACCCATACACATATGATGTGCTTCCCATTGTCCAATGTGTCTATTTCCCTGACTTTTGGCACATCTCCACTGGACCTACAGGTGTGGGCATCATTGGTATAGGAGCAACTGGGTCCTCTGTGCAACTTGCTAGATATATGTGTTGAGTATGTGCAGATGACTTAGGGGAGACTCATGTACCCAGGCTGTTGTGACCAGAACCTTCATTGTGTGGTAACTGATAGCTGACTGACCAAGTGTTCTGCTGACATGAGTGGGACGTGCTGTGACAATGTTTGGCACAGCTGGACTTACACAGGAGTTGGGTCCCCTCAGGCTATGTCACGGATGTGTTGTCCCGTGACATAGCCTGGGCCCATGGTGTGTGTTGTATGAGCATGTGTGTGTGTGTCCACATCCCTTTTCATACACAGGCAGTGTTCCCTTGATATGTTCCTGTTGTTGATGCTTGCTGAGTGGTACTGTGTTCATCCCACAACTTTGCCATGGGCTACCAGGTGTGTGAGGGCCTGACACACTACTCTTTAATTGGTGGTTCATCATTGGGATTTGTCTGTTCTGAGTGGTGATGATGTGGTCAGACGCAGATGGGACACAGTCAGGGTTCCCCAAGGCACTTTTTTGTTCACAATATCATGTAGTTGTCCCTAGGTGGTACCTTTCAGTGATTGATACATGTGATGTGTGTGTGACTACTCCCACTTGTCAGGTTCAGGGCTGCAATGTTTGCAGGTGTCAGCATGTGTGCCTTGTGGTTCTCCTTGGGTTCTGCATTGCCCTGGGACTGTGGCAGGTATTCGGAAGGTTACGTGAGCTTTGACATCATGGCCATGGAAAGCATACTGTGCAGTATGTCTGTCATCCACCAGGGTTGTAAACTGTCCTTGTGTGATGAGTCTGTGCCCCTTAGTTCCTCCCAACATTCCTGTGTTTGTCATGGGTGCATGTGCAATGTCACCTGTCCATATGGGTTTCACAGATGCACATTGTTGCAGTTCAGGGTGTGTGGTGTTGAGGGTGGACTGATGTAAATGTTTGCATGGATGGGCCCCTAGCTCCCATTTGTCCATGGATGACGGACCATGCTGAGTGATTTGTGTTTGTGTAGGTGTGATGTACGTTTGTGGCACAGGACACATGTCTGGGTTTCCCCGTTTGTACGACATCTACCTTTGTCATCACAGTGGAGGTGTCATGCATGCTTGTGTCACCCCAATGTCTGGTCCCTGGGGGTAGTGCTGTTGTGTGTCAGTCTCTTGCTGTGTTTGTTGGTGTTCATTCCAGCTTGTGTCACATGTGTCTGTTGTGCTCCCTCTCATCTCACAATGCCTGATTGCCCACTAAGGGTGTCCCAATGATGGTTTACTTTTGTATGGCACTGTGTCCACATCTGTGTCACTGTGGTTCTGACCCCCTCATGTGTTGTGTATTTGCCTGGGGATACTGAGACACACACACACACACACGTTGTGTCAGATGTGCAGTGTGAGGTTGCCTGTTTGTGTTTGTGCATCTGCATCAGTGCATTGTTATTTCTGTTCTGGGCTATTGTCTGGATGCTGTTTCTGTGATTTTCCCTGCAGTCCCTGTGAGTCATATCACATCATTGTGCACATTCATCCTGGTTGTTAGGTGCCATTGCTGGCATGGAATGGGAGTTTGTGAGCTGACACCTACAGTCTACACAGGTCGTTTTGATTGGTGTGTGTATTTTCAAGATGTGTGTATGCTTTGTGATGGTCACTTCTGCTCTTGTGTCATTGTACACTGTATGCATTGTCAGCCCCCATGTGTGGTGCTTGTCTGCACATGGCCGAGAGTATGTTTTGTTTTCACTGCACTGTTAGCCTCACCACATCTCTGTGGGTATGGGACACAACCACTAGTTTGCCCCAGAAGTGTTTAATGTGTTGGGAGCCGGGATCATACATGCTGTTTGTTATTTGCAGCTTTGAAAATGATGACACTTACCTTTTGGTCACTGTGATGAGGGGGGGGTTAGACCCCATCACCACAATGCTCGAAATTTGCTGCAATTTGGAACCCCACACTTAACTTTTGTTCTACACAGTGAGGGGTGTTATTTTTACAATGACACAGTGCTATAGTGATGCTTGCCTTGTGTAGGGTACACTCGTTTGTTGGTCACACATGTGCTGTTAGTTACATTGTATGTTCGAAGTCATAATCACTGTTGTGGGCATTTGTCACAGACTACACACTGTTGTCATGATGTTAGGGGGATGTATTTTGCTGACATACCTAATGTTGGAGTATGATGGATGTGTGGCGCATCACCCATCCTATGGGTGGGGGTTGCAGGGGTGATGGGCAACATAACCCTATGGGTGGGGGTGGCAGGGGTGATGGGCAACATATGCCCTATGGGTGGGGGTGGCAGGGGTGATGGGCAACAGGTCCCCTATGAGTGGGGGTGGCAGGGGTGATGGGCAACAGGTCCCCTATGTGTGGGGGTGGCAGTAGTGATGGGCAACATGAGCCCTATGGGTGGGAGTGGCAGTAGTGCTGGGCCACAGGTCCCCTATGAGTGGTGGTGGCAGGGGTGATGGGCAACATAAACCCAATAAGTGGGGGTGGCAGGGGTGATGGGCAACATAGTCCCTATGGGTGGGGGTGGCAGGGGTGATGGGCAACAAGTCCCCTATGTGTGGGGGTGGCAGTAGTGATGGGCAACATGAGCCCTATGGGTGGGGGTGGCAGTAGTGCTGGGGAACAGGTCCCCTATGAGTGGGGGTGGCAGGGGTGATGGGCAACATAAGCCCTATGGGTAAGTGTGGCAGGGGTGATGGACAACAGGTTCCCTATGTATGGGGGTGGCAGGAGTGATGGGCAACATGAGCCCTATGGATGGGGGTGGCAGTAGTGCTGGGCAACAGGTCCCCTATTAGTGGGGGTGGCAGGGGTGATGGGCAACATAAGCCCTATGGGTGGCAGTAGTGCTGGGCAACAGGTCCCCTATGTGTGGGGGTGGCAGTTGTGATGGGCAACAGGAGCCCTATGGGTGGGGGTGGTAGTGGTGCTGGCCCTACAACCCCTATGATGGCCTGTTGTTAGTGGCCAGGATGTGGATCCCCTGTGTGTGTGTGCCATTTTGCGGGTATGTGTTGTTTGTTTCTGTGGTAGGTGTCTGACTTACCGTCTGCGCCATCAACGTCGGTTCCTGATCCGGTCATAGATGTAGAGTACTGGTATGACCTGCGCGATGGGATTCATGATGTGTTCGTGTCGTACACGCTGCTTGTTGCTCCGTCTCGTACCCGTTGCAAGCTGGTCCGTCTCGTAGCCGTGGATTGAGTTGTGGCGCGAATCGTAGCTGATATGCTTGTTTTCCGGATGCTGTAATGTGCCGTACGTGGCGACCCGTCTGGCGTGTAGGAAGTACGCATCGTACTTGTCAGGGCGGAAACTGCTATGGATACTGCTTCCGGGTGACTCGGTTCGGCGTTCTGAGTTACGGCTCGGACGGAGAATGAAACTTGAATCACAGCCTAAGTGTCGGTCGGGTTTTTGGCAGTTATGCGCATCGTACTTCATCTACAGGACGGACTGGCTACGGGTACGTGTCGGTCGACCGGTAAGGCTACGGTCAGCTCTCGGAGAGCTGTCCGACCCGGATCGGAATCGGCCCCTATATGCACAACTTTCCTTCAAATAGGTTAATCACCATCACGTGAAGAACTATAGTATGCACAAGTACTTTATTACAACTTAACAGTAAAATACAACATTCTCAAATTAATACAAAATCCTTCTCCTTCGTGAAAATCGCTGGCCGAGGAAGTAAATCGTATCTCCCCATGCCTTGCCTATAGGGACTTGCTTCATCCTATTCAGGCTCATCTCTACCTGTGCCAATGTCATCTCTCCTGCCATTCCCATGGGTTTCTGGGGAATTTGTTTGCTGGTGTTGGCCATCTAACCCCCCAGGCAGTGAGGGAAATGACGTGCAGGCCCCATCTTGCAGTTTGCTGACATTGTCCTTGTTGCTGCCAGACTCGTCCATTGGAGATGTACCGTAAGTGTTCTCTAGTTTAGAGTCTGGCTGCCTGTACAATTCAAAGAACGACATGTTCCTCGTGATTGTCTCACCATTTTTCTGGGCAGTGACCGTAGTTCCTTTCACAACACACTCTCCATGGCTCAATCTCAAATGGCAACACAAACTTTCTCCCTGGATGCCTGCTTTTGAAAAGCACCAAATCACCAGTTTGAAAATCCTGTTGCTTGGCCTGTCTCCTCCTTGATGTGCAGTCATTTTGTGCCTGGCGCCGATGCAATGTATCAGCAACCTTGTCTCTAGTCGTAGAAGTTTCTTCAACATGGAGAATGGTGTCTCCCACCATCCAGATCATGCACAAAGTGCTGGGGTACAACCTGGTGGTAGCATGGGACGGTACTCACGGAGGAAAGCATACAAAGTGCACTCCATATGCTGACCATTAGCTAATGCTATTCTCAAGACTTTGTTTAAAGTCTGCTTGAAGCATTCTGCCTCACCATTCGCTTGCCACCAGCGGGGAGTAATCATGCAATGAGGAATCCCTCTAGAGGCAGATGCTTAACAAACACTTGACTAGAAAAAGGAGGACCATTGTATGTCCTTAGCTCATTCATCAGACCATGATTGGCCAAACTTTCTCCAGTCGAGGTATGGCCTGGGCCACAGTTATTCATTCTAGAATCTCCACATCAGGGTACTTTGAAAAATCATCTATCACCACTAACATGTGACTTTCATCAGATAAGCCCCCAAAATTGGCACTTGCTCAGTACAAGGGGACAGAGGGGATGGATTCTGTAAAGGGTGCAGAGACAGAATATTGACTAAAAGATATCGAGTAGCACAAATATCGAGTCATTAATATTGTGGCTCAGAAATATCGACAGCAAGAATTTTGTGGTTAAGAATATCGATTTAAGGTAAGTAATATCAATTATAAAAATATCAAAGTGTTTAGTATCATTTGCAAAAATATAGTTGTTAAACATATTGTTTTTTTATTAATGTCATGTATTTTAGTATATATTTTATATGTATGTTTTGTGTCTAAGAATTGTGTGTATTCATTTTTTTAATTTGAATTTGGGGTTTTTTGTTCCGTAGCGGGTTGTGGATTAGGGTGGGAAGTAATTTTATATTAAATGTATTGATTATTTTTTATTTATTAATATTTGTTTAATTAAGATGCTATAGTGTTGACTGTATGAAGTAATTTATTATTATAATTTATTGGCCGGAAGGAGGAGGAGCCAGCTCCCATCATGGCTTCTCAGAGTCGAAGCTCTGTTGCGAACCCTATCTCCAGCCTCCTAAATGGCGTTCCACCGCATTGTTTTTCCACCCTCAACTAAGATTCCGCAACTGGAATGTAGGCGGCTCACCTGGAAACTAATTTTGCCATTCTCCGGTCGAGTATCGCTGAAATATCTGCTGTGATGTCCCTCCCGTCGAACATGCAAAGATGGTGTCCGAGGGGATACGAACACACACCCGGTGCCGAATGAAGTGCACCGTGATGCCACTGACCTCCGTTCTAACCAGCAATCAATGCCCTCGACCGTTACCTTGAAGTGCCTGCGGACCCCACTGGGGTGATTGCACTGCATTGTAAAATCCTGTTTACCCACTCTGCTTATAAGGTACGGTTGCAGCAGAGAGGGAAGGGCACTCGACCCCGTCCTGCAGTGTCCCCCGAGATCCACAGCAGACGCGCTTTAGAGGCGGTGAGCAGAGGACCGGAAAATAGCCTCCAGTGTTCCCATTGGGGGTTTAGATGTCATGCTGGCGCCTAAATTAATCCCCTATAAAAACGTTGCCAAAACTTTTAAATCGGGATTCGCTGAGCCTGACCTCAAAATGGTCCCGCCAAGGTAATTCCACCAAAGAGGGATGAAGTCCCATAAGATGAAGGGGTCCCAACGTATTTTCCGGACAAAAGGCATAGCAGAATATGAACCACATAACCAGAGGCAAGCCCAGCTGCAGAGTCACAGCAATCAACAGACTCAACTTGCCTGACCTTAAGATGGCAGTCAAAGCTCCATATCATTTCCTATCTTGCCATCCTTATCATCCCCATTCTCCCATTTCTGGACTCGAGACCTTCGGATACTTCATGAACTTCATCCTAACTCAGCGGAGCCTGATCAACATGGCCGATTTCCGGTGGAGCTGCATCGACAGTTATAGGGGAGATTGGCTCCAGCTTATCGCTATGGACATCACCTACCCAGCCGGACTTCGGACATATGTCTTGTAATTTTTTTCCGCTGCAGTCTCCTCCCTGATGACTTCTAGCTCTCTTGAGTTTTTTTGGGCTTTGATTGTTGTGTTCCCGTCATTTCAGGTTGGTTCCGACTATGCCCTCGACCTTGATCCCCCATCTTGTTGACCTTTGCTTGATCCGCTCCCCTTTCCGCTCTTTATTTAACTCCCTAACCTTTTTTAGGTCTCGCCTGACCCAGCGCATGCACTGGTCTGGCGAGACTTATTGAGAGGGCTCCAAAAAGTGCTACACGGCCAGCCTAGAGCTACAGTGCACTTCACCACGATTACTTTCACTTTCGCGGCCGCACAGCCGCTTAGACGTTTGATCGCGATCGCGATCACTTTCACGGCCGCTTGGCATAGCCAATAGGTCTCGCTTTTGGGACCTTATAAGTATTTAGTTATGCAACTGTTGCATGGCTAAACACTTATAAGGTCCCAAAGGCGAGGCCTATTGGCTATGCCAATGCTTGTTTCCCTTCTCTCTCTCTTACATCATGCACTAGCAATGCTTACTACTGTTTTCGTGTGCCTTTCTTATGTGACCGTATGTGCCATTCACTAGCAACTCTTGTTTTGACTTTGTAATAATTTTGTAATTTATTGTGAAATTTTGGAACCTGCAACTCACTGTTTGCTTATGTAAAGCGCTCTGATGCCTCCAGGTCTAGCCAGCGCTATATAAAACTCATCAAATAAAATAAATACAAATAAAATTAAATTATTAATTAATGATTGGTTGTTAATACATTTTAATTAGTTAATTGGTAATTAATTATTGTAATTGTGTTATCAATTTTAGGTGTGTGTTGTGGTGTTTATAGGTGTGAAGGGGGGAAGTAATTTATTTTTATTTGATGATTTATTAATTGGATGTTAATTTTAGCTGCTTAATTGGTAATTAATTATGGTAATTGTGTTGTTAATTTTAGGTATTTGTTGTGGTGGGAAGTAATTTGTTTTTAATTAATTAATATATAGTTGTTAATTAATGTTAATTATTTGATATTTATTTTGAGGAATTGTTTATTTTTTTGTGTTGCTTTTAATTTTAAAGTGGTAAAGGGTGGGTATTAAATACATTTTAATTACTTTATTATTAGTTGTTAATAGTTTTTAATTTAAAAATAAGTTTTAATTGTTGTAATATTTAATATTTTAATTTAGGTGTGTGTTGTGGATATTATAGTGTTAAAGTGTGTGTAGTCAATTAATGCTTTTTTTCCTTAACAATATTTTTTCAATTGATTATTAATTATGTTAATTATGGAAGTACATTTAATTAACATATTTGAAGTGTTTTCTTATTATTGTTGTGGTATAGGGTAGGAAATAAAATTAATAGAAGAATCATGTTTTATAAATGAATGTATTATTTTATTTTATATATCATTTGTGGATTTATAGGTTTTTTTTACATTAATACATATTTTAATATGTTTTCTTTTTATACATTTAATATATTTGATTGCCCATTTTTTGAATATTGTTCATTTATTTTTATGACTTTAAAAAAAAAGTTTAACTGTTTGAGTGTGAATCGTAATTTTTGGCTCTTCTGCTATCCAACACTTTACCTAATGTTGCACTCACTGGTGTGGGAATAGTAATTTTTACTTCTCCACTATTTAGCACTTTCACTACTGTTGCACAAACTGGAGTGGGAATAGTAATTGTTACCCCTCCACTAACCAACACTTTCCCTACTGTTGCACTCTTTGGAGTGGGAATAGTAATTTTTACCCCTCTGCTATCCAACACTTTCCCTATTGTTGTACTCACTGGAGTGGGAATAGTTATTTTACCCCTTTGCTATCCAACACTCTCCCTACTGTTGCACTGATTTTGTTGTGAAATTTAAGTTTAAATATTTTTTAATAGGTCAATGGTTTAGTTTTTTTTATAGATTTTAGTTTATTTTATATTTTAAATCATTAATAGATATTGGTATTTTGTATATTATTTAAACTTTTAACATGAATTAAAAATAATAGTTTATTGTTTTAGACTAAATATATATGTATAAATTATTATGTTAGTGTGTTTATTTTTTTGTTACGTTTATTTGTTATATTTTATTAAAATTTATTTTATTTTATTTTATTTTGTTCAAATTATATTTAATATTTAATATATATCATTTTATTCTATAGTTATACAAAGGTCAATATTTTATACATCTACATTTTTTACATCCATTTGTTTAGTCGACATTTTTGTACTTACCTGCTTAAGTATAGGAGTCGATATTTTTGTTGTCTATATTTTTTACAGTGGCTCAGCTAGACCAGCAGCTTGACACATGGAACATTGCCTCATGGTGAGTTCGACTAAGTCATCCAAACCAGGGGACTATACTTTGCACGAGAGCCTGGATTTTGTTTTTACTACTCCTTGGAGGGCAGAGTGGGAGAGGTCCACTAGCTGCTTTTGTAACAATGTTGGTATTACCAACTGAGGACCCATCGGCAGACGCCCTTCTGGGGAGCCAGCAAGATGGTGCCTGGGGTTATGTAACAATGACAATGTCAAACGAGCTTCATCTGTGTGGTGGGATGCCTTGTGAGTGAGTATGTGTCAGTTCCATGAGGCTACGGCTGAGACTGCTTACTTAATACAGTCATCGGACTTGGTCGCTGCTATGATGTCATACAGGGAGATAGGCAAAGGCTGTGACCATTCTACCACCAGCCACACATACTCAGCATCTGATGCCTCACCAACTGTGGCCATTCTTGCATGCCACAATAAATAGGCTTTTGGGATTTTGAGATCCTGGTCGGTACACCACTGAGAAGCGGTACTCTTGCAGCTGAAGGATCTACTTCTCGATCCTTTGAGGTGGTTTTGAAGATTAGCCATTGAACAGGGTTAGTATTGGTTTGTGGTCCATGTGAACTGTAAATGTTTGGCCGTAATGGTATAAGTGAAAATGGCAACATCCAAAATGGACTGCATTGGCTTCTTTTTTAATATGAGAGTATCGCTGCTCAGTATCTGTTGGAGCACAACTAGCATATGCCACAGTAGCCCGCTCATCATCATCCTGTTTTTGGGATAGAGCTGCCCCAAGGACAGTGGGGCTGGCATCCACTGACAATTTCGATCCCTGGCAAGGATTAAAATAAACCAATGTAGTGTGTGCAGACAGAGAATTTTTTTTTGCTTGAAACACCTCTTCTAGGGAGGCCCCCACCCCCAAACTGCATTTGTTTTGGTTAGTTCTCGAAGGGGGGCCGTGAGGATGGTCAAATTTTGAACAAATTGCCCACAGTATGTAACCATCCCCAAGAAACTGGGAACACCTGTAATGCCTGTGGGCACTGTGGCAGATTAAATGTCTCAAACCTTTACAGGATCAGGCATGACCCCATTCTCAGAGAATCGGTAGCCAAATAAAGCGATTTCCTTCTGGAGAAAAGTACATTTCTCACGGTGTAGGGTAAGACCACTGTCCTGTAATCGCTTGAACGTCACCCTCAGCCTGGCGAGATGTTTCTCAATAGTTGGGACATGTACTAGGATGTCATCACTGACATTGATGGCCCCCTCTTGTCCAGCCAACAATCTCCTGATTGTGTCTTGAAAGACTTCTGCTGCACTTGACACTCCGAAGCTGAGGCATTTTTATCTTCTTAAACCCACATGGGTGGAAAATGTTGTAATGGCTCTTGACCACAGAGCCAACAGCAGTTGATGGTATCCTTTAAAGAGTTCCATCTTAGAAAACCATCTTGAGACACTCACCCTCAGCAACAATGTCATCTACGGTGGGCGTCAGGTGACATTCACGCCGGATGGCCATGTCATCGCAGATAGTAACCTCACTGGGTTGTTTAGGCTTGCGCGCGAGTACAGTCAGGGACACCCAGAGTGTTGGCCCGTCCACCCGCTCAATGATGTCTGCCTGCTCCAGTTTTCTCAGTTCCTCCTCCTCCCTGGACCACAGATGGAAAGCCACCCAGTGATGTCCCAGTACAACCGCCTGGATTGATTTGTTGATGTGGAGGTGTATGAGACGGTCTTTCAGACATCCAATGCAATTGAATAGCCGCGAGAACTCTGCTGAAAAATCGCCCACATTCCCCAGGTGTACACTGAAGGTAAAAGAGACCAGATGGAGGCGTTGCATCGTCCAGCAACTCCCAGCATTCCAGAGCCACTCTTGGTCATATACCTTGGCCCATGCTGACTGTGACTCGTGCAAGATCTCTGTCATTAACACCCTCGCCAATGGGAGTATTATTGAAGACCCAAAGGTATATACCTGGATGGTGGTGGGGTGCTCGACTGGCTGTATCGGGAGGGGTTGTAACACTGACTGCGTCAAAATGTTTATGGAAGCTCCAGTGTTAATCAGGGCCAGGATTCGGTGGCCCAAGAGAAAGATGGTGCACTTCGGGATGCGCCGTTGAGGGTACTATCCTGGCTACATGGCATTTATGTTGTGTACCGCCCCTTCCACATCATCATCATCCATGTATTCTTCATCATCCAGGATCATTGGTGTCTGCATGATGTTGACTGACTTGGGTTTTTGTATCTTTTGAGATGGAGATTGTGAGAAGTTGGCCTGATATATGATGTCCACTAGTTATAGTGGGCACCCTGTATCAGTCCAAACAACCCCTTATTGATCATAGGTTAAAGACAACCTTTATTGAAAGCTATCCTAGTGGTAGCTATGGAGAGCAGCCTTCAGGCTAAGTCTTGAAGGAATGTAAAACAGCTTGTTTTACCAGTCTATAATCTCTTGAGTCACTAAATGAAAGATGCCCACACCAGGTATATATATAAAATATATGTATTTATTACTAAAGAACTTTATGAGACTAGAGGTCAAAACACATAAGTTACACTTCAATAATCACAGTAAAAAAGCACAAATACACGTAAGGCCCTAAGGGGCGAGCTAAACCATATACTAAAATAGTGGTATAAGAACCACGACTTAACTAGACACAAGGCCTAGAGCCTATAGATTCACTGGGACCCCAAGGAACCACCCAAGGTAGTGACACAGGGGACCAACGGGGGCCGTGTGCAGTGTGTGAACATAGCCGCGAGCTCCCGTTAGCTTCTATGGGAAAAGTCGCGGTTTGATTTTTACGGATTAGGGACACTTAGAAATGAGTCAGGACCAAACCCCTTTGGACTAAGGAAGTTCTAGGGCTAGCACCCACGGGAGCACCGGAGTACTCACCCAGGGAAGCTGAGTGCATAGGTGTCTTTTGGTGTCGGGTCGCGTCGGGTCGCGTCGTCGAGTTCAATGGGAGAAGTACTGCTGCTGTGAAGATGCGAAGTGTCCGAAGAGATCCAAGCCTGGATCAAAGATGAGAAGAACCTGAAAGCAGAGGGGACAGAGTCTGGATCACTAGCCAGTGACCAGGAAGGCGATGAACAGATGCCCACCGATGTCGGGTAATTTCATGTGAAAAGGTGAAGCTTGACTCTTCAGCCACGAGCACCAGGAGGCGTCGAGGACAACCAGGAGCTGGATTCGAGGTGCCCACAAAGGATGTCGAATGTTGCAGTGTCGGTGCCAGGATTGGACACAACAAGCCTTGGCAACAGCAACCCATGCAGAAACGAGAAAGATGCTTCGGTGCAGACCAGCAAGGTCTGTGGGACTCACCACTTGGTTGGGAGTCAGGGCACATCTGGAGCAACCAGGAAAACCAAAGGAAATACAAAGTTACTCCCTCAGGGACCCACTAGTCAACGGACCAGGGATCGCGAAGGGACCTCAAGATGAAACACAAAATGGTGGTGCGCGGGTCATTCGGAATGACCAGGCCAACAATCTTTGGTGGGATCAGTGCTCGAGGTGGGGGCTATAAGTCAGTTCAAGCACGACTTCAAGAGACGTCAGGAAGTCAATGCACTTGCAGAAATGCACAGTGACCAGGAGTTCCAGTTCCACGCTACTCACGAGGGCTGCGGGTCTCAGCTTTACTGGGGACTCGGGTTGGCCTCTGAGATGTCTGGAAATCCTCTTCCTGGGCTGCAATTACTTCAGAGTCCGGTGGGATCTTTGATGATGCAGACAGGCAAATTGCTTCTTTGGTGCCTGCCAAGCAGGTGGGTCACTCCTTGACCCCAAGGTAGATTTCTTCAGTCCTCCGGTCTTGAGCAGAGGGTCGAAGGTCCAGGATCTGGCTTCTGAGTTTCGTCCAGGGTAATCTAAAGTCCTAAGGACTGGGGTTCCATACTTATACTAAGTTAGGGGGTTGGACATACTCTGGGGACCCACCTATGGGGGGGTTTGGAAAGAAGGGTGGCTACACCCATTTCCTGTGTCCAGTTTTGCACCATAGCAGGGGCTACCAGCCCCTGAACTGGTTTGAGCTGGACTATGCACAGGGACACCAAATGTGCCCCCAGTGCAGGACTTCAAAGCACTCAAAGAGTGCTCTCACCCAGCCCCAATACACATAATCCTGTCTGGGAGGTGGTTACACCTCCCTGTGACAGAAAACCGATTGTTCAGGGCTCCCCTGCCGGAGTTTCGGTCAGCAGTAGGAGGCCAGACTTGTGTCTGTGGCTGCAGCATCCATTTTGTGATGCCAGGGCTCTATTAACTTTCTACCGGGTATGCCAGTGCTGTCATGTCTCTCCCTCTAGAAGGGTGGGAACATACTCCCACACCAGTTACTGGTGTGGGGGTAGGATTCCAAGGTGTTTGACACCAAACACAACATGTGTCCGTGCAGCCAGTCCAAAGTTAACATTTACAGCTTGGTTATAATGCACTTAAGAGTATGTGGTCAGGCTGTACTACTGACAACCCCGGAGAAGAGATTCCGAATGCTGCAGAGGGACTCAGCTAATGCCTGGGCACCCCTTAACATATAACCAAGCACCCTGCCTTCAGGATTTATAAGTCCTACCATAGGGGTGACTGATAGGTTTGTATGTGCAGTATATGGTGAAATATAGTGAACCTATATCTCAGTAAGGGGTGCATGCACCACCTTACTCAGGTTGCAGTAGCAGACCTGTGGTGTCATTTTGGGTGGCTTTCCAGGGGTAGCATAATACATGCTTCAGCCCCTGGTAGGCCTCTGGGGTACCTATGCCCTGGGTACATAGTATACCATATACTAGGGACTTATAAGGGCACCTCAGATCCAATCTGTAATGTACCTAAACTACATGGAATCATTTTAGAGAGAAAGCAACTAGGTTGCAACTAGGTAGCAGGGTCCCAGCCAGACTAAAGTCGAAAAACAGTGAAACACCAGCAAAAAGTGGGGGTAAACATGTGAAGCAGATCCTACTCTCCTACAGAGATGAGCCACATACTTTGGTGAAGTGATTTAATTTTTTGCAGGCAGACCACCTCTTTCCTTGGACAGGAGACGATCCCTGATGAGGGGAGGGTCCCCGTGAATGTGTAACACACCCTGGTGCTTACAGCACGTTTGGGACGGGTATTTTTCTTTTTTGCCCCCAACAGACTTCACCACGTTGACAAGATATGTCTTTACTTGTTGTTATAGAGCCGCTTCCAAGTGTGCAGCGCACACCTTCGAAAATTCCTTCGACCACTGCATCATAAGCATGCCAGTCATAAACATCCATGGTACATGTGTAGAATGTTCTCCCTCAGCTTGACGGAGAGGCAACCCTGTATGAACTGTGTTCAAATCTCATCATCAGTGTGAAGAAGCATGCAAGTACTGGCAAGTTCCTTTAGCTGAGCATGGAAAGTGTCAATGAATTCTTCAGGAAGTTGCCTGGCTTGACATAGGAGGAACAGCTCATAATCATGGTTTGTGAGCAGTTCGAACTTAGAAATGAGGGACTGCTTATGGGTATTGTATGTGAAAGGTGGGCCTTTCTCCACCACCGTCTACCCTACCTTGTGAATGGTGGTGCCCCCTAGATGTAGGAGCATGAGGCGTGGTCTGTCATTTTCTAATGCCACTGCAGCAAAGTCATTTTCCAGCCTCTCTGCCCAGTCTTTCCACCGAGCTGTCTGTGCAGATGGGTTGACCCTCCACAACAAAAGGCTCAAGAGCGGGAACCGAAGCCATCATGGATCAAGCAGGTGGCCGTTGTGCAGAAAAGAAAGTGTCTAGTTTACTAGCTAGGCAAATTGCAGCGATTGGTGCATGCTCTGCCCGTTAGGTAGGGGCAAAGACTTAGGGCAATGAGCTGGGCCCCCAAACACAAATACCAGGAGCCACGACAACTCTCACCAGGTAGCAAACGTTAAAAAACCTCACTGTGGTGCAGGCAGCAAGCAGTTGGATCCTTCCCAGTGCAGGCATGTAACGAGGGCGGGACCCTTTGAACACTAAAGCATGATGAGTAGTGTGACTTGCTCGCTGCTATATGTCAGCTGCAGGCAGGACATGGGACGTATCAGCATGCCTGGTGGCACAGGACAGCTTCAGGTGGCCTCAGTGCTGTAGGGGGGGCACCGGGAGCTTACAGCAGCCGGAATAGGCGTAGGGGGCCTCTGTGCCGCAGATGGGGCTGTGACATACAGAGCAACACACCCTCAGAGAGGCTGCCCACGCAGCTGAGCAGCCTGCCATAGTGGCATGAGCAGCCGCTTGACCACAGTTTATAGCGTGGCTAGGAGCAATAGGCAACGGTCTCTGTCCAATGACCACCAAGCGGATAGAAACACAGCTTGCGCTGGCAAGACGCACTGACCTGCAGGCGGGCCACAGAAGATGAGAAGGGTGCACGGTAGGAACAAAGTACATGGGTGGGAACCACAGCACTCCCTCTCATTGACAATTTGTCGGGTTGCGGAGTGCGGCCCACAGAATGTGTGCAGCACTCGCAAATAATTTAGCCGACACCCGTTGCTTTCACTTTGTGACCACGAGGTCCGGGCACCAGGCCTTTTATTGTATCCCCTGAGCACATTATGGATTGTACCATTGGAGCCACAAGTGACAGGGTCATTTACCCTCCCTCATTTTACACGAAGGGATGTCCCATTCCAACATAACAGGGACATTCAGCTAAAGATTCTGGCCCACGACGGTTGAAGGATTTTGGTGGTGAGGCTGGCGCTTCCGGTTCAGACATCCTCCAATGTTCGCAGCTTAGCCACGTACCCTCTGTAATGAGTCTTAATTTTGAATAAACTTTCATGGTTTGGGCTTGGAATATTGCCCTGC
This sequence comes from Triturus cristatus, assembly GCF_964204655.1. NCBI lineage: Eukaryota > Metazoa > Chordata > Amphibia > Caudata > Salamandridae > Triturus > Triturus cristatus. The sequence goes on from NC_140590.1 coordinate 1,321,618,906, forward strand.
ATGGGCTTCTTTATTTGCCTTGGCCCTTCTTCCTTTGGGACTCACCTGACGTTTCCACCCTTTAGCTTTTTTAGTGCAAAACACTTCAAATTCCTGCCTTTGGGTAATCATTGTAGCTTAGTGAACCCGCTAAAAAAATGTACAAGAATGCATCTGAGTGAACTGGGTGCTGGGATGTGAAAGCAATGCACTCCCATCCTGTTTTTATATGATAAGGCTATCCTTTTTAGCCCTGGCTGTGCCTCTTTGTTTCTTTGTTTTTATGAAATCTATAACTTTTATACCCCAGATTCCAGATCAAGGCAAATGTACAAGACCCCAGGCATTGCTGAGCGCTTCGAAAGTGTGGTTTATTTGGCCCCCTTTCTGCCAATATCTGTTTGCGGTATTTCGGAGATGTTTCCGGAGCTGTACTATAGAACAAAAATGGCCTTGAAAATGTTTGCAACACCAGTCTCATATTAGGCTAGGCAAGCACAGGTGTTTGGCTGTGGCAGTTGGGTACTTATCAAAAACACATTATAAAACAAGCATTTGCAATGCAATCGGTCTCGCTATTGTGAAAGTTAAAGCTATTGGCGCTGTAAATTATGTTTTTTCCTTTTTTTTGTTTGCAGGGAGTGGATGTATGTTGTTTGGAATTTGGAGTTATGTGGTTTGAATTGGAATTGTTAGTTGTGGAATTGTGTGGGGTAGGTATGGCCTGTCACTGTATAGTATGGTATTGTATGGCATGGTATGTGTGGAGTTTTGCTGTTGATTTTAATAAGTTATTATTGTGTGGCATTTGTGGAGACAATAAAGGGCATTTCAATAACTGGGATACCAGAAAAAATTATTTGACGTGAAAATTATTCAGTATTAAGTAGTTCACAAATAAATGGCAAATGGCAAATCTCACAAAATAGACTTTAAGGTACTAGTCACACATGGGGCACTAACAACATGAAAAGTGGAATAAGCAAGTTTGAATGAGATGCTGTCTGTTTATATAGCACACAGAGTATTATTACTCGCCTCCTGGCAATTGTTATTTGGTAGGCATTGTTTGCCTTTTGAATTGCTATTAAATTTATCATGCCCTTGATGATAATTAGCTTGAAGAATTTTAGTCATGTTATAGCTATATGTATGTCTTAATAAAGTGGTATATAGTGTTTTGTATGTAGTTTATGTGATTTCAATGTAAAGTTGCAGATTACTTTTTATGAAGAATTTTTATTAAGAAGTAATCTTACCTATTGAAGACTGTAGTTGTTTGTAACAAGCCACCCTCTGTCCCAGTCCCCTGGGTATAGGAGTCACTCGACACAGCAACAACAACACTCTTCTATTCGGTGGTTAGATGGGGAAATAATTAGGGGGGGCGTTGCTTGAACGCCGAGCCAAGATGGCGGCTCCGTTTTAGCTCCGCTCGTACACGGAGCTTTTTCTCGTTTAAAGCGCCTCTTTCAGCCTGCACTGGGGTCCTATGTTTCCTCACCCGCTGAGATGAAGTGGCGGTGAGTAGGAAACACGGTTTTTTGGACCTCCAATTTCCTCCTGGCACCCTGGAGCCGCGGCGGTTAATCTCCTCACAACATCATGAACGGCCGCCATTTTGTTTTCGCGGCGTTTACCACCCGTTTTTCTTCCTGTAACTGCGCTCCTGAGATGGTGTTCAGCTGTAATGTAAGGAACTTTGCATAATCCCTCCTTTGAATACCTGCTAAAGGTTTTATACAACTCCATGCTGTCTTAGCTAACTGTTTTTTTCTGAAGGATTCATATGCTTATCCTATAGAACCACCAACCTCTCCCTTGCCAATGTTTCCTTTTCTACTCAACATTTTTGTCATGCTCATATTTTAAAGGAGAGCTCCTGCCAAATTTGATGTTATCACCCTAACATAATGGCTGATTTCTAATACGACGCTGTAATTTTTTTGTCTCACTAGCTGTTTCTATCTTTATATTGCACATCGCTTGGATTTCTGCTCTTTCTCTTATTGACTGGCTGAATCAACTTACTCCTACTCTCCATTGGGATATACTTATAACTCTGCTTCTTTTCAGTGATATATATGCTTCCTCTGTCAGGTAATTGCATTAAGGATCATCTCTTACTCATCTAATCCTTCTAGTGGATGGGCCTAATTCGCCCTGCCCTTCTTACGACGCAATGTCCTCTCCAACAATCTAAAATGGCTATTGACCATCCTAAAGCAGCTTCAACGGGTGCAAAACCAAAAAGACATAAAAATGATCCACCCTCCCCTATTCTATCCTCACAAAACCCAGTTCTAAACTCTATTCTAGATGAGGTTTGTGGTCTACAACTTTTTATGTCCACCACAAATGAAAAACTGAAACAAATAGAGGAACGATGGATTATTATGGAGGGAAAGGTGTTGGATCTCGAGCAACGTGTGGGAGATCTTCAAGATATTTCTGTTAAAATCCTAATACTAGAGCAAGAAATCCACAAGCTGAAACTGCACACAGAAGACCTTGAAAATCGTAATCGAAGGAATAACTTACGCCTTTATGGTCTTCCGGAAAATATTGAAGGGCCAGACATGGTATCTTTTTTGCAGAAATTCCTGACAGAACTTTTAAGTCTTCAGTCTTCTCTCCCTCTAAATATACAACGTGCACGCCGTCTGGGTCGTATTCACCCTAACTCTAACAAGCCTCGTGGGATCATAATGCTCTTTCTGGAATTTACTGAACTCATGCATGTTTTGAAGGCTGCAAAACTTAAACGTCGTCTTACTTGGTCAGGTCATAATATCTTCATATCCCAAGATGTCTCCAATGCAACGAACGCTCATCGTAAAGATTTCCTGGCTCTACGTCCACAGATGAGACAATTAAACATTCAATATGGCATACTTCATCCCTGCCTATGCAAAATTACGCATGAAGGAACCTCGCGCTCATTTGAAGATCCTGAGAAGCTTAAACTTTTTCTCCATAACGTTTCTCCAAGCAACATGAACACTAATGCTTAACTTTTCTTTTCCTTAACAAACTGTTATCTATTGTTCTAGGTTTATATATCCTGTTAGCCTATTACTTTCTTTATCTTCACTTATTTTTCACCCTTCATTCTTTTAAATATTTTAATTGTTCACATTATATTGTCCTTTTTACTATTTTTTCTTTCACTTCACTTTGCTTTGCCTCCATTGTTCTATTTTAACTAAGGAGGCCTTTTCTTACCTATTCTCTTCGTCCGCAGTTTCTTGTCTCTGGCGTCACCATGCTCTTCTCTTGCCTGATACTGTTCTTTCTTCAGATCTGGTTTCTTTTCCTTGATCTGTTTACTCTTCTTGTATACCTACTTCTTACTTCCCCTTCCGTACTTTTATTTTTTCCTATATGTTTGTCTCTTCCCACATTTCTCCTTGATCTGCTTATTCTTTATTTTCTTCTTCTTTTATTCTTTCCTCCTCTTCCTTTTTTTTCTCTTTTTTTTATGTTTGCATTTTTTTTTTATTGTTGTTACATTTGTTGCATGTGTCCATTAATGCTGTTTATTGTTTTATAACGTATTTTTCCCTTCCGTCTCATATATGGTGTCTATTTCCTTCCAGCTGTTTCCCTGAAGTGCGTTATCTGTTTCCGTGAATTACCCCTTCACCAATCTATTATGTGTAATTTTGTCACGTGGAATGTTCGTGGTCTTGGACACCCCTTCAAAAGACAAAAGGTACTCTATCATTTATCAAAATTAAAAGCACAGGTTGCCTTTGTTCAAGAAACACATTGTAATGAAATTGAATCGCTCAAGTTAAAAAGACAATGGGTGGGTCAGGTTGTGTCTTCTCCTTCAGTTGGTAACAAGGGGGGTGTTGCGATCTTGTTTCATAAGTCATTGCATGTACAAATTTTATCTACACAAAATGATACAGATGGACGATGGGTAATGGCTAAGGTTGTAATCCACAATAAAGAACTAAATCTTCTGAACATATACGGCCCAGTCAGACCATACCCAGAATTTTGGAACTCTATTAAGATTTTACTTTCCTCCATTGATTGTCCGAATATTGTAGTTGCTGGTGACTTTAATCAATGGATAGATCCCTATTCTGATAGTCAATCTAAGTGTAAATTCAATCCAGATAAATCCCACAAAGCTTTTCAATCTGCCATTACCTCTCGTTCATTATACGATGCTTGGAAAACTTGTAACCCAGATTCTCTTGAATTTACTTTCTTCTCAAATGTGCACCAAACTCGTTCTGGAATTGATTATATTTTGGTTGGTAAATCCCTTCTCCCATCTCTCCAGTCCTCGGAGATTGGATCTATTTTTATTTCTGATCATGCCCCTGTTTTTTCTGTTTTGGACCTATCCTTAAGTTCCCAAAATTTAGTCGTTGGAAGTTAAATAACTTTCTATTGTCAGATTCCCTTTTCATCACTGAAGCCACTGCTTTTATCAATGAATTTTTCACACTCAATAACCCCTGTGGTACTTCTACTTCTAATAATTGGGATGCCTTTAAGGCTACTTTTCTTGCTTTTACTATTTCTTTTGCAGCAAAGAAAAAGAAACTTGCACGAAATAAATATACATCATTATTGCAACAACTCAAATTACTGGAACATACCTATTTTACTTCTAAATCCCCTTCTGCTCTTCACGAATTGATTACGGCCAAATCTGAACTTAATGAACTGCCTACAGTTGATGCTTGTAATGTCCTTCTTAAAATTAAATCTAAATATCATGGAGGCCAAAATAAAGCTTGTCGGATGTTGGCTAATTACTTAAAAATTAAATCCGAGCATAAGACTATTGGACCCATTTTAAATGAATCTACAAAATGTCTGGCAACATCGGACGAGGACATTGCAAATATAGTTCATTAATATTACCAATCACTTTATTCCGATGATACACATCCCTCCGCTCAAAATTTAAATACTTTCTTTTCTGGCATTCCTACTCCTCCCTCCCTACCTGACGAATTTGGCCTACTAGAAAGAGATGTTTCTCTTCAAGAGATTATTGATGCTATTAAGTCCTTAAAAAAATCAAAGGCACCGGGACCGGATGGCCTTTCTGTTGAATTTTATTCTGCTTTTTCCTCCATTTTCGTTCCCAAACTCCTGGATCTCTTTAATTCCTTCTTTACTGATTCCAGAGCCTCGGGTTCCTTTATGGAAGCCTTGATTGTTCTCATTCCCAAACCTGATAAACATCATTCCCTTTGTAAAAATTATCGTCCCATATCATTAATTAATTATGATTGTAAGATATTCGCCAAAATTCTTGCCACTCGTCTTGAGTCTATTATCCCATTGCTGGTTAAAACTGATCAAACTGGTTTTATTAAGGGCAGATTGGCCGCAGACAATGCTCGTATGTTTGCAAATGTAATTTCTTTTGGTAAAAACATGTAAATCCCCACTTGTTGCATTATCCCTGGATGCTGAAAAGGCTTTTGATCGAATCAATTGGCAATTTATGTTCAAAACACTTGAATGGTTTTGATTCGGTCCTATTTTTATTGCCTATGATAAATTGTTATGTTCTCACCCTCGTGCCAGTATCTTTGTAAACAATTGTTTCTCGAGTTTTTTTTCTTTATCCAGGGGCACCCGTCAGGGTTGTCCTCTTTCTCCCTTGTTATTTGTTTTATGTCTCGAACCCTTTCTTGAGCGTATCCGTGTTAACACACTTATTTCCGGTCACACATACAACTCTATGGAAACCAAAATGTTGGCATATGCTGATGATATCTTGATATATATGTCTAACCCCCAAACTTCCCTTCCTCCCTTCTTGGACGAGGTCCGGTTATATTCCAGTATTTCTGGATACAAGTTGAACTTCTCAAAAACTGAAGTATTGCCGTTGAATTCCCTATGTTACCAATACATGTTTGCTGATACTAATTTTACTTGGTGTCCTACAAAAATCAAATACCTTGGTATCTGGTTTTCTGCTACCTTGTCTACCACAATTAGACTCACGTTTAATGCCCTAATTACCAAAATTCAATCTCTCCTGCTTTCTTGGTCACCTCTGCATTTGTCCTGGTGGGGTAGATTGGACACTATTAAAATGATGATTGTTCCCCATATTTTATAAACATTATCTATGCTGCCCTTTTGAATCCCTGTTTCATTTTTTTCACAAATTAATACCATTTGTACAACATTTTTATGGAATAAAAAACATCCACGCATTTCTCTTACAAAACTTAAACGCCCTAAATCGGAAGGAGGCGTGCATTTTCCTGATTTTAAAGCTTATCATTCTGCATTCTTGATTAAACAATGTTTTGCCCTATCCTATGATTTTGCGGATATCCCTATACCCAGATGGATTGCTTTTGAACGCTCCTTATTGAAAGATTTTTCTTTTCATAATATAATTTATATGTCTAATTGCACTTTCATATCAAATAATCCTATTTTAAAATATTCCCAAAATCTACTATACAACACGTTTGTTGATGGTCTCAACCCGTTACAATGTTTTTTATCCTCTACTATTTGGTATAATAAATACATCAAATACAAAAGTAAATCATTCTACTACAAACATTGGAAGGAGAAGGGAATTATTTTTGTTCATCAATTAATTCACCAAAATTCTGTTCTTCCCTTCCCTGAATTACAATTGCGATATCATTTACCCTCCACTTTCCTTCATGAATATACTTTAATTTCCACGGCATTGCAATCCCATTTAACCTCTTTTGATCTCTCCAATGTTTACACCTCACTTGTTCCTCCCACACCACTATATAATATTCCTCTTGAGCTCAAACCTAAAGCCTCACATATTTATAAGTTATTGTTACTTCATGTTACTGAAAGACCTAAATCCCCTATAGAACTAGCTTGGGAAACAGACGCAGCCTTCTCATTATCGGTGTCTGCTTGGGACAAACTATGGTCTAAGTTATTTAAAATTTCTGCTGCTGCTCGTATAACTCAGTCTCTCTATTTTATTTACAGCAGAGCAGTTACTACTCCTGTTTGTATATCCAAGTTTTCCCCTTCCTCTTCACCCCTTTGCTGGTCTTGTTCTGAATTTACTGGCACGTTAAGACATCAAATTTATGAATGTTCCAATGTATTGTCCTTTTGGCACTCTATTTGGTCTACATGCATGTAAATCTTTAAATGTAATATCACGTTATCATTGCAAAACATTTTTCTAGGTTCATCCTCTCCTGACTTCGATGATTTCACTCCTTTATCTTTATTATTCGATCTATTTATTGCATTAGCTTTCAAAGTTATTTTGTCATGTTGGAAAGATAATTCCAAGTTATCCTCATTGTCTTGGTGGAACTTTATTTGCGATGAACACAGAATTTCTACTGTTTCCTCTTTTATAATATCTCAGAAAATTAAATCTGAACTACTTTGGTTACCATTCACATCTTATCTTGCTACACATGCGCATGTTTCTTAAACTATATCTCCTTCTTAATTTCATATTTCATTCTATGTATTCGCATCTTTTTTTTTCCTCTTTTTATCCTACTACTGTACTTTTCTTTCTCTTTATCTATAATTATATATTGTATATTTATGCTCTATTTTAACTTTGTGTACAGCCTTGCCAATGCTGTTATCTTTCTTCTTGTTTTTTGTTTATCCTTAAAAATTCAATAACACTCTTAAACAAAAAAAAAAAAGAAGGGAAATAATTAAAAAAACACTTTTGTATTCCTGTTGGTTCACACAACACATTCTAGCAAGCCCCATACCTGCCCACTGCACAGCGAGGGAAGGGGGAGGGCTTCTGTGTTTAATTGAAGTTGATAGTACCAATTGCCAGCGCTGGATACTTTCAATACTGCACTACATAGCACTACATAGCAATACACAGTGCTCAACTCTGACAATAAGCCACACAAAAACCACGGCGAAAATGATATACCGACGGTGGGCTCCTGAGAAAACAAGCGGTCATCCTGACCCGGCAGCTTTGAAAGTGAAAGCGGGTTGTGCGTGCTGAATCTAAACAAAGCACGTCGTCCTGCCTCGAGAAGGACAAACTCAATAAAGAACATAGAGCTTACTGTGCAAGACCGGAAGTAAAGGGACCAGTAGCCATTGGAGGTTACAAATGACGACACGGCTGTACTAAGGAGGGACTAACAAGCCTCCATACAATCAGAAGCCAGCAGAGCGAGCAGCGCATATACACTGCAGCTAAAGCTCAACCTAAAAATGGCCCAAAAACCGCCTGTTTAGATCTGGGTTGACTGCACTGCTGCAGGGAAGTAACTATCAGTGGTGTAGTGGGTGCTGTTGCACCAGGGTTCAGAGACTTGGGGGGGCCCACTGAACCCGAATTACTGCTGGATTTTATTACCTAAAATCAGGTAAGGGGCTTATTTTTTACTTGCAGTGGGACCATAGCATCCATACTATGCCACTGCGAAGCTCTCAAACTGATCTTTTGTTTACAATATACTGAGTGGGCTTTGTATTCGGTCCCTTCAACCACTGGCTTTATGACCAGCCTCCTTCAGCCATTGGGTTAAGGCTTTGTTAACCTCATCTAGATGCAGTGTATTCTCACCTGATGTTATTGCCTAATAGAGTGTACCTTTCCCCTTAAACTCAGTGCTTGCATTGAACTGCACCAAGGACTACTTTACAGCTAAAGGCCTCTATGTTCACTCTAGCTGGCCACCAGCCACTTTTCATCACCCTCCCTCTTTTACCTATGTGCTTCTTATTCTCCTTTCCACACACTACCACAGTTCCCCCCACAGTTCCTTCCCTCCCAGCAATTCTCTTGAGTGCCACCTGGAAATGTTTTTTTCGTTTGCTCTGACCCTCAGCACAGGTCCTCTTTTTGTTTTAGGTCAAAAGAAAGTATCTAGGTAGGGAACCTTCATCATAGTCATTCATTTCATTCCATATCTTGGAACTGAAAATGGTCTAAATGAAGGTTCCCTTGCCTTTTAAATGTTGACAGAAACAAAGACGGGACAGTATAGAAGGCAAACAAATCTTCCATACAGACAGCCTTTTGTTTCTTTTTTTTTTTTTTTTTTTTAAACAAGACCTTTATTGCAAACTCACACAATACACAGCTGACAGCCTACAACCCTTCGGGCCGGCCGCGGAGGATGTACTTTGCAGTTCGTTATTAAGCACACAGCCCAGTGCCGTCAACCCGGGGGTACGGCGGCGTTAGAACGGTGTGAGTGTATCACAGTGTCAAGGAGGATATTGCAGGACTCCTTTTTCCCTTATATTCGACCCTAAACATAAACTATTGCCAAACTGGTGAACAGCGCCCAACAGCCGTATTGCCCCCCCCCCAAACAAACCAGGTCATCACGTAGCACCCTAAGTCGCCTATCTACTATTGATGTGACTATCGCACCCCATCCATTAGCACCCGGAGCCACCACGGCGTTAGGGTTTAAAGATCCTCTGCGCCTTCCCGCCCCTCGGGAGGAGGCTCGCATATGCCCCCCCCTGAAATCATTCCAATTGGACCACACTTCCCTCCACTTCCGGGGGCATCCTCTCGTTATATATACAGTCTTTTCCTGCAGCATACACCAGTCCATGTCGCTGTGCCAATCTGACACTTTGGGTGGGAGAGGACTGCCCCAGAGCCTGGCTATGTTCCTCTTCGCCACCATTTGTCCGAGCGTCACCCAGAGCCTCCCTTTCGGTGACAGGTCCGTAGGTTCCCATATATTGAGGAGGCACCTCTTGGCCTCCGGGCGAATCTCCACCTCCCATACCTCCTCCATACACTGCACCACCCTTCTCCAATAGCGCTGAATCTTAGGGCAATCCCACACCATATGGAAGAAGGTACCCGTGCCCCCACATCCCCTTCTGCAGAGTACTGAGTCCGCCCTCCCCATCGTGTGTAGCCTAGTGCAGGAGATATACACCCTGTGAAGGATCTTAAGTTGGATAAGTCGCAGCCGGGCTGATATTGCGACCTCACGGGGAGAGGCCAGAGCGTAGAGCCATTCTTCATCGTCTATCTCCAGCCCATCAGCGGCCCATTTCTCTCTAAGGGGCAGAAGCGTGTCGGGGGGGTTGTTAATCAGCTTTTTGTACGTGAGTGATATGGCGTGTTCCGGGAGGTGCCCATCTAACAACCTATCTTCAAGCGGGGAGGATTGTGGTATCTTGGTCTCCGGTGGGATGTTAGTCCGGAGGGAGTGTCGCACCTGTAGGTATCGAAAGTATTCGGTGTGAGCTAGCTCATATGTGTCTTGCATTTGGGCGAATGTGCGGATCCCCGTAGGGCCCCAGATGTCCTTGATTTGGGAGATACCAATTAAGTCCCAATTACGGAACCCCTTGGTGCGCCCCAGGTTGCCCAGCTTGTCGGAGGCCCACAGTGACGTGGCCATCGTAAGGACCCCTGCCCATCCAAGCTTCCTCTGGGCGACGTGCCATATCTGTACCGAGTGACGGGTAGGTCCGGTTAGTGGACGTATACCCCGTCTGGAGTAGAGTGCTATCTCGTAGTTCCCCCCGGGAAGCAGCCATCTGTCCATGCCGTAGGCGGGATCGTTCCCGTCTCCATATGTACCCTGGTTGATCGCGGACAGGTGGGCCGCCCAGTAGTATTTACGGATGTCAGGGAGGGCTATACCACCGTCGTACCATCCCAATGTGAGTTTGGCCAGGGAGATTCGGGGCGACCCGGCCCAGAGGAGGTCGCGCAGCGCGGCCTCGATGGCCACGAAGTAGCCGTTGGGGACTAAATCTGGATAATTTTGCAGCGCGTACAGAAACCATGGTAATGCTAGCATCTTGAATAGGGCTGCCCGGCCCAGCAGAGTCAGTGGCAGGTGCTGCCAGGATTTGGCCTCCCGTTGGAGCCGATCGAGTGGCGGCTTGAGGTTGCGCTCGTATGACAGAGCTTTATTGGTGGTGATGTAGACTCCCAGGTACTTAAACCCTTCCACTGCCACATTAATGGGGCACGTGGCCGGGAGACGCGGAGGTTCACCCCGTAGGACATATAGGTGTGATTTGGCCCAGTTGACCCGGAAGCCCGAGTTACGGCCGAAGCTAGCAAGTATATCGAGTGCCACAATTATGGACCTGCGTGGTTTGGTAAGGTAGAGGAGTATGTCGTCGGCGTAGAGGGAGATTCTGTCCTCCCATCCCTCAGCCCAGGATATACCTGTCAGGTCGACCGCCTGCCGTATCCAGGCCGCGAGTGGTTCGAGGGAGAGGGCGAAAAGAAGGGGGGAGAGAGGGCAGCCCTGCCGGGTCCCTCTCTCCAGCGAGAAAACCTCGGACAGCTTGTTGTTCACCAGCACACGCGCCAAGGGTTCAGCATATAGTAGGCGCACCCACCCTATAAATTGAGGGCCAAAGCCCAGTTTGCGCAGGACCGCGAACATGTATGGCCACTCTAGGGTGTCGAAGGCCATTGTGGCGTACAGAGAGACCACCACCGCGTCCTCCTGTAGTCTGTGGCATTGCCCCAGTACGCCGTTTAGCCTTCGTATGTTGAGGGCCGTGTTACGGCGGGGCATAAATCCCGACTGGTCTGGGTGGACCAACGAAGGCAGCACCGAATTAAGCCTGTTGGCCAGTGTCTTCGCGAGTATTTTGGGCTCCGCGTTGAGGAGCGAGATCGGTCTGTACAACGCACACGCATCTTTAGGCTTCCCTTCCTTCGGTATCGCCACTATGGTCGCAACACGCTGATCACGGGGCAACATCCCCCTCTCCATACTGTGCTCGAACATGGGTTTCAGATGCTTGCTAACAGCCTCCGGCTGGAGCTTGTAGAGCTCAATTGGGAGGCCGTTGGGGCCGAGCGCCTTACCAGGACGCAGTTCTCCTATCGCCCGCTGAAGTTCGGCCTCAGTGAGTGGACTGTCCATAGCCTCCCGATCTTCATCCGACAAGGAGGGCATACGAAAGTCTGTTAGGAGGTCCATGGAGTCCTCCTCCGGCCGGTCGGACTCACGCCTGTAGACCCGCTGGTAGTGTCTCGCAAACTGTTCAATGATTTCCCGAGGTTCAGTAACCACCGTCCCGCACTCGGTACGAATTTCAGGCACCACCTTACTGGCTTGTTGTTTTTTCGCAAGCCAGGCAATAAGTTTCCCGGCTTTATCGCCCTGATCGTAGATTCTACCCAGCTTGTGGCGCGCCACGTTCTGAGCCTCTCGAGTGACTGCTTCTCTATACTCCGCCGTCTTCAACTGCAGTCTATGCATGGCCTCCCCCTCCCCACCCCCCGCCGCCTCCCCCCCAAGAACTTCCAATTCCGCCTCTAGTGTAGCGACCTGCCTGCACCGCTCCCGTCGCCTCGCCGATATGGCCGAAAGCGCCTCTCCCCTAATCACGGGTTTGAACGCCTCCCATAAGGTGACTGGGGAGTTCACCGAGCCGAGATTCTCTTCAAAGTAGCGTGTGATTGAGGCGGATACCTGCTTTCTGGTGTCCTCGTGTTTAAGGTGCCATGCGTTTATTGGCGCTAAGCAGCCCTCCCGTTGAGTCCCGAATGTGATGTGCGTGTGGACTGGTGAGTGGTCAGAAATGCCTCTGGGCAGGTGTGCTGCCTCACGTACCGTCATGTCGTGTTGTAGAATAGTGAGGATGTAATCTAAGCGCGAGAATGAATGATGCGATCCCAAAAAGAAGGTAAAGTGTCTGTCCGTTGGGTGGAGCAGGCACCAGACGTCCACGAGCCCGAAGGCCTCAAGAAAGTCCGCCAACCACTCCTGCCCCCGAGGGAGGTCTCTGGGGGGCTGTCTATCACGGGTTCCCGACACTACAGCATTAAAATCCCCTCCCAACACCAACTGGCCCTCGGGGAGGGAAAGGAGAAGAGTGCCGAGCTCCGCGAAGGCCCGGGTTTGGAGGCCAGGCGGGATGTAGACCGATACCAGGTTTAGCGTGCGGCCCTCCCAGCGGCCAGACACCGCCGAAAAGCGGCCCTGCGGGTCTGTCCTGACTAGGTCTATATGGAGGGGCAGCGCGCGCCGTACCAGCACCCCCGCCCCCCTAGAGCCGGAGTGAAGCCAGAGTGGGCCGCCAGAGTGTAGCCGTACCTATTGAGGGCCCGACAGACATTCCCCATCATATGCGTTTCTTGCAGTAGTACTACATCAGGCTGGTGCCGCTTGAGGAATTGCAGTACTATGGTGCGCTTGAGTCTATCCCCCAGTCCGTTGACATTCCAGCTGAGGACCTTCAAACTTTTTTCATATCTATCAACCATAGCTGTGGCTTGTTTGGGTGCTTTGTCCCACCACCCCGGCAGTGCTGCCTCCCGTAGGGCAACATGTTATGTGTGACCATAAAATCCCCCCAAACTCCCCCCCCCTGGTTCCCCCCCAAAAAGTGCGTGGAATGTCTACAGTCAGAGGTCTGGCTGACCCTTCGTGCCACCCTCTTCCCTCCCCCTCTGTCCCCAACATCCCTACCCCCCCTTGCCAAAACAACCCCCCCTCCCTGCCCCCTGCTCCGTGGGTTCTGAACTACCCACCACCCCAATTAGCAGAGCGCCTGTCGCCCAACCCTGCCCCAGTGGAGCCCACTGAGGAACTCTACGTAAGAAATTCGTGGGCCAGCCCCCTCCTGACCGCCTGTCCGTGGTGCCCCAGTTCGTATAGTCCTCAGGCCAACAGTACATCATCTAGTGGTGAGCTTGGCTCACAAGAGTCGGGCAAGCCCTCCCACTGCCCCCTTGTGCAAGTAAGTCTTATAGTAAAAGGAACTTTCATACATTACTGTCCGACGGCTTCTGGTCGAGCTCCCGTGGCTTCAATGCGCTGCGCTGTCTCTGGGCGAGCCCCAGCGGGGACTGTTTGAGCGCGAACGCCAGGACCTCTGGCTCTGCTCCCCACCGTCCACTGGTCCTGCCGTTGAGCCCGGGGAGGGCTGCCTCGCTCCACGCCCCTGTGCGCCGTCCCGCCGGGGGGCCGCCGCCGACTCGGTCGTGTCCAGCCACTCCTGCACCGCCGCCGGCGAAGTGAAGAAGAGGGATTTACCGCCTGCGATGATCTTCAGTTTGGCGGGAAAGAACATCATGTACCGGATACCACGATCTCTCAGCGCCGCCTTAACCCCTTGAAAGGAGCGCCTTTCCTGCTGGACCTGGAGCGTGAAGTCCGGGAAGAAGCGAACCGTGGCCCCCTCGTAGTGTAAATCGCCATGTTGTCGAGCCGCCTGGAGAATTGCATCGCGGTCGCGGTAGTTCAATACTTTGGCGATAATGGTGCGCGGGAGGGCCCCTGGTTTAGGTTTTGGGATCGGAGCCCTGTGAGCCCGCTCAATAGTGAAGAGCTTGGAGAGCCTCTTGGGTTTAAGGTGGCGGAGGATCAGATCCTCCAGAAAGAGCTCCACACAGTCCCCTTCAAGTCCTTCCGCCACACCCACTACGCGTATGTTGCTCCTCCTGGCCCTACCTTCCTGGTCGTCGAGCCGTAGGGCCATCTGCCGATGTTGCTGCACTAGCTCATTGACCCTGTTCTCGAGCCGCCTCTCCGAGTCCTGCAGGGCCTTGATGTCCGTTTCGTTGGTCTTGGACCGATCCGTGGTTTTCCCTAAGTCGGCCCAAAGCAGGTTCACCTCAATGGTGATCTTGTCCATTTTTGTCTCGAGGGTCGTCCCCAGGGTTTGTATGGCGGCCATGATAGATGTCAGGGAGGGTTCCGCTTGCCCTGCGGCCTCCTTCGTGGGTCCTCCCGGCTGCGGCGTCGTTTTGGCGACCGTATAGTGGTCGAGCTTGTTCGTCTGGGTCGCGGTACCCCCTTTAGGCCTCATTGTCGTTCCGGTGCCCCCGGAGCCTTGCGGTCCTCACTTGCTAGGGCTCCCACGGATATGTGCCAACTCCGATCCTCACGGCTGAAGTCTGGGCGTAGCCAAAGCCCACCGACACCCGGCAGCAAGCCGCCCAGAGCAGGGGGGGAGGGGGGAACCCCAGAGTGAGCAGGCCGCCGCGATACGGGGTCCGCGACCACAGCCCCCAACGCCGTGGGCTCTTCTGTGTCCAGGCCGCCCAGCAGCGGCCCCGCCGCGGCAGCCCGTCCTCCGCTCGCACACCTGCAGCAGTAGTATGTCACCGGCCGCCCCCCTTCCAGTCTGGGCCGTCAGCCGGCCGCAGCCGTCGCGGCAGCCCGCTTGCCATCCCCGGCGTCGGGGTCTCCAGCAGTGCCCCAAGGAAGTCCGGGTCCCACGGCGCCTCAGCGTTACTTGCGGGCCGCCGCCCCCGTCCGTCGCAGTCACTCAGGGCGCAGCGCGCCTTAGGCCGAAAGCCAGGGCCTCGATTTTGGCCGGGAGCGGCCACGGAGTTCCAAGGGCGAGGCGCCGAGCCGCCGCCGCCCGTCGCGGCCGCCGGATGGGGTCGTCAGCAGCCTGTCAGAGTCCGGGAAGCCTCTCCGGCTGATCACTGGGCCCGAGGAAGCTGGTGGGTTCGCTGGGTGATCCCTCCAGCACGGATGGACGTCGGATTTCAACGGGGCATCAACGGTCCCGGCGGAGCTCCGGGATCAGGCGGCCATTCAGTACGGCGCCTGGCCACGCCCCCCGCCTTTTGTTTCTTTGTTTGGCATTTAATGTGTTTGCATTGTATACATGAGCATTGCATCCAGACCAATTGGCATTGCTAACGTTTTTTTTTTACTCCAGAGAGCACCACAGCAGTCAGAAGTTTGTTTTTTCTGCAGCAGAACAATCGACACACATTGATTGTAGCTGCCTGTTATATCCGAGGTTTAATGTTTAGCCATACCACGGCCTATAAATGATGGAGGCCACCCAGTAGTGATCTTAATGCACACGTGTATTCGCATTACCTCCAAAGGCTCCTCCCATGAACGACTGGCCTTATAAAAATAGTCATGTTACGTCCCAGACTGGCCACGATCATTCTACATAAATATAAGGCGGTGAAGAGGGAGCACAGTAACAAGTCAACGTGGACCAGGCATTCCCACAAGCAAACATACTGAAGCCAGATGAGACCATAGCCAGCACTGCACATGGGGACTACCCTCTCCCCTTAGTCCCAGCGTACAGACAAGAAGGTATACAGCAGCACTTCTATGGGTTCCTTTCTGTAGTTGAGTTTTTAAGTGGGATATCAGGGCCTCTTGCTAGTGGGGGCGCTTCTGCTTGATACAGAGGTGGGGTTCTTGGTAGAGCGCAACCCGTTGTTCTGTGAAGAGAATCCAACTACCCACTCTTCCCCCATGGCTGCAGAGACTGATAGTAAACAGGAAACACAAGTCAGAGCACTAGAAAGGCATTGGAACATGTCTCCTGCGAAACCCCAAGGGGATCGTGCGACAGAGTTTGGGGAAGTTGGTTATTTGTGTCTGTCTCTAACACCAAGACAGACAGGCTAACATTTCTAACCCTTTACTCCGCCTCTATTCCCATGTAACTGTCTTTTTACCTTGCCTGTCTGGTATTCAGGCTGTCTGAGTCTTGGCATAAGCTGACATTCTCTAAAGGGCCTACCGCTCTTTGTTTAATTCTCCTTTCAGTCGCGGATTCACTGACCGCAGCAGCCCTTAGTCACAAGCCACTTCCTTTTTCACAGTTGATAAATATACTTATTTTATTGCTTAGTTAGAATTCATCTTGAGTAAAATGGGTCTATAGAAAGGCCGGCAAAATAGCACATAATTATATGCTCTTTAGCCAACGACCGCCAAAATAGTAGAGAACCTCACCATGTACCCAGCAGCTCGCTAAATAGACACTGCGCCATAGTAATAGGAAGCAGTAGTCAAAGTGGTACCGTAGAAACTTACATCAAGGCGCATAAACACAGATTTAGCATAATTCTTTCTGAAATAGCATATGCCATACCATAGTATATGCACATAAACTTCATCTACAAAGCTCCGCCCCTGGGAGCTCCCACCGCAGCCGTCACACTTGAATGAAATCACTGTTAGTGCAACAGCCCCATGAGGAGATTGAAATAACTGTGCTTCCTCCCCAGCGTGCCGCCAGCCGCCCCCTCACAGTTATGAAGTTCGCATCTCTCGGTGCTTTGTGACAAGATGGGCTGTGAGATTCCGTTCCTCCTGTGTTTGTTCACCACGGCCTCGATAGACGGGCTGCGCCGACTTACGGCTTCAGGTAAGGGCGGTACAACATATTAGCTCTTCTCATAATTCTTTCCATCAGTTTACACATGTTATTTAACTTTTTGCATTTTCGTTTGCCTCCGTTCACTTTCTCAGCCAAATGGGACAGTAGGAGCAGCTGTCAGCAGGACGGCATAATCTTGAGTATTTTGGGGCCGTGAGTGAGTGAGACTTTACCCATTTTCAGTTAATTAAAGCCCTTTCAGTGCCAAATATTATCAACTTACGAACTAAACATAGTCGAAGGGTGTAGTTGTTCAGCATCTGACAGTAACATAGTATCAAAAGACATTTGTTTGGGGTTGGATCAAGATTTTTGTATTTGCAACAATAAGCGACGTGCTTGATGTTGAGTGAACAATTGTATACTATTAAAATAAGACGTCTGCACACAGCGATTTATTACTGGATATTTGTAATTCCATAAGCGCCCCCACTTTCACAAAATCAAAGCAATACACAGACGATTTTCACCATTTCCTCAGGCGAAACCCTGGCGTTTTCTTCTTAATTTTTTTCACCACATTGTCTCTCCTTTCCACATCACACACAGCAGAGGCCGGATCGGACTCGGAACCAAAATCAGCCCAGGTACATTTCATCAGACCACACCCCACTCTGCACGTAGTAACCAAGGGCAGCATGCAAGCCTGACCATTGCTAAAGGAGTTGGGGGGGAGGAGTTATGGGGGGGGAGGGGGTGAGGAGGATTGGGTGGTTTACATCGCATGTTTCAATATATTTTACAATGCATTAACATTCAAAGTATGGTCAATGATAACGTTACCTGCATCCCACTGCAAAGGCTAGATTCATGCAGCATGCATTTCTTATTGCTTTATTTTGCAGTTTATTTGCCTACCACACTCCGGGCCTAACTCACAAACGGCCTATGCAGTCGAGGCGGAGTCCTCGCAGTCCAGGCCGGGGTCCCTCCTTGCACTCTTGACGTGGCCTCAGTACAGCAGTTTCCCATTGCAGAGGTCCCACCACGAGTGCGGGACCCCCTCAGCAAAAGCAGAAGCAGTTTGGGGATTAGGTACCTCTTTAATCTACTTCGTCTGCGCGCCTCTGCCCCAGTGTGTGTATAATGCTGCCCCAACACACAACAAGCTAGGTCAGGTGCGTCACTGAGCCTTCCTGTAGGTAGCAGCGTTGGTGGGAAGCACCCTCCCCCAGGAGAGAACAGAAGAATTAAATTCTGTCAGTTGGTGGTCCTGCAATCAAACCTCTCTAGCTGGCAGGCACGGGCTGGGTCAGTCCAGGTGCAATGTGCTCGATGCCATTTCAAACTGAATCCATCATAACATTAACCCCTTTGCTGCCAGGCCTTTTGCCCCTCCTGCGCCACGCCCTTTTTTTGGCTATTTGGGGTAGTGCACGCTGAGGCCCCTGTAACTTTTTGACCACATAAGGTATCCACGCCAAATTTGCGTCCTTTTCTTCCAACATCATGGGGATTCTAAAGGTACTCAGGGTTTGTGGATTCCCCTGGAGGGGTCACAGAAATGAGCCAAAATACAGCAAAATGTAGTTTTTTGGGGAAAAAATGGGAAAAACGGTATGCAAAAGAAAGCATCTGAGTTTTTCCCTGCAAATGTTATCAAAAACGGGTTTGTGGGGCTGAAATCACGATGTTCCCAGCTTTTAGGGGATACCAGACTTTTGTCAGAAACCCAACATTTTTTACACAGTTTTGGCATTTTTCTGGGACATAGCCTATGTTTGCTATTTTTTGTGCTTTCGACCTCCTTCCAGTTAATGGTAGAAATGGGTACAAAAGCAATAATGGATCCTGGAAAGCTATACATTTTAGAGAAGTAGACAAAATTCAGAATTCAGCAAGGGGTCATTTGTGTAGATCCATCAAGGTTTCTTTACAGAAACTAACAGTTAAATATAGGATAAATTGAAAATTTGTTGGAAAAAAAAGCCTTTTGTGTCAACGTTTTCACCTGTAACTTCTTCTAATTATGACAGCTCTTTGAAAGCAATATACCGTTAGATCCGCTGGACATTACTAGTTGTGGGGTTATATAGGACTTGTAGGTTCACCAAGAACCTGACGAACCCACAGCCAAAAACTGAGCAGCAACTTGCAATGTTTTTTTATTATGTACCGGGTATATAGTAATTATTCTGTAAAATGTGTACATGGAAAAATCGGTATGAAAGACACCTATGTATTTCTGAAATGGGAACAAAATATAGAGTTTAGAAACAGTAGATATTTGCACATTTCGGAAATTGGAAATACTCATCCTAGCATGAGAATTAGCAGTCATTTTTTAGAATGACTTCTTTTTTACACAATGTCTTTCATTTGGAAGGCAGAAATGCATCGAAAGTCAATAGGTAATAACAGTTCCTTTACAAATCTGAATTACCCTAAGTCTCCCGATCAAAATGGTACCTCACTTGTATGGGTAGGCATAGTGACCACGACAGGAAATGGCTCAAAACCCAACGTGAAAACACCACATTTTCACAATGCAAAATTACCCTTTTTTAGCAAAGTGCCTAGCTGTAGTTTTTTAACGCTAGCTCTGCCGGCACCTAGGGAAACCTAGCAAACCTATACATTTTTGAAAACTAGACACCCAGGGGAATCCAGGATGGGGTAACTTGACTGCCTCCCACCAGGTTCTGTTACCTAGAATCCCTTGCAAACCTAAAAAATTGCCCAAAAAACACATGTTCCCCATATTTCTCTGGTGGAAAGTTCTGGAATCTGCGTGGATCCACAAATTTCCACCCACCCCGCATTCGCCAAAGTCTTCCGAGAAAAATGGTACCTCACTTGTGTGGGTCGGCCTAGTGCCCACGACGGGAAACGGCACAAAACGTAACGTGGACACACCTCAATTTCGTAGTGAAAAATGACCCTTTTTTGGCAAAGTGCCTAGCTGTAGTTTTTGAACCATAGCTCTGCCGGCACCTAGGGAAACCTAGCAAACCTATACATTTTTGAAAACTAGACACCCAGGGGAATCCAGGATGGGGTAACTTGACTGCCTCCCACCAGGTTCTGTTACCCAGAATCCCTTGCAAACCTAAAAAATTGCCAAAAAGCACATTTTCCCCACATTTCTCTGGTGGAAAGTTCTGGAATCTGCGTGGATCCACAAATTTCCATGCACCCCGCGTTCCCCAAAGTCTTCCGAGAAAAATGGTACCTCACTTGTGTGGGTCGACCTAGTGCCCGCAACAGGAAACTGTGCAAAACGTAACGTGGACACACCTCAATTTCGCAGCGAAAAATTACCCTTTTTTGGCAAAGTGCCTAGCTGTAGTTTTTGAACCATAGCCTTGCCGGCACCTAGGGAAGCCTAGCAAACCTATACATTTTTGAAAACTAGACACCCAGAGGAATCCAGGATGGGGTGACTTGACTGCCTCTCACCAGGTTCTGTTACCCAGAATCCCTTGCAAACCTAAAAAATTGCCAAAAAAACACATTTTCCCCACATTTCTATGGTGGAAAGTTCTGGAATCTGCGTGGATCCACAAATTTCCACCCACCCCGTGTTCCCCAAAGTCTTCCGAGAAAAATGGTACCTCACTTGTGAGGGTCGGCCTAGTGTCGATGACAGGAAACGGCGCAAAATGCAACGTGTACACACCTCAATTTCGCTGTGAAAAATGACCCTTTTTTTGGCAAAGTGCCTAGCTGTAGTTTTTGAACCATAGCTCTGCCGGCACCTAGGGAAACCTAGCAAACCTATACATTTTGAAAACTAGACACCCAGGGGAATCCAGGATGGGGTGACTTGACTGCCCCCCACCAGGTTCTGTTACCCAGAATCCCCTGCAAACCTAAAAAATTGTCCAAAAAAACACATTTTCCCCACATTTCTCTGGTGGAAAGTTCTGGAATCTGTGTGGATCCACAAATTTCCACCCAGTGAGGCACCGTTTTTTTTTTCAGGAGGCCCGGTGATGCCACAACTTTCCCACACGAAAATGTGTGACAAAGGTGATTTTTTCAGCTAAATTTAAGGTTTGCAGGGCATTCTGGGTAAGGAAACGTTGGGGGATCCACGCAAGCCATACCTCCCTGGAATCCCCCGGGTGTCTAGTTTTCAGAAATTGGTGGGTTTGGTAGGTTTCCCTAGGTGGCCGCCGAGCACCGGGCCAAAAACCCAAGTGACCCCCCTTGCAAAACCAGGTCATTTTGAGATAGGCAAATTTCATGTCGCCTCACTACGTTTTGGGCCCTTGCCTGTCGCGGGTACTTGGGCCTCCCACACGAGTGAGGCACCATTTTTATAGGGAGACCAGGGGGAACGCTGGGTGGTAGGAAATTTGTGTCAGCCCGGTGATGCCACAACTTTCCCACACAAAAATGTGTGAAAAAGGTGATTTTTACAGCTAAATTTGAGGTTTGCAGGGCATTCTGGATAAGGAAACGTTGGGGGATCATGCAATCCATACCTCCCTGGAATCACCCGGGTGCCTAGTTTTCAGAAATGTGTGGGTTTGGTAGGTTTCCCTAGGTGGCTGCTGAGCACCGGGCCAAAAACCCAAGTGACCCCCTTGCAAAACCACGTCGTTTTGAGATAGGCAAATTTCATGTCGCCTCACTACGTTTTGGGCCCTTGCCTGTCGCGGGTACTTGGGTCTCCCACACGAGTGAGGCACCGTTTTTATCAGGAGACCCGGGAGAATGCTGGGTGGTAGGGAATTTGTGTCAGCCCGGTGATGCCACAACTTTCCCACACAAAAATGTGTGAAAAAGGTGATTTTTTCAGCTAAATTTGAGGTTTGCAGGGCATTCTGGGTAAGGAAACATTGGGGGATCCACGCAAGCCATACCTCCCTGGATTCCCCCGGCTGTCTAGTTTTCAGAAATGTGTGGGTTTGGTAGGTTTCTCTAGATGGCCGCCAAGCCCAGGTTGTTTTGTGATAGGTAATTTTGATGTCTCCTCAATAGGTTTTGGGCCCTTGCCTGACGCGGGCACTAGGCCTACCCACGCAAGTGAGGTACCATTTTTCTCTGAAGACTTTGGGGAATGCAGGGTGGGTGGAATTTTGTGGACCCACGCAGATTCCAGAACTTTCCACCACAGAAATGTGAGGAAAATGTGTTATTTTAGACACATTTTTAGGTTTGCAATAGATTCTGGGTAACAGAACCTGGTGAGAGCCAGTGAAGTCACCCCATCCTGAATTCCCCTCGGTGTCTAGTTTTAAAAAATGTACAGGTTTGCTAGGTTTGCCGACGTGCCAACTGCGCTAGGGCCCAAAACCCACAGGTATGCACATTGCAAAAAAAAATTCGGAGCCCACTGGGCTTTCTGCTGCCCTGGGGGGGAATCGGGGAAGGGGGTTTCATCCCGATATGCCCCTAAAGGGGCAGAAAGACTGTGGCTATTTTTTGTGGGGGTGGGGGCATTGGTATGACCATTTTGGGCAGCCCCCACGCATGAAAAAAGCCTGCGTACTCGCTGGCGCCTAGTGGGCTTTCTGCCCCCTCAGGGGGCAGATCAGGGGCCACTGCCACCATCTGCCCTCCCGGGGGGGGCAGAAAGACTGGAATTTCTCTGGGGGTGGGGTATTGTCATGCCCATTTTGGGGAGCCCCTACCCATACACTAATAAAACAAAAAAATCCATGGATTCGAGTGGGCATTCTGCGCCCCCCAGGGGGGGCCAGATTGGGGGCTACAGCTCCCATCTGCCTCCTGGGGGGCAGAAAGACTGTCATTTTTGTGGGGGGGAGGGTGGGGGCATTGGCGTGCCCGTTTCGGGCAGCCCACACCCTAAAAACAATTGCGCAAAATAAATCCCTGGTGGATAGTGGGCTTTCTGCCCCTCTGGGGGGGGGGCAGAAAGGCTGTAATGGTGGCGGGGGGTGGGGGCATTGGCGTGCCCGTTTCGGGCAGCCTCCACCCTAAATAAAATCCATCACCCTAAATAAAATTGCGCGAAACAAATCCCTGCCGTCAAGTGGGTTTTGCGACCCCCGAAGGGGCAGATTAGGGGCCAATGCCCCATCTGCCCCCCAGGGGGGTAGAAAGGCTGTAATGATGGCGGGTGGGTGGGGGCATTGGCGTGCCCATTTCGGGAAGCCCCCACCCTAAAAAAAACAAAAAACAAATCCCTGGTGTTTAGTGGGCTTTCTGCCCCTCCGAAGGGGCAGATTAGGGGCCAATGCCCCATCTGCCCCCCGGAGGGGCAGAAAGACTGTAATAATTGGGGGGTGGGGTGGGGGCATGGGCCTTCCCGTTTTGGGCAGCCCCCACCCCTATTCTTATTTTTTATCAAATTCCCTGGTGTCTAGTGGGCTTTTTGCCCCCCCCGGGGGGCAGATTGGGGGCTACTGCCCCCGTCTGCCCCCCAGGGGGGCAAAAAGACTAAATCATGCCAAAGTAATCAGGGGGAGCAAAGGCCCTTGCCCAAGGGGCCGCTCCCCCCTCCCTGGTGTCTAGTGGGTGGATCCCTGCTTGGGGTTCGCCCTCCTTTGGCCTCCCCGGGAAATGCCAGGTACCCAACAGCCACTCCTGCGGTGAGGGGAACACGGAGGTAAACAGAACAGTGCAGCCAGAGAGGTGAAGTTGAGGAAAAAAGGGAGGTAGAAATTGAAATTAGTTTAGAGAGTTGCGGTAGGGAGCAATACATTTTAAAGAGAACAAGCACTAGAAAAGCCTATAACAGCTATTGGCTAGAGGTGGATGGGTCACTGAAAGCTCAAGCCTGAAGCCTGAAGCCTGACTGTTGGAACCTCGAGCCTCTAACAAGCTGAGCTTTCATGTGGGTTTTGCAGGGCACTAGTCCTAATAAAAGAAGTGGAGGGACTAACCAAGTTAGGCAGAATTAGGGTGACCAAATGTCCTGGATTTCCCCGGACAGTCCTGGTTTTCAGAAGACTGTCCTTGCATCCCAATGCTTTTTCTACTTTTAAATACATGTCACTTTTTGGGACAAATGTCAACTCATACTGAAGAGCAAAATTGAAACTTATGCTCGGTGCCTCTAAAGTCATAAATCACTCTCATAATTTATATTTTAGTATCATGCAGCACAGGGGGAAGTCCAGTTCTCCCAGCAGAGGGAAAACAGAGGGGTAAGGAGGTTAAGGGGGTACAGGGTGGATTTCCTGCTATTGTCATGCAAATGTAGCCTTGTAAATGTGTGCTTTACAAGACTACATTTACATCTGACCTTCTCCTGTGCTATCTAAAGGAAAAAGATACATTACATAAGTTATTCAGGCATTTCCACTTTGCATGCAGGATGAGTTCACCCATACACACACACACACACCCACACACACACACACACATATATATATAATAATTATATATATAGTGAGATGTCATCAGTGATGTCATGAGTGATGCCACTGACCATGTCATGAGTGATGTAATATGTGAGGTGAATTGCGGGGGCCGAGTTATAGTTAGCTCAGCTAACTATAACTGCTAAATTTCTCAGGTTTTGTGCGAGTGAAAAGTGAGCCTAACATAACGTCCCTGTAAACTTTGGGTTTTTTCAAGGAATTTCTAAAGTTTTTTAAATACTAATTCATACTATATAACAACCTTGTAACCTTTGTTTTTTTTCAGTGAATTTCTAAGGTGTTTTCATATTCTATTTCGTAATTGTAATGTCCATTTTTTTAAGTGAGCCTCTAAGATTTTCATATTTTCTTTCTATAATTAGATATTGTATATTATATTTATATTATATACCACTCATTTTTTGATTTGTCACATGTTTATCAGAAAGTACATTAATAACTGGTTTTAATTTAAATACATTTTTGAGTTGCCACAACATTGTCGCCTTTACTGTGGAGAATTTGTGATCAGCAAATGTATTTCACATACTAAAAAATACACTTCGAGACAGTTTTAAAAAAATGTTTAAGTCTGAACATTTATTAAGATATTGTTTTAACTTTTCTTTCGGTGATCAATTTAGGGAAAAAACACTTCTACAAAAAAAAATTATATTCGCAACTACCAATGTCGTTGCGGTGATGCTGGTAGTTGCGAAGAGCGCATGGTTTGTACAGTGTACAACATATATATAGACAGATTCTACAGTATATTTAACAGTATAGCTTTCTAGTGTACTTTTCAAACATATTCAACAAACGCTACCAGATTAAAACATTTTAACTGAAAAAATTAAGTCTAACTATTACAATACACATATTTCTAACCACATCACTGCTTTAAAAATCTATTTGTATATGCCATGGACAGATGCCTTCTACCGGGAGGGAACTATAATAGAGCACTCTACTCAAAACCCAAACAATACCCCTTGATCGGACCCACCGAACACTCCGTCCATATTTGGCACACTGTCAACAAAACTCTAGGCTGGGAAGGGAAACTTACAATGGCAACGCCCTTGTGGGACTCCGAAAAATTGGGCGGCCTATGGAGGTCCAAGGGCTTTGACAAATGGGGCCTCATTGGGATCTCGCAGATCAAATATATATGGGAGAGGGGCGAGGTGAAAACGTTCGCCTCTCTACAACGCCATCATGAATTAGCCGACTTGGAACACTTTAGGTACGCCCAAATCCGTCACGCTCTAATATCCCACTTCCCGAAAGGTTCCTCCCCTCCAGAACCCTCTCCACTGGAAGATAGGTTACTAGATGGACACCTACTCGAGAAAACCATCTCATTGACCTATAAAAAATTGATCAACAAATGACAGACCCCCTTGGGCCGGTGCGTGAGAAATGGGTGCGGGATGGACTGGAATTAGACGATGAAGACTGGCAGGAAGCAGTGTCCTCCCCGAGAGTGGTAGCAATCTCCGCCAGGCTCCGGCTCGTTCAACTCAATATCCTACATAGAGTGTATGTCACAGGGCCTGGCTTAGTGCGCATGGGATGGGCCGACACTGGGGAGTGTTGGAGGCAGTGCGGTCAAGAAGGCTCATTTCTCCACATATTATGGGAATGCAAACACATACAATTGTATTGGCGCAAAATCCATGATGTTCTAAGTGAGGTTCTCACACTCGCCCTTCACCCAGAAGCCCGCAGGTGTCTACTAAACGTATGGGAACCAACTGACTTGAATAGCCACCACACACAATGGGTCACATTAGGGTTAATGCTGGCAAAGACAAACATCACCCAACTATGGGGAGCATCACAGCCACCCACAGTAGACGCCTGGAAGAATGACCTGGACTGGTGTATGTATAGAGAGAAGACTGTTTACATGGCCAGGGGCTGCCCCAAAAAGTAGTCCAGAATATGGGACCCCTGGAACATCTACCAAGGATGTCTCTGCAACCCCCTGCCTAGTAAAGATCTAGATGATCCCCCCTCACCATATTCCGTACTCCCTGTGCTCCTATATGGAATATGTCTCCAACGTTGCTTTATTGATTGCGATGTACTTGATTCCTCTGTGCCGAATGGTATATTAAGGGTCAATGAATGTTTAATAAAAAGCATTATAAAAATCTATTTGTACAAATATTATTCAAGAAAGTTTTTAAAGAAACTGTTTGAACCCTACTTCCTATTTTCGCGAATGCACCGAGAGTTGCGATTACTCCCGTGGCCACGACGATCGTGCCTTTTTTAGGGGGTGCATCAGTCTATCAATACTTCTTTAATGAAATGTGTGACTGCTTCAGCACATCAATGAGTGGGTGCATCAGTGTCACATTGGGTCTATAATTGGTTGCGTAAGTCTCTTACTCAATCTGTGAATAGGTGCATGAGTGCCTTTGTGCATTTGTAAGTAAGTATATGACTGAGTGGATCTGTGGGTGGATACATGAGTGTCTAAGTGGGTGTCTGAGTGGGTGTGTGAGTGGGTGCATGAGTCTCTCTGTAGGTCTATGACTGGCAGCATGAGTATCTGAGTTGTTCTGTCATTGGGTGCATGGGTCTCTGAGTGTGACTGTTAGTGGGTACATGAGCTGAATGTATAACTGACTGGGTGTATAAGTCTCTGAGTGGGTCTATGTGTGGCTGTATGAGTGACTATATGGGTGTTTGTGTGTCCCCGAGTGGGTCAGTGAGTGGATGTATGAGTGAGTGGATCTGTGAGTGGGTGCATGAGTGTCTCAATGGGTCTGTGAGTAAGAGCACAAGTATTTGAGTAGGTGAGTGAATGGGAGCATGCATGAGTGTCTGAGTGGGTCTGTGACTATGAGCGTGAGTGTCTGGGTGGGTCTGTGAGTGAATGCATGGGCCTTGACTGGGTGAGTAAGTGGGTGCATGTATATCTGACTGAGTTTGTGAGTGGGTGTGTGAGGTTTTGAGTGCCTGAGTGACTGACTAAGTCCTTAAGTCTCTGAGAGGGTCTGTGACTGAGTATGGGAGTGACTGCATGGGTTTATGAGTGGGTGTATGAGTATCTGAGTGGACATGTAAGTCAGTGTATGAGTGTCTCAGTGGGTCTGTGAGAACATATGTGAGTGGGTCTGTAAGTGGGTACGTGAGTCTCTGAGTGGGTCTGTACATCGGTGCGTGACTCTCCGAGTGAGTCTGTAAGTGGGTACATGAGTATCTGAGTGGGACAGTGAGTAGGTGTAAGAATCTCTAAGTCAGGATGAGACTGTACACATGATTCTATGAGTGGGTCTAAATAGGTGCCTGAGTCTCTGAGTGGGTCTGTATATGGACGTGTGACTCTCTGAGTGAGTCTTTAAGTAACTGCATGAGTATCTAAGTGGGTCTGTGAGTGGGTGCATGAGTGCCCAGGTGGGCGTGTGAGTGGGTTTGAGAGTCTTTAAGTAGGTAAGAAACTGTACACTGACTCTATGACTGAGTCTATAAGTAGGCCCATGAATCTCAGAGTGGGTCTGTACATAGGTGCTTCATTCTCTGAGTGAGTGTGTAAGTGGGTGCATAAGTACCTGATTGAGTATGTGAGCGAGTGCATGAGTACCTGAGTGGGTATGTAACTGTTTATATAAGTGTATGTGTGGGTTTGTGAATGGGCGTAGAAGTGTCTGAATGAATTTGTGAGTGCGTACATAAATGTGTGTGACAGTGACCGGCGAGTGTGTACAAATATATATATATATTATATTTTCACTAATATTCTCAATGACTTAGCAATATTCGTGATGTCCCCGTGATTGTACATGGGGCTGCCCTGGCGATTCTGTCGTCGTGGTGAATATTGCACACACTTAAAGTTTTTATTTTGGACACATAACTTTTGCCACTAACACACCCATTTCTCAAACATTGGGTCAGAGTATCTCCACCCTGACCCCTTCTGTTAGCTTTCACACAAATGTTCAGCCCCAGGAACTGTTCCTAAATGATAAAATGGTGGCAGTCACTTTGTGTTTAGCTTGCATTCCCAATGGCTCTCGCATCCGCAATTCATTGCGAAACCGCCACGAAATATCCACGGCCAGAGATATACCTATAAATGCAGCTTACATTTCTCAAAAACTACTAGACAGATTTGCACCAAATAAAATAAGGCATAATCTGCATAACAACATCTACCTTTCTGCCAAATTTGGTGTAATTCCGTCTAGCAGTTGAGGCTGTAGATTCGACAACACATTCCTATTGGAATTAATATTCCAAATGCACCCTTTTTCGCGCAGCTATTGCTCGGTCCCCACTGCAGGGATGATCCCC
The DNA here is from genome assembly GCF_964204655.1 of Triturus cristatus. NCBI lineage: Eukaryota > Metazoa > Chordata > Amphibia > Caudata > Salamandridae > Triturus > Triturus cristatus. The sequence goes on from NC_140590.1 coordinate 1,321,647,579, forward strand.
CAAACATTCCATGACACATAGAACCTATTTTGACACTTTGTTTGTAACATTTCATGAAGATTAGTCAAAAGACACCAAAGTTATAGGTAAGTAAAAAAATGCTTTTCCGATGGAAACTAGGTCCTAACTATAACTACCTACATGCAAGCGCCAGTAGGATATCTATCTATCTATCTATCTATCTATCTATCTATCTATCTATCTATCTATCTATCTATCTATCTATCTATCTATCTATCTATCTATCTATCTATCTATCTATCTATCTATCTATCTATCTATCTATCTATCTATCTATCTATCTATCTATCTATCTATCTATATATATATATATATATATATATATATATATATATATATATATATATATATATATATATATATAATAGTTCCTTCACAAAAAACTGGGAGAGTGCAGGACAGCGGGTGTAAAGCTGGACTCCAAATCCAAAAGCCGGAAAATCTCATAGTGTGTCAAGATAAGCAACCTGCACACAGCAACATTTTGAAACAGACATGCTGTGTGCAGGTTGCTTATCTAAATACACTACGAGATTTGCCTACTTTTGTATATATTAGCTACTGGCGGTCACCAGTAGGTAGTTATAGTTAGGAACTTGTTTCTATTCAAAAAGCGTTTTTTCTTTTGCCAATATCTTTGGCGCCGTTTGACGACTCTCTGCGAAATTTTCAAAACTAATGGTTCACTCAGGTCAGCTCCTATCTTAAAAGTTTTGGGTTGATTTGTCAAGCGGGGGCTGAGAAAAAAAGGGGGGTCACAAAACATGTTTTCCCCATGTTAATTTCCATAGGAACTTTAGACACGGCTACAGCCCAAACTGCTGAGCAGAATTACACCAAATTTGGCAAAAAGGTAGCTCTTGGTCCAGAAAGCCACCTTTTTTAAATGGTGTAAATCGGTTCAGCAGTTGTTGAGAAATTCCAAAATTAAAAATGTATATATGTGAGCACCGAGAAGGAGCCGGGAACCCTCCTGAGCACGAGCTTCTTTCTGATTGGCTGCCAACACTCCAAACCAGAATGTGATGGGAACCATCTTGTGACTCGGTAACCGAGTCACAAGAAAAAGAAAAAAGAAAGTGAAAAATGAAGAAAAGGAGGCAGGTTAGAAACGCCCTGACCCCAGGCCTGCTCAGGGAGTCCCACAGGGATCCCCAGGCCCAAAAAAAGCATATTAAAAAAAATATTAAGCCGGAGTCGTGCTGGGTGTGCGCATCTGGAAGATTTTTTTAAAAAAATGAAGTGCTGTCTCCCGCACTTCGTTTTCTTCAAGCCCCCAGGTGGGCCAGGTCCCAGGGGCAACATATAATAATGGTGTGGGGGCCCATGGGGCCCCCGCAGCCCCGTGGACTGCTACCTCCCCGGGGATTTATTAATTAAAAAAAGCATGTGTGGGGCTCTTGCTCCCCCATGTTTATATTCAAGGCTTGGAGGCTGGAGCCCCCCCACACTGCCCCAGGGATCACCACCTCCTGGGGCTTTAAACAGTTGGGAGGGGGCATGCGGCCCCCCTCCTGGAGCCCTCGATGGCCCTGGGGACCACCACCCCCCAGGGCCATTGCCATTTGCTATGGAAGAGCGGGAGCTGTGACAGCGCCCACCCTGCCATAACAAACACTGCTTTGCTTTTTAGAAGCGAGAGCAGAAAACCTTCTCTCACTTCCAAGAAGCAAAGCAGAATTGCTTTCGGGCAAGGGGAGCTGCATGTTAGTAGCTCCCCTTGCCCAAAAGCAATGCCGGCTCCCACAGGAGGCGGGGAGCCGGCTGGGACTGTGGTGCATTGGGGCTCACCCCATGGTCCCCAACGGGAAACACCCATTACAACGACTCTGTATTCACGCGCTGCCATCGCAACGCGGCTTTTACATCGCGGGAGGCTTGACACCGCAGGTTTTTAGATCGCGTGCACATTTACTTCGCTAACGTTTACAACGCAAGCAAGTGCAACGGGAAACACATGATGTTTTTAGATCGCATGCACATTTACTTCGCATATCCGAGCATATGGGGCTCCGCTGCCACCAAGTGGACGATACTCAAATTGTCCTGGGGGCGCCGTGTTTGAAAGTTTATACAGCTTTCCTAATATAGAATAGTGAGCTACTAACTTTCATCCCAGAACTGCATACACACCGCAAAATATACATTAGAACATTGATTAATGTTGCAAAGAGGGTACATTTGGCTAAGAATCGATTCTTATTATTAAAGGAAACTCCCAACTATGCTGTTTCTTAAACTACTGCCTACCAGTATGGATGACATGTGACTCCTACACTTTCACCCCCTTATGACAAAATATTTTGAGAAACAATGCCCATACTGCTTGCAGAAAGCACGAATAAAGCACTGCTCAGATTGGCAGGAGCTGCACATGTGTACAAAAGGACCATGTCGTTCCTCCATGAGGTTATTGCACAACGTTATTATGTGCACGTTATTCCAAACCGAGTCACACGTGTCAATTTTATTAATACAATGGATGCGTTGTTTACAGTCTTCAATGTCTCGCATTGCACCCCTAACTCACTGTGAGCTGATGGGTCTTCTCCCCAAAAGAAGAGGAGACGGAGTCACAGAACAAATAAGGGTTCAAATGTGGAAAGGAGAAATAGGTGCCTTGCCAAATGTGCAAGTTCCTCCACAATGCAAAAGGCATTAAAGCTCATTTTGTACCTTCGTCAGACAGCAGAATTCAAGAAAACAGACAAGTGTATTCTTGTGAGCCCAGGTGTTGCTCCACGAATCGCCTTCAATCCCGAGCAGAAGCCTCTACATGGGGTGTTAAAGACTCCACCTCTCGGAAGTACACCGGGGAGTTCGAGTAAGAAGAAAGTTCGACACCCACTCGGAAGAAAAATTCCGCCTTCTACACACCCCCCCAGAAGCATTCGAAGCCAGCATCAGCCTTCCCCATATTAACCCCTAAGTCCATTGCTGCTGTGTCCATTGCTGCTGTGTCCAGACCTACCCAAAAGCGAGCCAAGGCCTCCGATTACTTCTAGAATGAAGATGCCTCGACCTATTCACGAGGGTTATTTTTTTTTACAGACATCGCTGCCAAGCTGGTTTTCTTCATGTGGCCCTCTTTCCCTGTGTCAGCTTAGCAGCTGCCGGCCCCACAACCCTAGGCTGCTACTCTCCCTTTAGTGCTGGCATTTTTCTCCAAGACCCTGGCCTTCCTACTCCCTGCTTTAGAATTAGGAGAGCATGGAATACTCTTCGTTCTGAAATACTGTCCTGAGATTGATCCATTGTGGCCATAGAACAGTGGCGGTGGCTCAAGGTCCATTGACGCTGATTGTGGAAGAATCAAGGCTGGAGCTGATTCATGGGAAAAATATGCGATGTTAAAGCATGCGGGGTGTTTGTGTGCGTAGTGATTGTGTTTTGTATGCATTTCAATGGTGGAGCGATTTAATGGGTTGCGTCGTGACGACGATGTAAAGACAGCGATGTGAATGCTTGCGATGAAGTGTTTGCAGAGTGGTGGACAAAGGGGGCATGGTCTGTGTCCACCTATCAGCAATCCCACTATCTGGGGCATACTAAATGGATCAGGAAGGCTAGTTGGCCCCTAGGACCCCCAGCAGCAAAGGGGACTTTAATCCCCATCCAAGAGTGTGCCAGGGAGTGCGTTTGCAGAGTAGTGGGGAAATGGGGCATTGCCTGCTATGACAATTTATTAATCCCGCTGTGTGGGCCTTACTGGAGGTAATAGGAAGAGTAGTTGGTCCCTAAGGTTGTCCTTGGGGACCAACTACCTCCACTAAGTCCTACACTGTGGGATTGCTAAGAGGTCTTTGGAGGCCACGCTCCCCTTTCTCCACCACTCTGCAAATGTGCCTCCTGGCATACTACTGGTTGGGGGATGGAGTCCACTTTACTCCTGAGGGAGTTTCGGTACCAAGAAGCCATCCAGGTACATCCTGTAAGTCCTACGTGAGCGCTGGTCAAAAGGCTGCTGGCCTCTAAACTACCATGCCCTATTATATGCTAGGGACTTAAAGGTAGTTTTAATCTCCCTGCCCTAATATGTACTAGGGCCATACAGGGGAGGTCATGCCAATCACAGGGGTACCCCACCCCATAGTGTACCCTAGTGTATGTAGGTGTTTTCACTGTATTCTATGTTTCTTTCAGTATGACACTGGCTCGGGCCTGGTTAGTCAGAGTCAGTTACCACCAGTACCAGTCAGCAAAATGTTGGGGGCACAGGATGACTTTGCAACAAGGCTTCTTTCTGCAGCTCTGTTGGTTCTTTCTGCATATCTCTTGCTTCTTTCTGCACCTTCCTTCATCTTTCTGGACTTCGGTTGCCTCTTTCTGCATTTCTCTTGCTTATTTCTGTTCCTTCCTTCCCGTTTCTGCACATGTCCTACCTTTGTAGGCATAGTTAGACATTTTCATTTGAAAATCCTTCGAAATTCAATGAAAAAACTATAGGTTTCAGGGATATTATAGTTAGAAATTAACATAAAAAACCTTTGAAATTCACTGAAAAAGCCATAGGTTTCAGGGACGTTATAGTTTGAAATTAGCATTTAAAAAACCTTTGAAATTCACTGAAAAAAACAAAGGTTTCATGGACGTTATAGTTAGTTGGACATTTGACTCGTACAAAACCAGAGAAATTCAGCCGTTATAGTTAGTTGAGCTAAGTATAACTCTTGCCCCCGCAATGCACTGTTGATGACGTCACATGTTACACCATTCATGACATGGTCAGTGACATCACTGATGACATCACTGGTGATATTTCAAATGACATCACTGGTAACATCTGATGACATCATCCAGTGACTGTGTCTTTCTATAAAGTTTAATATATATATATATATATATATGCCAAGGTGTATTGAAGAATGAGTGGGTGTATAAGTGTCTGAAAGGATTATTTAGTAGGTGCGTGTCTGACTGTATAAGTGAGTGAATGCATGGGTTAGTGACTAAACTGTGTGAATGTCTGTATCAGTCTGTCAGTTGGTATGTAAGCAATTGCATGAGTTGGTGAGTAGCTACATGAGTATCTATATGGGTTAGTGATTGGTTGTCTGAGTATCTTTATGAGTGCCTGAGTGTCTGTGTGGGTGGGTGGGTGGCACGTGTGACTCTTTGCATAGATGTGTGAGTGAATGATTCACTGGGTGTATGGGTTCAAGAGTGAATCTGTGAAGGGCTATATGGGTGGGTGAGTGTGTGTATGGGTGTGTTGGTTAGTGAATGGATGTCTCAGTGGTACATGTGTGATTAACTACATATGTAAAAGGCAGTATATGTGAGTGTTGGCCTATATAAATGATTATATGTGAGAGTGATTGTGAGAGTGGCTGTATGGATGAAAGTGTGCTTGTATCAGTGATTGTATATGAAAGTAAGTATATGTTAGTATCTGTATGAATAAGTGAGGTGGTGTGTGTATAACTGTATAGGTGAGTAAATGGGATTCAATTGATTCTTTTCATGACTGACTAGGTATGTGAGTAACTATGGAGGAGTGGCTGTGTGTGAGTGTCTGTATAGGTATATGAGTGCATATGATAGTGCTGTATTGATGAGTGACCGCATGAATGAGTGACTCTATGGGTGAATGAGTGGATGTGTGTGTAGACCTAGGAATCAGTGAGTGGGTTTGTAGTAACTAGTATTGGTGTGTCTATGGTTTCGAAAATGGTAGTCTGTATTTTAGAGTGGGTGTATCAAAGGTTATATTAGTGTATGAGGAGGTTCATAAGATTATCACGTGGATGATGTCACCAATGATGTCATCAGTGATGTCATTTGAATTGTCATCAGTGATGTCACTGAGCATGTCATGAATGATGTAATATGTGATGTCATCAGCAGTGCATTTCGGGGGCGTGAGTTATACTTAGCTCAACTAACTATAACGGACATATTTCTCTGGTTTTGTACGATTGAAATGTCTAACTAACTATAACGTCCCTGCAACCTGTGTTTTTTTCAGTGAATATACATATATTATACATATATATATATGTATATATATATATATTCACTGAAAAAAACACAAGTTTCAGAAACGTTATAGTTAGAAATTAGCATTTAAAAAACATTAGAAATTCACAGAAAACAACATAGGTTTCAGGGGTGTTATAGTTGGCTGGACATTTCACTCGTACAAAACCATAGAAATTCCTCTGTTATAGTTAGTTCTGCTAACTATAACTTGCGCGCCCACAATGCACTGCTGATGATGTCACATATTACATCATTCATGACATGGTCAGTGACATCACTGATGACATCTCAAATGACATTACTGATGACATCACTGATGACATCATCCAGAAAATGTGGTTTAGTTTGAAATTTAAATATGTATTATATATATCTACCAACCTGTATTGAAGATTGAGTGGATATATAACTGTCTGGATGGAGGATTTAGTAGCTGTCTGACTGTCTGTTTAAGTGAGTAATTAAAAGTGTCTCACTTAATACATGGATTAGTAACTAAACTATGTGATTGTGTGCATCACTGTCTCTGTTGTTGTATAACATGCTGCATCAGTTGGTCACTAACTACATGAGTGTGTATATTAGTTATTGTTTAGTTGGGTGAGTATTTGTATGGGACACTGAGTTTGTGTGTGGTTGGATGGGGTGTGTGTAACTCTATACATAGATGTGTGAATGGTTGATTGACTAGGTGTATAGGTTTAAGAGTGCACGTGGAAACAGTTGTTTGGGTGACTGAGTGTATTTATTTGTGTGTGAGCGAATATATGTTTTAGTTGTACATCTTCAACAAAGTAAAAAAATCAAAGGCATTGTATGTGAGAGTTGGTGTATAAATAAGTATATATAAGAGTCAGTGATTGTGAGAGTAACTATATGAATGAGTGTATAATTGTAATGGTGATTTTTTAACATATTAACTATGAGTTACTATGTGTTTGAATAAATGAGGTGTTGTGTGTACAATTGTGTAAGTGAGTAAATGTAAGTGTGAATAATTTTTTTCATGAGTGAGTAGGATGACTGCATAACCGACTAAGATGACTGCTGATGTGTCAATGTCTATATATGTGTATAGTGCCTTTGATAGTGTTCTATTAATTAGTGACTGCATGTATAAGTGATTCTCTTGTTGAATGGGCAGTTGTGTGTGTAGACTTAGGAATCAGTGAGTGGGTACTTAGTAACTGGTATGGGTGTGTCAATGGTTTCAAATATGGTACTCTGTATTTTACAGTGAGTGATGAAAGGTTATACTAGTGTATGATGAGGTGTATCAGATTGTCACGTGGATGATATCATCAGTGATGTCATTTGAGATGTCATCAGTGATGTCATCAGTGATGTCACTGACCATGTCATGAATGATGTAATATGTGACATCATCAGCAGCGCATTGCGGGCACGCGAGTTATAGTTAGCAGAACTAACTATAACGGAGGAATTTCTATGGTTTTGTACGAGTGAAATGTCCAGCTAACTATAACACCCCTGAAACCTTTTCTGTGAATTTCTAAGGTTTTTTAAATGCTAATTCCTAACTATAACGTCTCTGACACCTATGTTTTTTTCAGTGAATTTCAAAGCTTTTTTAAATGTTAATTTCTAACTATAACGTCTCTAAAACCTATGGTTTTTTCAGTGAATTTCAAAGGTTTTTAAATGCTAATTTTTAAGTGTAATAGTAGTTATACCTATTTTTTTGTACTGATTTTCTACAGTTTTTTAACTGTTTATTTATAAATATTTTATTCATTAAATAACATTATACATTTTTCTGAAAATTGCAAAAACAAATGTAAAAAGTTTAAAACTGAAATATTGTTTAATTTTTTTGTTGTATTCTTTTTATTTTAATATAGTTATATTATTTTCTTTTTAAAAAAAAAATTCCAATTTTTTTTGGGAGCGTTCACATCACGGTGGGTGCGTAGATTCAAGCCGCCATTTTAGAAACGTTGTGAAGGATCCGCGTACAGTGTGCGATGGCTGCGTATTTTTCAGTTACATCATATACATTTAATATTACGTGATGTGCGTGATTGGTATGCGACCAGTCTGCGACTTGTGCTCCCGCGCATTCGCGACACATACGCATTACGGTACATGACGCATGCACAGTGGGGGGTCCCGCGTGATGTCATATACGTCCTGAGGCACGCTGGGTGCACGACTCCCGCAAAAAATGTTTATGTTATAAAATGATAGGTATGTGTGTTTAATATACATATTAGGGCAAAAGACTATCTAAGATATTCATAAAAATAATATATTTGTACTTATAATAAACGTATAATATTTTTAAATATATTTTCGCGAAGTCGCGTCGGGTGCGTGCTTCGTGAGCGCAGAGTGCGCAGATCCCATGTGACCTACAAAAAAAGATTTTATTGGTTCATAACATTTCCCACTGTAACTATTGAAGGACCCCACCCATTTTAATCATTGTTGTTGGAGCATCTTTAGAGAGACATCTCTTTTCCTACAAGAACCCTTTTTGCTTGTTTTTTTGGTGTTTTTCCAAAAATATCAAACAAAATGGCATCTGGACAGCAGCAGCAGCAGGAGGAAGTGTCTTCTGAAGAAGAATTCTTGCAGGAACCACGTCCACAGAGTCCGGAATCTGTAGTGTGGAAATTCTTCACTTTTCCACCGGGAGAAAAGAAAGTAAATGCGAGAAAGGTGACGTGCAAAATTTGTGACCAAGTCCTGTCAAGAGGCAGTGAAAAAAAATACTCTTGTGGCACTGCTTCTATGTACAAGCATCTCCGGACCACACACCCTCTCAATCTTGCTTGGGAGGAAATGAGGTGAGCTGCTTTGAACCCCTCACCTGCTGTGGCAAGTACATCTGGAGCATCCTCAGGAACACCAGCGATGGACATTAGACCAGAATTCGCCTTTCTCGAGCAACACTGCGTGAAGTATAAGAAACTTATATGCTTCGGTGAGCAGTCGGTGGATGCAGTTTGTGCTGCACAACGCAACCATCATTGTTAATTTTTTTGTTTTTTTGTTTTTGGAATGATAAGTAATTCCAAATGTTTCCTGTTTTATTCGTTCTTTTTTTTGTTCATTTTTTGAAAAAACAAAAAAATACAAAATTGTTAACAAAAATACAAAAGAAAAAAAAAGTTCTTATCAGAACTACCATATCTGGTTAAAGAAAGAACTATAATTGCAAGGTAATGTGTGAAAGTTTGGTTGAATATATGTATACAGCATGATTGACTGATAGAATGCATTAGTAGTGTATGGTGAATTTATAGGTGAAGATTTATGAGGAAGTACTGCAGCGTGACACTGCAAGCTCTTTAGCTGCACTGCACTGTGGCACTTCCGAAGCACAGGGATGTGGCATATGTACATGAATATGTTGCAACTCTGTGCTTCCCTCTGCACTGCTGCACAAACTGCAGCCATGCGGTGACACAGGCATCCTTGCACCATGGTGCAAGGATGTCTGTGTCGTGTGGAGATTGTTTTTGTGCAGGAAGGGACACCTTCCTGCACAAAAACAATCAGTAAAGGCATTTTCCTCTTTCAATGTATGTGTGGAATGCGGCATTCATTGAAAGAGGAAAAAATGAGGAGAAATGAAAACAATTCTCCTCGTTGCGCCTTGCTACACCAACTCTAGGATGGCGCAGCATTCACACACATCTCCAGATTTACGATTTCTCATAAATCTGGAGATGTGACTTGTTCTATGGGTGCTGCGTGGGAATACCCACAGCAACACATATGGGATGCCCCTTCAACGCAAAGTTCTGTGTATGGAGGGGTCGTATTTACAAGGAGAGGAAAAACCACGCAGGGTGGCTTTTCCTCTCCTTGTAAATATGAAGGAGTGCCTGGCGCCATCACTACGTTACAAAAAGTGACATACTGGTGGCGCAGGGTGCTTGTAAATCTGTCCCATAAGTGCTTAGGTATTGGCAGACTGATACAATAAGAACATAGTACTGGATGGGTGATTGAAGAATTGCATGAGACTGACAGGAGGTATCCTACGCTGTATGGGTACTACTTCAGTATTTAATGGAGTGGACCAATAGAATGTATCTGCTTAGAGATTTGTAGGGATTATGCACAGAATATTTGTGTTGGTGCCTAGGTCATTTTATAAGAATACCACAAGTAACTGGAATGATGACAGTGCTGCAAACAGAGTGAACACTTAATTAATAAGTGATTACGTATTTGTGGAGTGATAGGATAAGTAGATAGTGGTAGATAAGTGATTAAATAAGTGCAAGGGACTGACTGGACAATTCCTACACTGCATGAGTACTAACTGGGTATTTAGAAGAGTGTATCAATAGTATGTAGCTAGTTAGAGGTCTGCTTGGATAGTGCACAACATATTATAGATGTACTTGTGTTAGTAGCTAGGCCATTCCATAAGTTCATGACTAGTAACTAGAATAATTACAGTATTAAAGAGTGTATAGTGAATTTATAAGTGCTTAGGTATTGGTGGAGCAATAGGATAAGTAGAGAGTGCTGGATGGGTGATTGGAGAAATACATGGGACAGACAGGAGGATTCCTACACTGCATAGGTACTAACTGGGTATTTGGAAGAGTGTATCAATAGTTTGTAGCTGGTTAGAGGTGTGCATGCATAGTGTACAAAATATTGTACCTGCACTTGTGTTTTTGACTACGCCATTCCTTAAGTATACGACTAATAACTGGAGTAATTTCAGTGTTGCAAATAAAGTGTGTGCTGAATTTATAAGTGCTTAGATATTGGTGGAGTGATAGGATATGTAGATAGTGCTGGATGGGTGAATGGAGAAGTGCATGGGACAGACAGATGGATTCCTAGACTGCATAGGTACTAACTGGGTATTTAGAAGAGCGTATCAATAGTATGGAGGTGGTTAGAGGTCTGCATGCATAGTGTACAAAGTATTGTACCTGCACTTGTGTTACTGGCTAGGCCATTCCTTAAGTATATGACTAATAACTGGAATAATTTCAGTGCTGCAAAGAGAGAGGATGCTAAATTTATTAGTGCTTAGGTATTGGCAGAGTGATAGGATACATAGATAGTGCTGGATGGTTGAATGGAGAAGTGCATGGGACAGACAGAAGGATTCCTAGACTGCATAGGTACTAACTATTTAAAAGACTGTATCAAAGTTATGTAACCGATTAGAGGTCTGCATGCATAGTGCACAGAATATTGTAGCTGTACTAGTGTTGGTGTGTCTATGGTTACGAGAATGGTAGTCTGTATTTTAGGGTGTGAGGAGGTGCATCAGATGATCACGTAGATGATGTCATCAGTGATGTAATTTGAGATGTCATCAGTGATGGCATCAGCGATGTCACTGACTATGTCATGAGTGATGTAATATGTGACATCATCAGCAGTGCATTACTTTAATCCAAAAAGCTGGCGGCCATATTGGCCTAGTCACGATGTGAAAATTCAGGAATTGATACAATAAAGAAAAGAAAACAAGTGTTAATATGCACACAATGTCATTTCATCATATCTTGCCCCGTGACCGCCATACCTGTATGTTTGTCAACGTGACTTATTCATAATAAACATACTTAGAATTGCAAACATCAACATAAACAATGGACTACACATTACTTTAAAGTGAAAGTCTATTGGCCATATTAATCTGGGCACGTTGCGTGTTATAATGGTTCTTACACGAAAGAAAAGCAAAAAAAAGGGGTGTTAATACACACACTATCCCTAAATAAAGTTCTAGCGATTATAGTTCCATTCCATTCACAGCTCATTTGAGAAGTCATCAGTGATGTCATGAATGATGTAACTGACCATGTCATGAATGATGTAATGTCTGAGGTCATTAGCAATACATTGCGGGGGCATAAGTTATAGTAAACTCAGGTAACTATAACTGCTGAATTTCACTGGTTGTGTATGAGTGAAATCTGAGTCTAACTATGCTGTAATCTTTGTTTCTTTCAGCAAATTTCTAGGTTTTTTTTAACGTTAAGTAAGATGCATATCACAATGGATGGTGGGGGGTTGGAAGCAGGGCCTGGCATTGTGCTGCTCCCACCCACACTTGCTGTTCCTGCCTTCCCTCCTCCTAGCCATCCATTGTCCAAGTCCATGTCCCTGCTCCCTTATTACAGCCCTGTGTGACCGTTGTTCTACCACTGGCCTTTCCGCCTTCTCTGAACAGTTAGCTTGCTGCCCCATCCACCTCCTCCCTATCCTCTGTTGTCTGAATCCATGGACTAGCCTCCTCCCTTCTGCCATGCATGGTCTGATGTGCTGCCACAGCCCTCCATTTTGCATGATGTACCAGTCCACTCCTCCTGCCCTCCATTGCCCAATTCTATGCCCCATCATTGACCTCCTGCTTAGCCACTGCGCTTAGCAGTGGCCCCTATTCTCCTCCCCCCTGCCCTCTGATGTCTTTGTGCATGCCCCTGCTCCATCCTTTTTGCCCACCATGTTCCATGGACCTGCCACTCTCATCTACTCTGAGTGTTCTATTGAGCTGCCACTCCCCTCCCACCTGCCTAGCAATGTCAAATGACTGTAACCTGTCCCTGCCACCGCCACCCTGCCTGTCCACATTCCATGCCCCTATCCACTTCCTCCTGTCCTCCATGGTCCATTTTACTGCCACACCCTTCTGCCCTCCCTGGTCTGTTGTGCTGCAACTGCTCCTCCTGCCTGCCCCGCCTGGTCTGTTGTGAGGCCCCTTTCCCTGAACTCTCTTGTCTGTGCCCAGGTCCTGACCCTTCCTTCTATCCTCCATGGTCCTTTGTGAATTCCCCTGCACCCTCCTTCTTGCCCATCATAGCCATTGTGCTGCCAATAACCCTCCCGCTTGCAATGCATGGCCTTCTGTGCTGTCATGGCCCCTCCCACCTTCCCTGTGTGGTCAGCTAGCTGCCCCTGACCCCCTCCCACCTTCCCTCCATGGTCTGTGTGTATGCCATTATAGTCTCACTGTTGCTCTCCATGGTGTGTCTTGTTTCTAGTGCCCATCCTGCCTGACCTCCATGGTCATCTTGCTGCTCCTGCCCTGCCCCCTTGCCCCTAGCCCTCTGTTTCCATGTGCAGACCTCTATTCCCTCCCTCCTGACTTGTCTGTTCCATTGTAATGCCCCTGATCCGTCCCTCCTGCCCTTTATGGTCTGTTATGCTGCAGCTTTCTCTCCTGTCTGTCCATTATGGTCAGCTAGCTACCATTGCCTCTTTCCCATCTGTTCTCTGTTGTCCATGTGCATGGTCCTGTCCCCTCCCTATTGCTTTCTATGGATTGTTGTGCTGCACTCCCGTCCCGCATGCCCTGTGTGGTGTATTGTGCTGCTGCAAACCCTGATACCTGCCCTGTAGGGTCAGTTTGGTGCACCTCTCCATGTCCCTCCTGTCCTCTGTTATCCGAGTCCATGTCCCTACCCCAATTCCTCCTGCCTACCATGATCCAATGTACCATACTTGCGAACATTTTGAACTTGGTAAGAGGGAGATTTTGAAATAAAACTGGGGTATTGATTTTCCCCTTTGAGTTACATTGAAAAAGAGGAGATTGTAGAAAGGAGGTAGATCAAATAAAGCCCATTTAAAAACATTGGACAGTTCCTGGCAGAAACGGGTCTGTTGGCATGTATGGTTGTACTTCCACTGCCTCTTCCTTCTGCCCACAATGGTCTATTATATTGCCACAGCCTCTCTTGCCAGTCCTGTATTGTTGCCCCTGCCCCCCCTTTCCACTGCCCTCCATAGTCTGTTGTGCTGCCACTGCCCTTCCTGTCTGCCCAGTGTGGTCAAATTGTTGCCTCTGCACTCTCCTACAAGCCTTCAATTTTCAGAGTCCGTGCCCCTGGCCTCTGCCTCTCAACAGTATCCCAATGAACAACTAGATTGCTAACATTCTATATTTATCACAAAAGTGTGGGACGCCTGACGTCATCTTGATGTAATCAAAACTGTAATACCTAGAGCATTTCCTTTAGAAATTACATATATGAGAGGGTCTTATTTGCATCAAAATTATGGTTAGTGCTCTAAAAAACTAAAATGAGGACATATTTTCTGAGTTTTCAAATAGCAACAAATAACTTTTAAATTATTTGTAATCTTTATGTTTTTTTATCCAGTTGACCACTTGATTAAATGTTGCACCTAGGGGAGTGGATGTGGTGTTACTTCCAGAGCTGCAGACTTTGCAACTGGGGAACCAGGTTGGAGTTTCTGCTTCAGCTCAACATTCTGTGATTCTGGTCAAATCACTTAATCTCTCCATGTCTACAACCAAAATGAATTTGATCTTGTGTGATGTAACCAATGCTCATGTAAAGCACTCCAATACCTGACAAGTCTGCACTATATAAAACTGCAAATACACAAAAAATAAGTGTTTTGCACACTTCTGTCATTGGGCTACATGTGGGCTACATCTGGGTGATATTTGTGATGCATTTGGGCTCTTTTGTCTCTGGTGGCCATCTTGGGAGATTTATTTGTTATGAAGTTTCCTCATTTCCTCATTTACTGCAGTCTCCTCAGTAGGAAATGCTTTCAGTTTTTTACTTTGATTCCATCAAGAAGGTATTCAGATATGTCACACATTTGCCATAAATTCTGAATGTTAGCACTCTAGTTGCTCATTAGATCACTGTAGTAAAGCTTCTGCTCACCACGGAAGTCTGCTGCTGGTCTTCAAAGTGCATGTTTCAGTCTGCATGTCAGAATTTGTTTATGAAATAGAAGAGGATTTGAGAAGTCAAAATGTGCCCTAATTTTTCTATCTGCAGCACTAATCATAATTTCTATGGCAAAATGAACCCCCTCATTTTGTTCCTTTGTAAATTAAATGTTTTAATTGTTACCACTTTATTCCAATCAAGATGGCTTCAGGTGTGCCATACTTTTGTCATAAGTAAGACTGTTAGCACTCTAGTTGTTCGTTAGAACACTCTGGGACATTCTGTCATTGTGCTATACTTGGGCTACATCTGGGTGATATTTGTGCTACATTTGGGCTCTTTTGTCTCTGGTGGCCATTTTGGGAGACTTATTTGTTATGAAGTTTCCTAATTTCCTCATTTACTACAGTCTCCTCAGTAGGAAATACTTTCAGTTTTTTACTTTGATTCCATCAAGAAGGCATTCCGATGTGTCACACATTTGCCATAAATTCAGAATGTTAGCACTCTAGTTGCTTATTAGATCACTGTAGTAAAGCTACTGCTCACCAGGGAAGTCTGCTGCTGGTATTGAAAGTGCATGTTTCAGTCTGCATGTCAGAACTTTTTAATGAAATAGAAGAGGATTTGAGAAGTCACTCAAAATGTGCCCTAATTTTTCTTTCTGCAGCACTAATCATACTTTCTATGGCAAAATGAACCCCTCATTTTGTTCCTTTTTAAATTAAATGTTTTAAGAGTTACCACTTTAGTGCAATCAAGATGGCTTCTGGTGTGAAATACGTTTGTCATAAGTAGGACTGTTAGCACTCTAGTTGTTCTTCAGCACACTCTGGGAAGCTGCAGTAGAACACAACGGAATGAACTGACAGTCTCTGCCCCTGTTGGATGTACATGTTTTACTGAGAATGTCAGACTTCATTCTCACATGACTGAGAAAGATAATGTGAATTTACAGAAAATATGCTCTCAGTTTAGCTTATAGATCACCTTCCAAACCTCTGTGGGAAAAGCGTGAGAAAATAGTTTTCTCTCAAACATGATTCATGATATCACAGCAGAAGGCTTTTTCACATGGTAAAATCACCTTAGAACACACCACAATTCCTAAAATGAGTATGGTACCATCAACAAATGATTTATAATGTAACTAAAGTCTTAAAACCTTCTATGAACTGCAATGCTTTCTAATGAGGTGCTATCATTTATATTGGTCCCAAGATGGCTGCCAACACTTCTTGGATGAAGTACTGACAGCCAATCAGATCTCATGATGAGATGTGTGGTTAGGCTCCGCCCAGATATATCTATCTTTTTAACTCTAATTTTCTCAGGAACTACTGAACGGATTTACACCATTTAAGCAAAAGGCACGAGTCTTAACTGAGGACTACCTCTTTGCCAAATTTGGTGTAATTCTGTTCAGCAGTTCGGGCTGTAGCTGCGTCACCAGATCCTATGGGAAAATGCATGGGGAAAACGCGTTTTGGGACCCCCCTTTTTTCTCATCCCCCGCTTGACCAATCACCGTGAAATTTTCAGGATAGGAGCGGACCGGAGCTGGCCAAAAGTTTGGAAAATTTTGCGAAGATTCGTCAATCGGCGTCAACGTTATTCCAAATAGAATGTTGCGGATTTCCTATGGAAAATAGGTCCTAACTATAACTACCTACTTTAACGGAGGAATTTCTATGGTTTTGTATGATTGAAATGTCCAGCTAACTATAACACCCCTGAAACCTATGTTTTTTTCTGTGAATATATATATATATATATATATATATATATATATATATATATATATATATATATATATATATTACCTACTGGCGGTCGCCAGTAGGTAGTTATAGTTAGGACCGTGTTTCCATAGGAAATCCGCAACATTCTATTTTGAATAACTTTGGTGCAGATTGACGAATCCTGGCGAAATTTTCAAAATAGGTGGGGCTCTCCGCTCCGCTCCTACCCTGAAAGTCTCGGGGGGATTCGTCAAGCGGGGGCTGAGAAAAAGGGGGGTCCCAAAACATGTTTTCCCCATGCATTTTTCCATAGGACCTTTAGTCCAAGCTACAGCCCGAATGGCTGAACAGAATTACTTGAAATTTGGCAGAGAGGTAGTCCTCAGGTCAGGGATGTGTCTTTTGTAGGTCTGGTGTAAATGTGTTCAGTATTTGCTGAGAAAATAGCATTTAAATCAATATATATATCTATAGGCGCGCTCCGAGCGCGTACGGTAAGCTTACCGTACGCGCACGCTGCCATGCGCGAGGTTAATTCTGATTGGTGGTTACATGACTGTAAACATTCGAATCGGTCGAAATCAGGAAGTGTCGGCCTCCATTTTGTGTGTCTCACACTGATAAACGAAGGAGGAGAACGTGGAAAGGGGGCAACGAAGAGAGTTGCAGACCCCCTAGCATTTGTCAGGGGGTCCAAGAAGGCCATAAAAGTATGAAAAATACATTTAAATTTTTTTTTAAAAAATCGCGGGGTGCGCGTACGGTAAGCTTACCATATGCGTAAGGTAGAAAATAAAAAAAAAGAAGAAAAAAACAAATTTAAGTGTTAAGATATGAGGGGGCTCTAAAAAGAGCCGTTGTGTTCATTAAGTGTTTTTTGGTACCTACAAGTAAGTACCGATGCAGAGTCTAAAGTTCAAGAGGAAGACTCTGTTCCCTTCATCATTGAAATGTACACCGTCTCCTCTATAAATGTCTTGCATGTTGTAACGCAAGTTGTTGTGGTATATAGAACCCTTTGGCATATGTTAGAATATACAAAGGCAGATTGAGGAAAAAGCGACATCAATTGCACAAAGGTGTCCTTAATAAGCATTTCCAGACCTACACCAGTTAAAGTGCCTAGGTCATTTCCACCACAGTGCACAATAATAAGGTTAGGCTGTGGGAGATGTTGAAAGGTTTTCACCAAAGGCAATAATTGGTGCCACTTTAACCCTCTCTGACCAATCCATTTAATGTCTACATTTGGCAAAGCAAGGTCTCTCACCATACCTCTGTTTTCTGCATACTTTTCACTCCAGAAGACATAGCTGTGACCTACAATCCACACTGTGAACATCTTTCAAGGAGATCTGGATGCACTCATAAGGTGTCCTTCAGTAGAATGGCAATATGAAATGAAAGACAGTTTGAAAATGGAGGCATACATATTTTTTTTAAATAAAAAGAACTCATTGGCTGATTCAAATCTTTTTACAGTAAAAAGTAGGCTGTATGTGTACATTTTTAGAAGCATGTTTTGTATTGGTTCAGAAAATTGTGTTCCCACAGAAGAATAGTTTGGATTTGCTGTTAGGTTGGACAGGTGAAGCACTCTTGGTCTTTCCATTTGAAACATTGTGTGGTGAACTTCTGACCTCTCTCCTCACAGCAGTGTTCCATGAGCTGTTGCTATGGTAGCAGGCAGAAGTCAAGTTGGGGGATGGGTACATTTGGAAAAGAGTTGACGTTTTCAACCAATAGAAATGTATGATTTCATTTGAAAAAAAGTGGGAAGCACTGAGATTTGTAATTAACATGTATATGTGTGAAAAAAGAGAGGAAAACATTGCCATTAATTGGTTCTGCTCAGAGGAGAGAGGTGTACAGCTCTGATATTCTGACTCTGATAGTCTGCTGTTTGAGTGCCACATTTCTTTCTCAACTAACTAATTTTAAAGGTGAGTTATGAGTTTGAGAGGGGATGTATGTGGTGATTTTTGCATGAGTCTGTGAGCACAGAGGAATTGCTGTCAGAGATGTATTTTGTGTCTCTCTGGTTCTTTTTGGAAGTAACCATGCATATGTCTCTTGCAACTGAAAATACACAGTCTGCATAAGCAGACTGTTAGCACACACCCAGCAGTGTATCCTGTAGAATCATGCTTAGTATTCACAAGTGAGTGGTGTTTCAGGTAGCAGTGAGTAACGCTAATACATTCAACATCACTAAGGCTGATTTCTTATGCTGGAGTGTAGTCAGTCACCAAGGTCACACATGTTCATGGTCTCAAAAAGCTGTTTGCACATGTGCTCTTTTCTGTATCTGAAAACTGTAATGAAAATGTATGCGACTGTTAGAGTACTTAACACTTGGAGGAAAAAACAGTAGTAAGTGTGCTTTGAAATTGGCAAGCAAATTTCATTTTCTGCGTAAAATCACAGCATGAGTCTGGGAGCACAGAGGAATTGCTGTCAGAGATGTATTTCGTGTCTCTCTGGTTCTTTTTGGAAGTAACCATGCATATGTCTCTTGCAACTGAAAATACACAGTCTGCATAAGCAGACTGTTAGCACACACCCAGCAGTTTATCCTGTACAATCATGCTGAGTATTGACAAGTGAGTGGTGTTTCAGGTAGCAGCGAGTAACGATAATACATTCAACATCACTAAGGCTGATTTCTTTTGCTGGAGTGTAGTCAGTCACCAAGGTCACACATGTTCATGGTCTCAAAAAGCTGTTTGCACATGTGCTCTTTTCTGTTTCTGAAAACTGTAATGAAAATGTATGCGACTGTTAGAGTACTTAACACTTGCAGGAAAAAACAGTAGTAAGTGTGCTTTGAAATTGGCAAGCAAATTTCATTTTCTGCCTAAAATCACAGAAAACAGTAGTAAGTGTGCTTTGAAATTGGCAAGCAAATTTCATTTTCTGCGTAAAACCACAGCATGAGTCTGGGAGCACAGAGGAATTGCTGTCAGAGATGTATTTCGTGTCTCTCTGGTTCTTTTTGGAAGTAACCATGCATATGTCTCTTGCAACTGAAAATACACAGTGTGCATAAGCAGACTGTTAGCACACACCCAGCAGTTTATCCTGTACAATCATGCTGAGTATTCACAAGTGAGTGGTGTTTCAGGTAGCAGTGAGTAACGCTAATACATTCAACATCACTAAGGCTGATTTCTTTTGCTGGAGTGTAGTCAGTCACCAAGGTCACACATGTTCATGGTCTCAAAAAGCTGTTTGCACATGTGCTCTTTTCTGTTTCTGAAAACTGTAATGAAAATGTATGCGACTGTTAGAGTACTTAACACTTGCAGGAAAAAACAGTAGTAAGTGTGCTTTGAAATTGGCAAGCAAATTTCATTTTCTGCGTAAAATCACAGCATGAGTCTGTGAGCACAGAGGAATTGCTGTCAGAGATGTATTTCGTGTCTCTCTGGTTCTTATTGGAAGTAACCATGCATATGTGTCTCGCAACTGAAAATACACAGTCTGCATAAGCAGACTGTTAGCACACACCCAGCAGTTTATCCTGTAGAATCATGCTTAGTATTCACAAGTGAGTGGTGTTTCAGGTAGCAGTGAGTAACGCTAATACATTTAACATCACTAAGGCTGATTTCTTTTGCTGGAGTGTAGTCAGTCACCAAGGTCACACATGTTCATGGTCTCAAAAAGCTGTTTGCACATGTGCTCTTTTCTGTATCTGAAAACTGTAATGAAAATGTATGCGACTGTTAGAGTACTTAACACTTGGAGGAAAAAACAGTAGTAAGTGTGCTTTGAAATTGGCAAGCAAATTTCATTTTCTGCCTAAAATCACAGCATGAGTCTGTGAGCACAGAGAAATTGCTGTCAGAGATGTATTTCGTGTCTCTCTGGTTCTTATTGGAAGTAACCATGCATATGTGTCTTGCAACTGAAAATACACAGTCTGCATAAGCAGACTGTAAGCACACACCCAGCAGTTTATCCTGTAGAATCATGCTTAGTATTCACAAGTGAGTGGTGTTTCAGGTAGCAGTGAGTAACGCTAATACATTCAACATCACTAAGGCTGATTTCTTTTGCTGGAGTGTAGTCAGTCACCAAGGTCACACATGTTCATGGTCTCAAAAAGCTGTTTGCACATGTGCTCTTTTCTGTTTCTGAAAACTGTAATGAAAATGTATGCGACTGTTAGAGTACTTAACACTTGCAGGAAAAAACAGTAGTAAGTGTGCTTTGAAATTGTCAAGCAAATTTCATTTTCTGCCTAAAATCACAGAAAACAGTAGTAAGTGTGCTTTGAAATTGGCAAGCAAATTTCATTTTCTGCGTAAAACCACAGCATGAGTCTGGGAGCACAGAGGAATTGCTGTCAGAGATGTATTTCGTGTCTCTCTGGTTCTTTTTGGAAGTAACCATGCATATGTCTCTTGCAACTGAAAATACACAGTGTGCATAAGCAGACTGTTAGCACACACCCAGCAGTTTATCCTGTACAATCATGCTGAGTATTCACAAGTGAGTGGTGTTTCAGGTAGCAGTGAGTAACGCTAATACATTCAACATCACTAAGGCTGATTTCTTTTGCTGGAGTGTAGTCAGTCACCAAGGTCACACATGTTCATGGTCTCAAAAAGCTGTTTGCACATGTGCTCTTTTCTGTATCTGAAAACTGTAATGAAAATGTATGCGACTGTTAGAGTACTTAACACTTGGAGGAAAAAACAGTAGTAAGTGTGCTTTGAAATTGGCAAGCAAATTTCATTTTCTGCGTAAAATCACAGCATGAGTCTGGGAGCACAGAGGAATTGCTGTCAGAGATGTATTTCGTGTCTCTCTGGTTCTTTTTGGAAGTAACCATGCATATGTCTCTTGCAACTGAAAATACACAGTCTGCATAAGCAGACTGTTAGCACACACCCAGCAGTTTATCCTGTACAATCATGCTGAGTATTGACAAGTGAGTGGTGTTTCAGGTAGCAGCGAGTAACGATAATACATTCAACATCACTAAGGCTGATTTCTTTTGCTGGAGTGTAGTCAGTCACCAAGGTCACACATGTTCATGGTCTCAAAAAGCTGTTTGCACATGTGCTCTTTTCTGTTTCTGAAAACTGTAATGAAAATGTATGCGACTGTTAGAGTACTTAACACTTGCAGGAAAAAACAGTAGTAAGTGTGCTTTGAAATTGGCAAGCAAATTTCATTTTCTGCCTAAAATCACAGAAAACAGTAGTAAGTGTGCTTTGAAATTGGCAAGCAAATTTCATTTTCTGCGTAAAACCACAGCATGAGTCTGGGAGCACAGAGGAATTGCTGTCAGAGATGTATTTCGTGTCTCTCTGGTTCTTTTTGGAAGTAACCATGCATATGTCTCTTGCAACTGAAAATACACAGTGTGCATAAGCAGACTGTTAGCACACACCCAGCAGTTTATCCTGTACAATCATGCTGAGTATTCACAAGTGAGTGGTGTTTCAGGTAGCAGTGAGTAACGCTAATACATTCAACATCACTAAGGCTGATTTCTTTTGCTGGAGTGTAGTCAGTCACCAAGGTCACACATGTTCATGGTCTCAAAAAGCTGTTTGCACATGTGCTCTTTTCTGTTTCTGAAAACTGTAATGAAAATGTATGCGACTGTTAGAGTACTTAACACTTGCAGGAAAAAACAGTAGTAAGTGTGCTTTGAAATTGGCAAGCAAATTTCATTTTCTGCGTAAAATCACAGCATGAGTCTGTGAGCACAGAGGAATTGCTGTCAGAGATGTATTTCGTGTCTCTCTGGTTCTTATTGGAAGTAACCATGCATATGTGTCTCGCAACTGAAAATACACAGTCTGCATAAGCAGACTGTTAGCACACACCCAGCAGTTTATCCTGTAGAATCATGCTTAGTATTCACAAGTGAGTGGTGTTTCAGGTAGCAGTGAGTAACGCTAATACATTTAACATCACTAAGGCTGATTTCTTTTGCTGGAGTGTAGTCAGTCACCAAGGTCACACATGTTCATGGTCTCAAAAAGCTGTTTGCACATGTGCTCTTTTCTGTATCTGAAAACTGTAATGAAAATGTATGCGACTGTTAGAGTACTTAACACTTGGAGGAAAAAACAGTAGTAAGTGTGCTTTGAAATTGGCAAGCAAATTTCATTTTCTGCCTAAAATCACAGCATGAGTCTGTGAGCACAGAGAAATTGCTGTCAGAGATGTATTTCGTGTCTCTCTGGTTCTTATTGGAAGTAACCATGCATATGTGTCTTGCAACTGAAAATACACAGTCTGCATAAGCAGACTGTAAGCACACACCCAGCAGTTTATCCTGTAGAATCATGCTTAGTATTCACAAGTGAGTGGTGTTTCAGGTAGCAGTGAGTAACG
Organism: Triturus cristatus; assembly: GCF_964204655.1. Taxonomy (NCBI): domain Eukaryota; kingdom Metazoa; phylum Chordata; class Amphibia; order Caudata; family Salamandridae; genus Triturus; species Triturus cristatus. Next base: position 1,321,670,347 of record NC_140590.1, read on the forward strand.
CTAATACATTCAACATCACTAAGGCTGATTTCTTTTGCTGGAGTGTAGTCAGTCACCAAGGTCACACATGTTCATGGTCTCAAAAAGCTGTTTGCACATGTGCTCTTTTCTGTTTCTGAAAACTGTAATGAAAATGTATGCGACTGTTAGAGTACTTAACACTTGCAGGAAAAAACAGTAGTAAGTGTGCTTTGAAATTGTCAAGCAAATTTCATTTTCTGCCTAAAATCACAGAAAACAGTAGTAAGTGTGCTTTGAAATTGGCAAGCAAATTTCATTTTCTGCGTAAAACCACAGCATGAGTCTGGGAGCACAGAGGAATTGCTGTCAGAGATGTATTTCGTGTCTCTCTGGTTCTTTTTGGAAGTAACCATGCATATGTCTCTTGCAACTGAAAATACACAGTGTGCATAAGCAGACTGTTAGCACACACCCAGCAGTTTATCCTGTACAATCATGCTGAGTATTCACAAGTGAGTGGTGTTTCAGGTAGCAGTGAGTAACGCTAATACATTCAACATCACTAAGGCTGATTTCTTTTGCTGGAGTGTAGTCAGTCACCAAGGTCACACATGTTCATGGTCTCAAAAAGCTGTTTGCACATGTGCTCTTTTCTGTTTCTGAAAACTGTAATGAAAATGTATGCGACTGTTAGAGTACTTAACACTTGCAGGAAAAAACAGTAGTAAGTGTGCTTTGAAATTGGCAAGCAAATTTCATTTTCTGCGTAAAATCACAGCATGAGTCTGTGAGCACAGAGGAATTGCTGTCAGAGATGTATTTCGTGTCTCTCTGGTTCTTTTTGGAAGTAACTATGCATATGTCTCTTGCAACTGAAAATACACAGTCTGCAGAAGCAGACTGTTAGCACACACCCAGCAGTTTATCCTGTAGAATCATGCTTAGTATTCACAAGTGAGTGGTGTTTCAGGTAGCAGTGAGTAACGCTAATACATTCAACATCACTAAGGCTGATTTCTTTTGCTGGAGTGTAGTCAGTCACCAAGGTCACACATGTTCATGGTCTCAAAAAGCTGTTTGCACATGTGCTCTTTTCTGTTTCTGAAAACTGTAATGAAAATGTATGCGGCTGTTAGAGTACTTAACACTTGCAGGAAAAAACAGTAGTAAGTGTGCTTTGAAATTGGCAAGCAAATTTCATTTTCTGCCTGAAATCACAGAAAACAGTAGTAAGTGTGCTTTGAAATTGGCAAGCAAATTTCATTTTCTGCATAAAATCACAGCATGAGTCTGTGAGCACAGAGGAATTGCTGTCAGAGATGTATTTCGTGTCTATCTGGTTCTTTTTGGAAGTAACCATGCATATGTCTCTTGCAACTGAAAATACACAGTCAGCATAAGCAGACTGTTAGCACACACCCAGCAGTTTATCCTGTAGAATCATGCTTAGTATTCACAAGTGAGTGGTGTTTCAGGTAGCAGTGAGTAATGCTAATACATTTAACATCACTAAGGCTGATTTATTTTGCTGGAGTGTAGTCAGTCACCAAGGTCACACATGTTCATGGTCTCAAAAAGCTGTTTGCACATGTGCTCTTTTCTGTATCTGAAAACTGTAATGAAAATGTATGCGACTGTTAGAGTACTTAACACTTGCAGGAAAAAACAGTAGTAAGTGTGCTTTGAAATTGGCAAGCAAATTTCATTTTCTGCGTAAAATCACAGCATGAGTCTGGGAGCACAGAGGAATTGCTATCAGAGATGTATTTCGTTTCTCTCTGGTTCTTTTTGGAAGTAACCATGCATATGTCTCTTGCAACTGAAAATACACAGTGTGCATAAGCAGACTGCTAGCACACACCCAGCAGTTTATCCTGTAGAATCATGCTTAGTATTCACAAGTGAGTGGTATTTCAGGTAGCAGTGAGTAACGCTAATACATTCAACATCACTAAGGCTGATTTCTTTTGCTGGAGTGTAGTCAGTCACCAAGGTCACACATGTTCATGGTCTCAAAAAGCTGTTTGCACATGTGCTGTTATCTGTATCTGAAAACTGTAATGAAAATGTATGAGACTGTTAGAGTACTTAACACTTGCAGAAAAAAACAGTAGTAAGTGTGCTTTGAAATTGGCAAGCAAATTTCATTTTCTGCCTAAAATCACAGCATGAGTCTGTGAGCACAGAGGAATTGGTGTCAGAGATGTATTTCGTGTCTCTCTGGTTCTTTTTGGAAGTAACCATGCATATGTCTCTTGCAACTGAAAATACACAGTCTGCATAAGCAGACTGTTAGCACACACCCAGCAGTTTATCCTGTAGAATCATGCTTAGTATTCACAAGTGAGTGGTGTTTCAGGTAGCAGTGAGTAACGCTAATACATTCAACATCACTAAGGCTGATTTCTTTTGCTGGAGTGTAGTCAGTCACCAAGGTCACACATGTTCATGGTCTCAAAAAGCTGTTTGCACATGTGCTCTTTTCTGTTTCTGAAAACTGTAATGAAAATGTATGCGACTGTTAGAGTACTTAACACTTGCAGGAAAAAACAGTATTAAGTGTGCTTTGAAATTGGCAAGCAAATTTCATTTTCTGCGTAAAATCACAGCATGAGTCTGTGAGCACAGAGGAATTGCTGTCAGAGATGTATTTCGTGTGAAAGGGGAAGCTTGTTTTCTGGAAATGTGGTGGTTAGCATTCAGCCCAAAACAGTATCTCAAATAAGAGGCAAATGCTAACATATTTGAAATCAACATGGTAGATTTTTCTTCCACTCTTGCAATGGGTCATGTAGTTGCTACATGCTAAAAACTCATATTAACCCTTACCACACATGTAGTCTTACATACATGTTTACAGTGTTTATGCAGTTATGTAAGGGTCCATTCAAGTCTCTCTTGCACCTGACAGTAGACAGTCTTCAGAACCACACTCTTAGCAGAGAGGTAGCTGTTTTTCCTGTACACTCATGCTTACTAATCAGCACTGTGTGGTGTTTTAGGTAGGAGTGAGGAACGCTAATGCATTGAACATCACCAAGGATCATTATCTTTGCTGGAGTGTAGTCAGTCAGCCAGGTTACACATGTACATGCTCTAAAAAAGCTGATTGGACATGTGCTCTTTTCTGCCTCTCTAAACTGTAAAGAAAATGTGTCAGACTGTTAGAGTAATTAACAGTTGCAAAAAAAAAAAAAAAGTGTGCTTTTGATTTGCAAATGAAATATCGTGTTCTGCCTAGAATCACACCAAGAGTCTGTGTGCACACAGGAATTGTTCTTAGAGATTAAATTCGTGTTGGATTTCTTGTGTTTTTCACTTGTAGGAAAGGGGTAGATAGTGTTATAAGAAAATAAAAGATCATAACAAATATAGTAATATATTAAAATTACAAAAAGGTATTTTTTTTTAGTTTCTTTCAGGTATTGCTGCAGAGCAGGGAAGGAAATATAAGATGCCTATAAAATCAAGACAGCGAAAAAAAACAGAAAAAATGTATATTTGAAGACAACTGGAGGACCCAAGTTAGTTGAAGATGCTCATGTTGGGAAAAAGAAAAAGTCTTCTGGTAAGCAGACAAAGGAATTCTTTAAAAATATATTCAAAAAAAGGAAAAATTTAAAAAATGCCCCCATTGGAAAAACTGTTTCAAGTAGAAAACAACAGGAGAATAGTGAGAATTTACTAAATGCTAATGTACAAGCAGAAGCTATAAAAATTAACTTGAAAAGAAAATCAGCATTTAAAGAGATCCGTAGGAAAATGTTTCAGAGAAGAGTGATGTCCAATTTGCTAAAGGATGTGAAAAAATATAAGAAAATAGCTAAATTTTGCAAGAGAAAAAAAGATATTGAAGCCATTGTAGCTAAGGCTTTAGATTTAAAAAGAAAGCTATTCATTTTAATTTTGAACAGGATGCGTACATTAGAAAAAATAGTTAATGTAATGAAATCACAAAGCAAAACGAAAAGAGTAGTAAAAAGAAATAACTTTTGTAAAGTGTTTTTAGGAGAATGGATGCATAGTTCAAGTACTGAACCATTTGTTAATGAAGAGAGTTATCTTCAAAGTAATAGTTTGCTGCATGCAGTTGACACCAGTGGACGAGCATATGAAGTAAAAGATGGTTGTATAATGGAAAAGGAGAAAATGGTTCCAAGAAATGAGGAAGAAGTGATTGCGGATGAGGTTATGGGGAGACGTCCTAAAGCCCCAGTGTATACTTGGAATTGTAGTAGTATTTGTACTTTGCGACAGGAATCTATTGATAAATTACGTGAGTTTTTAAGAGAATATAGTAAAAAGAGTGTTAAACAGAAGATTAAGGTGCTTCAAGGACTAGATCCATGCAGAGTGAGAGAGAATACTGGTTTGCAAGAATATTCTCTGGCTTGTTTATCTAGGAAAGTGTGTCAAAGTGTTTTTCACCATTTTAGGATGCTGGCAGTTCATCATACTGAAATTAGAAAATTTGTGAGAAGATTGTATTTTGCTAAAAGTCCAGCACTAAAGTTAAATGAGTTGAATAAGGCTCTGTTCCGTGGATCTGTATCAGATGTTGAGAAGGTTACTGATGAAATTCAGTTAAGTTACTTTGGTCCGGAACAAGAAAGTGCAGGGAATGACACAGTTATTGAGGAAAATGTGGAAGAGAATGTAGAACCCTCCGTAAATAAGAAATTTGAAGATCAAATAACTAAATTTGCTATCATCTCTAATGAAAGACCAAATATTACTTGTATTTGTTGCCAGAGAAGCCATTATAAAATCCAAACAAGGAATGTTGATCTCTACAAAAAAAGTGAAGAAGAAGATAATTATAAGTGGAAGGATTTTGCAACATATATATTTCTTGAAAATTGTTTTGATTTGGGTGAAGATCATCGTATTTGTAAATACTGTTACAACAAGTTAGAAGAAAATAAAATACCAGCTAGAGCTGTACATAATAATTTAGAATTGGTTGAAGTTCCTGCAGAACTTTCTGATTTAAATACGTATGAGTCTATACTCATTCAATGTGTTCATCCGTTCCAGACCATAGTACGTATGGAGCCAAAAACAGGCAAATTACCTCCTTCAGATTTACAGAGAGGTTTAAAAGGAAGAGTTGTCTATTTGCCGTTGGATTTGAAAAAAAATATGGAAACTATTGATACAGATACTTTGGAAACTGAACCATTAGTTATTCTGGTTAATGGTGTACCTACAAAGAGTAAGAAAATTTGGCAGGAGCTGGTAGATGTACGAAAAGTACAAAGAGCAAATTTGTATTTGAAAAAAAATAATAAATGGTATGAATCAATTTATATAGATGAAGATGAAGAAGATGTACTAGGAGACACAGAAACACCAACTGGGCAAATTGAAAAAGTTGACAAGTCAAAAGAAGAAGAAATTTATGAACATTTCAGCATACATCCTCTTCATTCAAAAGAAGTAATGGCAAACACCATTGATCTGTTTCAAATGAAAAAAGCACAAGGAACTCCCGTGAGTGTATGGGAGGAGAGCTTGGAAGCTCGTTGTTTTCCCCAGCTGTTTCCTACAGGAGAAGGTGGACGATACGATGAACGTCCAGTCCAGATTCCTGCTTCTGAGTATCGGACTACAAGATTATATGCAGAAGATCCCAGATTTCATCAAAGTATTCCTTATTTGTTCCATCTGTTATTTGAAAGTGACTTGTCTGCACTATCTTATGCAGTAAACCACATTTTAAAAAGTGGAACACATCTACATAATGTGTCTGCTAAGGATTTTATGAACAAAGTGCAGCAACGAGATGATCATTTGGAATCACAATTGATCAATCTAATGGCTTGTCAGCGTGGGACGAATGAATATTGGTACCGACGCCATGGAGAATTGAAATGTACGTTACGGAATTTAGGAACTCCAACATGGTTCCTAACCCTAAGCTGTGCCGAGTACGCTTGGGATGATTTACTGGATTTTCTACAAGAGGCAAATTCAAACATTAAAAACATCGAATACAAGACAGCAGGAGAACTGTGCTCATTAGATCCGGTTAATGTTTGCAGATATTTCAATCATAGATTTGAGGCTATGATGTCCTTCATCTGCAATAAAAAAAATCCACCACTTGGAGAAGTTGTGGATTTCTTTTAGAGAAAAGAGTACCAAGCAAGAGGTGCTCCTCACATTCATATGCTGTTGTGGATCAAGGATGCACCAAAATTTGGAACAGATGCTGATGAAGCAGTGTTATCTTTCATTGAAGAATATGCAACATGTGCTATACCTAAAAGCACAGAAGAGAAAAAGTTAAAAGAGCAAGTTTTACGTTTCCAAAGTCATCGGTGTGGAAAATACTGTCGACGGAAGTACAAGACCAAAGATAAATTCTACACAAAATGTCGATTTGGATTTCCTAGACCTGTTCTTTCAAAAGGAAGAGTCAACAGTTTTATGTCAGCTGTGCGACATACTATTACAAGAAAATCTCCCAAAAATACGTACAACCTAAGAAGAAAAGAAGAGTCAAAATATATAAATGACTACAACCCAGTCATTTTATCCATGTGGAATGCTAACATGGATATTCAGTATGTGGCAGACAATTCTATTGCTGTTGCTCGGTATGTCACATCTTACATCACTAAATCTGAGAAAACAGAATTGAAGGAAATGTGGGAAGAGATTTCTCACGAGAAGACTGTCAGTAAGAAGCTGTACAGTTTCAGTTTAAAGATGTTATCACATCGAGAAATTGGATCCTACGAATGTTCAGATAGGTTATCATCTGCAAGTCTGTACTCGAAATCAAGAAGAATAATTTGGGTCAGTTTAGGCCTTGCAGGAATGCGAAATCGGGTACTGAAATCTGTTGGAGAAATTGAATATTTGGCCGAGAACGACCCAAAAAGTACAGATATTTTGAAAACAAACATGTTGGACACATATTACCCAAAAAGAAGTCATCATCTTGAGAACATGTGTCTCTATGAAGTGCTGCAGAACTACATTTTTTCACGGAAAGCCACAGAAGACATCAACAATGGAAAATATAAAGTCATTGGTGAGGAAGGATGTTTAGTGAAGCAAACAAAAGGAAGTTTGATTAATCACAGGAAGCTGAGTTGTGACACTCCTGAGAAAAAGGAATTTTACTACTTGGCACTTTTACAGCTGTTTAAACCATGGCGTTCAGAGGACGAACTACTTGGAGAATTTCAAAGCTATGAGGATTCATTTAATGCAAGTAAAGATACCATTGAATGCAGTATTTTCAGGAATTATGTCCAAATGTTAAACAAAGAAATTGAACAGGAAGCTACAATTGCAGCTGAAGTAGCTAGAGACAGTTCTCAAGACAGCCAAAGTTCTGGAACGCTCAGTCAAGATCCACTAGGACAGCCAATCTTAGAAAATGAAGCTGCAATAGCCATGACTGAAGTGGAAACGGCTATGAATCAAGCTCAGGAAGATTTAATAGACTTACCAGATTTGGAACAACAACTGAATGAAGAACAACGACAAATTTATGAAGAAGTCAGAAAAAAAATTGATCACGGATTACTACATGAAAATAAAGAGTGCACATGCACATCATTTGAACCAATTAGGTTGTATGTGAGTGACAAGCTGGAACTAGGAAAAGTTTCTTAATTAAAGTCATCAGAAGCTACCTACAGCAAAAAACTGATTCAACTTTATCTTGTGTTGTTACTGCTCCAACTGGGTTAGCAGCATATAATATTAAAGGAATTACTCTCCATCGCTTGCTAATGTTACCAGTGGAGCATGAGAACAAAATAGAATATCACAAGCTAACTGGCAAAGCATGTTTCGAAGTTTCAAGAGTGTTGAAGAAGATGCAAGTTCTCATTATTGATGAGGTAAGCATGGTATCAAACTTAATGCTTGCCTTTGTGCATTTAAGAATGCAGCGAATTCTAAAAAGAGACTATGACGTGTTATTTGGTGGAAAACATGTTATAGTTTTTGGGGATCTACTGCAGCTCACTCCAGTTAAGGACAACCAGTGTTTAATACTGTGACACATGAGGACACGAAGAAGTCATTAGGAAGCATTGGTAATGCGAATATTTGGTCATTCTTTGAGTACAAAGAACTCACTACCAATATGAGGCAAGCAAATGATGAAGAATATGGAAGTATTCTGAAAGATATCAGAATTGGACTACTCCCAGAGGTTGGCAGAAAATCATTACATAGTCGGTTGCTACATAATTTATTTCCAAGTGAAGAAATAGTTGCAGAGAAAATATACAAGAACATGGCAGAAAAAAATACTGTAATCTGCTTAATGCCAACACTACGTGAATGCTCAATATTTAATGAGGAACTTTTGAAATTGGAAAAGGAAGAGATTAAGAAAATGGAAGCAGTGGACAAAATCCAACATGAAAGAATTACTATTACATTAACAGGCGAACTGAAAAATAAATTGGATTCTAGAAGAACATTTCGAAAACAGCTGGATTAGAAAAAAATCTATATCTTTGCATGAACTGTCGAGTATTTTTAAGGAGAAATTTGGATGTTGAAAAAGGTTTAGTAAATGGAGCTATGGGTAAAGTTGTGGGTTTTGTTAACTACCAGAAAAAAGAAGGAATTGAGTTTATAAAAATAACATTTGATCAGATTGAAGAGGTAAAAGACATTAGTCGTTGTTCAGTCCGTTTTTTGCTTGTGAAAGACTTATATGTACGTAGGAAGCAGTTTCCATTTTCTCTAGCATATGCTGTAACTATTCACAAGTGTCAAGGATTAACTGTTGATAGTGCATTTGTAAACATTGGATCTACTGTGTTCAAAGAAGGTATGGCATATGTTGCTTTGTCACGAGTGAAAACATTATCTGGTTTATTCATGATAGACTTTGATGACTCAAAAGTTAGTGCTGATGCAAATTGTGTTAAGGAGTATAATAGATTAAGAAGAACCTATGCTCCTCATTTAGGTCAGTATCCTGTGTTGGAGAAACGTGTTGTTTGTCGGAAAAGGAGAATTGAGAATATCTGTAATGAGGATGTCCAGAAGAGAAAACAAAAAGAGAGTCATGTGATTGAAAGCAAAAAGAAAAAGGACAATGTTGAAGAGGTTGTTGGTTGCCATTTTGAAAATAGCTCTGGTGTCAACTGCTACGCAAATGTAGTGCTGAATGTTGTATTTTATCTTGAAAGTTTGCAAGAGCAGATAATAGAAAATCATGAAAAAAGATTCTGTTCTGTGCTAAGTCTTCTTTATGAGAAGCTGAGTGTTGATAAAGCTAAAATAGAAAGTGCGACTGAATTTAGAAATCTATTAGATGTTTGTTCAGGACGAACACAGTTTTCTCAAAATGTCCAGCAAGATGCACAGGAATTCTTGATGTATATACTTTTGGTACTTGAAGATGAAGGGATAGAAATTGAAAATTTGTTTGGTCTCTGTTATAAATGGGAACATAGTTGTGAAAACTGTTTCTACACATGCAGCTCTAATGTTGATTCAGAAAGGTTTATCTATTTAACATTGCCAGAGACTAAATCAGTGACTTTTAGTAAATTAGTTAAAGATGCCAATCACAACATGGAATGTTCTAAATTTAAATCAGACATGTTTTCAACGTTATTTTTAAAGAAATATGGACAGTATGTAATTTTAATGATGCAACGTTGTAGAGCTGATCGAACAAAATTGGACACTTTAATAAAGAAATTTACAGGACAGCAATTATCAATTTCTGGAAAAACTTTTGTCACAGTTGCAATAATTTTCCATGATGGACCTATTGTAACTTCTGGTCATTACACAGTTTTTCTTAAATGTGAAAAAGGCTGGACACTGTGTAATGATTCTCAATTGGTTTTCAAGCAACTTTTGCCTTTTGATTTAGCAAATTCCTATTTAATTTTTCTGAAACCAAAATTTTAGACAGAAATTGCAACATCTGTACAATATTTTAAAAATTACCATTTGGCCTAAAGGAAAGGTAATAATGTGCATTGTGGACTTCTTTGACACAAATTATTTTGGTGATTATGCTTATGCAACACAATTTTCAGACGATATTTACTGGAATTAGTTATTGTTCTTAGGTGAGATTTTTATTGCAAATGTTACATTTCTATTACGGTATGTTTTAGTAAGAAGAGATTCTGGGCTTTTTTTAAACAATCTTTCAGATTGTTTTTTTTTTTGCCCGCTGTTAAGTGATGAAAGCAATTGCTTTTACGATTTACAGTGAAATGCAATATATTCTGAAAACAGCAAAAAAAGGGCAAAAAAATGTTTGTTGAAATATGAAAATATGTGCACTGTATTCTAAAATGTATTGTTAAATATTAATACCTTTTTCTTTTTTTACAGATTGAGAAAGGAAAAATATGAAAAATAAACTTCTTTATATAAAGTTAAATAAATCACTTATTTTTAATTAAGTTATTTTCATTGTCAGGTAAGTGTGAAATTTCTGGAATTATCACACATTTACTTTAATGCTCACTTTTTTTCACTACTCTTCTCTATGCTTTTCTCATTTCTGTAGTAGTCCCTCAAGGACCTTGTAGGGTGTTGAAAATTTTTTTGTTTAAAAAAAAAAAAAAGTCATTAAAAAAATTTAAAAAAAAGTTAAGAGGTAAGGTTGGCTCTTAAAAGAACCGTTGTGTTCATAAAGGGAAAGTGGAAAGAAAGAATGGGAATACTAACAAGGACCACAGATGTGCTGGTCTATCGTATTGTTTATGAGGGAAACACTGGTCTCCGCATGAACAATAAGGCCATGACATCTTGTGCACCTCATTGTAACCCTCCCAAAACGAGGGTTTATATCCAGAGGAGCAGAAAAGGGTGATGCTCCCACCGCAGAGGAAGGGCTCAGCTGAGCTGCCGAAGATGTACTCGGCTGAGCTTCTGCAGGTGTGCTCGGGTGACTTACTGGAGATGTTTCTCCAGTATGTCGAGCATAAGTCCTGGGATGTTTATCCTTAATGTGTCTAACCATAGAGTGATTTCCAAAGGAATACTTCTTCCTTGGATTCCCTCTAGATAAGACACGCTCACAAAGTGAGCAGGTGATTAAAGGAGCATTTACCTTTTTCTGCCCCTCTGGATAGGTAAAATATTCCCATACAAAAGAAGTCTTTTGTTTCCTCCTTCTCTCTCTGATGATGCTGCTACCAGGCTCACTCTCAGAACTGCTGTTCTGCCATCGTATCACAAAGACAAATCAGCTCCTTCTCCTAAGGGGTCACAAGCAGTAATGAGGGGAATGGGTGTGGTGTAGGAAGGTTCTAGAACTGAAAGTAGTTTAAACTAATCAAAAGTGTTGTTTCTTGATCACATGACCAACCGTGCGCGTACGTTACGCTTACGGAGCGCTTACGGTAAAAGTACGCATGCGCGTACAAAAGACACGCGCACGCGCGCATGTGCATAACAGGCACGCTCGAACACTTCCGCGTAACGTGCGCGCGCGCGTACGCGTGTAAAGTATGCGCTTACGCGTCGCGTACGCAGTACGGACGTCTACGCAAATTGCGTAACCATATGCAAACAGAGTAGAAATATTACGTACATAAAGCAAAACGTGCGCTTACGGTAAGCTTACCGTATGCGCACGGTAAAATTTTTTTTAAAAAATTGTAAAAAAGATTAACTATGTTATACTACTATATCTTATCTGTTTTTTTTAAAAAAAGGTGTAAATTTATATATTGCAGAATGCATTAAATTTTACCATAGTGTTTAAAGGGAAAAAAAAGTTTAAAAAAAAGATGTAAAAAATCTTGCAAAGATAAAAAAAAAGAAATGTTTCACACACTTTAAATATAAGAATTAGCATTTAAAAAACCATACAAATTCACTGAAAAAACCATGGGTTTCACACACGTCATAGTTAGGAATTAGCATTTAAAAAACCTTGCAAATTCACTGAAAAAACCATAGGTTTCACACACGTTATAGTTAGCTGGACATTTCACTCGTAAAAAACCAATGAAATTCCCCCGTTATAGTTAGTTAAGCTAACTATAACTCGCGCACCGGCAATCCACTGCTGATGAAGTCACATATAACATCACTCATGACATGGTCACTGACATCACTCATGACATCACTGATGACATCTCAAATGACATCACTGATGACATCACTGATGACATCATCCTTGTGATAGAGTGGCAGTCCTCCTCTCACCCTAATATAACAATTGATAAACACATTCAAAAATAGAGACTAAAAATTAACAAAATATTGGAAATACCAATACCAGTTACAACAACCTCTTCAGTAATTCTAAGATCCACATACACATCCACTCATTCACCAACAGTCCTATACAGTCACTCATACATGTACTCACTCATATGTACTTATACACCTATACATCCTGTTACACAATGCCACTCATCCATAGAGTTACTCACACACATAGTCACTCATGCTAATAAAGAATCAAACATACATTTACTTGCATATACACTTATACACACACCACCACACTTACTTCTACGGAAACTTACACATACTTTGTCTTTTAAACAATCACTTATAGAAACATATACTTATTCATACAGGAACAATTTCAAACTCTCACTCTCACATATACTCACTTATATACACCAATAGTCACATATACTAGTTTAAAACATAAGTAGTTACTCATAAAGACACTATTAAGAAAGTCATTCACTCACTAACACACCTTTACACATACTCATCCACCCATACAATCCTGCACACATGCTGTCTTCAACACATACAGTGAGTCAATCATTCATGCACCTATGCACTACGTAATACCCCCCACCGAACCATGCAGACACTCAGACTGATACTCAAAAAACCAACTAATAACCTATATAGACACCCATGTACCTACTCACCAACCCATGCAGCCACTTATACACAAAGTGAGAGACTGATACAGATATTTACATATTTAAACATTACTCACTAAGCCATGTATTCACTATGATACACTTTATCAATCAGTTACACAATACATTTTTCCCAAAAAAAATCATCCATTTAGACACTTATATACCCATTTATTCTTCCATCGACCTTGAGATATACATATATAAAACCTATTTAATTTTCAGAAAAACACACATTCACTGGATGATGTCATCAGTGATGTCATCAGTGATGTCATTTGAGATGTCATCAGTGATGTCCTGAGTGATGTCAGTGACCATGTCATGAGTGATGGTATATGTGACGTCATCAGCAGTGGATTGCGGGTGCGCGAGTTATAGTTAGCTTAACTAACTATAACGGGGGAATTTCATTGTTTTTTTTCAAGTGAAATGTCCAGCTAACTATAACGTGTGTGAAACCTATGGTTTTTTCAGTGAATATATATATATAAATATATATCACAACACGGGTCCACCAGCCGTTGCACCTCATATATATATATATATATATATATATATATATATATATATATATATATATATATATATATATATATATATATATATATATATATATAATACATTACCCACTGGCTAGGTAGTTATAGTTAGGACCTAGTTTCCATAGGAAAAGCTTTTTTTCTTTTCCCAATAACTTTGGCGCCAGTTGATGAATCTTCGTGAAATTTTCAAAACTCGTGGGGTGCTCCGGTCAGCTCCTATCTTGAAAGTTTCGGGTGATTCGGCAAGCCGGGGCCGAGATAAAAGGGGGGTCCCAAAACGTGTTTTCTCCATGTTATTTCCCATAGGAAACTTTAGACACGACTACAGTACGAACTGCTGAACGGAATTACACCAAATTTGGCGAAAAGGTAGCCCTTGGTTCAGAAAGAGATCTTTTTGTTAAATGGTGTAAATCCGTTCAGTAGTTCCTGAGAAATTAAAAAAACAGAGGCCAAAAAATCAATTTCCTATAGGAAACTTTAGACACGGCTACAGCTAGAACTGCTGAACGGAATTACACCAAATTTGGTAAAAAGGTAGTGCTTGGTTCAGAAAGCGCCTTTTTTTTGAATGGTGTAAATCCGTTCAGTAGTTGCTGAGAAAATAAAAAAATTAAAGTTTCGATATATAGAGGCGCGGTGGATCCGCGCACCCTCCCGAACCACAAGCTGCATTCTAATTGGCTGTCAACACTTCAAACCAGGAAGTGTTAGCAGCCATCTTGTGCCTCGGTAGAACCAAGGCACAAGAAAAGAGAAAAAGGAATGCGCAAAACAAGAAAAGGGGGCAGGGTAGAAACACCCTGACCCCTTAGGCCTGCTCAGGGGGTCCCACAAGGACCGCCAGGGCCCAAAAAAGCATTAAAAAAAAAATATCAGCCGAATTTGCGCTGGGTGCGCGAATCTGGCCGAGAATGTTTTAAAAGAAATGAAGCACGGGCTCCCGTGCTTCATTTCATTGAAGCCCCTGGGTGGGCCAGGTCCTGGGTGCAGTAAAAAAATGTGTGGCGGGGCCCAAATCCCCCTCATACTACCCCGGGGACCACCACCCCCAGGGCTTTGCATAAATATTTGCGGGGGGGCACATGGGCCCCCGCAGCCCCGGGGACCGTCACCCCAAGAGCTTGTTTTTTTTTAAGTTTGGGGGTCTCTAAGGCCCCCCAAGTCCCGGGGACCGCCACCCCCGGGGCTCTCATTAATTATAATTGCAGGGGGCGCACTGCCCCTGCAGCCCCGGGGAACGCCCGGGCTTCTTTTTCTTATAAATATACCTGTGGGGGGCTCACCCCCACACGCCCCAGGGACCGCCACCTCACCGGGCACTAATATTTAAAATTGGGGGACCCCCGAGCCCCGGAGACGATCATCCCCGGGGCTTTGCCAATGTAGGGAGGGGGCCGTGCGGCCCCCTCCTGGAGCCAGTCATGGCCCTGGGAACCGCCACCCCCGCGGCTCTCATTAATTGTAATCGTGGGGGGCTCACTGCCCCCGCAGCCCTGGGGAACGCCAACCCTGGGGCTTCTTTGTTTTGTAAATATACCTGTGGGAGGACTCGCCCCCCACACGCCCCAGGGACCGCCACCTCCCCGGGGCACTAATATTTAAATTTGGGGGTCCGTAATGGGCCCCCGAGCCCCGGGGACCATCATCCGGCTTTGCCAATGTTGGGAGGGAGGCCGTGCGGTCCCCCTCCTGGAGCCCGTGATGGCCCTGGGGACCGCCAGCCCCCGGGGATAACCAAGGCCTCAGGAGGGGGGCCCCCCTCCTTTATAAAGAAAAAAAAATATATATATGGCCATGCCCCGGGGGATGGGGTCCCCAGGGCAGAAATCGGCCTCAGGGAGGGGAGCCACGCCGCCCCCCTTCCCCATAATTAAATTATTTAGAAAAAAACAGAAAAAGGTCCCGGGGATGGCAGGCCCCGGGGATGGCAGGCCCCGGGGATGGTGTCCCCGGGGCCATAAATGGCCTGAGGAGGGGGGCCATGCAGCCCCCCTCCAAAGAAATAATTTTTTTTAAACTGCCCATGCCCTGGGGATGGGGTCCCCGGGGCCGAATATGGCCTCGGGAGGGGGGCCACGTGGCCCCGTTCCATTTAAAAAAAAATAGGGGTCAGGCCCTGGGGGATGGGGTCTCCAGGGCCCATAAAATAGGTAAGGAAGGGGGACCACATAGCCCCCTTCTTAAAAAAACAAAAACAAAATAAGACACGATCGTGCCTGAGGCCCCGCCCCCTCCCAGCAACACGCTGCAAATTGGGGAATTAATTCCCCTTCAATACTGGGGGTCCCTGGGGGCCAACTAGCCCACCAGTTACCTCCAGTAAGTGCCACAGGGCTGCGTTGCAGAGAGGTGGTCCAGGCTACGCCCCTTTTTACACCTCTCTGCAATGCAGCTCTGTGGTGCTTACTGGAGGTACCTGGTGGGCTAGTTGGACCCCAGGGACCCTCAGGATTTAAGGGGACTTAATCCCACAACTTAAAATGCGCCACAGGGTGCGTTTGCACAGTGGTGAAGGGAGGGGGTGGGGCCTGAGGTGACCGTAAAGTCCATTCCCTGTAGGGAGATGGACCACCTCGGCAGTTTTGGATTCTCCCCCCTCATTTGCATCACCCATCTGAACCCGGAAGTGAGTCCCAAACAGGTATGGTCTCAGCTTCTTCAGTGCCCAGACCACAGTGTAAGCTTCCCTTCCTATGGCACTCCGACTCTGTTCCCTGGGGAGTAGTCTCCAGCTAAGGAAGACTACAGGCTGGTCTAGGCCCTCTTCGTTCAGTTGTGAGAGCACCGTTCCCACTCCATGCTCTGAAGCGTCGGTCTGCATGACAAATTACTTGGAGAAGTCGGGTGCCTTAAGCACGGGTGCCGTGCACATGGCAGCCTTCAGGGCATCAAAAGCCTTTTGGCAGGACTCAGTCCAGATCACCTTCTTGGGCTGCTTCCTGGAAGTCAGCTCTGTTAAGGGGGCAACAATGGTGCCATACCCCTTCCTTAATGAACCTCCTTTAGTACCCGGTGAGTCCTAAGAAGGCCCCCTCCTCCGTCTGGGTCTTGGGGGGCTCCCAAGCCAGGATGGTGCCAATCTTGGGTTGTTGGGGTACCACCTGGCCGCTTCCTACCTGGTGTCCCAAGTACACCACAGGACCCTGCCTGATCTGTCTCTTACTGGCCTTAATCATGAGGCCTGCCTTCTGCAGCGCCTTCAACACTTCTCCGAGGTGCTGCAGGTGTTCTTCCCAACTGGAACTGAACCGCAATATCGTCCAGGTATGCGGCGCTGAATTCCTCCAGCCCAGCCAACACCTGGTCGACCAACCTCTGAAAGGTGGCAGGGGCATTCTTCAACCCCAAGGGCATCACACGAAACTGGTAATGTCCTTCTGGGGTTGAGAATGCGGACCTCTCCTTGGCCCCCTCGGTTAGAGTAATCTGCCAGTACCCCGACGTTAAATCAAACGTGCTAAAGAATTTTACTGCTCCCAACCGATCAATAAGCTCATCAGCTCTGGGGATAGGGTGTGCATCAGTTCGAGTGATGGCATTGAGCCCCCGGTAGTTTACACAGAATCGCAGTTCTGGCGTGGTACCGGTGTGCAGTAGCCTTCAGGACCATGATCACGGGACTGGCCCAAGGACTGCTCAATGGCTCAACCACCCCTAACGCCAACATCTTCAAGCCCTCCTCTTTGATGCTGGCCTTGACCAAGTCAGCCAACCTGTAAATCTTATGTTTCACATGGCGGCTGTCACCGGTGTCCACGTTGTGGGCACACCAGTGAGTAAAACCTGGGGTCCTGGAGAACAGCGGGGCAAACTGCCCCAGCAACTGGCGACAGTCGCTCTGCTGCTCAGTGGTCAGTGTCGGGGAGAGGATCACACGATCCACCGACCCATCACCTTCTTGGGCCCACAGGAGGTCCGGGAGAGGCTCACTTTCCTCTTCCGCCCCGTCGTCCATCACCAAGAGCATGCTCACTTCGGTCCTCTCGAAGTGAGGCTTGAGGCGGTTCACGTGGAGGATCCTTAAAGGGTTCCTTGAAGCCTGTAAATCCACCAGGTAGGTGACCTCACTTTTGCACTCCACCACCTCAAACGGCCCAGTCCACTTGTCCTGCAAGGTACAAGGTTCCACTGGGGCCATGACCCACACTTTTTGTCCCGGTTGAAACTCGACCAGAGTGGCATTCTGGTCATACCACTTCTTAATTTCTTCCTGGCTGGCCTCGAGGTTCACCTGAGCGAGTTTCCTGAAGCGGGCGGTTTGGTTCCAGAAGGCCAGCATGTAACTAAACACATACTGGGGTGTCTTCCTGGGAGCTGCCTCTCAGCCTTCCTTCACCAAGCTTAGAGGTCTTCTCACAGGGTGACCATACTGAAGCTCAAAGGGACTGAACCCAAGAGACTTCTGGGGTACCTCCCTGTAGGCAAAGAGAAGGCACGGTAAGAGGACGTCCCAATTAAGCCTCATGTGTTCGGTGAGACCCTTGATCATGCACTTCAAGGTCTGGTTGAACTTTTCTACCAGACTGATTCCTTGGGGTTGGTAAGGAGTGGTGAACTTGTAAGTGACACCACACTCCTTCCACAGGGATGTCATATACTTCGATATGAAATTGGTTCCCCTGTCGGAAACCACCTCTCTGGGGAACCCCACACGGGAAAAGATTCCCCATTAACGCCCGGGCCACCACTGGTGCCGTCGTTGTCCTGAGAAGGATTGCCTCCGAGTACCGGATGGCATGATCCACCAAGACCAGAATGTACCTGTTGCCCATGGCTGTCTTGGGATCCAGTGGCCCCGCAATGTCCATCCCTATCCTTTCAAAGGGTGTTCCAACAACGGGGAACGGTTGGAGAGGAGCTTTGACCTTCCTCCCACTCTTACCACTTGCCTTGCAAGTTTGGCAAGACCGGCAATGTACATCCAACTGCCTTCGCATTCGGGGCCAGAAGAAGTAGGCGACAAGCCTGTCAAAGGTCTTGTCCTGCCCCAAATGTCCTGCCAAAGGCACATCATGAGCCAGACCCAGTAGGAAGGTCCTGAAACGCTGGGGTGCCACCAGCATACGGGCTGACCCAGGCTCAGCGACCTTAGGCTCGCTATAAAGGAGATCATTCTCCCAGTAGATCCAATGGGATCCAGACTGATCACCAGTCATCTGGGCTGCGGACTGCCACCACAGACCCTCCTGAGAAGGGCACTCTTTCTTCTCCGAGCTGAACTCCTCTCTGATGGGACCCCATTCTTGCTGCCAACGGCTCAGCTCAGAGATGTTCCCCAGTTCGGCTACCTGTTCTCCTGTAGGCATAGGGCGTCCCCCTCAAGGACCGCGTCCTCCCGGGCTGTGGGAGCTTCGGGGCCAGTTTCCCACGCCCCTTGCTCTTTCTCTTGGCAGGGACCTGGGCCACTGTTTCAGGCTCCGGGTCCCTCTGATCACCCTCTATGGCCGCCACGGACCGAGTGGACCACATGCCCACTCTGGCAACCCAAGCATCTCCAAGTGAGACCTGAGCTCAACATCCCTCCGCAAGGACTGCTCCAGGTCGTTACCGAGCAGACAATCTACAGGCATGGAAGGGCTCACAACCATCCTCAAGGGACCTGAGACCCCCCATGGACCTGAGACCCCCCATACAAAGGGAACCTGCGCCACCAGACACTGGCGCTCTGATTTGTCGACTGTAATTACTTGGTGGAACGCCCCTGGGACTACCTGCTCGACAGAGACCAGGTGACAATGGACTGAGGTCCCACTGGCTCCAGTATCTCTGAGGTCCTCTACCCTTCTCCCATTGATGGTCACCCAGGTGCTATATTTTTTTGTGTTAGGGGGCACCTGGGTTCCAGGGACCATATCACTGTCCCCTAGTGAGAAGAGGGTCATTTCTGTGGGGTCCCCACCCTACTGTGGGGACTCCTCCTCCTCCCCCAGTGCTACATTAGCCAACACCTTGGACTGTCCACCGGTGGGTGGCTGTGACCCCTTGGAGCACTGGGGGTCCCCCTTCATGTGCCCCACCTGGTCACATGCAAAACATTTGCAGGGGCCAGTCTCAGCAGGCTTTCCCGATGATACCCCTTGCTTCTCATCTCCGGGGGATGGGAACCTTTACCTTGGGTGTTAGGTTGGGGGCCCTTTAGAGAACTCCTGCACTTTACCCTTGTCCCTCCAACTTTTCTGCTGGGGACCCCGCCCACCTTTGGCTTAGTCTCCCCCAAATGCATTCTTGTGGACCCTGTTACTTACCCAGTGGTCCACCTCCATAGCAAGCTTCCTGGGGTCAGTTAGCTTACTGTCAACTAGGTGCTGGCGCAGATCTGCAAAACATAGACTGGATAGGTGCTCTCATGCAATCAAATTGTAGAGCCCCTGAAAATCTGTCACAGTACTGCCCTTCACCCAGCCATCCAGTGACTGACAAAACACATCCACACACTCCAACCAAGTGTTGGCATCGGACATCTTACTGGACCTGAACTGATCCCTGTACTTTTCAGGAGTAAGACCATACTTAGTGAGGAGGGTGTCCTTCATATCTGGATAGGTGAGGTGATAGGGATGTGCACGATTCTGTCTGCCTGCCTTGACGAATTACTGCCACCATCCGAGCCGGGCCTACTTTTTAGCTCCAGCTCCTTAAGACCTTGTTCAAGATCATCTTTCTTTCCTCCATGGCTCTGAACTCATGAACTCTGGTCCCACACACAAGGCTGGCCATTTGCTAGACCCAATCTTCTCCAATGTACCTAGTATTCAGTGCTCCCCCGCGCTTCCCTCGTGTTGGTCGGACCATTTTATCATCCGGTTCAGCCTGACACCTCCTGACAACACCATGCCAAATTCTCCTATCTTAAGGACATTAACCAGAAACTGGAGGAAACTAGACATTACTGTCCTAAATAAAATCCTGGGCTCGAACCTGACCATTTCCAAACAAAGAACCAACTTTCTGACACTGTGCAAAAGTGGCTTCTCACTGCCATAGACACGTCTCTCCCCCTCTCGAAAAACAGGATTAATAACCATCGCCCTCTAGCTCCTTGGTTTACTGACATTCTAAAAAGGGAGAAAGCCAAATGCAAAACGCTGGAACATAGATGGAGAAGGAAGTACGCCCCCGAATTAAAAACCCTCTATAAAAAGGCCCAAAAAATATATCATAGTCTCTGTAAATCAGCCCGTGCTGAGTTTGTCTCCACAACTATCTCGGATGCCCTAAACTGCTCCAAAACTCTTTTTAACATGGTAAAGGAACTTGCTGGCTCTGTAACTTTAGCCAGGCCTCCCCCCTCAACAAACAACAATGTGAAGATCTGGCATACTTTTTCACCCAGAAGGTTGAAAATATCTATCTGGATATGGTAAGCGCATGGGGTGATAACCCCCTTCCTTTGTCATCTGCCAACCCCCCTCCAATCGCTCATGATGCATCTAGAGCGGACACTATTCATCCTGATCAGGACTTATCACTTTGTGCTCGACGAACATCCTGGACTCGTGGCTCTTATTTAACGCAGCCTCCTTTTAAAAACTTTTAGATAGTACCAAATCTGGATTTCCCAAGGACCCCTTGCCAATCTCCGTGTTAAAGCAATTGGACTCACCATCCTTGCTTGCCATCATGGACCTTCTTAATGCCTCCTTGCAGGAAGCCATAGTTCCATCTGACTGGAAGCATGCTATGGTGGTCCCTCTCCTAAAAAAAGCCAACGCCGACCCAGGGTTACTTTCCAATTATCGGCCTATTTCCTTACTACCGGCTTTTTCCAAGATCTTGGAGAAACATATCCACATTCAACATTCCATCTTTTTCGAATCCAATAAGCTCCTCCATTCATCACAATCTGGCTTTAGAGCTAGTTTTTCTACAGAGACTGCTTTACTAGGGGTAACGGAACGGCTGCGACGTCACTTGGACGCTGGAGATAGAGTCACGCTCATTTTATTAGACCTGAGCGTGGCATTTGACACTGTATCTCATACCATACTGGTCAATACTCTCAGATCTTTGGGCATCAGTGGTTCTGCCCTGGATTGGTTAATTTCCTATCTAGCCAACCGCACCTTTCAAATCTTTTCCTCAACATCCAGTTCCGATTACCACTCCTTACCCCTACTCTTAAATCTGTATGTGAGACCCTTAGCAGACGTTGCGGAAGAGTCTGGTTTGTCCCTGTTTCCTATGCCGATGACTCCCAAATCATCTTCTCTCTCTCCATAGAGAGTAAGGCCGGGCCTTCTTCCCTTCAGCATGGCCTGGGCAAAATTGTAGCATGGAAGCAAAAAAACTACCTTAAGCTCAATGGAGAGAAGACGGAGGTCTTGATTTTTAGAAAAGATAAAGACCTCTGGGGCCCACAACATTGGCCCAGTGAAATGGGAGCACTTCCTCAGCCCTCCAGCCAAGTCTGCAGCTTAGGCGTCATTGTTGATGACTCGCTTACAATGCACCATCAAGCAGTCAAAGTGTCCTCCACATGTTTTACCATCTTGAAGTGGTTAAAAAAGATTCTCTGGGTGCTGCCCGAGTCTACTAAAAAAACAGTAGTCCAGGCTCTTATTACTTCAAGACTGGACTACGGGAACAGTCTCTACCTTGGATCCAACAAGGAAGTGACTCACAGACTGCAGATGGCGCAAAACACCACGGCCAGGCTACTTTGTAGGGTCCCTAGATTCGCCTCTGTCTCTAGTTATTTGCGGGACCTCCATTGGTTCAGGGTAGAGAACAGAATCAAGTTCAAAGCCCTTAGCTTTATGTTTATTGTAAGGGAGTGGAATCTGACTAATGGTTGCCCCCAACTTTTTGCCTGATATTTGAGTGGTTTTTGACTAGTCTGGCTGGGATCCTGCTATCCAGGACCCCAGCCTATCTGCTTTCTCCCTAAAACTGATGTGAGTACTCTAGGTACAAACCCAATTGGATGCTGGGCATGCCCTACCAGTCCCTTGTAGATGGTACCCTAGGTACCCAGGGCATGGGTCCCCCAGTAGGCCTACCAGGGCTGCAGCACTTATTGTGCCACCCTGGGACAGCCATACAAACTGACACCACCATACCACTACTGTAGTCTGGGTAAGGTGGTGCTAGCACCCCTTACAGGGATATAGGTACCCTATATCCCACCCCATTACAACACATGTACTCTCATAGGTCACCCCTATAGCAGGCCTTGCTAATCCTACCGGGCAGGGTGCTGAGGTATGTGTGAGGGGGGACCCCTACATGAGTAGGGCCTCTCTGCAACCTTCATAAAATCATTGCTGGGTTGTTTGTAGTGTAGCCATACCATATACTCTTAACCGCATTATAAGTCTATCGCGATACCGCGATAACTTGAGAATGGCTACACAGAACCATATCGTGTTTGGTGTCAAACATGTAGGAATCATACCCCCAGTCCAGTCATGGGCATGAGGGTACAATTCCCCCCTGCTAGAGGGGCGATATGGTAAAAGCGGTAGAATTTAGACACCAATTTAAAAGTGCACAAGTATCACAAAATGGCTACTGCCCGCCTCCTACACGACCCTGGCTGGCTGTTGCTGGGGAAAACCCCAGCCTTGCCAGCTGGACAATAGGGCTCCTGTGGCAGGGAGGTGCTAGCATCTCCCCAGACAGGATAATGTGGATTGGAACAGGGTGGGTGCACCAAATGTCCTTTCAGAGTTGCACGTAGGCAGCTGCAGAGACCTCATTCTGCATACACCGCTTGGAACCGGTTCAGGGGCATCCTGCCCCTCGCCCAGGCGGGAAACACACAAGGGTGAGAGGGTGTAGCCACCCTTTCCCGCCTCACCACTCATTGGTGGACACTACTCTGGACACTCCCCTAATCTTGGGGATAAAGGTGAATAACGTGGCCCCAGAGCCTCAGATTAATCTTGAACTTTACAGTCTTGACCTTCGACTTACTGCTGCCCAGCTGACAGAAGAAATCTCCCTTGGGATAAAGGAGTTATCTCCCTGCTTGGCAGGCACCTGAAACACTGCAAGTGACCCGGTTGGAACCTCGCTGCTCCTATGGTCTTCGACGACTTCCAGCACCCTTGAGGTGGGTTTCCAGCGCATCCCAGAGGCCAGTGAGTGTGCTCAATGAGTTTGGGCACCGTGGACCGCGTGGGTGCCGAGATCCCCAGTACCCCAGGACATCTGCCACCTCTTACATAGCACACGACCCTGACCAGTGGGGAAGTTGTGCTTTGGCCTGTTGTTGAGCCAATCACTCTACAGCAATTGTGCCAAAGACCAGCGCCCTAGCCCCCTCCGGTGGCCCGTGGGTGCCCTTTTACGCACTCCAAATTGCCACCTCCCGCCGTCCCTTGTCTCTCGACTTGTGGGCCCTAGCAGAGGTCTATTTCGACAATCAAGAGTTCCCCTGGTTGCTCCAGGCCTGCTCTACAGTCTCTCTAAAGGAGACTTCTCCCAGACCTCGTGGGTCTGCACTGTAGCCGATTTGTTTATTCTTCGTGGGGTGCGGTTGCCAAGGCTTAGTGGATCCAATCCGGGCACTAACACTGCAGCGACCCTTATCCAACGTGGGACAGTCGCCCTCCAGAAGCTGGCCTTCCTTGAAGCCTCCCGGAGCCCGTGGCTGCAGATCCAAGCTACACCACTTTGCACCTGAAGCACCCGACATCGAAGGGCTCTTTGCTTTGAGCCTCCTGGTCACTTTGCCGTGACCCAGACTCTGTCCCCTCTGCTTTCAGGTTCTTCTCTACAATCTTCACATCTTTGATCTTCACGGCATCATCAACGCTTTTGGCTAGCAGCCCTTTTGAACGTTTTCCCATAGAAAATCAGCCTGCGACCCGACACCAGAATCGACCTATGCACCCGGCTTCCCTGGGGCAGGTAACAGTGGTACCTCGGTACTCTCGTGGTAGTGGGCTCCTCAAAAGCTTAAGTCTAAAGTTTTAACTTTGTACTCCTGCTAGAAGTGACTTTAATCTGTGTAATTTCAACCGCGACATTCTCCATAGAGTATAATAGAGATCCCGATAGCAGCTACTTCCACTGCACGCGCCTCCCATGACTACAACCATACCACTTACCTGTGTGACCACTTTCAACTCCATCTCAAATAATGTGGCCAGACTAATCCAAACCAATTGGAAAATGGTAACCTCTGGAAAATTCCAATGGGAAAAAACACTGTTCTCCTACAAAAGATCTCACAATCTTAGAGATAGCCTCGTATCTACCAGACCGAAAAAAGCTACAAACGCCCCTAACACTGTACGAAATGCATGGGGTCTACCAGAAGTGACCGGCCATTTTCCATGTGGAAACTGCAGCATCTGCCATCTCACACAGGCAACTAAAACCCTACATCTAGAAGAAGGCAAAATCTGGACCATCAAAAAACACACAAACTGTAACTCTGCAAACGTAATCTATCTGATAACATGCCCTTGCAAATTACGCTACATCGGTATGACCAGTAGAAAAATCAAAACAAGAATATGTGAACATCGCAGCAACATCCGATGTAAACGCAGTACCACGAAACTCACAGAACACTACTTGGCTAAGGGACACACTACTAACGACATGTCCTGGGTTGTAATTGAACAACTGGAGTTAAACCAGATCAATATCCAGGAACGGTTGTTTGAAAAAGAACAACGGTGGGTATACAGACTCTCAACCCACATTTCAGAGCTGAATGACAACGTCCCTTGGAACAGCATACACTGCCCATGATGACATCTCAGAACCAGATTGACTCTCAGCTATATACCCCCTATTCATATTCTTGGTATTTTGCTTTTTAGTATTTGTGAGCCGTTGTAGGGCAATAGATCTCTAAATTACATATGACCTAACTTTCCCACACACGTCTCATTTGTCAGCTTTTGCATTCCCTAGTACATATTCTCAGATATTATATTGTCCTAGTTGTTTCAAATGAGATACAGTATAGGTTAATGCCCACATGTGTAATACTACAGCATTAGATGGTGCTCTGCATGACATTTTTACAATCGATGTCCTGACTCCTTTGCATAGCGCCACATCGAGACACTTCAATTTTGCATATGACTACCTGGACAAGGCTAACATCCAGACAATTCCATATAGCCCAGCGCTATTGCCACTAACTTTATTGAGACACCAAATGCACACACAGATATCTAGCCTCAGGGTAGATCATTGTTCGCCTGCTCCTTCATGCTAGGCTGAACACCCTCTCAACGAACCACCATGTTTGTATACTGTGAGCTTAATTTTAAATGCAGTTTGTAACATTCTTAGCTCTTTTCCCTTTTCTCCGTGTTCGCTAAGTATTCCTCATCGCGCTCACGCATGCGCAGCAAGTCTTCACTAAAATTCAATACGCTCTAGTGTTTTAGGTTCCCACACGTGACCTCCCGCCTTCCGCTTCCTATTTAGCACCAACCTATCCACTAGTATGGGGCTAATCAAGCGGATCCAATCGGTTGTGTATAGGTATATCGGACCTATTCCCCCGGACAAACGTGAGTAGGATGCTGCGATACGGCTAACGCCGCTGCACACGCACAATTCTAGACTTATAAGAAGCCCTAGATAAACGTGAGTACGAGACTAACGCCGCTATATACGCTTAGCTTCTACTTTCATTAAGCCCTTGCTAATCGTCAGTACGAGGCTCTAATACGGCTAATGCCGCTAGACTCGCATAGTTTTGAATTTCATGAAGCCACCACCTGCTGCATATACGAGATAGCTCTACACCAGTTTTCCGATCCCCACTACCTCTCCATTTTGATAGGGTCCAGAGGGGACGGTAGTTACCGATTGGAGGCACAACCACCTCAGATTCTAAGTGAGCCCGTTATATCAGTCTTCCATGTTGTTGGTCTTAAATATTGTTGTTGGTCTCATGTCAGTCTTCACGTGATTTTTATAGCACGGTACTACGCGCCACAATGTAATTCATGTTGTATAATGTCAACTCGTATGTCTCAAGTTTGTTTTTCAGTCTTTGTGTATGTCACCATACGCCACAAGGTAGCAGAATGTCTCGCATTTAGAGATAAATTGCATAAAAACACGGATACATCATCTATAGCTGATACTGTTTATGAGCACCAAGTGCCCTACTTTGTTGCGCGTATCTTTTTCACTGACTATTACACTCTTATGGATTCCCCGTGTATATCCACACCACTGGGGCACATTGTAGACACGCAAGCCTTTTCTATTGGACATGCATGCCCACCATGCCACATGCATGATACCACTTGCTTCAAAGACATAGGAGCATGCATTTAAAGAAATAGATGCATGAAAAAACAACTGTTTATATGTACTGATTAATTTTTTCATTTACAGGTACTCACAACAAAGGTTTGGTGAGTAATCATCGTTAACCACTACACTCACAGCACACTTTAGGGTGTGTGCTGATATTTACACTTCACGTGGCCTCTCCTATTTTTAGGCCACTCACTAATTTTTGGTCCTGAAGAAAGCCTCAAGAACCATCTAGAAGGCTGAAACTAGTAGACCTCATTTATAAGGGATACCAAGGCAAATAACACACCTTAGTAGAGATACCGAATATATTTTTAACTCATGTCCTGGGACCCTCTTAATAAATAATCGTTGTCAAAAGGGCATCTCTCAGAGACATTTTTAACTCATAGTTTCACTTCACATAATAAGTCACTCTCTTTTCACTCAACAACCTGCTCCGCTGTAACTCAGGCGTCGTAGCACAGCTGGGTTGCATTAGGCAATCCAGTTGGGCCCCGATGATGAAGCATGCCACCTACTAGATAGGTGGGTGAGGGGTTTCTTACAACAGTTGTGTATTCTCCTTCTTAAATTTACAACAGGTGACGGCGAAAAACGTTTGCTGCAAGTTACCTTCCTAAGTACTTGTCCATTTTGTTTCTGAAAATTCATTGGGGAAAAGGACAAGTTACCTTGTTTTCCTCGCTCTCTTTTTGTTTACGTTTCTTCTCTACAATCTTCACATCTTTGATCTTCACGGCATCATCAACGCTTTTGGCTAGCAGCACTTTTGAACATTTTCCTATAGAAAATCAGCCCGCGACCCGACACCAGAATCGGCCTATGCACCTGGCTTCCCTGGGGCAGGTAATGGTGGTACCTCAGTACTCTCGTGGTAGTGGGCTCCTCAAAAGCTTAAGTCTAAAGTTTTAACTTTGTACTCCTGCTAGAAGTGTTTTTAATCTGTGTAATTTCAACCGCGACATTCTCCATAGACTAAAATGGAGATCCCGATAGCAGCTACTTCCACTGCACGCGCCTCCCGTGGGTCCCCTTCTTCATAACCTGGGGTGTATTCTTAAGGGGCCAGCGATCCTAAATGCCCTAGGCATTGTCTGTAGAATTGTCGTGGTTCTTATACCACTTTTTTGATATATGGTTTGGTCCCCCCCTGGGGCCCTGTGATTCCTGTGCTATTTATTGTGTTTATAAATGCTTGTTTGAATTGTAACTTTGCCACTAGCCTCATAAAGAGACTGTGGGATTCTGTCTAGAATAAATACATATATTTTATATATATACCTGTGTGGGCTACTCTTTCATTTGGTTATTCAAGAGGTTATTATGGTAAAACAATAAGCTTAACAATCCTTCAAGACTTAGCCTGAAGACTGCTCTCCACAGCTACCACTAGGATAGCTTTCTTTAAAGGTTGTCTTAAACCTATCATCAATAAGAGTCGAATTGGACTGGTGCAAGGTGTCCCTATAACTAGGAGACAGCATATGCCAGGCCAACTTCTCACATTTAATATCAAAGCAGGAGTCGCCCCTCAATACCTGCAGTCTCTGGTCAGCTCTTATGCGCCCTCTCGGTGTTTTCACTCTTCCACCCAAGTGAAATTTTCTGTGCCGAGAATCAGACTGTCTTGAATGGGAGGTAGATCATTTGCATATCTCGGTCCCTCCTTGTGGAATGCACTTCCTATAGCTATCCGACACGAGACGGTTTAAACGCTTTTTCGTAAATCCCTCAAGACATGGCTTTTCAATCAGTAAATAAATAAACTGCCTCTCCTTATTTTTGGTCTTTGTCGGCACCGGAAAACCCTTTTTGGGTAGCTGTTGTGCCTTATAAAGTCAATAATAATAATAATAATGGTTGTTCTCTTGTCTTCCCTCTCACTTTCTATCTGGAGTTTTTCCAACTCGAACTTCCTTGCCTCCCGCCTGTCCTGCAGCTCCTCTGGGGACAGGGCCACTGCTGTCTGGCCGGAAGGCTTTCCCCCTCCCAAAAGCACATCCACCCTACGAATAGGCCCCTCTACCTCTCCACTAGGATCACCAGATTGCCTACTTATTTCTCTGGCTGCTACCCAGGCCCTCAGTGCCTTCTGTAGCTGTGAGGCCTCTGACTTGGGCTTTTAGGTTTTTGCAAACGAATTTCAATTCCTTAACAGTGTAGAGCTCCAACCTATCCTCCTCAAAGGCAATTTCCATGGATGCAACGGATGATGCTATTGACTCTGGCATGCTGAAGTAGAAAGTTCAACTGGCAAGATCAACAAAAATCGGCCAAGAAAAAAACGGACTAGTATGTGGCAGGTAATGGTCTGCGATATGGTAGTAGTGCACACCAATCACTGTAAGTCAAGTGCAAATGCAAGTCCTATCCTCACCGCTGACAACCAATGTTAGAAATGGGTGTCTCTTGTTGGCAAGTGCTTGCGCCTTCGTCCAAGTAGGCACCCTTCTTCCTAGTCAGGATAAGGGAGTTACACTCCTAAAATAACCCCTGCTCACCCCCTTGGTAGCTTGGGACGAGCAGCCAGGCTTATCTTAGAGGCAGTGTGTAAAGCGTTTGCACATAACCCACAGTAATACAGCATAAGCACTACAAAAGGACACCACACCAGTTTAGAAAAATAGCCAATATTTTTATATACATGAAGGAAAGACCAAAGACGATAAAAATCCACATGACTATATGTAAAAATCTGCAGTTATCAAAATAAGTTTCAAACAAAGTTTCTCGATGTCGATAGCTCTGTCCGGGGCTATCACGGCATCCAACAGTTCTGGCTGGTTGCAGGATCGCGGGCCAGCTACGGTGTTGAGAAGACTCGCAAACAGTACCTGTGAGAAATGCAGTGCGATGAATCAGGAGCGCTGGCGTTGGCCGGCGTCGGGTGCTGCAGTGTGAAGTGCAGCGGTGTGGCGTCCGGTGCCCCGAGGTCGTGGTGCGAGCAGTGGCTTGGTGGCGGCATCAGATGGCATAGTCGGTGAGACCAGGTTCGCGGTGCGAGCTGGTACTAGCAGGTCACGGTGCAAGCAGCGGCGCCGTCGTTGCTGAAGTGCTGTCATCGGCTGACGAGCGGGAGCCGATGGTGCCGGCGTCGGTGGACCAAGGCTGCGGTGCGGGATGAGGGTGGTGCTTCGTGTGACTTACGAGCGGTACCCTCGAACCACGGTGCAAGCAGCGGTGTCGATTTCGGCATGGAGCGGCAGCGTCAGGGAGGCCAAGGCGTCCTCGTGAAGCAAGGCGGTGTGGAGTACGGTGCCCACAGGTCACGGTGCGAGCGGCGGCTCTGTGGCGGCGGCGCCAGTCATCATCGGTGAGACCAAGGTCGCGGTGTGGGGTGTGGCTGTGCTCTCTGCAGTGCCGAAGCTTCAGCCTGAAGCAAGGCGGTGCGGAGTGCAGTGCTCACAGGTCGCGGTGCAAGCAGCGGCTCGGTGGCGGCATCAACAGGCTTCGTTGGTGAGATCAAGGTTGTGGTGTGGCGTTGCAGTGGGGCCCTCTGAGGTGCTTTCAGGACAAGGAGTCGGCGTTGGCAACGTGGACATTGTTGAGTCGCTTTTCCTCTGTTTGCTGCACAAAACACACAGTCCCCAGTGCTGCGGGCAGAAGAGCTTGAAGTCTTTGCTGTTCCTGAGACTTCGTGAACAGGGGACCAGCTCTACCTCAAGCCCTTGGAGAGACTCACAACTTAGGTTGCAGAAAGTCCAGTCCAGGCCTTTCATTGCCCAAGACAGAAGCAGCCACTGCAGGTCAGCCCAGCACAGCACCCAGTAAAGCAGTCGATCCTTTTCGCAGCTTCATCAGCTCTTCTTCTTGGCAGTCTTCTTGATCCAGATGAATTCTAAGGTTCAGGGCTCTGGGCCGCAGTATTTGTATCCCAAAATCCTTTGATCCTTCAGGCAGAGGGTGTCTGTGACTGGCCAGAGCCAGTTTTGCCCTCTCTGGTGTGATTTCCTGGCAGGAGGTGGAGACGGCATTGTCAGAGGCAGACCAGGCCCTTTGAGGTGCAAGGAAATCTCCTCCCTCTTCCCCTGTCGCAGCCCAGGTCTATTCAGCCCTTTCCTGACCTACCTAGACTAACCGGAGCCACTCCTGCTTCCTCGCCATCTGTTGTCCAAAACCCAGGCAGGCAATTCACATTCCAGCAGTGGCACACTGGATGACTGAGCAAGAAAATACCTACTTTCTAAAAGTAGTATTTTCAAACACAGAATGCAAAAATCACCTTCACTAAAAGATGCATCTTTAGATTCTGAGTTCAGGCATACTAAACCTTATTTCCCTACTTGATTCCCCGGGCGAGTTACATGTATAAGGTGTTATAAACGAACTTCCCATTCTGTCCTATGGGGAACAGGTAGCCTTGCAATAGTGAAGGACGAATTGGGTGGACGTTCACTACCGAGACATGCCACACACACCCGGGCATGTCCCACCTTTCGCGTACACTGCACCCTGCCCACAGGGGTACCTTGGGCCTACCTTAGGGGTGACTGACAGGTACGAAAAGGGAAGGTTAGGGACTGGCAAGTGTGTGCACTCGTTAGGTCTACATGGCAGTTACAATCTGCGCGCAGACTCTGCAATGGCAGGTCTGAGTTACCGTTTTTAGGGCTACTCTCAGGGGTGGCACAACCAGTGCTTCAGGCACCCGAGTAGCATTTGATTCACAGGCCCTGGCACACGCAGTGCACTTTACTAGGGGCTAACAGGTAAATCAAACGTCCAAACATGGAAACACGAATCAATCCCATAATTTACCATGGGAACACCTGCACTTTCCCACTGATAAGCAGTGCGGAAAGTACGCAGAAACGCAAAACAGAGTCAAAACCGGGAGGTCAGAAAGCACAAACTCAGGGGAAACACGCCAAAAGATGCCAAGTCTAACATACACATATATCCTATACTGCCCAGGCTGTATTTAATTCCTAAAATCCACAAGCAAGCTACCCCGGTTCCAGGCAGACCTATTATCGCAGCCATTGGTAGCGTGGGGGAGCACGTAACGCAATATGTGGACTTTTTTCTACAAGAATTGGTGAAAGAACTTCCTACTTTTATAAAAGACACCAAGAGCTATTGAACAAACTAACTGATATACAATGGGCGGAAGATTTGTTGTTTATCAAGTTAGACATTGAATCTCTTTATACGAGCATCGAGCATGAAACGGGTCTGAATGCCTTATCTCATTTTCTGGGCACCAGACCATTGGACTTATATATCCACAATAAGATGGTCTTAGACTTAACAACATGGTGTCTTTTTAACAACTTTTTTCTGTTTGGTAACGAAATATATCTGCAAAAGAGGGGCGTGGCGATGGGGGCCTGTTTCTCCCCCAGCTATGCATGTTTGAATGTTGGCTGGTGGGAGGAACAGGTCCTGAAGCACACTTTCCATTCTGAGTACTGTAACCATGTAGTGCAATGGTGGAGCTACATTGACGATGTTTTTATTGTTTGGAGGGGAAATGAGAAGAGTGCTAGCGATTTTATTGATAAAATTAACATCAATACTGTCAATTTAAAATTCACCTCACAGATAAGCAAACAACAGGTGGATTTTTTGGCTGTTAAAATATACATAAAAAATGGGAACATAGCGACTATCCTTCATAGGAAGGCCACAGCTGGCAATACAACTCTACCCGACAGTAGTGCACATCCTCATCACACAATAAAAAGCATCCCATTTGGAGAACTAATACGCCTTAAGCGAATTTGCAGCACAGAGGAGGATTTTTCTATGGGCAAACATGATGCCCTAGAAAGATTCAGAGCTAGGGGCTATAGCGAGTCCACCCTGGTTGAGGCAGTTAACAAAGTAGATATGAAACCGAGGGAAACACTCTTACCTGAAGCAAACCATGTGGAATATAGTGATACCACTATAAGCACCCCAAGATTAATCACTGCCTTTAACAAACAGGAGAGAAAAATCAGGTCCATCATTAGGCGCAACTGGCCCATTATCATGACAGATGGAGTTTTGGCTCCTATTTTACCATCTCAACCCACGATCACATATAGGAAGGGGCCTTCCATGGCAACACAAATTGTGAAGACTTTTCCCGAACTAGCAACAGCAAAAAAATGGCTACAACCAAAGCAGGGGTTCACTAAGTGTTCCTCCTGCAGAGCATGCAGGTTCGATGTGAATACTGCCTCTTATTCTACTCCTTTCAGTCCAGACTTGGTTCTGATCAGGGGCAGTTTCAATTGCAAACCTGAATTTGCAGTCTATGTTCTGACGTGCACCTGTGGCTTGAGATATCTGGGTAGTACCAAGCTGCAGGTGCACGTCAGAATATTACAGCACTTGCGGGCCATTGTCAACAACGATTCCACATATCCAGTGGCCCGGCATTTTAAATCTATGCACAATAACGATCTCAGTTGTTTGCAATATTTTGTCGTGGCAGCTATTCCCAAACCCTGCAGGGGAGGGAATAGGGAAAAAATGTTGAGAAAACTAGAATAGAGAATGATCTTAGAGCTGGACAGTAAAACACCTAATGACCTCAACAACACGGAGGATCTGTATCATTTTCTATAAACATTCCTCACGGCAAAGGACCCATTTAGATATGAACATGTTTGTTTGTGATCTCTTGAACAAGGACTGATTTAAAACGCCGCCGGTTTTTAAGGTTTTAGCCCTGTGTTTAACCTTGTTGAATAGGGTCATAACCTTTTTTACTCAGGGGTTTTAGTTGTAGCATATTTCATTAAATAGTTTTAAGCACTGGCACTTCTTTTGCGAGTTTGCACACCTCAGCCTTGTATTCAGATAAGGCAATATCCAGCATTTAAGCTGAAAATTGAAAACAGATTAGTTCTGTATAAGATCTTGACAAGAGGCTAACAAACATATTGTTTACATAATAATTATTGCATTTTGCACAGCCATAATTTGCACTATTAGTATGGTTTTTCATGTTTCTATCAATATATAAATATATGGCACATGATTTTCGTATGCATTTTTTGCACGCTCAGAATGTGAATTATAAGCATTCGTTAAGGGGCAGGTATTTTTATAAACTCTAATTATTTATTTATTCATTTGTTTATAATATAGATTTATTACCTTGAAAGACATTGCAATATTATAATATCATGTTTTATGCATTTACGCAGCAATATTAGGTCTCTTGTTTACATTGAGAATCTATTGATGGCTGGTTTTTACAACGATTGAAAAACAGACTCGCAAATGCCTTCCAATAAGATTACTAGTGTTTTTTCTATGTCTTTTAATCACATGGTGATGGCACTTTAACACTGCATTTAAAATTGGCGAATGACGTTTCTTACTTGACTTGTGAGCAAAACGCGTCAAGTTCGAGGTTTCTTCAATAAAATTCCATCTGGCCTCATATCGCTGGGTTTGTGTCTCTGTTCGCCAGCTGTCTGGAAGTGCAGAGTTCTAGGATCATTTTATATATAGCAAAACTAAAAAGAAACCTCCTCAAAAACAACTTAGTTATCAATATCTCAAATAAAACTTTGAGTGAAGCTCAAACATCATTGCTTAATAAAGGATTGACGTTTTGCCCCAACAAAGATATCAACACACCTAACATACGCATCAACCTTTACAAATTCTGTCGAAAAGTCAAACTTAAAAAATATTTTGATGAAAAATCATCTGTAACCAGACTGCCAATAACTTTGAGTCAGGAAACATCACCTTTGAGCATAAAAGATATTCCAATCCTGAAAGCCGTAACAACTTTGCAGACTAGGTCTGGAATAAGTGCAGAATCAAACCAACCCTCTCAAGAGACCAATCTAGAATTTTGCCATACGATGGGGTATGAAACAAATAGAGGTGGCAACAGTGGTTTAAAAACAAGATCAACTTTTTGTCCCCAACATCCCCCGGGAAACAAGATTGACTTATTCCATGAGATTATGGTGGAGGAGATCAATAAAATTTCAATTAATAATCCCACAAACACCAACAAAATGAAAAACGCAAAAAAGAAATTGTGGAATCTTACAGTAGAGGAACATAATGCACTAAAAGAACTAAGGGAAGACCAGAGCATAATAATAAAGGCCTCATACAAAGGTGGGAACATCATTATCCAAAATCGTGAAAGCTACATAGAAGAAGCCAATAGACAATTGGGTAACAAATATCATTATGAAAAATTGAAAACAAATCCGATAACAACTTGGACGGAGGAATACCATCAGAAACTATTAGCATGGAAAGACAAGAACTTATTTGATCTGGAAGAATACCTGTATTTGAAAACCGACCATCCAATAACTGCAACTATCTACTTTCTTCCGAAGGTGCAGAAATCAAGCCAAAATCCACCGGGAAGACCTATAGTAAGTTCCATTGGTTCCCTGTTGGAATTAACATCTCGATTTATTGACATCTTCTTGATGAATTATGTCACAGCACTTCCCTCTTATTTGAGGGATACGATGGATTTTTTGAAAAAAATCGAGAAGATTATCTGGAAAGATAAATACATCATGGCCTCGATCGACGTCTCATCATTATATACTTCCATCCTCCATACTGATGGAATTGCAGCAGTAAAACAGTTTTTAGAAACAAGGTCCATAAGCCATCTTGAACATACAAACATGTTAATACAAATACTCACATATTGCTTATCACATAATGTTTTTGTATTTAAAGGTGACCTTTTTCTCCAAAAGCAAGGAACCGCTATGGGGACATCCTTTGCGCCAACGTATGCCAACTTACTGATGGCTGTGTGGGAGACGGAGGTTCTGAAGAATGAAAAATCTGGGAACATGAAATTTTGGTCAAGATACATCAGCGACCTTTTCATCATTTGGGAAGGTAACAAGAACTACCTCCAGAACTTCCTACATTCTCTTAACACAAAAAGTACAATGTTAACTTCACTTTCACTGTAAGTGCAACGAAAATCATCTTTCTGGATGTAGAGGTTTTTATTCAAGACAAAAAAATATGCACAAAAATGCATAGAAAGCCAACTGCTAGCAATAGCATTTTACACGCGAACAGTTGGCATCCGAAAAATCTAAAATGGAGCATCCCCTATGGGGAAATGTTGCGGGCAAAAAGGAATTGCTCTGAAACCTCTGATCTGAATCTACAAATATAAGAAATGAGTGAGCGCTTTTTACAACAAGGATACACCCTGGAGGTAATAATTACTGCAACAAATAGAGTCACCACAAAAATAAGATCTGATCTTCTACAAACAAAGAGAATCCAGAATAAAGCAAAAAAACAAATGAGACCATGACCAGACTAATCATTGACTTTAACAACTAAAGCAATGAACTTAAAAGGATTATTCGAAAGCATTGGGGCATTTTAATGTTAGATGAGACTGTTCAGAGAGTATTGTCTCCTTTACCAAAAATAACGTATAGGAAAACAGCCTCTTTGGGAGATATACTCACACAGAGTCACTTTGAGTCCAAAAAAGAGGCAACTTCAACTTGGATCAACACTCCAGGGTTTTGGAAATGCTCAAAGGGCAAAGCCTGTGATCACGGTCAAAACATGACCACATACCAGCTTCAAAATGGTCACATTGAAAAAATTATGGATCATATAACATGTGAATCACAATTTGTTATCTATCTTCTGGAATGCCCGTGCAAAAAGTTATACGTAGGAAGTACTATCAATAAACTAAAATTACGAATTTTACAACACTTACGTGCATTAAAAACAAAGATATTATATATCCGATGGCAAACCATTTTCACGAATTTCATTCTAGTGATTGTAAGCAACTAAAATACTCAGGAATAAAGATCGTAAAACAAAAAGTAAGAGGAAGCAACAGAACCCTCGATCTATGAAGAACTGAGTCTAGAACAATCTTGGCCATTGGCACCGAGAACCCGTTAGGACATAACTTAGATGCTGAACTGCACGTACACCTATGATAAAGGAGGATAAAAATTAACTGATGAGATCCTTAATGAAATTATATCATCAAAATAGACATGGGAATCCTGAAATAATAAAAAATCAGAAAAACACTATTACTGCTATTAAAAACTTGCTCTCGTGACACATATGGAATAGATGGGAGCGAGATCATGAGGGATAATGTTTGCTCAGTTTGGACTAAAATTATATTTCTTTTTTTGATGTTATTGTGAGAATCTTAATACATGTATTACTCGAGGCGGCATGATTAGAACCTAAAGGTGACTTTTTCAATCCGATTTTTCAATCCAACGTTTATTTAAGATTTAGGTACTGATTATGTACTTTATAATTAATCACTATAGCTGTATATATATTTTTTTATCTTTCTCCAAAAATTGGAATTCAGTTATTAATGTAATGGCTGTCTTATTTAAACAGATAAAATTATAGACAGAAATTGTTGGGAGATAAAATCATCAATATATACATAAAAAATTGTACTTTACATCTGTCTATATATAGATATAATATAAAAAAATGCACTTTATATTGTTAAGGTTAAAAAAATAAGAAATGCTGCCAATAACATACTGCATGTATATAATTACTCGCACAAATTAACCATTTCTATACTGAGACGTATAATGATGGGAAGAGTAAAAAGAAAAAGAAAAAAACGTATATCCTAAATGAATTCTGCCATCGTCCCCAAAAAAAGATACTATTCCTAATGCTCATTAGTACTTTACAAATTATCATTATGTTGCCCCAAATCAAAAATAATGGATTAGTATATTCGGAAAAATGTTAATTTAGAATGAATTGATGCATTTCTGTCTAGTCTGTCTTTACTTTTTAACATGGGCATTTGCACTAGCACTTTAAAAATGACACTCTAGGCTCCAGGACTCTATGGTCCAGTAGAAGGCTGGGAGCTGAAACGCGTAGACCGTCCTTTACCATCTATGTCACCTTGTTTTGAATAAAGCACTTAGGAATTACCTGCCGGCTGTGGTGCTGTGATCCTTCGCCGAAGCTCCGTGAAACTGGGAAGGTGGTGGAAGGGATATCGAGCATATATATATATATCTATATACACATATATATATATATCTATATATATCTATCTATATATATATATATATATATATATATATATATTCACTTAAAAAACCATAGGTTTCACACATGTTATAGTTAGCTGGACATTTCCCTCGTAAAAAAACACTGTATTAAACACCTATTTACCCATGTCTTCTTCCATTAATCTTTAGCTATACATATATTACAAATATTTATTTTTCAGAAAGACACATATGTAATCAGTGATGTAATATCTGACGTCATCAGCAGAGGATTGCGGTCGCGTGAGTTATAGTTGCCTGCACTAACTATAACGGGGGAATTTCATTGTTTTTTTACGAGGGAAATGTCCAGCTAACTATAACATGTGTGAAACCTATGGTTTTTTAAGTGAATTTGCAAGGTTTTTTAAATGCTAATTCCTAACTATAATGTGTGTGAAACCTATGGTTTTTTAAGTGAATTTGTACGGTTTTTTAAATGCTAAGTTATGTATTTATTAATATATTTTCTTTTTCAGGTTTTTCACCGTGCGCGCACCGTGCGCATCGCGCACCGTGCGCATCGCGCACCGTGCGTGCGCTGTGGGCACTCGGTGCGCTTTGCGCACCGAGCGCCCACGATGCGTTGTGCGTGCCGTGCGCGCGCGGTGCGAGCACCCCGCGCTTTTTCGTCAAAAAAATAAATGTTTTTTTCACCCTTGGGGGTCCTTCAGTGACCCTCTGACAAAGGCTAGGGGGTCAGGAACTGTCCACCCTGCCCCCAAATGTTTACTGACATCTAACAACCAATCAGAATTACGTTTGCGCACGTCACCGTGCACGCACGGTGCGCGCCTATAGATATACATGTACTTTTAAATGAAATTTTCTCAGGAACTACTGAACAGATTGACTTCAGATATTCAAAAGGCACATCCCTGACCTGAGGACTACCTCTCTGCCAAACTTCAAGTAATTCTGTTCAGCCGTTCGGGCTGTACCTTGGACTAAAGGTCCCTATGGAAAAATGCATGGGGAAAACGCGTTTTGGGACCCCCCTTTTTTCTCGGCCCCCGCTTGACTAATCACCCCGAGACTTTCAGGGTAGGAGCGGAGTGGAGCCCCCCACCTATTTTGAAAAATTCGTGAGGATTCGTCAAACGGCGCCAAAGTTATTCAAAATAGAATTTTCAGATTTCCTATGGAAACACGGTCCTAACTATAACTATCTACTGGCGACCGCCAGTAGATAATATATATATATATAAATATATATATATGAGCTTGCTTCGCTCACACGTTTCTTCCAAGAAAAACAAGAACGAACGTGGACCTCGTTGTGTGGTTCAAAGGTTTTTTATTTCTCCTTGTCTGCCATTACGCGTTTCAGCCGTCAAAGCGGCCTTGATCACATGACAATGTTCAGAGATTTTTTCTCAATATTTAAAGTGCTCGTGCTTGCAAAACCAACCTATCACACATGTTGAAGTTAATAGACAATGAAAAAAGACTGAACTTGTATCCTGTTAATAAGGATCCACATATGTAGTTCATGTACTAAAGACTTGTTTGTAAAAATACAGTAAGAGACAATATTGGTAAAATACCTCCTTAGTACATATCATAAACACCCATGAAGGCAGTTGTTACAATTAAGAACATCGATGGCATTTACAATTAACTGTTTAAATACAGAGGGGTAAATAACCTTCATAGGACTATTCTCAGTCGTTCAGGTATTTACAAATAACTGTTTAAATACAGATGAGTAAATAACCTTCATGGAAAAATTTTCAGTCGTTCTATGCCTTCTTGCATGTGTGAATGTGTGAAAAAAATATTAAATGAATAATTGAAATCTGCTTGCCGTTAATCCATATGTACTACCTCGTAGGTGCTGCCTCGGATGTAATTTGAAGACAAATGTCTGTATTAAGGGCCTCAATATTGAATACAATAGAGAGGTGCATTGATAAATAATCATTGCATTATATTCCCATACTTACAAAATGTAAATTCATTAATACAAATCAGAGGCACTAAATAAACGAAAAAGTGCAGAAAGTGCAAATTGGTTCAAATGAACCAATAAAAAATATACTTAAATAGATATAAAACAAGAGGAATTGATATTTTTACATACATGCCAATAGAGATGCTAATAGGGGAGTCAGGATGACTAAGCTGGTATTTGCTATATCATATGATATCATATATATATATTATCTACTGGCGGTCGCCAGTAGATAGTTATAGTTAGGACCCTGTTTCCATAGGAAAACCGCAACATTCTATTTGGAATAACTTTGACGCCGGTCGACGAATCCTCGCGAAATTTTCAAAATAGGTGGGGCGCTACGCTCCGCTCCTACCCTGAAAGTCTCGGGGGGATTCGTCAAGCGGGGGCTGAGAAAAAAGCGGGGTCCCAAAACGCGTTTTTCCCATGCATTTTTCCATAGGACCTTTAGACACAGCTACAGCCCGAACGGCTGAACAGAGTTACTTGAAATTTGGCAGAGAGGTAGTCTACAGGTCAAGGAAGTGCCTTTTGTAGGTTTGGTGTAAATCTGTTCAGTAGATCCTGAGAAAATAGCATTTAAATCAATATATATATCTGAGCCAGCTTACGGTGCGCTTACCGTGCGCTTACGGTAAGCTTACCGTACGCGTACGGTGCCGTGCGCGAGCGCGATTCTGATTGGCTGTTAGATCTTAGTAAACATTCGAATCGGTCGAAACCAGGAAGCGGCGGCCGCCATTTTCTCTCTCGCACTCTGAGGGGGGGAGGAAAAACAAAGGCCAAAAACATGTAAAGGGGCTGTTTAGACAGCTCCTAACCAACTACCCTTGATGAAGGTGTCCCCCAAGAACCCCCAAGGCCACAAATTCAAATTTTTT
This sequence comes from Triturus cristatus, assembly GCF_964204655.1. Classification (NCBI taxonomy): domain Eukaryota; kingdom Metazoa; phylum Chordata; class Amphibia; order Caudata; family Salamandridae; genus Triturus; species Triturus cristatus. The sequence continues at coordinate 1,321,710,826 of NC_140590.1, forward strand.
TGTTGTTGAAAAATCGCCGATTACGCTTACCGTACGATAAAAATTATTAAAAAAAAATATATATATTCCCACTTCCCCCCCCCGTGTGCAAATGGTGCCCGCAGGGCACCATTTGTGCATTGCATATTAATTATTTCAAAATCTATAAAAAAAATCCGTTTCTGAACGAAGCACATAATATGTCCTCCATGTGCGCACGGTGCGCGAAGCGCATCGTGCGTACATGGCCCATCCAGCGTAACGTGGGCACCGCGTGCCCACCGTGCGTGCACGGTGCGCGAAGCGCACCGTGCGCGCACGGAACGAACTGCGTTAAGTGGGCGCGCACGCCACGAATGGCGTAAAGTAACTTAGCATTTAAAAAACCGTACAAATTCACTGAAAAAACCATAGGTTTCACACACGTTATATTTAGGAATTAGCATTTAAAAAACCTTGCAAATTCACTGAAAAAACCATAGGTTTCACACATGTTATAGTTAGCTGGACATTTTACTGATAAAAAACCAATGAAATTCCCCCGTTATAGTTAGTGCAGGCAACTATAACTCACGCGACCGCAATCCTCTGCTGATGCTAATACTGTATTTAGACACTTATTTGCCCATGTCTTCTTCCATTAAATTTTATCTATATATATATTACAAATATTTTTTTTTCATAAAGACACATATGTCATCAGCAGAGGATTGCGGTCGCGTGAGTTATAGTTGCCTGCACTAACTATAACGGGGGAATTTCATTGGTTTTTTATCAGTAAAATGTCCAGCTAACTATAACATGTGTGAAACCTATGGTTTTTTCAGTGAATTTTATATATATATATATATATATATATATATATTCACTGAAAAAACCATAGGTTTCACACATGTTATAGTTAGCGGAAATTTTACTGATAAAAAACCAATGAAATTCCCCCGTTATAGTTAGTGCAGGCAACTATAACTCACGCGACCGCAATCCTCTGCTGATGCTAATACTGTATTTAGACACTTATTTGCCCATGTCTTCTTCCATACATTTTTAGCTATACATATATTACAAATATTTTTTTTTCATAAAGACACATATGTCATCAGCAGAAGATTGCGGTCGCGTGAGTTATAGTTGCCTGCACTAACTATAACGGGGGAATTTCATTGGTTTTTTATCAGTAAAATTTCCGCTAACTATAACATGTGTGAAACCTATGGTTTTTTCAGTGAATTTGCAAGGTTTTTTAAATGCTAATTCCTAACTATAACGTGTGTGAAACCTATGGTTTTTTCAGTGAATTTGTACGGTTTTTTAAATGCTAAGTTACTTTACGCCATTCGTGGCGTGCGCGCCCACTTAACGCAGTTCGTTCCGTGCGCGCACGGTGCGCTTCGCGCACCGCGCGCCCACTTTACGCAGTTAGTGCCGTGCACGCACGGTGGGCACGCGGTGCGATGACAAAGCAAGAAAGCACGTCAACAAATCTGTTTCTGCTTTCCTCCGTGACTATGGTATGGGTGCCATTTACCACAACAACTTGCGTTATGACATGCAAGACATTTATAGAGGAGATGGTGTGCACTTCAATGATGAAGGGAACAGAGTCTTCCTCTTGAACCTTAGACTCTGCATCGGTACTTACTTGTAGGTACCACTAAAAAATCATTTCATAAACACAACGGCTCTTTTTAGAGCCCCCTAATATCTAAACACTTAAATCTGATTTTCTTTTTTTTTTTTATTTTTTTTCTACCGTACGCTTACCGTAAGCTTACCGTACGCGTACCCCGTGATTTTTTTTAAAATCAATAAATGTTTTTTTTGTACTTTTCTGTCCTTCTTTGACCCCCTTACAAATGTTAGGGGGTCTGTAACTCTCCTCATTGCCCCCTTTCCTTGTTTTCACTCTTTTTTTTCAGAGTGAAATACACAAAATGGTGGCCGCCGCTTCCTGGTTTCGGCCGATTCGAATGTTTACTAAGATCTAAGAGCCAATCAGAATCGCGCTCGCGCACGCCACCGTACGCTTACCGTAAGCGTACGGTAAGCGTACCGTAAGCGGGCTCAGATATATATATTGATTTAAAGGCTATTTTCTCAGAATCTACTGAACAGATTTACACCAAACCTACAAAAGGCACTTCCTTGACCTAGGGACTACCTCTCTGCCAAATTTTGAGTAATTCTGTTCAGCCGTTCGGGCTGTAGCTCGTTCTAAAGGTCCTATGGAAAAATGCATGGGAAAAACGCGTTTTGGGACCCCCCTTTTATCTCAGCCCCCGCTTGACGGATCCCCCCGAGACTTTCAGGGTAGGAGCGGAGCGTAGCGCCCCACCTATTTTGAGAAATTCGCGAGGATTCGTCGACCGGCGCCAAAGTTATTCAAAATAGAATGTTGAGGTTTTCCTATGGAAACGTGGTCCTAACTATAACTACCTACTGGCGACCGCCAGTAGGTAATATATATATATATATATACACACATATATATATATATATATTCCAAAAGTTACTAGAAGTAGGAATGCACATTCAGAAGTCCATTGCTAATCACCAGGGTTTAATCCTGTAAACCGCTACGCGTTTCGACACTCAAAGTGTGATAAAGACACTGACTTCTGAGTGTGCATTCTTACTTCTAGTAACTTTTGGAATAATAAACCCAAAGTATGAGAGGCAACGCGAAAATAAAATAGCTGGTATACTGTGATATTACAGAATTAACGTAATACACAAAGAGCTAAGCAGTTTTTCAAATTTCTTTCTTTATTGTGATGGTGTTGTTATATCCACAGCCAACGCGTTTCGCCCAAACATGGGCTTCTTCAGGGCAACGAATCAAGCTGTCGAACTTAGTAGAACACGATTGTTCAGTTGTAGCAATGTGGAAAGTTCCCAATATGCAAGAATCTTTTCTGGATTGTCTTGCCGTGCTTGCTCCCAGGCATGAGTTAGGATACTATAGTCCTTTTGGGCTGTTTCATAACAATTGGTTGTTACAATCGGAATCCCAGTGAACCGGTGGCGTACACGTCGTTAAGGTCCTTTATCAGAAGGGGTACTTACCCATGTTACACTTTCAGAGTGTCCATCACTCACTTTTTCCCGCGCAGCCGAGACGGAAGTATAACCGGCGGAGAGATGAGTTCCAGAACCCCAGAAGAAGTTTTGAAGCAGCCCAAAAGGACTATAGTATCCTAACTCATGCCTGGGAGCAAGCACGGCAAGACAATCCAGAAAAGATTCTTGCATATTGGGAACTTTCCACATTGCTACAACTGAACAATCGTGTTCTACTAAGTTCGACAGCTTGATTCGTTGCCCTGAAGAAGCCCATGTTTGGGCGAAACGCGTTGGCTGTGGCTATAACAACACCATCACAATAAAGAAAGAAATTTGAAAAACTGCTTAGCTCTTTGTGTATTACGTTAATTCTGTAATATCACAGTATACCAGCTATTTTATTTTCGCGTTGCCTCTCATACTTTGGGTTTATCATTATTGTTTATAGTCTTTTAAGCGGCTGACTATTTGAGGTGGGCAACGCACACACTACTCGTAAGTGACTTGTTCAGGCAGTGCGAATGTGCTCAAACCCAGCTGCTTACTTCTCATATATCTAACTTTTGGAATAATTACGAACCGGCTTGGTGCTCCTGCCGGCTGATGCACCACCTGACAACGGGACTGATCCCGGAAGGCCCCAGATTTGTTTATATATATATATATATATATTATCTACTGGCGGTCGCCAGTAGATAGTTATAGTTAGGACCGTGTTTCCATAGGAAATCTCAAAATTCTATTTTGAATAACTTTGGCGCCGGTTGACGAATCTTCGTGAAATTTTCCAAACTAATGGGGCGCTCCGCTCAGCTCCTACCCTGAAAGTCTCGGGGTGATTCTTCAAGCGGGGGCCGAGAAAAAAGGGGGGTCCCAAAATGCGTTTTCCCCATGCATTTTTCCATAGGACCTTTAGTCGAAGGTACAGCCCGAACGGCTGAACAGAATTACTTGAAATCTGGCAGAGAGGTAGTCCTCAGGTCAGGGAAGTGCCTTTTGCAGGTCTGGTGTCAATCTGTTCAGTATTTCCTGAGAAAATAGCATTTAAAAGCAAATAAATATCTATACGCGTGCAGCGTGCGCGAGCAAAATTCTTATTGGTTGTTAGATGTCAGTCAACATTCGAATCGGTCGAAATCAGGAAGTGTCGGCCACCATTTTGTCTCTCGCACTGAAATGGAAAGGGGGAAAAAAGGTGGAAGACGTGAAAAGGGGGCAGGGGGCTGTCCCGGCCGTGGAATGAGCCCCGCTGCATGAAAGCGGTCCTGCGGTGTCAAAGAGATGAACGATTACCGTGTTGGGAAAGGAGGCTGTTTTTGGAAGGCACAAATGAGCAGCACAGCTTGAGTGAGACGCTTTACATACCCACTGGGGATTTTATTCAGTCCGAAATGCGGCAATGCAATGAGCAACTCACTGGAGAAATAAGGAAATATACACTACGGATACCAGCAGGCTCTGCGAGGAGCCAACGCCCACAAGGGCAGGTGTCAGGACTTTAAAAAGAATGCCCATACTGCCTTGCATTGTTTGGACAAATATGCCTATGAAAAAGTGCTTCAGAGCACGAAACGCGTCGGCGGCCAGATCTTTTTATTGCAAGGTGTCATGCCAGCTGTACTGCAACCTCCTGAAATAAACGAAAGAAATCCTACCTTTGTGTGGCTCTTCCGAGGGGGTAACTCTTGTTTTGACTGATATTTAACGGCTGTCCCGGCCGTGGAATGAGCCCCGCTGCATGAAAGCGGTCCTGCGGTGTCAAAGAGATGGACGATTACCGTGTTGGGAAAGGAGGCTGTTTTTGGAAGGCACAAATGAGCAGCACAGCTTGAGTGAGACGCTTTACATACCCACTGGGGATTTTATTCAGTCCGAAATGCGGCAATGCAATGAGCAACTCACTGGAGAAATAAGGAAATATACACTACGGATACCAGCAGGCTCTGCGAGGAGCCAACGCCCACAAGGGCAGGTGTCAGGACTTTAAAAAGAATGCCCATACTGCCTTGCATTGTTTGGACAAATATGCCTATGAAAAAGTGCTTCAGAGCACGAAACGCGTCGGCGGCCAGATCTTTTTATTGCAAGGTGTCATGCCAGCTGTACTGCAACCTCCTGAAATAAACGAAAGAAATCCTACCTTTGTGTGGCTCTTCCGAGGGGGTAACTCTTGTTTTGACTGATATTTAACGGCTGTCCCGGCCGTGGAATGAGCCCCACTGCATGAAAGCGGTCCTGCGGTGTCAAAGAGATGGACGATTACCGTGTTGGGAAAGGAGGCTGTTTTTGGAAGGCACAAATGAGCAGCACAGCTTGAGTGAGATGCTTTACATACCCACTGGGGATTTTATTCAGTCCGAAATGCGGCAATGCAATGAGCAACTCACTGGAGAAATAAGGAAATATACACTACGGATACCAGCAGGCTCTGCGAGGAGCCAACGCCCACAAGGGCAGGTGTCAGGACTTTAAAAAGAATGCCCATACTGCCTTGCATTGTTTGGACAAATATGCCTATGAAAAAGTGCTTCAGAGCACGAAACGCGTCGGCGGCCAGATCTTTTTATTGCAAGGTGTCATGCCAGCTGTACTGCAACCTCCTGAAATAAACGAAAGAAATCCTACCTTTGTGTGGCTCTTCCGAGGGGGTAACTCTTGTTTTGACTGATATTTAACGGCTGTCCCGGCCGTGGAATGAGCCCCGCTGCATGAAAGCGGTCCTGCGGTGTCAAAGAGATGGACGATTACCGTGTTGGGAAAGGAGGCTGTTTTTGGAAGGCACAAATGAGCAGCACAGCTTGAGTGAGACGCTTTACATACCCACTGGGGATTTTATTCAGTCCGAAATGCGGCAATGCAATGAGCAACTCACTGGAGAAATAAGGAAATATACACTACGGATACCAGCAGGCTCTGCGAGGAGCCAACGCCCACAAGGGCAGGTGTCAGGACTTTAAAAAGAATGCCCATACTGCCTTGCATTGTTTGGACAAATATGCCTATGAAAAAGTGCTTCAGAGCACGAAACGCGTCGGCGGCCAGATCTTTTTATTGCAAGGTGTCATGCCAGCTGTACTGCAACCTCCTGAAATAAATGAAAGAAATCCTACCTTTGTGTGGCTCTTCCGAGGGGGTAACTCTTGTTTTGACTGATATTTAACGGCTGTCCCGGCCGTGGAATGAGCCCCGCTGCATGAAAGCGGTCCTGCGGTGTCAAAGAGATGGACGATTACCGTGTTGGGAAAGGAGGCTGTTTTTGGAAGGCACAAATGAGCAGCACAGCTTGAGTGAGACGCTTTACATACCCACTGGGGATTTTATTCAGTCCGAAATGCGGCAATGCAATGAGCAACTCACTGGAGAAATAAGGAAATATACACTACGGATACCAGCAGGCTCTGCGAGGAGCCAACGCCCACAAGGGCAGGTGTCAGGACTTTAAAAAGAATGCCCATACTGCCTTGCATTGTTTGGACAAATATGCCTATGAAAAAGTGCTTCAGAGCACGAAACGCGTCGGCGGCCAGATCTTTTTATTGCAAGGTGTCATGCCAGCTGTACTGCAACCTCCTGAAATAAACGAAAGAAATCCTACCTTTGTGTGGCTCTTCCGAGGGGGTAACTCTTGTTTTGACTGATATTTAACGGCTGTCCCGGCCGTGGAATGAGCCCCGCTGCATGAAAGCGGTCCTGCGGTGTCAAAGAGATGGACGATTACCGTGTTGGGAAAGGAGGCTGTTTTTGGAAGGCACAAATGAGCAGCACAGCTTGAGTGAGACGCTTTACATACCCACTGGGGATTTTATTCAGTCCGAAATGCGGCAATGCAATGAGCAACTCACTGGAGAAATAAGGAAATATACACTACGGATACCAGCAGGCTCTGCGAGGAGCCAACGCCCACAAGGGCAGGTGTCAGGACTTTAAAAAGAATGCCCATACTGCCTTGCATTGTTTGGACAAATATGCCTATGAAAAAGTGCTTCAGAGCACGAAAAGCGTCGGCGGCCAGATCTTTTTATTGCAAGGTGTCATGCCAGCTGTACTGCAACCTCCTGAAATAAACGAAAGAAATCCTACCTTTGTGTGGCTCTTCCGAGGGGGTAACTCTTGTTTTGACTGATATATATATATATATATATATATATATATATATATATATATATATATATATATATATATATATATATATATATATATATATAATTATATTACCTACTGGCGGCCGCCAGTAGGTAGTTATAGTTAGGACCTATTATCCACAGGAAATATGCATCATTCTATTTAGAATAACTTTGGCGCAGGTTGACGAATCTTCGCAAAATTTCCAAAACTCATGGCCCGCTCCGGTCTGCTCCTATCCTGAAAGTCTCGGGGTGATTCATCAAGCGGGGGCCGAGAAAAAAGGGGGGTCCCAAAACGTGTTTTCGCCATGCAATTTTCCATAGGGAGATTTAGTCGCAGCTACAGCCCGAACTGCTGAACGGAATTACACCAAATTTGGCAGAAAGGTAGACCTTGGTTCAGAGTTGTGCCCTATACATGGTAGTACCTCATTAAAAAGCATTGCAGTTAATAGAAGGTTTTAAGACTTTAGTTACATTATAAATCATTTGTTGATGGTATCATACTCATTTTAGGAATTGTGGTATGTTCTAAGGTGATTTTACCATGTGAAAAAGCCTTCTGCTGGATATCATTAATCATGTTTGAAAGAAAACAATTTTCTCATGCTTTTCCCACAGAGGTTTGGAAGGTGATCTATAAGCTAAACTGAGAGCATATTTTCTGTAAATTCACATTATCTATCTCAGTCATGTGAGAATGAAGGCTGACATTCTCAGTAAAACATGTACATCCCACAAGGGCAGAGACTGTAAGTTGATTACATTGTGTTCTACTGCAGCTTCCCAGAGTGTTCCAAAGAACAACTAGAGCGCTAACAGTCCTACTTATGACAAACGTATGGCGTACCTGAAGCCATCTTGATTGGAATAAAGTGGTAACTCTTAAAACATTTAATTTAAAAAGGAACAAAATGAGGGGGTTCATTTTGCCATAGAACGTATGATTAGTGCTGCAGAAAGAAAAATTAGGGCACATTTTGAATGACTTCTCAAATCCTCTTCTATTTCACTAAAAGATTCTGACATGCAGACTGAAACATGCACTTTCAATACCAGCAGCAGACTTCCGTGGTGAGCAGTAGCTTTACTACAGTGATCTAATGAGCAACTAGAGTGCTAACATTCTGAATTTATGGCAAATGTGTGACACATCTGAATGCCTTCTTGATGAAATCAAAGTAAAAAACTAAAAGTATTCCTACAGAGGAGATTGTAGTAAATGAGCAAATTAGGAAACTTCATAACAAATAAGTCTCCCAAGATGGCCACCAGACAAAAGAGCCCAAATGCAGCACAAATATCACCCAGATGTAGCCCAAGTATAGCCCAATGACAGAATGTCCCAGAGTGTTCTAAAGAACAACTAGAGCGCTAACAGTCTTATTTATGACAACAGTATGGTACACCGGAAGCCATCTTGATTGGAATAAAGTGGTAACACTTAAAGCATTTAATTTGCAAAGGAACAAAATGAGGGGGTTCATTTTGCCATAGAAATTATGATTAGTGCTGAAAAAAGAAAAATTAGGGCACATTTTGAGTGACTTCTCAAATCCTCTTCTATTTCATTAAAAAATTCTGACATGCAGACTGAAACATGCACTTTCAATACCAGCAGCAGACTTCCCTGGTGAGCAGTAGTTTTACTACAGTGATCTAATAGGCAACTAGAGTGCTAACATTCTGAATTTATGGCAAATGTGTGACACATCTGAATGCCTTCTTGTTGGAATCAAAGTAAAAAACCTGAAAGTATTTCCTACTGAGGAGACTGTAGTAAATGAGGAAATTAGGAAACTTCATAACAAATAAGTCTCCCAAGATGGCCACCAGAGACAAAAGAGCCCAAATGTAGCACAAATATCACCCAGATGTTGCCCAAGTATGGCCCAATGACAGAATGTCCGAGTGTTCTAAAGAACAACTAGATTGCTAACAGTCTTACTTATGACAAAAGTATGGCAAAACATTTAATTTGCAAAGGAACAAAATGAGGGGGTTCATTTTGCCATAGAAATTATGATCAGTGCTGCAGGAAGAAAAATTAGGGCACATTTTGACTTCTCAAATCCTCTTCTATTTCATTAAAAAATTCTGACATGCAGACTGAAACATGCACTTTGAATACCAGCAGCAGACTTCCCTGGTGAGCAGTAGCTTTACTACAGTGATCTAATGAGCAAGTAGAGTGCTACCATTCAGAATTCATGGCAACTGTGTGACACATCTGAATGCCTTCTTGATGGAACCAAAGTAAACAAGCATTGAAAATGCAATAGGTCTCGCCCTCGTTTAAGTTAAAGCAATTCTGTTTGTAATTACTTGGCTTTTTAGCTTTGCTTGTATTAGTGTTTTTCAAATTTTCCTGTACATAACATGCATATGTATGCATATATGTATATGTATGCATGCATTTATATTTGTATTTATATAGATATTCAGGTTATATATATATATTTATATATGTATGTATATATATATATACACATACATATATATATATATATAAATGCATATGCATATATATATGTGCATATGTGTGCGTGTAGAGAGAGGTAGAAAGAGGTAGAGAGGTAGAGGTGTAGAGGTAGAGGTGTAGAGGTAGAGAGGTAGAGGTAGAGAGGAAGAAAGTAGTAGAGAGAGAGGTAGAGAGAGGTAGCGAGGTAGAGAGTAGAGAGTGAGTAATAGAGAGTCGAGAGTGACTAGTAGAGAGTAGTAGAGAGTAGTAGAGTGTGTAGCAGAGAGTGAGTAGTAGAGAGTGAGTAGTAGAGAGTAGTAGAGAGTAGTAGAGAGTGAGTAGTAGAGTGAGTAGTAGAGAGTAGTAGAGAGTAGTAGAGAGTGAGTAGTAGAGATTAAGTACTAGAGAGTAGTAGAGAGTGAGTAGTGGAGAGAGAGTAGTAGAGTAGTAGAGAGTGAGTAGTAGAGTGAGTAGTAGAGAGTAGTAGTAGAGAGAGTAGTAGAGAGTGAGTAGTAGAGAGTAGTAGAGAGTGAGTAGTAGGGAGTGAGTAGTAGAGAGTGAGTAGTAGTGAGTAGTAGAGAGTAGTAGAGACAGAGTAGTAGAGATTAAGTAGTAGAGAGTAGTAGAGAGTGAGTAGTGGAGAGAGAGTAGTAGAGAGTGAGTAGTAGAGAGTGAGTAGTAGAGAGTAGTTAAGTGATAGAGAGTGAATAGTAGAGAGTAGTAGAGAGTGAGTAGTAGAGTGAGTAGTAGAGAGTAGTAGACAGTGAGTAGTAGAGTGAGTTTTAGAGAGTAGTAGAGAGCGAGTAGTAGAGAGTGTGTAGTAGAGAGTGAGTAGTAGAGAGTGAGTAGAAGCGAGAGTAGTAGAGAGTGAGAAGTAGACAGAGTAAGAGAGAGTAGTAGAGTAGTAGAGAGTGAGTAGTAGAGTGAGTCATAGAGAGTAGTTGAGAGCGAGTAGTAGAGAGTGAGTAGTGGAGAGTGAGCAGTAGAGAGTAGTAGAGAGTGAGTAGTAGAGAGTGATTAGTAGAGAGTGAGTAGTAGAGAGTAGTAGAGAGAGAGTAGTAGAGAGTGAGTAGTAGAGAGTAGTAGAGTGAGTAGTAGAGAGAGAATAGTAGAGAGTGAGTAGTAGAGTGGTAGAGAGTGAGTGGTAGAGAGTAGTAGAGAGTAGTAGAGTGATTAGTAGAGTAGTAGAGAGTAAGTAGTAGAGAGTGAGTAGTAGAGAGTAGTAGAGAGCGAGTAGTAGAGAGTGAGTAGTGGAGAGTGAGTAGTAGAAGGTAGTGGAGAGCAAGTAGTAGAGAGTGAGTAGTAGAGAGTGAGTAGTAGAGTGAATAGTAGAGAGTGAGCAGTAGAGAGAGAGTAGTAGAGAGTGAGTAGCAGAGAGTAGTAGAGTGATTAGTAGCGAAAGAGTAATAGAGATAGAGTAGTAGAGAGTAGTAGAGAGTGAGTAGTAGCGTAGTAGAGAATGAGTGGTAGAGAGTAGTAGTGAGTAGTAGAGAGTAGTAGAGAGTGAGTAGTAGAGAGTGAATAGCAGAGAGTAGTAGAGAGTGAGTAGTAGGGAGTGAGTAGTAGAGAGTAGTAGCGAGTGAGTAGTAGAGAGTGAGTAGTAGAGAGTGGGTAGTAGAGAGTGAGTAGTAGAGAGTAGTAGAGAGTGAGTAGTAGAGAGAGAGTAGTAGAGAGTGAGTAGCAGAGTTGTAGAGAGTGAGTCGTAGAGAGTATTAGAGAGTAGTAGAGTGAGTAGTAGAGAGTAGTAGAGAGTGAATAGTAGAGAGTAAATAGAAGAGAGTAGTAGAGAGTGAGTAGTAGAGAGAGAGTAGTAGAGAGTGAGCAGTTGAGAGTAGTAGAGAGTGAGTAGTAGAGAGTGAGTAGTAGAGAGAGAAGTAGAGAGTAGTAGAGAGTGAGTAGTAGAGTAGTAGAGAGGAGTCATTCAGTGTCAGTCAGTGTCAGTCAGAGTCAGTCAGTCAGTGTCAGTGTCAGTCAGTCAGTGTCAGTCAGTCAGTCAGTGTCAGTCAATCAGTGTAAGTCAATCAGTGTCCGTCAGTCAGTCAGTGTCAATCAGTGTCAGTCAGTGTCAGTCAGTCAGTCAGTGTCAGTCAGTCAGTGTCAGTTAATCAGTGTCAGTCATTGTCAGTCAGTGAGTTTCAGTCAATCAGTGCCAGTGTCAGTCAGTGTCTGTGTCAATCAGTGTCAGTCAGTGTCAATCAGTCAGTGTCAGTCAGTCAGTATCAGCCAGTCAGTTTCAGCTAGAGCCGCTCTGCTGACCTGCTTCTCTGGCTCTAAAGCAGCTCTGCTGACCTGGTTCTCCCCCTCTAAAGCAGCTCTCCTGACCTGGTTTCTCTGGCTCTTCAGCAGGTCTGCTGACCTGGTTCTCTGGCTCTAGAGCAGCTCTGCTGAATTAGGTCTAAGGCTACAGAGCAGCACTGCTGATCTGCTTCTCTGGCTCTACAAAAGCTCTGCTGACCTGGTTCTCTGGCTCTAAAGCAGCTCTGCTGACTCGGTTCTATGGCTCTAAAGCAGTTCTGCTGACATGGTTCTCTGGCTATAGAGCAGCTCTGCTGACCTGGTTCTCTGGCTCTAGAGCAGCTCTGCTGACCTGTTTCTTAGGCTCTAGAGCAGCTCTGCTGACCTGGTTCTATGGCTCTAAAGCAGCTCTGCTGACTTGGTTCTCTGGCTCTAGAGCAGCTCTGCTGACCTGGTTCTCTGGCTCTAAAGCAGCTCTGCTGACCTGGTTCTCTGGCTCTAAAGCAGGTCTGCTGGCCTGGTTCTCTGGCTCTAAAGCAGCTCTGCTGAACTGGTTCTCTCCCTCTAAAGCAGCTCTGCTGACCTGGTTTCTATGGTTCTAAAGCATCTCTGCTGACCTGGTTCTCTGGCTCTAGAGCAGCTCTGCTGACCTAGTTCTTAGACTCTAGAGCAGCTCTGCTGACCTGGTTCTCTGGCTCTACAACAGCTCTGCTTACCTGGTTCTCTGGCTCTAAAGCAGCTCTGCTGACCCGGTTCTATGGCTCTAAAACAGTTCTGCTGACCTGGTTCTCTGGCTCAAGTGCAGCTCTGCTGACCTGGTCCCTTGGCTCTAAAGCAGCTCTGCTGACCTGGTTCTCTTCCTCTAAAGCAGCTCTGCTTACCTGGTTCTCACGCTCTAAAGCAGCTCTACTGACCTGGTTTCTCTGGCTCTACAGCAGCTCTGCTGACCTGTTTCTCTGGCTCTAGAGCAGCTCTGCTTACCCGGTTCTTAGGCTCTAGAGCAGCTCTGCTGACCTGGTTCTCTGGCTCTAAAGCAGCTCTGCTGGCCTGCTTCTATGGCTCTAAAGCAGCTATGCTGACCTGGTTCTCTGGCTCTAGAGCAGCTCTGCTGACCTGGTTCTCTGGCTCTAAAGCAGCTCTGCTGACCTGGTTCGCTCTCTCTAAATCAGCTCTACTGACCTGGTTCTCATCCTCTAGAGCGGCTCTGCTGACCTGGTTCTATGGCTCCAAAGCAGCTCTGCTGACCTGGTTCTCTGGCTGTAGAGCAGCTCCGCTGACCTGGTTCTCTGGCTCTAACGCAGCTCTGCTGACCTGGTTCTCTCCCTCTAAAGCAGCTCTGCTGACCTGGTTTCTTTGGCTCTAGAGCAGCTCTGCTGACCTGGTTCTCTCCCTCTAATGCAGCTCTACTGACCTGGTTCTCTGCCTCTAGAGCATCTCTGCTGACCTGGTTCTCTGGCTCTAAAGCAGCTCTGCTGACCTGGTTCTCTGGCTCTAAAGCAGCTCTGCTGACCTGGTTCTCTGGCTCTAGAGCAGCTCTGCTGACCTGGTTCTCTGACTCTAAAGCAGCTCTGTTGACCTGGTTCTCTCCCTCTAAAGAGCTCTGCTGACCTGGTTCTCTGGCTCTAAAGCAGTTCTGCTGACCTGGTTCTCTGCCTCTAGAGCAGCTCTGCTGACCTGGTTCTATGGCTCAAAAGCAGCTCTGCTGACCTGGTTCTCTGGCTGTAAAGCAGTTCTGCTGACCTGGTTCTCGCTCTAAAGCAGCTGTGCTGACCTGGTTTCTCTGGCTCTACAGCAGCTCTGCTGACCAAGATATATATATGTATTTAATATAAATATTAAGGCAAGACATAATCTAAGCTAATCATAAAAATAATGTATTTTTACTTTTATTAAACCTATATTACTTTTTAATGGGATTTCGCAAAGTCGCGCTGGGTGCGTGCTGCCTATGCGCAGGGTGCGCAGACCCCATGTGACCCAAAAAAAAGAGATTTGATTGGTTCATTAGACTTCCTATTCTAACTATTGAAGGACCCCACCCATTTCAATCATTCTTCTTAGACCTTCTTTGGAGGAGCATCTCTGTTCTTTGAAGAACCTTTTTTTTTGCTAAGTGGACACTTAGTATTGATTTGTTTTCTAAAACAATGGCTTCGGGACAGCAGCCATCACCTCAATCTGAGCATTCATCAGATGATGAATTTTTGGCTGAACCTCCACGCCCTGAGAGGTACACCTCTATTGTTTGGAAAAAAATTTCATTTCCAGAGGGACAAAATAAAACCAGTGCCACCAAAGTGACATGCAAAATCTGCCAAAGAGTCCTGTCACGCGGTGATCCCACGAAAAAGTACTCTTGTGGGACTGCAAGCATGATGAAATATCTGAAGACTCTGCTTCCTGTTAACCTGGCGCGTGAGGAGTGTCGAAGAATGCGAGTTCTTCCACCACCTGCAGTACCGAGTACTTCCAGGACGTCTGCCTCTGATGAAGATCTGGACATACGTCCACAATTTGCAACACTAAAGGTGCACTGCATGAAGTGCAACAAATTACTGTCTTATGGAGAGCAGTCCATCGATTTAATTTGCCAGTTGCAAGAAAACCATCGGTGTTAGAGGTTTTTGTTTTTTTCCCTGAAGTTCATTGTTTTATTCCTCCAGTTCTGTTTTTTTCCCTTTTGAAAAACAAACCAAAAATTCTAACAATTGTTCAGAAAAAAAAATAAATAAATAAAACAAAAAAGAAGAAAAAAAAAGTTCTAAGAACTAACTTCTCTGGTTAAAAAAGAGTTATATGTGTATGATAGTGTGTGAATGTTTCGATGAATGTATGTGTAGTGCATAATTGACTGAAAGAATGCATTAGTAGTGTATGGTGAATGTATAAGTGCAGAACTATGAGGAAGTGCTGCAGCATCACACAGTAAGCTCTTTAGCTGCAGTGTGCTGTGGTACTTCTGAAGCACAGGGATGCAACATATGTACATAAATATGTTGCAAGTCTATGCTTCCCTCTGAACTGCTGCTTAAACAGCAGGCATGTGGTGACACAGGCACCCTTGCACCATGGTGCAAGGATATCTGTGTCGTGTGGATTTTGTTTTTGTGCAGAAAGACACATCTTCCTGCACAAAAACAATCAGTAAAGGCATTTTTCTCCCTCAATGTATTCTGAGCATTGTAGCATATATTGAAAGAGAAAAAATGAGGTGAATTGAAAACAAATCTCCTTGTTGTGCCTTGCTACACCAATTGGAGGACGGTGCAGCATTCACACACATGTCCAGATTTATTATTTCTGATAAATCTGGAGATGTGTCTTGTTCTATGAGTGTTCTGTGCAATCACGCACAGCAATACCTATAGAACGCCCTTTCAACACAAAGTGGTGTGTATGATGAGGTCGTATTTACATGGAGAAGAAAAGGTACACAGACTGCCTTTTCCTCTCTTTGTAAATATGAAAGAGTGTCTTACGCTATAAGTATGTTACAAAAAGTGACATATTTCTGGCACAGGATGCTTCTAAACTTGCCCTATAAGTGCTAAGGGATTGGCAGACTATTACAATAAGAACATTTTGGTAGTACATTGTTTTAAAAACTTGCACGAGATTGATAGGAGGTAAGCACAGACTATTGTCTCCAAAGATGCTCAAAGAAGAATGATTGAAAAGATTGCTGTCCTTCAATAGGTACAATGGGAAATATTATGAACCAGTCAAATCTTTTTTTTTCAGGTCACATGATATCCTATGACAGGGAGATTCCAAACCTACATAGATATAAACTTGCTCTTTTGAAGACTGTATTAATACTTTAATGCTTTTTGCAGACCTTTTTGCAAAGTATATAAAGAAATGATCTTGTACTAGGGTTAACGGCTAGGCCAATCCTTAACTATATGACTAATAAACAGAGTAATTTCAGTACTGCAAAGAGAGAAGAAGATACATTTATAAGTACTTAGGTTTTGGCAAAGTGATAGGACATGTTTTTAGAGTGGTGAAGGGAAGGAATAGAACCCGACGTCACATCTGCAAACACACTCTGTGACGTGTTTTACGTTGAGGAATTTAGTGTCTTTTAATTCTGAAAGTCCCTGGGCCCTACTAACCCTCCATGTCTCTCTATTGAACACCATACAGCTGCATTGCACTGAGGTGCTCTGAAACCATGTCCCATTTTATACCTCTCTCCAATGCAAGTCTTTGGCACTTTCTACATATATCTGGTGGGTTACTTGGCCGCAGAGACACTCAGTAGTCATGTTAACTTTATCCTGTAACTTAAAACGCACACTGAGCATCTTTCCACACATATCTTCTCCGTCCATCTCTCCTTTCTTCACCAGTGTGGAAACACGGCCCATTGTGCATATTAATACTTAGTTAAACTTACCTTCACATTAATAGAAAAAAAAATGCAACACATTTTTTTCAGTTGTTTTTATAATTTAAATTTCAGAAAATTTAAAATTTTAGAATTAGTATCTGTGAAAGAGAAGAAAAAATACAGTTATAATATATAATAATATATTTTTTACAACACAACATAATTTTAACGTTTTCCTAAATTATTTTCTTTGCCTCTTTTGCTGTTCTCAGAATATATTGAATTTCACTACAAACAGTGATTTCAATCGTAATCATCACATAACAGCGGGCAAAAAAAAACCAATCAATTAGATTGTGTAAAAAAAAAAAACTCTAACATATTTATCATATATCCAACTGTTTTTGAATATTCCACAAAAACTACATCCTCAATAACAAACCATATAATACAAATCACCCATATGTAAAATGCTTTCTTCTAAGAGAAATGTCTTACTTGAATATGAAAGAAATCAAATAATACGATGAACTATTATTCATACATCGTCAATAACAAACCATTTCATACAAATCACACATATATTTAAAATGGTTCCTTCTAAGCAAATTTTTTTACTTGAATCTGAAAGTACTCAAATAATGATTCAATAAAGAATTCTTTTTATAATTTCTGTACACTGTAAATGATGTTTCTAAAAATTATATGCTGTGAGAATGTGCAACAAAAAGTCCATAATTCAAATGTATACCTTTCCTCAGGGCCAAATGGTATTGCTGAAATCCTTTAAACTGAAATTGTCTAATAGTAATCATATTAAGAAATTTTAACATATTCCTAATACGCTGAATTATGTTCCTAAAACTTTGGCTTTAAAAATATTAGGTAGGAATTTGGTAATTCGTGAGGCAAACGTTGTTTAAAATCCAATTGAGCATCATTACAATATGTCCATCCATTATCACATTTTAAATACGCAGTGTAATGTCCAGATGTTGTAGAAGGACCATCATGGAAAATTATTGCTACTGCTACAAAAGTTCTTCCTGATATTGATAGTTGACTTGCTACAAACATTTTTAATAACGTTTCCAATTTTCTTCCATCAGCTGTACAACGTTGCATCATTAAAATTATATATTGTCCATATCTTTGTATAAATAATGTTGATAACATTTCTGAGTTGCATTGGCTACACTCCATGTTCTGATTTGCTGCTTTAACTAGTTTGTTGAAAGACACTGATTTACAGTCTGGTAATGTCAAATATATAAATCTTTCAGTGTCTATGTCAGTGCTACATGTAAACATACAATTTTCACATTAATGTTCCCATTTATAACGAAGGCCAAAAAGATTTTCAATTTCTATGCCTTCATTTTCCAATACGGTAAGCATATACATTCGAAATTCCTGAGCATCTTGTTGGATATTCTGCGTAAATTGTGTACAACCAGAACATATTTCCAAAAGATTACGAATATAAGAAATGCTTTGCATTTTAGTTTTATCTGTTCTCAATTTTTCATAAACAGAATGCAACAAGGAACAAAATCTTTTTTTCCGATTCTCCACAATTTGCTGTTGCAATCGTTCAAGAAAGAAAACATCATTGACCACTACATTAGCATAGCAGTTGATACCAGAAGTATTTTCATACTGATAACCAACAATCTCTTCTACAGTATCCGTTTTCTTTTTGCTTGCAATCTTAACATTATTATGATTTTTTTCCTTCTCAATAACTTCACTACAGATATTCTCATATCTTCTTTTTCAACCTACCACACGCTTTTCAAATACAGGATATTGCCCTAAATGGGGAGCAAACGCTCTTCTTAACCTATTATACTCTTTTACACAGTTTACATCTGCAGTAATCTTTGACTCATCAAAATCAATCAAAAACAAACCAGATAAACTTCTGACTCGTGACAAAGCAACATATGCCATACCCTCTTTAAACACGGTACTTCCAATGTTCACCAAAGCACTGTCTACACTTATTCCTTGAGATTTATGAATAGTCACTGCATATGCCAAAGAAAGAGGAAACTGTTTTCTACGTACATACAAATCTTTAACAAGCAAAAAATGAGCAGAACAACAAGCAATTTGTTTCACCTCTTCAATCTGATCAAATTTGATTTTTAAACATTCAATTCCATCTTTTTTTTGATAACTCACAAAATCAACAACTTTTCCCATTGCTTCATTCACTAACCATTTTTCCACATCCAAATTACGCCGCAAAATAACCAGACAGTTTACACATACATAAAAATTATTTTCTAAACCTGCAGTTTTAGAAATAGATTTTGCTAAAGAATCCAATTTTGTTTTTAATTTGTCTGTCAAAATAATAGTGATTCTTTCATGCTCTATTTTATCAATGGCTTCCATTTTTATTATTTGTTCATTTTCTAGCTTCAAAAGTTCTTCATTGAAAATAGAGCACTCGCGCACTGTTGGCATTAAGCAGATTATAGAATTATTTTCTGCAACTTTTTAATATATTTTTTCAGGAAGTATATTTTCATTTGGAAACAAGTTTGTAAGTAGTCGACTTTGCAAACCTTGTTTGCTATGTTCTGTCAGTACTTCATTTCTTATATCTTGAAGAATACATCCATATTCAGCATCATTTGCCTGTCGCATATTTTTAGTGAATTCTTTGTACTCAAAATATGACCAAATGTTAACGTTTCCAACACTTCCCAAGGACTTTTTGGTGTCTTCATGTGCAAGTGTTTTAAATACTGGTTGTCCTTTTACGGGAGTAAGTTGCAGTAGATCTCCAAAAACTATGACATGTTTTCCTCAAAATAACACATCGTACTCTGTTTTAAGAATTTGCTGCATTCTTAAATGCACAAAAGCAAGCATTAAGTTTGAGACCATGCTTACCTCATCAATAATCAGAAGTTTAATTTTCTTTTGCACTCTTGAAACTTCATAACAAGCTTCTCCAGATAGCTTGTGATATTCCAATTTGTTTTCATGCTCCACAGGCAGCATAAGTAAACGATGCAATGTAATTCCTTTAATATTGTGTGCTGCCAACCCAGTGAGAGCAGTTACAACACAAGACAAATGTGAGTCCGTTGTTTTCTGCAAATAACTGGTGATTACTTTAATTAAGAACCGTTTTCCTGTTCCTGCTTGTCCACTCACATACATTCGTATAGGTTGAAATGAGGTGCATATACATTCTTTCTTTTCATGAAGAAATCCATGGTCAATCCGTTGTCTCACTTGCTTATATATTTCATTCTGTTCAACATTTAGTTGCTCTTCCAAGTTGGCTAAGTCCATAATATCTTCTTGAACTTGATGCATTGCTGTTTCCACCTCATTCATGGCGATTGCTGCTTCATTTTCAACAATTGGTTGTCCTAGTGGATCTT
Source organism: Triturus cristatus (assembly GCF_964204655.1). Taxonomy (NCBI): domain Eukaryota; kingdom Metazoa; phylum Chordata; class Amphibia; order Caudata; family Salamandridae; genus Triturus; species Triturus cristatus. Next base: position 1,321,730,431 of record NC_140590.1, read on the forward strand.
GACTCAGTGGAGCAGAGCTTTGACTGTCTTGAGAACTGTCCCTAGCAATCTCAGCTGCAATAGTAGCTTCTTGATCAATTTCATTGTTCAACATTTTCACATAATTTGCAAAAACAGTACATTCTATGGTATCTTTACAAGCATTGAAGGAATCTTCATAACTGTGAAAATCTCCAATTAATTCCAATTCTGAACGCCACGGTTTGAACAGTTGCAAAAGTGCTAAATAGTAAAATTCCCTTTTATCAGGAGTGTCGCAACTCAGTTTCCTGTGATTAATTACATTTCCTTTCCTTTGTTTCACCAAACATCCTTCGGTGCCAATCACTGCATATTTTCCATCATTGATGTTTTCTGTAGTATTCTGTTTAAAAGTGTAGTTTTGCAGCACTTCATAGAGACATATGTTCTCAAGATGATGACTTCTATTTGGATAATATGTGTCCAACATATTAGTTTTAATAATATCTGTACTTTCTGGTTAATTTAATGCTAAATATTCAATTTCTTGTACAGATTTAAGTACTCGATTTCGTGTTGCAGCAAGACCTAGACTCACCCAAATGATTGTTCTAGATTTGGAGTATAAACTTGCAGATGATAACCGATCTGAGCATTCATACGCTCCAAATTCTCGATGGGATAACATCTTCAAACTGAAACTGTATAATTTCTTACTTAGACTCTTCTCGTGAGAAATCTCTTCCCACATTTCTTTTAATTCCGTCTTTTCTGATTTTGTAATGTAGGATGGTACATACCGAGTGACAGCAATGGAATTATCTACTACGTACTGAATATCCATGTTAGCATTCCACATAGAGAGAATAACCGGATTGTAATTATTTATGTATTTTGATTCTTCACATCTTCTCAAATTGTAGGAATTTTTGGGAGACTTTCTAGTGATAGTATGTCTCACTGCTGACATAAAACTGTTTACTCTTCCTTTTGTATTACAGGACGTGGAAATCCAAAACGACATTTAGTATAAAACTTTTCCTTAGACTTGTACTTTCGTTGACAGTATTTTCCACATCGATGGCTTTGGAATCGTAAGACTTGTTGCCTTAAGTTGTTTTCTTCTGTGCTTTTGGGTATGGCACATGTGGCATATTCTTCAATGAACGACAAAACAGTATCATCGGAATCAGTTCCGAATTTGGGGGCATCTTTGATCCATATGAGCATATGTATGTGAGGAGCACCTCGAGCTTGATACTCCTTTCTCCAAAAGAAATCCACAACTTCTCCAAGAGGAGGATTCTTTTTATTGCAGATAAAAGACATCATAGCTTCAAATCTATGATTGAAATACCTGCATACATTAACAGGATCCAAAGAGCACAATTCTCCAGGTGTCTTGTATTCAATATTTTTTATATTCGAATTAGCCTCTCGAAGAAATTCAAGCAAATCAACCCAAGCGTATTCAGCACAGCTTAGGGTAAGGAACCACGTAGGAGTTCCTAAGTTCCTTAGCATACATTTAAGTTCTCCATGACGACGGTACCAATACTCATTAGTGCCACGCTGACATGCCATCAGATTAATCAGCTGAGATTCTAAATGATCATCTCTTTGATGTACTTTATCAATAAATTCCTTTGCAGAAACATTTTGAAGATGTACTCCTGTTTTCAATATGTGATTCCCTGCATATGAAAGTCTAGACAAGTCACTCTCAAACAAAAGATGAAATATGTATGGGATACATTGTCGAAACCTTGGATCTTCTGCATACAATCTTGTTGTGCGATATTCAGATGCAGGAATCTGCACAGGTCGTTCATCATATCGTCCACCTTTTCCTGTTGGGAACAACTGTGGAAAACAATGAGCTTCCAAGCTTTTTTCCCATACACTCATGGGAGTTCCCTTTGCTTTTGTCATTTGGAATAACTCAATAGTATTCCCCATCACTTCTTTGGTATGAAGTGAATGTACACTGTAATGTTCATAGATTTCTTCACTTCTGGACATGTCCACTTTTTCAATTTGTCCACTTGTCGTTTCAGTATCTTCTGCTGAAAGTATTTCTTCTTCTCCCACATACACATTTTCATAGTACTCATTGTTTTTAATCAGATACAATGTTGCCTTCAGCACTTTCCTGACATCCACTAATTATTGCCAGATTTTCTTGCTCTTAGTAGGAACACCATTAACTAGAATAACTAGTGGTTCACTTTCTACATTCTCTACACCAATTGTTTCAATATTTTTCTTTAAATCTAGAGCTAAATATACAACTCTTCCTTTTAATCCTCTCTGTAAATCTGAAGGAGGCAATTTACCTGTTTTAAGCTCCATACGAACAATAGCCTGAATTGGGTGCACACATTGAATGAGAATAGACTCATAGGTATTTAAATCTATCAGTTCTGGAGGAATAGTTACCAACTCTAGATTATTATGCACAGCTCTAGCAGGCATTTTATTCTCATCCAATTTATTGTAACAATATTTACAAATACGCTGATCAGAACCCAAATCAAAACAATTTTCTACCAACAAATAAGTTGCAAATTCCTTCCACTTATCATTATTTTCTGTTTCACTTTTTAAATACAGATCAACAGTTCTAGTCTGATTTTTATAGTGAGTTTGCCAACAACAAATACAAGAATAATTTGGCCTTTCACCTGATATCACCTTAAACTTTGTAATTTGTTCTTCAAAATTTTTTGTAGTACTATGTTGCACATTCTCTTCAACATTTTCATCGATTAATGTGTCAGTTTCTGCACTCTCTTGTTCAGGTCCAAAGTAACAAAACTCAATTTCATCACAAACCTTCTTCACATCTGATACTGATCCACGCAAAAGAGCAATGTTCAACTTATTTAACATTAGTGCTGGACTTTTTGCATAATACAATCTTCTGACTAACTTTCGCATCTGAGAATGATGTACTGCTAACATCCTGAAATGGTGAAAAACACTATGACACACTTTCCTAGAAAGACAAGCCAGAGAATGACCTTGAAAACCAGTATTTTTTCTCACTCTACAAGGATCTAGTCCTTGCAACATCGTAATCTTTTGTTTAACACTTTTTTTACTATATTCTCGTAAGAAATTGCGTAAAATATCAATAGATTCTTGTTGTACACTACAAATACTACTGCAATCCCAAGTGTACATTAGGGCTTTAGGACGTCTCCCTAGAACTTCATCAGCTAACACGTCTTCTACATCTCTGGGAACCATCTTCTCTTTCTCAATTGGACAACCATTTCTAACCTCATAAGCTCAAAATTATTGGTCTGAAAATAACTCTCTTCATTAAAGAAAGGCTCTGAACTTGAACTGTGTTTCCATTCACCCAAAAAAAAATCACAAAAATTTGTTCTGTAAATTACTCTTTTCCTCTTGCTTTTGGCCTTCATTAAATGGATTGGTTAATCCAATGATTGAATTCTGTTTAAAACTAAAATGAATAGTTTCCTTTTTAGTTCAAAAGCCGTTTGAACAATGGATTCAATATGCTTCTTCTTTTTATAAAACAGTGCTCTTTTTCTATATTTTTACACATCTTTAAGCAAGTTAAAAACAACTCTATTATAAAAAACTTTTTTACGGATTTCTTTATACTGATTTTGCCTTCTTTTACCATACATCGAATCTTTTGATGTTAACTTTTCTTTTTTTCCTTTCCTGTAATTCGTACTCTTTTCTGTGGTCGAACCACTCTCAGTAGTTTGCACATTCTGCACACTGCTTCTAGGCTGTGTCAGTTTTTTAATGAATGTTTTTGTTGTCTTACCGGAAGACTTTTTCTTTTTAGCCACATGAAGTTGGTCATCCAATACTTGTTGTTGAATTTTCTCCGCATAAGTGTCCTTTAACTGTTCTTTTCTCTTTCTTGATTTTTCAGGCATGATAACTTTATTTTAATGATGATAAACAATATCTGTAAAAAATAAACATATATAAATGTATTGTAATACATTTATAATTTATACTTGTCAATTATTATACAAACACATTCTATATAAAAACCATTTAACCACTTTCTTTTCTCATCACAAATTGAAATTGTAATTCAAGGTGTATACATAACTGTATAGGTGATTACAGATCTGCATGTGTAATAGACAAAGGCTCCTACCAGTGTTTGTGTTAAGCCCTCAGACATTATATGAAGACTTACGCACTGACTGTATGATTGGGGGAATTGAAGGTGTGAAAAAGAAGTATGTAAGTGGTTAGAGGACTGCATGCATAGTGGATAGGCGTTTGAAGCAGTCTATGTGCTAAGGCCTGGGTTAGTGCATGAGTCCTTGGATACTGACTGAATGATTAGAGCACTGCAAGGAGAGTGCCTGGGTGAATTTAGAAGTGGTTGGGTTTTTGTGCAGTGAATGGATTAGTTCATGGTGCTGAATGGGTCACTGGAGGAGTGCATGGGGAGTGACAATGTGTTTGCTGCAACTGTATGAATACTGACTAGGGAATTGAAGGTGTGAAACACAAGTGTGTAGCTGGTTAGACGTCTGCATGCATAGTGGATAGGGGTTTGTAGCAGTCCATGTGCTGAGGCCTGACTCGCTGCATGAGTACATGGGTACTGACTGAATGATTAGAGTACTGCAAGGAGAGTGCCTCGGTGAATTTATAGGTGGTTGGGTTTTGGTGCAGTGAATGGATTAGTTCATGGTGCTGAATGGATCACTGGAGAAGTGCAAGGGGAGTGACAGGGTGTTTGCTGGAAGTGTATGGATATTGACTGGGAAATTAAAGGTGTGAAAGAGAATTGTTTAGGTGGTTAGAGGACTTAATGCATAGTGGATAGGTGTTTGAAGCAGTCCGTGTGCTAAGGCCTGGGTCAGTGCATGAGTACTGACTGAATGATTAGAGTACTGCAAGGAGAGTGCCTGGGTGAATGTATCAGTTGTTGGGTTTTGGCACAGTGAATGGATTAGTACATGGTGCTGAATGGGTCATAGAGGATTGCAAGAGGAGTGACAGGGTGTTTCCTGGAAGTGTATGGATACTGACTGGGGAATTGAAGGTGTGAAAGACAAGTGTGTAGGTGGTTAGAGGACTGCATGCATAGTGGATAGGCGTTTCAAGCAGTCTATGTGCTAAGACCTGGGTTAGTGCATGAGTACTTGGATACTGACTAAATGATTAGAGTACTGCAAGGAGAGTGCCTGGGTGAATTTAAAAGTGGTTGGGTATTGGTGCAGTTAATGGATTAGTTCATGGTGCTGAATGGGTCACTGGAAGAGTGCAAGGCGAGTGACAGTGTGTTTGCTGCAACTGTATGAATACTGACTGGGGAATTGAAGGTGTGAAACACAAGTGTGTAGGTGGTTAGACATCTGCATGCATAGTGGATAGGGGTTTGTAGCAGTCCATGTGCTGAGGCCTGACTCGCTGCATGAGTACATGGGTACTGACTGAATGATTAGAGTACTGCAAGGAGAGTGCCTCGGTGAATTTATAAGTGGTTGGGTTTTGGTGCAGTGAATGGATTAGTTCATGGTGCTGAATGGATCACTGGAGAAGTGCAAGGGGAGTGACAGGGTGTTTGCTGGAAGTGTATGGATATTGACTGGGAAATTAAAGGTGTGAAAGAGAATTGTTTAGGTGGTTAGAGGACTTAATGCATAGTGGATAGGTGTTTGAAGCAGTCCGTGTGCTAAGGCCTGGGTCAGTGCATGAGTACTTGGGTACTGACTGAATGATTAGAGTACTGCAAGGAGAGTGCCTGGGTGAATGTATCAGTTGTTGGGTTTTGGCACAGTGAATGGATTAGTACATGGTGCTGAATGGGTCATAGAGGATTGCAAGAGGAGTGACAGGGTGTTTCCTGGAAGTGTATGGATACTGACTGGGGAATTGAAGGTGTGAAAGACAAGTGTGTAGGTGGTTAGAGGACTGCATGCATAGTGGATAGGCGTTTCAAGCAGTCTATGTGCTAAGACCTGGGTTAGTGCATGAGTACTTGGATACTGACTAAATGATTAGAGTACTGCAAGGAGAGTGCCTGGGTGAATTTAAAAGTGGTTGGGTATTGGTGCAGTTAATGGATTAGTTCATGGTGCTGAATGGGTCACTGGAAGAGTGCAAGGCGAGTGACAGTGTGTTTGCTGCAACTGTATGAATACTGACTGGGGAATTGAAGGTGTGAAACACAAGTGTGTAGGTGGTTAGATGTCTGCATGCATAGTGGATATGGGTTTGTAGCAGTCCATGTGCTAAGGCCTGACTCACTGCATGAGTACATGGGTACTGCTGAATGATTAGAGCACTGCAAGAGGAGTGCCTCTGTGAATTTATAAGTGGTTGGGTTTTGGTGCAGTGAATGGATTAGTTCATGGTGCTGAATGGTTCACTGGAGAAGTGCAAGGGGAGTGACAGGGTGTTTGCTGGAAGTGTATGGATATTGACTGGGGAATTGAAGGTGTGAAAGAGAATTGTTTAGGTGGTTAGAGGACTTTATGCATAGTGGATAGGTGTTTGAAGCAGTCCATGTGCTAAGGCCTGGGTCAGTGCATGAGTACTTGGGTACTGACTGAATGATTAGAGTACTGCAAGGAGAGTGTCTGAGTGAATTTATAAGTGGTTGAGTTTTGGCGCAGTGAATGAACTAGTACATGGTGTTGAATGGGTCACTAGAAGAGTGCAAGAGGAGTGACAGGGTGTTTCCTGGAAGTGTATGGGTACTGATTGGGGAATTGAAGGTGTGAAACAGAAGTATGTAGGTGGTTAGAGGACTGCAAGCATAGTGGATAGGCGTTTGAAGCAGTCTATGTGCTAAGACCTGGGTTAGTGCATAAGTACTTGGATACTGACTGAATGATTAGAGTACTGCAAGGAGAGTGCCTGGGTGAATTTAGAAGTGGTTGGGTTTTTGTGCAGTGAACGGATTAGTTCATTGTGCTGAATGGGTCATTGGAGGAGTGCATGGGGAGTGACAGTGTGTTTGTTGCAACTGTATGAATACTGACTGGGGAATTGAAGGTGTGAAATACAAGTGTGTAGGTGGTTCGACGTCTGCATGCATAGTGGATAGGGGTTTGTAGCGGTCCATGTGCTAAGGCCTGGCTCAGTGCATGAGTACTTGGGTACTGACTGAATGATTAGAGTACTGCAAGGAGAGTGTCTGGGTGAATTTATAAGTGGTTGGGTTTTGGCGCAGTGAATGGATTAGTTCATGGTGCTGAATGGGTCACTGGAAGAGTACAAGGGGAGTGACAGGGTGTTTCCTGGAAGTGTAGGAATACTGACTGGGGAATTGAAGGAGTGCAAGGGAAGTAGGTTTTTAAGCAGTTATGTGTCAGGAAAGAGATGAACCAATAAGAAACATGCTTTTAACAAATACAAACATGCACCCTACTTTTCAGTCTAGAATGTTCTCAAACAGCCAATCATTTCTTTTCTTTTTTCAAAACTGCATCAAATCTACCATTTTAGAAAAATCTTACTCTTCAAACTGCCATTTCACATACAGACATTTTCTGAGTGCATCCAGACCTCCTTCCAAGATGCTTAGAGTGTGGATTGTGGGACACAGCTATATATTCTGGAGCTAAAGGTATGCAGAAAAAAACAGAGGTATTGACAAAGACCTAGCTTTGCCAAATGTTGACATTAAATAGATTGGTCAGAGAGGATTAAAGTGGCACCAATTGATGCCATTGGTGAAATCTTTTTTGCATCTCCAGCGCCCTGACCTCATAAATGTGCACTGTGGTGGCAATGACCTAGGCACTTTGACTGGGGTAGGTCTGGAAATGCTTATGAAGGACACCTTTGGCGAATTGATGTCACTTTTCCCCCAAACTGCCTTTGTGCATTCTAACATATGCCAAAGACAGAAATGGAACTGGTCTAATAATTTTTGTCCACAGATTGAGAAAGCTAGGAAACATGTCAATAAAGCTGTTTCTGCTTATCTCAGAGATTATAGGATGGGGTACATTTACAACAACAATCTGCGTTTTAATATGCAAGGCATCTATAGGAGAGATGGTGTACATTTTACAGATGAGGGTAACAGAGTCTTCCTCAACAGCTTTAGACTCTGTATAGGTACTTACTTGTAGGTACCAAAATCTCTCAATAACCACAATGGCTCTTTTTAGAGCCACTCAAGATCTAAACACATAAGCTTGATGTTTATCTGAAAAATATTCCTTTTTTATTTTTTGGAGTCGCGCACCCGATGCGTTAGGAATCGCGCAGCCAACGCGAGAGGAATTGTGCACCCAACACGTGCACACCAGGGGCTGCGAGCGGAATCGTGCACCCAACGCAATAGGAGTCGTGCACCCAACGCGTACACACCAGGGGGCCGCGCTGAGTGCCATACTAGGCTATATAAACATGTGGGTGCCTCTGAGCCCATAAATCACAATTTTTCTTTGTCTTTCAGTCCTTTTTATTGACTGTAAGTATCAATTTAATTTTTCTATTTTACACTCGATTTAAAGAGAGAAAACACTTCATCAATAGACTTTTCACCTGTCTTTTCCATGAAAATTTACAAATTTCTTGTACACTTATTTACACTTTTCAGCATCAACATATAACAAAACATGCATCTATTGCTCAAAATAAATCACTTACATAAAAAATATTTACAATACATAACAGTACATAAATGTCCAGCTGATTGCATTTTTGGAACCCTAACTCAGTTGGTCCTCAATCGTCACAATCTCTTTTGGTCCTTAGCAGGGTCAGAAAAGAATTTTTTAATTGGTTTTGTGGGGGAACTTTAAATTAATTGTTGTTCCCACTCAGGGGAAGCATAAACACTTAGATATTTTTCCCAATAAGTTCTGAATCTCTGCTTGTATGTTGCCAACGCGTTTCGACCTGTAATGTATGGACCTGCGACTTTGTGGTGAGGTCTTCCTCAGGGCTTATTAATGTTCTGGTGGGACATCTTTTGCCTGTATGGGTAACAATGTATCTAATTTTAGTGTACATTCTTTTTAATGCATCTTACGAGTAAATTAGGTCTGTTAAACTTACGTACCATGTTTTCAATTATTCAGATTTTTCCAGGCTGGCAGCTACCTTTGTCCTGCAAGGATATATGTGTATTAGGATAGGGGTACCCCTCCGGTCATCTAACATATGCATCCATTGTTGGACTTACTGGGTTTATTAGTAGTGTACCTACCCAGTCCGATTCGTAGGGAAGTGAAAGCCTGTTCAATTTCATGGAATGTGCATCTCTATACGTTCGTGCAGTGGCTCGTTTCTGAAAAAGTTTAAAGGATATATTTTAGGAGACCAATGGAGAAGGAATTTTCACTCTATTATCTTGCATCTAGCGCGTGACTTGACTCCCTTCTTACTATTTTTTAGGAGCGGCTTCTGTATGAAGAACGGATGGACTGCATTTTTGCTTGTGTTGTTAGAGCGGATTACGCCTTTGAACGCTTAATGTGTGTTTGTTCTTATGCCCGAAGGAAAGCCTTCTTGTACCGCATATCACCCGTTTGTGGTGTTAGTTCGTGAATCCTGGTTCTTTTTCTCTCGTTTAGACTTACTTTCGTTCAAGGGTCTCAGATTCCGCTTTTCATCCGGTTTATTTTCTCCGTGTCCTTGCCGTTTTGGAGCCTCTTACGTTTGGGATGCCGGCTGTTTGATCTATTTGCCATGCGCGGGGCGCGCCTGCATTCCACGTCATGCTGCTGATGTTACCATGGGGATATTTCGTTTATGCACTTACAATTCTGCGTCGTCCATTGGCTGTAGCCGTGGAGATACTTTGTTTATTTTGATCATTTGCACTGTGTTTTTTGTTCAATAAAGTTGTGGATACTTTGCTATTGTTGCGTCCACGGTGTCCTATTAATCGATATTTCTTTCCTTTTGCCTTATGGTTTTTTCGTCGGAGGGCATTTCATGTTCGTTTGTCGAGGGATGTGATTATGAGCCTCCTACTCGGCACGTTGCAATAAGTGCTTAACCGATCTCCTTACATGGCAACCATATCTCTGTTTACTTTGCCTTTGTATCGCCAATTTGCATTATGGGGGCACTGATTATTAATTTTAGAGTAGTATATTTGATCGTCATTTTCACCCAATTTATGACTTGTTGAAAAACTGATTGACCTGTAATTCCAGTACGCATGGGTGGGAGAATACAGAAGAAACCTTTATATGACATTCGATAGTTCTGTCATTTCATTCAGTCCATTTCCAATTGTACCCAAGAACATTATGGTTTTTGCTTCTATCTTGGATAAAAGGGAGTCAATATTTTTACCTTTTATGTGTCGCAATACTGTCCATTTTATTTCATTGGATCCATGATTTCTTTCAATGCAGTGTGCAACCATTGGTGCGTTTGGAGTCTTACATTTGATTCTTGACCGATGTTGGGAAATCCGTTTTTTTATGGGTTGCGTCGTTTTTCCAATGTATGCTAGTGAGCAAGGGCAAACAACACAGTAGATAACATTTTGAGTGTTGCAGTTCGTAAAGTCATCATGATTAATGAACTTGGTACCATATGTGAATTTTGTTCCTTCGATTGTACTGTCACATGAGACGCAATTACCACATCTTCTGTGTCCTTTGATTGGTGGCAATGACAACATTGTCCTTAGTGTAGTTTCTGGTTTTGGCATAGTTGTATTTGCGCGTACTAGTCTTTCTTTTATACTCGTGTTTTTTTTCAAGGCGAATATTGGTGTCTGTCTGAAGGGAGGCAAACTCTTGACTGTGTTCCAATTCCTTCTGATGATTTTTTGTATTTCATTTGTACATCCTGAAAATGTTGTTACGCAGACAAGGGGCATGTCTTCCTTTTTGTTTTTGGGAGTCAGAAGAGATTCTCGCGGAGTGTACCACGCTCTTTTCATTGCTTTCTTCAAAAGCTTTTTTGGGTAGTTTCTCTTTTTCAGTTTTTCCAAAAGTTCTGTCGCATTTTTGAAGTAGTCTTCCTTTTTTGAGCAGTTACGCCTTATCCTGAGAAATTGGCTGAATGGTACATTTTCTCGCAAGTTTCGTTGGTGGAAACTTGAAAAATGTAAAAATGTGTTTCTGTCAGTTTTTTTGTGAAACGGGTGGTATATAGACGGCCGTCTTCATGTTTCACCAAAATATCAAGAAAATTCATTTGTTTTGTTGGTGTTTACAGTAAATTGAATATTCGGGTTCCTGTTGTTAAGCCAAGCCACAAAGGTTCCTAGTTGTTCTTCATTACCTCTCCAGAGCATGAACACATCGTCGATATATCGACGCCAGATTTTGATGTGTCCATCATGGGGGTTGTTGTTATATACCCACCTTTCTTCGAATAAGGCCATAAACATTATGGCCATTTCTGGAGCGAAAGGACAACCCATCGCTGTACCCATGATTTGTAGAAATTGTATGTCGATGAATGTGAAAAAATTGTATTTTAAACATATTTCTGCTATCTGTAGTATCGAAGATGTTGGAACAATGTGTGGTCGAGCTTGTTTGTCTTAAAAGACTTGTAGGGCTTCAAGACCTGCTTCTTGAGGAATATTTGAATAAAGACTGACAATGTCAAGGGTCACTAATATTTTGTTGTCTTCATCAAATGGATGGTTTTCCAGCATGTTAATTGCTTGCATGGTGTCCTTTATGTAACTCGGGGTATCCCATATTAGTGGTTTTAAGAAAGTATCCACATATTTAGCGGGTCGTTCTAGTATGGAATTGACTCCCGAAATTATTGGTCTTCCCGGTGGGCTTCTCAGGTCCTTGTGTATTTTTGGGAGGACATACATGATTGGTGTCCTTGGGCTTTCATTGATGAGAAATTGTGACTCTTTTTTTGATAGCCATCCTTCTGCTTTTCCAGTCTCTATGATGGACATTAGTTTTGTTTTTATCTTTTGATTCCAATCTTCGTCAGTTCTCCGATAATATTTTTTGTCAGATAGTTGACGGTGTACTTCCAATTCATAGTTCTCTCTGGGCCAAATCACTATCCCTCCGCCTTTATCGGCAGGCTTGATTATCAGGTTGTTGTTTTGTGATAAGTGGTCTAGGGCCTGTTTTTCATCTTTTGTGAGATTCCATTTGGTAAACACTTTCTTCTTGTCAAGATAGTCTATGTCTCTTAGTACGTTTTTTTCAAATGTGAGCAATTCAACAGGCATATTTGTGGCACTAGGGAAGAAGGTTGAAGGGTTTTTTAGACCTGAAAAATTTTGCGGTGTCATCTCCATACTTTCTTGGAAGAAGATTTTCAGTCGCATTTTCCGGAATAATTGTATTATTTCCAGTTTTGTTTGGTTCAAATCTGGTCTCACAGTTGGAATGAAGGAGAGACCCTTCTGTAGTACATTGGTTTCATTTGTTGATAACTCGTACTTAGACAGATTGTAAATGCAGTCTTTTTCTGTTTCTTTTTCTTTGTCTTTTGTTACCAGCGATTTGGCCCAGAGAGAACTATGAATTGGAAGTACACCATCAACTATCTGACAAAAAATATTATCGGAGAACTGACGAAGATTGGAATCAAACGATAAAAACAAAACTAATGTCCATCATAGAGACTGGAAAAGCAGAAGGATGGCTATCAAAAAAAGAGTCACAATTCCTCATCAATGAAAGCCCAAGGACACCAATCATGTATGTCCTGCCAAAAATACACAAGGACCCGAGAAGCCCACCGGGAAGACAAATAATTTCGGGAGTCAATTCCATACTAGAACGACCCGCTAAATATGTGGATACTTTCTTAAAACCACTAATATGGGATACCCCGAGTTACATAAAGGACACCATGCAAGCAATTAACATGCTGGAAAACCATCCATTTGATGAAGACAACGAAATATTAATGACCCTTGACATTGTCAGTCTTTATTCAAATATTCCTCAAGAAGCAGGTCTTGAAGCCCTGCAAGTCTTTTTAGGCAAACGAGCTCGACCACACATTGTTCCAACATCTTCGATACTATAGATAGCAGAAATATGTTTAAAATACATTTTTTTCACATTCAATGACATACAATTTCTCAGTCAGTCAGTAATACTTTATTCGATAAAATTTCATCATAAAAGTAAGTATACAATAACATGACCTATTTAAGCATATGCTAAAATCAATAAAATCACTAGAATTTATACCACATAACACATAAAATTACATTTACAAAGACAATGTTAAAAATCATCATTAATAACAAACAATCCCGGTCTAAGTAGTAAGTTGGGACCTAAGTTTCCTCATGCGAATCACCCAAGCGTTCCCAATAAATTTGGCGACACCACACACCAATGAAGTGGAGGATGTATCGGTACAAAGTACTCGCAGGGCCATTACATGGCAACGAAGGCCCAGGCCCCTACATAATGGTTTTAGCCATATCCTCCTGGGTACCTTGTAAGCCGGGCAAGCAAACATGAGGTGTGCCAAAGACTCAGTGGGGGCTGCACAACACGGGCACGCCTTTGTTGAACTACCATATGAGTTCCATCCAAAAGTAAAAGCATTTACAGGGAGGGTTCCAAATCTAATTTTTAAATATAGTGATCTATCAAGGGGTTTCTCAATGTAGTCAAGAAATGATTCAAATAGCCTCGACCCCTTGTGATCCAGAAACCGCTCGGTGAGAGATCCCCGAGTGCCACAACGAGAAAACTCCAGCTGGACCCTCTCCCAATAAAGCTTCTTGATAACTAGTTTAGGTGGGGGAGATTGATTTTTCCATAGATCGCTAAGACCCATGGATCCCACCAGCTGCCGCAAGTTACACAGCCACTTAATCCTGTTACCTTTATCCAACAAGATAAGTTCGTCCAAAGCAGCAGCATAGTTCTTAAGCTCCTCAGTTCTTCTCAGCCTGCACCAAAAAAGTAAAGGGCGCAAGCGCACAATATCCTTAAGGGGACGCCTGCCCATATCTAAACGTAAAGGTATCAGTGGGGAGGAAACAGGTAAGGCAACCAAATCTCTCAGAAATTTGTTTTCCGAGGTTATTAAATCCGAGATATTTTCAAACCCCCAAATCTCAGAACCGTACAAGGCACTAGGTAATATTTGGCCTTCGTAAATAGCTAAGGCCGGGGCTACGGGTTTACTCACTGACAGTCTATGCTCACGCATTACCACCCCTGCAACTCTTTTAAAGTTTAATGACATTTTAGCCAGATGGTCAGTCCAACACATCCGGCTATTCACCCTTACTCCCAGGTAGTCAAAGGACTCCAGAATCTCCAAGGACTCACCATTAAGCGAAAAATTATTCCAAATTTTCCTGGAAGGGGATATGGCCATAAGTTTGGTTTTCGAGGTGTTAATTGTAAGACCCCTATCCTTGCAAAAATCGCTAAATCGGTCCAATAACTTTTGGAGACCTGACGGGGTTTTTGAAATCAGGATGGTGTCGTCCGCGAAGAGGAGAGTTGGTATTTTTTCACCCGCCAGGGATGGGGCATCCGCCGGCTCTTCTCCCAGGTGGTCCACCACACCATTTACAAATAGGGAAAATAGAGTCGGCGCCATGACACAGCCCTGGCGGACTCCCCTCCTCACGGGCACCCTCTCAGTCAATTGGCCTTGGGTACCCCATCTGATTCTTGCGTAGTTACCCTCGTGGAGTTTGACTATAAGATCCAGTAGGTAACCTGGCAAGCCCAGCTCTTCCAAAACTTCCCATAGCCTAGCACGAGGGACCAGATCAAACGCCATCCTGAGATCTATAAAGGCCAGGTAAAGACTACCCTGGTTGATTAACACGGTTTTCCAGTAGATCGAGAAAAAGCGGAAGACCTGGTCCATTGTACCTACTTTCCTCCGGAATCCGGCCTGGTAATGAGAAAGAATCTGCTTCTCATCCATCCAAGTACCGACCCGCAAAATGATGACCCTTCCAACCACTTTCTGAATCACGTCTATCAGACTGATTGGTCTGTAGTTGGCGGGGTCATCCCTATCCCCCTTCCTATAGACCGTGATTACTTCGGCCCCCTTCCACGAGTCTGGGACAGGGTGGCCCCTAGCTATTAGGTTCATTATTAATGCAATAGCTGTAGCCCAATCTACGGATTCTTTTATAAGCAGGTCCCCCGGAATGCCATCTTGGCCAGCTGCCTTCCTAGGGGTTAGGTGTCTTATGGCCTCTAAAAGCTCGGAAGGCTCATATGAGTTCTCAACCGAAAAGACTGGAGCTCGATACAGATATTTGGGTGCATCATAGTCACCATAGATTTTTGAAAAATGTGAATGCCATTGTTGGCTAGTGATGTGATTAGCCATCGGAGGCCTATTATAATTTCTGGCTTTATTAATCAAATCCCAAAATAGTGAACTATTTTTCATTCTTGATGCATTTTTAAGGTCCTGCCAATACAGATCCTCCCATTCTTTTTTTGCCCGAGCTTGTTCTTCCGCGTACTCCCTCCTAGCTATTCTCACCAACAATTGGTTTTTGTTACGAAGGGCAACAGTTAACTTACGTCTTTTTGCCCGACATTTTGTAGAATACCAGGGATTACTGGGTTTAGGTGCATTTAATTTAGGACACCGGGTTAAAAATAATTTGCCAACTTCTTCAATGGCATTAGTATAGATTTGTGGGAAGAGCGAGTCATTACCCACCTCTGTCACCGTAATTATAACCTTCAACTCAGTAATCAGCCCATCAATATACCTTTTAATCTTTGCCAGTTTATCTGGGTGAGAAGCTACCTTCTCCCATTTCAATCTTCGATTGCCGTCGTATGGGATCACCTCCTTTGTTGTCATCAATTTGGCTGGGTTTTGATTGCTTTTTAAATCCCTCCACCTTAATGACATACATAGGGGATTGTGGTCGCTATCCTGCGTGGGGCTCACCTCCATGTCAACCAGATCACGCCACATAGTGACGTCCAATAAAATATAATCAATTCTGGACGGGCTGTTGAGTCTATTAAAAGTCATTGCCCCGTCCCGATCGGAAGGGGATCTACCATTTACTGCTCTTAAATTATGGTCCACCGTAAGGGCGTTAATCTGTAGCGCCTTTGCAGACCACTTTTTGATCGGGGATAATGTCAAGGCAGGAATAGACCAGCTAGCATCGTCCTCCTCTAGGCCCAGGGGATCGTCCTCACTTAAGGGTTCGAATGTACAGTTAAAATCTCCCCCCACAAGTATTTTAGAGTTTAGTGGGCACTTAGTTAGTACCTGGTCCAAAGTTGTAAAAGTACAAGACAATTTACCACCCTGAGTCCCTCTAGCGTAGATATTAAATAACTCCAACTTGTTTCCCCGCGCCTGTCCTGGCAAAGTAAGGTGTTGAATATCCCTACACTCGGAATCATGAACTGAAATATTCCAGTTTAGGTCAACTTTTATCCAAATATGTAGGCCCCCAGAGGGTCTACCCTTGCCACTGCTGTGAGCAGGTACACAGAAGGTAGCATATCCCGATTTATAGATTGGAACTAAACTCCAGGTTTCTTGGAACATACATATATCGAATTTTTCGATAAAGTTGTTCCAGTCCGGGATAGTTAGTTTTCTTTCTAACCCTGCTATGTTCCAGGATAACAGTCGAATAACGTCTTTCCCACTAGGCGATGGAGGGGGAATAACTCCTATTTCCTTATCCACACTCCCTGAAGTGGGTATTTCAAAATGCTCTTCCCAGTTTGCTAGCTGAGTGTTGTTACTACTACTAACTCCCACAGACAGAGTATGGGAAGGGGAAAGAGAGCGAATGGCGGCACTGATTTCCGAATCCAGGAGAAACCCATCACTGTTTTGGGGGTCATCAGCCTCATTAGATAACACAGTAACATTCCCCTCAACTCTACCTCTAGTTTGATTCTCCCTCATACCCTGCCCAAACTGTAATTTTCAATCACAATCATCCATGCCGGAAAAAACATCAAACCTATTCCCTAACTCTAAGGGTGTAAAGGGCCTCAGGTGCTCTGTTCTCCGAATGTTGTTATTCCTGTGGCCTCTGAAGGGAACCATATTCCAACCATGGTGATCGATTCGGAGATTTGTTGCATAATGGGCTGTGGGATCGTTTGGGTAAACTGTACGGTTTTTCCCTACATAGGATGTTGGGAAAACCAAAGACCTAGGATAGAAATAGGTCAGAGCTCGGGGACAGATTTGACTATTGCCATTACCCTGGGGCCAATTCAATATAAAAGCTACCGCTTCTGGGTCTCTGAAATTAATCAGAACAATATCTCCATCGACATCCTTATTTCTTCCACCAAGCCATGGGAGACGTCTAACATGCAATATCTCACCATTTACACTCTTATTTATAGGTCTATATGTTCTTAACCAATGTATAATTTTGTTTTTTAGCTGGGCGAAATCTTCACTCTTGTTATCAGCCAGTACAGGAACCCCAGTCAACACCACCACTAAGGGTACAGCTTCTGGGGGTAAATCAACCCGAAGACCATGGATCCCGGGGGCCCCCTCCCACCTAGGGTTACCCTGCACCTGGTCTGTGCTCCCTACTGGGTCAATACTGGCCTCCCCCGCCAAATCCATAACGGGCTTGCTAACTAGCTGTTCCATAGGCATCAAAGGTCCTTTTCTACCATGTTCCCGAGCTAAATGGCCCACAGTCTACGTTAAGTTCCTACTGAGAACTGGAGTTTCCCTAGGTAGGTTTATAGGGGGAGCTGCAGCCCGTATACTAATACCATCCGCTGTAACCTTACCTACAACAGCCATGTTTCTCAATGTAGATTCAATGTTCTCTAGCCTATGCTCCAGCCTCCTTAAGTTGTCCGTAATGGGCAAAAGGAGATTGCTAACCATGTCCCCCAATTTGGCTAAGAAATCCGTGGGAATAGCAGGCGCCTGTGGGAGAACAACAGCTGGTAGTGCAGGCTCTGGGGAGGTCACAGCAGGGTTCTCAGCCGTTGGACAAGTGCTAATGGCCGCTATCTGCCTATGGTCTGACCCGGTTGCCAACCCGGAAACAGACCCATTAGAAGGATAATGGCCGAATTCTGAATGATGGATCCTAGGGCCATTGATCGCCCCCACCCTACGTCTTATTTTCCTAGGAGGAGGGCCATGAATAATCCCCATGTTCAGATTCTTAGCCCTTTTTCCTGCCCCCCGTCCTGTAAGCCGTGTATTAGAGATTTTGGAATGACTTTTGGCATTTGGAGGGAGAGAGTCGCTGATAACCTGAACACTGGGGGCACAGTTTGTGGGCGAGCAATCACGTAACAATAGCGGAACACCCTCTTGAGAGAGGGGGGTGTCGCTATCACCGTTATTACCACTATCAACAACAGGAACGTTTAAAGAAACAACCTCTGAAGCTCTACGTTTCATGTTCTCAATAGAGCGACGTCGTTCAAGTCTGCGCTCCTCCAGGGTAATGTCATGCTCCTTATCCGTTACAAGAGTCCTTTTAAAATAACTATCAAGGGGGCCATTTACCACTGGCCTTAGTTTCTCCCCTGGCATAACATTCTCACTGGAAGCCATGCCAATATTTAAATACTCCCAATTACCACAGTGCAGCGGAGTCACTCCTGGCCCAGCCCAGCCTCGATCGGCCTCGGAGGGCCTTAGAGGGCCCGCTCTTTGTCCGGACTTAGTCCGAGCTGCGACCGCGCGCGTACCGCTAGCGCGTGTGGGCGGGGTCCTTACTATAGGAGAGGGGGCGTGTGGGAGGCGGGGCAGGGAAGAGGTTCCAGGTGTGCTCACAAAGGTTGGAGGCGTGCACCCTGGACCTCGCAGTCCCGTTTGCTGTGCCTCTTCGCCGTTCTTCCCGCAACTGCAAAGTATCCTGGCTGGTCAAGGGCAGAGGTAGCAGTCCCAACACGATCTTCCAAGAGCAGTCAATAATTAGTCAAAGCCTCCGAGCGGCTCCCGCGAAGCGGGGGCCGCGAGGCGTGGGCTTAGCGGAGGCGGGGCAGGGAAGAGGTTCCAGGTGTGCTCACAAAGGTTGGAGGCGTGCACCCTGGACCTCGCAGTCCCGTTTGCTGTGCCTCTTCGCCGTTCTTCCCGCAACTGCAAAGTATCCTGGCTGGTCAAGGGCAGAGGTAGCAGTCCCAACACGATCTTCCAAGAGCAGTCAATAAATAGTCAAAGCCTCCGAGCGGCTCCCGCGAAGCGGGGGCCGCGAGGCGTGGGCTTAGCGGAGGCGGGGCAGGGAAGAGGTTCCAGGTGTGCTCACAAAGGTTGGAGGCGTGCACCCTGGACCTCGCAGTCCCGTTTGCTGTGCCTCTTCGCCGTTCTTCCCGCAACTGCAAAGTATCCTGGCTGGTCAAGGGCAGAGGTAGCAGTCCCAACACGATCTTCCAAGAGCAGTCAATAAATAGTCAAAGCCTCCGAGCGGGCCCCGCGAAGCGGGGGCCGCGAGGCGTGGGCTTAGCGGAGGCGGGGCAGGGAAGAGGTTCCAGGTGTGCTCACAAAGGTTGGAGGCGTGCACCCTGGACCTCGCAGTCCCGTTTGCTGTGCCTCTTCGCCGTTCTTCCCGCAACTGCAAAGTATCCTGGCTGGTCAAGGGCAGAGGTAGCAGTCCCAACACGATCTTCCAAGAGCAGTCAATAAATAGTCAAAGCCTCCGAGCGGCTCCCGCGAAGCGGGGGCCGCGAGGCCTGGGCTTAGCGGAGGCGGGGCAGGGAAGAGGTTCCAGGTGTGCTCACAAAGGTTGGAGGCGTGCACCCTGGACCTCGCAGTCCCGTTTGCTGTGCCTCTTCGCCGTTCTTCCCGTAACTGCAAAGTATCCTGGCTGGTCAAGGGCAGAGGTAGCAGTCCCAACACGATCTTCCAAGAGCAGTCAATAAATAGTCAAAGCCTCCGAGCGGCTTCCGCGAAGCGGGGGCCGCGAGGCGTGGGCTTAGCGGAGGCGGGGCAGGGAAGAGGTTCCAGGTGTGCTCACAAAGGTTGGAGGCGTGCACCCTGGACCTCGCAGTCCCGTTTGCTGTGCCTCTTCGCCGTTCTTCCCGCAACTGCAAAGTATCCTGGCTGGTCAAGGGCAGAGGGTTGTCCTTTCGCTCCAGAAATGGCCATAATGTTTCTGGCCTTATTCGAAGAAAGGTGGGTATATAACAACAACCCCATGATGGACACATCAAAATCTGGCGTCGATATATCGACGATGTGTTCATGCTCTGGAGAGGTAATGAAGAACAACTAGGAACCTTTGTGGCTTGGCTTAACAACAGGAACCCGAATATTCAATTTACTGTAAACACCAACAAAACAAATGAATTTTCTTGATATTTTGGTGAAACATGAAGACGGCCGTCTATATACCACCCTTTTCACACAAAAAACTGACAGAAACACATTTTCACATTTTTCAAGTTTCCACCAACGAAACTTGCGAGAAAATTTACCATTCAGCCAATTTCTCAGGATAAGGCGCAACTGCTCAAAAAAGTAGGACTACTTCAAAAATGCGACAGAACTTTTGGAAAAACTGAAAAAGAGAAACTACCCAAAAAAGCTTTTGAAGAAAGCAATGAAAAGAGCGTGGTACACTCCGCGAGAATCTCTTCTGACTCCAAAAAACAAAAAGGAAGACATGCCCCTTGTCTGCGTAACAACATTTTCAGGATGTACAAATGAAATACAAAAAATCATCAGAAGGAATTGGAACACAGTCAAGAGTTTGCCTCCCTTCCGACAGACACCAATATTCGCCTTGAAAAAAAACACGAGTATAAAAGAAAGACTAGTACGCGCAAATACAACTATGCCAAAACCAGAAACTACACTAAGGACAATGTTGTCATTGCCACCAATCAAAGGACACAGAAGATGTGGTAATTGCGTCTCATGTGACAGTACAATCGAAGGAACAAAATTCACATATGGTACCAAGTTCATTAATCATGATGACTTTACGAACTGCAACACTCAAAATGTTATCTACTGTGTTGTTTGCCCTTGCTCACTAGCATACATTGGAAAAACGACGCAACCCGTAAAAAAACGGATTTCTCAACATCGGTCAAGAATCAAATGTAAGACTCCAAACGCACCAATGGTTGCACACTGCATTGAAAGAAATCATGGATCCAATGAAATAAAATGGACAGTATTGCGACACATAAAAGGTAAAAATATTGACTCCCTTTTATCCAAGATAGAAGCAAAAACCATAATGTTCTCAGGTACAATTGGAAATGGACTGAATGAAATGACAGAACTATCGAATGTCATATAAAGGTTTCTTCTGTATTCCCCCACCCATGCGTACTGGAATTACAGGTCAATCAGTTTTTCAACAAGTCATAAATTGGGTGAAAATGACGATCAAATATACTACTCTAAAATTAATAATCAGTGCTCCCATAATGCAAATTGGCGATACAAAGGCAAAGTAAACAGAGATATGGTTGCCATGTAAGGAGATCAGTTAAGCACTTATTGCAACGTGCCGAGTAGGAGGCTCATAATCACATCCCTCGACAAACGAACATGAAATGCCCTCCGACGAAAAAAACCATAAGGCAAAAGGAAAGAAATATCGATTAATAGGACACCGTGGACGCAACAGTAGCAAAGTATCCACAACTTTATTGAACAACAAACACAGTGCAAATGATCAAAATAAACAAAGTATCTCCACGGCTACAGCCAATGGACGACGCAGAATTGTAACTGCATAAACGAAATATCCCCATGGTAACATCAGCGGCATGACGTGGAACGCAGGCGCGCCCCGCGCATGGCAAATAGATCAAACAGCCGGCATCCCAAACGTAAGAGGCTCCAAAACGGCGAGGACGCGGAGAAAATAAACCGGATCAAAAGCGGAATCCGAGACCCTTGAACGAAAGTAAGTCTAAACGAGAGAAAAAGAACCATGATTCACGAACTAACACCACAAACGGGTGATATGCGGTACAAGAAGGCTTTCCTTCGGGCATAAGAACAAACACACATTAAGCGTTCAAAGTCCGTAATCCGCTCTAACAACACAAGCAAAAATGCAGTCCATCCGTTCTTCATACAGAAGCCGCTGCTAAAAAATAGTAAGAAGGGAGTCAAGTCACGCGCTAGATGCAAGATAATAGACTGAAAATTCCTTCTCCATTGGTCTCCTAAAATATATCCTTTAAACTTTTTCAGAAACGAGCCACTGCATGAACGTATAGAGCTGCACATCCCATGAAATTGAACAGGCTTTCACTTCCCTACGAATCAGACTGGGTCGGTACACTACTAATAAACCCAGTAAGTCCAACAATGGATGCATATGTTAGATGACCAGAGGGGTACCCCTATCCTAATACACATATATCCTTGCAGGACAAAGGTAGCTGCCAGCCTGGAAAAATCTGAATAATTGAAAACATGGTACGTAAGTTTAACAGACCTAATTTACTCGTAAGATGCATTAAAAAGAATGTACACTAAAATTAGATACATTGTTACCCATACAGGCAAAAGATGTCCCACCAGAACATTAATAAGCCCTGAGGAAGACCTCACCACAAAGTCGCAGGTCCATACATTACAGGTCGAAACGCGTTGGCAACATACAAGCAGCGATTCAGAACTTATTGGGAAAAATATCTAAGTGTTTATGCTTCCCCTGAGTGGGAACAACAATTAATTTAAAGTTCCCCCACAAAACCAATTAAAAAATTATTTTCTGACCCTGCTAAGGACCAAAAGAGATTGTGACGATTGAGGACCAACTGAGTTAGGGTTCCAAAAATGCAATCAGCTGGACATTTATGTACTGTTATGTATTGTAAATATTTTTTATGTAAGTGATTTATTTTGAGCAATAGATGCATGTTTTGTTATATGTTGATGCTGAAAAGTGTAAATATGTGTACAAGAAATTTGAAAATTTTCATGGAAAAGACAGGTGAAAAGTCTATTGATGAAGTGTTTTCTCTCTTTAAATCAAGTGTAAAATAGAAAAATTAAATTGATACTTACAGTCAATAAAAAGGACTGAAAGACAAAGAAAAATTGTGATTTATGGGCTCAGAGGCACCCACATGTTTATATAGCCATTGTACCGATTCCGGCCTCTGAAACCCTTATCGAATCAATCCCCCGTTTTTTATACACGAGTGCCATACTAGGTGCGCGACTCCTAATTTGTCCGGAAAAAAAAAATAGCACCTATCACTAATTTCTATTCTCCCCGAGGACCCCATCCCCCGGGGCCTATATACAATGTTGGGGACTGTGGGGGGAGCCCCAATGCCCCCACGGTCCCAGCCGGTTCCCCGCGTCCTTCGGGAGCCGGCATTGCATTTCCACAAGCAGCTACCCGTGTGGAAAAGCAATATGGCTTGCATTTTGAAATAGAGAGCAGGTTTCCTGCTCTCTCTTTCAAAATCCAAACCAAGTTTGCTATGACAGGGCGGGAGCCTCGGTTCACGCCCTGCCATAGCAAACAGCAGTGTCCCGGGGGTGGGCACCCCGAGACACTGCAGGAGCCGGCCCTGGGGGGTTGCGGTCCCCAGGGTCATCGACGGCTCTAGGAGGGGGGCCACGTGGCCCCCCTCCCACAATATAAAAAGCACCGGGGGTGGTGGTCCCCGGTCTTGGGGGGGCCTATGAGCCCCCCCACATATTTATTTTGAAGCCCCAGGTGGTGGTGGTGCCTGGGGCTGGGATACCCCTCTGGCCCCCCCAACAAATTTTATGTTTTTTGCCCCCAGGATTTGGCCCCCACGGGGGCTAATTATTAAAGAAGCGCGGGAGCCTGCGCTTCGTTATTTTGTTTTTACGGAAGGATCCGTGCACCCAGCGCACATTTTGCATTTTTTCCAAAATATATATATATATATTACCTACTGCCGGTCGCCAGTAGGTAGTTATAGTTAGGACCTGTTATCCATAAGAAATCCGCAACATTCTATTTGGAATACCTTTGGCGCTGGTTGACGAATCTTCGCGAAATTTTCAAAACTGGTAGGGTGCTCCGGTCCGCTCCTATCCTGAAAGTCTCGGGGTGATTTGTCAAGCGGGGCCCGAGAAAAAAGGGGGGTCCCAAAATGTGTTTTCCCCATGCAATTGTTCATAGGAATTACACCAAATTGGCAAAAAGGTAGCCTTTGGTTCAGAGTTGTGCCTTTTGGTTAAATGGTGTAAATCTGTTCAGTAGTTCCTGAGAAAATCAAAAGTAAAATCACATATATATCTGGGCAGAGCCTAACCACACATCTCATCGTGAGATCTGATTGGCTGTCAGCACTTCATCCAAGAAGTGTTGGCAGCCATCTTGGGACCAATATACATGATAGCACCTCATTAAAAAGCATTGCAGTTAATAGAAGGTTTTAAGACTTTAGTTACATTATAAATCATTTGTTGATGGTACCATACTCATTTTAGGAATTGTGGTGTGTTCTAAGGTGATTTTACCATGTGAAAAAGCCTTCTGCTGGGATATCAAAAATCATGTTTGAGAGAAAACTATTTTCTCATGCTTTTCCCACAGAGGTTTGGAAGGTGATCTATAAGCTAAACTGAGAGCATATTTTCAGTAAATTCACATTATCTTTCTCAGTCATGTGAGAATGAAGTCTGACATTCTCAGTAAAACATGTACATCCAACAAGGGCAGAGACTGTCAGTTGAATCCTTTGTGTTCATTTGCAGCTTCCCAGAGTGTTCTAAAGAACAACTAGAGCGCTAACAGTCCTACTTATGACAAACGTATTGCACACCTGAAGCCATCTTGATTGGAATAAAGTGGTAACTCTTAAAACATTTGATTTAAAAAGGAACAAAATGAGGGGGTTCATTTTGCCATAGAAAGTATGATTAGTGCTGCAGAAAGAAAAATTAGGGCACATTTTGAGTGACTTCTCAAATCCACTTCAAATTCATTAAAAAATTCTGACATGCAGACTGAAACATGCACTTTCAATACCAGCAGCA
Organism: Triturus cristatus; assembly: GCF_964204655.1. Lineage (NCBI taxonomy): Eukaryota > Metazoa > Chordata > Amphibia > Caudata > Salamandridae > Triturus > Triturus cristatus. The sequence continues at coordinate 1,321,755,241 of NC_140590.1, forward strand.
GGCTTCCCTGGTGAGCAGTAGCTTTACTACAGTGATCTAATGAGCAACTAGAGTGCTAACATTCTGAATTTATGACAAATGTGTGACCCATCTGAATGCCTTCTTGATGGAATCAAAGTAAAAAACTGAAAGTATTTCCTACTGAGGAGACTGTAGTAAATGAGGAAATTAGGAAACTTCATAACAAATAAGTCTCCCAGGATGGCCACCAGAGACAAAAGAGCCCAAATGTAGCACAAATATCACCCAGATGTAGCCCAAGTATAGCCCAATGACAGAATGTCCCAGAGTGTTCTTAAGAACAACTGGAGTGCTTACTGTCTTACTTATGACAAAAGTATGGCACACCTGAAGCCATCTTGATTGGAATAAACTGGTAACACTTAAAACATTTAATTTACAAAGGAACACAATGAGGGGGTTCATTTTGCCATAGAAATTATGATTAGTGTTGAAGAAAGAAAAATTAGGGCACATTTTGAGAGACTTCTCAAATCCTCTTCTATTTCATTGAAAGATTCTGACATGCAGACTGAAACATGCACTTTTAATACCGGCAGCAGACTTCCGTGGTGAGCAGTAGCTTTACTACAGTGATCTAATGAGCAACTAGAGTGCTAACATTCAGAATTTATGGCAAATGTGTGACATATCTGAATATCTTCCTGATGGAATCAAAGTAAAAAACTGAAAGCATTTCCTACTGAGGAGACTGCAGTAAATGAGGAAATTAGGAAACTTCATAACAAATAAATCTCCCAAGATGGCCACCAGAGACAAAAGAGCCCAAATGCAGCACAAATATCACCCAGATGTAGCCCACATGTAGCCCAATGACAGAAGTGTGCAAAACACTTTTTATTTTTTGTGTTTTTGCAGTTTTATATAGTGCAGACTTGTCAGGTATTGGAGTGCTTTACATGAGCATTTGTTACATCACACAGGAACACATTCATTTTGGTTGTAGACACGGGGAGATTAAGTGATTTGACCAGAATCACAGAATGTCGAGCTGAAGCAGAAACTCCAACCTGGTTCCTCAGTTGCAAAGTCTGCAGCTCTGGAAGTAACACCACATCCTCTCCCTTTAAGTGCAACACTTAATCAAGTGGTCAACTGGATAAAAAACATAAAGATAACAACTAATTTAAAAGTTCTTTGTCACTATTTGAAAACTCAGAAAATATGTCCTCATTTTAGATTCTTAGAGCACTAACCATAATTTTGATGCAAATAAGACCCTCTCATATATGAAATTTCTAAAGGAAATGCTCTAGGTCTTACAGTTTTGATTACATCAGGATGACTTCAGGCGTTCCACACTTTTGTAATAAATATAGAATGTTAGCAATCTAGTTGTTCATTAGGATACTGTTGAGAGGCAGAGACCAGGGGCACAGAATCTGAAAATTAAAGGCAGGTAGGAGGGTGCAGAGGCAACAATTTGACAACACTGGGCAGGCAGGAAGGGCAGTGGCAGCACAACAGACTATGGAGGGCAGTGGAAAGGGGGGCAGGGGCAACAAACCAACAACACAGGACTGGCAAGAGAGGCTGTGGCAATATAATAGACCATTGTGGGCAGAAGGAAGAGGCAGTGGTAGTACAACCATACATGCCAACAGACCCGATTCAGCCAGGAAACGTCCACTGTTTTTAAGCTCAAATGGGCTTTATTTGATCTGTCTCCTGTCTACAATCTCCTCTTTTTCAATGTAACTCAAAGGGGAAAATCAATACCCCAGTTTTTTAAAAAAATCTCCCTCTTACCAAGTTCAAAATGTTTTGCAAGTATGGTACATTGGATCATGGAAGGCAGGAGGAATTGGGGTAGAGACATGGACTCGGATAACAGAGGACAGGAGGAACATGGAGAGGTGCACCAAACTGTCCCTACAGGGCAGGCATCAGAGTTTGCAGCAGCACAATACATCACAAAGGTCTTGCAGGACGGGAGTGCAGCACAACAATCCATAGAAAGCAATAGGAAGGGGACAGGACCATGCACATTGACAACAGAGAACAGAGGGGAAAGAGGGAATGGTAGCTAGCTGACCATAATGGACAGACAAGTGAGAAAGCTGCAGCATAACAGACCATAATGGGCAGGAGGGACGGATCAGGGGCATTACAATGGAACAGACAAGCCAGGAGGGAGGGAATAGGGGTCTGCACATGGAAACAGAGGACTGGGGGCAAGGTGGCAGGGCAGGAGCAGCAAGATGACCATGGAGGTCAGGCAGGATGGGCACTAGAAGCAAGACACACCATGGAGAGCAACAGTGAGACTATGATGGCATACACACAGACCATGGAGGGAAGGTGGGAGGGGGTCAGGGGCAGCTAGCTGACCACACAGGGAAGGTGGTAGGGGCCGTGGCAGCACAGAAGACCATGCATGGCAAGCAGGAGGGTTAGTTGCAGCACAATGGCTATGATGGGCAAGAAGGAGGGTGCAGGGGCATGCACAAAGGACCATGGAGGTTAGAAGGGAGGGTCAGGACCTGGCCACAGACAAGAGAGTTCAGGGGAAGGGGCCTCACAACAGACCACGCGGGGCAGGCAGGAGGAGCAGTCATCTGACAATGCTAGGCAGGTGGGCGGGGAGTGGCAGCTCAACAGAACACTCAGAGTAGATAGGAGTGGCAGGTCCATGGAACATGGTGGGCAAAAAGGATGGAGCAGGGGCATGCAAAAAGACATCGGAGGGCAGGGGGAAGGAAAATAGGTGCAGCAAGCTAAGCACAGAGACTAAGCAGGAGGTCAATGATGGGGCATAGAATTGGGCACTGGAGGGCAGGAGGAGTGGACTGGTACATCATGCTAAATGGAGGGCAGTGGCAACACATCAGACCATGCATGGCAGGAGGGAAGAGACTAGTCCATGGATTCAGACAACAGAGGATAGGGAGGAGGTGGATGGGGCAGCAAGCTAAGTGTTCAGAGAAGGCGGGTATTAGGAACTTTATTGTTTTTAAAATGTGTGACTGTGCGAACTACTTAAAATATGAACAAGTATGCAGCATAATCTCACTTTTATTCAGGAAGAAGAGGACGTTTGTGACTGTGACTCCGGGCTCACTTGGCAGAAACACCCCCTGACCCTCCACCCCCTTCGCAAAATGTAATGCCTGTGAAGAGGGTAAGTGAACGCAGTGTTATATAGAATATAGTCCTGAGAGAACGATTGAAAATGAAATCTAGATATAGTGTATGGTATAAACTATGCACCAAAAAGTGTGATATAAGATGAACCGGGCCGTGAAATATAATATGCAATACATTGTGCGCAATGACAGATTCATTGGAGAGCGCGAGATAGCACAGGCACTAGCGTGTACTATGCGATATGCACCTTGGAGTGTAAGATGCACAGGACAGTGTTGTGTAACCTAACTTGTCTCTAAAGTTGTAATATAAAATATGTGCTGGGGAGTGTAACGTTGTATATGCACTGTGACAAAGATATGGATCCCAGATTGTAATATGTATGGCATAGCGCTGTGCGGTATAATATAGCCATCGAGGAAGGCACGTTAGATGGGGCAATATAACCCGTGCGAAGGCAAGTGTGGCATGACATATTCACGGGGTGGTGTTACAGTGCACATGGGCTAGAGAGTGTCCTAGCATACGCACTAGCTGGTAGAATACAACACAGAGGTGTGTGGCACTCGGCGGGAACTGGTGGGTGTAGCACAGCATTGGGCTCAGCCAGGAGCACGCTGTGACTCTCAAGTGAGGTTCGTCTCCTTTCCAGAGAGTAAAATAAAAAGTATTACACATCTGGTGGTGGATGTGTGTTTTATTAACCGTGAGGGGGGTTCTTGCATAGTTTTGGTCGAATTTTTGTAGACTCCCCTTTGAATGGCTTGGTGTGCATTTGTATAAATGTGCCCGTCAATAGCTACCCATGTTTGTATAAATAAACAACAAGGGTGTCTACTTGGAGAGTACCCACCGGCGGGGGCGCCGGGATTAGGCACGGTAGGGCGTCAGACACGTCAGAGCTTCACTAGTGGTGTAAATACATTCCACGTGGATTCACTGTATGCATAGTCGCCTTTTAATGAATATCACGCAAATCGTCATGGAGATAGGTACGTACGGTTTGTCCAGCATGTTCTAGGTGTTTCTATAAATATATAGTTTTTTAAAATAAAAAAACAAAGGCCGGCCCCGGGGGATGGGGTCCCCGGGGCCATAAGTGGCCTGAGGAGGGGGGCAACGAAGCCCCCCTCCTAAAGAATAACATTTTTTTTTAAAAAGCCATGCCCCGGGGGTTGGGGTCCCCGGGGCCAATTAAGGCCTCGGGAGGGGGACCACACGGTCCCCTTTCAAATTCATTTAAGAAAAAAAAAAAAATTAGGGGGCCGGCCCTGGGGGATGGGGTCCCCAGGGCCAATAAATTAGAAAAAGAAGGGGGGCCACACAGCCCCCTTCTTAAAAAAAAAAAAAAAAAGACCGGCATCCCGCCAGAGGCCATGCCCCCTCCTTGCAGCACTCTGCAAACGCGCCCCCTGGTGAGTTGTAAGTGGGGGAATTAATTCCCCTTCAGTACTGAGGGTCCCTGAGGGCCAACTAGTCCAACAGGTATCTCCAGTCTGCGCCAGGGAGCTGCGTTGCAGACAGGTTTTCTGAGGCCACGCCCCTTTTTACACCTCTCTGCAACGCAGCTCTGTGGCGCTTACTGGAGGTACCTAGTGGGCTAGTTTGACCCCAGGGACCCTTAGGATTCAAGGGGACTTAATCTCTCAACTTAGAATGGCCACAGGGCTCGTTTACACAGTGGTGAAGGGAGGGGATGGGGCCTGAGGTGACGTGTGCAAACACGCCCTGTGGCGTGTTTTAAGTTGGGGAAATAATTCCCTTTCATTCCTGAGGGACCCTGGGGGCCAAATAGCCCACCAGGTGCTTCCAGTAAGCGCCACTGCGCTGCGTTGCAGAGAGGTGGTGTAGGCCGTGCCCCTTTTTACACCTCTCTGCAATGGTGCTTATTGGACGTACCTAGTATCCTAAGGCTGCTCGTGTGTAAGGGTAGTGTCAGACTACATTTTTAACATTTCCTGTTTTCTATTTTCTTTAAAGTTAATTTGCGCCGCTTTTCCCTGTTTTTATTTACCCTCTTTCTTGCACTATAAATTGGTTCCCTCACCGCTGCTTAGCGGGTTATCCCCAGCGCGTTAGGCGCCTGGAATTGTGCTCTTTTAACAGGCGCCATCTTGGATAGGGAAGGCTGCTAGTTTTCTAGGCGTCCCAGCGCTCCTGTTTGCAGGTGGTTCCTGAGCACAGGCAATTACATAGGGAGCCTTTATAAAGGGCCCTCTAGGTTGGTCTTGCATCCTAAGGCTGCTCGTGTGTAAGGGTAGTGTCAGACTACATTTTTAACATTTCCTGTTTTCTATTTTCTTTAAAGTTAATTTGCGCCGCTTTTCCCTGTTTTTATTTACCCTCTTTCTTGCACTATAAATTGGTTCCCTCACCGCTGCTTAGCGGGTTATCCCCAGCGCGTTAGGCGCCTGGAATTGTGCTCTTTTAACAGGCGCCATCTTGGATAGGGAAGGCTGCTAGTTTTCTAGGCGTCCCAGTGCTCCTGTTTGCAGGTGGTTCCTGAGCACAGCCCTATATATTCCCGCCATGCTGACGCGCAGCGTGATCGCGCAGCGTGTTCGCCGTAATCCCGCCGGAGTCACGCCAGAGTCCAGCCCGTCTGCGCCCGTCCGCGCTGAGGACGGGCTGGATGGCGGAGGAGTAGATGACTGCGTGCGGGTGAAATCGAGGTCAGTATATACGGGGCAAGATCTTGCATTATTAAAACCGTCCACACTCCCTTGCCATCATAGGTATGCTCCTGAGGGATTTTTGATATCCCCAACCTGTCCCTGTTTTGGTCCCCCTGTTCTGCGAGTATCCCCATTAGCTGAGGCCCAGAGGCCCAAATTCGACTCTAGGGCTAGGACTCACACGGGTTTCCTTTTGAATGCGAGGTCCTTGGTTAAAAATAATCTAGCTTTCAAGGATTTCGTGTTGTCCAGAGTCCCGGACTGGGTTTTCATAACTGAGACCTGGGCAAAGGATTCCTCTGGTCCTGATCTCGTGGAGGCGGTTCCCGATGGCTATATTTTAGTCAGAATGGACAGAACGGGCCGGATGGGGGGAGGGATTGGTATCTTGCACAGGGACCATCTGACCTGTCACATCATTCCCCTAGATGATCATCAGGAGTCCTTTCAGGCTCTCCAATTTTCTATTAATGGGGATTATGGAGTGCCGTTTAAGGGCCTCCTGATCTACAGACCCCCAGGGAGCAAAGTAGACTTCTGTAGTCAAATGCTGGAGGTCCTAGAACCACACTTCGGTTGTGACCATCTCACCGTTCTGGGGGATGTAAATTTTCATCTAGAGAAGGTGGATTTGCCCGAAACCCAGTCTCTTTTGGATACTTTCTCGGGGTGCGGTTTGACACAGCTAGTCAGAGGCCCCACACATTTGGCTGGCCATACGCTGGATGGGGTTTTCTCCAACGACATGCGGTTGGTCACTGAATTGCCTATCCCCCTTTCATGGTCAGACCATTATGCAATTCCTCTGGTCCTTACAACCTCTCTGTCCAGTAATAGGGGTAATATGCCTTCCAAGTTTGAACGAAGACGTAACTTAAAAAAGTTATCCAATAATCTACTCGCTCCCAAGCTTGCAGGGCTTTTGATCGCCCCGGGGGAGGAGGTAACATCGGCGGTGGAAAGGCTGGAGAATGGGGTTACTTTAGCCCTGGACGAACTTGCACCGGCCATCTTGTGCTATTCGGCCAGAAGAACTCCATCCGCCCCTTGGTTCTCGGAACCACTCAGATTACTTAGGCAGGGATTACGGCGACAGGAGCGTCGTTGGCGGTCCAGTGGGTATGTGTGTGAGAGGGACAAACATAAAACTATGTTGAGGCTATATAAGAAGGAGGTAATAAAAACCAAACAAGAATATTTTACCTCTCTTACTGCCTCACTTTCCTCACCTAAAGATCTTTTTAAAATCGTGGACACACTTACCTCACTAAAGATGCCAGACCCGGTGGTGAGCTCACAACAGCTGTGCAATGATATTGCACAATTCTTCAACACCAAGATTGTGGATATTTATTCAGCTCTGGAGCTACAAAGGGTGACTCTATCTATCCCCTTAGACTGTGTTCCGCCATCTTTATCTGAGGAGGTGCCCTCTGGAAGTTTGTCTAGTTTTCCCTCTCTTTCCCTACTGGATCTTGAAGGCCTCTTGACCAAGGTTAGGTCGGGTTCCCCATTAGACCCCTGCCCCCTTAAACTCCTCAAACAGTGTAAAGACTGTCTTCTTCCACCATTACTGGGTGTGATGAATGGGGCAATTAAGGAAGGGACCTTCCCCCTTCAGTGGAAGAAAGCGGTGGTCAAGCCTCTTTTAAAAAAACCCTCTCTTGACCCGGGTGTGCTTAAGAACTTCCGCCCTATCTCGTTGCTTCCAGCTCCTGCCAAGATGCTGGAAATCCATCTAAATAAGCATCTTGTTGATTTTCTGGAAGCCCATGATAAGCTGGACCACTCGCAGCACGGCTTCAGGAGAGAACACAGTACCGAGTCTGCCCTTACTATCGTGCTCGACACCATTCGCACTAGGGTTGATAAGGGACTGACTACTCTCCTCATCCTCTTGGATCTCTCGGCTGCTTTTGATACCCTGTCTCCCTCAGTATTAACATCAAGGCTGAGGGAGATCGGGGTCAAGGGCACAGCACTTAGTTTGCTGACATCCTTTCTTAATCAGAGGGAACAGAGGGTAAAGCTGGGGGATTTTCTGTCTCCATCCCTTCCTGTGCTTTGTGGGGTCCCTCAGGGGTCGGCTTTAAGTCCGACCCTCTTTAACATCTATGTTACCCCACTGGCCAGGCTTATTAGATCTTTTGGGATGGAGGTTATCTCCTATGCTGACGACACACAGATTCTGCTGTCCTTTACCCAACCCACTATCCAGGCTGCCTCCAATTTTAAAAACTGTTTGAAGGCAGTCGCTCAATGGATGGTGGGTAATTCATTGAAATTCAATGGGGATAAGACAGAGTTTCTGGTGTTCGGGGGAAAGGAGGATTTCTGGTCAGCTGACTGGTGGCCGCCCTCTATGGGGGTGTGCCCTACACCATCGACCCTGGCCAAAAATCTGGGCGTTTTGATCGATCCCCTTTTGAGGATGGATCAACAGGTAAGCAGGACCATCTCCACCTGCTGGGGACTGATAAACATCTTACGGAGGATCAGGCACTATCTGTCTTTCCAGGCCAGGAAACAAATTGTCCTGGCATTGATTGGGTCCAGACTTGATTATTGCAATGCTCTTTATTTGGGCATCAATAAGGGCTTGGTGACCCGTCTACAGATGGTGCAGAACGCTGCCGCTAGACTGGTCCTGGACCTGCCTAAACGGGCCAAGACTCATCAGGCAAGAAGGACCTTGCATTGGCTCCCTATTGAGTCCAGGATATCCTTTAAGTCCCTGACTTTGATTTATAGAGCCTTGGCAACCAATCGGTCTGGGGGTATGAAGGATTTGCTGGTCCCCTACATTCCCCCCAGAACTCTCCGGTCGTCAAATAAACTTCTGCTTTCAGTGCCCAGGATACGTAAGGCTAGGTGGGGAGGTAGAGCTTTTTCAACTCTTGCTCCCAGGCAGTGGAATTCCCTGCCTTTGGAGATAAGATCTCTTCCATCGGCTCTGGCTTTTAGGAAGGCCCTTAAGACCTGGCTTTTTGCCAAGGCCTACGCTTAGATACGATCTGCCTCTTTTTCGAACTGTTTTGTTTAGGCGCCTTGATGCCTTCGGGCTAAGTAGCGCGATTACAAGTTTCCATTCATTCATTCATAGTGGGCTATTTTGCCCCTAGGGACCCTCAGGATTCAAGGGGACTTAATCTCCCAGCTTAAAACGGCCACAGGGCGTGTTTACACAGTGGTGAAGGGAGGGGACGGGCCCTGAGGTGACGTGTGCAAACACACCCTGTGGCGTGTTTTAAGTTGGGGAAATAATTCACCTTAAATCCTGAGGGACCCTGGGGGCCAACTAGCCCACCAGGTGCTTCCAGTAAACGCCACTGTGCTGCGTTGCAGAGAGGTGGTCTAGGCCATGCCCCTTTTTACATCTCTCTGCAACGCAGCTCTGTGGCGCTTACTGGAGGTACCTAGTGGGCTAGTTGGACCCTAGGGACCCTCAGGATTCAAGGGGACTAAATCTCCCAACTTAAAACGGCCACAGGGCATGTTTGCACAGTGGGGAAGGGAGGGGACGGGGTCTGAGGTGATGTCATCAGTGATGTCATCAGTGATGTCACTGACCATGTCATGAGTGATGTAATATGTGACATCATCAGCAGTGCATTGCGGGCACGCGGGTTATAGTTAGCTGAACTAACTATAACGGGGGAATTTCAATGGTTTTGTACGAGTGAAAAGTCCAGCTAAATATAACGCCCCTGAAACCTATGGTTTTTTCAGTGAATTTCTAAGGTTTTTTAAATGCTAATTCCTAACTATAACGTGCCTGAAACCTATGGTTTTTTCAGTGAAAAAAATAAATAAATAATATATATATATATATATATATATATATATATATATATATATATATATATATATATATTTTACACACAAATGTCCCGCACGGAAGGAGCACCTTTCCAGCCGGTGCACACGTCGAGATCAGGACACGATCTCGGTATTAATTCCACACAATAGAAAAAAGACGCGGCACTCCTCTCGATGATAGAGATGTTGATTTAATCTCAGATAGTAAACCTCCTACGCGTTTCGAACCGTAGTTCCTGGTCACGGTAGACTGTTACAATGGTCCCTTTTCCCTTTCTTGGTTTTATACAGTTACTACAAAGTGCCATTGATGTTGCATTGTGGGTATTGTAGTTAAACATAATGCAAAATATACGGAATTGACATCATTCCTTACTGGAAAGTGATACTTTTTACAGATGAAGTTGGTATAGTTACTTCAATGTTTCTCTAAGTGTGTAGAATTAATTGCTAAGTGCATTTGAACACCTACAGTGCAAGTGGTTAGTTTGTTTATATACAGATAATGTGTCATTTCAAATGGCAGGTATTTGAGGCTGAGTGCCCATAAGTGCAGCAAGGTCTGCTGTTATATGTGTCTGTATGGATACAAAGCAACCTGTTAGCATAAATTAGTATACAGTTTAATGAGAGAATTGTTGTTATTATGTCATGTGTGTGTAATAATACAGCGAGATTATCTACTGATACAGTTCTAGCCAGATGTTACTGTTGTTAAAAAGTTGTGGTGGAGTTGTATATAGCAAAAATGGTTGTTAAGATCTATAAATGTACATAAAGTTCCTCGTCCCCATTGAGGCCCCACGGCTGTTTCGTTTTGAACCTCATTATTAGGCGCGATTCAAGTCTGCGTAATTTTTGGGTGCGATTGCCACCTCGTTCACTTGGGGGTACTGTGATCAGTCCCGAGTACTTTATGTCCAACCACGATTTTCCCACATGTAGTGACATATGTCTGGCTATTGCATATGTCATATCTTGGTTCTGAATGGCACGCACATGTTCCAATATGCGCTTCTTGAGGGGGCACGTTGTGCTACCAATGTACTGTTTTCCACAAAAGCATTGGAGGAGATACACTACAAAGGTGGATTCACATGTGATAGTTTCTCTTATCTGGAAGTTCTTACCAGCCGGATCATTGATGTTTTTAAGGTTTTTTCCAATCTTACAAGCTTTACAAGACAGACATTTGGTGAAGCCCTTCGATCTTGATTGTAGCCAGCTTTCAGGTTTCGTGGCTACAAAATGACTCCGTACCAAGTGATCCGAGAGGTTGGGCGCTCTCTTGTACGATATCTGTGGATGTTCTCCTATAGACATACCAATGTCAGGATCTTTTTGTAGTATGTTCCAATACTTGTTGAGTATTTTCCTGATCATAGGAGTTTCCTTACTATAGGTGAGTATCAGACGTGTTTGGTTGTCTTCTGTTGATCCTTTTGTCACGTTTGATTTCTCACAGTTGGTTAACAGTTCCATTCTGTTTTTGTTCTTCATTTTCAATTCCCCTCTTGCAATATCAGCATGGCTGTATCCTCGTTGTAAAAATCTGATTTTTGTTTCCTCACATTTTTTCACCATCTCTTGCTCTTCTGAACAGTTTCTCTTCATGCGTAGTAACTCACCGTAAGGTATGCTTTTTCTTAATGAGCGTGGATGGAAACTTTCGCCATGCAGGAGACTGTTAGTCGCTGTTTTTTTCCTGTGTACCGTTGTTTGTAAACGCCCATTTTTGATGTAGACCTTAGTGTCCAAAAAGTCAATTTCCTTAGGGCTCAGGTTATATGTGAAGCTGAGTCCCACGTCGTTGTTGTTGAGTTCCATGAAGAAATTCTCAAATTCATTTGCAGTCCCTTTCCACAACACAAATAAATCATCTATGAAGCGTAGCCATAGGGCTACGTTCGTCATGTGGTGGTTGTTCTCCTCTCTCCAAGCTATGTTCTTCTCCCACCACCCCATCATGAGATTCGCATAGCTAGGAGAGAAGGAAACTCCCATCGCAGTACCACAGCATTGTACATACATTTTTCTGTCAAACAGGAAGATGTTATTGTTCAGACAGATGGAGATCATTTCAAGTGGCATTTCAGAATGTGCTAGTTGACTGATGGGTCTCTGCTTAAGGAAGTATTGAATTGCATGTAAGCCGTGATTGTGTTGGATTGAGGTGTATAATGATACTGCATCAATTGTTATTAACGGAAGAAGAGAAAAACTTCATAATGGTGGAGGATCCAATAATACCCACCATATATTTCCTTCCGAAGGTCCACAAGACTCTAAATAAACCACCTGGGCGCCCAATAATCTCCAGTTGTGGGAGTCTGTATGAAAACATGTCTTTATATGTGGACAACTTTCTAGCACCCATTGTACCAACACTCAGCTCATACATAAAGGACACTGGTGATTTCTTACGCATCATTATGGACACCCAATGGAACTCTAACTATCTCTTAATAACAATTGATGCAGTATCATTATACACCTCAATCCAACACAATCACGGCTTACATGCAATTCAATACTTCCTTAAGCAGAGACCCATCAGTCAACTAGCACATTCTGAAATGCTACTTGAAATGATCTCCATCTGTCTGAACAATAACATCTTCCTGTTTGACAGAAAAATGTATGTACAATGCTGTGGTACTGCGATGGGAGTTTCCTTCTCTCCTAGCTATGCGAATCTCATGATGGGGTGGTGGGAGAAGAACATAGCTTGGAGAGAGGAGAACAACCACCACATGACGAACGTAGCCCTATGGCTACGCTTCATAGATGATTTATTTGTGTTGTGGAAAGGGACTGCAAATGAATTTGAGAATTTCTTCATGGAACTCAACAACAACGACGTGGGACTCAGCTTCACATATAACCTGAGCCCTAAGGAAATTGACTTTTTGGACACTAAGGTCTACATCAAAAATGGGCGTTTACAAACAACGGTACACAGAAAAAAACAGCGACCAACAGTCTCCTGCATGGCGAAAGTTTCCATCCACGCTCATTAAGGAAAAGCATACCTTACGGTGAGTTACTACGCATGAAGAGAAACTGTTCAGAAGAGCAAGAGATGGTGAAAAAATGTGAGGAAACAAAAATCAGATTTTTACAACGAGGATACAGCCATGCTGATATTGCAAGAGGGGAATTGAAAATGAAGAACAAAAACAGAATGGAACTGTTAACCAACTGTGAGAAATCAAACGTGACAAAAGGATCAACAGAAGACAACCAAACACGTCTGATACTCACCTATAGTAAGGAAACTCCTATGATCAGGAAAATACTCAACAAGTATTGGAACATACTACAAAAAGATCCTGACATTGGTATGTCTATAGGAGAACATCCACAGATATCGTACAAGAGAGCGCCCAACCTCTCGGATCACTTGGTACGGAGTCATTTTGTAGCCACGAAACCTGAAAGCTGGCTACAATCAAGATCGAAGGGCTTCACCAAATGTCTGTCTTGTAAAGCTTGTAAGATTGGAAAAAACCTTAAAAACATCAATGATCCGGCTGGTAAGAACTTCCAGATAAGAGAAACTATCACATGTGAATCCACCTTTGTAGTGTATCTCCTCCAATGCTTTTGTGGAAAACAGTACATTGGTAGCACAACGTGCCCCCTCAAGAAGCGCATATTGGAACATGTGCGTGCCATTCAGAACCAAGATATGACATATGCAATAGCCAGACATATGTCACTACATGTGGGAAAATCGTGGTTGGACATAAAGTACTCGGGACTGATCACAGTACCCCCAAGTGAACGAGGTGGCAATCGCACCCAAAAATTACGCAGACTTGAATCGCGCCTAATAATGAGGTTCAAAACGAAACAGCCGTGGGGCCTCAATGGGGACGAGGAACTTTATGTACATTTATAGATCTTAACAACCATTTTTGCTATATACAACTCCACCACAACTTTTTAACAACAGTAACATCTGGCTAGAACTGTATCAGTAGATAATCTCGCTGTATTATTACACACACATGACATAATAACAACAATTCTCTCATTAAACTGTATACTAATTTATGCTAACAGGTTGCTTTGTATCCATACAGACACATATAACAGCAGACCTTGCTGCACTTATGGGCACTCAGCCTCAAATACCTGCCATTTGAAATGACACATTATCTGTATATAAACAAACTAACCACTTGCACTGTAGGTGTTCAAATGCACTTAGCAATTAATTCTACACACTTAGAGAAACATTGAAGTAACTATACCAACTTCATCTGTAAAAAGTATCACTTTCCAGTAAGGAATGATGTCAATTCCGTATATTTTGCATTATGTTTAACTACAATACCCACAATGCAACATCAATGGCACTTTGTAGTAACTGTATAAAACCAAGAAAGGGAAAAGGGACCATTGTAACAGTCTACCGTGACCAGGAACTACGGTTCGAAACGCGTAGGAGGTTTACTATCTGAGATTAAATCAACATCTCTATCATCGAGAGGAGTGCCGCGTCTTTTTTCTATTGTGTGGAAATATATATATATATATATATATATATATATATATATATATATATATATATATATATATAAACTGTTTCACAAGTGCCACTGGCTTAGGATGCACTCTCCATCTGTAAACCTTAGTTCCATACGGCAGCAGCGCAGCCAACAAGCGCACGGGTACATAACAAAGCCTTACGCGTTTCAGATATTTCATCCTTGTTCACAGGCATGAGCAGCAACAAAATTAACTGGTAAAAGACTCGGACAAATTGCAAGTCCCTTTTTATTGGCCACAGGTGAGGCCACATGATATTCAAATTCATATTGCATTATGGGGTCCGTAGTCATTTATGATATTACCATAGTTCGTATTGGAACTCATGTTGCCATCTCCAATATTAAAATCAATCCAGCCATAAGTGGGCTCCACGTGAGCTATAGACTGCGTTGCATCATTAATATCTGCCAAACAGATGGACCGATGAAGCTACCCTCGTCGAGAGCTCCCGGACCATTTTACTTTCATATGGCGGTGCAATCCCCACGGCGAGGCAGCCGCGCATTTACAAACTGTTTCACAAGTGCCACTGGCTTAGGATGCACTCTCCATCTGTAAACCTTAGTTCCATACGGCAGCAGCGCAGCCAACAAGCGCACGGGTACATAACAAAGCCTTACGCGTTTCAGATATTTCATCCTTGTTCACAGGCATGAGCAGCAACAAAATTAACTGGTAAAAGACTCGGACAAATTGCAAGTCCCTTTTTATTGGCCACAGGTGAGGCCACATGATATTCAAATTCATATTGCATTATGGGGTCCGTAGTCATTTATGATATTACCATAGTTCGTATTGGAACTCATGTTGCCATCTCCAATATTAAAATCAATCCAGCCATAAGTGGGCTCCACGTGAGCTGTAGACTGCGTTGCATCATTAATATCTGCCAAACAGATGGACCGATGAAGCTACCCTCGTCGAGAGTTGCTGCTCATGCCTGTGAACAAGGATGAAATATCTGAAACGCGTAAGGCTTTGTTATGTACCCGTGCGCTTGTTGGCTGCGCTGCTGCCGTATGGAACTAAGGTTTACAGATGGAGAGTGCATCCTAAGCCAGTGGCACTTGTGAAACAGTTATATATATATATATATATATATATATATATATATATATATATATATATATATATATATATATATATATATATATATATATATATATATATAGTTGGACTTGGCCCATTTTGCAGGGTCATCCCAGGACTTTTTGCCTTCCTTCTGTATTTTGTCTGAACTGCTGTTGGTGGTTTTATGACTCTGTGCACTTTACCACTGCTGATCAGTGCTAAAGTGCATATGCTCTCCCTGCAAATTGTTGTTATGGATTGTTGTTTCCATGATTGGCTATTTGATTTACTAGTCAGACCCTAGTACAGTGCACTGTGTGTGCCCTGTTAACCAAATGCTGCTAGTGGGCTTGCAGCACTGATTGTGCCACCCACAGAAACAGCCTGCAAAATGTAACTCTGTCCTGCCATTGCAGACCCTGTGTGCAGTCTAGTACTGCCATTTTGACTTGGTAAGTGCACCCACTTGCCATTCCCTAAACCTTCCCTTTTCTACATATTAGTCACCCCTAAGTTAGGCCCAAGGTACCCCTGTGGGCAAGGTGCATTGTATATGAAAGGCAATATATGCCTTTGTGTGTGTGGCATGTACTGATAGTGAATTACTGCCAATTTTGTTTTTCACTAATGCACGGCTGCCTATTCTCATAGGACAGAATGGGGTGTTTGTTTATAACATCTTATATGCATAACTACCCCTGGGAACGAGGTGGAAAACTAAAGTTAAAAATACCTACTTTCTAAAAGTTAAAAATACCTACTTTCTAAAAGTGGTATTTTCAAACACAGAATGCTAAAATGTGATGGAGCGATGAGGTCCTCTTGTGTCCTGAGGACCTCAGGACACAAGTGGACTTCATCCCCCGAGCAGCAGTGCGCCAAGGGGCACGATGGTAGAGTGGTGTAAAAAGGGGGCATGGACTCGGACCACCTCTCTGCAATCCAGCTGTGTGGTACTTACTGGAGGTACCTGGTGGGCTAGTTGGCCCCCAGGGACCCTCAGTATTCAAGGGGACTTAATCCCCCAACTTAGAACGCACCAGGGGACGCGTTTGCAGAGTGGTGGAGAAAGGGGGCATGGCCTTTGTCCATCTCTCAGCAATCCCACTGCGTGGGGCTTACTGGAGGTAAGAGGTATGCTAATTGGCCCTTAAAGGACCCCCAGCAGCGAAGGGGATTTCAATCCCCATTCAAGAGCACACCAGGGAGTGCGTTTGTAGAGTGGTGGGAAAAGGGGGCGTGGCCTGCTCTGAGAATTTAGCAATCCTGCTGTGTGGGACTTAGTGGAGGTAATAGGAGGGGTAGTTGGCCCCCAAGGATGTCCTTGGGGGCAACTACCCCTCTTGTTACCTCCAGTAAGTCCCACACAGTGGGATTGCTAAGACTTCTTCAGAGGCCATGCCCCCTTTCTCCACCACTCTGCAAACGGGCCTCCTGGCAGACTACGGGATGGGGGATGAAGTCCAATTTACTCCTGAGGGACTTTGGGGGCCAAGAAGCTCTACTGGTACCTCCTGTAATCCTTAGGCAGCAGACTTCCTGAGCGCTGGTCGGAGGCCCAGCACCCTTTCTTCATCAGTCTGCAAATGTGACTACTAGTTAAAGAAGTGTTTGCAATGTAATAGGTTTTGAATTTGCGAGAATTAGAGCTATGGCGTTGTAAATGTAAAAGTTTTTTACTAATGTTTTTTGGAGTGGAGTGGATGTACGTTCTGTGTAGTGGAATTATGTAGTATGTTGTGAAGTGAAATTATGTGGATAGAAAGTATGTGGTAATTAGTGCATAGGAATTATGTAGAGTGGGATTATGTGTTATGGAGAGTAATTATGTTGTATGGTAGTCTGTGTTGTGGAGTGGTAACCTCAGGTTTAGTCTTCCTTATTTCCATAGAAGCTCAACTATGAACTCGGTGAGACAAAAAAAATATGGAATCACTGAGGAGCACTTGTGGACCTAGTCAGAGGTATGAGCAGGGCCACTGGAATTATGTGACAGTTTGGCTGCACCGACTTTCACACCATTATACATTTTCTGCATTAGCCACATAATTCATCATCTGCACCCTAATTTGCAGATTTGAACAAAAAAAGCCTTGTTTCTAGCTCAAACGTTACCAAAAATACCGCGACCAGTGTTACAGCATGGTGGAAGGCCCTTTGCAAACCTAGAATGGTCACCTGTTACTTATTGCTAAATGTGGGTGTTCAATTAGTACAAATGGTGTGCAAGCCACTCTTGCTTCCCTCTGCGCCTCTCTTGCCTCTTTCTGCATTTCTGTTGCTTCTTTGTGCACATTTCTTTCTTTTTCTGCACTTCTCTTGACCTCATTCTGCAAATCTCTTGTACTTTCTGCAACTCTCTTCCCTCTTTCTGCACGTCTGTTGCCTCTTTCTGCACCTCATTTGCTTCTTTCTGTACCCGTCTCATGTCTTTCTGCACCCTATTTGCCTCTTTCTGCACCGCTATTCGTTCTTTCTGCACTTCTTTTGTTTATTTCTGCACCTGTCTTGCTTCTTTCTGCACCCCTCTTGCCTCTCTCTCCACTCCTCTTCCATCTTTCTGCACTTTTGTTGCTTCTTTCTGCACTCACCTTGCTTCTTTCTGCACCTCACTTGCCTCTTTCTGTACCTCTATTGCCTCTCTCTGCAGTTCTCTTGCCTCCTTCTGCACTTCACTTGCCTCTTTCTGTAACTCTCTTGCCTCTTTCTGCAGCTCACTTGCTTCTTTCTGTACCCCTTTTGCCTGTTTCTGCACCCCTCTTCCCTCTTTGTGCAACTCTCTTGCCTCTATCTACACCTCTCTTCTCTTTTTCTGCATCACTCTTGCCTCTTTATGTACCTCTGGTCCTTCTTTCTTCACCTTTCTTGTCTCTTTCTGCACCCTTCGTACCTCTTTCAGCACCTCTGTTGCTTCTTTCTGCAGTTCTCTTCCTTTTTCTGCACCCCTCCTGTCTCTTTCTGTACCCCTCTTGCCTCTTTGTACATCTCTCCTACCCCTTTCTGCACCCCTCTTGCATCTTTTTCAACCTCTGTTGGTTCTTTCTGCACTTCTTTTGCTTTGTTCTGCACTTCACTTGCCTCTTTCTGTATCCCTCTTGCCTCTTTCTGTACCTCTGTTGGTTCTTTCTGCACTGTTCTGGCTTCTTCCTATACCTCTGTTCCACATTTCTTCATCTCACTTGCCTTTTTCTGTACTCCTCTTCCCTCTTCCTGCACCTCTCATGCCTCAGTCTGCCCACCTGTTCCCTCTTTCTGTACCTCTTTTGCCTGTTTCTGCAACTCTCTTGCCTCTTTCTGCAGTTCTCTTGCCTCCTTCTGTACCTCACTTGCCTCTTTTTGTCCCTCTTTTGGTTCTTTTGCACTGCTCTTGTTCTTTCTGCACCTCTCTTGCAAATTTCTACACCCCTCTTGCCTCGTTCTGCACCCCTTTTACCTGTTTCTGTACCTTTCTTGTCTGTGTTTGCATCTCTGTTCCCTCTTTCTGTACCTCTTTTGCCTGGTTCTGCAACTCTCTTGCCTCTTTCTGGAGTTCACTTGCCTACTTCTGCACCTCTGTTGCTTCTTTGTGCACTTCTCTTGCTTCTTTCTGCACCCCGTTGCTTCTTTCTGCACCCCTGTTGTCTCTTTCTGCACTCGTTGTCCCTCTTTCTGTACTTTTCTGCTTCTTTCTACACCTCTGTTGCTTCTTTCAGCAATTCTCTTGCCTCTTTCTGAAGTTCTCTTGCCTCTTTATATACCTCTCTTCTCTCTTTCTGCACCACTCTTGACTCTTTATGTACCTCTGTTCCATTTTCTTCACCTGTCTTGCCTCTTTATGCATCCTTTGTGCCTTTCTCAGCACCTCTGTTGCTTCTTTCTGCATTCCTCTTCCTTCTTTCTACACCCCTCGTGACTCCTTCTACACCTCTGTTGCCTCTTTCAGCACCTCTGTTGGTTCTTTCTGCACTGCTCTTGCTTCTTTCTGATCCTCACTTGCCTTTTTCTGCACTTCTCTTGCTTTTTTCTAAACCTCCGTTGCTTCTTTCAGCACTTCTCTTGCTTGTTTCAGTACCTCTGTTGCTTCTTTCTGTACCCCTCTTCCCTATTTGTGCAACTCTCATGCCTCTTTCTATACCTCTCTTCCCTCTTTCTGCACCACTCTTGCCTCTTTCTGTACCTCTGTTACTTCTTTCTGCACTTTTCTTGCCTCTTTCTGCACCCTTTGTGCCTCTTTCAGCACCTCTGTAGCTTATTTCTGCACCCCTCGTGCCTCTTTCAGCACCTCTGTTGCTTCTTTCTGCACTCCTCTTCTTTCTTTCTGCACCCCTTTTCCCGCCTTCTGTACCTCTGTTCCCTCTTTCAGGACCTCTGTTGGTTCTTCATGCACTGTTCTTGCTTCTTTCTGTACCTCACTTGCCTCTTTCTTCACTTCTCTTGCTTCTTTCTACACATCCATTGCTTCTTTCAGCAATTCTTTTGCCTCTTTCTGCACTTTTCTTCCTTCTTTTTGTACCCCTCCTGCCTCTTTCTGTACCTCTCTTGCCTCTTTGTGCAACTGTCCTACCTCTTTTTATACTCCTCTTGCCTCTTTTTGTACCTCTGTTGGTTCTTTCTGCACTGATATTGCTTCTTTCTGCACCTCATTTGCTTCTTTCTGCACTTATCTTGCTTCTTTTTAAACCTCTGTTGCTTCTTTCAGCAATTCTCTTGCCTCTTTCTGCACTTCTCTTCCTTCTTTCTGCACCCCTCCTGCCTCTGAACAGCTTTACTGAACAGAATTACTTGAAATTTGGCAGAGAGGTAGCCATAAGGTCAAGGAAGTGCCTTTTGCTGGTCTGGTGTAAATCTGTTCAGTATTCCCTGAGAAAATAGCATTTAAAAGCATATATATATCTATACGCGCGCAGGGTGCGCGCACCGTGCGCGCAACGTGCGAGCACCCTAACGTGCGCGAGCGTAATTCTGATTGGTGGTTACATGTTAGTCAACGTTCGAATCGGTCGAAATCAGGAAGTGTCGGCCGCCATTTTGTTTGTTTTCAGTGCGAGAGTGAAAAAGGAAGGTGGCGAACGTGAAAAGGGGGCAGGGTAGAGATTTCCTGACCCCCTAGCCTTTGTCAGGGGGTCCCTGAAGGACCCCGAAGGCAAAAAAAATTTTTTTTTTTTTTTAATTTTTAATTTTTTTTTTTAAATACCGTGCGTGGGGGGGCGTGGCCAAGATGGCGGGGTGAGCGGACGCTTCCTCCCGTAGCTCCTCCGGCCCGGCCAAGCTAAAGCCCTTTTCTTATGCTTCTCTCCCCCCGCTGAGGCTCAGCGCGGGAGAGGAGCGTGGCGGAACATCAGGGGCATACACCGGTGCTGTTTTGGTCCGGATCGCCCCGGGGGAACCCCCCCAAAAGTTCGCCCGAGATCAAAGGACGACGGCGGCGAGCCCGAGGGGCGGAGCGTATTGGAGAGCTGTCCGGGCGCCTCGGTTGGGCCTGGTGCTGAAAGTTGCGGTCTGGAGGGGATCTGGCCCGCCGCTCGACGGTGACTGAAGGAGCCTGGCGGGAAGGGGCCCGACGGTGTGGAAGGCTTGGGACGGGTGCCCCGGCACTCGGACTGGTGATGGCGACACCTTGCACTGCGGAAGCCCTGACCCCTAGCCGAGGTACGGCGGACTCTCTGATGGGGTCGGATCATCTGGCCCCCTGTGCGTGACAATCGGGGGCCGGTGGTGGAACTTATTTTACTGCGGGGTGCCTCGGAGGCCCCGGAGGTGTCGCCGGGCCTAGTCGTTTTGGCTTGCTCCGCCCGGCCGCCATTTTGTCCCCGAAGGAGCAGTGGTGGCGGCCTCCGCTGGAGTCCTGGCTGCTGGCTGCGGGCGACCTCCCGCTATTGCTGGATTGACTACCGGAGGGATGAGCTGTTGGGACCCCTCCGCTGCGGCCCCCTTGGTTGTCTCACGCTAGCTCTTGCGGCTGACGGTGACCGGACTAGGCCGCCATTTTGTCACCTGTGACGCAGCGACCTCACTTGTGGGGGATACCCGGGCCGAGTGCTTGCCGGCGGCTGAGCATCCCTGGGACGCCTGGATCGGTGCCCGACTGCGGAGCTGGCGATGTCTGGAAAAGGAGGCCCGAAGAAAGGGGACCGTACTCTGCCGGACATGCTTGGCAGGGCCCAGCACCTGCGGGACAGGACACAGCCCTCACCGGGGCCCTCCCGGGCTCCGGCAGATGTGACTGGAGGGGAGCCACCTGTCACGAGGGCCTTTATGGAGGAACTGTTTAGCTCCCTCAGGGAGGACTTCCAGACACTGAAGCGGGAGGTGGCCAGCGAGGTCCGAGAAGTGCGCAGAGAAGTGGAGGGCCTAGGTGAGCGTGTGGAAGCGGCGGAGACGGAGGGCCAACAGCGAGCGGAGGAGATAGTCCATCTCCAGCAGGACGTTCTTCGCCTCCGGGAACAGTGTGTGGAGCTCCAGGCCCACTCTGAGGACCTTGAGAACAGATCTCGGAGGAACAACATCCGAGTGCGTGGCGTGCCGACTGCGGATGAGGGGTCCGATCTGGGGGACTACCTGCGGGCCCTGTTCCGAGAGATCCTGGGGGAGGCCACGGACTTTCCCATCAGCATCGACAGGGCGCATAGGGTTGGCCGTCAGCGCCAGCCATCGGCACCCCCACCGGACATTCTGGCCTTCCTGCCCGACTTTCCATTAAAGGAGCGTATCATGGCTGAAGCCCGCAGGAAACAGCCCCTGACCTTTCGGGATCGGCCGGTGGCGCTTTACCAGGACCTCTCCGCCATCACTCTGCAGAAACGCAGGTCCTTTAGGATTGCCACTGACTTTTTGCGCGAGCATGAGACGCCGTACTCTTGGGGTCACCCCTTCCGCCTGATTTTTCGGTGGAACGGAGTATTACACCAGCTACGCTCCTTGCAAGACATTTGTGGTGTCCTGGGGCTCACGGCAGCGGAGGAGGAGGGAGCTACGCCGTCGTGGAGGTCCTCGGAGGGACGGAATCGGCGGAGGTCAACGAGGCGGCGCTCAGCGACCAGCGCAGGGCGCCCGGACTCCCCTACCATTAGGGCGGACAGGGCTGACACCCTGAGGGCGGCGGCCGGGGACTCGACCGGCTCCTCTAGCGTGGCCTTGACGGCCTAACACACACTCCGGGGGGAGATGTCTTTAGCTTCTTAACATGCTTGGCACGGGGCGGGGGGGTTGGGGGGAGCGGGTGGAGGTGAGTGGCTGGACGTCCACTTTGCTCTTTTCTACCGACTTGCCCGTTTTGGGGCTTGACTGAGACTATGGGGTGTTTGAGTTTGGGGATGGCTAGTTGCCGAGGTTGTGTTTTGGGTGGGGGAGGGGGTTGTTTTGGGGTTGGGAAGGTCCCGTCCGATGTTGTCTACGCCCGCTTTGTTTTGGCTTGTCCCGCGCTGCGGCCCCGCGCGCCCCACCCGCTGATTCCCTACCCATTGCATGGCGCTCCCGATCCCTGCGAGGAATGCCGGGCCTAAAGGTAGTGACCCTTAATGTTCAGGGTCTGAATAACCCGGTGAAGCGCAGAGCGATCCTGTCGTTGCTGGAGGGGACGCAGGCGGACATTTGCCTTTTGCAGGAGACACACTTATTGCCCCGAGACTGCCATAGGATGCGCTCTGCTAAGTTCCCCACCCAGTTCTTTTCCTCGGCAGCGAACAAGACGGCGGGGGTGGCCATTCTCCTAGCGAGCTCCTTTCGGGGGGAGGTATTGCATAAGTGTGCTGAACAGAAGGGGAGGCTCCTTGCGTATCGCATGCGCCTGGGAGGCATAGCATTTACGGTTGGCTCCGTTTATAGCCCAAACGAGCATCAAGAGCGCTTCCTAGATTCCGCGCTGGTGGATGTCACTGCTTCCCCAGACCGACACGTTATCTTGGGCGGAGACCTCAACATTGTCTTTGACTCTGGGATGGACAGATCGGCGCAGCGCTTTCCGCAGACGGGGGAACTGTCCCAGGCTGGGAAGGCCCGGATTGCGGAAATGGACTTGCACGATCTCTGGCGCTCCCTGCACCCCACGGATAGGGACTACTCTTTCTTCTCGCACGCACACCGCACCTACTCACGGCTGGACTACCTCCTGGTGAGTGGACTGATGCGTGCCGCTGCCACGGCGGCGGACATCGGGGTCCTGACCCTGTCTTACCACTCTCCAGTCACCGGCGTTTTCCGGTGGCCGGCGGCCTCCCCCTCTCGGGGGGCGTGGCGCCTCCGGGACACACTTCTACACAAAAAATCGGTGGTACAACGCGTCGGGGAGGTCATACAGGACTATCTCACTCACAACAGCAACACTGACACTTCGCAGGCGACACAGTGGGCGGCACTGAAGGCCGTCCTACGGGGGGAATTCATCTCTATCTCTGCAGCCGAGAATAAGGAGCGGCAACTGAAGAGGGATGAGTTGACAGCTCAAGTCCGGGAGCTTGAGCAGGTCCACCGCCGTACGGGAGCGCCGAGAGTATGGAGGCAGTTGAAGGCAGCGAGGAAGCTCCTCTCCGCTCTGGATCTTGATAGGGCGGAGTACGCCGCCTTACGCTTGAAACATGCCTACTACACTGGGGGGGACAGAGGTGGCAAGCTCCTAGCACACCGGCTCCGGGTCGCGCAACAGCGCAGCGTGGTGAAAGAACTGGTGGGTGCGGATGGGGGGGTTGTCTCCGGGGACGCGGAGGTAGCGGAGACTTTCCGCGGCTTCTACGAGGCGCTGTATGCTGAGGAGCCCTCCTCGCCACGGGATGCCGATAGCTATTTGGAGTCGGTGACCCTCCCGGTGCTGGACCCGGCTCAGGCTGACCACCTGGAGCGGGACATCCATGTGGAGGAAGTGATTTCGGCTATCGCGCGGCTGAAACATGGCAAGGCCCCGGGCCCGGACGGGTACACGTCGCTATTCTACAAGACTTTTTGCACGACCGTGGCCCCTGTTCTTACGCGGCTGTTTAACTCTTTCTCCGAACCGGGAGCCATCCCTCCGGATCTCCTGAGGGCGACGGTCGCGGTAATCCCGAAGCCTGGGAAGGACCGGGCCCTCTGCGGCTCGTACCGGCCCATCTCGCTCCTAAATGTCGACCTCAAGTTGTACACGGGGATTCTCGCATCCAGGCTGGGTCCACACCTCCCCGACCTGGTGGAGGCGGACCAGGCTGGTTTTGTGCCCGGTAGACAGACGGTTGACAACACCAAGAGGGTGACGCATGTTCTGGAGAAGGCCTCAAGGATCTCGGGGGAGCGGATGTTGTTGTCCGTTGATGCGGAGAAGGCCTTCGACAGAGTTCACTGGCCGTATCTTGAGCGGGTCCTCAAAAAACTGGGAATCGGCGATAAGTTCCGCACCATGGTATTTAATTGCTATAAGCATCCTTCAGCGTCGGTGCGGGTAAACGGGTGTAGCTCCGGTGGCTTCGCCATCGAGCGCGGCACGCGGCAGGGCTGCCCTCTCTCGCCGCTCCTGTTTGCCCTCTATATGGAGCCGTTTGCTCAGAGGATCCGTAATAATCCGGATGCTGTCGGGGTCCGGATGGGCCAGTACGTCCACACCGTCAGTCTCTACGCGGATGATGTCCTGCTGACTTTGGACGACCCTAGGAGGTCGCTGCCTGCTTGCCTCCGAGAGTTGGACGCCTTTGCGGGGGTGGCCGGCTTCAAAATGAATATGAGCAAGTCGATGGCATTAGACGTATCCCTGGCTGCGGAAACCAGGAGGGATCTTCAACGGCTCTTCCCCATGCAGTGGTCCTCGTCCACGGTGCCGTATCTGGGGATTCTGCTGGCGCCTACATTATCGGAGATGGTTACGGCCAATTATGCCTCCCTCAGCAGGAAGATCAAGGACGAGCTTGGCTGATGGAACAAAGGCCTGCTGTCCTGGCTGGGGCGAATCGCGGCGGTCAAAATGACGGTGCTGCCCCAGGTACTATATCTTTTCCGAGCCCTTCCGCTCCAACCCCCGGTGGGCTGGATCCGACAAATGCAGGCTGACATCTCCCGCTTTGTCTGGCAGGGCCGCAGGCCACGCATGAAGAGGGTCCTCTCCACGCTTGCTCCGGAAGCGGGGGGTCTCGGCATTCCGGACCTCCGTAAGTACTTTCAGGCGGCACAGCTTCGCTATCTGGTGGAGTGGAGCAGGTGGGAGTCCGACAAACATTGGCTCTTCCAAGACCAGGCAGTGGCGGGCCGCACCTTACAAGAGGTTCCATTCTTGCGCCGCACGCATCGCCCCCTAATCTTTACGCTTCCTTTGTTACGCGGGTCCCCCTGCGTGTGTGGGACGCGGTCTGCGAGACCCGGGGCCTTACCACCTTCCCTTCGCCGCTCACGCCCATTACGGGCAACCCGGACTTCTCCCCAGGGATGGAGCCGGGGGTTTTCTCCCACTGGGTACGGGCGGGCTGCAGGGCACTCTTCCAGATCTATGGCCCGGAAGGCGTGGTTCCTTTTCAGCAACTCCGCCAGGAGTTCGGCCTGACGGAGCTGGACAGATTGCGCTACATGCAAGTTCGGCATTGGGCCCTCCAGCCTCAGGTGCGTGCCACCGCTGCCCGTCCAATTACACCGTACGAGCGGTGGTTGGCTACTCGGACCTCCGACGCTAAACTGATCACTGATCTGTACAAACACCTACAACCCCCGCCGTTTCACTACTACAACCCGGGGAGGGAGCGCTGGCACAGGGAATTGGGTAGGACACTCAGCCACAAGGAATGGGACAAAATTGCGTATCGGGCTCGGCACTCTGCATATCACACGGGCCTTACGGAGACATTCACTAAGGTGTCCACATACTGGTACTACACCCCGGAGAGACTGTATGAAATGCATAAACACACTGACAAGGGGTGCTGGCGGAGCTGCGGGCAGGAAGGTACCCTTACACACATTCTATGGGATTGCCCAGTGCTGACCGCCTACTGGAAAGAAGTCTTGGACGAGGTGGATGAGCACTTTGGGATAGAGCTGCCGCGACTCCCGGCGTATGTCCTGCTGGGCCTCCCCAATGACCTAATGTACCCACTGAAGTCCCGCAGGGGTAGGCAGATTGCAATAGCGCTGGGGTCTGCGGTTCAGAACATTCTGATCCACTGGTGCACATCCACCGTCCCCTCCATCACCGGTTGGTTGCATAGGCTCTGGCATGTGCTGGGGATGGAGAAGCTGTCGCTTACGGTTGCGGGGGAGATAGACCAATTTGAAGAGCTATGGCAACCCTTTCTAGCGCTGCTGTCCACTGAATTCCGGGAGCTCACCTGCCCGAGGTACCTTAGGCTTCTCAGGCTGAGGCCGCCGGTGACCCCGGCGGACTAGCTTACATGTGAGATGGGGACCCCCGGGGAGGGGGTGGGGAGCGGGGCTTCCTGGTTAGGGCTACTTTGATGCGGGACCATAGGACGGGGGGGAGGGGGGAGTGTTGTTGTTTTGTTACTGGGAGGAGGGGGGATGGGAGGGGGGGGATTGTGTTCTGTTAAGGTGTTGATGGGGGGGATGCTCTTGCTCAGCTTTGGGGTGTCGGATACGCGCGTGGGACTCCACAGCTTGTAATTCTAGCGTTCAGTTACTGTGTTCTTCCCTCTGAGCCACCGCGCCACCTATTGCCAACCCTCTGGAGATGCATCCCTTCTTCTTTGACTGTATTCCATGTATCCTGCCTCCTATCCCCCTCCCCCATGGTTTGTTTTGTCTCAATAAAAAACGTTTTAAACATAAATACCGTGCGTGCACGGTGCAAAACCCCCCCCAAAAAATTTTTGGGGGAAATTATTTTTTTTTTTAATACGTAGTTTATTGTAAAATAAATATATAAAAAAAATAATAATACATAACTAAATTAGCATTTAAAAAACCGAACAAATTCACTGAAAAAACCATAGGTTACACACACGTTATAGTTAGGAATTAGCATTTAAAAAACCTTGCAAATTCACTTAAAAAACCATAGGTTTCACACATGTTATAGTTAGGTGGATATTTCACTCGTAAAAAACCAATGAAATTCCCCCGTTATAGTTAGTTCAGATAACTATAACTCGCGCGACCGCCACTCTATCACAAGGATGATGTCATGAGTGATGCCACTGACCATGTCATGAGTGATGTAATATGTGACGTCATGAGCAGTGGATTGCGGGCGCGCGAGTTATAGTTATCTGAACTAACTATAACGGGGGAATTTCATTGGTTTTTTACGAGTGAAATATCCACCTAACTATAACATGTGTGAAACCTATGGTTTTTTAAGTGAATATATATATATATATATATATATATATATATATATATATATTCACTGAAAAAACCATAGGTTTCAGAGACGTTATAGTTAGAAATTAGCATTTAAAAAACCTTAGAAATTCACAGAAAAAAACATAGGTTTCAGGGGTGTTATAGTTAGCTGGACATTTCACTCGTACAAAACCATAGAAATTCCTCAGTTATAGTTAGTTCTGCTAACTATAACTCGCATGCCCGCAATGCACTGCTGATGATGTCACATATTACATCATTCATGACATGGTCAGTGACATCACTGATGACATCACTGATGACATCTCAAATAACATCACTGATGACATCACTGATGACATCATCCAGTGAATGTGGTTTAGTTTGAAATGTAAATATGTATTATATATATATATATATACCAATCTGTATTGAAGATTGAGTGGATATATAACTGTCTGGATGGAGGATTTAGTAGCTGTCTGACTGTCTGTTTAAGTGAGTAACTAAAAGTGTCTCACTTAATACATGGATTAGTAACTAAACTATGTGAATGTGTGCATCACTGTCTCTGTTGTTGTATAACATGCTGCATGAGTTGGTCACTAACTACATGAGTGTGTATATTAGTTATTGATTAGTTGGATGAGTATTTATATGGGACACTGAGTTTGTGTGTGGTTGGATGGGGTGTGTGTAACTCTATGCATAGATGTGCGAATGGTTGATTGACTAGGTATATAGGTGTAAGAGTGCATGTTGAAACAGTTGTTTGGGTGACTGAGTGTATTTATTTGTGTGTTGGTGAGCGAATATATGTTTCAGTTGTACATCTTCAACAAAGTAAAAAAATAAAAGGCATTGTATGTGAGAGTTGGTGTATATAAATAAGTATATATGAGTCAGTGATTGTGAGAGTAACTATATGAATGAGTGTATAATTGTAATGGTGATTTTTTAACATATTGACTATGAGTTACTATGTGTTTGAATAAATGAGGTGTTGTGTGTAAAATTGTATAAGTGAGTAAAGGTAAGTGTGATTAATTTTTTTCATGAGTGAGTAGGATGACTGCATAATCGACTAAGATGACTGCTGATGTGTCAATGTCTATATATGTATATAAGTGCATTTGATAGTGTTCTATTAATTAGTGACTGCATGTATAAGTGATTCTGTTGTTGAATGGGTAGTTGTGTGTGTAGACTTAGGAATCAGTGAATGGGTACGTAGTAACTGGTATTGGTGTGTCAATGGTTTCAAATATGGTACTCTGTATTTTACAGTGAGTGATGAAAGGTTATACTAGTGTATGATGAGGTGTATCAGATTGTCACGTGGATGATGTCATCAGTGATGTCATCAGTGATGTCATTTGAGATGTCATCAGTGATGTCATCAGTGATGTCACTGACCATGTCATAAATGATGTAATATGTGACATCATCAGCAGTGCGTTGCGGGCGCGCGAGTTATAGTTAGCAGAACTAACTATAACTGAGGAATTTCTTTGGTTTTGTACGAGTGAAATGTCCAGCTAACTATAACACCCCTCAAACTATGGTTTTTTTATTTAAATTTCTATTGTTTTTTTAATGCTAATTTCTAACTATAACGTCTCTGAAACCTATGGTTTATTCAGTGAATTTCAAAAGTTTTTTAAATGCAAATTTTTAAGTGTAATAGTAGTTATACCTATTTTTTTGTACTGATTTTCTACAGTTTTTTAACTGTTTATTTATAAATATTTTATTCATTAAATAATATTATATATTTTTCTGAAAATTGCAACAAAAAAAAATTAAAACTGACATATTGTTTATTTTGTGTACACATCACGGTGGGTGCGCAGATTCTAGCCGCCATTTTAGAAACGTCGTGAAGGATCCGCGTACGGTGTACGGTGTTTTTCAGCTACATCATATACATTTAATATTACGTGATGTGCGCGATTGGTATGCGACCAGTCCGCGACTCCTGCTCCCGCGCATTCGTGACACATGCACATTACGGTACGCGACGCTTGCGCGGTGGCGGGTCCCACGTGACGTCATATACGTGCTAAGGCGCGCTGGTTGCGCGACACCCGCAACATTTTTTTATGTTCTAAAATGATATGTATGTGTGTTTAATCTACATATTAGGGCAAGAGACTATCTAAGATATTCATAAAAATAATATATTTGTACTTATAATAAACTTATATTATTTTTAAATATATTTTCGCGAAGTCGCGTCGGGTGCGTGCTTTGTGAGCGCAGAGTGCGCGGACACCATGTGACCTTTAATTGGTTCATAACATTTCCCACTGTAACTATTGAAGGACCCCACTAATTTTAATCATTCTTGTTGGAGCATCTTTAGAGAGACATATCTTTTCCTACAAGAACCCTGTTTGCTTGTTTTTTTGGTGTTTTTCAAAAAATATCAAACAAAATGGCATCTGGACAGCAGCAGCAGCAGGAGGAAGTACCTTCTGAAGAAGAATTCTTGCAGGAGGCACCACGTCCACAGAGGCCGGAATCTGTCGTATGGAAATTCTTCACTTTTCCACCGGGAGAAAAGAAAGTAAATGCGAGAAAGGTGATGTGCAAAATTTGCGACTGAGTCCTGTCAAGGGGCAGTGAAAAAAAATACTCTTGTGGCACTGCTTCTATGTACAAGCATCTCCGGACCACACATCCTCTCAATCTTGCTCGGGAGGAAATGAGGCGAGCTGCTTTGAACCCCTCACCTGCTGTGGCAAGTACATCTTGAGCTTCCTCAGGAACACCTGCATTGGACATTAGGCCAGAATTCGCCTTTCTCGAGCAACACTACGTGAAGTGTAAGAAACTTATATGCTTCGGTGAGCAGTCGGTGGATGCAGTTTGTGGTGCGCAACGTAACCATCATTGTTAATTTTTTGTTTATTTTGTTTTTGGAATGATTAGTAATTCCAAATGTTTCCTGTTTTATTCTTTCTTTTTTTGTTCATTTTTTTTTAAAACCGAAACAAATACAAAATTGTTTAAAAAAAATACAAAAGAAAAAAGAACAAAAAAAAAGTTCTTATCAGAACTACCTTATCTAGTTAAAGAAAGAACTATAATTGCAAGGTAATGTGTGAAAGTTTGGTTGAATATATGTATACAGCATGATTGACTGAAAGAATGCATTAGTAGTGTATGGTGAATTTATAGGTGAAGATTTATGAGGAAGTACTGCAGCGTGACACTGCAAGCTCTTTAGCTGCACTACCCCGTGGCACTTCCGAAGCACAGGGATGTGACATATGTACATGAATATGTTGCAACTCTGTGCTTCCCTCTGCACTGCTGCACAAACTGTAGCCATGCGGTGACACAGGCACCCTTGCACCATGGTGCAAGGATGTTTATGTCATGTGGAGATTGTTTTTGTGCAGGAAGGGACACCTTCCTGCACAAAAACAATCAGTAAAGGCATTTTCCTCTTTCAATGTATGCTGTGGAATGCAGCATGCATTGAAAGAGGAAAAAATGAGGAGAAATGAAAACAATTCTCCTCGTTGCGCCTTGCTACACCAACTCTAGGATGGCGCAGCATTCACACACATCTCCAGATTTACGATTTCTCATAAATCTGGAGATGTGTCTTGTTCTATGGGTGTTGCGTGGGAACACCCACAGCAACACCTATGGGACGCCCCTTCAATGCAAAGTTCTGTGTATGAAGGGGTCGTATTTACAAGGAGAGGAAAAACCACGCAGGGTGGCTTTTCCTCTCCTTGTAAATATGAAGGAGTGCCTGGCGCCATCACTACGTTACAAAAAGTGACGTACTGGTGGCTCAGGGTGCTTGTAAATCTGCCCCATAAGTGCTTAGGTATTGGCAGACTGATACAATAAGAACATAGTGCTGGATGGGTGATTGAAGAATTGCATGAGACTGACAGGAGTTATCCTACGCTGCATGGGTACTACTTCAGTATTTAATGGAGTGGACCAATAGTATGTATCTGCTTAGAGATTTGTAGGGATTATGCACAGAATATTTTAGGTGTACTTGTGTTGGTGCCTAGGTCATTTTTTAAGAATACCACTAGTAACTGGAATGATGAAAGTGCTGCAAACAGAGTGAACACTTAATTTATAAGTGCTTACGTATTGGTGGAGTGATAGGATAAGTAGATAGTGGTAGATAAGTGATTAAAGAAGTGCATGGGACAGACTGGACGATTCCTACACTGCATGAGTACTAACTGGGTATTTAGAAGAGTGTATCAATAGAATGTAGCTAGTTAGAGGTCTGCTTGGATAGTGCACAACATATTATAGATGTACTTGTGTTAGTAGCTAGGCCATTCCATAAGTTCGACTGGTGACTAGAATCATTACAGTATTACAAACAGAGTGTATAGTGAATTTATAAGTGCTTAGGTATTGGTGGAGTACTAGGATAAGTAGATAGTGCTGGATGGGTGATTGGAGAAATGCATGGGACAGACAGGAGGATTCCTACACTGCATAGGTACTAACTGGGTATTTAGAAGAGTGTATCAATGGTTTGTAGCTGGTTAGAGGTGTGCATGCATAGTGTACAAAATATTGTACCTGCACTTGTGTTTTTGACTACGCCATTCCTTAAGTATATGACTAATAACTGGAGTAATTTCAGTGCTGCAAAGAGAGTGCATGCTAAATGTATTAGTGCTTAGGTATTGGCAGAATGATAGGATACGTAGATAGTGCTGGATGGTTGAATGGAGAAGAGCATGGGACAGACAGAAGGATTCCTAGACTGCATTGGTACTAACTGATTATTTAAAAGACTGTATCAAAACTACGTAGCTGATTGGAGGTCTGCATGTATAGTGCACAGAATATTGTAGCTGTACTAGTATTGGTGTGTCTATGGTTTCGAGAATAGTAGTCTCTATTTTAGGGTGTGAGAAGGTGCATCAGATGATCACGTAGATGATGTCATCAGTGATGTCATTTGAGATGTCATCAGTGATGTCATTAGTGAGGTCACTGACCATGTCATGAGTGATGTGATATGTGACGTCATCAGCAGTGCATTACTCTAATCCAAAAAGCTGGCGCCCATATTGGCCTGGTCACGATGTGAAAATTCAGGAATTGATACAATAAAGAAAAGAAAACAAGTGTTAATATGCACACAATGTCATTTCAGCATATCTTGCCCCGCAACCGCCATACCTGTATGTTCGTCAACGTGACTTATTCATAATAAACATACATAGAATTGCAAACATCAATATAAACAATGGACTACACATTACTTTAAAGTGAAAGGCAATCGGCCATATTAATCTGGGGACGTTGCAAATTATAATGCTTCTTACACGAAAGAAAAGAAAAAAAGGGGTGTTAATATACACACACTATCCCTAAATAAAGTTCTAGCGATTATAGTTCCATTCCATTCACAGCTCATTAGAGATGTCATGAGTGATGTCATGAGTGATATAACTGACCATGTCATGAATGATGTAATGTCTGAAGTCATTAGCAGTACATTGCGGGGGCGTAAATTATAGTTAGCTTAGGTAACTATAACTGCTGAATTTCACTGGTTGTGTATGAGTGAAATCTGAGTCTAACTATACCGTCCCTGTAATCTTTGTTTTTTTCAGCAAATTTCCATTTTTTTTTACGTTAAGTAAGATGCATATCACAATGGATGGTGGGGGGTTGGAAGCAGGGCCTGGTAATGTGCTGCCCCCACCCAAGCTTGCTGCTCCTGCCTTCCCTCCTCCTAGCCATCCATTGTCCAAGTCCATGTCCCTGCTCCCTTATTACAGCCCTGTGTGGCTGTTGTTCTGCCACTGGCCTTCCCGCCTTCTCTGAACAGTTAGATTGCTGCCCCATCCACCTCCTCCCTATCCTCTGTTGTCTGAATCCATAGACTAGCCTCCTCCCTCCTGTCATGCATGGTCTGATGTGCTGCCACTGCCCTCCATTTAGCATGATGTACCAGTCCACTCCTCCTGCCCTCCATTGCCCAATTCTATGCCACATCATTGATCTCCTGCTTAGCCTTTGTGCTTAGCTTGCTGCCCCTATTCTCCTTCCCCGTGTCCTCCGATGTCTTTGTGCATGCCCCTGCTCCATCCTTTTTGTCCACCATGTTCTATGGACCTGCCACTCCTATCTACTCTGAGTGTTCTGTTGAGCTGCCACTCCCCTCCCACCTGCCTAGCATTGTCAGATGACTGTAACCTGTCCCTGCCACCTCCACCCCGCCTGTCCACATTCCATGCCCCTATCCCCTTCCTCCTGTCGTCCATGGTCCATTTTACTGCCACACCCTTCTGCCCTCTCTGGTCTGTTGTGCTGCAACTGCTCCTCCTGCCTGCCCCACGTGGTCTGTTGTGAGGCCCCTTTCCCTGAACTCTCTTGTCTGTGCCCAGGTCCTGACCCTCCCTTCTATCCTCCATGGTCCTTTGTCTATGCCCCTTCACCCTCCTTCTTGCCCATTATAGCCATTGTGCTGCCACTAACCCTCCCGCTTGCCATGCATGGTCTTCTGTGCTGCCATGGCCCCTCCCACCTTCCCTGTGCAGTCAGCTAGCTGCCCCTGATCCCTCCCACCATCCCTCCATGGCCTGTGTGTATGCCATCATAGTCTCACTGTTGCTCTCCATGGTGTGTCTTGCTTCTAGTGCCCATCCTGCATGACCTCCATGGTCATCTTGCTGCTCCTGCCCTGCCCCCTTACCCCCTTACTCCCAGCCCTCTGTTTCCATGTGCAGACCCTTATTCTCTCCCTCCTGGCTTGTTTGTTCCATTGTAATGCCCCTGATCCGTCCCTCCTGCCCATTATGGTCTGTTATGCTGCAGCTTTCTCTCCTGTCTGTCCATTATGGTCAGCTAGCTACCATTGCCTCTTTCCCCTCTGTTCTCTGTTGTCCATGTGCATGGCCCTGTCCCCTCCCTATTGCTTTCTATGGATTGTTGTGCTGCACTCCCGTCCCGCATGCCCTGTGTGGTGTATTGTGCTGCTGCAAACCCTGATGCCTGCACTGTAGGGTCAGTTTTGTGCACCTCTCCATGTCCCTCCTGTCCTCTGTTATCCGAGTCCATGTCCCTACCCCAATTCCTCCTGCCTTCCACGATCCAATGTACCATACTTGCGAACATTTTGAACTTGGTAAGAGGGAGATTTTGAAAAAGAACTGGGGTATTGATTTTCCCCTTTGAGTTACATTGAAAAAGAGGAGATTGTAGACAGGAGACATATCAAATAAAGCCCATTTGAGCATAAAAACATTGGACGTTTCCTGGCTGAATCGGGTCTGTTGGCATGTATGGTTGTACTACCACTGCCTCTTCCTTCTGCCCACAATGGTCTATTATATTGCCACAGCCTCTCTTGCCAGTCCTGTATTGTTGGTTTGTTGCCCCTGCCCCCCTTTCCACTGCCCTCTATAGTCTGTTGTGCTGCCACTGCCCTTCCTTCCTGCCCAGTGTGGTCAAATTGTTGCCTCTGCACCCTCCTACCTGCCTTCAATTTTCAGAGTCCGTGCCCTTGACCTCTGCCTCTCAACAGTATCCTAATGAACAATTAGATTGCTAACATTTTATATTTATTACAAAAGTGCGGAACGCCTGACGTCATCTTGATGTAATCAAAACTGTAATACCTAGAGCATTTCCTTTAGAAATTACATATACGAGAGGGTCTTATTTGCATCAAAATGATGGTTAGTGCTCTAAAAAACTAAAATGAGGACATATTTTCTGAGTTTTCAAATAGCGACAAAGCACTTTTAAATTATTTGTTATCTTTATGTTTTTTTATCCAGTTGACCACTTGATTAAATGTTGCACTTATGGGAGAGGATGTGGTGTTACTTCCAGAGCTGCAGACTTTGCAACTGGGGAACCAGGTTGGAGTTTCTGCTTCAGCTCGACATTCTGTGATTCTGGTCAAATCACTTAATCTCCCCATGTCTACAACCAAAATTACTTTGTTCTTGTGTGATGCAACCAATGCTCATGTAAAGCACTCCAATACCTGACAAGTCTGCACTATATAAACGAAGGTTTTGGAGGGCGAGGACTGGTCAATGATGAAGCATGACACCAGGTGGTGTGTGAGACCAGTCCGTATCTTTTTGTGAGATGCCCACACTCACGACGTTCTTGTAGCTCGCTTTGGGTTATCACACTGGGAGCAGCTCTTTTGTGATGAACATTCAGATGTGTCACACATTTGCCATAAATTCTGAATGTTAGCACTCTAGTTGCTCATTAGATAACTGTAGTAAAGCTATTGCTCACCAGGGAAGTCTGCTGCTGGTATTCAAAGTGCCTGATTCAGTGTGCATGTCAGACTTTTTTAATGAAATAGAAGAGGATTTGAGAAGTCAAAATGTGTCCTAATTTTTCTTTCTGCAGCACTAATCATAATTTCTATGGCAAAATGAACCCCCTCATTTTGTTCCTTTGCAAATTAAATGTTTTAAGTGTTACCACTTTATTCCAATCAAGATGGCTTCAGGTGTGTCATACTTTTGTCATAAGTAAGACGGCTAGCGCTCTAGTTGTTCTTTAGAACACTCTGGGACATTCTGTCATTGGGCTATACTTGTGCTACATCTGGGTGATATTTGTGCTACATTTGGGCTCTTTTTTGTCTGGTGGCCATCTTGGGAGACTTATTTGTTGTGAAGTTTCCTAATTTCCTCATTTACTACAGTCTCCTCAGTAGGAAATACTTTTAGTTTTTTACTTTGATTCCATCAAGAAGGTATTCAGATGTGTCACACATTTGCCATAAATTCAGAATGTTAGCACTCTAGATGCTCATTAGATCACTGTAGTAAAGCTACTGCTCACCAGGGAAGTCTGCTGCTGGTTTTGAAAGTGCATGTTTCAGTCTGCATGTCAGAAATGTTTTATGAAATAGAAGAGGATTTGAGAAGTCACTCAAAATGTGCCCTAATTTTTCTTTCTGCAGCACTAATCATACTTTCTATGGCAAAATGAACCCCCTCATTTCGTTCCTTTTTAAATTAACTGTTTTAAGAGTTACCACTTTATTCCAATCAAGATGGCTTCAGGTGTGCCATACGTTTGTCATAAGTAGGACTGTTAGCGCTTTAGTTCTTCTTTAGAACACTCTGGGAAGCTGCAGTAGAACACAAAGAAATCAACTGACAGTCTCTGCCCTTGTTGGATGTACATGTTTTACTGAGAATGTCAGACTTCATTCTCACATGACTGAGAAAGATAATGTGAATTTACAGAAAATATGCTCTCAGTTTAGCTTATAGATCACCTTCCATACCTCTGTGGGAAAAGGATGAGAAAATAGTTTTCTCTCAAACATGATTCATGATATCCCAACAGAAGGCTTTTTCACATGGTAAAATCACCTTAGAACACACCACAATTCCAAAAATGAGTGTGGTACCATCAACAAATGATTTATAATGTAACTAAAGTCTTAAAACCTTCTATTAACTGCAATGCTTTTTAATGAGGTGCTATCATGTATATTGGTCCCAAGATGGCTGCCAACACTTCTTGGATGTACTGCTGATAGCCAATCAGATGTCACGATGAGATGTGTGGTTAGGCTCCGCCCAGATATATATGTGATTTTACTTTTGATTTTCTCAGGAACTACTGAACGGATTTACACCATTTAAGCAAAAGGCACGACTCTGAACCAAGGTCTACCTTTCTGCCAAATTTGGTGTAATTCCGTTCAGCAGTTCCTGAGAAAATCAAAAGTAAAATCACATATATATCAGGTCGTGCTGTAGCTGCGGCTAAAGGTCCTATGGGAAATTGCATGGGGAAAACACGTTTTGGGACCCCCTTCTTTCTCAGCCCCCGCTACACGAATCATCCCGAGACTTTCAGGATAGGAGCGGACCGGAGCTGGCCAAAAGTTTTATAAATTTTGCGAATATTCTTCAACGGGTGCCAAAGTTATTCCAAATAGAATGCTGCGGATTTCCTATGGAAAATAGGTCCTAACTATAACTACCTACTGGTGACTGTCATTTGAGATGTCATCAGTGATGTCATGAGTGATGTCATTGACCATGTCATGAGTGATGTAATATGTGACGTCATCAGCAGTGCATTGCGGGCGCGTGAGTTATAGTTAGCTGAACTAACTATAACGGGGAATTTCAATGGTTTTGTATGAGTGAAAAGTCCAGCTAACTATAAAGCCCCTGAAAGCTATGTTTTTTTCAGTGAATTATATATATATTAACTATTGGCGGTCGCCAGTAGGTAGCTATAGTTAGGACTTTGTTTCAATTCAAAAAGCACTTTTTCATTTGCCAATATCTTTGAAGCCATTTGACAAATCTTTGTGAAATTTTCAAAACGAATGGGGTGCTCCAGTCAGCTCCTGGCTTAAAAGTTTTGGGGTGATTTGTTAAGTGGGGACAAGCAAAAAGGGAGGTCTCAAAATGCATTTCTCCGTGAATCCGGCCCCCAAAAAAAGGAAGTGTGGTCTCCCGCACTTCGTTTTCTTGAAGCCTCCGGATGGGCCAGGTCCCGGGGGCAATAGGTAATTGTTATGCTGGTTGCTCGGGGGCCCCCGCGGCCCTGGTGACCACCACCTCCCCAGGGCTTTTTAAAATATTATGAGGGGGCACATGGCCCACCGCAGCCCCGAGGCTCGCCACCTCCCCTGGGCTTTTTATTAAAATGTGTGGGAGGCTTCTGGCCTCCCCACACAGCCCCAAGGACCTCTACCTCCCTGGGGGATTCAGTTATTATGGGGGGGCCTCATGGTCTCCTTAAGCCCTGTGGACTAATTATTCTAATATGGGGGTCTTTTGTGGACCCCCGGGTACCATCACCTACTGGGGACATACACAGATGGAGCGCTAGATGGCCCTAGAGACTGCCACACCTGAGGGCTGGCTCCAGCAATGTACCGGGGTGCCCACCCCTGGGATATTGCAGTTTGCTATGGCAGGGCAGGAGCACTGCTCCCGCCCTGCCATAGCAAACTCTGCTTTGCTTCATGGAAGCGATACAGGAAACCTGCTCTTGCTTCCATGAAGCAAAGCAGAATTGCTTTTTGGCAAAGGGAGCTGCATGTTAGCAGCTCCCTTTGCCCAAAAGCCATGCTGGTTCCCGCAGGAAGTGGGGAGCCGACTGGGACTGCAGGGAAATTGGGGCTCCCCTGCGGTCCCCAACGTGAGGACCAGGCCCGGGGGGATGGGTTCCCAGGGCCAAAAGTGGCCTGTGAGGGGGCCATATGGCTCCCATCCAAAATTGTTTATCAAACAAAGACGGGGCAGGTCCTGGGGGATGGGATCCCCGGGGCCAAGAATGCCACGGGGCAATCAAAAAATCGTAATACCTCGAGTATGGGGGTCTTAGGGGCCAATATTGTCTAATGAAATTGGGTGAGCATTATTTATTGTTTTTTTCTCTCGTCATAGGTGTCGCGACTCCATTGCAGTTCTCAGCGCGGTCCCCCACTGTGACATTGCGGTAGATTTGCGGATCTACCTTAACTAAATAATTTAATAGTTTGTAATTGAGAAGGTGGTGTTGAATTTTTTAAGTTTTTTATAGAGTTAGTGAGATTGAAGGTAATAATTACATTAAATTTGATAGTAATAATATTTTTTTTAAATGTAAAGTTAAACTTGAAAAGTGTATTGTGTTGTAGTACATTGAATTCATGCTTTTGTTTTGCAGATTCGTGACAGGTTTGTCAATCTCGAAAATATTTAAAAAGAGAATGTATGTATATAAAAAAGATTCACTGTTGGGTTATAGGGTGGCTCTAAAAAGAGCCCTTGTTTTCATTATGACTTTATTGGAGCTACATGTAAGTGCAAA
The DNA here is from genome assembly GCF_964204655.1 of Triturus cristatus. NCBI lineage: Eukaryota > Metazoa > Chordata > Amphibia > Caudata > Salamandridae > Triturus > Triturus cristatus. The sequence continues at coordinate 1,321,794,516 of NC_140590.1, forward strand.
CTCACAGCTTAAGGTTGCTGAGAAATACTCTGTTTCCTTCATCTGTGAAGTGAACGCCATCACTTCTGTAGATGTCATCCATATCAAACGATTGTTGTTATAGATGGAACCCATGCTATGGTCTCTGAGGTAAGAAGAAACAGCTTTATTGACATTCTTCCTAGCTTTCTCAAACTGTGGACAGAATTGATTTGACCACTTCCATTGCTGTCTTTGGCATATATTAGAGTGCACAAAGACAGTTTGAGGCAAAAGCAAAGGTGTCCTTCATTAGCATTTCCAGACCTACCCCAGGCAATGTGCCGAGGTCATTGCCACCACAGTGCACAATCATGTGGTCAGTGGGTTTGAGATGCAAAAAGGTTTTAACCAAAGGCATCAATTGGTGCCACTTTAATCCTCTCTGTGCAATCCATTTAATATCCACATTTTGCAAAAGTAGGTCTTTGTCAATACCTCTGCGTTCAGCATACCTTTTGCCTCAGAAAACATAGCTACACCGTACAATCCATACTGTACGCATTTTTAAGGGATGTCTGGAAGGAATGAAAAGATGTCTGTAGCTCAGGTAGTCAGTCGGTAGAATGAGAGGTATCTAAAATGGTGGAGAAGATGCTGTTTTTGACAAAGCCGATAAGTGATTGGCTGTTCATCAACATTGTGCACTCAAAAATAGGATGTGGGTTAGTTTCCTGAAGAAGCATGATTCTTATTGGTTATTAAAAAATGTTTGAAAGGTACAGTAGATAAGAAAAAGTAATATTTTGCAAACGTCAACCACACCTGCTATTTGCATTTGGAAGGCTTGCTGAACTTAAAAACATGGTAAACTTATGACCAGCCAGTACAATTGAATGCTGCAGAAATTGTTGCTATGGAAACTTAGATTAAGCAGAATGGGGGAAGGGTTGAAACTTAACTGTAGAATTAAAATGTGAAATTGTAACTTATATATAAGTGATACATTAGTAAATTATATATTTCTAACTCCGTAGTATGTGTAGAAGTAGTGTGGTATTAAACAAAATACTAGTATTATTAGAAATCGGTTTTTGAACTCCTGTAAGAGTTTGCGGTTTCATCGCGACCCTACACTGCGGCACCATGGTGGAGTCGCGGCTCCAGAATATTACAGAACCAGTTTGGGCACTTTTAGAAGACAGATAGAAAGGTTTAATATGTCTAACCAATAGAATTGTGTTTGATCATTTGAAATTGTTAGAAATGGGGGTCTCTAGTTGGCAAAGGTTTGCACCTTTGTCCAAGTAGGGACCCTTCCTACTAGTCAGGATAAGGGAGTTACACACCTAAAATAACCCCTGCTCACCCCCTTGGTAACTTGGAACAGCCAGGCTTATCTTAGAAGCAGTGTGTAAAGCATTTGCATATAACTAACAGTAACATAGTGAAAGCACTACAAAAGGACACCACACCAGTTTTAGAAAAATATCCTATATCTTTATATACTCAAAACATGACCAAAAATGACAAAGAATCCACAATACAGTACTTGAAAAATAGATAATTTGCAAGATGTCTTCTAAACTGCAGAAATACCTCAAAAACACAGTTCGTATGAGTTGGTAGCTCCGTCCGGGGCTACAGCGATGCTGAAAACAACAGAGTCTAACAGTTCCAGCCGACCGTGTCGATACGGGCCAGCAAAAGCGTGAACAGACTCAGTAACAGTACCTTTTTCATTGCGTCTTAAATGGAGGTGAGAGGCGGTCGTGGCAACCGTCGTAGTTGCATTGCAAAATGGAAGTGGTGCATTGCACAGTGTCCTCTCGATGCGGTGCAGGTAGTGACTCAGTGATAATCGTCCAGATGGCATCGGTGAGACCAAGGCTTACGGTGCAGGGCAAGACGGAGCTCGATGAGGTGCTGGCAGGTTGTGGTGCAGTTGACAGAGCCGGTTTGCAGGAGCTGGCGTCGGTTGGCCCAGACAGCTGTGTGAGACAAGGCGGTGTGTTGTGAAACTTTACGAGTGGTGCCCCCAACCATGATGTGATCATGGGTGTTGAGTCAGCAGCAGCGACAGTGTCGTAGAGATCAGGTTTGTGAAGTGAAGCGGGGTGGTGAAGACTGCAGTGCCTACAGGTCACGGTGCAAGCAGCAGCTCGGTGGTCGCGGCGTTGGTCGTTGTCATCGGTGAGACCAGGGTTGCAGTGCGAGATGCGGACGGTGCGGTCTGCGGTGCCGTCAGGACACAGAGCCAACCACGGAGTCGGTTGCGGTTATCTTCTCTATGGCAACTGAAACAGCAGCTCCAGAAGCGGTACTCAGAGGTTGTTGAAGTCTTTGTAGCCCCTGATACTTCAGAACAGGAGGCCAGCTAGATTTCTGGCCCTTGGAGATACTCAGCACAAGTAAAGTAAGTTCAGACCAGTCCTTTCACTGCCCAAGGCAGAAGCAGCAATTGCAGGCCAACCCAACAAAGCAACAACAGAGCAAAGGGGGTAGTACTCCTCCTGGCAGTTCTTCCCGCTCTTCTTCTTGATGGGTTCCTTAATTCCAGCGAGTTATAAAGTTTAGGGGCCCCACTTTTTATAGCCCAAAATCCTTTGTCCTCTCAAGCATAGAGTGTCTGTGCCCAGCCAGAACCAGTTATGCCCTCCTTGATGCAGCTTCCTGGCAGGAGGCGGAGACAGCTTTGTCAGAGGCAGACCAGGCCCATTCAGGTAAAAGGAAATCTCATCCCCCTACTCTAAATGCAGCCCAGGTCGATTCAGCCCTTTCCTGACCCATCTAGACTCTCTGGAGCAACTGCTCCTCTCTAGCTTCTGTCATCCAAAACCCAGACAGTCAATTCACAAACCTAGCGGAGGCCTACTAGATGGCTGAGCAAGAAAATACCTACTTTCTAAAAGTGGTATTTTCAAACACAGAATATAAAAATCACCTTCACTAAAAGATGCATCTTTAGATTCAGGCACACTAAACTTTATTTCTCTACCTTGTTCCCAGGGATAGTTATGTTTATAACATGTGATAAACAAACTCCCCATTCTGTCCTATGGGAACTGGTAGCCTTGCCATAGTGAAAAACTAAATTGGGAGTAATTCCCTATCAGGACATTCCACACACACCAGGGTATGTCCTACCTTTCACATATACTGCATCCTGCCCAAAGGGGTAACTTGGGCCTACCTTGGTGGTGACTGACATGTAAGAAAAGGTAAGGATAGGGCCTGGCAAGTAGGTGTAATTGCCAAGTCAACATGGCAGTCCCAGACTGCACACAGGCTCTGCAATAGCTGGCCAGAGTTACAGTTACAGGCTGCTTGTGTGGGTGACACAATCCCGTGCTGTAGCCTACTAGCAGCATTTGACTTACAGGCCATGGCTCACTCAGTGCACTTTACTAGAGACTGACAAGTAGATCAAATATGCCAACCATAGGAACACCAATCCATAACACAATATACAACAGGAGCACTTGCACTTTAACACAGATCAGCAGTGAGAAAGTGTGCAGACACACTAAGCCAGCAAAAACAGATTCAAAACCGGGAGGTCAGAAAGCAAAAAGTCAGGGGAAAGACACCAAAAAATGCCAAGTCTAACACATCTCCCCTCCAGGTGAAGTAGGAAGAACTACCCAACCTCCTAGGAGATCTCTTCACTAAGGCGGAAGAACCTGGACAGACCATCTGTTTTGGCATGTTCTGTGCCAGGGTGGTGTTCCACCGTAAAATCCATTCCCGGTAGGAAGATGGACCAACTCAACAGTTTTGGTTTCTCACCCCTCATTTGTATCAACCATCATCATCATCACCAACTTTATTTCGACCATTAAAGATCATAAAAGTAGACAGCACAGTTTAAATAAAATACAAACATAGTTTAAAAGGAGCGCAAGTAGCACAGTTTTAGATAAAATTCAAAAAGTACAAACATAGTTTAGAAGAGAGCGCGGAGAACAATTTAAAATATCATAGAATACATTTTGATGGTGTTGGGGGACACTAATACCATACAGATATAATATGGGGTGCTGTGGGGGGATTTAATGAGTCATAAAGTGCATTTAGTGCGCCTTATCCAAATTGCATGCCAGTATCTTGACAGGCCAAAGACCACAGCTCTACGAGTATCAGTCATCAAAATTCTTAGTACCTCGAGGTAGTGGCCCAGGCCAACAGGTTTGCACAGCGGAATGATCAATTTTTTCCTTGAAAGATGGTAGTGTGGGCAAAAAAATAGCAAATGAACAATCGTTTCTGAGCTGGCATTACACGCAGGGCAAAGCTCATCATAAGCAGCAGCATTAGTCCACTTTGAGAAAAACTGTTTTGTGGGAAGAGTCTTGTATCGACACTGGAAGAATAGCTTTCATGCCATTGGAGGAACAATTTTGTTCAATGTATCCTCAAAGCGGTAGACGGATTTAAAATCTAGAAATTCCGAGGTTAAGCGTCCCTCGCTTTTTGCCAGTGCTTTTTTTGGCATGACTTCCCAGAACCTTTCTTTCAGTTTTATTCGGGAAAGGGTGGATAGGCTGTCCGGTTTGGTCCAGAGCCTTTCCATCCCGATCCCCTTGAGTAGGTCTCTCACTGATTTAAACCAGGGGATCGAACATAACCTCAGGAGCGCTATCAGAGGCTCCCGGTAGGTGACAAACTCATCAACTGTCCACATCCTATACCAGCACATTAGTAATTTATAGCTTAATGTGTGCATTAACTGCCTGTGTGCAAGGTCCAAGTAGAGGGGTGTCAGCGGAGTGCTGGCCGGTAGGTCCACCAAAGATCTAAGGAACCGGTTCTCGATTGCAAGTAAGCAGTTTGTGTTGACAGTACCCCAGAGCTCGGCTCCATAGAGAATACCTCCTAGCACCTTGATATTATAAATTTCCAGGGCAGGAGCGAGCTGCCAAGAATGTGTTTTCTTGTGAATTTTGGTGATGTTTGCCGTCTAGTACATAAGTTGCAGTTTTGCTTTCTAAATATGGGCAGCCCAGTTGATCGTTGGTGTCAAGCGGATGCCAAGATAATCAAAGGCATCGACTCACTCCAACTTGCTATTACCGATTTACACGCATCTTTTGGTAGGGTGGGCCGATCCATTCTTGAAAATCATGAACTTTGTTTTTGACTCATTTAGCACCAACATTCGTACATCACAAAACTTTATAAAATCATTTACAAGCTGCTGTAGTGTCAGCGGTGATTTAGAAATTAAAAGAGTGTCGTCGGTTGAAGAGTAGGGCGGGTACTCTTGTAGCACCAATTTTTGGGGCATCACAACCGGCTCTGTCTAAATAATTGACAACACCGTTAATAAAAAGAGTAAAAAGGGTGGGAGTGAGGACACATCCCTGTCTAACTCCGCACTGAACTGGGAAGGGATCTGTAACTTTGTTATGCTCCCCCCACCTCACTTGTGCTCTGTTGGATTAATCTAATCTGATTAAAATGTCTAAAAGATTTGTCGGGATGCCCTGATCCTTTAAAGTGCTCCAGAGCCTACCACACGGAACCAGATCGAAAGCTAACCGGAGATCAACAAAAGCCACATAGAGCTTACCTCTCTTAACAGATACTTCCTTCCAATATGAGCAAAGAAGGCGGAAAGCTTGGTCCAGAGTACTTATCTTTGCTCGAAATCCCGCTTGAAAATCACTTAAAATACGGGACTCGAGGATCCATTCCTGAATTTGTGCGAGGATTTGCTTACAAAAGATCTTCTGTAGTGAACCAATGAGGCTAATTGGCCTATAGCTGGCTGGTTTTGCTCTGTTCCACTTTTTATATATGGGGACGACCTCTGCAGTCATCCAGGAAGGGGGAATAGGAGTGCCTGCTAGAATTGAGTTGGTCAGAAGGTTAATATAAGATCCCCAAAGTGCCATATCCTCTTTATATAGATCGTTGGGGATTCTATCTGGGCCAGGTGCACGAGCTGAAATGCAAGAGCGAATCGCAGTTTGCGTTTCTTCCATAGAGAAGACAAGGTCGCCTCCCTCTTCTGCAGGTGGTGTCCCACACCCATAAAGATCTCCCTGGGCTTCCTTATCCCTAGATTCATATAGGGCACTAAAATGCTCTACTCATTCCTCTGGTTGAACTATGAAAATCAAGGCCCTCTCACTCCCCTTGAGCCAGTATGCCGCTTTACACCAAAAGTCTGATGTCTTTAGCTATCAGTGCCTTCTGTAGGGAGGACCACAGAGTGTCCTCCCACTCTCTCTTAGCAGACTCAACTGCCCACCTATGACTGGCTCAGCAGACTAAAATGTCGGGACGTGATTTCTGCTTAATAGCCCGAATAAGTGCTTCCTTTGATGTCCTGCAGTCTTTATTATACCAAGTGCCCTGACGGGACGGCTTCCGGTGCATATAGTTCCCTTCCTTGTTCAGTGATTTACATGGGTTAGTGAGCAGTTCCCTTATTTCTGCATATAATACCTCATGCTTAGGACCCAAAGACTCCACAGTGTTGTTAGTGGTATATTCTGCAAGCTCCCTCATTAAGAAGGCATACTTTGCTTTTAACTGCCTCTAGTGCCCCTGGGTGTCCCTCCACCCAGTCCCATCTGATTGTTCTCTGGTTATTTGTGATTGACAGGGCACCTAGTTCTGGACGTCCCCAACTGTCTGGCGTGGCAATGCCCTGCCTTATAAGTGTGGGTATTAGTGCATTGTGGTCGCTGTCTGCCCTCTCAGTCACTGCCATATCTTGAACTAAATGACAGTGATTGAAAGATACCAGACAATAGTCCATTCGACTTTCGTGGCCAGGTCTGTTAAAAGTCGGGTCACTAGATTGATCAGAGATTGTCCTTTCATTTGTGGCTCTCAGACCATGTTGCATAGTAAGTGTTAACAACCGGGCATCTCTCCTAGATCAGCTCACTGGGGGGAGGTTTAATTGTGGAATTTACCACTCTCTGTCCCACTCATCAGTCAGATCTAAGGGAATCAAAGCAAGCGGTTCAAATGTGCAATTGAAGTCGCCTGCAACTAGAGTAGGGATAGTCTGAGTAGTAGTGAGATCAAGTGGTCATGTGTGCACACTGTGTTAGTTTCGTCCTGGGCCCGCAGCACCCTGTTGTAGACATTAATGATCCTTATTTTCTTACCAATATAGAAAGTGAGCTCATGCGCCAGGATGTCTTGGGAGTCAACATTTAAAAGTTTGACTTTGACCCTAAGTTCATTTTTGACCCACACTGCTAGCCCTCCAGATGGTCTGCCCATCTCTTTTCTCGTGGCATTGGTAGCGTTAGCAGTAAAGCCACTTCTATAGAGGCAATGCAGACTCCAGGTTTCTTGATTTAAAGTAAATAAAAGGAGTCTGCAAAGGAGCACCATTCCGGGTCTACCATTGACTTTGAAATTCCAGCCACATTCCACACAATAACCGTCAATGGGCAGATAAGGGACTCCCCCCTTCCACATCCCCAGGGATAGAGAAGGCCGTGCCCCTACTAGCATCCAGAGGGGAAGATTCACAGGAATTATCTCTGTAAAGGGCCGGATCAAATGGCACGATGGTGTTTGTTAGTGTAGGGCTGCAGGTTGAAAATGAAAAAATGCCTACGGGCCCAACCCTGGCTACAGATTCTACTACTTTCTCTTGGAGTGGTCAGCTATGTCCTCTCCGTTCACCCCTATAGAGGATATGCAAATCAAATTGGTCTGAGCCGCAAGAGGTCCAAGCTGGTATAAGAGAGGTACCAGGGCAGGATAACAGCAAGGGTCTGACAAGGTTATCGGCTGGGGGTCTGTATCTAATAGAGATGTTGGTAGGAGCTTGTGAGATAACACGTGAGTCAATAGATAACAGACCTGTGATTATGCCCTTGTCATAGAAGCTAACTTCAATCACATCCCAAATAGAATTTTGCAGAGTGACTCTTTTGACCAGTTGTATAACGTCTCTAATGATTGAATAGCAATGATGTGGGGACCTTAACCAGTAAATGACCTTATTCTTAAGGGAGTCTAGGTCTTCATGTCTCTCTAGTGGGAGTTTTGGGACTTCTGTCAAATAGATTACTGATTGGTTTTCCCCCTCCTGAGATCTCACATAGACACCGTCCCTTACTGTCCCCTTGTTAGGTACCCTTTCATAGTCTTGTGTGTGCAGGGATCTTTAGTCTAAAGCAACCTCTCCTCTGTCAATCCCGCTGGCTCGATCAAATCCTTGTGGGTTCCTTACGGTTAGACTGGAAGTGTCGTTAAAACTACCATAGTCAGTGGTGTGTATCGGTGGGCGAGAGCATGTGCTTGGCATATGGGCTTGGATTGGAGTTGCATTAACTAGCTACTGGTTTCGGTCCCCTTAGAGACCAGTTTTATTGGTGGAGATATGATTTCCGGTTGGGACAGATTCCCACCATTTGCCTTCTGTAGCAGGCTTGCTACCTTCACTCTTAAAGTAATTACTTCTTCTTTCAGTAGTTTAATGTGGTCTTTTAATGCCCTGAGATCACCAACAGAGATTTGATTTGACTCTTCGTTATCACATACAGTCTCCCCAATCTCATTATCCTCTATTGCTAAAACATCGAATCTATTGTGACATTCGATCTGTACTGTCGTGGTGGCACTGGTCTCTCTTATTGAGGGACTGGGACGCATACAAGTCGATGCGCTAGGTCCCCCTTGGGCGATCCCAGGGCTACAGCCTTACTGCGCCTTTTATTATATTTTTTAAACATTAGGGGCATCCGCTTACCAGATGATTTTTTTTGGGCAGGAGGTGATTCAGGGGAGGCACCCATCATAGGCCGCGGGACTTTCAAAGGACTAGCGTGAGGAGAGATTTGGCTTTGTGGGTCAGAGCAGGCTATATCATGGCATTCTTTTAGAATGGTCTCGGTCCTATCCAATGATTCATGGCAGACCACACTTGAGGCCTCTTGTTTGGTGTCTTATTTTGCAGATCCAGGCCCTGAGCTTTTCTTTTAGCCATCTCTATCGTATGACTGGTAGCTAACAGTATCACTAGGCGTTCCAGAGATAGGATCTAAAATGGGAAACAAATTAGCGTGATTAGAACACCCTCCACCACAGAAAGTCCAGACATTCCCAAGAGTTTCCCAAACGTTTTCCAAGACGATACTAATGACGCATAATCACAGGTTCTGATCTAAGATGGTAGAGCGCAAATAAAATTCCAGGAAACACATAGCCACTGTAACAGTCAATGAGTGGTATATAGCAAGAAATTGATCCCATGGTCAGAAACCACCTCTCTGCGGAAACCCACTCGGGAAAAGATCCCCATTAATGCCAGGCACAACACTGGCACCTTCGTTTTCCTGAGAGGGATAACCTTATTGTATCGGGTGACATGGTCTACTACAACCATTATGTACCTGTTGCCCATGGCTGTCTTGGGATCCAGTGTCCCCACAATGTCCCTCCCTACACTTTCAAAAGGGGTTCCAAGAACTGTAAAAGGTTGGAGAGGAACTTTGTCCTTCCTCATACTCTTACCACTTGCCTTGCAAGTTGGGCAAGACCTGCAATGTCCATATGACTGCCTTCGCATTTGGGACCAGAAGAAGTGGGTGACAAACCTGTCAAAGGTCTTGTCCCACCCTAAATGTCCTGCCAAAGGCACGTCATGAGCCAGACCCAGTAGGAAGGTCCTGAATCGTTGGGGTACCACCAGCACTTGGGCTGGCCCTGGCTTAGCAACCTTAGGCTCGCTATACAGGAGACCATTCTCCCAGTAGATCCAATTTGATCCAGACTGATCACCAGCTGCCTGGTCTGTAGTGTGCTACCACAGACCCTCTAGAGAAGGACATTCTTTTTGCTACCTGCAGAATTCTTCCCTGGTTGGACCGCCTTCTTGCTGCCAATGGATCAGCTCAGAGATGTCCTCCAGTTCAGTTACCTGCTCCCCTGTAGGCACCAGGGTGTCCCCCTCAAGGCCAGCCTCCTCCCGGTCCATGGGAACTTCAGGGGCTAGTTTCCTGGGTCCCCTGCCCTTTCTTTTGGCAGGGACCTGGGCCGCCATTGACCGAGTGGTCACGCATGCCCACTCTGGCAACCCAAGCATCTCCAAGTGAGACCTGAGCTCAACATTCTTCCACAAGGACTGGTCCAGGTTGTTAATTAGCAGACAATCTACAGGCATGGTAGGGCTCACAACTACCCTCAAGGGACCTGAGACCCCCCATTCAAAGGGAACCTGCGCCACCATGCACTGGTGCTCTGAGTGGTCTACAGCAACTATTTGGTGGAATGCCCCTGGGACTACCTGCTCCTCAGAGACCAGGTGACACCGGACTGAGGTCACACTGGCTCCAGTATCTCTGAGAGCCTCTATCCTTTTCCCAATTGATGGTCACCAAGGTGCTGTATTTCTTTGTGTTGGGGGCACCTGGCTTCATGGGACCATCTCACTGTCCCCTAGTGAGACGAGGGTCATTTCTGCAGGATCCCCACCCTCCTGTGGGCACCCCTCCGCTCCAAATGCTATACTAGCCAACACCTTGGACTGCCAACCGGTGGGTGGCTGTGCCCTCTTGGGACACTTGGGTTCCCCTTCAAGTGACCCACCTGGTCACATAAAAACACTTGCGGGGGTCGGTCTCAGCAGGCTTTCCTGAAGAGACCCCTTGTTTCTCATTTCCTGGGTTTGGGAAACTTTACCCTGGGTGTAAATTTGGGGCCCTTTAGAGAGCTCCTGTGCTTTATCCTTGTCCCCCACTTTTCTGCTGGGGACCTTGCCCACCTCTGGCTGAGTCTTCCCCAAACGCTTTCTTGTGGGCCTATGGTACTCTCCCAGTGGTCCGCCTCTATAGCAAGCTTCTAGGGGTCAGTCAGCTTACTAACAACCAAGTGTTGGCGCAGCACTGCAAATCATAGACTAGACAAGTGCACCCATGCAACCAAATTGTAGAGCCCCTGAACATATGTTACATTAATGCCCTTCACCCAGCCATCCAGAGACCTGTAGAAAGAATCTACACATTCCAACTAAGTGTTGGCATCAGTTTTCTTGCTAGACGTAAACTGATCCCTATACTTTTCAGGACTGAGACCATACCTGGTGAGGAAAGAGTCTTTCATATCAGCATAGGTAAGGTTCTACCCCTTACCCAAAGCTATCAGAGTATCCCTAGCTTCTTCTGGAAAGAGAGGCCACAACCCTGCCCCCCATTTCCTTTCAGGGACCCCATTCATATGAATAGATATCTCATACCCCTTGAACTACCTTTGTATGTCACCCCCCTTCTTGAATTCCTTGCCTATATTCTTGGGGATCTGCACAATTCTGTCTGACTGCCCTGATGAATTGCTGCCACCATCTGAGCTGGTTCTGCTCCTCTGATCCAGCTCCTTTATCTTGATCTCATGGTCTAGCATCATCCTTTTCTCCTCCATGGCTAACTTAAGCTTCTCCAGTTCCATAGCAATTCTCCTTGCTTACCGCCTGTCCTCCAGCTCCTCTGGGGACAAGCTACCACTGCTACCTGGTTTAAAGGGTGCCCCCCTCCCAAAAGCACATCCACCCTTGGAATAGTCTCCTCTGCCTCCATGCCAAGATCCCCAGACAGCTTACTAGCATGTCTGGTTGCTACCCAGGTCTCAGCGCCCTTTGTAGCTCCTTTTTTTCTGGTGAGGCCCCTGATTTGTACTTTGAGGCTTTTGAAGATCACCTTCAATTCCTTAAAATTGTAGGTTTCTAACCTCTCCTCCTCAAAGGCCACTTCCAAGGATGCAGCAGATGATGCAATTGATTCAGGCATGTTGTACTGGAGAGTTCAAGTTCAAGACCAAAAATAAACCAAAAAAACAGTATGTGGTACGTAATGGTCTGCGATATGGTAGCAGTGCATACCAACCACTGTAAGTCAAGTGCAAATGCAAGTCTTATCCTCACCGCTGACAACCAATGTTCGAAATGGGGGTCTCTAGTTGGCAAGGGTTTGCACCTTTGTACAAGCAGGGACCCTTCCTTCTAGTCAGGAAAAGGGAGTTACACTCCTAAAATAACCCCTGCTCACCCCCTTGGTAGCTTGGCACGAGCAGTCAGGCTTATCTTCGAGGCAGTGTGTAAAGCATTTGCACATAACCAACAGTACCACAGTGAAAGCACTATAAAAGGACACCACACCAGTTTTAGAAAAATATCCAATATCTTTATATAATCAAAACAAAACCAAAAACGATAAATAATCCACAATACAGTAGTTGAAAAATAGATACTTTGCAAGATGTCTTCTAAACTGCACAAGTACCTCAAAAACACAGTTCGTACGAGATGGTAGCTCCTGCGATGCTGAAAACAACAGAGTCTAACAGTTCCAGCCGACCGTGTTGATACGGGCCAGCAAAAGCATGAACAGACGCGTTCACAGTATCTTTCTCATTGCGTCTTACACAGAGCTGCAAGCCGGTTGTGGCAACCGTTGCGGTTGCATTGCAAAATGGAAGCGGTGCAGGGCGCGGTCTCCTCTCAATACGGTGCAGGCAGATGGCGTCGGTGAGACCAAGGCTTACTGTAACTGTTACTGTAACTGTACCCTGTAACTGTAGCTGACTTGCTTGCTACTCTACTGAACACGCTGCTATTTTGCCTGTTTGCACATTTTTTACGAATGTTTTAATCTTGCATTGCTTTATTTGAACTGTACTGGGAATTTGATTGCTTGGTGAGGGTGGGGGAATTTTGAACCCTGGCACGGAAGGCTAATTTCAACCAACACCGCCATCTTGTTGGAGCGGTGCGGTCTAGTTGTCCAACGACGGCCACGTTAAAACGGGACGCTGCGCGAGCGCGCCAGACCCCGTAACTGTAGCTGACTTGCTTGCTACTCTACTGAACTCGCTGCTATTTTGCCTGTTTGCACATTTTTTATGAATGTTTTAATCCTGCATTGCTTTATTTTAACTGTACTGGGAATTTGATTGCTTGGTGAGGGTGGGGGAATTTTGAAACCTGGCACGGGAGGCTAATTTCCACCGACACCGCCATCTTGTTGGAGCGGTGCGGTCTAGTTGTTCAACGACTGACACGTTAAAACGGGATGCTACACGAGTGTGCAGTGGATGCGCCTAAGGCAAACCCGTCTACGCCCATCAGCGGCCCGGAGGTGCCGGTCTCTTTCCGGAGCCCCGGATGTTCAGAATGTATTGCAAAGATAGCCTTTTGAGAATCGACAGGGGCATGACGTGTAAACCCCACTCATCCAGGTCAGTCTGTAATAACTGCAATTTTAAAATTTCTCTCGACCTGAATAGACAACAGGCGACTGCTACGTCTGTTCAGCGGGTGGGGGGGGACTATCTAAAAGCCTTCCTACTGAATACTCGCTCAGTGAAACAACATGAGCTCCAACTCCACGACCTACTCATTGATACCTCTCCTCACGGAAATGTGGCTTACGGATGCCTCTAACCTCACAGTGGCTGGTGCGATCCCACCAGGATATCAGATCCTAAGGAAGAATCGCCCTGAGGGAAGGGGTGGGGGGTGGCCCTTATCTTTAAGAGCTCCTTCGGGGTATCTCCCTCCCTATGATGAAGATTGAGGGAGCTTAGAGCCTAGGTTCTCTCCTTAAAGTGTCAGACCATCAGTCTATTGTGGGGGCAGTCATTTATCGCCCCCCGGGTCCGTCATGAACATTTTTGGAATCCGTAAGCCAGGCAATCTCCCCCTTGGCAGCCAAATATAGCCACATAGTCCTAGGTGACTTTAATATCCATATGGATAACCTCGTAGATCTGGAGTCTCTGAAGATGCAAGACTCCCTTGATATCCTCAATCTGTCCTCGTATGTCTGCCTTCCCACTCATGAGAAAGGGCATACGTTGGATCAGATTTTTTCTACGAATCCGATCGCAGTGGAGGCTCCCCTTCCTTTAGTTTGGTCGGATCATTATCTGATTAGTTTTAGGGTAGGCAAGGCGCTGGGCAGGCCTCAAGCGCCGGACAATATCCGCTCTAATAGTTATAGGCCCTTTCATCTGGTATCTCTTGAGGCCATGAAGAATGCACTGAGTCACCACCCCATTCCCACCTCTGGGGTTTTGGAGAATGACGTGCACGTCTTAGACCTCTAGATCCAGAGCTGGGCTCTTTAATACGCACCGCCTACCAAGAGGCCCGCTAGAAACACCAGAGTTTCTGCCCCCTGGTTTACTGAGACCCTTAGGAAGATCAAGAGCGCTTGCAAACGCCTAGAAAGAGTTAAACTATGACTCGGAAGAAAAAGCAGTATACAAACAAGTGCTGAAAGATTACTCTTCGAAAGTTCGGGAAAGCAAGAAACTCTACTTTATCAGACAAAATAGATCAGGTCGGTAATAAAAGTAGGGAACTCTTTAATATTGTAAAAAGTTTTTCATCTCCGGCGGCTATCAACGGCCCGTTCCTCCCTTCGAGTGCCTGGACAGATCGTATGGCCCTCCCTCAGCGGTCTCGGGTAGGCCTCCCGACACCTGCACGAATACAGCTCTTCTTACTCAGTTTCCTGCGATTACGCTGGAGAATTCCCAGGCTATTATGATGACCTTGAAGTCCGGCTCCGCTTCTGACCCTTGCCCCGCAAAAGTATTGTCACCCTTGGCCGAAGTTCTGAACCCTGCGGTCAATGGGATCCTTAACTCTGCTTTACAAAAGGGCATCATAACACAATCTTGGAAACAAGCAAAAATGATCGCTCTCTTGAAGAAAACTACGGCAGACACCGAGGTCGCTGGTAATTACCGCCCCATATCCTTACTCCCTTTTTTTCAAAGGTTTTGTAAAAATATGTGAGTTCTATCCTCACTAATTTAGTGGAGAATAACTATCTCCTGCACCCCAGTCAATCGGGCTTCCGTGCCAATTTCAGCACAGAAACGGCCTTACTTGAAGTTGTGGAAACCATAAAAGCCACTCTAGATAGAGGCGGCAATGCAGTTTTGGTGCTGTTGGACCTTTCGGCGGCCTTCGATATCGTCCCTCATGACAGTCTACTACAGAGACTGATGGAGGGCGGTATAGGGGGTACAGTACTGAAATGATTCTCATCCTTCTTAAGCGACCAGACACAAACTATCTAGGCCCCCCCTTTTTCTGCTAACATCCCTCCCTTGAATGTCGGGGGTCCCGCAGGGCTCCATTCTGAGCCCCACTTTGTTTAATTTGTATATGGCCCCTCTGGCTCTTCTGACCGAGAAACTTGGGGCCAGAATAGTGTTGTATACGGACGACACTCAGTTGTTGTTTACATGCGAGAAGGGAGCCGAGTTTAACGGCACTGTTATCAAGACCTGCCTTTCAACTGTGTTTGCCTGGTTCGGCCAAAATCAATTAAAATGTAACTTGGAAAAATCTGAGATCATTTTCATGTCTCCACCGCTGTCTCCAGCCACGATGGTGAAAAATCTGGGGGTAAAACATGACGCTGCCCTTTCTTTAAAAACCCAAATTCAATCAGTGGCTGGGACGTGTTTTGGGACACTGAGAATGTCTAGGAGTTTTATTCCCTTGCTGTCAGTCTCCCATAGAAAAACAGTAGTCCAGGCCTTGGTGATTTTGAGACTTGACTACACAAACTTTCTGTACCTTGGCCTTCCGGACTATTTGCTCAGCCGGTTGCAGGTGGTCCAGAATGCAACGGCCAGAGCCATTTGCCTGGCTGGGCCAAGGACTTGTATCGCCCCTCTGCTGTCCTCTCTACACTGGCTCCCAGTGCGGAAAAGAATACACTTTAAGGCGTTGGTTCTACATCAGATAGGAGCCCCATATCTTAGGAGCAGATTCCAACAGTACATCCCCCACGCACTCTGCGATCATCTGCCCAACTCCTGACCTCCAAACCCAAGTTTCTCCGTGCACGGGTGGGCGGGAGATCCTTTCAAGTGGTGGCCTCTCGCCTGTGGAACAACCTGCCGTTGTTTCTTAGACAGGTGACGGATCTCACTTCCTTTAGGAGGAAGTTAAAGACATGGCTATTTTCCATCTAGGCCTGGGTCAGCCTCAGTTCTGGAGACAGTATCGTTTCTGCTGTTGTTGCGTGGTGTCTTTTCTCATGCTAGCACCGCGAAACTCCTGGGAGTAGCCATGCACTATATAAATACAAGTTAACATAACATAACATAACTGTGCAGAGTGAGACAGTGCTCGATGCCGTGCTGGCAGGTTGTAGTGCAGGTGACAGATCCGGTTTGCGGGAGCTATTATTGGTTGGTCCAGACAGGTCTGTGGGACGAGTCGGTGCGTTGTGAAACTTTACGAGTGGTGTCCCCAACCACGATGAGATACCAAAGGGGACGATGGACGGAGCGTTTGAGCAAATCAAACACTCACCCCCAGTCAACTGATCTGGGTTTAATCCATCATCATTCTTTAGCTCACTCCACCACCCCAGTTCAGACATGGCCATATGCAAATCCGTATGACCCTGTGCCTCATGGGAACAGTCAAGCCCAAACTGCCAAGCCATGTCTTCCCTGGACCGGAAACAAGCATCCTGGGACCGGTTTCGGGTTCATAACCCTCATCAGCCAGGCTATCTTGAATCCAGTGGCAAAGTGAGCAGGGGACCCACGTCTGGGCATACCCTGCTAACTTAGGGTGAACAAAGCGATACCAAAGGGGACGATGGACGGAGCGTTTGAGCAAATCAAACACTCACCCCCAGTCAACTGATCTGGGTTTAATCCATCATCATTCTTTAGCTCACTCCACCACCCCAGTTCAGACATGGCCATATGCAAATCAGTCTGACCCTGTGCCTCACGTGAACAGTCCAGCCCGAACTGCCAAGCCATGTCTTCCCTGGACCGGAAACAAGCATCCTGGGACCGGTTTCGGGTTCATAACCCACATCAGCCAGGCTATCTTGAATCCAGTGGCAAAGTGAGCAAGGGACCCACGTCTGGGCATACCCTGCCAACTTAGGGCGAACAAAGCGATACCAAAGAGGACGATGGACGGAGCGTTTGAGCAAATCAAACACTCACCCCAGTCAACTGATCTGGGTTTAATCCATCATCATTCTTTAGCTCTCTCCACCACCCCAGTTCAGACATGTCCATATGCAAATCAGTCTGACCCTGTGCCTCATGGGAACAGTCCAGCCCGAACTCCCAAGCCATGTCTTCCCTGGATCGGAAACAAGCATCCTGGGACCGGTTTCGGGTTCATAACCCTCATCAGCCAGGCTATCTTGAATCCAGTGGCAAAGTGAGCAAGGGACCCACGTCTGGTGGATGAGGTCACAGGTGTCGAGTCAGCAGCAGCGACAGCATTGGAGATATCAGGTTTGTGAAGTGAAGCGACTTGGTGCGGATTGCGTTGCGGACTGCGGTGCCCTCAGGTCATGGTCCAAGCAGCGGCTTGATGGCAGCGGCATTGGTCATCGTCGTCGGTGAGACCAGGGTTGCAGTGCGAGATGCGGACGGTGCGCTGCCAGAAAGACACAGATCCCGCCAGGGAGTCGGTTGCCGTTCCCTTCTCTATGGCAACTGAAACAGCGGCTACAGAAGCGATACCTAGAGGTTGGTGAAGTCTTTGCAGTCCCTGAGACTTCAGAACAGGAGGCCAGCTCAATTTCAGGCCCTTGGAGATACTTAGCACATGTGAAGAAAGTTCAGACCAGTCCTTACACTCCCCAAGTTGGAAGCAGCAACTGGCCAACCCAACAAAGCAACAACACAGCAAAGGGGTCAGTACTCCTCCTGGCTGTTCTTCCAGCTATTCTTCTTGGCAGGTTCCTTGATTCCTGTGAGTTATAAAGTTTAGGGGTTTGGGCCCCACTTATAGCCCAAAATCCTTTGTCCTCTCAAGCAGAGAATATCTGTGCCCAGACAGAATCAGTTATGTCCTCCTTGATGCAGCTTCCTGGCAGGAGGTGGAGGTGGAGACAGCTTTGTCAGAGGCAGACCAGGCCCATTAAGGTAAAAGGAAATCTATCCCCCTATGCTAAATGCAGCCCAGGTCTATTCAACCCTTCCCTGACCCATCTAGACTTTCTGGAGCCAATGCTCCTCTCTAGCCCCTGTCATCTAAAACCCAGACAGTCAACCCACAAACCTAGCAAAGGCCTACTGGATGGCTGAACAAGCAAATACCTACTTTCTAAAAGGGGTATTTCCAAACACAGAATGTAAAAATCACCTTCACTAAAAGATGCATCTTTAGATTGTTTGTTCAGGCATACTAAGCTTTATATCTCTACCTTGTTCCCAGGGACAGTTATATTTATAAGATGTTATAAACACACTCCCCATTCTGTTCTATGGGAACAGGTAGCCTTGCCATAGTGAAAAACTAAATTGGCACTAATTCACTATCAGGGCATGCCACACACCGCAGGGGATGTCCTACCTTTCACATACACTGCATCCTGCCCACAGGGGTACCTTGGCCTACCTTGGGGGTGACTGACATGTAAGTAAAGGGAAGGTTAGGGCCTGGCAGGTGGGTACACTTGCCAAGTCGAAATGGCAGTCCCAGACTGCACACAGACTCTGGAATGACAGGCCAGAGTTACAATTACAGACTGCTTATGTGGGTGGCACAATCCTGTGCTGCAGCCCAATAGCAGCATTTGACTTACAGGCCCTGACACACTCAGTGCACTTTACTAGGGACTGACAAGTAAATCAAATATGCCAATCATTGGAACACCAATCCATAACATAATTTACAACAGGAGCACTTGCACTTTAACACTGATCAGCAGTGAAAAAATGATCGGAGACACTAAGCCAGCAAAAACAGAGTCAAAACCGGGAGGTCAGAAAGCAAAAAGTCAGGGGAAACATGCCAAAAGATGCCAAGTCTAACAGAAATGGTGTAGAAAGCAATTTGAGTTGTTACTTACATTTATTTGTGTGCAGAAAGAGAGGTAAAGTTTGCCATTACTGGTTTTACCTTGTTGAGAGTGGTGCATTACATTTGGTGTGTGAATATATTGTGTGGGAAAGAAAATCTTTTATGAGTTTCTGGTATTTCAAATTCTGCAATACTATTTCAAAGGTGAGTTACAAATTTGTAAGTTGTGTTATATATCATGTATTAGTGCTTCACTCTTTGTAGTGATCTTTTTTTAATAGTTTTGAAAATATTTGAGAAGTGTAATGTTTGAAATATGTTACGAAATGTTCAGATGTGTATTGTACTTTGCTTAATTGTGCTGAAATGATGATTGAAATAGTTTGTGCATAGTAATATGTTTACATTGGTAGATGGATTAGTAATTATGTTAGTTTGTATGAGTCTCCGGAAAGGTACAGTTGAAGTATGATGCATAATTTTAGGTGTCTCTTTCAAATTCAAAGTGCAGTCTGTCAAATTTTAAGGTGTGCTTGGACTTGTGAGTGAGGTATGTGTGTACTTGCACATGTATTCTCATACGCGTTATGCATCTGAAGATGCTAGATGTATAAAACACAAGTATATGTCTATTAGTATGTTCCTTTTACATATGGTGGCACTAGGAAAAGGTGCAGACATATACATGCATGCTTTCAGGAATGTGGTGAGACTTACAACAGGAATATGTGAAGGGTTGCTGCTTTGTATTTGGCTAGGAACTACAGCCTGAGTAGCAGTAGAATGGTGAAGCTGTAGCGCAAAAGTGAGGTTTAAAACATGTTGGAAGAGGGATAAGTGATTAAGCTACTTTGTATGAGTCTGTGGAAAGCTACACTTGAAATACACCGCATAATTTTAGGTGTCTGCTTGAAATGGGAAGTGCACTCTGTGAAGTTTTAAGGTCTGCATAGTCTTGTGATTGACGTGTGTCTGTACTTAAACATGTATTCTCATACATTTGAAGATGTAGATATATAAAACACAAGCATAGGTTTATTTGTATGTTTATTTTGTATATGATGGCATTTTCTGAATTTACACAGACATGCATGCATGCTTTTAGGAACACAGTGAGATTTACAACAGAGACATAGAAACAGTTGCTGCTTTATATTTGGCTAAACCCAACACCCTGAGTAGTAGTAGAATGGTTAATCTACAGCACAAAAGTGAGGTTTAAGACATGTTGGCACAGGGATAAGTGATTAGGCTACTTTGTATGAGTGTGTGGAAAGCTGCACTTGAAATACACTGTATAATTTTCGATCTCTGCTTGAAATGGGAAGTGCAGTCTGTGAGGTTTTAAGGTCTCATGGTTTTGTGACTGACGTATGTGTCTACTTGCACATGTATTCTCATACATGTTATGCATTTGAAGATGGTAGAAGTATAAAACACAGGTGTATGTCTATTTGTATGTTTTTTATATATGGTGGCACCCGCAAAAGGTACAGACACATGCATGCATGCTTTCAGGAATATAGTGAAGCTTATAACAAAGACATGTAAAGGGTTGCTGCTTTGTATTTGGCTAGGCCCAACACCCTGAGTAGTAGTAGAATGGTGAAGCTGCAGCTCAAAAGTGAGGGTTAAAACATGTTGGTAGAGGGATTCGTGATTAGGCTACTTTGCGTGAGTCTGTGGAAAGCTACACTTAAAATACGCTGCAAAATGTTCAGTGTCCGTTTGAAATGGAAAGTGCAGTCTGTGAAGTTTTACAGTCTGCATAGTGTTATGACTGACGTATGTCTCTACTTGCGCGTGTATTCTAATACATGTTATCCATCTGAACATGCTAGATGTATAAAACACAGGTATGCATCTATTTGTATGTTTTGTTTACATATGATGCCACTAGGAAACGATGCAGACACAAGCATGCATGCTATGAGGAATATGGTGAGACTTACAACAGACACATGCAAAGGGTTACTGCATTATATTTGGCTAGGCCCAAAACTCTGAGTAGTAGTAGAAAGGTGAAGCTGCAGCACAAAAGTGAGGTTTAAGACACGTTGGCAGAGGTATTAGGGATTAGGCTATTTTGTATGAGTCTGTGGAAAGGTACACTTGAAGTACGTTGCATACATTTAGGTGTCTCCTTGAAATGGGAAGTGTAGGCTGTCAAGTTTAAGGGACTTCATGGCCTTGTGACTGAGGTATGTCTCTACCTTCTCATATATTCTCACATGTATTATGTCTATGAAGATAGTAGACATGTAAAACACAGGTATACATCTATGTGTACGTTTCTTTTATATATGATGCCACTAGCAAAAGATACAGACATATGCATGCATGCTTTGAGAATCATGTTGAGACTTATACCAGTGACATTGGAAGGGTTGCTGTTTTAAATTTGGCAAGGACCAAGATTCTGAGTAGTTGTTGAAAACTGAAGCTGCAAGAGAAAATTGAGGTTTAAAACAGGTTGGGAAAAGGATTAGTGATTAGGCTACTTGCTATGAGTCTGTTTTGAGGTACACTTGAAGTATGTTGTCTAAATTTAGGGTTGCCTTGAAATGGGGACAGCAGTCTGTGAAGTTTAAGGGACTTTATGGTCTTGTGAATGACATATGTGTCTATTTCTACATCTATTATCTGATATGTTATGCATCTGAACCTGATTGTTTTGGCTACTGCTAGAGAAATATTTTAGTTCTGCTCTGTCGTTCTGTTGAGGAGCTTGTGATGTCTTCTGAATGAAGGAATTGTGCAGTGTCTGATATAGCTTGCTCAAAACCCAGTTGCCATATTTTATGAGCAGAAATGAATATATACACTTTTTTTACACAGATTTAGACAGCATGTGCTCTGAGACACAGATATTCAACTATATTACTGTTATAAGTCTCACCATAGTTATCAAGGCATACATACATCACTCTGTGCATTTTAGATACCTGTATGGTCTCTAAATATGTGTAAAAAAAGTCTATGGATTCCTCTCTGCTCATAAAACATGGCACCTGACTATTTAACAGGCTATTTGAGCGGCTCCATCACACCTATATACAGAAGAAATCAGAGGCTGTGCGACTGAATGATAAACTAGAACTGAGAGATTTGTCCACCAGTAGCTAAACCAACTAGGTTTTCAAACTTCAATGTTTGGATGCATAAGAGATAAGATAACATATGTAGAAATAGATACATACCTCAGTTTCCAGAGCCCACAGAGTTTTACATTTGACAGACTACATTTTTTCATTTCAAGTAGATATGTAAACTTATACAGCCTACTTCAAGTGTACATTTGCATAAAGTGATAGCAAGTAGCGTAATCATTAATTATTTTGTTAACATGTCTTAAACCTTACTTTTCTGTTGAAGTTTCAGTTTTCACCGACTGTTTTGAATTTTGAGACAAGCCAAATTTAAAACAGCAATCTCTTACCATGTTACTGTTTAACCATGTGTGTTCGTATCACGTTTTTTAATATCTAAAGTGTAATATTTTAAATATTTATGTGTTTTCGAGACATTTCAAATGTTATTGAAAGTATTTGTTTATTTATTTATATGAATATCTATATATAATTATTTTCAACATTTGTTTGCTTTTCAGATATTTACCTTTATTGGTAAGAAAGATTGACTATGGCAAAAAAAGATCAAAAGAGAAAGCAAGAAAAAAGTATTATTTAAAAGAAAGAGAAAAGAGGAAATAAGATGAAGTGCAAAATGTTACACTGAAGAAAAAGACTTCTGGTAAGAGAACTAAAGAGCTTGTTAACAGACTTTTATAGAATGTAAAGTATTTTAAAAATGTAGAAAATAGAAAGAAAATTTCAACAACTAATCGGAAGGAAAGGAGAAAAGGACAGGATAATAGAAAATCATGTTATGGAAAAACAATCCATGTTGAAAGAAGGATGAAAGAATATAAAGACATAAGGAATAGATTGAAGTGGAGTACTACAAAATGCATTGAAAGAGTGTAAAAAACATAAAAGAAGATCAGTAGCTTATCAGAAAAAGCAACAGATTGAAAGTGTAGTAGAAACACCTTTTGAAATAAAAAGAAAATTATAATAATAATGAAGAGAATGAAAACCTTGGATAAAACAATACTGTTTTTGAAAAGCAAAAGACTGGTTAGTGGAAGTAACCTTTGTAAAAATGTTCACTGGTGAATGGAGGCACACTTTTTGTACTGAGCCTTTCTTTACTGAAGAAAGCTATTTTGAACAGAAGACATTAGTTCATGCAGTTGATACTAGTGGTCGATGCAATGAGATGAAAGATGGTTGTCCCATTCCAAAAGAAAAGATGGGTCCTAGAAATGTAGAAGAAGTAATAGCTTAAGAAGTTCAAGGGAAGTGTACACAAGCTCCTGTATATACATGGGATTGTAGTAGTATTTGCAGTATTCATCAGGAATCTATTAAGATATTGCAAAACATTTTATGAGAATATGCCAAAAAAGTCTTAAACAGAAGATTAAGTTGTTACAAGGACTAGATTTATGTAAAGTAAGAAAATATACTAACTTGCAGGGTCGTTCTCTGATTTGTTTTTCAAGAAAAGTGTGTCAAAGTACTTTCCATCATTAAAAATGCTAGCAGTACACCACTCAGAAATGCGGAAGTTAGTAAGGAGACTCTACTATGTAAAAGGTCCTGCATTATCTTTAAGTGAAATAAACACAGCTCTTTTGCACGGTTCAGCATCAGAAGTAAAAAAAGTTTGTGATGATATGCAGTTTCGTTTCTTTGGTTCACAAGAGGAGCCTAGAGAAAGTGAGAGCTTGATAAGTTTAGGTGTTAAAGAAGATGTGAAAGATATTAGTATTGACGCGTTTGCAGAAGAAATTACAAACTTTAAGTCAGTTTTATCTGAAAAAGCAAACTATGTTTGTATTTTTTGTCGACGTACTCACTATAGAAGTCAAAGTGGGAATGTTGATTTATATGTAAAAACTGAAAAGGAAACCAATGATAAGTGGCAGGACTTTGATGCTTATTTGTTGGTAGAAGGTCAGTTTGAGTTGGCTACTGATCAACTTATTAGTAAATATTGCTACAACAAATTAGAAGAGAACAAAATGCCAGCTAGAGCTGTACATCGCAACTTAGGGGCTCATTAGGATGGCGGGTGGAGGCACAACCGCGGTGCTGGCGGAAAATGTCTTTTTCCACCCTCCAGCAACGGTCTTCGTGCCTGCCATATTACAATGGGCAAATATAGCCCATTTCCCATCTGCCGCGGTGCGACATGACCCGCCTAAATATGCACCTGCCACCGCGGTGGTGGGAGCCAATAGAGACCCACCGCCGTGCGGAATGATGTCCCGTCCACCATACACATCAGGATGTACCAAACAGCCCGTCACACCTCAGAGGAGAAACCACTGCAATGTCGCGGTCACGTCACCGCAGCGGTGCAGACACGGAAAAACCTGCGCACAATGTAGTAGACAGGGCCGGCGCCAGGCATGGGCAGTCCACAAAGATTTATAGGGCCCCACTTCCACCCTTCACACACTATGCTCACAACACCCATTTGGAGACATGCTGTGTGCTCCTCCTGTGCCCCCCTGTACAATTCATCTTCCAGGTATAGCCAGACCCTGCACCTCGCACACCAAACAACCAGGGAGCCTGTCTTAGAAGGTGAGGGTGAAGAGGAACACCTTGCATAGAAGCTCAGGGGCAGGGCATCCCTCCTCCTCACACCTACCTTCCACTCATCTCAAGCAAACTGAGTCTAATCACAAAATGAAGACTCACACTGCATATGAACATCCACTGAACTGTCCACACTGCCTGTCAAGCCACTCAGACACACCCACACTGACACACAGCCACATACACATACCAGATGTCAGCATCAATGGAGGACAATAAATGGGCCAAATAGCCAAAAGTGAAGTGGACAGTGCTGGAAAGCCATGGAGCAAGCCACAAAGCATGTGTACATCACATGCAAGAGAAGGAACATATCACACCACCCTTAGGCCATCAAATCAGACATGGGTGGCACAGTGAGTGAAATTAAACCAAAGTGACCTCTGTGCAACAACTCAGGGAGACATCAAGGCAAGCCATGAATAGGCACAGGAATAATAGGAAGTGTCTGAAGTCAAACAGTGATCAGCCATACATCTGTGTCAACTTACTTGACATGTATATGTCATCTGCACAACACACATGGCTCATTGTCTCACTCCCTGACTGTCAAACCCAAGTTGGACCTTCACACATACCCCCTCCTCTACCCACCTCACACCTGTAGCACTCACCACAAGTGTTAAACACACAGAATGGTGCAAATGATGTCCTGTGAGTTCACTGACAACCAATCACACTCCCTGGGGTGCATCCACAAATATCACACACACATTCAGGGATGCCTGAACCAATGCAGACACAAAAACAATAGCAAAACACAAACCTCACAAACAACATACACAGAAGTCCAACAAGCCCACATATGGCCACCCAGACATTGAAAAGGCAATGGGACCCCAGACAGAACAGAAGTACACAACATTGTCACTCAGGACCAATGCACAGACACCATACCCCAACACAAACAAGAATTGCATCATCTCAAAACAATCATGAACACAAACTGGGATCAATGGGACAGTAAGTTAACACAGACAGAGACACCACATCACCCATCAAGTCAACATGGTGTCATAGTGTACCACAAGCATGCACATGCACAATCCTGACAAATGACAGGTCAAATATAGGAGGACATAGCACTATTGTGCACTTAAAACAAGCCCAGTAACAAGAATACACCTTGCTGCATGTGACAGACACACAAGTAATGTGCACTACACTTACAACACACATCAGAATGTATCACAATGCACAACCTAATCACACACAATGTCATGCAAATAGAACAGCACACACACAGAGCATCTGTCAGTAGAAAGAGCCAACACAGGCCAAACGCTGCATACATCCACAACAAAAACACAACATATGCACATACCAATCCATCACATAGCAAACTCAGCTGGACATCAGGGGGATGCACACCTGGCAAATACAAGGCAACATACACTGACAGCACTGCATGCAGGCCAAGCAATGTGTGCACACCAACCAAATCAGTAGCACACACATCTCAGTGCCAAAACATGTACTCCCACAACACAAATCAGCACAGCACACATACAACATCACACTCAGGCAGGGTAGCAGTACCTTTGCAAATACACATACAGCTTACCCAACACCCACAGATACACAACTCAGGGACACCCAGGTGCAAACAACATGACCAGAGGACTGTGCAGCACAAACATTTGCACTACACAAGAGTAACCATGACTGATAACCAGTACAAGAAAATCACACATAACAAATTGGGAAACTATCCGGAGTGGCACATTGGTCCTGTGCACAGATCAGCCCCACAAGCATAGTGTAACAAATGAAGTGGTAGGGAGGCTCACACACTGGCATCCCAAGGGGTAGGTGACATGAGATTGAAGTGGTCTGTACATCAGTAGTGGACAGGTCAGGAGTGTACTGTACACAAACACATAGAGGAGTCACTCACAATGAGTAGGCATTAAAAGCACAGATAGGGGATGGTATAACTCTACATGCCACATACCATACTGGAGCCAAAAATGGGTCAAGTGACATCAATGGATGAGAAAACACACAAATAATGTCAGTGTGGCTGAGTAGGTCTGCACAGTGAGCACAAACAGTAACAAGACACATGGTGATCAACAAAACACTATTTTTAAGAACAGTGGTCCAGAGAAACAACAGTAACAATCATTGGCATAGCCAATAGGTCTCGCCTTTGGGACCTTTTAAGTGTTTAGCCATGCAGCACATGCAAGGGTGTCTAGGCCATCTCTACAAGTTGAGGTGTCCTATAATAGTCCAAAACGTCCCCCTTTTGTGAGTAAGGTCGGTAGTAGGTAATGCTGGTGCTACCATTGGCAGTAAAGGCCGCAGCTGCGGATGGTGTCAACTGCAGTAGACATTTGTGAAATACCATGGGCCTTTTTATGTAAATGAATCGCCCATCACCAAGCTCCTCTGTGTCTCAGTGTCTCACTGACGTCACCCCCGTTTTCTGTGTTTGCTGAAGTCTGGTTCCCTTTGTGAAAGGTGGAGGACTTCTGCTAACTGTGTCATTCCTGTGGATGGGGTTAAGGCGCCTCTCCTAGTTCAGGTGTTGCATCCACTTTCTGAGACATTTCTAAAGCTATTGTATTGTGTAGGAGAGTAGGATCTGCACTTATGTTGCCCCCACTTTTTTTTTATGTTTACACTGGTTTCTGGCTATAGTCTGGCTGAGACCCTGCTAATCAGGGCCCCAGCCTCTCTGTTCTCTCTATACAACTTGGAGTGCATATTAGATGCACTAGTGATTGGATACTGTGGTACCTTATGAGCCCCTAGTATATGGTACCTTAGGTACCAAGGCCATAGGTACTTCACAGGGCTACCAGGGGCTGAAGCATGTATTATGCCACCCCTGGGAAGCCGACTAAATCTGACACCACAGGCCTTCTACTGCAGCCTGGGTGAGGTAGTGTTAGCACTCCTCACTTTGGTATAGGTTCCCTATATCTCACCTTACACACACATATAAACCTATCAGTCACCCCTAAGGCAGGCCCTATCAATCCTGAGGGCAGGGTGCTTGGTTTCCATGTGAGGGGGTGCCCCTGCATGAGCAAGGCGCCTCTGCAGCTGGCAGAGTCTATTCTCTGTGGCTGTTTGTGGATGCGGTTAAACCATATACTCTTAAGTGCATTATAACCTAGCGGTAAATGCTAACTTTGGGATGGCTGCATCAAAACATGTCGTATTTGGTGTCAAATGCCTTGGAATCATACCCCCACACCAGTAACTGGTGTGGGAGTATGATCCCACCCTTTTAGAGGGCTAGACATGTACCTACTGTGGAAACACGGTAGAATCCTGAAAGAGCCCTGGCATCACAAAATGGATGCCACCAGCACAGACACTGGGCTGCCCTCCTGCTGCTGACCGAAACTCGCAGTGGAGGATGCCCAACAATATGCATCCTGTCACAGGGAGTTGTAACCACCTTCCAGACAGGATTTAGTGTATTGGGGCTGGGTGGGTGCACTCCTAGAGTGCTTTGAAGTCCTGCACTGGGGGAGCAGTAGGCTCCTCTGTGCATATGCCAGCTCAAACCGGTTCAGGGGCTACCTGCCCCTGCTCTGGCGTGAAACTGGACAAAGGGAAGTGGGTGTAACCACCCACTCCCCTGACCCTCCCATAAGAGTGGTCATAGAGCTAGTCCCTCCCTTTCCTTTAGTATAAGTTAGGGAACCCTTGCCTTTGCAAACTAGATATCCCTGGATGATGCTCTACAAGAAGAATCCTGGACCTTCGACATTCCACTACCTTTGGAAGACTGAAGAATCTCCCTTGGAGTCAAGGAGTGACGCCCCTGCTTGGCAGGCACCAAAACTTTGAATCAACGTTCGCAAACTTTCCCGCTCCTGTCAGAGTCCGAAGTCCCTGCAGCCCTGGAAGTAGATTTCCTGACTTCTTGACGGCCATTGTGAGTCCCCAGCAGAGCTGAGGTGAGTGGACCCCACGAGTGACGAGGAACAGCAATACCCGGGTACCATGCACTATTGTCGAGTGCAACCCCTTCACGATGTTCTACAAACTTGTGCCTTGGACCACATGTGGTCCAAGCCTCCAGCAGGATTTCCACTGAAAATCAATGGCCTACCTCATCCAGAGTGACCTAGGGCTCCTGTGAAGTGAATCCGACTGAGGCATCTTTGCGATCCCTTGCGGTTGGCTTGTTGGTCCCCTGAAGACGTTTTCACCAAATCGAAGGGCTCCCCTGGTTGCTCCACTTATCCTTGCTTGGTGAATCCCTCAAACCTTGCTGGTCTGCACCGCTGAGTTTCTTCACATTCCAAAAGACTTGCTGTTGCCAAGGCTTGTTGGCTCCAAAGCGGTTGCCTACACCTCTTTAAGCTGCAGACTTTGTGGAACATGCTGAATCCAGCTCCTGGTTGTCGTTGCCACCTCCTGGTCCTCGTGGCTGAAGAGTCAAGACACCCGTGATCACCTGAAATCAACTGACGACTGTGGGCATCCATCTTCCTGGGCCCGGGTCACTGGCAAGTGACTTTGAACACTGTCTCCTCTGCTTTCAGGTCTTCTTTCTTCAGAATCCAGCCTTGGATTCCACCGGACACTTCTCCTGTCTTCACAAGCAGCAACTTTTCTTTGGCTCCCATTGAAAACGACGTGCGACCCGACACCAAAAGACACCGATGCACCCGGCTTCCCTGGGTGAGGTAACTTGTGCACTCCGGTGCTCCTGTGTGTGTTGGCCCTCGAACTACTTACCCTGTAAGTGACTTGCTTGTAGACTCTCCCGAAGTACCCTTAAACTTTAAAATTCCAACCGCGACTTGCTCCATCGAAGTCTATTGGGATCCGCGGCTGTGTTCTCACACTGCATGCGTTTCCCGTGGGTCCTTTACTTACCTGCCTTGGGTGGATTAGTGAGGCCCCAGCGCTTCTGAAGACCTTAGGCCTTCTCCCTTCTCAAGTCGTTCTTCTTATACCTCTTTTTTAGTATATGGGCTGGTACGCCCCTAGGGCCCCAGCCATATAAGTGCTTAAATTATTGTGAAACATTGATTTGTGCATATGTTCCTGACTTCTAATCTCATAAAGAGATTAGTAGAGTGTGTCTAGAAATAAATACATATATATTTTATATATATACCTGTGTGGTGTCCTTTCATTTGGTAATTCAAGAGATTATAAGGTAAAACAAGCTGCTTTACATTCCTCAGAGACTTAGCCTAAAGGCTGCTCTCCACATCTACCACTAGGATAGCTTTCTTTAAAAGGTTGTCTTAAACCTATCTACCATAAGAGTCGAATTGGACTGGTGCAAGGTGGCCACTCTAACTAGTGACCAGCATATGCCAGGCCAACTTCTCACATTGGTGGGCAGCGGGTGGGATTCCAGCTTGCTATTGTTTTACCAGAAAATCTCGATTTGAATTACTGACTAACTGAAAACCACTAAAGGTACTCAAGGTAAATATAAAGTCAAGCTTAGTATCAACAATTTCTACTGAACTTAGAACTGAATGTGAAGGGATAGCACACCCTTGCTACAGCTCAAGCTAGGATCAGTAGGCCACAAACTAGTGTAGGTAGTACAACACTGCACAACACTAGAATGTCCTTAAGGGTTGGTGCCAGAGGGTCCACCCAGCCTCAGTATAAGGACATGACTTTCTTTGACTTGAAAGCCATGTGTGCTGCAAGGCACCTGAGGATAGGACAGAGTCCCTCCACACTACACCTGATAGATCTGTTGACCACAGATGATCTTAGATTAGCTCTAGGAGAAAAGGGGTCTGAATCAGGGGGTGGGTCAGCTATAGTCTCTGGGTCAGATGATGAAAATCAAGATGACCTGGACTCTGTAATTGAAGGGCCAGACCCACAAGGGTCGGAAAAGAACAGAGGAATTCTCCCTAAGAGAACTGACAGAGTGGAGGAGAGGCCTAGGTCCCTTTCAAGGGAATATGACCACTCATATCACTCTGGCAGAGAATCTGTCCAGCAGAGGAACTTATACCTTCCTAGAAGGGAAACCTCCTCTGACAGAATGTACAAACTGCTGCAGTATGAGGAAGCAAGATTTGCCCTCAAGACTAAGCAGTTAGCATTAGATAGAGAAGCCTTTGAGCTCCAGAGAGCTTCTAGAAAAGAGGGGTTAGAACCCCCTGGTGGCAGCAACAGTGTACCTAGAGTCAGAGATTACATTCCAGACCATAGGAATCTGTCCAAGGTTGTTCCTCTCTACCAGAGTGGGGATGATATCCACAAATGGATAACTGCTATGGAGAGTACAACAGGTCCCCCAGAAACAGCGGGCAGCAATCTTGTGGCTCTCCTTTTCTGATAAAGGTAGAGATAAGCTCCTCACTGTTAGAGAAGAGGATGCTGATGATTATGAAGTTCTGAAGAGTGTATTAATAGATGGGTTTGGCTTAACCACTGAACAGTACAGGTTGAAGTTCAGAGACATCCAGAAAGCACAGACTCAGGACTGAACTGACTTTGTTGATTGTGCAACCAAGGCTCTGGAGGGTTGGCTGGTTGGTAGTAGAGTTACTGATTTTAAGGGATTGTATAATCTTATGATGAGAGAACAGATCCTTAATAATTGCCAAAAACAGTTGTTGCATCAATACTTGGTGGACTCTGATCTGACCTCTCCCCAAGAATTGGGAAAGAAGGCAGACAAATGGGCCAGAACCAGGTTGAGGCAGAAATCCCAGAACCAAGGGGGTGACACTAAGAAGCAAGATCCTAAAGGCTCTGAGAAAGGTGGGGATAAGTCATAAGACCAGAAGTCTTCACAAGGGCCCCAAAAATCTGCATCTGGTGGGGAGTCACAGTCCAATAAAGGAAAAGGCCAAAAAAATCCCTGGTGCAAATTCTGTAAGCAGAAAGGACACTGGACCTCTGAGTGTAACAAGTCCAAAGACCAAACCACCACCACTCCTGCCCCTAGGGCAACTGTTCCCTCTAGTACAGCTACTGGTGGAGGTGTTAATCAGAATAAGGGTGTAGTAGGGTTGACCCTGGGTTCTGAAGTGGACTCTGGCCTAGTCAGAGTACCCACTCAGGCATTGCTGATTTGTGATGGAGACATTGATATGTCCTTCCTAGTGAGCCCCAGTAACCTGGGCAAATACAAACAGGAGCCTGTAATACATGGCAAACAGGCTTTGGCATTCAGGGACACAGATGCTAGTGTCATCATGGTGGCAGAGGATCTTGTGGACCCTGGGCAGATCATCCTGGGTGAAATGTACCAGGTTACCAATGCAAGCAATGTCAGGACCAACCATAGTCTGGCAATTGTGAATTTCTCCTGGGGAGGGGTAACTGGCCTCAAGAAGGTAGGAGTCAGTGCAGACCTCCCTCTCGAATGTCTATTGGGCAATGATCTAGAGACTTCAGCCTGGTCTAAAGTAGAGTTATGGACTCATGCTGAGATGTTGGGCATACCTGCAGAGGTATTTGTTATGACCAGGTCACAGGCCAAAATGCATAAAGCTGAACCAGCTCTGGATCCTGAAAGTATGGACCAGATGCTAACCAAGAAGAGGAGTAGTAGGGTTAAGGCAGTGCCTTCCCCTCTGTCTCAGATCACAGGTTCACCTCTTGAGGAAGGTGAAGCAGATCCAGAAGAAGGAACTGCCCCAGAGGGACTTGAACCTGGTCAGGTTGAGTTCTTGGGGGCAGGGGGACCTTCTAGGGAAGATCTGAGAAAAGAACAACAGTGCTGCCCCTCTCTTGAACACCTCAGACAGCAGGTGGCTGCTGAGGCTGCTGGTAGTGCTAGTGGGTCCCATAAAGTTTATTGGGATGAGGAACTCCTATATTCTGAGGCTAGAGATCCAACCCCTGGAGCCACCAGGAGGTTGGTAATACCTCAGACGTTTTGGGGGTTCCTCTTGACCCTAGATCATGACATCCCTTTAGCAGGACACTTGGGCCAAAACAAGACCTGGGACAGGCTTGTTCCACATGTTCATTGGCCACACATGTCAGAGGACACCAAGGAGTTTTGTCGCTCCTGTGTCACTTGCCAAGCCAGTGGCAAGTCAGGTGGCACAACAAAGGCCCCCCTGATACCACTACCTGTGGTGGGGGTGCCCTTTGAAAGGGTGTGGATTGGCATTGTTGGTCCCCTTGACCCTCCAACATCATCTGGGCACAGGTTTATCCTGGTGGTAGTGGATCATGCCACCAGGTACCCAGAAGCAATTCCCCTGAGGATCACCACAGCCCCTGTGGTGGCAAGAGCCCTCATTGGAGCTTTCTCCAGAGTGGGTTTCCGAAAGGAGGTTATATCTGACAGAGTTACCAACTTCATGTCAGGGTATCTAAAAGCAATGTGGAAGGAGTGTGGTGTAAACTATAAATTCACTACTCCCTATCACCCACAATGCAATGGGTTAGTTGAAAGGTTCAACAAAACCCTAAAGGGAATGATTAAAGGCCTCCCAGAAAAGCTTAGGCGAAAATGGGACCTTTTACTTTCCTGCCTTCTGTTTGAAATCATCGATGGGCCGTGCCAAGGGTGGATTAATTCTGTATGTGGCACTGGCACTGCAAGGGAGGTGGGAAGACCTGGGTGGGATTCATGCTGCCTCCAGGGTGTAAGATATACAACAAAAGGCTTAAAGCTAATTTTTATAAATTTTTATAATGTGGGACAATCTCTGTCAAACCTGGCTGAGCTGGAGGAGAGATTGGTTAGCCTACATGACACACAGGATGCAGGCACCCAGTTAATTCTTATGGGGGATTTTAATTGCCATCAATGCCCCTACCTGAAATGGGAAGGTGGTACTTGGGATGCATGTCCCTCTATCAAGGGATGGCATCCGGAGCATTCTAGAGAGGGTCTGGCATTGAGTACAATTTTGAGCAAGTTTGCCTTAACCCACACGATGGATATGATTGAGCGTGGGATGGTTAACACAATAACACCTTCCTTCAAGGGAAGGGGAAGCGACTCAATCATTGATTACATTTTTATATCCAACGTTTTAAAAAGTAGGGTAGGCCACTTTAAGATAGTGCCCAGCGTGTTTAGTGACCATAACCCCCTGGCACTGTCACTGATGGACACAATCTGCACCAATGTGGTCAAAAAGACCACTGTGGGGAAATATAAGGCAAGGGACCAGGGGAGGAGAATTAGATGGAGCAATATTGACGGGGAAGAACTCCATAGAGTGCTCCGCGCCAATGCCAATAACTACACTTGGAGGTGCCTAGATCTTACTGCAGAGGGGACGGACTTGATCGCAGCGTTCGAGGGCACTGCCCAGCACATAGATAGCCTTCTAAGGAGCAAACCAAAGACACAGGCAGATTTTTGCCCGAGGTGGTTTGATAAGAACTGTTCAAGGGCCCACAGGGACTTGAAGAGGGCACTAATAACAGTCCCAAAGGACAGAGGAATGATCGCTGCCTGTAGGACTCGCTACAAAAAGGCGACCAAGCTGCGGAAAATTTCCTTACAACGGGAGGCTTGGGACTCCCTAAGAGAGGCTGCAGAGCGTAGAGATATGAGTAGTTTCTGGAGGGTAATAAATGCTCCGTGTTTCCAACCCCCAAACAATCCCCAAGTGGCGTCTCACATTTTGCCAGAGGCATGGGTGGCGCATTTCTCAAGTCTGTATAACCGAGGGGAATCTGAGGAGCATCTAACCCCAATCACAGGACTTTCTAGCTGTGACTGGACACCCATTACGGTAGCCGAGGTCAAATTGGGCATAGAGGGTCTGGTAATGAGAAAGGCGCCAGGGCCTGATGGGATACCCCCCGATTTATTTAAAAGTCAGGTAGATCTCTGGGCTCCCATACTAACCAGGGTGTTTAATACAGCCATAGAAGTAGGCATGCCCAGATCTTGGTCCACGGCCGTTACTGTGCCAATATTTAAGAAGGGCAACAGAAATGAACCACAATGCTATCGCCCAATATCCCTCATAGATGTTACGGCGAAAGTCTTGGGGAGAGTCATTCTAAATCGCTTAATGGACTGGGCTGATGAAAACAATATTATCACGGATGTTCAGTATGGGTTCCGGAATGGGCGTTCCACAACTGATCAATGCCTTAATCTTTACCACCTGGTGGCAAAGTACACTGTGGCCAGGGAAGGTACAGTTTATTTGGCATTTATGGACCTCTCAGCAGCATTCGACTGTGTTAACAGAAGAAAGCTGTGGGAGATCTTGGGATCCATGGGTGTGGACCCAGGAATGATCAGTGTGTTACAAATGCTTCACCAAAACACCACGGCTCGGGTTAGATTTACTGACGAGGGGGACGTCACAGAGGACTTTCGGTGTCGTGGTGGGGTGAGACAAGGATGCATCCTTGCGCCTTTTCTGTTCACGCTTTACATCAACGGGCTTGACAAGGCGCTTGGGGCTTTGGAGGCAGACTGTCCCTGCATTGGAAGGAGACGTATACCCGTCCTCCTATATGCAGATGACGCGGTCCTTCTGGCGCGCACAGGAAGGAGCTTGCAGGCCCTCATTAGTGGATTTGTTCGTTTCATGGCAGACCTCGACCTAGTGCCTAACCTTACAAAGTCATACATTATGGAAGTGGGCAAAACGCCCTCTAAGAATTGCACTTTCACTAAAGGAGCACATAGACTCGAGAAGGTCACATTTTTTAACTATTTGGGGATCCTGTTTGATAAAGATCTTAATTTTAAATCCCTTGTAAGACACAAATGTAGCCAACATCCTAGTGCGGTGGGGGCAATTATGAATTACGCAAGCAGACTTGGTCGCTGGTCACCTAATGAAATATCGCACCTATATACTTCGGTATGTTGCGCCAAGACTCTGTACGGGAGTGAGGTGTGGGGTTTCACAGATGGAGAAAAAATTCAATTGGAGGAAAATACGTTTTTAAGAAGACTCCTGCAAGTGCCTCAATGTACCCCTTCTTTTATAGTTCATGAGGAGCTGGGTATCTCCTATCTTAGTGAGAGGGCTTGCCTTAAACCTATTATTTGTTGGATTAAAATCTGGACAAATCCAGAGGCAAGTCTAAGTAGACAAATCTTGGAGGACTGTATGAGGGGGGACAAGGGGCTGCAAATACCCTGGCTTAAACACGTAAGGGACGTATTAAATAGATTAGGTCACGCTAACCTTTTCAATGATCTCTCCACATTAGTTAATAGAGATAAGGGTGTCATAAAGGCAGATTTCCTACGGTATTCAGCCAGGGTTAGAGAGGAAAGAGAAGGGCGGAAAAGCACAGTAAGACAATATCAGCTCACAAAATCTTGTTTGGGCATGGAATTTTACCTGTCCAACATTCACAATAGACAGGACAGATTCCTGATGACCAGATTGAGGTTAAATCTTCTGCACCATATCCTGTCAGTCCCAGCTGGTTTTGCAAGTGATGTAAGTACAAAAGGGTGTTGCGGCTGCGATCTAAGATCTCCGCAAGATACCCTTAATTTC
Organism: Triturus cristatus; assembly: GCF_964204655.1. Lineage (NCBI taxonomy): Eukaryota > Metazoa > Chordata > Amphibia > Caudata > Salamandridae > Triturus > Triturus cristatus. Next base: position 1,321,830,335 of record NC_140590.1, read on the forward strand.
GTCCTAATCTGTCCATTTTATGCATACCCAAGGTCCCGGTTTTTAAAAACTATTTTAAGACGCTACAAAATACGACAGGCTAAAGTGGCTCTTTTATTTCTTAAACTTGCCGCTGACCCCTTTGTCCTATTTAGCACCATACATTTTCTGCGATTGGCTGTCAAACTAAGAAACACTAGAGGAGAGGACTAACTGCGCTGGTCGCATCCAAGCCTATAGGACTTAAAAGTCTGCACCTAGATTCAGTTTGCACTAACCACTGCAAGAAAGTTGTACATAATGGATTACAGTACCTGATTGTCCCGTTTTTAACCTACATGTATTTCGGGGTTTTATTATTATTGATTTTTTGCGTATTGTGTATAATGATTCAAATTTTTCATGTAAGTAGGATTGTTTTATGATGTGTATCTTTTATGGATATTTTAAATACCCGAATAAAGATTATTTTGAATTTGAATTTGAATTTGAATTTGATTAAAGGCCTCCCAGATAAGCTTAGGCGAAAATGGGACCTTTTACTTTCCTGCCTTCTGTTTGCATACAGAGAGGTTCCACAGAAGGGGGTTGGCTACAGCCCTTTTGAACTTCTGTCTGGGCATCCTGTAAGAGGTCCATTATGTTTGGTGAAGGAGGGCTGGGAGTTACCTCTCAAACCTCCCAAACAGAATGAGATGGATTATGTACTTGGTCTCCGCTCCAGGATGGCTGAATACATGAAGAAGGCAACTAAAAACCTGGAGGCAAGCCAAGAACTACAAAAAAATTGGCATTACCAAAAGGCTGTGCTGACTGTATACCAGCCAGGACAGAAAGTGTGGGTGTTCGTGCCTGTGGCCCCAGCAGCTCTCCAAGACAAGTGGAGTGGCCCCCATACAATTGTTGAGCAAAAGGGAGAAATCACTTACTTGGTGAATCTTGGAACTCCCAGGAGCCCCCTTAGGGAGCTCCATGTCAAAAGATTTAAACCATATGTTGACAGGGCTGACATGGGCTTGCTCATGGCAACTGATGAGGAACAGGAGGAGGAGAGTGACCCTCTCCCTGACCTGCTTTCACAGAACCCAGATGATGGGTCAGTAGATGGCGTTGCTTTGGCAAGCAGCCTCACTGATCATCAGCAAACTGAATGCAGACAAGTTCTGCAGCAGTTTAGACATATGTTTAGCCTGACCCCTAGTCAGACTTCCTGGTGCACCCATGAGGTGGACACTGGAGACAGTCTACCTGTGAAGAGTAAAATCTACAGGCAACCTGACCATGTCAGGGACTGTATCAGGACTAAAGTCCAGAAAATGTTGGAGTTAGGTGTAATTGAGCCTTCAGATATCCCTTAGGCTAGTCCAGTAGTCCTAGTACCCAAACCTCATACCCAGGGTGGTAAGAAAGAAATTAGGTTTTGTGTAGACTGCAGAGGCCTCAGTGCAGTCACCAGGACTGATGCCTATCCCATACCAAGGGCAGATGAGCTAATTGATACTTTGGTCTCAGCCAAGTATCTTAGTACATTTGACCTAACAGCTGGCTGCTGGCAAATAAAGTTAGCTGAGGATGCCAATGCCAAAACAGCATTTTCAACCCCTGGTGGGCACTATCACTTTGTGGTGATGCCCTTTGGTTTGAAGAATGCACCTGCCACTTTTCATAGGTTGGTGAACAAAGTTCTGACAGGTATGGAAACGTATTGCCCAGCTTATCTAGATGATATTGCTGTCTTTAGTTCCTTCTGGCAGGATTACCTGGTCCACCTCAGAAATGTTTTGGAGGCCCTGCAAAAAGCAGGCCTCGCTATCAAGGCCACTAAGTGTCAGATAGGGCAGAGTCAGGTTGTGTACCTGGACCACCTTGTAGGTGGAGGCCAGGTTCTACCTTTGCAGAGCAAAATCCAAACCATCATGGAATGGGTTGCTCCAACCACCCAGACACAGGTGAGAGCCTTTTTGGGCCTGACTGGGTACTATAGGAGGTTTGTTAAGGGATATGGATCTATAGTGACCCCCTTAAATGATCTTACCTCAAAGAAAATGCCAAAAAAGGTTCAGTGGACAGCTAGCTGTCAAAAGGCATTTGAAGACCAAAAGCAGGCCATGTGCACTGCCCCCATCTTACAGAGTCCAGACTACACCAAAAAGTTAATTGTCTAAACAGATGCTTCTGAGCTGGGTGTGGGAGCTGTACTGTCTCAACTGAATGATGAAGGTCAAGACCAGCCAGTAGCTTTTATAAGCAGAAGGCTGACCCCTAGAGAGAAACATTGGTCAGCTATAGAGAGGGAGGCCTTTGCTGTGGTGTGGGACCTGAAGAAGCTGAGGCCATACTTGTTTGGCACTCACTTCATAGTTCAGACTGACCACAAGCCCCTCCTATGGCTCAAACAGATGAAAGGTGAAAACCCAAAACTTTTATGGTGGTCCATTTCCCTACAGGGGATGGACTATACAGTGGAACATAGACCTGGGACCCAACATGCCAATGCAGATGGACTCTCAAAGTTTTTCCACTTAGAACACGAAGACTCAACTGGTCAAGGTTAGTTTAGTGTCCCTGCGTTTGGGGGGGTTGTGTAGGAGAGTAGGATCTGCACTTATGTTGCCCCCACTTGTACACTGGTTTCTGGCTATAGTCTAGCTGGGACCCTGCTAATCAGGGCCCCAGCCTCTCTGTTCTCTCTAAACAACTTGAAGTGCATATTAGATGCACTAGTGATTGGATACTGTGGTACCTTATGAGCCCCTGGTATATGGTACCTTAGGTACCAAGGGCATAGGTACTTCACAGGCCTACCAGGGGCTGAAGCATGTATTATGCCACCCCTGGGAAGCAGAATAAATCTGACACCACAGGCCTGCTACTGCATCCTGAGTGAGGTAGTGTTACTCACTGAGATATATTTTCCCTATATCTCACCTTACACACACATAAACCTATCAGTCACCCCTAAGGCAGGCCCTATCAATCCTGAGAGCAGGGTGCTTGGTTTCCATGTGAGGGGGTGCCCCTGCATGAGCAGGGCCCCTCTGCAGCTGGCAGAGTCTATTCTCTATGGCTGTTTGTGGATGGGGTTAAACCATATACTCTTAAGTGCATTATAACCTAGCGGTAAATGCTAACTTTGGGATGGCTGCATCAAAACATGTCGTGTTTGGCGTCAAATGCCTTGGAATCATACCCCCACACCAGTAACTGGTGTGGGAGTATGATCTCACCCTTCTAGAGGGATAGACATGTACCTACTGTGGAAACACGGTAGAATCCTGAAAGAGCCCTGGCATCACAAAATGGATGCCACCAGCACAGACACTGGGCTGCCATCCTGTTGCTGACCGAAACTCGCAGTGGAGGAGGCCCAACAATAGTCATCCTGTCACAAGGAGGTGTAACCACCTTCCAGACAGGATTTAGTGTATTGGGGCTGGGTGGGTGCACTACTAGAGTGCTTTGAAGTCCTGCACTGGGGGAGCAGTAGGCTCCTCTGTGCATATGCCAGCTCAAACCGGTTCAGGGGCTACCTGCCCCTGCTCTGGCGTGAAACTGGACAAAGGGAAGTGGGTGTAACCACCCACTCCCCTGACCCTCCCATAGGAGTGGTCATAGAGCTAGTCCCTCCCTTTCCTTTAGTATAAGTTAGGGAACCCTTGCCTTTGCAAACTAGATATCCCTGGACGACGCTCTACAAGAAGAATCCTGGACCTTCGACATTCCACTACCTTTGGAAGACTGAAGAATCTCCCTTGGAGTCAAGGAGTGACTCCCCTGCTTGGCAGGCACCAAAACTTTGAATCAATGGTTGCAAACTTTCCCGCTCCTGCCAGAGTCTGAAGTCCCTGCAGCCCTGGAAGTAGATTTCCTGACTTTTCGACCGCCATTGTGATTCCCCAGCAGAGCTGAGGTGAGTGGACCCCACGAGTGATGAGGAACAGCAATACCCAGGTACCGTGCACTATTGTCAAGTGCAACCCCTTCACAATGTTCTACGAACTTGTGCATTGGACCACATGTGGTCCAAGCCTCCAGCAGGATTTCCACCGAAAATCAGTGGCCTACCTCATCCCGAGTGACTGTGGGCTCCAGTGAAGTGAAACCTCCCAAGGCGTCTTCACGATCCCTTGCCGTTTAGCTCGTGGGACCCCTGAAGACTTTTTCACCAAACCGAAGGACTCCCCTGGTTGCTCCAGTCCTGACCTGACTTACCCTTGCTTGGTGAGTCCCTCAGACCTTGCTGGTCTGCACCGCTGACTTTCTTCACATTCCACAAGACTTGCTGTTTCCAAGGCTTGTTGGCTCCAATCCGGTTGCCGACACCTCAGAAAGCTGCAGACTTTATGGAGCACGCTGAATCCTGCTCCTGGTTGTTGTCGACACCTCCTGGATCTCGTTGCTGAAGAGTCAAGACACCCGTGATCACCTGAAATCACCCGACGACTGTGGGCATCCATCTTCCTGGGCCCGGGTCACTGGCAAGTGACTCTGAACACTGTTTCCTCTGCTTTCAGGTCTTCTTTCTTCAGAATCCAGCCTTGGATTCCACCGGACACTTCTCCTGTCTTCACAAGCAGCAAGTCTTCTTTGACTCCCATTGAAAATGACGCTGCGACCCGACACCAAAAGACACCTATGCACCCGTCTTCCCTGGGTGAGGTAACTCATGCACTCCGGTGCTCCTGTGTGTGTTGGCCCTCGAACTACTTACCCTGTAAGTGACTTGCTTGTGGACTCTCCCGAAGTACCCTAAAACTTTAAAATTCCAACCGCGACTTGCTCCATTGAAGTCTATTGGGATCCGCGGCTGTGTTCTCACACTGCATGCATCTCCCGTGGGTCCTTTACTTACCTGCCTTGGGTGGATTAGAGAGGCCCCAGCGTTTCTGATGACCTTAGGCCTTCTCCCTTCTCAAGTCATTCTTCTTATACCTCTCTTTTAGTATATGGTCTGGTACGCCCCTAGTGCCCCAGCCATATAAGTGCTTAATTTGTTGTGAAACATTGATTTGTGCATATGTTCCTGACTTCTAATCTCATAAAGAGATTAGTAGAGTGTGTCTAGAAATAAATACATATATATTTTATATATATACCTGTGTGGTGTCCTTTCATTTGGTAATTCAAGAGATTATAAGGTCAAACAAGCTGCTTTACATTCCTCAGAGACTTAGCCTGAAGGCTGCTCTCCACAGCTACCACTAGGATAGCTTTCTTTAAAAGGTTGTCTTAAACCTATCTACCATAAGAGTCGAATTGGACTGGTGCAAGGTGGCCACTTTAACTAGTGACCAGCATATGCCAGGCCAACTTCTCACATATTGTTTTTAATTTAACTGCATGTTTCTTGAAGTCACTGACTGTATTCAAACGATTTCCAAATAATGTCTAAATGGGAACACTGCAGTGAAGTTCTGCCTGCTCTGAGCTCATTTGCATAATAAACATCAGGGCTTTCAGTTCTATTTTTAAACGAGAGCAGGCCGTGGGTGCATGCATATGTTAAACTCTAACCCTGTCATCAGCCTTACCCCCTTAGTATTGCTGTTTCGTGGTAGATAATGTCTAAAACACGAAAACGACAATTTCCAGTCTAATTGCACCATAAACCAAAGGCTGTGACTGAAAGCCATGTTGGCTGGTCTACATATCAATTTTGAATACCAACTTTATGGGGGGGGAGACAGGCGATGCACAAAGAAAGAGGCGAGCATCTGAGTGAGAGCGAGAGATGGAGACAAACAAGGGAAAGATATAGAACAAGAAAGATGGTCACAGAGGCAGAGAAAAAAGTCAAATAGCAGATGTTGGACAGGCCACATGAAGGGCTTGCTCCCTCCCCGCATGACACGGCCCAAGCCCCGGCCCTCCAGGTGTGACCCCCAGGACCAGCCCGCAACCCGTCTCCAGACGGAACTCCTGCCCCCGGACATCTGTGTATCATGGGGCCGACCCACTCCCGGCTCCCCCGTCCGGACCAGCCGCCATCTTGGACACTGCACCACGAGGCCGCGTGGCCTCAGCTCGACCCTAACCCTGGGCCTGGCCAGGCCCCGCCATCCCGGCACCACCATCCACCCAGGAGGTGAACGGACCACTTGGCAGGTCGATGGGAGAAAGGAGTGTCGATGGCTCTCCCCCGCCAGGTGTCGATCGCCCTCCAGCTCCCCCGGGCGCTGGCTCCACCCCCTGCTGGGTGTCTGGACTCCCTCATCCCGGACCTCCCGACCTCCAAGTGCGAGGGTCCGGACATCAAAGGGCGCCAGACCTATAACTAGGGCAGCTCCAGAGCAGGGAGGCAGTTGTATCCTGGAGTCGAGAGACACCGCGAAGAACTCATCCTTGACGGACTACCGGCGCTGCCGTAGCCCTGCCTTGTGAACTACCGTCCTGCCTGCTGGCGCTGCCGTGGCCTTCTTCATCCTCCATCCTCGTCGGGACCTGCTGGCGCTGCCGCGGACCGTGTAACGACCATCTTCATCGGGACCTGCTGGCGCTGCCGCGGACCGTGTAACGACCATCTGCATCGGGACCTGCTGGCGCTGCCGCGGACCGTGTAACGACCATCTGCATCGGGACCTGCTGGCGCTGCCGCGGACCGTGTAACGACCATCTTCATCGGGACCTGCTGGCGCTGCCGCGGACCGTGTAACGACCATCTTCACCGGGACCTGCTGGCGCTGCCGCGGACCGTCCAAGCTAGAACACCAAGCTCGAGGATTGTGAGCTATCCATCATTACATCTACCAGATTGGTAATCAGACTGTCCCGCTACCCCCTTTCCCAAACCCAGAGACTAAAATCGAGGGGACCCCGGAGTCCAGACCTCCTTGTACCATTTCATCGTACCTTAAGAAACTGCTTATAACGAGCGTTAAAACCTATCCTTGTGTGGTGTACATCTGTGGGGGGGAAGTTACTTGTCTGTACGATCGCTGGAGACGGCTCTCCCCGTAGACCTCTCCCCTTGTCCTCGGCCGACCCTCCCGGTCCGTCTAACATTGGTGGCCAGCGGCGCGATCCGAATCAACGCGTAATCGTACAGAGAGTAGCTCACCCCACGACAAAACCACAATGTCAACCAAAGAGAGCGGATCTACCGAGAAATTCCAGATGGATAAATTGGAAGAGTACAGCCATCGTGAATTAAAACAATTCTGCATGGAACTAGGCATTGCTACCACCGGCCTAAGTACCAAAGACGATTTCAAGCACGCCATTGAGTCGTGGGCAGAAACCGGGGTCACCAGATCCCCAGACCGAAACAGGGCCACATCAGAGAGGAACGCCACGGCTCCCGAGGAGCGAGGAACGAGCCTCTCGCAGGAAGAGATCCAAGAAAGAGAGAAAAACAGGCTACATGAGTTAGAAATGGCACGACTCAAAATAGACGGTGAACTAAAATTAGCCGAGCAAAAACTGAACCTGGAACATCTGCGGCTCCGAGAAGAACGGGAAGAAAAACAGAGGCAGAGAGAGCTCGAAGAAAAAAGACTAGCGAACGAACACGAGCGCAAACTGGCAGAAATAGACCTACGGAAGCAGAACAAAGAACCGGAGGTGCCCGAGCGACCGCGCACCCCGGGAGCAACAGAAAAGAAAGTCCACATCCCCAAGGATGTCGTTCGAGAGTATGTCCGGGAGGACGACATACAGCAGTGGTTCAAGGCCTACGAGATCGCCATGACCTCCCACCGGATCGATCGAAGTGACTGGGGAGCCGGCCTATGGGGGAGGTTCGTCAACGAAGGCCGCGATGCCCTGCTACAGCTCCCAGACCATCAGATGTCATCCTATGACCACATGAAGGCTGCCCTCCTCACCCGATATGGGCTCACGCCCGAAATGTACCGCCAGAGGTTTCGAGACTGCACCCGGATCCCGGGTACAACTTGGGTGGAATATGTCAACTATTTCAGCCGAGCCTTCGAGGGTTGGATCAAGGGAAGCCACGTAACGACCTACGAGCAACTTTTTAATCTTATGGTATGGGAACACCTCTCTAACAACTGCTTCGTCAAGCTCAGGCAGCACCTCCTCGACAGTAAATTGACTGACCCCCGGCAACTCGCTGCCGAAGCTGACCGGTGGGAAAGCACCCGAGTGGGCTGGAGAGGGCCACACGAGCAGAACCGGAACCACCAAGGTCAGCACCGTCCCCGAGGAGGAGGAGGAGGCCAGGGGCGAGGGAGAGACACCGTCCCGGCCACTCCCGCTGCCAGCACCCTGCCCCCGGCTGGGGCAACCCCCCGATGCGCCCGGGGTTCCGAGCCAACGTCACGTGTCACCGATGCCAGCGAGTCGGCCACTACGCCAATGACCCGAACTGCCCGCAGAACCAAACGCCAAAACCCCGCCAGGTAGCTGCCGCCGCCCTGGGGGGAGAACAAATCTCCGAGGAACAAGAAGAATATGAGCAGGCACAACAAGAATGGGAACCGGCCGCCATGGTCCTAGCGTGCCTAGGGGGAAGAGACATGGTCCCGCGGGCCCCCCTACCCGCCAACACCAGAAAATATAGCCAATGGGTGAACATTAATGGGCGCCGGGCCGAAGCACTACGTGACACAGGGGCCAGTGTGACGGCCGTCCGCTGTCACCTGGTAAAACCAGAGCAGATCCTGCCGAACATTCTCTGCCCCGTCCGTTCGGCCGACAATTCCGAAAGTCTATGTCGGATGGCCTGCATCCCCTTCGAATGGGGAGGAGTGTCCGGCATGTTGAAGGTGACGGTCCGAGATGATGCCCCCGTGGACTGTCTCCTGGGGAATGATCTTGAGAGTTCCCCGTGGGCAGCCGTCGAAAGGAGAGAGCACTTGGGGATGTTGGGCCTCCCGGACTGGGCGTGCGTAACCACCCGTTCCATGGCCGCCCGTACCATCCCCCGACCAGAAGAACCAGAGTGGCCAGCACCTCCTCCCCCGATCGCTCCAGTAGAGGACACCGACTATACCGACCCCCCAGAGCAAACCCCCGAAGGGGTCGCCCAGCCCCAGGACCTTCCCGACCTAGCTCAGTGGCGTCAAGAAGGGGGGCCCACCCAAGAACAGTTCCGTCAAGAGCAAAAGACCTGTCCCTCCCTCGAGGGACTAGGCCAGCAAGCCCTCGCCCAAAGCGCAGGAGACACCACCGGAGCCCATTGGATCTATTGGGACAACGACCTACTATACAGTGAACAGAGAATCGCGGAGTTAGGGGCCAGCCGAGTGTTGGTCGTGCCCCTCCGTTTCAGAGACTTCCTGCTAAATTTGGCCCACGATGTCCCTCTGGCGGGACACCTGGGCCAGGACAAAACCTACAGTCGCCTGGTGACACATTTTTTTTGGCCGAAGATGAGAAACGACGTCCTCAACCACTGCCGGTCCTGCCCCACGTGCCAGGCCAGCGGGAAGAGCGGCCGCAAACTCAAAGCACCTCTGCAACCCTTCCCAGTTGTCACCACCCCGTTCGAGAGGGTGGGAATAGACATTGTGGGGCCCGTGGACCCCCGTACAGCACAAGGACATCGGTTCATCCTGGTACTGGTGGGCCACGCCACCCGCTACCCCGAGGCTGTGCCCTTGCGAACGGTAACAGCCCCGGTGGTCGGCCGGGCCTTAATGGGGATCTTCTCCCGGGTGGGCTTCCCCCGCGAAGTCGTCAGCGACAGAGGCACGAACTTTATCTCGAAATATATGAAGTCCCTCTTGCAACAGTGCGGGGTCACCTACCGATTCACGACCCCCTATCACCCTAAAGGAAACGGACTAGTTGAACGATTCAACCGCACGCTCAAGGGAATGATTGGGGGATTGGAAGAGCCCCTCCGTCGCCAGTGGGATGTACTACTTCCGTGCCTCCTCTTCGCCTATCGGGAAGTTCCCCAGAAGTCCCTCGGCTTTAGCCCGTTCGAACTCTTGTACGGGCACCCTGTGCGAGGGCCCCTCAGCCTAGTCAAAGAAGGTTGGGAGATGGCCCCCCTAAAGACCCCTCCAGACGTCTTCAAGTACCTCCTGACACTACGCAACCAGACTCGGCGGTTCAGGGAGATGGCCAAAGCAAACCTTGAGGCCAGTCAGGAGGACATGAAAAAATGGTACGACCGCAATGCCTCCTCCATCGAATTTGAACCAGGCCAGCAAGTGTGGGTGATGTCCCCCACCGAACCATGTGCCTTGCAGGACAAGTGGACAGGGCCCTTCAAAGTGGTCGAACGCAAAAGTCCCGTCACCTATCTCATCGATATGGAGTCTCCCCGGAACCCCCTCCGGGTCCTCCACGCCAACAGACTCAAGCCCCACTTTGTGCGCTCAGAGCTCAGCCTCCTGATGGCTACAGACAGTGGAGCAGAAGAAGACTCCGAGCCTCTCCCGGATCTCCTGACGACTCAGGAGAAGGATGGTTCCGTGGACGGGGTTCGGCTCTCCGACGCCCTCACCCCAGAACAGCGCCAAGGCTGCCGGGACCTCCTGCTGCAGTTTTCTACCTTGTTTTCCCTTACCCCAGGGGTCACCCCCTGGTGCTTGCACGACGTGGACACTGGGGACAGTCCCCCTGTCAGACACCGGGCCTACCGCGTACCAGATCGGGTACGGGCCTGCATCCAGGAAGAGGTATCCAAGATGCTCACGCTCGGGGTCATCGAGCCCTCGGATAGCCCCTGGGCCAGCCCGGTCGTGCTGGTCCCCAAGGCTGCTGCCCCCGGCACCACTCCTGAACTCCGATTCTGCGTTGACTATCGGGGCTTGAATGCTGTCACCAGGACCGACGCCCATCCCATCCCCCGAGCGGATGAATTGATCGACCGCATGGGGGCTGCCCGCTACCTCAGCATCTTCGACCTGACAGCGGGCTACTGGCAGATCGGCCTCACACTCCTGGCCCGAGAACAGCGCTGGAGCACAATCGAGAGGGAGGCCTTCGCAGTGGTGTGGGCCCTCAAAAAGCTCCGGCCCTATCTCTTCGGCACCCACTTCCGGGTGCAGACAGATCATCGACCCCTGCAGTGGCTAATGCAGATGCGGGGGGAGAACCCCAAACTATTGCGCTGGTCCATCTCCCTGCAGGGGATGGACTTCACTGTAGAACATCGGCCGGGCCAAGACCACGCCAACGCAGATGGCCTGTCACGCTTTTTCCGCCTCGACGAGGAAAGTCCCCAAGAGGATGGGTGACTCTCCCCGCCTTCAGCTGGGGGGGACGCATGTTGGACAGGCCACATGAAGGGCTTGCTCCCTCCCCGCATGACACGGCCCAAGCCCCGGCCCTCCAGGTGTGACCCCCAGGACCAGCCCGCAACCCGTCTCCAGACGGAACTCCTGCCCCCGGACATCTGTGTATCATGGGGCCGACCCACTCCCGGCTCCCCCGTCCGGACCAGCCGCCATCTTGGACACTGCACCACGAGGCCGCGTGGCCTCAGCTCGACCCTAACCCTGGGCCTGGCCAGGCCCCGCCATCCCGGCACCACCATCCACCCAGGAGGTGAACGGACCACTTGGCAGGTCGATGGGAGAAAGGAGTGTCGATGGCTCTCCCCCGCCAGGTGCCGATCGCCCTCCAGCTCCCCCGGGCGCTGGCTCCACCCCCTGCTGGGTGTCTGGACTCCCTCATCCCGGACCTCCCGACCTCCAAGTGCGAGGGTCCGGACATCAAAGGGCGCCAGACCTATAACTAGGGCAGCTCCAGAGCAGGGAGGCAGTTGTATCCTGGAGTCGAGAGACACCGCGAAGAACTCATCCTTGACGGACTACCGGCGCTGCCGTAGCCCTGCCTTGTGAACTACCGTCCTGCCTGCTGGCGCTGCCGCGGCCTTCTTCATCCTCCATCCTCGTCGGGACCTACTGGCGCTGCCGCGGACCGTGTAACGACCATCTTCATCGGGACCTGCTGGCGCTGCCGCGGAACGTGTAACGACCATCTGCATCGGGCACCTGCTGGCGCTGCCGCGGACCGTGTAACGACCATCTGCATCGGGACCTGCTGGCGCTGCCGCGGACCGTGTAACGACCATCTTCATCGGGACCTGCTGGCGCTGCCGCGGACCGTGTAACGACCATCTTCACCGGGACCTGCTGGCGCTGCCGCGGACCGTCCAAGCTAGAACACCAAGCTCGAGGATTGTGAGCTATCCATCATTACATCTACCAGATTGGTAATCAGACTGTCCCGCTACCCCCTTTCCCAAACCCAGAGACTAAAATCGAGGGGACCCCGGAGTCCAGACCTCCTTGTACCATTTCATCATACCTTAAGAAACTGCTTATAAAGAGCGTTAAAACCTATCCTTGTGTGGTGTACATCTGTGGGGGGGAAGTTACTTGTCTGTACGATCGCTGGAGACGGCTCTCCCCGGAGACCTCTCCCCTTGTCCTCGGCCGACCCTCCCGGTCCGTCTAACAGCAGACAACAATAATAACAGATGCGTGAAAGAGAATTGAAATTAGAGAATTGTGAGCCGGACAGCTTAGAGAAACAGAGGCAAACAGAGGAGAAACGGGTAAAGAGGATGAGAAAACATCATGCTGATGTACAAGGGAGAACAATTGGCTATGCCAATGCTTTTTTTTAAAAAAAGGACAAGCAGTGCTATCAGGCTCCAGCTGCCACTTAGTCCACCGCTTTCCCACGTAGACGCTGCAGCCATCTTAGAGAGAGGTAGAGACGTAGAGGGAGGTAGAGAGAGAGAGAGGTAGAGAGAGGTAGAGAGAGAGGTAGAGAGGTAGAGAGAGGTAGAGAGGTAGAGGTAGAGAGGTAGAGAGGTGTAGAGAGGTAGAGAGAGGTAGCAAGAGGTAGCGAGGTAGAGAGGTAGAGGTAGAGAGGTAGAGAGAGTTAGAGAGGTAGAGAGAAGTAGAGAGGTAGGGAGAGGTAGAGAGTTAGAGAGGTGGAGAAAGAGGTAGAGAGAGAGGTAGAGAGAGAGGTAGAGAGGTGTAGACAGGTGTAGAGAGGTATAGAGAGATGTAGAGAGGTGTAGAGAGGTGTAGAGGTAGAGAAGTGTAGAGAGGTAGAGAGGTGTAGAGAGAGGTAGTGAGGTGGAGAGGGGTAGAGAGAGGTAGAGGGAGAGAGGTAGGTAGAGAGGTAGATGTAGAGCGGTAGAGAGAGGTAGAGAGGTATAGAGACGTGTAGAGACATAGAGAGGTATAGAGAGGTAGAGAGGTAGAAGTAGAGAGGTATAGAGAGAGAGGTAGAGAGAGAGAGGTAGAAAGAGAGGTAGAGAGAGAGAGGTAGAGAGAGAGGTAGAGCGAGGTAGAGAGAGGTAGAGAGGTAGAGAGATAGAGAGAGATAGAGGTAGAGAGGTGTAGAGAGGTGGAGAGGGGTAAAGACATAGAGAGGTATAGGGAGATGTAGAGAGGTAGAGAGGTATACAGAGAGAGGTAGAGAGAGAGAGGTAGAGAGAGAGGTAGAAAGAGAGAGGTAGAGAGAGAGAGGTAGAGAGAGGTACAGAGGTAGAGAGAGGTAGAGAGAGAGAGAGAGAGATAGAGGTAGAGGTAGAGGTAGAGGTAAAGAGGTAGAGAGAGAGAGGTAGAGAGAGAGAGGTAGAGAGGTAGAGAGATAGAGAGTTAGAGAGATAGAGGCAGAGAGAGAGGTAGAGTGAGGTAGAGAGAGAGAGGTAGAGCGAAAGGTAGAGAGATGTAGAGAGGTAGAGAGAGGTAGAGGTAGGGAGGTAGAGAGGTAGAGGGAGAGGTAGAGAGAGGTAGAGAGAGATAGAGAGAGAGGTAGAGAGAGAGGTAGAGAGAGAGGTAGAGAGAGGTAGAGAGGTAGAGAGAGAGAGGTAGAGAGGTAGAAAGAGAGAGAGATGTAGAGAGGGGTAGAACAAGGTAGAGAGGTAGAGGTAGAGAGGTAGACTGAGGTAGAGGGAGAGAGGTAGAGAGAAGTAGAGAGAGGTAGAGAGAGAGGTAGAGAGGTAGAGAGGTAGAGAGGTGTAGAGAGGTATAGAGAGGTAGAGAGAGAGGTAGGTAGAGAGGTAGAGGTAGAGAGGTAGAAAGAGGAAGAGAGATAGAGAGAGGTAGAGAGAGGTAGATAGGTGTAGAGAGGTAGACAGGTAGAGAGGTAGAGGTAGAGAGGTAGAGAGAGGTGTAGAGAGGTAGAGAGAGAGGTAGAGAGGTAGAGAGAGAGAGGTAGAGAGAGAGGTAGAGAGATAGGTAGAGAGAGAGAGAGAGAGGTAGAGAGGTAGAGAGAGAGAGGTAGAGAGAGAGGTAGAGAGAGAGAGGTAGAGAGAGAGAGAGAGAGATAGAGAGGTAGAGAGAGGTAGAGCGGTAGAGAGAGGTAGACAGGTAGAGAGGTAGAGAGAGGTAAAGAGGAGTAGAGGGAGAGGTAGAGAGAGAGAAGTAGAGAGAGAGGTAGAGAGAGGTAGAGAGAGGTAGAGAGAGAGAGAGGTAGAGAGGTAGAGAGAGGTAGAGCGGTAGAGAGAGAGAGAGGTAAAGAGGTAGAGAGAGGTAGAGAGGTAGAGAGGTAGTAAGGTAGAGAGGTAGAGCAGTAGAGAGAGGTAGAGAGGTGTAGAGAGGTGTAGAGAGGTAGAGGGAGAGGTAGAGAGAGGTAGAGAGGTAGAGAGAGGTAAAGAGAGGTGGAGAGGTAGAGAGAAGTAGAGAGGTAGAGAGGTAGAGAGGTAGAGAGGCAGAGAGACAGAAGTAGAGAGATAGAGAGGTAGAGAGGTAGAGGGAGGTAGAGAGGTAGAGAGGTAGAGAGAGGTACAGAGGTAGAGAGAGGTAGAGAGATGTAGAGAGAGAGGTAGAGAGAGAGGTGGAGAGAGATGTAGAGAGGTAGAGAGAGGTAGAGAGGTACAGAGGTAGAGAGAGAGAGAGGTAGAGAGGTTGAGAGAGGTAGAGAGGTAGAGAGGTAGAGAGAGGTAGAGAGGTAGAGAGAGAGGTAGAGAGGTAGAGAGAGGTAGAGAGGTAGCTAGAGGTAGAAAGGTAGACAGGTAGAGAGGTAGAGGTAGAGAGGTAGAGAGAGGTAGAGAGAGGTAGAGAGAGGTAGAGAGGTAGAGAGGTATAGAGAGGTGTAGAGAGGCAGAGAGAGGTAGAGAGGTAGAGAGAGAGAGAGAGAGAGAGAGAGAGAGAGAGAGAGAGAGAGAGAGAGAGAGAAATGTAGAGAGAGGTAGAGAGAGGAAGAAAAAGGTAGAGAGGTAGAAGGAGAGCGGTAGAGAGGTAGAGAGGTAGAGAGAGACAGATAGCTGTAGAGATGTAGAGAGGTGTAGAGAGGTACAGAGAGAGAGGTATAGAGAGAGAGGTAGAGAGAGAAGTAGAGAGGTAGAGAGATAGCGAGAGGTAGAGAGATAGGTAGAGAGAGAGAGGTTGAGAGGTAGAGAGAGAGGTAGAGAGAGAGAGGTAGAGAGAGCGGTAGAGAGAGGTAGAGAGGTAGAGAGATAGAGAGGTAAAGCGGTAGAGAGATAGAGAGAGGTAGAGAGAGGTAGAGAAGTAGACAGGTAGAGAGGTAGAGGTAGAGAGGTAGAGAGAGGTAGAGAGGTGTAGAGAGGTGTATAGATGTAGAGAGGTAGAGAGACGTAGAGAGAGGTAGAGAGGTAGAGAGGTAGAGAGAGAAGTAGAAAGGTAGAGAAAGGTAGAGAAAGGTAGAGAGGTAGAGAGAGGTAGAAAGGTAGAGAGAGGTAGAAAAAGGTAGAGAGGTAGAGGTAGAGAGGTAGAGAGAGGTAAAGAGAGGTAGAGAGAGAGAGAGAGAGAGAGAGAGCTGTAGAGAGTGGTAGAAAAAGGTAGAGAGGTAGAGGGAGAGAGGTAGAGAGAGGTAGATAGGTGTAGAGAGGTAGAGAGGTGTAGAGAGGTACAGAGAGATAGGTATAGAGAGAGACGTAGAGAGAGAAGTGGAGAGGTAGAGAGGAAGAGAGTTAGCGAGAGGTAGACAGCGGTAGAGAGGTAGAGAGGTGTAGAGATGTGTAGAGAGGTAGAGAGTGAGATAGAGAGAGAGAGGTAGAGAGAGAGGTAGAGAGAGGTAGAGAGAGAGGTAGAGAGATAGGTAGAGAGAGGGAGAGGTAGAGAGAGGTAGAGAGAGAGGTAGAGAGATAGGTAGAGAGAGAGAGAGGTAGAGAGGTAGAGATGTAGAGAGAGGTAGAAAGGTAGACAGGTAGACAGGTAGAGAGGTAGAGGTAAAGAGGTAGAGAGGTGTAGAGAGGTAGAGAGGTGTATAGAGGTAGAGAGGTGTAGAGAGGTATAGAGAGGTAGAGAGAGGTAGAAAGAGAGGTAGAGAGGTAGAGAGAGGTAGAGAGGTAGGGGGAGGTAGAAAGGTAGAGAGAGGTAGAAAAAGGTAGAGAGGAGAGGTAGAGAGAGATAGAGGTTGAGGTAGAGAGGTAGAGAGAGGTAGAGAGAGAGAGGTAGAGAGAGAGAGAGAGAGGTAGAGAGAAAGGTAGAGAGAGGTAGAGCGAGGTAGAGCGAGGTAGAGAGGTAGAGAGAGGTAGGGTAGGGAGGTAGAGAGGTAGAGGGAGAGGTAGAGAGAGAGGTAGAGAGAGAGAGGTAGAGGTAGAGAGAGGTAGAGAGGTAGAGAGAGAGAGGTGGAGAGGTAGAGCAGTAGAGAGGGAGAGAGGTAGAGAGGAGGAGAGAGAGGTAGAGTGAGAGGTAAAGAGGTAGAGAGTAGTAGAGAGGCAGAGGGAGATAGAGAGAGAGGTAGAGAGAGGTAGAGAGAGAGATAGAGGTAGAGAGGTAGAGAGAGATAGAGAGATAGGTAGAGAGAGAGGTAGAGAGAGAGGTAGAGAGAGAGGTAGAGAGAGAGGTAGAGAGAAGGAGGTAGAGAGAGGTAGAGAGGTAGAACAATAGAGAGGGAGAGAGGTAGAGAGAGGAAGACAGGTAGGGAGAGAGGGAGAGAGAGAGGTAGAGAGTGGTAGAGAGGTAGCGAGAGAGGTAGAGAGAGAGGTAGAGAGAGAGGTAGAGAGAGAGGTAGTGAGAGAGATAGAGGTAGAGAGAGAGGTAGAGAGGTAGAGAGAGGTAAAGAGAGGTAGAGAGAAGTAGAGAGGTAGAGGGGTAGAGAGAGAGAAGTAGAGAGATAGAGAGGTAGAGAGGTAGAGAGGTAGAGGGAGGTAGAGAGGTAGAGAGGTAGAGAGAGGTAGAGAGGTAGAGAGAGGTAGAGAGAGGTAGAGAGAGAGGTAGAGAGAGAGGCAGAGAGAGATGTAGCGAGGTACAGAGAGGTAGAGAGGTAGAGAGGTAGAGATAGGTAGAGAGAGAGAGGTAGAGAGGTAGAGAGAGGTAGAGAGGTAGAGAGAGGTAGAGAGGTAGAGAGGTTGAGAGAGAGAGGTAGAGAGGTAGAGAAAGGTAGAGAGGTAGATAGGGGTCCAAAGGTAGACAGGAACAGAGGTAGAGGTAGAGAGGTAGAGAGGGGTAGAGAGGTATAGAGCGGTAGAGAGGTATACAGAGGTGTAGAGAGGCAGAGAGAGGTAGAGAGGTAGAGAGAGAGAAGATGTAGAGAGAGGTAGAGAGGGGTAGAAAAAGGTAGAGAGGTAGAGAGAGGTAGAGGGAGAGAGGTAGAGGGGTAGAGAGAGGTAGAGAGAGGTAGAGAGAGAGGTAGAGAGGTAGAGAGAGAGAGGTAGAGAGAGAAGTAGAGAGGTACAGAGAGGGAGAGAGGTACAGAGAGGTAGAGCGGTAGAGAGGTGTAGAGAGGTGTAGAGAGGTAGAGAGAGAGAGAGAGAGAGAGGTAGAGAGAGAGAGGTAGAGAGAGAGGTAGGGAGAGGTAGAGAGAGAGGTAGAGAGATAGGTAGAGAGAGAGAGAGGTAGAGAGAGGTAGCGAGAGAGGTAGAGAGAGAGGTAGAGAGATAGTTAGAGAGAGGTAGAGAGGTAGAGAGGTATAGAGAGAGAGGTAGAGAGAGAGAGGTAGAAAGAGAGGTAGAGAGAGAGAGAGAGGTAGAGAGAGGTAGAGAGAGAGGTAGAGAGAGGTAGAGAGAGGTAGAGAGGTAGAGAGATAGAGAGAGAGAGAGGTAGAGAGGTGTAGAGCGGTGGAGAGGGGTAAAGACATAGAGAGGTATAGGGAGATGTAGAGAGGTAGAGAGGTATACAGAGAGAGGTAGAGATAGAGAGGTAGAGAGAGAGGTAGAGGGAGAGAGAGAGAGAGAGAGAGAGAGGTAGAGAGAGGTAGAGAGAGGTAGAGAGGTAGAGAGAGGTATAGAGAGAGAGAGAGAGAGAGAGAGAGAGAGAGAGAGAGAGAGAGATAGAGGTAGAGGTAGAGAGGTAGAGAGAGGTAGCGAGAGAGAGAGAGAGGTAGAGAGGTAGAGAGACAGAGGCCAAGAGAGAGGTAGAGAGAGGTAGAGAGAGAGAGAGATAGAGGTTGAGGTAGTGAGTGTTAGACTTGGGGGTCTCTGGTTGGCGCAAGGATGCCCTTGTGTCAAGCGGGGACCCTCTCCTCTAGGTCAGGGCGCAGGATAACCCCTTTGGAATGACCCTTGCTCACCCTCTAGGTGCGTGGCGTGAGCAGCCAAGGCTATTCTCCAGGCGTTAGTTAAGCATTTGTAACCATACACACAGTAAATACATCAATCCCCCCACAAATGGACACCAGGCTTGGATATGGAAAAATACGCTTCTTTATGAAAAAATATAGGTATATGTATCAGCAGACTTATCACAAGACCAATAACGTTTTCTCTATGCCACCAGATTGTAAAGCAGGCAAATGTTCTTTGTTGTAGTTTCAAATGGATACTCTTTAGTCTCTTAGAAATGTTACTTGGGGTTCCAGTTACTTACAGGTGATTTAGGCCAGTCCCAGCCCTTCGGTGCGCTTCGTCGCGCTTCCCTCTCTCTCCTGTCAGAAATCGGCCCGGACCCTACCGCGGCTCACGCATCGGGCGTGGGCACGCCTACGCCGCATACGGCTCTTCCCAGCGGCCCGGAAGCAGAGCTGGAGGCGAGACGGACTTGCGGTGCAGCGGGTGCTACGGGGGGGGCTCCGAGGAGCAGGGCGCCTGTCAGAGGGCTCGAGGTCCCAGGGGTGAAGACGGAGATATGCGCTCGCTCTCACTCACCCGGGAGGACTCTGGAGAAAGCACAGCCCTCTGGCACGATCGGCTCCTGATGACGGGGAAATAAGGCGCTGCGGGCCCCTAGCCCGATACTGGAACTTTTGAGGAACTTTGCAAGTTCTTTGGGAGTCGGCACGGGTCAGTGCGACTCGGTGATTAGGGGAAGCACCTTTGGATCCTACGTCAGTGGGTGCATGCGCTCAGGCAGGCGCGGCCCACGACCCTCAGCACGGCGGTGCGGGGGTCTCCACAACGGGGGCGGCGCGGCCTGATCCTAGTCCGGGATAGCGAAGCGGGGTCGCGGGGTCACAGGGCACGGTCCGTGCAGCTGTTGACCCGGCGGGGATCACGATCGTCGGAGAGGAATTCCGGCGGGAGGGGCGATAGCGCTTCAGCGCGCTCCAGTAACAGACGGTGGCAGAGGAGCAGGTAGCCTAGCCCGGGGGCAGAGAGCGACTCCGGTCGGAGCGAGGCTCTCACGGGAACAAAGGCAGGCAAGCTCCCGAGTGTCACGGCCCTAGGAGGGGGCGATGAGGGGCGCATTCTTTCTCCAGCTGGAGGCACACACTGCTCGAGTTTCAGGACGAGCAAAGGCACAAAGAACCCACTGGTCCTGGGGTTCAGTTCAGGGGGCAAGCTCAGATCAAGCCCTTGGAGAATGTTTAAAGCACAAAGCAGCAAAGTCTTTTCAGCAAGTCTCTTCCTCTCCTTTCTCAGCAAGGCAAGCAGCAGGCCAGTCCTTCCAGCGTCTTCTTCTCCTTCTAGTCGGGCAGAGGTTCTTTGTGGTAAAACAGGATTCTGATTTCTTAGGAGCCAGGCTCCTACTTTTATACAGTGATTATTTTGTTCTTTAGCGCTAGGGGGCCTGGGCCTGGCTCAGTCCAGTTCTGGAGCACTTTGTTATGGTGACTCTGCTCTTTCCTTTCAGCAGCAGGGCAGAGACATCAGCCGCTCCACAGGGGGCGGAGCCGGCTTTTGTGGTGGCAGAGCACAGGTCTATTCAAGAGTCAAGGTGTACTCCTCCCACCCATCCTGGTGTAATCTCTCTACCCACCACCTGGCAGCCAGCCTGTCTCTGGGGATTCCCCAACCCTGCTCCTTACTGTTGCTAGGCAGAACACACACACACAGCAGAGGTGGACTGAAATGGCCAGGTCAGTAAATACTAACTTTCTAAAAGTAGTATTTACAAACGCAGTATATTAAAATAAACTTTACTAAAAGAAGTATTTTATTATTCTGAGTTCAGACATACTAAACTTGACATTCTACCATGCTCTATGAGTCCACTGGGGTCACAGCGTGTAGTGACTCCAGCAGCCCATTCTGGCCTATGGAGAGCAGGTAGCCTTCAATAGTGAAAAACAAAAATGGCTGTAATTCACTATTAGGACATGCCACACACTCAGGGCTTGTCCTACCTTACACCTACAATGCACCCTGCCCGTGGGCCTACCATAGGGGTGACTAACATGAGGCAAAGGGAAGGTTTGGAGGCTGGCAAGTGTGTGCACTTGCCCAGCCAGCATGACAGTACCAGACTGCACGCAGGTTCTGCAGTGGCAGACCCTAGACACATTTTACAAGGCCGCTTCTGTGGGTGGCGCAACCAGCGCTGCAGGCCCACTAGCAGCATTGGCATTCACAAGCCCTGGCACTCCTGGTGCACTTTACTGGGGACTGACAGTAAATCCAATAAACCAATCATGAATATCAATTACAGGTACACTTTACCTAGGGAGCACTTGCACTGCGGCACGGATTAGCCGTGGCGCAGTGCCCTGAGCAGACAACACCTGCAAAACATTTGAGGCACACCAGCAAAAAAGTGGAAGGGAAACCCACGCCAAGGTGCCAGGTCTAACACGTGTCCCCTCCAGCTGAAATGTGGGGAGAACTATCCTTGCCCAGGGAGTTCCTCATCACTAAGGCGGAAATACCTGGACAGACCGTCAGCGTTGGCGTGATCTGTGCCAGGACGGTGTTCCACCGTAAAGTCCATACCCTGTAGGGAGATGGACCACCTCAACAGCTTTGGGTTCTCACCCCTCATTTGCATCAACCATCTGAGGGGCCTGTGGTCTGTCTGAACTCGGAAGTGAGACCCAAACAAGTAGGGTCTTAGCTTCTTCAGCGCCCAGACCACAGCAAATGCTTCTCGCTCAATTGCACTCCACCTACTTTCCCGTGGAAGTAACCTCCTACTGATGAAGGCTACGGGTTGGGCCCAGCCCTCCTCAGTCATCTGTGAGAGAACAGCCCCTACACCATGCTCTGAAGCGTCTGTCTGCACTAGGAATTCCTTGGAGAAGTCAGGGGCCAAGAGCACGGGCGCCGTGCACATGGCAGTCTTCAGGGTGTCAAAAGCTTTCTGACAGGTGTCAGTCCAGATCACTTTCTTGGGCTGCTTCTTGGAAGTCAGCTCTGTCAAGGGGGCAACAATAGTTCCATAGCCTTTGACAAACCTCCTGTAGTACCCAGTGAGCCCCAGGAAGGCCCTCACTGCGGTCTGTGTCTTGGGGGGTTCCCAAGCCAGGATGGTCTCAATTTTGGGTTGCAAGGGTGCCACCTTGCCACTCCCCACTTGGTGTCCCAAGTACACCACGGAACCCTGCCCGATCTGGCACTTGCTCGCCTTGATCGTGAGGCCTGCTCGGCGCAGAGCCATCAACACTTCCCAGAGGTGGCGCAGGTGTTCGGGCCAGGTGGCACTGAACACTGCGATGTCATCCAGGTAGGCGGCACTGAACTCATCCAGTCCAACCAACACCTGGTTGACCAACCTCTGAAAGGTGGCAGGGGCATTCTTCATCCCAAATGGCATAACCCGGAACTGGAAGTGCCCATCTGGTGTAGAGAATGCTGACCTCTCTTTGGCCCCATCGGTCAAGGCGATCTGCCAGTACCCAGACGTTAAATCAAACGTGCTGAGGAACCGGGCAGCCCCCAGCCGATCAATGAGCTCATCAGCTCTGGGGATGGGGTGCGCGTCAGTCTTAGTTACTGAATTGAGTCCTCTGTAGTCCACACAGAACCGGAGTTCAGGTGTGGCTCCCGGCGCAGCAGCTTTGGGGACCAAGACCACGGGGCTGGACCAAGGACTGCTGGAGGACTCAACCACCCCTAAAGCCAGCATTTTGGAGACCTCCTCCTTGATGTAAGCTCTGACCCTGTCAGTTACCCTGTAAGCCTTGTGCTTCACAGGTAAGCTGTCTCCTGTGTCCACATCATTGACGCACCAATCTGTTACGCCAGGAACCAGGGAGAACCTATCTGGAAACTGCCCCAGCAATTGGCAGCAAACTTCCTGTTGTTCAGGCGTCAGGGTGGGTGAGAGGTTAACTCCATCCACTGACCCATTTTTCTCAGAGGCTACTAAGAGGTCAGGAAGAGGCTCAGTCTCCTCTTCCATTCCATCATCAGTGGCCAGCAGCATGCCCACTTCGGTCCTCTCTAAGTGGGGCTTAAGGCGGTTAGCATGTAGGACCCTCAAAGGGTTCCTGGGAGACTGCATGTCCACCAAGTAGGTGATAGGACTTTTGCGCTCCACAACCTCAAATGGACCTGTCCACTTATCCTGAAGTGCACAAGGCTCCACTGGGGCCAAGACCCACACCTTTTGTCCAGGTTGAAGCTCTACCAGAGTGGCATTCTGGTCGTACCACCGCTTCATCTCTTCCTGGCTGGCTTCCAGATTTGCCTCAGCAAGTAGCCTGAATCGCCTAGTCTGGTTTCTGAAGGCCAGCATGTAACTGTATACATTCTGGGGAGGTTTCCTGGGAGATTGCTCCCAGCCTTCCTTTACCAAACTCAGAGGTCCTCTTACCGGGTGACCATACAGAAGCTCAAAGGGGCTGAACCCTAGAGACTTCTGTGGCACCCCTCGGTAAGCAAAGAGCAGGCATGGCAAGAGGACGTCCCACTTACGCCTCATTGGACTGTCTAGGCCCATGATCATGCCTTTGAGGGTTCGATTGAATCTCTCAACCAACCCATTTCCTTGGGGGTGGTAAGGAGTGGTGAACTTGTAGGTTACCCCACACTCGTTCCACAGGGATTTCATATATGTGGATATGAAATTGGTCCCCCTGTCGCTCACCACCTCTAGAGGGAATCCCACTCTGGAGAAAATTCCCATCAGTGCCCGTCCCACCACGGGGGCCGTCACTGTCCTCAGAGGGATGGCTTCAGGGTACCGGGTGGCATGATCCACCAAGACCAGGATGAACCTGTTGCCCAGGGCTGTCTTGGGGTCCAGAGGCCCAACAATATCAATACCCACTCGCTAGAATGCCGTACCGACCACGGGGAAGGGTTGCAGAGGAGCCTTGTGCTTCCCTCCGCTCTTACCACTTGCCTGGCAAATCTGACAGGTCCTGCAGTAGGAATCTGAATTCTTGTGCATTTGGGGCCAGTAAAAGTGGGTGACAAGCCTGTCATAGGTCTTGTCCATCCCCAAATGTCCTGCTAAAGGCACATCATGAGCCAGCCCCAATAGGAAGGTTCTGAACTTCTGGGGTATCACCAGCACACGGGCTGACCCAGGTTCAGCAGCCTTAGGCTCTGAATACAGGAGGTCACTCTCCCAGTACACGTAGTGTGTCTTGGCCTGAACACCATTGGCCTGGTCTGCAGCCTGCTGCCGCATACCCACGAGAGAAGGGCATTCTTTCTGCTCCCTGCAGAATTCCTCCCTGGAGGGGCCTCCTTCTTGCTGCCAATGGGTCAGCTCAGGCAGGTCTTCCAGTTCGGCAATATCTTCCATGGTAGTCTCCAGAGCATCCCCCTCAGGGTCTGCTTCCTCCTGGGCCGTGGGAACTTCGGGGGACGGTTTCCTGCGCCTCCTGCACCTTCTCCCTAAGGCCGGTTCCTGGACCTCTCCCTCAGGCTCCAGGACCCTTTCAACACCAATACTGGCTGCCATTGACCGGGTGGTCACGCACGCCCAGTCGGGTAGACCCACCATCCTCAGATGCGTGGTCTTCTCCACCTTTTCCCAAGGGGAGCTCTCCAGGTCGTTCCCTAGCAGACAGTCTACAGGCATGTCAGTTCTCACAGCGACTTGTAGAGTACCGGAGACCTCCCCCCACTCAAAGGGAACTTGAGCCATTGGACAATGACTCTCTATGTTGTCAGCATTGACAACCCTACAGTAGGCATGGGGTACAACCTGCTCTTGAGACACCAGGTGTTGCCTCACCGAAGTCACGCTGGCTCCTGTATCTCTAAGAGCCTCAACCTTCTGTCCATTGATGGTCACTACTTACCCATATTTCTTAGTGTTAGAGGGTAAGTAGGTTTCAGGGACCATCTCACTGTCTCCTAGCGAGACTAGGGTCATATGCGCAGGACCCTCACCCCCCTGGACTGCTACCTCCTGCCCAAAATTAACATTAGCTACTTGCCGGGGTGGAGCACCAGTGGGTGCTGTCTTACCAAACAGGCGACACTTAGGATCAGTGGCAATGTGACCCGGGTCACCACACCTGTAACAATTGAAGGGCCCCTTTGGAACAGGCCTACCTGTCGGGGCCCCGTTCTGCTGCGGGGGCGGGGGAGGCTGAGAACCCTTCTGCTGGTTCCCTTGGGGATTACTTTGGGGGCCTTTTTGGAACCCTTTCTGTTTACCCTTGTCCCCCCCACTCTTCTGCTGGGGACCCTGCCCACCTTTGGCGGAGTCTCCCACTTGACCCTTGTGGACCCTGGTGCTGAGCCAGCGGTCCGCCTCCTCAGCAAGCTTCCTCGGGTTGGACAGCTTGCTATCAATCAGGTGCTGGCGTAGCTCAGGAAAACATTGACTGGACAAGTGCTCCCATGCAATTAAATCAAGCAGCCCTTGATAATCATTCACTTTGCTACCCTTCACCCAACCATCCAGTGCTCTGCAAAAAAAAGTTACATACTCCACATACGTACTCTCAGGGATCTTCTTAGTCTCCCTGAACCTCTGTCTATATAGCTCAGGAGTTAACCCATACCTGGTCATTAAAGCTTCCTTCATATGGGGATAGGAGGTCTGGTTTCCTAGGGGCAAATCTAAAAGTGTGTCACGCCCTTCAGCAAGGAGCCTTCCCCACAACCCCGCTCCCCAGTCTTTCTCAGGGACCCGGTGTGAAGACATGGCTACCTCATAGGCTCTGAACCACTGCCCTATGTCATCCTTCCTAAAATACTCCTTAACTATATCTTTGGGGATGTACACCTTGGACTCTACCTGCACCGGCAGAGTGCTGCCACCAGAAGGAGCTGTTTCCAAACTTTTTGCTTTCAGCTCCAACTCCTTCAATCTTAGATCATGATCCATTTGGCGTTGTTGTGCCTCCAAGGCCAACTTCTGCTTCTCCATTTCCATTTGTCCTGCCAACTTTGCCATCTCCATTGCATGCGCCCTGTCTGCTGCCCTGTCTGCCAGCTCCTCTGGGGACAGGACTCTGCTGGGCTCCACAAGGTTGTCGGGTGGGACGATGTCCCCCGCATTCTGTGGGTCTCTTGACTCTTTCCAGGCTCTCAGCGCCTTGAGGTACTGGTTCTTCTTCCTGAATCCAGTATGGGGAACTCTGAATTTTACACTGTAGCCTTTCAATTGCTCTTGTGTGTAGCCTTCCAGTCTCTCCCAATCCACCTCATCCATTCCAGAAATCACAGAGAGTGCTCTTCCAGCAGGGAGTGAGCCAGGCATGGTTGCAATAATGGCAGATGTCTCAACAAAGTTCAAAAATGAAAACCTGTGGCTGCGTTACTTGGTCTGCTCTCACTATCTGGTGATTAATAATTCACTGTATGCAAATTACAAATGCAAATTCGAAATCCCAGTCGCTGCCACCAATGTTAGACTTGGGGGTCTCTGGTTGGCGCAAGTATGCCCTTGTGTCAAGCAGGGACCCTCTCCTCCAGGTCAGGGCGCAGGATAACCCCTTTGGAATGACCCTTGCTCACCCTCTAGGTGCGTGGCGTGAGCAGCCAAGGCTATTCTCCAGGCGTTAGTTAGTTAAGCATTTGTAACCATACACACAGTAAATACATCAATCCCCCCACAAATGGACACCAGGCTTGGATATGAAAAAAATACGCTTCTTTATGGAAAAAAATAGGTATATATATATCAGCAGACTTATCACAAGACCAATAACGTTTTCGCTATGCCACCAGATTGTAAAGCAGGCAAATGTTCTTTGTTGTAGTTTCAAATGGATACTCTTTAGTCTCTTAGAAATGTTACTTGGGGTTCCAGTTACCTTCAGGTGATTTAGGCCAGTCCTAGCCCTTCGGTGCACTTCGTCGCTCTTACCTCTCTCTCCTGTCAGAAATCGGCCCGGACCCTACCGCGGCTCCTGATGACGGGGAAATAAGGAGTTGCGGGCCCCGAGCCCGATACTGGAACTTTGAGGAACGTTGCAGTTTCTTTGGGAGTCGGCACGGCTCAGTGCGACTCTGATGATTAGGGGGAGCACCTTAGGATCCTACGTCAGTGGGTGTATGCACTCAGGCAGGCGTGGCCCACGACCCTCAGCACGGCGGTGCGGGGGTCTCCACAACGGGGGCGGCGCGGCCTGATCCAAGTCCGGGATAGCGAAGCTGGGTCACAGGGCACGGTCCGTGCAGCTGTCGACCCGGCGGGGATCACGATCGTCGGAGAGGAATTCCGGCGGGAGGGGCGATAGCGCTTCAGCGCGCTCCAGTAACAGACGGTGACAGAGGAGCAGGTAGCCTAGCCCGGGGGCAGAGAGCGACTCCGGTCGGAGCGAGGCTCTCACGGGGACAAAGGCAGGCAAGCTCCCGGGTGTCACGGCCCTAGGAGGGGGCGATGAGGGGCGCAGTCTTTCTCTAGCGGGATGCACACACGGCTCGAGTTTCAGGATGAGCAAAGGCACAAAGAACCCACTGGTCCTGGGGTTCAGTTCAGGGGGCAAGCTCAGATCAAGCCCTTGGAGAATGTTTAAAGCACAAAGCAGCAAAGTCTTTTCAGCAAGTCTTTTCCTCTCCGTTCTCAGCAAGGCAAGCAGCAGGCCAGTCCTTCCAGCGTCTTGTTCTCCTTCTAGTCGGGCAGAGGTTCTTTGTGGTAAAACAGGATTCTGATTCTCAAGGAGCAGGGCTCCTACTTTTATACCACATTTATTTTGTTCTTTCAGGCCAGGGGGGCCTTTGCATAACTGCTCTCAGTCCTGAGCACTTTGGTGGGGGTACTCTGACTTCTGCTTTCAGTGTGAGGGGCAGGCACATTAGCCGCTCCACAGGAGGTGGAGCCAGCATTCAGGGGACAAGTACAGTCAGGAGCACTTTGTTGACAGTGCTTCGCGATTCCTGGGCCAGGTGCAGGCTGAGTCATCAGTCGCTCCCCAGGGGGCGGAGCCAGCAGTGTGGTGGTGGAGCACAGCCCTATTCAGAGTCCCAGGGGCACTCCCACCTCCCACCAAGGTGTCCTCCTGCCATTCACCACCTGTCATCCCCCAACCCTGTCACTCACATAGCCCAGACAGTCAGTTACACACACAGCAGAGGCGGGCTGAAATGGTTAGGCAAGTAAATACTAACTTTCTAAAAGTAGTATTTACAAACCCAGGATATTAAAATAAACTTGACTACAAGAAGTATTTTATTATTCTGAGTTCAGGCATACTAAACATATTTCTCTACCATGTTCCCTGAGCCTGCTGGGATTATAGGGTGTAATAATTCCAGCAGCTAATGGCTAATGGCCTAATGAGAACAGGTAGCATTGCAATAGTGAAAAACGAAAATGGCTGTAATTCACTATTAGGACATGCCACACACTCAGGGCTTGTCCTACCTTACACCTACAATGCACCCTGCCCGTGGGCCTACCATAGGGGTGACTAACATGAGGCAAAGGGAAGGTTTGGGAGGCTGGCAAGTGTGTGCACTTGCCCAGCCAGCATGACAGTACCAGACTGCACGCAGGTTCTGCAGTGGCAGACCCTAGACACATTTTACAAGGCGGCTTCTGTGGGTGGCGCAACCAGCGCTGCAGGCCCACTAGCAGCATTGGCATTCACAAGCCCTGGCACTCCTGGTGCACTTTACTGGGGACTGACAGTAAATCCAATAAACCAATCATGAAGATCAATTACAGGTACACTTTACCTAGGGAGCACTTGCACTGCGGCACGGATTAGCCGTGGCGCAGTGCCCTGAGCAGACAACACCAGCAAAACATTTGAGGCACACCAGCAAAACGTGGAAGGGAAACTCACGCCAAGGTGCCAGGTCTAACAGAGAGGTAGAAAGATGTAGAGAGGTAGAGGGAGAGGTAGAGAGGTAGAGAGAGAGAGGTAGAGAGAGAGGTAGAGAGATAGGTAGAGAGAGAGAGAGGTAGAGAGGTAGAGAGAGAGAGGTAGAGAGAGAGGTAGAGAGAGAGAGGCAGAGAGAGACGTAGAGAGAGAGAGGAAGAGAGAGGTAGAGAGAGAGAGGTAGAGAGGTAGAGAGAGGTAGAGCGGTGGAGAGGCAGAGCGGTAGAGAGAGGAAGAGAGGTAGAGAGAGAGGTAGAGAGAGAGGTGAAGAGGTAGAGAGTGGTAGAGAGGTAGAGAGATAGATAGAGAGAGAGGTAGAGAGAGAGAGGTGGAGAGAGGTAGTGAGAGATATAGAGGTAGAGAGAGAGGTAGAGAGAGGTAAAGAGAGATAGAGAGGTAGAGAGAAGTAGAGAGGTAGAGGGGTAGGGAGAGAGAAGTAGAGATAGAGAGGTAGAGAGGTAGAGGGAGGTAGAGAGGTAGAGAGGTAGAAAGAGGTAGAGAGGTAGAGAGGTAGAGAGAGGTAGAGAGAGAGGTAGAGAGAGAGGTAGAGAGAGACGTAGAGAGGTACAGAGGTACAGAGGTAGAGAGAGCTAGAGAGAGAGAGGTAGAGAGGTAGAGAGAGGTAGAGAGGTAGAGAGAGGTAGAGAGGTAGAGAGAGAGAGGTAGAGAGGTAGAGAAAGTCAGAGAGGTAGATAGGGGTAGAAAGGTAGACAGGTAAAGTGGTAGAGGTAGAGAGGTAGAGAGAGGTAGAGAGGTGTAGAGCGGTAGAGAGGTATAGAGAGGTGTAGAGAGGCAGAGAGAGGTAGAGAGGTAGAGAGAGAGAGAAGATGTAGAGAGAGGTAGAGAGGGGTAGAAAAAGGTAGAGAGGTAGAGGTAGAGAGGTAGAGAGAGAGGTAGAGGGAGGTAGAGAGGTAGAGAGAGAGAGGTAGAGAGAGAAGTAGAGAGGTAGAGAGGTAGAGAGAGGGAGGTAGAGAGGTAGAGAGGTAGAGAGAGGTAGAGAGGTAGAGAGGTAGAGAGAGGTAGAGAGAGGTAGAGAGAGAGATAGAGAGAGAGGTAGAGAGAGATGTAGAGAGGTACAGAGAGGTAGAGCGGTACAGAGGTAGAGAGAGCTAGAGAGAGAGGTAGAGAGGTAGAGAGAGGTAGAGAGAGGTAGAGGGGTAGAGAGAGAGAGGTAGAGAGGTAGAGAGGTAGAGAAAGTTAGAAAGGTATTTAGGGGTAGAAAGGTAGACAGGTAAAGAGGTAGAGGTAGAGAGGTAGAGAGGTGTAGAGCATTAGAGAGGTATAGAGAGGTGTAGAGAGGCAGAGAGAGGTAGAGAGAGAGATAAGATCTAGAGGGAGGTAGAGAGGGGTAGAAAAAGGTACTGAGGTAGAGGTAGAGAGGTAGAGGGAGAGAGGTAGAGAGGTAGAGAGAGGTAGAGAGAGGTAGAGAGAGAGGTAGAGAGGTAGAGAGAGAGAGGTAGAGAGAGAAGTAGAGAGGTAGAGAGAGGGAGAAAGGTAGAGAGAAGTAGAGCGGTAGAGAGGTGTAGAGAGGTGTAGAGAGGTAGAGAGAGAGAAAAAGAGAGAGAGGGGTAGGGAGAGGTAGAGAGAGAGGTAGAGAGATAGGTAGAGAGAGAGAGAGGTAGAGAGAGAGGTAGAGAGATAGGTAGAGAGAGAGAGAGGTAGAGAGATAGAAGTAGAGAGAGAGGTAGTGAGAGAGAGGTAGAGAGAGAGCGGTAGAGAGAGTTAGAGAGTTAGAGAGAGGTAGAGAGAGAGAGGTAGATAGGTATAGAGAGGTAGAGAGAGGTAGAGGGGTAGAGAGAGAGGTGAAGAGGTAGAGAGAGGTGTATAGAGGTAGAGAGGTGTAGAGAGGTATAGAGAGGTAGAGAGGGGTAGAGAGAGGTAGAGAGAGAGGTAGAGAGAGAGGTAGAGAGAAAGGTAGAGAGGTAGCGAGGTAGAGAGAGGTAGAAAGGTAGAGCGAGGTAGACAAAGGTAGAGAGGTATGGGTAGAGAGGTAAGGAGAGGTAGAGAGGGAGGTAGAGAGATAGGTAGAGAGAGACAGAGGTAGAGAGAGGTAGAGAGAGAGGTAGAGAGATAGGTAGAGAAATAGAGAGAGGTAGAGAGGTAGAGAGAGGTAGAGAGAGAGGTAGAGAGAGAGAGGTAGAAAGAGAGGGAGAGAGAGAGCGGTAGAGAGAGGTAGAGAGGTAGAGAGAGAGAGGTAGAGAGGTAGAGAGAGGTAGAGAGAGGTAGAGAGGTAGAGAGAGATGTAAAGAGGTAGAGAGAGTTAGAGAGAGGTAGAGAGGTAGACAGGTAGAGAGGTAGAGGTAGAGAGGTAGAGAGAGGTTGAGAGGTAGAGAGGTTTATAGAGGCAGAGAGGTGTAGAGAGGTAGAGAGAGGTATAGAGAGGTAGAGAGAGGTAGAGAGGTAGAGAGAGAGGTAGAGAGAGAGGTAGAGAGGTAAAGAGAGGTAGAGAGGTAGAGAGAGGTAGAAAGGTAGAGAGAGGTAGAAAAAGGTAGAGAGGTAGAGAGGTAGAGAGGTAGAGAGAGAGAGAGGTAGAGAGGTAGAGAGAGGTAGAGAGAGGTAGAGAGAGAGGTAGAGGGAGAGGTAGAGAGGTAGAGGTAGAGGTAGAGAGGTAGAGGTAGAGAGGTAGAGGTGGATAGGTGTAGAGAGGTGTAGAGAGGTGTAGAGAGTTGTAGAGAGGTGAGAGGTGTAGAGAGATGTTGGGGGAGTTGTAGAGAGGTAGAGAGAGGTAGACAGAGAGGTAGGTAGAGAGGTAGAGGTAAAGAGAGGTAGAGAGATAGAGAGAGGTAGAGAGAGGTAGAGAGGTGTAGAGAGGTAGATATATGTAGAGAGGTATAGAGAGAGAGGTAGAGAGGTAGAGAGGTAGAGAGAGGTAGAGAGAGATAGATAGAGAGAGAGGTAGAGAGAAAGGTTGAGAGAGAGAGAGGTAGAGAGATAGAGAGAGAGGTAGAGAGGGGTAGAGAGGTAGAGAGGTAGAGGTAGAGAGAGAGGTAGAGAGAGGTACATAGGTAGAGAGAGAGGTAGAGAGGTAGAGAGAGATAGAGAGGTAGAGAGGTAGAGATAGAGGTAGAGAGAGGTAGAGAGGTAGAGGTAGAGAGGTAGAGAGAGAGGTTGAGAGAGAGAGGTAGAGATTGAGGGACAGAGGAGCAGACCCGAGAGTCACAATTTCAGAGAACAGTACAGAAGGAAGCAATCTGTTTCTAATAGCCTCAACCTTCCGGTAAAAAAAAAACAGACTTAAGCTTAAAGAGGATTTTAAGAATGATCGGACCGTTTGTTTTTCTTGCCAAAGACTTAAAAGGTGTGGTCAGAAAGATATAACAAATGAAAAACTTCTCAATGTTTAATCTGTTTCAAGTTTAAAGAACGCGGAAGATATTGTGAGGGAAACAGGGAGCCGCTGAAAGATTAAGAGGTGAAAATAAATTATTTAGACTTTAATAATTTCGACTTTAGAAATAACTGAAAAATGGCAAAAGTTACCTCGAGAAAAGCAAGAAGGGGAAACAAACATCACTGAGTTGTGTCTTAAATTCCTTACCTCTCATAACTCATTCCAAAAGGCAATTCACGAGTCTACCACAAGATGGCATAGCGAGCTCAGCATGTAACACCCCATCTAAAGAAAAATACCGAAAAGCAGCCGCATCTTATGTTAGCAACGTGACAATTACAGCTGAACCATAAACGTGTTGGCAAGCACAGCGCATTCCAAGGGGCGTGTCGGCTGAAATGTTAATGCACCGCTATCAGACACAGAAAATTGTAATACAGTACATGAGAGGAGACTAATAACAAAACCCACCAAAGTGCCTCTTCAGACATGCAACGTATTCTTTCTGATCAAAGGGAGATTAATGGGAGTGCATGTTAGGAAAACAAGTGTGGCCACGAGGCCGCAGAAGGAATGCGAGGTATTCAGCTGGCACCCGGCCACGCTGCTGCTCACGCACAAGATAGGAAAGCCAGATGGCGCCTGTGCTAGAGGAAAGCCAGATAGCGCCTGTGTGCGTAATTGTGCGCATAACCGCAAGCTTTAGGCCACAAGCTAATGTGTGTGGTCGGATTTTTGAAGACCACTTACTAAAAGTCTCGCCTGAGCAAGGGCAGCGCAGGGCACTCAAACGTCCATCCAACTCTGGCTGTGTCACTGCCAAGATGTGGGCCATTAGTGGTGTCATTCTCTTGCGCGCCAACCTGCCAATACCAGGGAGCAGCCTTAGCGTCATGTCTGCCTTGTTTTTCCTCAGCCGGCAGATGTCATCCCACCTCTTGTGACAGTGTGTGTGCCGTCGGTTGGAGACACCCAGAGCCCACACCTTGTGTGCAATAGCCCTCCATACGGCCTTAAGCTGGTGGACTATGAGCTGCAGGCATGGCAGACAAGAGGAGTAAGTTTCGGTGACACTGGGTTATGTACCACTGTGTCTCAGTACAGGAGCATGCACACACTCAGCAAAGCTATTCATTTTTTTTCTTTTTTTAATTTGTTATTTCTTTTTTATTCCAAGACAGTAAATACAGAGATAGGACATTTTTGACTCCCACCCCCCACAACTACAATATTACTACATTTCAAGAACACAAAGGTGGATTCCATTGTGTAAAAAGGGTTCTTAGTCACCAAGAGAGAACAAAAAAAGGGGAAAAAAAACAAGGTAGAAAAAAAAGAAACTTACAAAAAGAGAGAAAAATAGAAAAGAAAAAAAAAAGGTGAGCGCAATCACTAGGAGAGGTACAAAAATAAAAGATGGGAAAAGAATAAGGATAAGAGAAAAAGGCACAATCCGGCCTTAAGCAGTTTGTGAGCTACCCCAATCAGGCAGGACATCCCTTGAAAGATAGAAGACAGATTATCCATTTGGCCCAAACTGTTCCAGCCAGATAGTAAGAAGTTCCCAGATGTCTAACTGCTTTTTTTGCCCTTTGCAACCTTTTTTAGCGTGTACAGCCTTCTCAAGGTGATATGTCGCAACTAACCTGGCCAGCCATTGAGAGAAAGTAGGGGGGTCTGCCTCTTTCCATGCTGAAGCAATGCAAATCCTCCACACAGTCAAAAATACAATAATAAGTGCTCCACCTTTTTGCCTGCTAACCTTCTCTTGGGTGCCCAGCAGGATGGTTGTAGGAGTCAGTATTATGACCTGGGAGATAACCCTCCCAGAAAGTCCTGTATTTTAAGAAGGACCGGAGTAAGTTTTGGGCAAGTGGCAAACATGTGTATTGCGTCAGCACCTAACTCCGAGCACCTGGGGCACAGCGTCCCCTTGCCTACTCCCCATTTGGCAACTTTGCTAAGGGTAACGTATAAAAAGAAGATGGTTTTAAAGTGTTGCGCTTGCAGTTTGGCTGACAGCAAATCACTCTGAGCAAGTTCCAATGAGTTATAAAACCTGCTATGTGGGGCCTCCAATTTTGGATGCCACTTGTCTGCTATCCTGGGCAAATCGTCTGGGATTTGACTATTTAGTTCAGAGTATATAAGGCCTATCCGGGGTCACTGAGGCCCGTAGCATTTTGATAAATTCAATTTCCAAAAACC
Source organism: Triturus cristatus (assembly GCF_964204655.1). Taxonomy (NCBI): domain Eukaryota; kingdom Metazoa; phylum Chordata; class Amphibia; order Caudata; family Salamandridae; genus Triturus; species Triturus cristatus. Next base: position 1,321,864,029 of record NC_140590.1, read on the forward strand.
CGGCGGGTCCCCCAGCCTTTTGAGAAAGAAAGTCACGTATGGTAAGATATTTAAAGGCATCTTGGTTTTTTAGTCCATATTTGCTTTGTAGCTCAGTAAAGGGTTTAACTCCTTCACTAGATAATTAGGTCTCCCAGTTTTGTGATGCCAGCTTTGTACCAGTCTAGTAAATAGGATCTACCAAAGATAGCAGGCAAGTTGCAGTTTGCACTGATAGGGGAAAAGTAGTTCAGTCTTCCCGACCCATATGTCCTACGAATGTTGCGAAAAACCTTAAAGGTGTTCATCAGTGTCTTAAATCTGACTCGCTTATAATATCCAAAGGTTTCCTGCCTGAGAAGACAACCGCAGGTCTCATCTCCCAGTAATAGTTGAAATGGCGAGAGAAGCCCAGTCGAGGGAGAGAAGGAGTGTTCCTACACCAGTTCCGTGCCATATTGCAAAACTGAAGCCCAATAGTAGAGCACTATGTTGGGGAAGGCCCAGCCACCCCGCTCCCTGGGAAGAGACAGTTGCTTTAGTGCCCGCCTAGGTTGTGAATAAGCTCAAATAAATTGTGTGAATAGTTGCTGGAATTTCTGCAACGTGATTTTATTAAATTCCAGTGGGATGGATCGAAAAAAGTAGAGTAATTTTGGAAAGTGGGTCATTTTAATTACTTTACATCTGCCCACCAGAGTCAGATGTAAGTTATTAATTCGATTGAGGGCTCTCTTTGTTTCAGTAGAGGGGATAGGTTGTCAGTTACAATTTCCTCTATATTAGCAGTTATAATTACCCCCAGGTATTTGGCCTTCGTGACAATCCAGCTGTCAGTTCAGTTGATTTCTTTGTTTATTATTATTTGGGTTTTCTTTTTATTCAATGCGTACCCCGGGATTTTTCAGAATTTTTGTGCCTCCAATTTCAATGCCAAAATAGCGCTTTCAGGCTCAGGGGTAGTTATGGCCAGATCGTCAGCGTAGGCCATAATTTTAGTGTCTTGTCCCTGCCTGCTTACTGCCACGATTGCTGGATTATTTTCAATTTTCTTAATTAGGGGATCTATGTAAAGAGCAAAAAGTAGGGGGGAACAAGGACAATCTTGCCTGGTGCCCCGAGAGATGCAAAATTGCTCAGTTAGCCTCCCATTTATCGATACGCAGGCCGTCGGATTCTGGTACAGAGCTTGTACAGCTTGTATTAGTTTTGACCCAAAGCCCATCCTCCTCATGACGCACCACAGGATCCGCCAAGAGACCCGGTCAAATGCTTTTTCAGCATCGAATAGAATCAGTGACATCGGGTCTCCTGCTACCTGTGCTGCGTCAAACAAAGTGATGGCCCGCCTAATATGTTCGGTGGTACTTTTCTTTGGGATGAATTTGTGTTGCCATTGGGACACCAGGGACTCGACTACTGAGGATATTCTCATTTTGAGAATTTTGGAAAAGACTTTTGAGTCACAGTTTCTGAGTGTGATTGGCCTATAAGAGCCCATCTCTAAGGGTGACTTATCTTTTTTGGGGAATATGGAGATTTTTGCATTGGACCAGGAGGCGGGAGGAGAGGCCCCATTAAAGATGGAGGTTACTACGGCAAGAAAGATGGACTTTATTTGTGGAGCAAAGATTTTATAAAATTCCACGGGAATGCCATCCATTCCTGCGGTTTTCCCGGCTGGCAAACTGGCTAAGGCCTCTGTGATGTCTTCCCAAGTCGGAGTAACATCCAGCTGCTCACAATTGTCCTGGCTGAGCTGCCTTAGATCCACCTCTTCTATATATTTGCTAATCTCAACTTCTCCTGAATCAGCTGAACTGCTATTCTGTTCTGCATATAGCTCGGCATAGAATTCTAGAAAGCCTTCTTGTATCTTACTAGGATCACTAGTCTCTACCCCTGTTGACAATTGGATTGCAAGTATTTTGCTACCTGTGGCCTGCTGCCTAGTTTTGATAGCCAGATGGTGGCCAATACGATCACTATATTCATAATTTTTTTCCCGCGTTGCTGCCCACTTAGCTGCAATCTTTTCTGCAAATATTGACCCTATTTCAGCCTTTGTAAGTATTACTTCGTTTTGCATATTTTCAGTATCCACTCCAGCTTGAACCATTTGGACTAGTTTCATTTCTGCTTTTTTTAGTTTATCCTGGCGATCACACATTAACAATTTTTATTTTTTATTTTTCCTGATTGAAAACCTTAGAGTCTCTCCCCGAATACCAGCTTTTAGCGTGTCCTAGACTATCATAGTTGGGGCCGTCCCCATGTTTATTTCCAGAAACTCTTGGATCCAAGCTTGGATGTGTGACCGATAGCCCGCATCTTGTAATAGCGCTTTCTCAAAGCTCCATCTCGGGGTTTCCCTCCAGTTCCCCAATCCCCCGATGGTTAAAATGAGAGGGTTGTGATCCGACATGAAGCGCGGAGCGGTATCTATGGAGCATCTGCCTAGTAGACAAGACGAAATCAAAAAATAATCTAGTCTGGCAAATGACCGGTGTGGGGCTGAAAAATAGGTGTAACCTGGTTGAGTGGAATTCAAATTGGACCAAACATCACTGAGCCCATGAGTTTGAGCTAAGTTAATTAGTGCTTGGTACACTAGGGGCTTTCTACCTGTATACCTCCATTTATTGTCCATTTTCCAGTTACAGGGCAGGTTAATATTAAGATTGCCACAGACGATTATTGGAGTAGGCCAGTGAGCTAATTCCCCAGAAATCAAATTAATAATCCCTGGGTCATCTGTGTTGCTGCCATAACATAAGGTGAAAGGAGGGTTAGGGGAAAGGTGGCATTCAGTGATTACCCATCTACCCAGTGAGTCGGATTTAACACAGGGATATTTTGCGCCCTGTGTGGTAGCCCCGATAACTTTAAGCCCTAGTGAATTTAATAAGTGTATTTGTGATCCTTCTATGTGAGTCTCCTGAAGGCAAACGATATCGGCCCCCAACGAGCGTAAGCCTAGCGCAACTTTTTGTCTTTTTGAGGCATCAGCAAAAACCAAAGGAAAGGATGGACGGAGTGTTGAACATTGCAAGCACTCACACCCAGTCAACTGATCTGGGTTTAATCCATCACCGTTCTTTAGCCCACTCTGCCACCCCAGTTCAGACATGGCCATATGCAAATCAGTCTGACCCTGTGCCTCATGGGAACAGTCCAGCCCGAACCGCCAAGCCATGTCTTCCCTGGACCGGAAACAAGCTTCCTGGGACCGGTTTCTGGCATTTCAGCCGTCTTCAGCCAGGCTTGCTTGAATCCAGTGGCAAAGTGAGCAAGGGACTCACGTCTGAGCATACCCTGCCAACTTATGGCGAACAAAGCAAAAACCAAAGGAAATGATGGGCGGAGTGTTGAACATTGCAAGCACTCACCCCCAGTCAACTGATCTGGGTTTCATCCATCACCGTTCTTTAGCCCACTCTGCCACCCCAGTTCAGACATGGCCATATGCAAATCAGTCTGACCCTGTGCCTCATGGGAACAGTCCAGCCCGAACTGCCAAGCCATGTCTTCCCTGGACCGGAAACAAGCGTCCTAGGACCGATTTCTGGCATTTCCGCCGTCTTCAGCCAGGCTTGCTGGAATCTAGTGGCAAAGTGAGCAAGGGACTCACGTCTGAGCATACCCTGCCAACTTATGGCAAACAAAGCAAAAACCAAAGGAAATGATGGACGGAGTGTTGAACATTGCAAGCACTCACCCCCAGTCAACTGATCTGGGTTTAATCCATCACCTTTCTTTAGCCCACTCTGCCACCCCAGTTCAGACATGGCCATATGCAAATCAGTCTGACCCTGTGCCTCATGGGAACAGTCCAGCCCGAACTGCCAAGCCATGTCTTCCCTGGACAGGAAACAAGCTTCCTAGGACCGGTTTCTGGCAATTCAGCCGTCTTCAGCCAGGCTTGCTTGAATCCAGTGGCAAAGTGAGCAAGGGACTCACGTCTGAGCATACCCTGCCAACTTATGGCGAACAAAGCAAAAACCAAAGGAAATGATGGACGGAGTGTTGAACATTGCAAGCACTCACCCCAGTCAACTGATCTGGGTTTAATCCATCACCGTTCTTTAGCCCACTCTGCCACCCCAGTTCAGACATGGCCATATGCAAATCAGTCTGACCCTGTGCCTCATGGGAACAGTCCAGCCCGAACTGCCAAGCCATGTCTTCCCTGGACCGGAAACAAGCTTCCTAGGACCGGTTTCTGGCATTTCAGCCGTATTCAGCCAGGCTTGCTTGAATCCAGTGGCAAAGTGAGCAAGGGACTCACGTCTGAGCATACCCTGCCAACTTATGGGGAACAAAGCAAAAACCAAAGGAAATGATGGACGGAGTGTTGAACATTGGAAGCGCTCACCCCCAGTCAACTGATCTGGGTTTAATCCATCACCGTTCTTTAGGCCACTCTGCCACCCCAGTTCAGACATGGCCATATGCAAATCAGTCTGACCCTGTACCTCATGGGAACAGTCCAGCCCGAACCGCCAAGCCATGTCTTCCCTGGACCGGAAACAAGCTTCCTAGGACCGGTTTCTGGCATTTCAGCCGTCTTCAGCCAGGCTTGCTTGAATCCAGTGGCAAAGTGAGCAAGGGACTCACATCTGAGCATACCCTGCCAACTTATGGCGAACAAAGCAAAAACCAAAGGAAATGATGGACGGAGTGTTGAACATTGCAAGCACTCACCCCCGGTCAACTGATCTGGATTTAATCCATCACCGTTCTTTAGCCCACTCTGCCACCCCAGTTCAGACATGGCCATATGCAAATCAGTCTGACCCTGTGCCTCATGGGAACAGTCCGGCCCGAACTGCCAAGCCATGTCTTCCCTGGACCGGAAACAAGCTTCCTAGGACCGGTTTCTGGCATTTCAGCCGTCTTCAGCCAGGCTTACTTGAATCCAGTGGCAAAGTGAGCAAGGGACTCACGTCTGAGCATACCCTGCCAACTTATGGCGAACAAAGCAAAAACCAAAGGAAATGATGGGCAGAGTGTTCAATCAATCAATCAAAGGCATTTATAAAGCGCACTACTCACCCGGAGGGTCTCAAGGCGCTAGGGGGGGGGGGGGGTCCGCTACTGCTCGAACAACCAGGTCTTGAGCTTCTTCCTGAAGGAGAGGTGGTCTTGGGTCAGGCGTAGTTCGGTGGGGAGGGCGTTCCAAGTCTTGGCGGCCAGGTGGGAGAAGGATCTACCTCCTGTTGTCGCTCTGTGGATGCGGGGGACGGCTGCGAGGGCGAGACTGGTCGAGCGGAGGTGGCGTTTGGGAGCGTAGAAGTTGAGGCGGCTGTTGAGGTAGGTCGGGCCTTGGTTGTGTAGGGCTTTGTGTGCGTGGGTGAGGAGCCGGAAGGTGATTCTTTTGTTGATCGGGAGCCAGTGCAGGTCTCTCAGGTGTCTGGAGATGTGAGTTCGTCTGGGGACGTCGAGGATGAGTCTCGCCGAGGCGTTCTGGATCCGCTGGAGTCTCTTCTGGAGCTTGGCGGTGGTACCGGCGTAGAGGGCGTTGCCGTAGTCCAGTCGACTGGTGACGAGGGCCTGGGTGACTGTTTTCCTGGTCTCGGTGGGGATCCACCGGAAGATCTTACGTAGCATGCGCAGGATGTTGAAACAGGACGAGGAGACGGCGTTGACTTGTCTGGTCATGGAGAGGGAGGAGTCCAGGATGAAGCCCAGGTTGCGTGCGTGGTCTGTCGGTTTGGGTGCGTTGCCCAGGGCAGGGGGCCACCAGGAGTCATCCCAGGCGGAGGGTGAGGAGCCCAGGATGAGGACTTCCGTCTTGTCTGTGTTCAGTTTCAGGCGGCTGGTCGTCATCCACTCGGCCACGTTTTTCATCCCTTCGTGTAGGTTGGCTCTGGCGGTGGCGGGGTCGTTGGTCAGGGAGAGGATCAGCTGGGTGTCATCGGCGTAGGAGATGATGTTCAGGTTGTGTTGGCGTGCGATGGCCGCAAGGGGGCTCATGTAGACATTGAAGAGGGTGGGGCTGAGCGAGGAGCCCTGAGGGACGCCGCAGGTGACTTCCGTGGCTTCTGATCTGAACGGGGGCAGGCGGACTCTCTGTGTCCTTCCGGTGAGGAAGATTGAACATTGAACACTGATTTGCATATGGCCATGTCTGAACTGGGGTGGCAGAGTGGGCTAAAGAACGGTGATGGATTAAACCCAGATCAGTTGACTGGGGGTGAGTGCTTGCAATGTTCAACACTCCGTCCATCATTTCCTTTGGTTTTTGCTTTGTTCGCCATAAGTTGGCAGGGTATGCTCAGACGTGAGTCCCTTGCTCACTTTGCCACTGGATTCAAGCAAGCCTGGCTGAAGACGGCTGAAATGCCAGAAACCGGTCCTAGGAAGCTTGTTTCCGGTCCAGGGAAGACATGGCTTGGCAGTTCGGGTTCAACACTCCGTCCATCATTTCCTTTGGTTTTTGCTTTGTTCGCCATAAGTTGGCAGGGTATGCTCAGACGTGAGTCCCTTGCTCACTTTGCCACTGGATTCAAGCAAGCCTGGCTGAAGACGGCTGAAATGCCAGAAACCGGTCCTAGGAAGCTTGTTTCCGGTCCAGGGAAGACATGGCTTGGCAGTTCGGGCTGGACTGTTCCCATGAGGCACAGGGTCAGACTGATTTGCATATGGCCATGTCTGAACTGGGGTGGCAGAGTGGGCTAAAGAACGGTGATGGATTAAACCCAGATCAGTTGACTGGGGGTGAGTGCTTGCAATGTTCAACACTCCGTCCATCATTTCCTTTGGTTTTTGTTTTTGAGGCATCATTCAGCCCACAAATGTTTGCAGAAATAAACCTGAGAGTATTTATCTTAGCCATTTTGATATTTTAGAGTGTTTTGAGCCAGAAGGTTCTTGATCTTTTGAGTGTGCTTGTCTTGGTGAGTTCCTAACCCTTGCCCAGTGTTTAAGTGAGTGCCTATGTGTAAAAAGGTGTCCTTGGTTCCTCTGTGTCATTCTATTTCAAGGTATTCATTAATTCTGTTATTTTCAATTGTTTGCCAGACGTGTTCATCTCTCCAAATCCTTATCAGTAATCCAATCTATACCTTTTTTGCAAAGCCTTAGACTTCTCTATGTCTACTCCATATTCTTGTGCAGCATCTGCCAATTTCTCATGAAGATTATTTGCTTTCCATGTAATATTCTTACACAAAAACTCTTCATCTCGGTAGTTACTCAATCTCTCTGGCCTTATCGTACCAATAATCATTTCTTCCAGATCCACTCTCAGTCTATCTACATCTATGCTCGATTGAGACTTTTTATTTTCCATTCCTCTTATCCAGTCATCTAACTCCTCTGGCAAAGGACCCACTGAACTCCCTGACACTGGAGTTGTTCCACTAACATTCTGAACTATTTTCCAAGGATCAATCTGTACACTTCTCTGGTGTTTCAATCACGTTTTCACTAATTGGAAGATCAATCGATGATGTATTCATCTCAACTGGTTCCAATCCACTAACATTCCTGGCATTATTTACGGGAACTGTCAATGCATGTACTCTTGATATATTTTGACTCTTCCCATACAATGGAACTATAGGACCAATTGTTTCTGGCACTGATAATGCTTCTGAATACAGACTCATTTGACTAATTTTTCGAGTTAAGTCCTCTCTTGCCTTATTCAACATGTCAACGTCACTCTCCTGCAATACTCGAGTACCTGATGAAACTTGTGAAGCTACAGGAACTTGTGTAGTTTGTGAAGTTTGTTGAGCGTGTGGAGTTTGTGGAACCTGAGGAATTTGTATTTCAATTAATGGTGCATTTGGAATTGTTTCCCCTGAACTTTCCTGATATGGTGGAGGTCTTTTCATTAATATTACATCCATTAACTCATCATCAATTTCATTCGGGTCTATTTCTAGTTCTGAAGTCCCTAAAGTATTCTTTTTCTCTTTACATTTGCATCCAGCTTGATCTTCAGCAACTATTACTAGATATAATCCATCAGCATTTACATCTCTTCTCCATCTTTTCATTTGATTATCCCATCTAGCTTCAGAATACCTCGATATTACATTCCTGTGTTTTATTCTATTCCTATCTCTCTCTCGTTTATATGCCTCATGTTCCCATTCCTCAAGCGTTTCATACTGCATAGGCCTAGGATTTGGTTTTAATTAATTCATTCGTCCCCTCAAGTTCACCTAAATCCTTATGTTAAATGTACCATGTCCTGGAAAAGCTATAACTCCATAATCTTCTGTATATCTCATCAAGTTCTCTAACCATGTACACGTATGATACCCATGTTCCAACATCATGAAAGAAGCGGGTGTTCTCGGAGGAGGTATAGTACGTCCCTCTCTAGTATCTATCGGCTTGTCCTTTTTGAAAAAATCTTTTATAATCTTTATTTTTCAACTCTTTTACGCTAAATAGTTCAACAAACGAAAACAAAATCCTTCCGTAATTCTGCTTATTCTATTTGCTAACGTTCGTCCAATACCAGCACGACTTGCACCAACCAACCAATCACGGCTCACTACGTAACCTGCCAGTTCTCACTACCCTCTCTGGACTACCTGCCAGTTCTCACTACCCTCTCTGGACTCAACTCATGGCCTGGCCCCCGCACGTTGCTCTGCTTCTTCTTTTGGAACTGACCTTTCTCTCGCCCTCAGAGCGGCACTGATTAACTGCAGGTCTCTGAACAAACATGCTATCGACATCTGGCAGTCCCTCCAGGATAACAACTGGGATCTGCTTTTCTTAACTGAAACCTGGCTGAATGAGACCACTAACCCCACTATCACCCTTGCCATACCGGACAGCTACAGCCTCGCCTGCGCCAATAGACCTAACAGTAAACAGGGAGGTGGAGTTGCCTTAATCCATAAATCTAAATGGACGGCTTCCTTTCCCACATACGACCCTATTGACTGCATAGAGGGTCTACCTTTTACTATCCATTTCTCCTCGTCCACCTCCTGCTCTGGAATACTTATTTACCACCCTCCCCATTCCAACCTCTCCCACCTGCCGGCCTTGGCGGATTACATCATTCAGCTTTGTACGCGCTACAACAACTTTACTGCTCTAGGAGATTTTAACCTCCACGTTAACGATGAATCATGCTCGCACAGCAACAATTTTATCTCTTCACTGGCGACCTGCAATCTAGAGCAAAAAATAGATTCCCCCACTCACAAATCGGGACATACCCTTGACCTGATTTGTTCCAACCTACCCAGCATTCTGGTAGCCTCTCCCATCCCGGTCATTTGGTCAGATCACTTTCTCATCCCTTTTGAGATCGTTATCTCCCGCTCTATCAGACCCACCGTCGCCCCCAAAGTATCAGGCAGAAACTGGAGTCGTATCACCCTTGAAACGTTCCAGAAATACCAAAATAATTCTCTACCCTTCCCATTATCTGATCCGGATGGTGGTATTGACCATTTTGATGCCTGGATAGGCCAAGCCCTAGAGGCTATGGCCCCTCTCAAACCCATCAAAACCTATCGGGCCACACCTTCCGCACCCTGGTATTCTGACCTGCTTCGCCAGAAAAAGGCAGCATGCAAAGCCCTCGAACGCTCCTGGAGGCAGAACTATTCCCTCGACAGTAAAAACACCTACAAAACAGCTCTCAAAGAATACCGCAGAATGATTGAGGATCATAAAAGGGACTTCCTGGCTTCCAGAATTAAACATGCCAGTAACGGCGCCAGGGAGATTTTCAACATAGTCAGATCCTTCACGGACCCCAGCACTCTGACTCGTACTCATCCAGCCTCCCAATCTCTATGTGATAAACTTTCACAATTCTTTGAGGAAAAAATCCAGGCTATTTACTCCTCCTTTCCCATCACCAGTAGTGAAGGGTCGGTTGAGGAATCTACCATGTATCCGCCACAGTCACCCTCATTTCTAGAATTTGCAGAAATCTCTGAGGATGACACACTGGTAGAATTACTCAATTGTAAATCCGGCTCCCCCAGGGACCCACTGCCAGCCAAACAATACAAAAAACTGGCACCCCTGCTCAATCCATTTCTTAACCATATCTGGAACCAATCCATAAGAACGGGTGTTTTTCCCGCAAAATGGAAACATGCGTCCCTAGTCCCCATCCTTAAGAAACCTGATCTTGACCCAGACAACCCTAGTAACTACAGGCCCATCTCCCTCCTACCTGCCCCAGCTAAGATTCTGGAAAAACTGGTGCACGCCCAGCTTGCTAACTACATCGAATCCCATGGGCTCCTGCATGACTCTCAGCATGGCTTTCGGTCGGGCCACAGCACGGAGTCGGCCCTTGTCGAAATGGCTGACTCCGTGAGATGGACGATGGATCGAGGCTCGAGGGCGGTGTTAGTGCTGCTGGATCTCTCAGCAGCATTTGACACCGTCTCTCATAAGATCTTGCTGAGAAGGCTGAGAGACCTAGGCTTCGGCGGTACAGTGCTGAGATGGCTCTCTTCTTACCTGGGTGACCGTACTCAGCAGGTATTCACCCCTCCCTACACCTCCACTGCTAGACCACTAAAATGGGGAGTTCCTCAGGGCTCCTCCCTGAGCCCGCTCCTGTTCAACGTTTACTTTTCCCCCCTGGCTAAACTGATTGCGCAAACTGGGATTAAATCCACCTCCTATGCGGATGACATTCAGTTACTCTTTACTCTTGATACCCCTACTGCCTCTGCCTTCGACCCACTGAAAAACTGTCTAAGAGACATCTCTAGCTGGATGGACTCCAATTCCCTCCGACTTAACGCCGGAAAGACAGAGATTCTGTTTTTTAATTCATCATCCCCTCTTGATTCTAATTTATGGTGGCCGAATGATCTCAGCCATGCCCCCACGCCTAAAGACTCGGTGAGAAAGCTGGGAGTGCGTTGGGATAATCATCTCAGTTTTAACGCCCAGGTTCAAACAGTAGCAGCATCCTGCTTTGCTAAGATCAAGACAATTAGACGGCTCATCAACTACCTACCGATGGACTGCCGTAAGACTGTGGTACAGGCCCTAATAATATCTCACCTGGACTATGCCAACGCATTATACCTTGGCATCACAGCAGGCCTATGCCACAAGCTTCAGACTGTCCAGAATGCTGCTGCTCGGCTGGTGGAGAGAATTCCCGCCAGACATCATATCTCCCCACACCTCCGTAAACTCCACTGGCTCCCCATTTCCAAGAGATGTATTTTTAAGGCCATGACCTTGGCTTTCCGGGCCTCCAAGGGCAAAGGCTCGGCCCACCTAAGAAGCACTCTGAAACCGTATGTCAACTCCAGGACATTACGCTCAAATTCCCAACTTCTGCTGGAAACCCCCAGATTTAAACGTACTCGCGCAGGAGGGAAAACATTCGAGGTCTGTGCCACTCGGTGTTGGAACAACCTTCCAGTTGCATTACGAGCCTGCCAAACCGAATTAGCATTCCGAAAATCCCTGAAAACGCATCTTTTCCCCATATAATGCTCCTTAGTGCCTAGCCTCTAGTTCCATGATTTATCAGCGCCGGGACGCCCCGTTGTGGCAGCTGCAGCGCTCTACAAAATACACAAATAAATAAATCCCCTATTCTAACCAATACCAGCGCAGCTCACAGCTACCAACCAATCACGTGCCCACTGCCTGACCAAAGCCAGCGCGGCTTTTCATGATGTCAGTATTACTCCTGCTACTGACCCTCCCTTTACAAAATAATGCGGCAATGTATTTCTGGGTTTTCTTAACTAAATTCTTGTTAGAAATAACACAAAACAATCCTACTTTGTCTGTTCCACTAATAAAAGAGATAATTTGTATTCAAATAGATATTCTTTCGCTTCAAGTAAAATAACGACCAGCGCTACTCTCTACTCTCAATCAAGTTAAAGTAGGTCTTGGTACTCCTCTGTGGACACTAGCCAAAGTTTATAAAGAGGACCTTCCTTTCACTCAGGGGTCTTGGTACTTCTTTGGGGATGTAAGGCCAGTGTTTTGGAAGCGGACCTTTCACTATTTCATGCAATCTTCTTTCATTCAAAAAAATCCCTAAATACCATCAACAGCCTTTCGCTGTTCGATATTATAAGAACAGACAAAGTACTTCTGCAGTGTGATACCTTTCCACACTATTCCTCTGTCACTTAGGCTAAAATAACATCATCCTGGGATCTTAGGTAACTCTGTACCCATACTTACAGACAACATAAAACAAAGATACTAACTTTTCATTTTAATAACCAATAAATCAATAATCAATATTTATTGGCAAACTAAACAATAATTAACCATCCTCTGCTACCAAAAATGATCCAGCGATCAGGGATCGATAATTTTCTACAAAGGCCCATTTACACTACCCAACTAATCCCTTCACGCTGGGGTTCAGTGTGATGCACGTTTATACCTATCTTACCAAATACACAATAGAACCTGCATTTCTCCTTACAATATGTATATATTTGTTACTCCTGAGGTTCAAAAGTTGATGCAATAATTATGTACTTACCTATACTACAAAATAATAAGAGACTCAGTGTGAAATTTATAATGTTTATCTAAAATAATGTGAAATGAATGCTCATCAAGTACAGTCATACAATGCGAAAACACAGATTATCACGGAGAGCAAATATTAGCAATGTATAAAATCAAACTCATGTCAAATAAACAATGCATTCAAGGAATGGATAGGCGAAGAGAGAAAAGTTTCAGAGACAAAATACATTTGCAAATGATTATGCAAATTCAGGATATTATCTATACTAACCCAAGAATCAGGGAAATGTTCCCTCTGGCCAAAGGGCATTAAGGCCCCTCAAGAAGATTTGAGTGGCAAAGATTAAGTTATTATTTTCATGTAATGTAATTTCATTGCACTATCCCATGCACAACCCATGTTCTTCCTAGCAAAATATTATTAACGTGCATAAAAGCAGCATTAGTCTTTTTTTTTCTTTAGCCCAGTTCTACGCATTAGTACACACATGCGCAAAATTATCTCCCCTTATTTTAGAATTCTTTAATAATATTTTTCCACAGCACACTGTTAATAAATGTTACTGAGTGTTCAATCCGAGCAGGTTTTATTTTCTCAACACCCTGCTCCATCATCCGTAATTGTCATTGGGTCACATCGGTTCTTCGCTCCCTTTCAGCATTCTTCTAGAGGATTCCTTTGTGGTAACCTGCAATTTAATATAAGTCACAATACGCTTTAAATTGAAAAAATTAGAGAGAGGGGTCCTACTCTGCCAAAGGGACAGGACACCAACATAGATACTTCTGTCAAAAAGAACAATCCCTTTGGTCTCTTTTTGGAAACATACAGGAACCACTTTCAACCTCTTCTGACAACTCACTCACCGGCACCAAAATAGAAACCAAAAAAACAATATAAATTCAATGATTTTTATTATCAGGAGCCTTATAAATTCAATACACATATATAAAAGGATTAAAAAACATAAGTATCTTCAATATACATGTTAAAAACATATCCTACACAAATACATGGGAGGATGTGAAAAAGTCTTTTTCAAAGGGGATGTGTTGGGAGACATAAAATTACATGTTTAAGCCTGAAGAAGGTGGTGAATCCTACCACCGAAACGCGTCGCTTTGGTTAAGAAAAATACCCAACTAACATCTGGTTTGAATAGAGAAAAAGGGAAAAAGGAGGAATATTATTAAGCATTTTTCCAGTGTCACCAAGAACATCTTTCTATGAACTTGGAATGCTTATTTAATGTACTTGGTTGTTTATCCCCTTTGAAAAATACTTTTTCACATCCTCCCATGTTTTTGTGTAGGATATGTTTTTAACATGTATATTGAAGATACTTATGTTTTTTAATCCTTTTATATATGTGTATTGAATTTATAAGGCTCCTGATAATAAAAATCATTGAATTTATATTGTTTTTTTGGTTTCTATTTTGGTGCCGGTGAGTGAGTTGTCAGAAGAGGTTTAAAGTGGTTCCTGCATGTTTCCAAAAAGAGCCCAAAGGGATTGATCTTTTTGACAGAAGTGAAAATACGCTTTAAGACATTTACTGAACACCATATGGTAATGTGCTTAAGCGCTAGATAACTGTTATATTTACTTATCTGAATTTTTTCTTCAGTCTCCTGCTCTGAAGGCTTTATGTTGAGAACCTAAAAGTAAAATGGCATGCTCTGAGTTAAATGTATATTTTTTGATTAAAGCAACAATCAGGCAACAATTGGAAACCTGGTTGTTACTGGATATCTGCAAGTTTTCCTTTAGAGTTTTAGATGTTGAGAATTTACATTGTAGCTTATTTTGCTTCTGCGGAAAGATCCTAGTGAGACCCTGACAGAACGACAGGCTCACATTAAGTTTTTGCCTGAGCAAAATGGAGGCATGTGATAAACTTTTCCAGATTTAGCACTTATGAGTGGCAATTTGCAAAATGAAACACAAGTCTTAACACATGAACCAGCCCATGTGGGTCCCAGTACTCAGGGTGTAAATCAAGGTGGAAAGCCTTCAGGAGACATCTTTACTCAATTTTCTGTTACTGGTTCTAGTCAGGCAGCTAATGCCCCAGGAATTCATGTAACTACTTCCAGTATTCTTTTAGCTCCACCCAGACGCATTATGGGGGATCCTACAAAATGCGCTACCTTTATAAACCAATGTTAACTGCACTTTATGTGTAAGCCGGCCTGCTTTCCTAATGAATAATCAAAGATGACTGTTGTTTTGTAATACTTACAAGGCATGGCACCCACTTAAACCATTCCCTTAGCAGATCGGAATGATCCATTACTGTGTAATAATGTGGCGTTCAAAGCAGAATTGAAAAGGTTATTTGACCATCATACTTTTATGCAGTCGGTGTATGCAGAGTTGCCAAACTTACGATAGGGAATTAAGGATCTCATAACATATATATCCATGTTTAACTGTTTGGTGGTTGAAGCTGGCTGGCCAGAAAACATGAGAAGTTCCTTATTTTATAAGGGACTCCGAAATTAAATATGTTCTGGCTCTTCTGGGAGTTGCTGGAGGAGCTGCTCCATTTTCTCCCAGTAAGCTCTATCATAGTGAGCAAATAGTGCTTGCCTGCTGGCTATATGTCAATGATTAGCTGATTGGGTAACAACACTTTCCCAGAGGCATCAATCAACTTAGATTCTTTGTTTGGTACAGGTGCATCTCCTGTTGTTTGGGAATTTTCTATTTTCTAGTATTAGATACTACTAGAAAGTCAGGAGTTTTCTGACTTCTAATGTTTATAGGGTCAGAGGGTGCAGCTTTATATTTTTTGTCAATGCGTGGCACTATCATCCTAGCTTTCACCGGGTCTTTAAAAATGTCCTCTACATGGCGTAGCATACCCTTAAGGAGTGGTAGATATTGTGCCCCCCTTGGAGCACTAGATAGGGTTTCAAAAAGGAAATCTTCATCTATTGTATCTTTATACAAAGGTACTTGATGAAAAGCTGCTGCCTTGCTCTTAAATATTGATATGTAGAGGATTTGTCAGGTGGTGATGGCCTTGTGGGATAAAGATCAGGGTCTGAATCTCCCTGTGGGTCAATCTGATAATTATCCCAAGCATCCCCTGTGTGCATGTCTATTGTGATGTTGATGATGGGTGAGCGTGGGGATGTATTTTTTACCTCAGATAGTTGTGACAACGGTTTCTTAGAAGAATAAGTCTTTGGTGCCTTTGCTGGCTGAAGATTTATTTTCTTCATTCCAGGCCGAATTTGGAGAGTTTTTTGCCTCAGATTGAGCCGTTCCTATATTACGTCTATTATCTCCACCCAAAAGTAAAACATTTCGGAGCTGGAAGGTGTTTTGTTTTTGGTGCCGTTGTACTAGATTCCGAAGCACCATGATTTTCTTTCGGTGCTGAAACAGATGACTGAGGGGTTGTGGGCCCCGATTCGGAGGAGGTGGAGGCCCCTGCTGATGGTCGAACTTTCTGACCTGAGCCCCACGGGTGGGGTCAGTTTTTCGGTACGCGCCATGGCCTTTTTCCACTGGCAGATCTGACGCAGTCTTTTCAGACGTGCTGTTGTTTATGGCTTTAGATCAGGGTTAAGTGTGCTCACTGTTCAATCCTTCTGTGCTGGCTGGAGGGTGGCCGAATCTTGTTCGAATTCAGACTCAGACTCAGACTCGGAATTATGTATCGACAGTGATTCCTCTTGTGCAGCTGACGCTTCCTCCTCGTCCACTTGTTGTTGGACGAAAATAACGTGTACATCATCCACCTGCTACATTTTTTGGCATCTGGCGCATCAATCTCAAAGAGTTTTCTTCAATCAAAATGACTTTCAAGCTTCACAGCTTTCCTCTCGATGATCAGGCGAGAGGCATAGATCACAGATGGAATGTGGAGAGGTGTGGCTCACTGGTTAGAGGCGGCAGACCCGTAAGCAGAGGACGGCCCGGGACCAGGGTTCGATTCCCGACGCGGCAGGGTCGTGGACCAGGGTCAGCGGGCTCGATAATTCTCGCTTCGGTGCCTACTCCAGTCAGGGACCACACTCGGCAACTCTGGGCATTAGCTTGCCTCATCTTCACAACGGCCCCCCCAGACCGCCGGGGATGCTTGGTCGCACCTTAGAGATACCCATTAGGGACCATCTCTCAGGGTGAGCCAGGACGGGTTCCCCAGCGGTCGAAGCGCGGAGATACTCCTCCGGGAGTCGATTCTAGCGCTATATAAACCCACAATTAAATTAAATTAAATTAAATTAAATGTTAGTCGGTATGGGGATATTTAAAATGATAATTAGGACAGAAATGGAACGGAGTGTGTTCCATTGGCAGGTCATTCTCTGATAAGGTCGCCAAAGTGAAAGAGGCCCAGCTGGGTGCAGCCTCTAGTCCGAGAAGGCAAGTCGAAAACCTACGATGCAGAAGGGTAATGGCTTGGACCAGAAATATACCTACACGATCAATACAATACTGAATCAGAACTAGCTAACCAGAGAGTGCCCGTAAGAGTCTCAAACCGGAGCAGAAGAGATACATCCGAACCTGTCTGCGAAAAAAATCTAACAATGAAGTTGATGATTATGCGCAGTATTACCAAGAGGAGAAGTCACATAGACTCTTGACTTGAAGAAAACTTCTTGGAACAAAAGCAACTTGTAATCATCAGAGCCCAACACTAGATAGCGAACCTAAGCACAGCATGTGATCTACAATACACATGCCTCAAACATATATTTTGATTTGATTCAAGCACCACAGTTTCAAGGCATTCTAGGAATTCTTTGGCTGAAAACCTGCAATACAGACATTGATTGGGAAAAGCGTACCATTACCTTTCGTTCTACTTTTTGTAAAGAACACTGGTTTAATCCCCTGACATTAAGAGTTAAAAGGCTGTAGCTGTGCTGACTGAGGATTCTACTCCTATGATTCACCCATGTTATCAGGGCTTTGCAGAAGTATTTGATAAACTGAAGGCCACTATCCTGTCTCCACATCACCCTTATGATTGTCAAATTGATCTCCTCCCTGGGGCTCAAATTCCTTGTAGCAGAATACAGAATATACTCCTTGACCGAAAAAGAAAACATCCATCTTTGAGAATATTTAGATGGCATGCTTCGGATAGGTTTTATTAGGCTGTCCCACTTGCCTGCCTCTTTTCCTCTGTTCTGTTCACCTAAGTGGTAGGCGAGCTACATGCCTGTATGGACTACTGGGCCCTTAAAAACGTAAATGTTAAGAACCATTCCTCTGTGCCACTTATTTCCAGTGTTCTTGACCAAATTAAGAATCCTGCAGTATTTATCAAGTTAGATTTACTGGGAGCCTATCATTTGGTATAAGTCAGGGAAGGTGATGAGTGGAAAACAGCGTTTGGCACTAAGTTTGAATCATTTGAATTTCTGATAACGCCCTTCGGGTTATGTAACACACCCGCCGCCTTTCAGTTCTTTATCAATGAGGTCTTGCAGGAGTTTTTAGGTGCTTGTGCTGTGGTTTAAATTGTTTACATCTTGAAGTATCCACCTTCTGTGTCAGAACATGTGAAAAACATAAGAGCTATATTACAGCAACTATGAGATAATAAATTGGTTGTAAAATTTAAAAAAAAAGCACATTCCATGTACTTAAAATTACCTTTTTAAGATATGTTTTTTCATCACAAGGGATTGGAATGGATCCACACAAAGCTGCAGCAATTTTACAATGGGAATCCCCAAATTCAGTGAAGGAGGTACAGAGTTTCCTAGGGTGCGCCAATTTTTTCTGGCGTTTCATAGACCAGTTATCTACTCGAGTAGCTCCTATAACAGTTACTGAAAAGGGGGCTGTTTTTCACTGGAATGAGACTGCAGAGAAGGCTTATCAGCAGTAAAAGAATGTCTTTACCAGCACTCCTAATCTGCAACATCCTCACCTTCCCAACCTTTTATTGTGGAGAGTGACGCTTCACACATAGCTGTAGGTAGGGTTTTCTCACAAAGAAATAAAGTGACTGGGAGGTTCCATCCCATAGCCTATTTCTCGCACAAATTTAGTCCTGCTGAACTGTTAGCAATAAAAAGTAGCTCTTGAAGAGTGGATACACTGCTTGATGGGCTCCTTACATACTGTCACAGTGATGACTGACCATAGAAATGTAAGATTTCCTAAATCCGGTAAGGCCTTATCAATGTGACAATTGAGGTGGACACAATTTTTCTCAGAATTTGACTATGTGATTCAATTTCAAGCTGGCCGTCAGCATGGTAAGGCTGATGCCTTATTACGGCTTAGGGATGAAGTTCAAGAACTGGGAAATTAACATCCTCCTATAATACCTACCGGGCTTATTCCAGGAACAATGGTTTCTAAGAAAACATTTTTAGCAGAGGTAGTTGCAGCACAAAGGCCAACAGAAGCAAAATACAATATACAGAAATATGACAGTAGGAATATTAATGATATATGTTACAGGCTTTGTACTGGTGACACACACAACTTCCGGCAGCTCACCCAGGGGAAAAGAAAACATTAGAGCTTGTTCGGCTGCACTTTTGACGGCCTACTATTGTACTCGATACAAAGCAGTAAATCCACAGATGTAGCATTTGTGCGCAAAGGAAAGAAATACACCAGGCACCCTCAGGACTTCTGACCCCACTTCCCACACCATCAGTTCCTTGGCACACACTTTCTCTAAATTTTATCGTAGATCTCGCGAAAACTGAGCAGGGTCGCACGGCAATACTAGTTGTAGTGGACTTGTTGTCCAAGATGGCTCACTTTCTTCCCTTACAGCTCCTTCCTAACTTTAGGCAACTTGCAGATATCTTTTTACAGTATATTGTACGTTTACATGGTCTTTCATCTGTAATTCTATCTGATCGTGACCCACAGTTAATTTCACGGTTTTGGAAATCTTTGTGTGGGGTGTTGCAAATTAACGTTCGCCTGTCCACTGGTTATCATCCCCAAACTGATGGCCAGACAGAAAGAGTAAACTAGTGTTTGGAACAATATATACGGTGTCAGGTGTTAAAAAATGCTGCAGATTGAGACAAATGTATTTGGGCGGATTAATTTGCTTATAATAACTCACAACATTGTTCCAATAAGCTTTCTCCTTTTCAGTGTAACTATGGCTTTCACCCCCCCGATTTGCATTATGTCTCTCATCTTTTGCTTCTGACATACCACCAGTTAAAAACTATCTAGAACACAAAAAGAACTTACAACAAACTGCTCAAATTTATTTGGAACAGGCAAAAATGGTGTATAAATCAAACACGTATCAACATCGCAAACCTGGCCCCGATTCTTAGGTGAGGGATCAATTGTGGCTATCTACGCAAAACATCAATCTGAAGGGGCTGCACAAATTTTAACTGTGGTACATAGGCCCCTTTTCCATACTCAGGAAAATCAATGATGTCGCCATGAAAGTGGAATTACCTTGCAAGATGAAGATTTATCCTGTGTTCCACGTTTCTCTACTGAAGCCAGTAACTCCGGGAACTGTCCTTCAGCCTAAGGCTCTAGCTATTATTGTGGACAATTAACCTGATTTTGAAGTAGAAGCAATATTGGACTCAAAATTAATAAAACACAATTTTTACTATTTGATTCACTGTAAAGGATTTGGTCCAAAAGATCATATCTGGGAACCGGCGGTTCATGTGCATGCCTCTGTCTATCACATACGTTCAAGCGTAGACATCCAAGTAAACCCATGCCTGTAAGGAGGGCCATGGGGTGGTATACTATCGGGACTGTCCGGACTTTGACCGCGAACGTGCATTCCCTTTAAATGGTGGAGCATCGAGCCTGTAAGACTGTATCCTGCACCACAGAAAGTTGTTCATCATCAGCTTTCCTAAACACTTATTTGTTGCAGTGTATCATCATCTTCACATTCCTGGATTCCTGCCATCACGCTTTCTGTTGGGGCCCTTACAAGTCTTCTTGTTTCATCGTCTTCGCGTACCCGGAATCCTCCCATTGTGTTTGTCTGTTGTTGTTATCGGTTTGCATTGGTTCTTTGCTCCTTTTCAGTGTTCTTCTAGAGGATTTTTTGCAGTAACATGCAATTTAATATAAGGCACAAAACTCTTTAAGACATTTACTGAACACCATATGGAAAATGTAGCTAAGTGCTAGATAACGGTTTTATTTACTTGTCAGAATTTTTCTTCAGTTTCTGCTTCTTGGAGACTTTATGTTGCGAACCTAAAAGCAAAAAGGTATGCTCTGAGTTAAATGTATATTTATTGATTAAAGTAACAAATAGACATTTATGACTATCAATTGAAAACATCTGCTGTTGTTATTTAAAGTATTTGTTCATGTAATATTCTCTGTAGGTGAATGAAGAATTTGGTTGAAAGTCTTCTTGAAAAGATCTCACTCATGAATGTACATTTATATATATATTTCATACATTTATGAAGTGGAAACCTGGTTGTTATTGGATATCTGCAAGCTTTCCTTTAGAGTTTTAGAAGTTTGGAATTTATGATGTGGCTCATTTTGCTTCTGTGAAAAGATCCTAGTGAGAGCCTGACACCATGATTTCCATTCAATTTGCCACTGAGAGGCAGTGAGGAGAACACTATATATATATATCAATAGGTTGTGTTTCTTTACTTTGAAGATAAAGTTAACCATTTAATTTTGCACCTTCTATAATTGGTGAAGAATGCTTATTGATGGTCCAAGGCTAAAATTGCTATGATCTTTCCTGTATTAGTCAAGACCATCACCACAATGAAATGGTCTTACTCAGCAATTACCTGGTATGCAAGAGCTGACATTAGAATAAGGCTATTAAAAACACATTAATCTGAAGTAGGAAACAAAAGTAATGTAAAAGTGTTGTTTCCCAGAAAAGTGATGCAAAGTAAGTATGGGCTACCCAAAGGTTTGGTAGGAGAAGAATAATTGAGTTTATGTACGGTAAGAACTATATGCTGCAAGATAGGTAGCAAGTGTGAGAGGTTCTCACAGATTTCTAGGCTTTGTGGACTGTAATTTCCTTATTGATAACTAATGTCTACCCTGCTCTCCCCTCTAGAATCACAGGATGTACGGCTTCCCTGTTGCACTGAGTCTTCCAGCTCTTCAACACCGACAGAAGCGGTCTGGAGGAAGAAGGGCGAAGCGGGGCCCCTACTCCAGGTGTGGTTAAGCCTGGAAGTTGCCACCTCCATGGGTACACGACTTGAAATGATAGGAAATCACAGGCCCTACTTACTGCTGAGGAATCTCTCTGTGGCAGATAGCGGGGTTTACAAGTGTTTCTCAGGGCCCATTACCAGCGGGTCCTTTCTCCTCAACATCAGCAGCCAAGGTGAGTGTTGCATGATTAGGAAAACTAGAGCTCCCATCATGACCAAACCTTCATACTATGAAGAAATACTGTATATTCGATTTATTAATTTTTTGGAGGAAGACTAGGGAGGAGGACAAAGTGAACTGAGTCTCTGTCTTACCTGTACAAGGTTTGCTTACACATCAATCAGAGACACAAGTGCATCACGCTTGAAATGTGAGAGATAGGTTTTTGTAGCCCTGCAGAACTCCATCCAATACATAGTTGAAATGGTGTCAATGCTTTTGAGTTACTAACAGTCCATAAAGAGATATTCAGTTGTTCAAAAACAAGCCTATTTCGCTCGCTTCTATACGACACACAAAAGAAAAAGACACTTTAACCAAAAAGCATGTTTATTTCAAGAGTGTTGCTCAACTTGCTTAAAATAACTGCACAGAATATGATTAAAACAACACAAATGCATGTTAAGAACAATGAACAAACAACAAATGATAATTTCTAGTATGGTTAAAATGTCATCTAAAAGCCTAACATCCTAAAACCTACTTCTATGCTCTACGCAAGGCAGCTTAGAAAGTAGAATAATTTACAGCTAGATTTTCTTAGGGATAATGAGCACACTGCATACCTTATTTACATAGAAAAGCTGTAATTATCAGGAGTCAAGAAGGCCATGTTCTTTGTAAAAGGCAAGCACGTGCTCAGCATCAACTCCTCCCGGGCTCAGGTTTGGTATCAGTTTACAGTGGAAAGCGAGATACAGTGGCAGCATCCCTGGCAGGAAAGATCGTCTTCTGATATGGCAGTTTCTTGCTTGCGATAAGCTGGGGCGAAGGACCACTCCTGACAGGCAGCCAAGTGGCAGTCCTTTTATACTGTATCTTATCTGAGATGGAATTGGCAATGTCACCTTAGGAACGTTTGATTTAACCAATAAGCCTCAAGATGCTAGTTTGGGGCGCATTCCTTGAAACATGTAAGTTGAAGTATGACAATTCAGACCACACGATTTTGACTATTGCTTTTTAGTGTTTTGTTGATGTCTGTATCTAAATTTCTTTGCACTTTCCCAATTCTTTGAAAGATAAGGACAGACGACATCTGGGTCAACGACAGACATGTTGATGACTTTGCAGAAATGCAGAAAATGGAGTTGTGGCCCACTTAAAATGGACTCAGACCATATTTCTTTATGTCTGCACCTTTGAATTGTGTCATCATAGGAGTGGAGAAATATTGGGAATTTATCTAATTTGAAGAGAAAACCATGCTCTCAGAATATTGAGATATAAAATCTATAATGAGACAAGAAAAAAGCAGCTGGGTTATAGAGGACTGCACTGCCAAGACAAGTCACTGAAAAGTGGTGAAATATTGCCCGCCTCAGATGGCCAGCTGCCAAATGACCATAAATTATATTAACATTCACAGGGGTATGAGAGGCAATATATTGGAAGATTTCTGCAGTATATACATGAAGTATGAAGAATTAATGAGTCCACGTCGATGCTTGTATTCCTTAGTTGTTTTTATTCTTCATGTGCTCAAAATTCAATACAGCCAACGCGTTTCGCCCAGACATGGGCTTCTTCAGGGCTGTTAAAGTCATACAATAGATGTAAGCTATATTAATTACAAATCAATTGTATTGAAATGTGTTAGTAAAGTGCAACAAGAAGGTAACATCTTATTGTGCTGTATGAATTTAACAGCCCTGAAGAAGACCATGTCTGGGCGTAACGCGTTTGCTGTATTGAATTTTGAGCACATCAAGAATAAAAACAACTAAGGAATAAAAGCATCGACGTGGACTCATTAATTCTTCACACTTCATGTATATACTGCAGAAATCTTCCAATATATTGCCTCTCATACCCCTGTGAATGATATCAAATCTATACTTAGCTTAATTTCATACTATAGGTAATATATATGAAGCATATAATGACTATACATAAATAATGTAATATCATAAAAGCAGATTTACATTAAACAAGAATAGATGCAGTAAGCTATGCATGAATGTATTTCTTTAAGACTTGCATGTTTCAATCCTTAGCACATATTAATTTTGTGATATATGCATTATCATAATAAGCATTTATGTTGGCTAAGAGAGATGCACGTTGGCGATTATGCCAATAAAAAATGATGCAGCTTTTATTAAGCTAAAATTAAAATAGTAGAAAAATGTACAGTTTTTTATGCAGTCTCTATGATAAGTTAGAGTTCTGCTTTTAATCCTCATCTGAGGGCATATCCACATGGTCCGGAGTACACGCAGCATGCGTGTGGTCATTGTGCAATCCAATTAGTGCATGCTCATTGTTGTTGGTAGCTTTGTTCCGCACACATGGGATGGATAAGCAATCAGTTGCAATTCCAAAGTACTCAGTGATGGCGAAAGTACTGGATTCGGGGCTCAAACATTAACAGTGAGTCATGCCAATCATCAAGCAACTTGTCAAAGAGTGTCACTGGCGTGGTTGATACATCATAGATTGCGTTTTGTAATGGAGACAAATGCATAGTTTGGCCTTGTCTCTGGTGTGATTGCAATAGTTGCGACATTTCCACGTTAATAAAAGCTACTGGAGGTTGATCTAGATGTAATTTCAAGATGATGGCTGGGAAATGTAAACACCAGAACACAGGTTTCACATGTACATTGTCTCTCTTAGTTTGGAAAGCCAAGCATGTCCATAATAACGTAATAGAATCTCTCTGAATCTTTGTTCAGCTGTATAGGTGTACTCCTTGTTACTGATTTCCCTGCCAGAAATGGAGAAAGATGACAACACCACAGCTGACAAGCAGTAGAATGGTCGGAAATCCTCCAGCAAGACTGGAGAACAAAGAATGGAAAAATTATGGAATTAGTCCACATAATGCTTGATAACCAGTCACCAGACCAGATCCAATGTCCTTAAAAAGATAGACAATGCCAATTGTTGTCGAATTTTAAAAAGTAGGGACAATATCGGCAAAGTGACTAATGTATTGCCTTTGTATTACCTCCGGAACAGCCTCTGAATCTCCAGAGCCGTCCTGGCAATTTTCAAGTTGTACGTTTCTGCTGCAGAAGTCAAAGGGACTTCTTTTTGTTGTAACACTGCAACTAATTTGCAAATTTGATTAAAATGCATGCCTATCATATCAATAGTAGGCCATGGGACATTTTTTGTTGCATGTTAAGGCAGTGAGTACAAGCTCCTTCCACAGCACTGTATTGTGTTAGAAAATATTATCACATATAATTGGCCCGGTTTCAAGCCACAGCAAGTTACATTAGTTAGTACTAAATAGGAACCATTTTATAGCAATTCATGATGTATTGGGATGGATACAGTAGGAGTTACTGATAAAAACATAACTTAACCCTTGCATCAAAGCCATACAGATTCCATGCAATGAAATGGTATCACACAGCAGGGAGCTGCTACCATGATGCGGCTTTTGCGCATGTTACTACATGACTTTATTTTGCAACATTCTGTTTGTGCCTTTCACATGAGAACTGTCTGCTTTCTGCATTCTCTGCCTGTTCCTGGAGTTTAGTCTGAACACTGTGAGCAAGGTCGATAAACAATGGCCCTTGTTATTCTGTTGTGGTCAGTCCCTGGCACCTAGACAAACATGCCTCTACCACCTCAGAATGTGCTAAGGTGTCGGGACTAGGAATGGGCGTGTAGCCAGTCAAGACTGGCTATGTGGCCCCTTTATTGCTGAGGGGTTCAAGGCGGCCATTGCTGAGTTTTTGTGGCAACTGACCAGCAAACCAGTTCTGGTGTTCCTGGTAAGTCAAAAGGATTTTCAAATCTAGGTAAGCCCTAGAGTGTGCAAACAGCGGTACTGCCTTATAAAAGCCTGAAACTGCCCATACGCAGCATCTATAGCCTCAAACTCAACCCATGAGTAAATTGTCTCAAACACATACGCCACCTGAGAAGCTATTTCAAAAGTAAGTGCCCCCCTCCCCACATCCGGGACACCTCAAAGCTTGAGATGCTGAGTAACTGCTTCCCTGTAATTGGCACCTATCGCAATAAGGGCTGCCATATGAACAGAATGAAATGAAATCAAATCAAATAATTAGAAAAACAGAATGAGAAATGTCCTTTTAAAAGTCAAGCTTCATAATCCTATTGCAATAGGGGCTCCCTCATTCCTTGTAAAAGGTAACCATGATTGCTACAGACCTCTCCGTAATGACGTAATAATGATTTGTGTATGTGTGTGTATACCAAAAAGAAACTACTCAAGGAGTTCCCAAAACATCCAAGCCCCACACTGGGCACTAATGTTGCATAAACTGACTCTCTGTCTTAGCTCCACAAGGTTTGCTTTCCCACCCACGGGTGACACAAGTGAACTTAGTTCAATGCACCATGCTTGAAAGTGAGAGATAGGTTTTTGTAGCCCGGCAGAACTCCCTCTAATATACAGTTCAAATAGCGTCAATTGTTTTGAGTCACTACTAGTCAAAGTGACTGGGATTCAGGTCCACCATGGTGTTTAGAAATAAACCTCTTTCACTCTCTTCAATACCAAACACAAGATGCGCTAAGAAAAAGACACTTTAACTGAAAAGAGTGTTTATTTCAACAGGTGAACCCGTTGCTCAACACATCTAAAATAGCCACACAGATGCAAATAAAACAGCACAAATACACATTGAGAACAATAAAGACAAAATGAACATTTCCAACATAGTTAAAATGTTATCTAAAATCCAAACACCCTAAACCCTACTTCTATGTGCTACAATAAGAGAGCATGGAAAGTAGAAAAACAGCTAGATTTTATTAAATGTAAAGGGCGCACTACATACATTATTTACAGCAAACCACTGTAGTTATCAGGAGTCAAGGAGCCCGTGTTTCTGTGAAAGGCAAACCAGTGTTCAGCATCAGCTCTTCCCAGGCTCAGGCTTGGTATCAGCTTTCAGTGGAAAGTGGGATACTGTAGCAGCATCTTTGGCAGGCAGGATCGTCTTGTGGTCTGGAAGTATCTTGCTAGCAATAATCTGAGGTGAAGGACCTCTCCTAGAGGTGGTCAAGTGGCAATCCTTTTATGCTGTATCTTAATTGAGATGGAATTATCAATGTCACTGTAGGAATGTTTGATTTAACCAATCAGCATCACAGCGTTAGTTTAGCACTCATTCCTTTCAGCATATATGGTAAATGTACGACAATTCAGACTACGCTATTTTGACTAATGCTCTTTGCTTGACCTTGAAATTGCGATTCTCATATTACCATGACTAGAGAATCTGGATTTCATTAAAGTCACGGAGGCTGACATTATGCATTATTCCTTTAATGCAGTCCAAGCAGCCGCTTACATCACAATATTAAAAGGTTCCAGAATAGACCAATAGCAACACATGAAAGGCATGAGCCATCAACAATCTGCCTCTTTAAAAGTGGAGGAAAAGAAGTTCATGAAACTTGAAAGATCAAAACAATCTTCGGATGAGCAGGATGAAGGAGAAGGAAGAACGAAGGTAAAACCAAAGGCCAGACGACACACAGTTAAGGAGCGTTACCTGAAAAGAGAAAGAACTAAATATCTCTTGAATGTAAAAAATAGTGTCAAGCTTATCAAGCTAAAAGGAACAAGAGATGAAACAAGTAGTGTTAATAAAAAGTACAGTAAAAAAACTGTAACAAAAACAGCAATAAATCATTGTAAGACAACCAAGGGGTGGGATGGGAGGGATAATGTCAGCATCCGTGTCTTTAATGAAATCCAGATTCTCTAGTCATGGTAATACGAAAATCGCAATTTCATTACAAGAACGGAGGCTACATTATGCATGTTGGTAGCTTTGTAAAACAACATCAGACATATGTTCAATAGGCTTGCAATAATGGTGTGCAAAGGTGCTAGCATTTGACCAGTTAGCAGCTTTGGGAATGTCATCCAACTTACCTCCAGACCAGAGAGATTTACTGGCCGTAGCACGTCTAAGGGAGTGAGCTTTACATTTCTTTAAGTCTATACCTGCTAAACTCATAACAGTCTTAACCCATCTAGCAATAGAGGTTGAGGCTATGCCTTTGTGGGGTTTTACAAAGCATATAATTAATTGGTTAACATCCTGAGGGCGAAGAGCAAACATTCTGTGATCATACTCTCTCATGCAGTCCACAACGCAAAGTTTTGGACATAAATCAAAACGTGGGTAAGAGATTGAATCAGACATAGTCTTTGTTCTTCTATAAATCTCAAATTTAACTCCGAACGTGTTATGAGATCTATACATAATCTCCAGGGCTTTGACATCAGAGACCCTTCTGCATGAGATTAGGCATAGTGGAGTAGCCGCTTAATGGAAAGGTTTTTTTCCTATTGGGGAGAGTATTAACAGGCCAGTAATTGAAAAGATCAAGGATTAGTTTAACATCCCAAAGACTTTCATATTTAGGTTTAGGAGGTCTTCTTAAACGAATGTTTTTCATCACTCTACAAACAATGACATTTTTACCTACTGTTTTACCATTGACAAGGACTTGACCAGCAGAAATAGCCGATCTATAGTTCTATAGCTGAGGCCTTTATCAAATTGTTTAACAAGGAAGTTAACTATGTCAGCAATAGGTGCTTCCAAGGAATCCAGGTTCCTTTCCAGGCACCAACGTACCCAGATTCTCCGTATGTTGTTATATCTGTAGTGAGTGCTGGGGCCCAAGACTCTCTGAGGAGAGTTGCAGCCCTCGCCAAAAGTCCTGAGATTTCATTGGATCTCCTGACACTCTGCAGGCAAGAAGGGTTAAACTCCTGTTCTGAATTAGGGGGTGAACTCCTCCATCTATGTCTGCAAGAAGATTCTCTAGGGTAGGAATTAAGAAGGGTGGGTTGCAAGCTAGTTCTAGAGTGGTGGGGAACCATGCTTGGGATGTCCAAAAGGGAGTTATTAGGACAAGGAAGCACTGATCCTGTCTCACTATATGAAGAACTCTCTGAATCATGGCAAAGAGAGGGAATGCGTACACCTTGGCACCTTTCCAAGATTGTAGTAAGGCATTGACTGCTAGAGCACCTGGGTCGGGCATCCAGCTGAAGTTGTTCTCCAGTTGAAAGGTTAGTCTGCTCACAAATAAGTCTCTAGAGGGCCCCAGATCTTATTTAGGGTACTGAACACGGAAACATTCAATTTACAATTGCTGTGATCTAACAGGAATCTTGAGTTCCAGTCTGCAGAGATGTTCGATTTCCCCAGAAGGTATTCCGCTTTGAGAGTGATCTTGTGTTCCAGACAGAACATCCAAAGTTTCTATGCTATATTAGAGAGGTCTGCAGATTTGGTGCCTCCCAGACGATTTATATAGGCAACTCTGAGATGTTGTCCATCTTTAGAATGACTGACCTCCCCTGGAGAGAGTGTTTGAAGCTCATGAGGGCGTAAAGCCCAGCTGTTAGTTCTAAATATTTTATGTGGTGAGATGATTCCTCTTGTGACCAGATACTACCAGTGTTCTGATTGAGAAGGCAAGCTCCCCAGCCATGAAGGCTCGCATCTGATTCTAAAACAAACTCTGGTTTTGAACCAAAGATTACTTTTCTGTTCCACACGTCTAGGTGCTCGAGCCACCAGGCTAGTTCCGATTTGGCTTCTTGATCCAGACAGATCCGGTCTCCCTACCAGAGGCCAGATCTTAGGGCTCTAGCCTTTATCCTTTAAAGGGCCTGATAGTTGAGGGGACCGGGAAAGATGGCTTAGATGGAGGAGGAGAGGAGACCCAGAAGTCTGGCTAGCTCTCTCAGAGGTACGTCTTGCTGTTTCAGGACGTGTCTTATTTCCTTCCTGATTTTGGTAATCTTTTTGGAAGATAGTAAAAGGAGACATTTCAATGTGTCTACTGTGAAACCTAGGAACTCCAGAGATCTGGAAGGGGACAGAATTGATTTTTCTTTGTTTATGATGAATCCTAAACTTTCTAGGAGATCCATCACAGTCTTCAGGTCTTTGGCTAGTTGTGAAGGATCTTGAGACATTATAAGAATGTCGTCTAAGTAAATGATTAAACGAATGCCCCTTGTTAGAATCCGGGTTCTCTGGTTGGCACAGGTAGGTACTTGTGACAAGCAGGGAACCTTTCCTCTAGTCAGGGAAAGGGGGTACACTCCTCAAATAACCCCTGCTCACCCTCTAGGTAGCTTGGCGCGAGCACACAAGGCTTATCTCAGGGCGTTATAGGTTAAGCATTTGTGAACACATACAGTAACCAAGTGACAACACTACAAATGGACACCACACAGGTTTTATATTAAAAATAAGGATTCTTTATATAGAGTTATCACAAGACCATTAAACGACAAAAATACACAATACTGTTACTTTAGTTGGTAGAAGTTTGCTTAGTTCTCTTAAGTTCTTAAATGCGACACTTTAAGTCAATGTACCTTTTAGATGCGACACGCAGGGCAACGAAAGTGTTGCAACGATGTGATGCAATTAAGTTTTTGGTGCAAAGAAATAAAGACGTGAAGATCTTCCAGATGCGTTACGCTTCTCCGATGTTGCGAGAAGACTCGACTCGATGCGTCGATTGCAGCGGCGTCACCCTTTACGCGATGCGACAACAGCGGCCTTGGCAGCGGCACTCTTCTCCGACGTTTGCGAGACGCTTCCGCTCGATGCGATGCTGCAGCGGCGACACCCCTTTACAAGATGCGACAACAGCAGCTCCGACGGCGGCACGCTTCTCCGTGGATGCGAGGCGCTTTTCTTGATGCGGTGCAATGCGACAACTACGATGGCAACACGCTTCTTCCTGGATGCAAGACTCTTCTCTTGATGCGGTGCAATGCGTCAGCTACGATGGCTGCGATGGCGACACGCTTCTTCGGCGTTGCGAGACACTTCCGGAATGATGCGAGACGCTTTCGCTCGATGCGATGCTGCAGCGGCGACACCCTTTGCGAGATGCGACGACAACAGCTCCGACGGCGGCACGCTTCTCCTCCTTGAGTCGCGCTTCCAGCTCCTTGCGACACGCAGTCCCTCAGAGGCCCAACAACAGCAGCAGGCACTTCCAAAGAACTCTGAGGAGCTGGGGGGTGAAGTCCACTGGTCCTGGGACTTCGTTCAGGGGCAAGTTCAGCACAAGCCCTTGGAGATCTTTTGAAGCACAAGTTGAAGCAAAGTCTTTGTAGTCTTTCTCCTCTCCTTCAGCAGCAAGGCAACCACTGCAAGCCAATCCCCAGGTCAGGGACAGTACTCCTCCTTACAGCTTTTCCAGTTCCTTCTCCTCAGGCAGAGGTTCTTCTTGTTAAGCAGGATCTAATTTCTTGGGAGCAGGGTCCCAATACTTATACCCCTAATTCCTTTGTTCCTCTGGGATAGAGGGGCCTTTGCCCAGTCCAAACCAGTTCCTGAGCACTCTGTTGACATGACTCTGACTTTCTATTCAGGGTGCAGGGCAGAGACATCAGTTGCTCCACAGGAGGTGGAGCCAGCATTGTGGTGGCAGAGCACAGCCCTATTCAGAGTCCAGGTGTACTCCTCCCACCCATCTGGCTGTCAATCTTTCTATTCACCACCAGGCTACCTAGCTCTGCCCCTCTGGGTTTCCCCAGCCCTATCACTCACACAAACCAGACAGGCAGATACACATTATAGCAGAGGCGGGCTGAAATGGTTAGGCAAGCAAATACCAACTTTCTAAAAGTGGTATGTGCAAACACAGAATAGTAAAATAAACTTTACTAAAAGATGTATTTTATTATTCTGAGTTCAGGCATACTAAACTCGAATTTCTACCACGTTCCCTGGGTCTGTTAGGATCATAGAATGTAACAATTCTATCAGCCCATTCTGGCCTATGGAGAACAGGTAGCCTTACAAAAGTTAAAAAAATGAAAATGGCTGTAATTAACTACTAGGACATGCCACACACATCAGGGCTTGTCCTACCTTATGCTTACAATGCACCCTGCCCTTGGGCCTACCATAGGGGTGACTAATATGAAGTTAAGGGAAGGTTTAGGGACTGGCAAGTGGGTGCACTTGCCCAGTCAGCATGACAGTACCAGACTGCACGCAGGTTCTGCAATGGCAGACCTTAGACATATTTTACCAGGCCGCTTCTGTGGGTGGCACAACCAATGCTGCAAGCCCACCAGTAGCATCTGTATTTACAAGCCCTGGCCACTCCTGGTGCACTTTACTGGGGTCTGACAGTAAACCAAATAAGCCAATCATGGAATCCAACCAACATATACATTTTAAATAGGGAGCACTTGCACTGTGGCACTGGTTGGCAGTGGCACAGTGCTCTGAGCAGCTAACACCAGCAAAACACATGAGGCACAGCGACAAAAAAGTGGAAGGGAGACTCACGCCAAGGTGCCAGGTCTAACACGTGTCCCCTCCAGCTGAAGAGTGGGGAGAACTACCCTACCCCAGGGAGTTCCTCATCACTAAGGCGGAAAAATCTGGACAGACCGACAGCATTGGCGTGATCTGTACCAGGGCGATGTTCCACCGTGAAATGCATACCCTGTAGGGAAATGGACAACCTCAACAGCTTCAGATTCTCACCCCTCATATGCATCAACCATATGAGGGGCCTGTGCTCTGTCTGAACCCGGAAGTGAGACCCAAACAGGTAGGGTCTTAGCTTCTTCAGTGCCCAGACCACAGCAAATGCCTCACGCTCAATAGCACTCCATCTCTGTTCCAGTGGAAGTAACCTCCTGCTAAGGAAAGCTACAGGTTGATCTAGGCCCTCCTCATTAATCTGTGAAAGAACAGCCCCCACACCATGCTCTGAAGCGTCTGTCTGAATGATAAACTCTTTGGAGAAGTTGGGAGCCAAGAGCATGGGCGCCGTGCACATAGCAGCTTTCAGGGCCTCAAAAGCTTTCTGACAGGTGTTAGTCCAAATCACTTTCCTGGGTTGCTTCCTAGAATTCAGCGCTGTCAAGGGGGCAACAATATTGCCATACCCCTTGACAAACCTCCTGTAGTACCCGGTGAGACCTAGGAAGGCTCTCACCTCTGTCTGGGTTTTGGGCGACTCCCAATTCAGAATGGTTTCTATCTTGGGTTGAAGGGGCGCCACCTGGCCGCTCCCAACCTGGTGCCCCAAGTACACCATGGAACCCTGCCCGATCTGGCACTTACTCACCTTGATCGTGAGGCCTGCCCTCCGCAGCGCCATCAACACTTCCCAGAGGTGGCGCAGGTGTTCTTCCCAAGTGGAGCTGAACACTGCGATGCCATCCAGGTAGGCTGCACTGAACGAGTCCAGTCCAACCAACACCTGGTTGACCTTCCTCTGGAAGGTGGCAGGGGCATTCTTCACCCCAAAGGGCATAACCCGGAACTGGTAGTGCCCATCTGGGGTAGAAAATGCTGACTTCTCTTTGGCCCCCTCGGTCAAGGCGATCTGCCAGTACCCAGACGTTAAATCAAACGTGCTGAGGTAGTGGGCAGCCCCTAGCCGATCTATGAGCTCAGCAGATCTGGGGATGGGGTGTGCATCAATCCTGGTGACTGAGTTGAGTCCTCTGTAGTCCACACAGAACCGGAGTTCGGGTGTGGCTCCCGGCGCTGCAGCCTTTGGGACCAAGACCACTGGGTTGGCCCAAGGACTGCTGGAGGACTCAATTACCCCGAGTGCAAACATCTTGGAGACCTCCTCCTTGATGCAGGCCCTCACCCTGTCAGTCACCCTGTAGGCCTTGTGCCTCACAAGTGTACTATCCCCAGTGTCCACATTATGGACGCACCAATCAGTGACACCGGGAACCAGGGAAAATAGATCAGAAAATTGTCCCAGCAGCTGGCGACAATCATTCTGTTGCTCAGGGGTCAGGACGGAAGAGAGGATGACACCATCCACTGACCCATCTTGCTCCTGGGCTGACAGGAGGTCCGGAAGAGGCTCGGTCTCCTCTTCCATCCCAGCATCTGTTGCCAAGAGCATGCCCACTTGGGATCTCTCCAAGTGGGGCTTGAGGCGGTTGACATGTAGGACACTTAAGGGGTTCCTAGGAGACTTCAGGTCCACCACGTAGGTAACAGGACTCTTGCGCTCCACAACCTCAAAGGGACCGGTCCACTTATCCTGGTGTGCACACAGCTCCACGTGGGCCAAGACCCACAGCTTCTGTCCAGGCTGAAGCTCTACCAGAGTGGCATTCTGGGCGTACCACCGCTTCATCTCCTCCTGGCTGGCTTCCAGATTTGCCTCAGCAAGTTGCCTGAATCGCCTAGTCTGATTACTGAAGGCCAGCATGTAACTATATACATTCTGGGGAGGTTTCCTAGGAGTTTGCTCCCAGCCTTCCTTGACCAGACTTAGAGGTCCTCTCACTGTGTGGCCGTACAGGAGCTCAAAGGGGCTGAACCCTAGAGACTTCTGTGGTACCTCACGGTAAGCAAAGAGAAGGCATGGTAAGAGGACGTCCCACTTACGCCTCATGGGTCCTTCTAGGCCCATTATCATGCCTTTGAGGGTACGGTTGAATCTCTCAACCAACCCGTTTCCTTGGGGGTGGAAAGGTGTGGTGAACTTGTAGGTTACACCACACTCTTGCCAAAGGGATTTCATGTATTTGGACATGAAATTGGTACCCCAGTCAGACACCACCTCTAGAGGGAATCCCACTCGGGAGAAAATTCCCATCAGTGCACGTCCCACCACAGGGGCCGTCACTGTCCTCAGAGGGATGGCTTCCGGGTGGGTGCATATTACTACCAGCAGTGTCCAGACATATGAGGGGTGGGTGCATATCACTACCAGCAGTGTCCAGACATATGAGGGGTGGGTGCAGAGGATTTCCAGCAGTGGACAGACATATGAGGGGTGGGTGCAAAGGACTCCCAGCAGTGGACAGAGATATAGGGGTGGGTGCATATCACTACCAGCAGTGTCCAGACGTATGTGGGGTGGGTGCAGAGGACACCCAGCAGTGGACAGACATATGAGGGGTGGGTGCAGAGGACTTCCAGCAGTGGACAGACATATGAGGGGTGGGTGCATATCACTACCAGCAGTGTCCAGACATATGAGGGGTGGGTGCAGAGGACTCCCAGCAGTGGACAGACATATGAGGGGTGGGTGCAGAGGCCTCCCAGCAGTGGACAGAGAAATGGGTGTGTGTGCATATCACTACCAGCAGTGTCCAGACATCTGAGGGGTGGGTGCAGAGGACTCCCAGCAGTGTCCAGACATATGAGGGGTGGGTGCAGAGGACTCCCAGAAGTGTCCAGATATATGAGGGGTGGGTGCAGAGGACTCCCAGCAGTGTCCAGACATATGAGGGGTGGGTGCAGAGGACTCCCAGCAGTGTCCAGACATATGAGGGGTGCATGCATATCACTACCAGCAGTGTCCAGACATATGAGGGGTGGGTGCATATGACTCACATCAGTGTCCAGACATATGAGGGGTGGGTGCAGAGGACTCCCAGCAGTGGACAGACATATGAGGGGTGGGTGCATATGACTCACATCAGCGTCCAGACATATGAGGGGTGGGTGCAGAGGACTCCCAGCAGTGAACAGACATATGAGGGGTGGGTGCAGAGGACTCCCAGCAGTGTCCAGACATATGAGGGGTGGGTGCATATCACTACCAGCAGTGTCCAGACATATGAGGGGTGGGTGCAGAGGACTCCCAGCAGTGTACAGACATATGAGGGGTGGGTGCATATCACTACCAGCAGTGTCCAGACATATGAGGGGTGGGTGCAGAGGACTCCCAGCAGTGGACAGACATATGAGGGGTTGGTGCAGAGGACTCCCAGCAGTGTCCAGACATATGAGGGGTGGGTGCATATCATTACCAGCAGTGTCCAGACATATGAGGGGTGGGTGCATATCACTACCAGCAGTGTCCAGACATATGAAGGGTGGGTGCAGAGGACTCCCAGCAGTGTCCAGACATATGAGGGGTGGGTGCAGAGGACTCCCATCAGTGGACAGACATATGAGGGGTGGGTGCAGAGGACTCCCAGCAGTGTCCAGACATATGAGGGGTGGGTGCATATCATTACCAGCAGTGTCCAGACATATGAGGGGTGGGTGCAGAGGACTCCCATCAGTGGACAGACATTTGAGGGGTGGGTGCAGAGGACTCCCAGCAGTGAACAGAGATATGGGGGTGGGTGCATATCACTACCAGTAGTGTCCAGACATATGAGGGGTGGGTGCATATGACTCACATCAGTGTCCAGACATATGAGGAGTGGGTGCAGAGGACTCCCAGCAGTGTCCAGACATATGAGGGGTGGGTGCCTATGACTCACACAGGCTGCATTTGTTGTTTGCTGACATCGCCGCAAAGGAAACGCCAACTGCTGTGGGGTTCAAACCGGCTGACCCTGAACTCTCGCATTGTCACCATTGCCGTGAGGGGAACGGCTAGGCTGCCTACATTTCCCAGCATATCCAGCGCCCGGCGCCTGCCGCAGGTGTCATCAGGCAGCGCCGGGGCGATATTTAAGTCACCTGGCAGCTCCGCAGCGTCGGACGCGCTCCAGGACACAGGCTGCATTTGTTGTTTCCTGACATCGCCGCAAAGGAAACGCCAAGGGCGGGCCCGTCCTTGCCCGTCAAAGGCCGGATAAGGCTGGGCTGGGCATACCCCCTAACATCGGAGGTGGCAACTCGAGTTGTAAGTACCGGCACTTCATTGTGTAGATGTAAACTTTACCTAAGACTGTCTGTTTGTGGATCTAACTTTCCCAGGAACTGGGTGGACTGGTGTCGCGTCAAAATTCACCGCGCAGGTTGAGACTTAATGCTCCTGCTTACTGTGGTTCTTGTACTACAAGAGGAATCTAAAGGTGTTTGTGTTGTGAGAGTAAAAGGAGGTGAAGTAGGTTTATCTTTCTGTGGGACTTTGAACTCATTTGTGGGCCAATTAAGCTTATCATACTGTTCGCCTGTTTTGGAGGAAAAAACGGTTTACCATCATATTGTTCACTATGAATACCAGGCCTAGCACGAAAAGAAAATCATCGGTGGGGGGATCCGTTAGAGGCACCCTAGATCAGTTTATCACAAGGGCTGCCTCATTATTAGAACGTGAAATCGTGTATACTGAACGTCGCTTATCATCTGAATTACTGAAGAAACGTTCCTCACTGGGGGCTATCCAGCAAGCAGCTACCCCCCCCCATCATCTTACACACACTAAAGATTTAGAACTAAATACTGATATAGGTATCCCCCTGCAATTACAAGACATAACAGAATCACAGCTAAGATCAAGGGAATCGGTCACTATAGATAATAGCATAGGCTCACAAGTTGAACTTTCTCTTGAGGAGCAGTTAGCGACCCCAGTAACTAAAAACCTCACTAAAAAGAACAGTATAACTAAAGCAAAAGAACCAGGACCTGGGCCCTCAAAACAAAAGAAGAAACGTGCCACAAACAAGTAAAAAGTAGGCCACACTAAACCCCCAAATATTGCCACAAGTCCTGTGAATATAATAGAGGTGGCAGAACGCAATACTGGCCCAGTTAGTACGGCAGTGCACCCCTATAAAGACCTAATGAGGGACATTGAACAACTAGTTAAGTCCCTGTTATCTCCCCTGGTGGAAAGAGTAAAGAGAATAACAGAGCAGCTGGGGTCTTTGCAAGATACTGGCACAGCCAACACGAATCTGTTGAGGGAATTATCACTGAAAACGTGCCCTTTGAATCCTCCAGGCCCAACATCTGAACCAATCAGGAACATTACAATCCCTGTTAAGGGTGCTAAGACTCTCTCTCCCACTAACAAGATTAGCACAGCCTCACAGAATGAGTACACAGATTCAAGGAAGCTAAGGGGTAGCGGAGCCCTAAACAAGCAGAATCACGAATCTAGCAAAAGTGATGAGAGAGCCCATATAGACAAAAATCTTAGGGGCTCCTCTGCACACATTGATCTTCCACCAGAGGCAGCTCCATACGTCATTGCACTCACTGGGGTCCCAGTGCTAGAATGTGAGAAATACGAAGGGTACCAAACTCTTAAGAACAAAGTAATGTATTGGTTAAGAGCGAATAGGCCATTACCCCCCAACTTAGATGGAGAGATTCTGCACGTTAGAAGGCTGAGCTGGGTGGGACAAAGACCTAAAAATGTACAAGGGGATGTCATAATTATCAATTTCAGAGACCACAGAGTGGTAAACCATATCAGGGACTGGTTTTCAGAGGGTTATGAGGGCGGGATATCTACCCATGACCTAAGCTATTTCTACCCAATATCTCTGATAGGAAACCATGTGAGTTCAACAAATCGGAGCGCCCAGCAGAGGGCAGGCCCCATTTTTAACGTCCCCACCTCCAATCGCTTTGCCTCGCTTTCTGGAATGGAGGAGGTTGACTGACTACATATTCTACCTCCCAGTAATTCTATTCCCATGGAGAACCCAAGGGGGGGTGACATTGGTTTGGTATCCTGGAATATAGCTGGCCTGTCCTCCAAATTTGACAACAATGAATGGAGGGAATATATATCTAGGTTTCATGTCATTTGCCTCCAGGAAACATGGGTGGTGGACCATAATCCGTTCCAGTTAGAAGGGTATGGTTGCTATGCTGTTCCCGCACAAAAATTAGCCCCAGGTAGGCCCACTGGTGGACTAATTATCTATGTGGATTTGCAACTGGAAGGAGTGTGGTCCAGCCTGAATTGGAATTCTAACTACTTCCTCGGTGTAAGGTTTCAAAGAAATAAAATGAGTTTTATCCTTGTTAGTTTTTACAACGCCATAACATCGAGCAAGGAAGGTTCTATATTACATGATTTGCAGAATCACTTGACCGCTGTAAGTCCACAGCAGCCCCCTATATAATATTAGCGGGTGACCTAAATTGTCATTTGTGTCAAAATCTAAAATACCGCATGGGGGGTTGGTCTGGATGCACACTGATAAAAGGTCTGCATTTTGAACACACGAAAGAGGGGAGTGAGTTAGAGAAAGTGATGAAAACTCATTCACTAAGACATACACTTGACATAGCGAATACAGATGAAGGTACTGGTCCTCCCACAACCTTTAAAGGAAGGGGGTGTAGCTCCACAATAGATTTTATATTAGTTTCTAACTTATTCTGGGATTGGATTAAAGAGGCTACAGTCGACTGGAGCATATTCAGTGACCACAACCCACTTGTATTATGGATTAAAAGTTGGTGTACCAACAAAGAAATAAGAAGTACGCTGGAAGGCAGTCTTGAGAAGGTCACAGACCAGGGGAGGCGCTTAAAGTGGTCCCGTATTGACGGAGACGCTTTTTACAAGACTTTAATCAAGGAAGGGGGCAAAGAGTTTGAAATTTGCTCTGATCCCCTGGCTGAAGGTTTGGCCGTGACCAAAGCTTTTGAATCAATGGCCACCCGCATAGACAGACTATTAAAAACCTCTCGGCCCCTGAAACAAATTAATGC
The DNA here is from genome assembly GCF_964204655.1 of Triturus cristatus. Taxonomy (NCBI): domain Eukaryota; kingdom Metazoa; phylum Chordata; class Amphibia; order Caudata; family Salamandridae; genus Triturus; species Triturus cristatus. Next base: position 1,321,903,188 of record NC_140590.1, read on the forward strand.
GCCAAGATGGTTTAATAAAGATTGCTCAAGAGCACAGAAAGATCTCAAAGAAAGTTTGAAATTGAGACCCACAGACAAATTACAAATAGCATATTGTAGGACTGTCTATAAAAAGGCCATTAAATGTAGGAGATTTGCCTTACAGTCCCAAACTTGGGAAACTTTGAGGGCAGCCGCGGAGAGGAGGGATTTAAGTACATTCTGGAAAACCATAAATAATCCATGTTTCCAGGATTCTGCAGCACCAGCAATTGGCACAACTATTCTCCCAGAGCGTTGGTTTAATCATTTTAAAAAACTATATAACTTTTTAGATGTATACCCGGAGGCTGAAGAAAAAACGTGCCCGTGGAGGACTGAGATTGAATTTACTTCTGGTGAAACTAAAGCGGGCATTCTAGGACTGTCACACAATAAGGCTCCAGGCCCTGACGGGATACCACCAGATCTTTTTTATCTAACACAGATTTCTGGGTCCCAATACTGACACACGTGATCAATGCAGCTATCGCCACTGGCATGCCACGTTCTTGGTCAACAGCTACTATAGTGCCCATTTATAAAAAAGGCAAAAAGGACGACCCGCAGTGTTATCGTCCAATATCTCTAATCGACGTCACCGCAAAAATCCTAGGTAGAATGATACTAAACCGTCTATTGGACTGGGCCGAGGAACACCATATTATCTCTGATTTACAATATGGTTTCAGGACTGGCAGATCAACTACTGACCAATGCCTGAATCTTTACCTACTGGTGTCAAAATATACTATAGCCAGTGATCAATCAATTTATTTGGGATTTATGGATCTTTCGGCCGCATTCGACCGCGTGAATAGAGAAAAATTATGGAGTCTCTTGACCAGACTAGGAGTAGACCCAGGTCTTGTAAATATCATGAGAGCACTTCATTGGAACACCTCCGCCAAAGTACGATTTAATTTGGCGGGAAATACGACTGCACCGTTTTATTGCACGAGCGGAGTAAGACAGGGCTGCATTTTGGCCCCGTTCTTATTCTCTCTGTATATAAACAAACTGGAACAGGTACTGTGCAAACTGAACGCTGATACCCCAAGGGTAGGGTCTCGTCCAATCCCAGTGCTGTTATACGCAGACGATGCGGTCCTTCTGGCACGCACTCCAAGAGGCCTGCAATGCATAATAGACGGCTTCGTTGATTTTATGGACACACTAGACTTGGCAGCCAACTTAAATAAGTCCTATGTTTTAATAGCCGGTACGAAACCCTGTAAAAAATTTACATATCATATAGGCACACATACACTTGAACAAGTAAAAACCTTCTCGTACCTGGGTCTTTTATTTGATGGGCTTTTAAATTTTAAATTTTTACTGGAAGAACGGTGTACAAAACTGATTTCATCATCAGGGGCAATAATGAATTTTGGCCGTAGGCTGGGTCGGTGGTCGCCGGAGCAGGTCATGCACCCCTATGGCGCCATTTGCTGCTCCAAAGTCATGTATGGAGCAGAAGTCTGGGGCTTTGCAGGGGTACGGAAAATACAAGTTGAAGAAAACTAATTTTTGCGTAAGATACTCAAAACGCCGCAGAGCTCCCCAGCCTACATCACCCATGCCGAATTAGGGAGACCATACATAGAGGACCTGATCAAGGCCAGGCCCATTATGGCTTGGCTGAGGATCTGGTCCAATCCTGATGCGGAACTGGGTAGACAAATTATTAGAGATTGTATCAGTAGGGATAAAGGGATGTGTATCCCGTGGCTCAAATATGTAAAATTGACATTGGGAGGAATAGACTGCCTAGATCTTTTCACTAACCCAACCATAATTATACCCCAAGACAAGAACAGAATTAAGAGCCTTCTCCTGAGGAAAGCTGAAGATTGCAGACTCAATTCCGAAGGTAGGAAGACTCTAGCTTGTGCGTACAGCAGTACTAAAACAGTAGGAGGTATGGAACCATATCTTAGCCTGATACATAACGCAGAAATTAGGTTTTTATTTACTCGTTTTAGGCTCAACCTTATACATCATTTGTTGGCGGATCCCGTGGGTTACACCGCCACGGTTGAGCAGAAAGGACCCTGCTGCTGCGATAGTAAATCTCCGCAGGACTCCCTTCATTTTGTACTGTTATGCCCTTTTTATTCTTTTCCCAGGCGTCATTACTTAGTAAGAATTTTTAAAAAAGGCAAGTTTAGACAAGCCAGGGCCGCCTTATTATATTTACAAAGGGCTGAAGACCCATTGACCCTGGCATGTATAACAAATTTTCTGAAAGTTGCACTGAAAATAAGAAATACCAGAGGGCAACCAGGACCAAATAATGGCTGAAGGCACTTTATTGAAATGTTTTATATTTCAATGCACTGATCTGTATGTGGATATTTTTGTAATACTGGCACCTGTGTGGTATTTTAACTATATTTTTTAATGACATGACAACAGCACTCATGGGAGTTGTCACATAGTCTTATCTGTTAAAAACTATAGTTGCAGGATAGTATGTGCTGGTTACTGTATTTGTTAATATGCACTTTATGAACTGTATAGACACTACTAATGTATTTTTAAATTGTGTCAATGTTGTGGTATGCATGTTTTTATAATAATTGCTTTGCTTTTATGGTGACATGTATTGCACCGAATAAAGCTGATTTAAATTGAAATTGAAATTGAATTGACTCACATCAGTGTCCAGACATATGAGGGGTGGGTGCAGAGGACTCCCAGCAGTGGACAGACATATGAGGGGTGGGTGCATATGACTCACATCAGTGTCCAGACATATGAGGGGTGGGTGCAGAGGACTCCCAGCAGTGCACAGAGATATGGGGGTGGGTGCATACCACTACCAGCAGGGGGTGGGTGCAGAGGACACCCAGCAGTGTCCAGACATATGAGGGGTGGGTGCAGAGGACTCCCAGCAGTGTCCAGACATATGAGGGGTGTGTGCATATCACTACCAGCAGTGTCCAGACATATGAGGGGTGGGTGCATATGACTCACATCAGTGTCCAGACATATGAGGGGTGGGTGCATATTACTACCAGCAGTGTCCAGACATATGAGGGGTGGGTGCATATCACTACCAGCAGTGTCCAGACATATGAGGGGTGGGTGCAGAGGACTTCCAGCAGTGGACAGACATATGAGGGGTGGGTGCAAAGGACTCCCAGCAGTGGACAGAGATATAGGGGTGGGTGCATATCACTACCAGCAGTGTCCAGACATATGAGGGGTGGGTGCATATGACTCACATCAGTGTCCAGACATATGAGGGGTGGGTGCATATTACTACCAGCAGTGTCCAGACATATGAGGGGTGGGTGCATATCACTACCAGCAGTGTCCAGACATATGAGGGGTGGGTGCAGAGGACTTCCAGCAGTGGACAGACATATGAGGGGTGGGTGCAAAGGACTCCCAGCAGTGGACAGAGATATAGGGGTGGGTGCATATCACTACCAGCAGTGTCCAGACATATGAGGGGTGGGTGCAGAGGACACCCAGCAGTGGACAGACATATGAGGGGTGGGTGCAGAGGACTTCCAGCAGTGGACAGACATATGAGGGGTGGGTGCATATCACTACCAGCAGTGTCCAGACATATAAGGGGTGGGTGCAGAGGACTCCCAGCAGTGTCCAGACATATGAGGGGTGGGTGCAGAGGACTCCCAGCAGTGTCCAGATATATGAGGGGTGGGTGCAGAGGACTCCCAGCAGTGTCCAGATATATGAGGGGTGGGTGCAGAGGACTCCCAGCAGTGTCTATACATTTGAGGGGTGGGTGCAGAGGACTCCCAGCAGTGTCTATACATTTGAGGGGTGGGTGCAGAGGACTCCCAGCAGTGTCCAGATATATGAGAGGTGGGTGCATATGACTCACATCAGTGTCCAGACATATGAGGGGTGGGTGCAGAGGACTCCCAGCAGTGGACAGATGTGAGAAAGTGCCATCTTTCTTGCATGGTGTGCCCCCACTTTTTGCTAAATTGCTGAATGTACTTTTACTGAGTGCACCCTTGACTCCTGCCAACCAGGTGCCCAGGGCCTATGTTCCTTCCTTAAACACACAAACTCCAAATTGGCAAACCCTGGCCACATGTCAGCCCCTAGTAAATGGTACCCTAGGTACCCAGGGCCTTGTGACCAGGGAAGGCCTCTGAGGTTCTGCAGCACTCATTTGTGCCACCCTTAGAGGCCCTGTACCCTTACACACACACACTGCCTTTGCAGGCTGAGTGTCTTGGTGCAGGACAAAATGAAGAGTCGACATGACACACATCTCTGTGTGCCATGCCCATCACCTACACTGCCATGGCATATATCAGCCACCCCTCTGGCTGGGTGCCTTATGCCCATGGTGTGGGCACAGGAGCAGGAGCCCTGTGCCCCTACAGTACCCAGGTCCATTCCTGGGCACTGTAAGTGCAGTGCTGCCATTTAAGAGTACATGGTGCTGAGAGCTCGTCAAACATGAGCTCCACAGCACCATAATGGCAACACTAAAGACTGGGAAGTTTGGTATCAAACTTCTCAGCACATTAAACCCACGCTAATGCCAGTGTGGGATTTAATGTACCAAGCACCCCAGAGGGCATCTTAGAGATGCCTCTTACAACTAGCCTACAATCCACGTCTGCTCTGAGGCTGCCCAGGCTGCCACACAGCAGACACGTTGCTGGACCCCTGGGTGGGAGAGCCCCTTCTCTCCCGGGCCTGCAACAATGCACATCCTGGGTGAGGTGATAAATCTCCTCCCCCAGGATGAGCAAAGGGAAGCTTCAAAGGCATGCCGCCTCTTGGAGTTTCGCCAGGTCACTGCAACCCCCCACTCTGGCGGGAAGCTTGGCCGGAAACCCCATACAAGGACAGGGGATGTGCCAGCCTGCCCACCCCACCCCTCAGGTGGGGGAGGCGAGGTGAAGCACATCTCCCGGCTCTCGCCATCTTGAAGATGGGAGGCCCTACCCTATCAGGATTGGGCTACTGCCCTCCTCCCACAGGAGAGAGGCAGGATAGGGGGTGTACCCACCCCAGGACAAGGACCCATTGGTCCCTGGCCTTCACCTACCTGTAACGCCCCTAAATCTAGTATTTAGCGGCACCCTGAACCTTCCTTCCCCAGATTCCAGATTCAAAAGACTACAAGAAGAGCAAGAAGAACAAAGACCTGCCCTGCAGCTGCTAAAAAGGGAAGAAGACACCAACTGCTTTGGCCCCAGCCCTACCAGCCTGTCGACTCCCGAACCTGCACCAGCGCGGCATCTCTCGTGGCCAGCAACCTCACCAACCCCGGAGGCCCTGGCTAACTTTTGGCTCTATTCCCCTGGGACTCCCATGAGTAGAGGCTCTACTCAGAAACCTATTACTAACCCCTGGCAGCAGCCCGGAACCGCGAACCCAGCACACTCTGCACCAGCCAAGCTTGGCCAGTGCCGGAGTGGACAAAGACCCTGAGGACGACCCCACGGCGACTGTGACCCCGAGTCCGGCGCCCAAGGACCCCCCTCGACATTCCGGAAGAAGCCTGCAGCCTCGGAACATGGTGCCCCCCCAACCGCGATCATCAGAGGGTAAGATTTCCCAACACCAAAAGGCACCCCTGCACGCGGCGCCCTGCGGCCCCCTGTGCCCAATCCCGGGGAACCCACCTAACCTACAACTACCCAACTTACCTCTCGAAGTGGTGGTGGCACCTGAAGCATCCTCGTCCCCGAGCTTGCAGCCTTTTTCCTAACCGGAACATTCCCATTGATTTCTATTGAGCGCCCGACGGCTCAAAAGCACCCTGCACCCAGCCGCCCGAGTGGCCCTGGCAGTGCAATCTCTACACTAGCCTACTTCCCCACTTGCCCTGAGTGAGTGACCAGGAGTCCAGCTCCCACAGCCGCGTGGCCTGCTAGTCAGCAGCCACCAAACCAGGCCCCCCTATTCCTCATAGGCTAACATTGGGCCTAACTCTCTCTGCACCCGGCTGCCCTAGAGCCGCTGAGGGTGAACTAACTGTGCCTATCTGACCTTGGGGGACCCCTGAGTCTATGCCCAGAACCTCACCTTTGCCAGTCGAGAACTTACCTGAAAACCGCTAACTCTATTTTCTACATAGGGTAACATTGACTGGCTTTTTCTTGAAATTTCGTCTAAGTGTGGACTTTTCAAATCTTCAAATATTCACTAAAAATCAGCCGAGCGACAAAAACGCAAAAACTCACCTGTTCTCAGGTGGGCTCACAGTGCTGGATCTTGGTGCCCAGCACTGGCTCGGAAGAATATTCGCATCTATACTTACCAGTAACCCCATTTTCTCCTTTAGGAAACCATTGACTGCTTTTCTGTGAAATTTCTTCTAAAGTGTTGATTTCTGCAATTTCTAAATATTCCTCAAAAATCGTATAACATCTGAAAACGTAATTACTTACCTGTTTTGGATAAATGTCCCAGTACTGAACCCAGACACCCAGTACTGGATTACAAAAGTAACGATAACCTACTGTACCTGTAACCTATATTTCCTTCCATAGGGAATCATTGATTGTTTGCTCTGAAATATTTTCTAAGTGCTCACTTTTGAAATAGCTTAGTTAAAAATCAGTACAGTACCAAAATCGACTTTCAACAGCTGATTCTGAGAACTGACCCAGGACTGGATCTAGGATCCAAGCCTGGAATTACAAAAGTAATCTGAAAGTAATCTGTTGCCTATAATTTGAATTTATCATTGAGCTCAATGTATTGTGTTTAGAAATAGAGTTGCCTACTGCAACTATTTGTAACTGTTTACTAAAAAGTCTATTGCATATACAAAAGTATTTTTATGAAACATCTCTTGTCGAGAAAGTATATTTTAATTCTAAGTGTTGGTTCTAAAATAAAACAAGCATATATTGTTTTTATATATACAAACCATTGGCCTAGAGTTCAGTTATTGAGTGTGTGGAACTATTTGCTGACTGAGTGTGTACAACAAATGCTTTACACGTCCTCTGATACTTCCTTACTGCTCGACCAGGCTACCACTTGGAGAGTAAGGTTATATCTAACTTTAACCTCCGTTAAACCCTTGGGGTCTGTGGACTCTGTACACCCTGTACCTATTAAGGAACAGTATATACAGAGCCACTTTCTCACATTGGTGGATCAGCGGTGGGATACAAACTTGCATTTGTTGGACTACTTGGTTACCATCTGACCACACGACAGAACTCCTAAAAATTGCCTTTAGAATTCTGATTGGTCTTTCCAAAATTAATAAAAGTCTTGCCAGGGCCTTGCTTAAGTCCCATTAGAATTTCAGAAAAATAAAAGTCACTATAGTCAGGGTAGAGGGTTAGAACTGTCAGGTTAGAATGTCTCAAACAAACCCAGCTATTAGTGGTAATAATAACATGGACCTGGTGGAGGAGCTCGACCTCACACCTTACTTACACTTGTCTTTCAAGGAATTGAGGTCCTTATGCAAACTTAAAAAATTACAAATGGGCCTGCATCCAACCAAACTAGGGCTCCAGGAGCTCTTGGCTGAGTATGCTAAGGACCACCCATCTGAACATGGTGATGGCCAGTCAGATGAGGAAAGGGAAGCAGAGGAGGTTGACAACAACCCCTCTATGCTATTCCCTAGGGAGGAGAGGGCACCCATACCCTCCCTTTCAAGGATTAGCATCTGGGAACCTAGAGACTACACAGGTGGCTCTGGTCCCAGAGAGAACACTGGGGGACCCCCCAGTGAAGAGGACAGCCTTGTGAGGCTGGACAAAAGATTAGAGCTAGAGTCCAGGCTCCTGGCTCTAGAAAAAGAAAGGAGAGAGATGGGTTTAGCACCCATCAAGGGTGGCAGCAATAATAAAAATAAGGATAGGGAGGAAACCTCTGACCTTAAAATCCCCAAAGGGATTGTCCCTAAATTTGAGGAAGGTGATGATATCACCAAATGGTTCACAGCCTTTGAGAGGGCTTGTGATATCAGAAAAGTGAAGAAACGTCTCCGGGTGGCACTCCTGTGGGAACTGTTCTCTGGTAACTGCAGAGACAGGTTTCTGACCCTTTCTGGGCCAGAGACAGGATCCTATGACCTCATGAAGAAAGCTCTGATTGAGGAATTTGGATTCACCACTGAGGAGTATAGAATTAGATTCAGGGGGGCTCACAAAACCCAGACCCAGTCCTGGATTGATTTTGTAGATTTCTCAGTGAAGACACTGGATGGTTGGTTAGCTGGACATGGTGTGCAGGATTTTAATGGATTGTACAATTTATTCATGAAGGAACATATTTTGAGTAACTGCACAAATGAAAAGTTGCATCAGCATTTGGTAGACCTAGGTCTAATTTCTCCCCAAGAATTGGGAAAGAAGGCAGACCACTGGGTCAAGACTAGGGTGACTAAGACAACCACTGGGGGTGACCAAAAGAAAGTGGTCCCAAAACCTCCCCAGGGGAAAGGTGGTGAGAACCCCCAAGATAAAAAGTTTGAGTCTTCCAAAGGGCCCCAAAAACCTGTTGTTGGAAGGCGTCCCCCGGGGAGGCTGCAGAATACTTTCCTGACCACCCGGAGGCTCACCTTGCCCAGAGTTAGGCCGAGCAAGAGCGGGGAGGCCCTTCCTGGAAGGGTCTCGTATCTAGGATCGCACACGCTGCACGTACCCTTTTCGGATAGAGGGACACCACACAGGAATTCTTTGCAAGACAAGAGACTTTATCGTTACTTGTCGGGGATCTTTATGATCCGGAAGGCAGGTGCAAAATTAGTGCCACAAGCGGCAGCGATCTCGTGATGAGGGGTAGGGGGTAGCGGGACAGTCTTTGAATCAGTGTCTCTGCGGAGTATCCGGCGCACAGCTCTCAATCCTCGAGCTGAGGGGATGTTGCTTCTCTTGGCAATCTCTGCCATTTCTCTTGGAGGAGCGGGCCGCGAGTCACTCAGCAGGCACCGGAGGTTCGTAGTTCGGGGAGCCGCGACGGCGTCAGCAGGGCTCAGATAGTTCAGAGTTCGGGGAGCCGCGACAGCGTCAGCAGGGCTCAGATGGTTCAGAGTTCGGGGAGCCGCGACAGCGTCAGCAGGGCTCAGATGGTTCAGAGTTCGGGGAGCCGCGACAGCGTCAGCAGGGCTCAGATGATTCAGAGTTCCGGGAGCCGCGACAGCGTCAGCAGGGCTCAGATGGTTCAGGGTTCTTCGGTGCGGGGAGCGATCGAGCCGCGACCAGGTCAGCAGGCTCTCGTCAGTCCAGGTCTTCTCTGCTCCCTGTCCCTTCAGCACCCCTTGTTATACTCCCCCTTCTCTTTGAAGTCCGGAGTCCTCGTGGAGAGGGGATCTGGTGCCTGGGGGCGGTGTGTCGGGGTTTCCTGTCGCTCGGCCCTTTGATCTGTTCAGGTGGGTCCGGGAGGGACTCCAGACACCCAGCAGGCGAGGCGCCCGCTCACCGGGGGCCTGGTGGTCGATCGAAACCTCCCTCGGGGAAGAGACCAGAGGTGTGACAGGGTCGGCGCCTCTCGGTCTGGCTTGGGGGGTTCCTCTCTCCCTCGGCCGGGCATGCTTGTAGGGGATCTGGCCGGCCCTCGGGATATTGGGCCATGGGGGCCGGAAGTCTGTGACATCGAGGTCCGGCGTGGTTGCAGGGTAGCTTGCTGGTCGGGAGGGCCCACGCCGCGAGGCCGGTCTCACACGTGCCCCCCCCCAGCTGAAAGGCGGGGAGAACTACCCATCCACTTGGGGGTTCTCCTCGCTGAAGCGGAAGAATCGGGACAGGCCGTCCGCGTTGGCGTGGTCCGTCCCGGGGCGATGTTCCACAGTGAAATCCATCCCTTGGAGGGAGATGGACCAGCGTAGCAACTTGGGGTTTTCTCCTCGCATCTGCATCAACCACCGCAGGGGTCGGTGATCTGTTTGTACTCGGAAGTGTGTTCCGAACAGGTAGGGCCGTAGCTTTTTGAGGGCCCAGACTACTGCGAAGGTCTCTCTTTCAATTGTGCTCCACCGCTGTTCTCGGGGCAGCAACCTTCGGCTGATGAAGGCTATGGGCTGATCTATGCCCTTGTCGTCGTACTGTGAGAGGACTGCCCCGATGCCGTGTTCCGAGGCGTCCGTCTGGACCACAAACTCCTGGGCGTAGTCAGGGGCTTTAAGCACTGGAGCCGTACACATAGCTGCTTTTAGGGCGTCAAACGCTTTCTGGCAGGGGGGAGTCCATTGTACTCTCTTGGGGAGTCTTTTGGAGGTTAGCTCCGTGAGGGGGCCTGCAATGCTGCCATAGTTCTTAATAAACCTCCGGTAGTAACCGGTGAGGCCCAGGAAGGCCCGGACTTCTGTTGGGGTCGTGGGGGGTTCCCAGGACAAGATGGCGTTGATCTTTGGCTGGAGGGGGGCGACCTGCCCGCGTCCCACCTGGTGTCCCAGATAGGTTACGGATCCGTGCCCAATTTGACATTTGCTGGCTTTGATGGTGAGGCCGGCCCGGCGCAGGGCCAGCAGGACTTGTCGGAGGTGCTGGAGGTGCTCGGTCCATTGGGAGCTGAATACCGCTATATCATCGAGGTATGCTGCGCTGAACCCCTCTAGTCCGGACAGGACCCTGTTCACCAGCCGCTGAAAGGTGGCCGGGGCATTCTTCATTCCAAACGGCATCACCCTAAAGCGGTAGTGCCCATCCGGGGTGGAGAAGGCGGAGCGCTCCTTGGCTTCCTCGGTGAGGGCAATCTGCCAGTATCCACACGTTAGGTCGAAGGTGCTGAGGTAGCGAGCGGCCCCGAGGCGGTCAATGAGCTCGTCTGCGCGGGGGATAGGGTGAGCGTCCGCTCGGGTGACCGCATTGAGTCCTCGGTAGTCCACACAGAATCTCAACTCGGGGGCGACACCAGGGGCCACCGCTTTCGGAACCAGGACTACCGGGCTGGCCCAGGGGCTGTCGGAGGGTCCGAGAGCCAGCATCTTCGCTACCTCGGTCTGGATGCAGGTTCGGACCCGATCAGGGACCCGGTAGGCCCGGTGTCTCACTGGCGGGCTGTCGCCGGTGTTTACGTCGTGGACACACCAGTTGGTGACCCCAGGGATCAGGGAGAAGTGGTCTGCGAACTGCCTTAGTAGCTGGCGGCAGTCGTCGGACTGTGGGGCTGTGAGGGCGGTTGATAGTCTCACCCCCTCCACGGAACCATCGGTCTCTTTCGCCCCCAGGGGGTCTGGAAGGGGCTCAGTGTCTTCTTCGGCCCCATCGTCGGTGGCCAGGAGTAAACTCAACTCTGTCCTTACAAAGTGGGGTTTGAGGCGGTTTACGTGGAGAACCCGGAGGGGGTTCCGCGGGGACTGCACATCGATGAGATAGGTGACTTGGCTCTTCCGCTCGATCACCTTGAAGGGCCCAGTCCACTTATCCTGGAGGGCGCAGGGTTTCACCGGGGCCATGACCCAGACTTGTTGGCCCGGCTGAAACTCGACCAGCGTAGCATTCTGGTCATACCAGCGCTTCATCTCTTCTTGGCTAGCCTCGAGGTTCGCCTCTGCGAGTTCTCGGAATTTCCGGGTCTGGTTGCGGAGTGCCAAGATGTATCGGAACACATCCGGGGGGATCCCCCGGGGAGTCGTCTCCCAACCCTCCTTGACCAGGCTCAGGGGTCCCCGGACGGGGTGTCCATATAGCAGTTCGAATGGGCTGAACCCCAGGGATTTTTGTGGAACCTCCTGGTAGGCGAACAGGAGGCAGGGGAGGAGGACGTCCCACCTCCGGCGTAGAGGTTCTTCGAGGCCCATGATCATTCCTTTCAGTGTCCTGTTAAAGCGCTCGACTAGGCCATTCCCTTGGGGGTGGTACGGGGTGGTGAACTTGTACGATACTCCGCACTGCTGCCAGAGGGACCTCATGTATCGGGAGATAAAGTTCGTACCCCGATCACTCACGACTTCGCGGGGGAACCCCACGCGGGAGAAGATCCCCATCAAGGCCCGGCCCACCACGGGGGCCGTCACGGTGCGGAGGGGGATGGCTTCGGAGTAGCGGGTGGCATGGTCCACCAGGACGAGGATGAACCGGTGGCCCTGGGCGGTCTTGGGGTCCAGCGGTCCCACGATGTCGATGCCTACCCGCTCAAAAGGAGTACTGACGACGGGGAAGGGTTGTAGTGGAGCCTTGCGCTTCCCCCCACTCTTTCCGCTGGCTTGGCACGTGAGGCAGGACTTGCAGTGGGCCTCCACATTCGCTCGCATCTTGGGCCAATAGAAGTGGGTGACGAGTCGCTGGTAGGTCTTATCTTGACCCAAGTGTCCTGCCAGGGGTACATCATGGGCCAGGCCCAGGAGGAGACTTCGGAAGCGCCGGGGTACCACCAGTACTCGGGCCGATCCCAATTCGGCCAACTTCTGTTCGCTGTTTTCCCAGTATACCCAGTGGGTGCCGGTCCGGTCGCCTGCTGCTTGGACCTCGGCCTGTTGTCGGGGTCCAATGAGAGAAGGGCAGGTGGATTGTTCTTGACAGAATTCTTCTCGGGAGGGACCTCCTTCGCTGTGCCACTGGGCCAATTCCAGCAGGTCCCCGAGCTCGGTCAGGGGTTCGGGGTCGGAAGGCACGGACCCTTCGTTGGGAACGGTCGCTTCTTCCGGCAGGGGGGCGTTGGCCTCGGGTGGCGCATCCGGGACCTCGGGGATGGTGGCCGTGCTCCGTGGCATGGCCTCCCCCCCCTCGGAGGAAGGCACCCGGAGAGTCATCGAGCGCGTGGTGGCGCATACCCATTCGGGTAGGCCCATCATCTCGAGATGGGCCCTTCGTTCTACTTGTCCCCACGGGGAATTCTCAAGGTCGTTGCCCAGGAGGCAGTCCACGGGCTGGGAGGTTCGGACCGCCACTTTTAACTTGCCAGTGACTCCTCCCCATTCGAAGGGAACCAGGGCCATCCGGCAGAGGCTCTCGGAATTGTCTGATGAAATGACGGGACAAAAGGCGCCGGGCAGGATCTGGTCTTCGGAGACCAGGTGACAATGGACTGCCGTGACACTTGCTCCCGTGTCCCGGAGGCCCTCGACGCGGTGACCGTTGACCATCACCTGCTGTCGGTACTTCTTCGTGTTGGCTGGTAGGGACGTTCCGGGGACCATCTCCCGGTCCCCTAGGGAGACCAAGGCCATGGCGGCAGGTTCCCATTCTTCGGAGTCTTCCATCTCTTCCCCCAGGGCTACGGAGGCCATTTGCCGAGCCGGTGGGGTGGTTGTGGCGGTTCGCTGGTACATGGGACATTGAGGGTCGCTGGCGTAGTGTCCGGTCTGTTGGCAGCGGAAACAGGTGATCCTCACTCGGGGCCCCGGCCTCCCCGGTGGCCCGGTGCTGGCCGGAGGTGGAGCTGGAAAGGGCGGATGTTGTCCTCTGGGGGGGCTGAGCGGGGATCCCCCCGGGAGTTCCCTGGGCCGGCCTTGATTCCCTCCGCCCCTCTGGCGGGGGGGTCCCTGACTGTGGCGACCGTAGTCTCCCACGGGACCCCGGGAGGCCCGGGTGTTTACCCACCGGTCGGCTTCGACGGCCAGTTTTCGAGGGTCGGTGAGTATGCTGTCCAGGAGGTGCTGGCGCAGTTCTACAAAGCAATTAGCGGACAAGTGTGTTCCCATGCGATTAGGTCGAACAGCTCCTCAAAGGTGGAGACCTTGCTGCCCTTGATCCACCCGTCCAAGGCCCGGCTGTAAAAGTTCACGTACTCCACCCACGTGGTACCGGGTATCTTCTTGCAGTCTCTAAACCGTTGTCGGTACATTTCAGGGGTGAGCCCATATCTGGCTACTAGGGCCTCTTTCATGTGACTGTAGGAGTTCATCACTGTGGAGGGCAGGTCCAGCAGGGTATCTCTCCCCTCGCTCAGGAACCGGCCCCACAGCCCAGCCCCCCAGTCTTTCTGCGGGACTCGTGGGAGGTCATGGCGACTTCGTAGGCTTTGAACCACTGCTGGATGTCGTCGTTCTTATAGTACTCCTTCACCACATCTTTGGGGATGTGGACCTTTGGTTCCACGGTGGAGGAGATGGGTTGGGTTTCCGAGGGTCTGGCCTCCGCATTCTTAGCCTTGAGCTCGATCTCTTTCAGGCCACGTTCGTGCTCCAGTTGGAGTTTTCTTTCTTCGTGTTCTCTTTGTTGTTTCTTTTCCTCGTGTTCTCTTTGTTGTTTCTTTTCCTCGAGTTCTGCTTGTAGGCGTAACTGTTCTACTGCCAGCTTCTTTTCGGCCAGTTTTAGTTCTCCTTCGATTTTTAATTTTGCTAGTTCTAGTTCGTGGTTGCGACCTCTTTCTCGGTCCTCTAGTTCCTCTGGGGATAGGCCCCCTTCGGGGGCGCCGTTCCTCCCCGGGGTGCTTTGTGGTTCGTTAGGCAGCTCTCCTTCTGTTTGTGTCCGGGGAGTTCCCACCTCGACCCAGGTTTTTAATGCTCCCTGGAAGTCCTCTTTCGTGCTTAGTCCGGTGGTAGCGATTCCAAGGTCTTTGCAAAATTGTTTCAGTTCTCGGTGCGTATAAGATTCCAGCTGGTCCTCTCGGAATGTCGTGCTCGGGTTGGTGCCTGCGGCACCTAGGGAGGTTTCTCCTTCCATTTCTTCCTGGTAGTGCGTTAGCTGTCCACTGCACGATCTCTAGGTGTTGGCTCGGATCCCGTCGCCTGCCACCAAATGTTGGAAGGCGTCCCCCGGGGAGGCTGCAGAATACTTTCCTGACCACCTGGAGGCTCACCTTGCCCAGAGTTAGGCCGAGCAAGAGCAGGGAGGCCCTTCCTGGAAGGGTCTCGTATCTAGGATCGCACACGCTGCACGTACCCTTTTCAGATAGAGGGACACCACACAGGAATTCTTTCCAAGACAAGAGACTTTATCGTTAGTTGTCGGGGATCTTTATGATCCGGAAGGCAGGTGCAAAATTAGTGCCACAAGCGGCAGCGATCTCGTGATGAGGGGTAGGGGGTAGCGGGACAGTCTTTGAATCAGTGTCTCTGCGGAGTATCCGGCGCACAGCTCTCAATCCTCGAGCTGAGGGGATGTTGCTTCTCTTGGCAATCTCTGCCGTTTCTCTTGGAGGAGCGGGCCGCGAGTCACTCAGCAGGCACCGGAGGTTCGTAGTTCGGGGAGCCGCGACGGCGTCAGCAGGGCTCAGATAGTTCAGAGTTCGGGGAGCCGCGACAGCGTCAGCAGGGCTCAGATGGTTCAGAGTTCGGGGAGCCGCGACAGCGTCAGCAGGGCTCAGATGGTTCAGAGTTCGGGGAGCCGCGACAGCGTCAGCAGGGCTCAGATGGTTCAGAGTTACGGGAGCCGCGAGTGCGTCAGCAGGGCTCAGATGGTTCAGGGTTCTTCGGTGCGGGGAGCGATCGAGCCGCGACCAGGTCAGCAGGCTCTCGTCAGTCCAGGTCTTCTCTGCTCCCCGTCCCTTCAGCACCCCTTGTTATACTCCCCCTCCTCTTTGAAATCCTGAGTCCTTGCGGAGAGGGGTCTGGTGCCTGGGGGCGGTATGTCGGGGTTTCCTGTCGCTCGGCCCTTTGATCTGTTCAGGTGGGTCCGGGAGGGACTCCAGACACCCAGCAGGCGAGGCGCCCGCTCACCGGGGGCCTGGTGGTCGATCGAAACCTCCCTCGGGGAAGAGACCAGAGGTGTGACAGGGTCGGCGCCTCTCGGTCTGGCTTGGGGGGTTCCTCTCTCCCTCGGCCGGGCATGCGTGTAGGGGATCTGGCCGGCCCTCGGGATGTTGGGCCATGGGTGCCGGAAGTCTGTGACATCGAGGTTCGGCGTGGTTGCAGGGTAGCTTGCTGGTCGGGAGGGCCCACGCCGCGAGGCCGGTCTCACACCTGTTCAGGTGGGTGGGACCCAAACTACTCCCTATGTGCCCCAACCATATAGGGGGAAGAACTTTGATCCCTTAAAGGCCTGGTGTAATACCTGCAAGAAGCAAGGACACCTAACTGTAGCTTGCCCCCAAAACAAAGCCCCTAAGGCACCCAGTACAGCTACTCCTGGGGCAGCAAGCATACAAATGGGATCAGAGGTGTACCCTGAGTAAATCTGGGAACACACTGAAGCCAGTCTAGTCTCCTTGGGGGAAGTGGAGTTTGCCACTGTAGCTGTGTGGCCACCCAACTTAAAGAAATACTTGCAGTACCCCTGGGTGAATGGAACTAGGGTAGAAGCTCTGAGGGATACAGGTGCCAGTGTCACTATGGTGAAAGACACACTGGTTTCCCCTGAGCAATACTTGATTGGGAAGTCTTACCCAGTCACCAACGCTGACAGTGTCACCACTAGTCATCCCATGGCCATGGTAACATTAGGCTGGGGGGGGGGGGGTTACTGGCCTGAAACAGGTAGTGGTCTCTCCAAAGTTGCCAGCTGCCTGTCTGCTTGGAAATGATCTGGAAACCTCAGCCTGGGCTGAGGTTGAACTGAAGGCCCATGCAGCCATGCTGGGCATCCCTGAATTGGTGTGTGTGCAAACCAGAGCACAGAGCAAGAGGAAGGGTGAAAAAGTAGTTCTGGAGCCTGGAATAATGGCCCAGCCAACCAAGAGAAAAGGAAAGAAGACTGGGGAACCAGCTTCTACACAGCAAACCATTCAGGACCCCTCTCCCCAGGGAGAGGATTTGGATACCCCTGAGGGAACTGAGTCCATGGAGCTTGACCCTTACCAGGTTGAACTCTTGGGCCCAGGGGGACCCTCTAGGGAAGAGCTGTGCCAGGGTCAGCGAGACTGTCCCACTCTTGAAAGCCTGAGGCAGCAAGCTGTTTCAGAAGCCAGGGGAGATGTCAGTGGTACCCACAGAGCTTATTGGGAAGAGGGATTACTGTATGCTGAGGCAAGAAACCCCACTCCTGGAGCCACCAGGAGGGTGGTAGTGCCACAGAAGTACAGGGAGTTCCTCCTAACTTTGGCTCATGACATCCCCCTAGCTGGGCATCTGGGGCAATCCAAAACTTGGGAAAGGCTAGTGAGTCACTTCTACTGGCCCCAGATGCACCAAAAGGTGAAGGAGTTTGTCAGCTCCTGTGTCACCTGTCAGGCCAGTGGCAAGACTAGTGGTAGTGGATCATGCCACTAGGTACCCTGAAGCAATTCCCCTTAGGACTACTACAGCTCCTGCAGTAGCCAAGGCCCTCCTGGGTGTCTTCACCAGGGTGGGTTTTCCTAAGGAGGTGGTTTCAGATAGAGGTTCTGTTGGACAGGCCACATGAAGGGCTTGCTCCCTCCCCGCATGACAAGGCCCAAGCCCCGGCCCTCCAGGTGTGACCCACAGAAACAACCCGCACCCCGTCTCCAGACGGAACTCCTGCCCCCGGACATCTGTGTATCATGGGACCGGCCCACTACCGGCTCCCCCGACCGGACCAACCGCCATCTTGGACACTGCACCACGAGGCCGCGTGGCCTCAGCTCGACCCTAACCCTGGGCCTGGCCAGGCCCCGCCATCCCGGCACCACCATCCACCCAGGAGGTGAACGGACCACTTGGCAGGTCGATGGGAGAAAGAAGTGTCGATGGCTCTCCCCCGCCAGGTGCCGATCGGCCTCCAGCTCCCCCGGGCGCTGGCTCCACCCCCCTGCTGGGTGTCTGGACTCCCTGATCCCGGACCTCCCGACCTCCAAGTGCGAGGGTCCGGACATCAAAGGGCGCCAGACCTATAACTAGGGCAGCTCCAGAACAGGAAGGCAGTTGTATCCTGGAGTCGAGAGACACCGAGAAGAACTCATCCTTGACGGACTACCGGCGCTGCCGTAGCCCTGCCTTGTGAACTATCGTCCTGCCTGCTGGCGCTGCCGCGGCCTTCTGAGTCCTCCATCCTCGTCGGGACCTGCTGGCGCTGCCGCGGACCGTTGTAACCACCATCTTCGTCGGGACCTGCTGGCGCTGCCGCGGACCGTTGTAACCACCATCTTCATCGGGACCTGCTGGCGCTGCCGCGGACCGTGTAACGACCACCTTCACCGGGACCTGCTGGCGCTGCCGCGGCCCGTCCAAGCTAGAACACCGAGCTCGAGGATTGTGAGCTATCCATCATCGCATCTACCAGATTGGTAACCAGACTGTCCCGCTACCCCTTTCCCAAACCCAGAGACTAGAATCGAGGGGACCCCTGAGTCCAGACCTCCTTGTACCATTCCATCGTACCTTAAGAAACTGCTTATAAAGAACGTTAAAGCCTATCCTTGTGTGGTGTACATCTGTGGGGGGGGAAGTTATTCGTCTGTACGATCGCTGGAGACGGCTCTCCCCGGAGACCTCTCCCCTTGTCCTCGGCCGACCCTCCCGGTCCGGCTAACATTGGTGGCCAGCGGCGCGATCCGAATCAACGCGTAATCGTACAGAGAGTAGCTCACCCCACGACAAAACCACAATGTCAACCAAAGAGAGCGGATCCACCGAGAAATTCCAGATGGATAAATTAGAAGAGTACAGCCATCGTGAATTAAAACAATTCTGCATGGAACTAGGCATTGCTACCACCGGCCTGAGTACCAAAGACGATTTCAAGCACGCCATTGAGTCGGGGGCAGAAACCGGGGTCACCAGATCCCCAGACCAAAACAGTGCAGCATCAGAGAGGATCGCCACGGCTCCCGAGGAGCGAGGAACGGGCCTCTCACAGGAGAGATCCAAGAAAGAGAAAAAAACAGACTACATGAGTTAGAAATGGCACGACTCAAAATGGACGGTGAACTAAAATTAGCCGAGCAAAAACTGAACCTAGAACATCTGCGGCTCCGAGAAGAACGGGAAGAAAAACAGAGGCAGAGAGAGCTCGAAGAAAAGAGACTAGCGTACGAACACGAGCGCAAACTGGCAGAAATAGACCTACGGAAGCAGAACAAAGAACCGGAGGTGCCCGAGCGACCGCGCACCCCGGGAGCGACAGAAAAGAAAGTCCACATCCCCAAGGATGTCGTTCGAGAGTATGTCCGAGAGGACGACATACAACAGTGGTTCAAGGCCTACGAGATCGCCATGACCTCCCACCGGATCGATCAAAGTGACTGGGGAGCCGGCCTATGGGGGAGGTTCGTCAACGAAGGCCGTGATGCCCTGCTACAGCTCCCAGACCATCAGATGTCATCCTATGACCACATGAAGGCTGCCCTCCTCACCCGATATGGGCTCACGCCCGAAATGTACCGCCAGAGGTTCTGAGACTGCACCCGGATCCCGGGTACGACTTGGGTGGAATATGTAAACTATTTCAGCCGAGCCTTCGAGGGTTGGATCAAGGGAAGCCACGTAACGACCTACGAGCAACTTTTTAATCTTATGGTGTGGGAGCACCTCTCTAACAACTGCTTCGTCGAGCTCAGGCAGCACCTCCTCGACAGTAAATTGACTGACCCACGGCAACTCGCCGCCGAAGCTGACCGGTGGGAAAGCACCCGAGTGGGCCGGAGAGGGCCACACGAGCAGAACCGGAACCACCAAGGTCAGCACCGTCCCCGAGGAGGAGGAGGAGGCCAGGGGCGAGGGAGAGACACCGTCCCGGCCACTCCCGCTGCCAGCACCCCGCCCCCGGCCGGCCGGGGCAACCCCCCGATGCGCCCGGGGTTCCGAGCCAACGTCACGTGTCACCGATGCCAGCGAGTCGGCCACTACGCCAATGACCCGAACTGCCCGCAGAACCAAACGCCAAGACCCCGCCAGGTAGCTGCCGCCGCCCTGGGGGGAGAATAAATCTCCGAAGAACAAGAAGAATATGAGCAGGCACAACAAGAGTGGGAACCGGCCGCCATGGTTCTAGCGTGCCTAGGGGGAAGAGACATGGTCCCGCGGGCTCCCCTACCCGCCAACACCAGAAAATATAGCCAGTGGGTGAACATTAATGGGTGCCGGGCCGAAGCGCTACGTGACACAGGGGCCAGTGTGACGGCCGTCCGCTGTCACCTGGTAAAACCAGAACAGATCCTGCCGAACATTCTCTGCCCCGTCCGTTCGGCCGACAATTCAGAAAGTCTATGTCGGATGGCCTGCGTCCCCTTCGAATGGGGAGGAGTCTCCGGCATGTTGAAAGTGACGGTCCGGGATGATGCCCCCGTGGACTGTCTCCTGGGGAATGACCTTGAGAGTTCCCCGTGGGCCGCCGTCGAAAGAAGAGAGCATTTGGGGATGTTGGGCCTCCCGGACTGGGCGTGCGTAACCACCCGGTCCATGGCCGCCCGTACCATCCCCCGACCAGAAGAACCAGAATGGCCAGCACCTCCTCCCCCGATCGCTCCAGTAGAGGACACCGACTATACCGACCCCCCAGAGCAAACCCCCGAAGGGGTCGCCCAGCCCCAGGACCTCCCCGACCTGGCTCAGTGGCGTCAAGAAGGGGGGCCCACCCAGGAACAGTTCCGTCAAGAGCAAAAGACCTGTCCCTCCCTCGAGGGACTCCGCCAGCAAGCCCTCGCCCAGAGCGCAGGGGACACCACCGGAGCCCATTGGATCTATTGGGACAACGACCTACTATACAGTGAACAGAGAATCGCGGAGTTAGGGGCCAGTCGAGTGTTGGTCGTGCCCCTCCGTTTTAGAGCCTTCCTGCTAAATTTGGCCCACGACGTCCCTCTGGCTGGACACCTGGGCCAGGACAAAACCTACAGTCGCCTGGTGACACACTTTTTCTGGCCGAAGATGAGAAACGACGTCCTCAACCACTGCCGGTCCTGCCCCACGTGCCAGGCCAGCGGGAAGAGCGGCCGCAAACTCAAAGCACCTCTGCAGCCCTTTCCAGTTGTCACCACCCCGTTCGAGAGGGTGGGAATAGACATTGTGGGGCCCCTGGACCCCCGTACAGCACAAGGACATCGGTTCATCCTGCTACTGGTGGACCACGCCACCCGCTACCCCGAGGCTGTGCCCCTGCGAACTGTAACAGCCCCGGTGGTCGGCCGGGCCTTAATGGGGATCTTCTCCCGGGTGGGCTTCCCCCGCGAAGTCGTCAGCGACAGAGGCACAAACTTTATCTCGAAATATATGAAGTCCCTCTGGCAACAGTGCGGGGTCACCTACCGATTCACGACCCCCTATCACCCTCAAGGGAACGGACTGGTCGAGCGGTTCAACCGCACGCTCAAGGGAATGATTGGGGGGTTGGAAGAGCCCCTCCGTCGCCAGTGGGATGTACTACTTCCGTGCCTCCTCTTCGCCTATCGGGAAGTTCCCCAGAAGTCCCTCGGCTTTAGCCCGTTCGAACTCTTGTACGGGCACCCTGTGCGAGGGCCCCTCAGCCTAGTCAAAGAAGGTTGGGAGATGGCCCCCCTAAAGACCCCTCCAGACGTCTTCAAGTACCTCCTGACACTACGCAACCAGACCCGGCGGTTCAGGGAAATGGCCAAGGCAAACCTGGAGGCCAGTCAGGAGGACATGAAAAAATGGTACGACCGAAATGCCTCCTCCATCATGTCTGCTTACCTAACACACATGTGGAAGGAGTGTGGGGTGCAGTATAAGTTTACTACCCCCTACCACCCACAAACCAATGGCCTTGTTGAGAGATTCAACAAGACATTGAAAGGTATGATCATGGGGCTCCCTGAAAAACTCAAAAGGAGATGGGATGTCCTGTTACCATGCCTGCTTTCCGCTTACAGAGAAGTGCCACAGAAGGGAGTAGGTTTCTCACCCTTTAAACTTCTGTTTGGTCATCTTGTAAGGGGACCACTTTGTCTTGTAAAAGAGGGCTGGGAGAGGCCTCTTCAAGAACCCAAACAAGACATAGTGGACTATGTGCTTGGCCTAAGGTCCAGAATGGCTGAGTACATGGAAAAGGCATCCAAGAACCTTGAGGCCAGCCAGGAGCTCCAGAAGCACTGGTATGACCAAAAAGCTGCACTGGTTGAATTTCAACCTGGGCAACAGGTGTGGGTTTTGGAGCCAGTGGCACCAAGGGCTCTCCAAGATAAATGGAGTGGCCCTTACCCTATCCTAGAAAGAAAGAGTGAGGTCACCTACCTAGTTGACCTGGGCACTAGCAGGACACCCAAGAGGGTCATCCATGTGAACCGCCTCAAGCTCTACAATGACAGGGCTGACATCACCATGCTGATGGTGACTGATGAGGAGCAGGAAGCAGAGAGTGAACCTCTCCCTGACCTCCTCTCTTACAGCCCACAGGATGGGTCAGTGGATGGTGTGATCTTATCAGACACCCTCTCTGCCCAACAGCAAACTGACTGCAAGCAAGTCTTGCAGCAGTATGCTAGCCTCTTCTCCCTGACCCCTGGTCTGACCAACTGGTGTACCCATGATGTGGACACTGGTGACAATGCACCTGTCAAAAACAAAATCTATCGACAGTCAGACCAGGTCAAGGAGAGCATCAAAGCTGAGGTCAGCAAGATGCTGGAGTTAGGGGTCATTGAACCCTCTGAGAGCCCCTGGGCCAGCCCAGTGGTTCTAGTCCCCAAACCTCATCAACAGGGTGAAAAGAGAGAGATGAGGTTCTGTGTGGACTATAGAGGGCTCAACTCTGTCACCAAAACAGATGCTCACCCTATCCCAAGAGCAGATGAACTGATAGATAAATTAGGGGCTGCCCAATTCCTCAGTACCTTTGACTTAACTGCAGGGTACTGGCAGATTGGCATGGCCCCAGGAGCAAAAGAGAAAACAGCATTCTCCACCCCTGATGGGCATTATCAGTTTACTGTGATGCCCTTTGGGTTAAAGAATACCCCTGCCACTTTCCAGAGGCTGGTGAACCATGTCCTGGCTGGGCTGGAGTCCTTTAGTGCAGCTTATCTTGATGATATTGCTGTCTTTAGCTCCACCTGGCAGGATCACCTGATCCACCTTGGGAAAGTTTTAGAGGCCCTGCACAATGCAGGCCTCACTATCAAGGCATCCAAATGCCAGATAGGGCAGGGCACTGTGGTGTACTTGGGCCACCTTGTAGGTGGAGGCCAGGTACAGCCCTTACAACCTAAGATCCAGGCCATCATGGACTGGATAGCTCCAACAACCCAGACCCAAGTCAGGGCATTCCTTGGCTTGACTGGATACTACAGGAGGTTTGTGAAGGGGTATGGGTCCATTGTGACTCCCCTCACAGAACTCACCTCCAAGAAAATGCCCAAGAAAGTGAACTGGACAGTTAGTTGCCAAAAGGCTTTTGACACCCTGAAAGAAGCAATGTGCTCAGCACCAATTCTAAAAGCTCCAGATTATGCCAAGCAGTTCATAGTGCAGACTGATGCCTCTGAGCTAGGGATAGGAGCGGTCCTATCCCAGACCAATGATGAAGGCCAAGACCAACCTGTTGCTTTTATAAGCAGGAGGCTACTCCCCAGAGAGCAGCGTTGGAGTGCCATTGAGAGGGAGGCCTTTGCTGTGGTTTGGTCCCTGAAGAAGTTGAGGCCATACCTGTTTGGTACTCACTTCCTGGTTCAAACTGACCACAGACCTCTCAGATGGCTAATGCAGATGAAAGGGGAAAATCCAAAGCTATTAAGGTGGTCCATCTCCCTACAGGGAATGGACTTTGAGGTGGAACATAGACCAGGGACTGCCCATGCCAATGCAGATGGACTTTCCAGGTTCTTCCACTTAGACAATGAAGACTCCATAGGAAAAGGTTAGTCTCATCACCTTTCGTTTGGGGGGGGGGGGGTTGTGTGAGAAAGTGCCATCTTTCTTGCATGGTGTGCCCCCACTTTTTGCTAAATTGCTGAATGTACTTTTACTGAGTGTACCCTGGACTCCTGCCAACCAGGTGCCCAGGGCCTATGTTCCTTCCTTAAACACACAAACTCCAAATTGGCAAACCCTGGCCACATGTCAGCCCCTAGTAAATGGTACCCTAGGTACCCAGGGCCTTGTGACCAGGGAAGGCCTCTGAGGGCTGCAGCACTCATTTGTGCCACCCTTAGAGGCCCTGTACCCTTACACACACACACTGCCTTTGCAGGCTGAGTGTCTGGGTGCAGGACAAAATGAAGAGTCGACATGACACACATCTCTGTGTGCCATGCCCATCACCTACACTGCCATGGCATATATCAGCCACCCCTCTGGCTGGGTGCCTTATGCCCATGGTGTGGGCACAGGAGCAGGAGCCCTGTGCCCCTACAGTACCCAGGTCCATTCCTGGGCACTGTAAGTGCAGTGCTGCCATTTAAGAGTACATGGTGCTGAGAGCTCCTCAAACACGAGCTCCACAGCACCATAATGGCAACACTAAAGACTGGGAAGTTTGGTATCAAACTTCTCAGCACATTAAACCCACCCTGATGCCAGTGTGGGATTTAATGTACCAAGCACCCCAGAGGGCATCTTAGAGATGCCCCCTTACAACTAACCTACAATCCACGTCTGCTCTGAGGCTGCCCAGGCTGCCACACAGCAGACACGTTGCTGGACCCCTGGGTGGGAGAGCCCCTGCTCTCCCGGGCCTGCAACAATGCACATCCTGGGTGAGGTGATAAATCTCCTCCCCCAGGATGAGCAAAGGGAAGCTTCAAAGGCATGCCGCCTCTTGGAGTTTCCCCAGGCCACTGCAACCCCCCACTCTGGCGGGAAGCTTGGCCGGAAACCCCATACAAGGACAGGGGATGTGCCAGCCTGCCCACCCCACCCCTCAGGTGGGGGAGGCGAGGTGAAGCACATCTCCCGGCTCTCGCCATCTTGAAGATGAGAGGCCCTACCCTATCAGGATTAGGCTACTGCCCCCCTCCCACAGGAGAGAGGCAGGATAGGGGGTGTACCCACCCCAGGAGAAGGACCCATTGGTCCCTGGCCTTCACCTACCTGTAACGCCCCTAAATCTAGTATTTAGGGGCACCCTGAACCTTCCTTCCCCAGATTCCAGATTCAAAAGACTACAAGAAGAGCAAGAAGAACAAAGACCTGCCCTGCAGCTGCTAAAAAGGGAAGAAGACACCAACTGCTTTGGCCCCAGCCCTACCGGCCTGTCGACTCCCGAACCTGCACCAGCGCGGCATCTCTCGTGGCCAGCAACCTCACCAACCCCGGAGGACCTGGCTACCTTTTGGCTCTATTCCCCTGGGACTCCCATGAGTAGAGGCTCTACTCAGAAACCTATTTCTAACCCCTGGCAGCAGCCCGGAACCGCGAGCCCAGCACACTCTGCACCAGCGAAGCCTGGCCAGTGCCGGAGTGGACAAAGACCCTGAGGACGACCCCACGGCGACTGTGACCCCGAGTCCGGCCCCCAAGGACCCCCCTCGACATTCCGGAAGAAGCCTGCAGCCTCAGAAAAAGGTGCCCCCCCAACCGCGATCATCAGAGGGTAAGATTTCCCGACACCAAAAGGCACCCCTGCACGCGGCGCCCTGCGGCCCCCTGTGCCCAATGCCGGGGTACCCACCTAACCTACAACTACCCAACTTACCTCTCGAAGTGGTGGTGGCACCTGAAGCATCCTCGTCCCCGAGCTTGCAGCCTTTTTCCTAACCGGAACATTCCCATTGATTTCCATTGAGCGCCCGACGGCTCAAAAGCACCCTGCACCCAGCCGCCCGAGTGGCCCTGGCAGTGCAATCTCTACACTAGCCTACTTCCCCACTTGCCCAGAGTGAGTGACCAGGAGCCCAGCTCCCACACGCGCGTGGCCTGCTAGTCAGCAGCCACCAAACCAGGCCCCCCTATTCCTCATAGGCTAACATTGGGCCTAACTCTCTCTGCACCCGGCTGCCCTAGAGCCGCTGAGGGTGAACTAACTGTGCCTATCTGACTTTGGGGGACCCCTGAGTCTATGCCCAGAACCTCACCTTTGCCAGTCGAGAACTTACCTGAAAACCGCTAACTCTATTTTCTACATAGGGTAACATTGACTGGCTTTTTCTTGAAATTTCGTCTAAGTGTGGACTTTTCAAATCTTCAAATATTCACTAAAAATCAGCCGAGCGACAAAAACGCAAAAACTCACCTGTTCTCAGGTGGGCTCACAGTGCTGGATCTTGGTGCCCAGCACTGGCTCGGAAAAATACTCACATCTATACTTACCAGTAACCCCATTTTCTCCCCTAGGAAACCATTGACTGCTTTTCTGTGAAATTTCTTCTAAGTGTTGATTTCTGCAATTTCTAAATATTCCTCAAAAATCGTATAACATCTGAAAACGTAATTACTTACCTGTTTTGGATAAATGTCCCAGTACTGAACCCAGACACCCAGTACTGGATTACAAAAGTAACGATAACCTACTGTACCTGTAACCTATATTTCCTTCCATAGGGAATCATTGATTGTTTGCTATGAAATATTTTCTAAGTGCTCACTTTTGAAATAGCTAAATATTAGTTAAAAATCAGTACAGTGCCAAAATCGACTTTCAACAGCTGATTCTGAGAACTGACCCAGGACTGGATCTAGGATCCAAGCCTGGAATTACAAAAGTAATCTGAAAGTAATCTGTTGCATATAATTTGAATTTATCATTGAGCTCAATGTATTGTGTTTAGAAATAGAGTTGCCTACTGCAACTATTTGTAACTGTTTACTAAAAAGTCTATTGCATATACAAAAGTATTTTTATGAAACATCTCTTGTCGAGAAAGTATATTTTAATTCCAAGTGTTGGTTCTAAAATAAAAAAAGCATATATTTTTTTTATACATACAAACCATTGGCCTAGAGTTCAGTTATTGAGTGTGTGGAACTATTTGCTGACTGAGTGTGTACAACAAATACTTTACATGTCCTCTGATACTGCCTTACTGCTCGACCAGGCTACCACTTTGGAGAGTAAGGTTATATCTAACTTTAACCTCTGTTAAACCCTTGGGGTCTGTGGACTCTGTACACCCTGTACCTATTAAGGAACAGTATATACAGAGCCACTTTCTCACAACAGACATATGAGGGGTGGGTGCATATGACTCACATCAGTGTCCAGACATATGAGAGATGGGTGCAGAGGACTCCCAGCAGTGTCCAGACATGAGAGGGGTGGGTGCATATCACTACCAGTAGTGTCCAGACATATGAGGGGTGGGTGCATATGACTCACATCAGTGTCCAGACATATGAGGGGTGGGTGCAGAGGACTCCCAGCAGTGGACAGACATATGAGGGGTGGGTGCAGAGGACTCCCAGCAGTGTCCAGACATATGAGGGGTGGGTGCAGAGGACTCCCAGCAGTTGACAGACATATGAGGGGTTGGTGCAGAGGACTCCCAGCAGTGTCCAGACATATGAGGGGTGGGTGCATATCACTACCAGCAGTGTCCAGACATATGAGGGGTGGGTGCATATCACTACCAGCAGTGTCCAGACATATGAGGGGTGGGTGCAAAGGACTCCCAGTAGTGGACAAACATAGGAGGGGTGGGTGCAGAGGGCTCCCAGCAGTGGACAGAGATATGGGAGTGGGTGCATATCACTACCAGCAGTGTCCAGACATATAAAGGGTGGGTGCATATGACTCACATCAGTGTCCAGACGTATGAGGGGTGGGTGCAGAGGACTCCCAGCAGTGTCCAGACATATGAGTGGTGGGTGCATATTACTCACATCAGTGTCCAGACATATGAGGGGTGGGTGCAGAGGACTCCCAGCAGTGGACAGACATATGAGGGGTGGGTGCATATGACTCACAACACTGTCCAGACATATGAGGGGTGGGTGCAGAGGACTCCCAGCAGTGGACAGACATATGAGTGGTGGGTGCAGAGGACTCCCAGCAGTGGACAGAGATATGGGGGTTGGTGCATATCACTACCAGCAGGGGATGGGTGCAGAGGACTCCCAGCAGTGTCCAGACATATGAGGGGTGGGTGCAAAGGACTCCCAGCAGTGTCCAGACATATGAGGTGTGGGTGCATATGACTCACATCAGTATCCAGACATATGAGGGGTGGGTGCAGAGGACTCCCAGCAGTGGACAGACATATGAGGGGTGGGTGCATATGACTCAGATCAGTGTCCAGACATATGAGGGGTGGGTGCATATCACTACCAGCAGTGTCCAGACATATGAGGGGTGGGTGCAGAGGACTCCCAGCAGTGGACAGACATATGGGGGGTGGGTGCAAAGGACTCCCAGCAGTGGACAGAGATATAGGGGTGGGTGCATATCACTACCAGCAGTGTCCAGACATATGAGGGCTGGGTGCAGAGGACTCCCAGCAGTGGACAGACATATGAGGGGTGGGTGCATATGACTCACATCAGTGTCCAGACATATGAGGGGTGGGTGCAGAGGACTCCCAGCAGTGGACAGACATATGAGGGTGTTGGAAGGCGGACCCCGGGGGTGTCGGAGAGACCACCCAGGGGGGCCTCCACACTGTACGAAGTAGCCGAGCGCTGCTGAGAAGCCTCCTAGGAGAGGTCCTTCTCCTATACCGTACCAGCACAGTAACACCACCACACAGGACTCGAGGCTGTTTATCACGATGAGCAATTCTTTATCAGCATTTAGGAGGTTACGGTTATCGATATATACAAGGGGGGATCGAGGGATCCTCAAGAGTCTCAAAGTCTTTGGTAGGGACGGGGTAGCGGGACAGTCTTTGGTAGTAGCGGGGTACGAGGGTACCTTAGGCCCAGTTCTTGTTCCTCAAGCTGGAGGGACTCCGTGTCCCGGAGGGGTCGAGCCGCGACGGCGTCAGCAGGGCTCTCATGATCAGTTCGTGGAGCTGGAGCCGCGACCAGGTCAGCAGGGCTCTTCAGGTGGTTCAGTTCAGCTCGAGCCGCGACAACGTCAGCAGGGCTCTGGGGGAGGCTTCAGCGAGGTTGGGCCGCGACGGCGTCAGCAGGGCCCCTATGTTCCGTGAGGTTCTTTGTCTCAATAAGGTGGAGCCGCGACGCAGTCAGCTGGGCTCGTGGTACAGGGTCAAGCAAGAGTTCTTCTCCGTAGGGTCAGCCGCGATTCCATCAGCAGGGCTCTTGACTCCGGGATACAACTGCTGTTCCCTTGCGGGGTTGCCCCAGATATAGGTCTGGAGCTCTTTGATGTCCGGACCCTCGCACCTGGGGGGGCGGAGAGGCCGGGCTGGGAGAGGCCAGACGCCCAGCGGGAGAGGCGCCAGGCCCGGGGAGGCTGGAGGACGGTTGCACCCAGGTGTGGGGGGACGGTGGGGTCCCATCGAAACTCTCCTCCTCTGGGAGAGGTGAAGTGGCCACGTGGTGCCCCCCTGGCCAGATCTTGGTGCCTCGATGTCGGGGCTTCGCTGGGGCCGAGGCCGGGGGGAGCCGGGCTGCGCGGGCTGGTGCGTGGAGCAAGCATGGGGGGGAACCCCGAAGAGATGAGGGGTTCCTGTGCGGCCTGGAAAAGGGGGCCGCCGAGGCAGGTGTAGGCAATTGGACACAATCCGAGGGGGACCTCGAAGGGAGGAGAGGTCCCTGGGGCCTGAAAGGGCGGCCCGTATAGGCCAGTGCGGGGGGGACGAGCACAAACCAAGAGGGTTAAGACCACGCCACGAGGCCGGGTCCAACAGGCGTCCCCCCCAGCCGAAGGCAGGGAGAGTCACCCATCTCCTTGGGGGTTCTCCTCGTCGAGGCGGAAGAAGCGGGACAGGCCGTCGGCATTGGCGTGGTCACTGCCGGGCCGGTGGTCAACAGAGAAGTCCATCCCCTGCAGCGAGATGGACCATCGCAACAGCTTGGGGTTTTCGCCCCTCATTTGCATTAACCACCGCAAGGGCCGGTGGTCGGTCGGGACCCGGAAGTGGGTGCCGAAGAGATAGGGCCGGAGCTTTTTGAGGGCCCACACTACAGCGAAGGCCTCCCGCTCGATGGTGCTCCACCGCTGCTCCCGGGGCAGCAGCTGTCGGCTGATGAAGGCCACGGGTCTGTCGAGTCCCTCCGAATCTACCTGGGACAGGACGGCCCCAATTCCATATTCGGAGGCGTCCATCTGCACCACGAACTCCTTGCTGTAGTCCGGGGCTTGTAGCACGGGGGCCGTGCACATTGCCGCTTTGAGGGCCTCGAAGGCCGCCTGGCAGCGGGGGGTCCAGTGTACCTTCTTGGACTGTTTTTTTGACGTGAGTTCTGTGAGGGGCCGACAATGCTCCCGTAGTCCCTGATGAATCGCCGGTAGTACCCGGTGAGGCCCAGGAAGGCCCGGACAGCTGTCCGGGTGGTGGGGGGTTCCCACGCCTGGATGGCATCAACTTTCGGTTGGAGGGGAGCCACCTGGCCACTCCCTACTTGATGGCCCAGATAGGTCACCGATCCTTCGCCTATCTGGCATTTGCTGGCCTTGATCGTGAGCCCGGCCCTTTGGAGGGCGGTCAGGACTGCTTTGAGGTGTCCCAGGTGCTCAGCCCAGTGGCTGCTGTATACGGCAATGTCATCCAAATAAGCCGCGCTGAAGGCCTCTAGCCCGGCCAGGACCTTGTTCACTAGTCTCTGGAAGGTGGCCGGGGCGTTCTTCATGCCGAAGGGCATCACCCGAAAGTGGTAGTGCCCGTCAGGGGTGGAGAAAGCGGATCTTTCTTGGGCACCGGGGGTGAGCTGGATCTGCCAGTACCCGGCGGTGAGATCAAAAGTGCTCAGGTAGCGGGCTGCCCCTAAGCGGTCGTTGAGCTCGTCAGCCCGGGGAAGAGGATGGGCATCGGTCTTGGTAACGGTGTTCAGGGCCCGGTAGTCCACACAAAATCGTAGCTCCGGGGGGTGCCTGGTGCGGCGGCTTTGGGCACCAGGACGACGGGACTGGCCCACGGGCTGTCGGAGGGCTCGAGGACCCCGAGGGCCAGCATCTTCGCCACCTCAGCCTGGATGCAGGCCCGCACCCGGTCGGGTACTCTGTAGGCTCTGTGTCGCACGGGGGGACTGTCCCCAGTGTCGACGTCGTGGACACACCGTGGAGTCACCCCCGGAGTGAGGGAGAAGAGGGCCGCAAAGGGCTGTAACAGTTGCTAACAGTCGTGGCGCTGTTCCGGGGTCAGGGAGGAGGCGAGTTGGACGCCTTCGATGGTCCCGTCGTGGTCGCTGGTCTGCAGGAGGTCGGGTAGGGGCTCGGAGTCGCCTTCGCCCCCGTCTTCGGTCGCTAGTAGTAGGCTTAGTTCAGTCCGGGCAAAGTGGGGTTTGAGTCGGTTAGCGTGCAGAACCCGGAGGGGGTTCCGGGGAGACTCCATGTCGATCAGGTAGGTGACAGGGCTCTTCTTTTCCACCACCTTGAAGGGCCCGGTCCATTTGTCCTGGAGGGCGCAGGGGTCAACCGGTTACATGACCCAGACCTGCTGGCCCGGCTCAAACTCGATGGTAGAGGCGTTTTGATCGTACCATCTTTTCATGTCCTCTTGGCTGGCCTCGAGGTTGGCTTCGGCCAGGGCTCGGAACCTTCGTGTCTGGTTGCGGAGGGTCAGGAGTTATCTGTAGACGTCAGGAGGGGCATCTCGGGGCTTCGTCTCCCAGCCTTCTTTGACCAGGCTGAGGGGTCCTCGGACGGGATGCCCGTACAGCAATTCGAAAGGGCTGAACCCCAGGGACTTCTGCGGGACCTCCCGATAGGCAAACAGGAGGCACGGCAGCAGGACATCCCATCTCCGGCGTAGGGGCTCTTCCAGGCCCTTGATCATACCTTTTAAGGTTCTGTTGAACCGCTCGACCAGTCCGTTCCCCTGAGGGTGGTATGGGGTGGTGAACTTGTATGTGACCCCGCACTGCTGCCACAGGGACCGCATGTATTTAGAGATGAAGTTCGTACCTCGGTCGCTCACCACTTCTCGGGGGAACCCCACTCTCGAGAAGATCCCCATTAAGGCCTGGCCCACTACGGGGGCGGTCACAGTTCGAAGCGGGATGGCCTCAGGGTACCTGGTTGCGTGGTCTACGAGGACCAGGATGAAGCGGTGACCCAGGGCGGTCTGGGGGTCCAGGGGCCCTACAATGTCTATTCCGACCTGTTCGAAGGGGGTGTTGACTGCTGGGAAGGGCTGGAGAGGGGCTTTGACCCGTCCCCCCGTCTTGCCGCTGGCTTGGCAGGTCTGGCAGGACCGGCAGTGGTTGTCCACGTCCCTCCGCATCCGGGGCCAGTAGAAGTGGGTCACCAGGCGGCTGTAGGTTTTGTCCTGCCCCAGGTGCCCAGCGAGGGGCACATCATGTGCCAGGTTAAGGAGGAACTCCCGAAACCAGAGGGGGACCACCAGCACTCGACTGGCCCCTAGTTCGGCAATTTTCTGCTCGCTGTACAGTAGTCCTTCAGCCCAATAGACCCAGTGGGTTCCGGTCCGGTCACCGTTGGCCTGCGAGGCCGCTTGTTGCCGGACTCCTTCAAGGGAGGGGCAGGTCTTCTGTTCCTGCAAGAACTGTTCTCTGGTGGGGCCCCCGTCGTGGCGCCATTGGGCAAGTTCTGGGAGGGTGCCGAGAGAGGCGACCTCGTCCGGGGGGGGCACCGTGGATCTGGCATCGGTGTCCGCTTCTTCCTTGCTGGAGGCAGGCGGTGGCACGGGCCCCTCGGGCTCGACGGTGTCGGCGGCCATGGACGAACTGGGAGCCTGGATGGCCATGGACCGGGTGGTGGCGCAGGCCCATTCGGGTAGTCCTAGCATTCGGAGATGCTCTCGCTGCTCCACTTGAGCCCAGGGGGAACTCTCGAGGTCGTTCCCCAGGAGGCAGTCCACCGGAGCGTCGTCGCGGACAGTCACCTTCAGTATGCCCGTCACCCCTCCCCATTCGAAGGGAATCTGTGCCATCTGGCACATGCTCTCGCTGTTGTCGGCCGTCCGGACGGGGCATAGTACATTGGGCAGGATCTGTTCGGGGGCCACCAGGTGGCAGCGGACAGCGGTGACACTGGCTCCGGTGTCACAGAGGGCTTCGGCCCGTCGTCCATTGATAGTGACCCACTGTTGGTACTTCTGGGTGTTGCTCGGGATGGGGGTTCGGGGCACCATTTCTCGGCTGCCCAGGCAGACCAGGGACATAGCCGCCGGCTCCCACTCAGTGGAACCCCGCTGAGGGGTTCTTCCTCTTCCTCCCCTTCTCCCAGGGCGGCAGCCGCTAGTTGTCGGGGCGGGGGCCCGCTGGTCCCACTTCGTCGGTTCATGGGGCAGGCAGGGTCGCTGGCATAGTGTCCTGTTTGTTGGCAGCCGTAGCAGGTTATCGTGGGCCGGGGTCCGGCTTTGGCTGGCGCCGTCCCTCTTCGGGCTAGGCTCGGGGAGGTGTGTTGCTGAGGCGGCCCTCGCGGCGGACTCCGGGGCGGCCCGGCTGGGATGTCCCGACTCCTGTTCGACCCTCCTCCCCCGCCGCGCTGGCGGGGGGGTCTGGTGGGGTTTCGCGGGTACTCCCCCATCGGGCTCCGGGGGACTCGGGTGTTGACCCATCGATCGGCCTCGGCGGCAAGCTTCCGCGGCTCGGTCAGCTTGCTGTCGAGGAGGTGTTGTCTTAGCTCCACGAAGCAGTTGTTGGAGAGGTGTTCCCAAATAATGAGGTCGACCAGCTGCCCGTAGGTGGCGACCTTGTTCCCCTTGATCCAACCTTCTAGGGCCCTGCTGAAAAAGTCAACATACTCTTCCCACGTGGTACCGGGGATTTTCTTGCAGTCTCTGAACCGCTGGCGGTACATTTCCGCGGTTAGTCCATAGCGGGAGAGCAGGGCCTCCTTCATATGGTTGTGCGAGGTCATCACTTCTTCCGGGAGCTGGAGTAGGGTGTCCCGGCCCTCGCTAAGGAACCGACCCCATAGGCCGGCACCCCAATCCTTCCGGGGTACCCGATGGGAGGTCATGGCCACCTCGTACGCCTTAAACCACTGCTGGATGTCGTCGTTTTTATAGTACTCCTTGACGACATCTTTGGGGATATGGACCTTGGCCTCGGTGGGCGGCAGAGCGTCTCTATTGCTGGGGGTGCCGGTCTCCCCCTTCTGGGCCTTGAGCTCGAGTTCTTTGAGGCCCCGCTCATGTTCGAGGGTCAGCCTCTTCTCCTCCAGCTCTCGATGCCGCTTCTTCTCCTCTATCTCCTCTTGTAGCCGTAGCTGTTCTATGGCCAATTTCTTTTCGGCCAGCAAGAGTTCGCCGTCCAGCCGAAGTCGTGCGAGCTCTAGCTCATGGGTCCGGACCTTCTCCCGCTCTCGTATTTCGTCCGCGGAGAGGCCGGTTTCCAGGCTGTTTCTCCCCCCGTTCGCGGGGGTCGGGGCTGGTGGCGTGGTTGCATTCAGGGGCAGGGGACCTTCGCTCTGGGAGGAACCCGCCTCGGACTCTAGCCAGGTTCTCAGGGCTTCCTGCATCTCTTCCTTGGTACCTAGGCCGGTGGTCGCAATGCCCTTGTCCTTGCAGAACTGTTTTAACTCTTTGTGTGTGTACTCTTCCAATCGTTCTGGTTGGAACTCCATGTTCGTCTGGGTGGATAGCGAGTGGGTTACTTGCTTGTACGTTTCTGCGTTCGGCTCGGATCCCGTCGCTGGCCACCAAATGTTGGATGGCGGACCCCGGGGGAGTCGGAGAGACCACCCAGGGGGTCCTCCACACTGTACGAAGTAGCCGAGCGCTGCTGAGAAGCCTCCTAGGAGAGGTCCTTCTCCTATACCGTACCAGCACAGTAACACCACCACACAGGACTCGAGGCTGTTTATCACGATGAGCAATTCTTTATCAGCATTTAGGAGGTTCCTCAAGAGTCTCAAAGTCTTTGGTAGGGACGGGGTAGCGGGACAGTCTTAGGTAGTAGCGGGGTACGAGGGTACCTTAGGCCCAGTTCTTGTTCCTCAAGCTGGAGGGACTCCGTG
This sequence comes from Triturus cristatus, assembly GCF_964204655.1. Lineage (NCBI taxonomy): Eukaryota > Metazoa > Chordata > Amphibia > Caudata > Salamandridae > Triturus > Triturus cristatus. The sequence continues at coordinate 1,321,937,771 of NC_140590.1, forward strand.
TCCCGGAGGGGTCGAGCCGCGACGGCGTCAGCAGGGCTCTGGTGATCAGTTCGTGGAGCTGGAGCCGCGACCAGGTCAGCAGGGCTCTTCAGGTGGTTCAGTTCAGCTCGAGCCGCGACGACGTCAGCAGGGCTCTGGGGGAGGCTTCAGCGAGGTTGGGCCGCGACGGCGTCAGCAGGGCCCCGATGTTCCGTGAGGTTCTTTATCTCAATAAGGTGGAGCCGCGACGCAGTCAGCTGGGCTCGTGGTACAGGGTCAAGCAAGAGTTCTTCTCCGTAGGGTCAGCCGCGATTCCATCAGCAGGGCTCTTGACTCCGGGATACAATTGCCGTTCCCTTGCGGGGTTGCCCCAGATATAGGTCTGGAGCTCTTTGATGTCCGGACCCTCGCGCCTGGGGGGGGGGGCGGAGAGGCCGGGCTGGGAGAGGCCAGATGCTCAGCGGGAGAGGCGCCAGGCCCGGGGAGGCCGGAGGACGGTCGCACCCAGGTGTGGGTGGACGGTGGGGGTCCCATCGAAACTCTCCTCCTCCGGGAGAGGTGAAGTGGCCACGTGGTGCCCCCCTGGCCAGATCTTGGTGCCTCGATGTCGGGGCTTCGCTGGGGCCGAGGCCGGGGGGAGCCGGGCTGCGCGGGCTGGTGCGTGGAGCAAGCATGGGGGGGAACCCCGAAGAGATGAGGGGTTCCTGTGCGGCCTGGAAAAGGGGGCCGCCGAGGCAGGTGTAGGCAATTGGACACAATCCGAGGGGGACCTCGAAGGGAGGAGAGGTCCCTGGTGGCCTGAAAGGACGGCCCGTGTAGGCCGGTGCGGGGGGGACGAGCACAAACCAAGAGGGTTAAGACCACGCCACGAGGCCGGGTCCAACAGAGGGGTGGGTGTAGAGGACTCCCAGCAGTGTCGAGACATATGAGGGGTGGGTGCATATCACTACCAGAAGTGTCCAGACATATGAGGGGTGGGTGCAGAGGACTCCCAGCAGTGTCCAGACATATGAGGGGTGGGTGCATATCCCTACCAGCAGTGTCCAGACATATGAGGGGTGGTGCATATGACTCACATCTGTGTCCAGACATATGCGGGGTGGGTGTAGAGGACTCCCAGCAGTGGACAGACATATGAGGGGTGGGTGCATATGACTCACATCAGTGTCCAGACATATGAGGGGTGGGTGCAGAGGACTCCCAGCAGTGGACAGACATATGAGGGGTGGGTGCAGAGGACACCCAGCAGTGTCCAGACATATGAGGGGTGGGTGCATATCACTACCAGCAGTGTCCAGACATATGGGAGTGGGTGCATATCACTACCAGCAGTGTCCAGACATATGAGGGGTGGGTGCAGAGGACTCCCAGCAGTGTCCAGACATATGAGGGGTGGGTGCAGAGGACTCCCAGCAGTGTCCAGATATATGAGGGGTGGGTGCAGAGGACTCCCAGCAGTGTCCAGACATATGAGGGGTGGGTGCAGAGGACTCCCCGCAGTGTCCAGACATATGAGGGGTGGGTGCATATCAGTACCAGCAGTGTCCAGACATATGAGGGGTGGGTGCATATGACTCACATCAGTGTCCATACATATGAGGGGTGGGTGCAGAGGACTCCCAGCAGTGGACAGACATATGAGGGGTGGGTGCATATGACTCACATCAGCGTCCAGACATATGAGGGGTGGGTGCAGAGGACTCCCAGCAGTGGACAGACATATGAGGGGTGGGTGCCGAGGACTCCCAGCAGTGTCCAGACATATGAGGGGTGGGTGCATATCACTACCAGCAGTGTCCAGACATATGAGGGGTGGGTGCAGAGGACTCCCAGCAGTGTCCAGACATATGAGGGGTGGGTGCATATCACTACCAGTAGTGTCCAGACTTATGAGGGGTGGGTGCAGAGGACTCCCAGCAGTGGACAGACATATGAGGGGTGGGTGCAGAGGACTCCCAGCAATGTCCAGACATATGAGGGGTGGGTGCATATCATTACCAGCAGTGTCCAGACATATGAGGGGTGGGAGCATATCACTATCAGCAGTGTCCAGACATATGAGGGGTGGGTGCAGAGGACTCCCAGCAGTGGACAGACACATGAGGGGTGGGTGCAGAGGACTCCGAGCAGTGGACAGAGATATGGGGGTGTGTGCATATCACTACCAGCAGTGTCCAGACATATGAGGGGTTGGTGCATATGACTCATATCAGTGTCCAGAGATATGAGGGGTGGGTGCAGAGCTCTCCCAGCAGTGTCCAGACATATGAGGGGTGGGTGCATATGACTCACATCAGTGTCCAGACATATGAGGGGTGGGTGGAGAGGACTCCCAGCAGTGGACAGACATATGAGGGTTGGGTGCATATGACTCACATCACTGTCCAGACATATGTGGGGTGGGTGCAGAGGACTCCCAGCAGTGGACAGACATATGAGGGGTGGGTGCAGAGGACTCCCAGCAGTGGGCAGAGATATGGGGGTGGGTGCATATCACTACCAGCAGGGGGTGGGTGCAGAGGACACTCATCAGTGACCAGACATATGAGGGGTGGGTGCAGAGGACTCCCAGCAGTGTCCAGGCATATGAGGGGTGGGTGCATTTCACTACCAGCAGTGTCCAGACATATGAGGGGTGGGTGCATATGACTCACATCAGTGTCCAGACATATGAGGGGTGGGTGCAGAGGACTCCCAGCAGTGGACAGACATATGAGGGGTGGGTGCATATTACTACCAGCAGTGTCCAGACATATGAGGGGTGGGTGCATATCACTACCAGCAGTGTCCAGACATATGAGGGGTGGGTGCAGAGGACTTCCAGCAGTGGACAGACATATGAGAGGTGGGTGCAAAGGACTCCCAGCAGTGGACAGATGTTGGACAGGCCACATGAAGGGCTTGCTCCCTCCCCGCATGACAGGGCCCGAGCCCCGGCCCCCCAGGTGTTACCCACAGAAGCAACCCGCACCCCGTCTCAAGACGGGACTCCTGCCCCCGGACATCTCTGTATCATGGGGCCGAACCACTACCGGCCCCCTCGCCCGGCCCGGCCGCCATCTTGGACACTACACCACGAGGCCGCGTGGCCTCAGCTCGACCCTAACCCTGGGCCTGGCCAAGCCCCGACATCCCGGCACCACCATCCACCCAGGAGGTGAACGGACCACTTGGCAGGTCAATGGGAGAAAGAGGTGTCGATGGCTCTCCCCCGCCAGGTGCCGATCGCCCCCCCAGCTCCCCCGGGCGCTGGCTCCACCCCCCTGCTGGGTGTCTGGACTCCCTCATCCCGGACCTCCCGACCTCCAAGTGCGAGGGTCCGGACATCAAAGGGCGCCAGACCTAGAACTGGGGCAGCTCCAGAGCAGGAAGTCAGTTGTATCCTGGAGTCGAGAGACACCGAGAAGAACTCATCCTTGACAGACTACCGGTGCTGCCGTAGCCCTGCCTTGTGAACTATCGTCCTGCCTGCTGGCGCTGCCGCGGCCTTCTGCATCCTTCATCCTCGTCGGGACCTGCTGGCGCTGCCGCGGACCGTTGTAACTACCACCTCCATCGGGACCTGCTGGCGCTGCCGTGGACCGTGTAACGACCACCTTCACCGGGACCTGCTGGCGCTGCCGCGGCCCGTCCAGCTAGAACACCAAGCTCGAGGATTGTGAGCTATCCATCATATCATCGCATCTACCAGATTGGTAACCAGACTGTCCCGCTACCCCCTTTCCCAACCAAGAGACTAGAATCGAGGGGACCCCTGAGTCCAGACCTCCTTGTACCGTTCTATCATACCTAAGAGATCCCTTATAAAGAACGTTAAACCTTATCCTTGTGTGGTGTACATCTGTGGGGGGGAAGTTACTCGTCTGTACGATCGCTGGAGACGGCTCTCCCCGGAGACCTCTCCCCTTGTCCTCGGCCGACCCTCCCGGTCCGTCTAACATTGGTGGCCAGCGGCGCGATCTGAATCAACGCGTAATCGTACAGAGAGTAGCTCACCCCACGACAAAACCACAATGCCAACCAAAGAGAGCGGATCTACCGAGAAATTCCAAATGGAGAAATTGGAAGAGTGCAGCCATCGTGAGTTGAAACAATTCTGCATTGAACTAGGCATTGCTACCACCGGTCTAAGTACTAAAGACGATTTCAAGCACGCCATTGAGTCGTGGGCAGAAACCGGGGCCGCCGGATCCCCGGACCAAAACATTGCAGCATCAGAGAGGAACACCACGACTACCGAGGAGCGAAGAACGGGCCTCTCGCAGGAAGAGATCCAAGAGAGGGAAAAGAACAGACTACATGAGTTAGAAATGGCACGGCTCAAAATGGACGGTGAACTAAAGTTAGCCGAACAAAAACTGAACCTAGAACATCTGCGGCTCCGAGAAGAACGGGAAGAAAAACAGAGGCAGAGAGAGCTCGAAGAAAAGAGATTAGCGTACGAACACGAGCGCAAACTGGCAGAAATAGACCTACGGAAGCAGAACAAAGAACTGGAGGTGCCCGAGCAACCGCGCACCTCAGGGGCGACAGAAAAGAAAGTCCACATCCCCAAGGATGTCGTGCGAGAGTATTTTCGAGAGGACGACATACAACAGTGGTTCAAGGCCTACGAGATCGACATGACCTCCCACCAGATCGATCGAAGTGACTGGGGAGCCGGTCTATGGGGGAGGTTCGTCAATGAAGGCCGCGATGCCCTGTTACAGCTCCCAGACCATCTGATGTCATCCTATGACCACATGAAGGCTGCCCTCCTCACCCGGTATGGGCTCACACCCGAAATGTACCGCCAGAGGTTCCGAGACTGCACCCGGATCCCGTGTACAACTTGGGTGGAATACGTCAACTATTTCAGCCGGGCCTTCGAGGGTTGGATCAAGGGAAGCCACGTAACGACCTACGAGCAACTTTTTAATCTCATGGTATGGGAGCACCTCTCTAACAACTGCTTCGTCGAGCTCAGGCAGCACCTCCTTGACAGTAAATTGACTGACCCACGGCAACTCGCCGCAGAAGCTGACCGGTGGGAAAGCACCCGAGTAGGCCGGAGAGGGCCGCACGAACAGAACCGGAACAACCAAGGTCAGCACCGGCCCCGAGGAGCAGGAGGAGGCCAGGGACGAGGAAGAGACACCGTCCCGGCCGCTCCCGCTGCCAGCACCCCGCCCCCGGCCAGCCGGGGCAACCCCCCGATGCGCCCGGGGTTCCGAGCCAATGTCACGTGTCACCGATGCCAGCGAGTCGGCCACTACGCCAGCGACCCGAACTGTCCACATAACCAAACTCCGAGACCCCGCCAGGTAGCTGCCGCCGCCCTGGGGGGAGAACCGATCTCCGAAGTACAGGAAGAATACGAACAGGAACAACAAGAGTGGGAACCGGCCGCCATGGTTCTAGCGTGCCTAGGGGGAAGAGACATGGTCCCGTGGGCTCCCCTACCCGCCAACACCAGAAAGTATAGCCAGTGGGTGAACATTAATGGACGCCGGGCCGAAGCACTACGTGACACGGGGGCCAGTGTGACGGCCGTCCGCTGTCACCTGGTAAAACCAGAGCAGATCCTGCCGAACATTCTCTGCCCCGTCCGTTCAGCCGACAATTCGGAGAGTCTATGTCGGATGGCCTGCGTCCCATTCGAATGGGGAGGAGTCTCCGGCATGTTGAAGGTGACGGTCCGAGATGATGCCCCCGTGGACTGTCTCCTGGGGAATGATCTTGAGAGTTCCCCGTGGGCCGCCGTAGAAAGAAGAGAGCACCTGGGGATGTTGGGCCTCCCGGACTGGGCGTGCGTAACCACCCGGTCCATGGCCGCCCGTGCCATCCCCCGACCAGAAGAACCAGAATGGCCAGCACCTCCTCCCCCGATCGCTCCAGTAGAGGACACCGACCATACCGACCCCCCAGAGCAAACCCCCGAAGGGCTCGCTCAAACCCAGGACCTTCCCGACCTGGCTCAGTGGCGTCAAGAAGGGGGGCCCACCCAGGAACAGTTCCGTCAAGAGCAGAAGACCTGTCCCTCCCTCGAGGGACTCCGCCAGCAAGCCATCGCCCAGAGCGCAGGGGACACCACCGGAGCCCATTGGATCTATTGGGATAACGACCTATTGTACAGTGAACAGAGAATCGCGGAGTTAGGGGCCAGTCGAGTGTTGGTGGTGCCCCTCCGTTTCAGAGACTTCTTGTTAAATTTGGCCCACGATGTCCCTCTGGCTGGACACCTGGGCCAGGACAAAACCTACAGTCGCCTGGTGACACACTTTTTCTGGCCAAAGATGAGAAACGACGTCCTCCACCACTGCCGGTCCTGCCCCACGTGCCAGGCCAGCGGTAAGAGCGGCCGCAAACTTAAAGCCCCTCTACAACTCAAGATCGCTGCCATCCAGTCCTGGCAGCCCCCAGTCACGCAGACCGAGGTCCGAGCATTCTTGGGGCTCACCGGCTACTACCGGCGGTTCGTGAGGGACTATGGCAGCATTGTGGGGCCCCTCACGGGACTCACATCCAAAAACCAACCGAAGAAGGTCAACTGGACCCCCGACTGTCAAGCGGCCTTCGAGAAGCTGAAAGCCGCCATGTGCACTGCCCCTGTGCTCCAGGCCCCCGACTACAGTCGGGAATTCATCGTGCAAACAGATGCCTCCGACCATGGCATCGGGGCGGTCCTCTCCCAGTTGAACTCCGAGGGACTTGACCAGCCGGTGGCCTTCATCAGCCGACGCCTCATGGCCCGAGAACAGCGCTGGAGCACTATCGAGAGGGAGGCCTTCGCAGTGGTGTGGGCCCTCAAAAAGCTCCGGCCCTATCTCTTCGGTACCCACTTCCGGGTGCAAACAGATCATCGGCCCCTGCAGTGGCTAATGCAGATGCGGGGGGAAAACCCCAAACTATTGCGTTGGTCCATCTCCCTGCAGGGGATGGACTTCACTGTGGAGCATCGACCGGGCCAAGACCACGCCAACGCGGATGGCCTGTCACGCTTTTTCCGCCTCGACGAGGAGAGTCCCCAAGAGGATGGGTGACTCTCCCCGCCTTCAGCTGGGGGGGACGCATGTTGGACAGGCCACATGAAGGGCTTGCTCCCTCCCCGCATGACAGGGCCCGAGCCCCGGCCCCCCAGGTGTTACCCACAGAAGCAACCCGCAACCCGTCTCAAGACGGGACTCCTGCCCCCGGACATCTCTGTATCATGGGGCCGAACCACTACCGGCCCCCTCGCCCGGCCCGGCCGCCATCTTGGACACTACACCACGAGGCCGCGTGGCCTCAGCTCGACCCTAACCCTGGGCCTGGCCAAGCCCCGACATCCCGGCACCACCATCCACCCAGGAGGTGAACGGACCACTTGGCAGGTCAATGGGAGAAAGAGGTGTCGATGGCTCTCCCCCGCCAGGTGCCGATCGCCCCCCCCAGCTCCCCCGGGCGCTGGCTCCACCCCCCTGCTGGGTGTCTGGACTCCCTCATCCCGGACCTCCCGACCTCCAAGTGCGAGGGTCCGGACATCAAAGGGCGCCAGACCTATAACTGGGGCAGCTCCAGAGCAGGAATTCAGTTGTATCCTGGAGTCGAGAGACACCGAGAAAAACTCATCCTTGACGGACTACCGGCGCTGCCGTAGCCCTGCCTTGTGAACTATCGTCCTGCCTGCTGGCGCTGCCGCGGCCTTCTGCATCCTTCATCCTCGTCGGGACCTGCTGGCGCTGCCGCGGACCGTTGTAACTACCACCTCCATCGGGACCTGCTGGCGCTGCCGCGGACCGTGTAACGACCACCTTCACCGGGACCTGCTGGCGCTGCCGCGGCCCGTCCACCTAGAACACCAAGCTCGAGGATTGTGAGCTATCCATCATATCATCGCATCTACCAGATTGGTAACCAGACTGTCCCGCTACCCCTTTTCCCAACCAAGAGACTAGAATCGAGGGGACCCCTGAGTCCAGACCTCCTTGTACCGTTCTATCGTACCTAAGAGATCCCTTATAAAGAACGTTAAACCTTATCCTTGTGTGGTGTACATCTCGTCTTACTCGTCTGTACGATCGCTGGAGACGGCTCTCCCCGGAGACCTCTCCCCTTGTCCTCGGCCGACCCTCCCGGTCCGTCTAACAACAGAGATATAGGGGTGGGTGCATATCACTACCAGCAGTGTCCAGACGTATGAGGGGTGGGTGCAGAGGACACCCAGCAGTGGACAGACATATGAGGGGTGGGTGCAGAGGACTTCCAGCAGTGGACAGACATATGAGGGGTGGGTGCATATCACTACCAGCAGTGTCCAGACATATGAGGGGTGAGTGCATATGACTCACATCAGTGTCCAGACATATGAGGGGTGGGTGCAGAGGACTCCCAGCAGTGGACAGACATATGAGGGGTGGGTGCAGAGGCCTCCCAGCAGGGGACAAAGAAATGGGTGTTGGTGCATATCACTACCAGCAGTGTCCAGACATAAAGAGGGGTGGGTGCATATGACTCACATCAGTGTCCATGTTGGAAAGGCGTTCGCCGGAGGGGGGTTCGATGCACGTCTTCCCTTTGACCCACCTCTCCCAAGTAGGCCGAATCAGGCGCGCACACCCTGAACTTACACTACGAACAGAGTGACACCACACGTATTCTTTGTAGGATGATAGGTTCTTTTATCGAGGGTTTCAAGGGATCTTTATGATCCAAAACGTAAGGAGTACATCAGTGGCACAAGAGTCTACAAATCGGTGGTAGGGAATGGGGGTAGCGGGACAGTCTTTGAAGGTAGTGTCTCTGCAAAGTACCCTGCGGATAGCTCACAATCCTCGAGCTGGAGGGTGTTGGTTCTCTGGGCAATCTCTTGCCAATTTGTCCTCGAGGGGAGAGCCGTGAGTCACTCAGCAAGCCCAGGTGGTTCGGAGTTCGGGAGCCGCGATCTCGTCAGCAGGGCTCAGATGGTTCAATGGCTGGGGGCCGTGAGTCACTCAGCAGGCCCAGGTGGTTCGGAGTTCGGGAGCCGCGATCTCGTCAGCAGGGCTCAGATGGTTCAATGGCTGGGGGCCGCGAGTCACTCAGCAGGCCCAGGTGGTTCGGTATTCGGTAGCCGCGACAGCGTCAGCAGGCGTCGATGGTTCCAGGTCTTCTCTCCCATTCGTTCCTCCGGCACCCCTTATTATACTCCCCCTGCCCTTTGAAGTCCGGAGTCCTCGCAGAGGGGGCCTTGGGTGACTGAGGGGGTTCGGCAGGATTTCCTGCCGCTCGTTTCTTTGGTCTTTTCAGGTGGGTCTGGGAGGGACCCCAGACGCTCGGCAGGCGAGGCGCCTGCTCCCCAGGGGCCTGGTGGCCGATCGAGTCCTCCTGGGGGAAGGCGACCCGAGGTGTGACTGGGCTGGCGCCTCTTGGTCTGGCTCGGGGGTTCCCGCTCCCTCGGTGGGACATGCGTGGTAGGGTGTCGAGTCTGTCGGGGCTCTGGACGGCCCTCGGGTCTGTGTGGCTGGGGCGGCCGGAGTCGGAGATGTCGTGTCTTGGGGGTGGTTGCAGGTTGGCTGGATGATCGGGAGGGCATACGCCGTGAGGCCGGTCTCACAGTCCAGACATATGAGGGGTGGGTGCATATTACTACCAGCAGTGTCCAGACATATGAGAGGTGGGGGCATATTGTTAGACCCGGCCATCGCACCATAGCTAGACCTGACCCCTGCACCTCACACAGCCCCCAAACCCACGGCCTAGCCGATCCTCCCCACCAGAACTCACACGCACCCAACCCGGACATCCCCGTCCATGGCCTTCCTCCCTTCGGCCACACCGGGCCCACGTGCCCACTTCATGCACCAGGATGGCTGCCGGCCCCAGCGCAACCCTGGCCTAGAGGCGCCACTCCGGCTGGAGCACATCGCGCTCCCCTTGGGATGAGAGAGGGAGGAGCAGTTTCTATCACACCTCTGCGCTTCCCTGGAACGGTGGGTTTCGATCGACCTGCCGGCCTCCCCGAGGGCTGGCTCCACGCCTGCTGGGTGTCTGGGACTCCTCCCGACCCGGCACTGGAAGGATCAAAAGACAATAGCAGGAAACCCCAACAAGCAACCCCCGAGGTGACAAGACCCCTGCCTGCACAGACTCCGGACATCAAAGAGGGGTCGCCCTATAACAAGGGGCGCTCGGGGACCGTCCGGCAGATTCGCCTTGGAACACCTGAGCCCTGCTGAGTGACTCGCGGCTCCCTGAAGATCGTAAGACCTCCGAACTTGTGCTTGAGCCCTGCTGAGTGACTCGCGGCTCCCTGAAGATCGTAAGACCTCCGAACTTGTGCTTGAGCCCTGCTGAGTGACTCGCGGCTCCTCAAAGATCGTAAGACCACCGAACTGGTATCTGAGCCCAGCTGAGTGACTCGCGGCTCCTGCAGACTCTCTTGGTCCCGCCGGACCCCACGACGACAAGAGTATCCCCCAGCTCGAGGATTGTGAGCTGTGCGCCGGGTACGCTCCTGCATTTGATCCATATCCCCAAAGACTGTCCCGCTACCCCCCTCCAAGACTCTGAGAGCCCACGCTCTGCTTGTACATATTTGCCGTGCTGATCATAAAGATCCTACTACTCTAACTTGATAAAGATTTGCTCGTAAGAACTCCTTGTGTGGTGTCCCTCTGTCGTGTGGTGCCGAGTGTGCGATCTTAGATACGAGATTCCTCCCGGAGGAATCCCTCACCAGTGCCCGTCTACGATACTTCGAGGGTGGGTCTCAGGGCAGTCAGGGCCCCCTCCGGGCCCCTCTGAGGTCGCCTTCTAACATTGGTGGCAAGCGTCGGGATTCGGGCCCATAATCTAGAGATCGTACCGTGAACGGCTGACGCACTACCGACAAAGATGGCAGAAGGAAACGCTGTGGTTCTCGTAGAAGACGACGCCAGTGCCGTGTTCCAGGTGGAACAGCTGGAAGAGTACACTCACAAAGAACTAAAACAATTCTGTAAGGAACTCCGAATCGCTACCACTGGTCTCAACACCAAAGAAGATATGCAAAAGGCACTGAAAGCTTGGGTGAATTCAGGGGCCTCCCGGTCAGAAGGAGCGGGGGAACCCCGCGACGAAGCTGGACCGTCCCAAGGAGAACGCAGCAACAACCAGGTGCGAGGCTTCGTACCAGACGGGGGCCTATCCCCGGAGGAACTCGCAGACAGAGAAAAAAATCGCCATCACGAGCTCGAATTAGCGAAACTCAAAATTGAGGGCGAGCTGAAATTAGCAGAGAAAAAGCTAGCAGTAGAACAGTTGCGAGTACAAGGAGAGCTGGAGGAGAAGAAACTCCAACGAGAACACGAGGGAAAGAAACTTCAACTGGAGCATGAACGCAGCCTGAAGGAAATAGAACTGAAACCCAGGAACGAAGAAGCGCGGCCCCCGGGGAGCCGGGAGGCGGCCGCCCCGACGGAACAGAAGGTCCACATCCCCAAGGATGTGGTCAAAGAATATTATAAAAATGATGACATTCAGCAGTGGTTTCGGGCCTACGAGGTCGCCATGGCCTCCTATCGGGTCCCACAGAAAGATTGGGGGGCTGGATTATGGGGACGACTCCTGAGCGAAGGGAGAGACACCCTGCTCGACCTACCCACCTCCATGCAAACGTCCTATGAACACATGAAAGCGGCCCTCCTCACAAGGTACGGCCTCACCCCGAAGATGTACCGCCAGCGGTTCCGGGACTGACGGAAGATCCCGGGTACCACCTGGGTGGAATATGTGCATTTCTTCAGCCGCGCCTTCGATGGTTGGATTAAGGGCAGCAAGGTAACCACCCTGGAAGAACTAACCGACCTTATGTTGTGGGAACACCTGGCGGCCAACTGCTTTGTAGAACTACGCCAACATCTGCTCGACAGCAAGCTCACGGACCTGAGAAAGCTGGCTGTCGAGGCGGATCGCTGGACCAACACCCGGGTCTCCCGGAGCCCTGTAGGAGAGTACCCCCGAGCCAGTCAGGGACCACCCCGCCAGAGAGGGGGGGAAACCAGGGAGGGCAGAGAGAGTCCCAAGCTAGTCCCCCGAAGTCCCAATCTCCACCCTTCCCGGCACCCCCACCTGCTGTATCCGGCCCCCCCCTTAGACGGGGGCACCGGGTAAACATCACTTGTTTCCGTTGCCAGAAACCCGGGCATTACGCCAACGACCCTGAATGCCCCATGGCCCCACGCACCACCCAGGCAGCACCCCCTGCTAGACAGATCGCCAATGTAGCCCTGGGGGAGGAGGTTGAGGAGGCCGAGGAGTGGGAACCCGCCGCTATGGCACTAGTATCCTTAGGAGATAGGGAGATGGTCCCTGGGAGCCTCCTACCCCCTAACACAAAGAAATATGGGCAGCTTGTAACGATCAATGGCCACCAAGTAGAAGCCCTCCGTGACACCGGGGCCAGCATCACCGGGGTCCTTAGCCATTTAGTACACGAAGACCAGGTCCTCCCCAACGTCTTTTGCCCTGTCATCTCAGCCGACAATACAGAAAGCCTATGTAAAGTAGCCCTGGTGCCCTTTGAGTGGGGAGGGGTGGTCGGAAAACTGAAGGTCGCAGTGAGAACCTCCGAGCCCGTCGACTGTCTCCTGGGGAACGACCTGGAAAGTTCCCCCTGGAGACAGGCTGAGCGCAAGACCCATCTAGGGATAATGGGCCTCCCTGAGTGGGTGTGCGCCACCACTCGATCCATGGCGGCCCCACTGACCCCCCTGAGGGAAGTCGAAGGCGCCCCGACCCCTGAAGATAGGATGGTCCCAGCAGAGGGTCCCCCCATTACCCCACCAGAGGGGTCGATCGCCAGTGACGAACCCATGCCTTCCGACTCCACCCCAGTCGCCGAGTTCGGCGATCTGCCCGAATTAGCCCAGTGGCGCCACGAGGGGGGCCCCTCCCGAGAAGAGTTCTGCCGAGAGCAGGCTTCCTGTCCCTCCCTGGACGGGCCCCGGCAACAGGCCGAGGCCCAGGCCGCGGGCGACCAGGCGGGGACACACCGGATGTACTGGGAGAATGGCCTCCTGTACAGTGAACAGAAGTCGGTGGAGCTAGGGTCCGGCCGAGTGCTGGTGGTACCCCTACGCTTCCGAAACCTCCTCCTGGGCTTGGCCCACGATGTCCCCCTCGCAGGCCACTTGGGCCAGGACAAAACGTACAGTCGCCTCGTGACCCACTTTTACTGGCCCCGGATGAGAGCCGAGGTAGGAGCCCACTGCAAGTCCTGTCCCACGTGCCAGGCCAGTGGGAAGAGCGGAGGGAAGAGCAAGGCTCCCCTCCAACCCTTCCCTGTCGTCAGTACCCCTTTTGAGCGGGTCGGGATCGACATTGTAGGGCCCCTGGACCCCCCAACTTCCCAAGGGCACCGGTTCATCCTCGTCCTGGTGGACCATGCCACCCGTTACCCTGAGGCCATCCCCCTGCGCACCGTCACGGCCCCCGTGGTGGGCCGGGCATTGATGGGGATCTTCTCCCGCATGGGTTTCCCCCGCGAGGTCGTGAGCGATCGCGGTACCAACTTTATATCCCGATACATGAAGTCTTTATGGCAACAATGTGGGGTGTCCTATAAATTCACCACCCCGTACCACCCCCAGGGAAACGGCCTGTGAGAACGGTTTAACCGGACTCTGAAGGGGATGATCGCGGGCCTGGAAGAGCCCCTCCGGCGTAAGTGGGACATCCTGCTCCCCTGCCTCCTATTCGCATACCGCGAAGTTCCCCAGAAGTCCTTGGGGTTCAGCCCCTTTGAGTTCCTCTACGGGCACCCCGTCAGGGGGCCCCTCAGCCTGGTCAAGGAAGGCTGGGAGGCGGCGACTCGAAGCCCCCCCCGAGATGTGTTCCGGTATGTCCTGACCCTCCGAAATCAGACTCGAAGGTTCCAAGAGATGGCCGAGGCCAACCTGGAGGTGAGTCAGGAAGAGATGAAGCGCTGGTACGACCAGAACGCCACTCTGGTCGAATTCCAGCCGGGCCAGCTGGTATGGGTCATGGCCCCAGTAAAACCCTGCGCCCTCCAGGATAAATGGACAGGGCCCTTCAAAGTGGTTGAGCGGAAGAGCCAGGTCACGTACTTAGTGGACGTCCAGTCCCCCCGGGACCCCCTCCGGGTCCTTCACGTGAACCGCCTCAAGCCCCACTTTGTGCGGACAGAGCTGAGTCTGCTGCTGGCCACCGATGACGGGGCCGAGGAGGAGTCCGATCCTCTCCCCGATCTCCTGTGTACCAGAGAGAAGGACGGCTCCATAGAAGGAGTGAACCTCTCCCCGTCTCTCACTCCCCAGCAACGGGAAGATTGCCGCCAGCTCCTAGGGCAGTTTTCGGACCTCTTCTCCCTGGTCCCTAGGGTCACCGACTGGTGTGTCCATGACGTGGATACCGGGGACAGTCCGCCAGTGAGACACCGGGCCTACCGAGTCCCTGTTCGGGTCCGGTCCTGTATCCAGGCCGAAGTCTCGAAAATGTTGACCCTTGGCGTAATCGAGCCCTCAGATAGCCCCTGGGCCAGCCCCGTGGTCCTGGTCCCCAAAGCAGCCGCCCCCGGGGTCGCGCCAGCACTCCGCTTCTGCGTAGACTACCGGGGACTCAATGAAGTCACCCGAACCGATGCCCACCCCATTCCCCGAGCCGACGAGCTCATTGACCGGCTCAGGGCTGCTCGATTCCTCAGTACCTTCGATCTCACCTGTGGCTACTGGCAAATTGCGCTCACAGAAGGAGCCAAGGAGCGGTCCGCCTTCTCCACCCCGGATGGGCACTATCGCTTTCGCGTGATGCCGTTCGGGATGAAAAATGCCCCGGCCACTGTTAGAAAAGGTAGACGGACCGGGAGGGCCGGCCGGGGTCAGGGGGAGAGGTCTCCGGGGAGAGCCGTCTCCAGCGATCGTACAGACAAGTAACTTCCCCCCCACAGACAGATATCACACACGGATAAGGTTCAGTGTTCTTTATAGGTACTTAGTTATGATACGGTAGAATGGTACAAGGAGGTCTGGACGCAGGGGTCCCCTCGATTAGAGTCTCGTAAGGTAGGGAAGGGGGTAGCGGGTCAGTCTATTTACCAATCAGGTAGTTCGGATGAGATGATGGTGAGCTCACAATCCTCGAGCTTGGTGGTTAGGTGGTACGGTCCGCGGCAGCGCCAGCAGGTCCCGGTAAGGATGGTTGATACAACGGGCCGCGGCAGCGCCAGCAGGTCCCCGGAAGATGTACGGTCCGCGGCAGCGCCAGCAGGTCCCGGTAAGGATGGTTGATACAACGGGCCGCGGCAGCGCCAGCAGGTCCCAGGAAGATGACGGTCCGCGGCAGCGCCAGCAGGTCCCGGTGAGGATGGTCGTTACAACGGGCCGCGGCGGCGCCAGCAGGTCCCAGGAAGATGAAGGTTGCAGAAGGCCGCGGCAGCGCCAGCAGGCAGGACGATGGTTCACAAGAGCGGGCTACGGCAGCGCCAGTAGACCGTCAGGGTTGAGTTCACTCGGTGTCTCTCGACTCCAGGATACAACTGCCTTCCTGCTCCGGAGCTGTCTTAGTTATAGGGCTGGTGCCCTTTGATGTCCGGACCCTCGCACTTGGAGGTCGGAGGGTCCGGGATGAAGGTGTCCAGACACCCAGCAGGGGGTGGAGCCAGCGCCTGGGGGAGCTGGAGGCGATCGGCACCTGGCGGGGGAAGAGCTCTTGACGCTTCGTTCTCCCATTGACCTGCCAAGTGGTCCGCTCACCTCCTGGGTGGATGGTGGTGCCGGGATGTCGGGGCCGGCCAGGCCCGGGGTTAGGGTCGAGGTGAGGCCACGCGGCCGCGTGGTGCAGGGCCCAAGATGGCGGCTTGACCCGGCCGGGGAAGCCGGTGGGGCTGGACCCCGTGATGAGTAGGGGTCCGAGGGCAGAGGGTCCGTCGGGAGACGGAGTACAGGGGCTTGTCACGGGGGTATGCCTGGTGGGCCGGAGCTCGGGCCCTGTCATGCGGGGGGGGGAGCAAGCCCTCTGTGTGGCCTGTCCAACATGCGTCCCCCCCAGCTGAAGGCGGGGAGAGTCACCCATCTCCTTGGGGACTCTCTTCGTCGAGGCGGAAAAAGCGGGACAGGCCATCCGCGTTGGCGTGGTCTTGGCCTGGCCGGTGCTCCACAGTGAAGTCCATTCCCTGCAGGGAAATGGACCAGCGCAAGAGTTTTGGGTTCTCCCCCCGCATCTGCATCAGCCATTGCAGGGGTCGATGGTCGGTTTGTACCCGGAAGTGGGTACCGAAGAGATAGGGTCGGAGCTTTTTTGAGGGCCCACACTACTGCAAATGCCTCCCTCTCGATTGTGCTCCAACGCTGTTCTCGGGCCAGGAGACGTCGACTGATGAAGGCCACCGGCTGGTCATGACCTTCGGAGTTCAGCTGAGAGAGGACAGCCCCGATGCCGTGGTCGGAGGCGTCGGTCTGCACCACAAATTCCCGACTGTAATCGGGGGCCTGGAGCACCGGGGCGGTGCACAGGGCGGCCTTCAGCTCCTCGAAGGCCGCTTGACAATCAGGAGTCCAGTGGACCCGCTTCGGTTGATTCTTGGATGTGAGTCCCGTGAGGGGCCCCACGATGCTGCCGTAGTCCTTCACGAACCGCCGGTAGTAGCCGGTGAGCCCCAAGAAGGCTCGGACCTCGGTCTGGGTGACGGGGGGCTGCCAGGACTGGATGGCAGCAATCTTAAGTTGTAGTGGGGCCACCAGCCCGCTTCCCACTTGGTGCCCAAGGTAGGTCACAGACCCTTGGCCAATTTGGCACTTGCCGGCCTTAATGGTGAGGCCGGCCCGCTGGAGGGCTTGGAGGACCTCTTGGAGGTGACGGAGGTGGTCGGACCAGTGGCGGCTGTATACAGCGATATCGTCCAGGTAGGCCGCGCTGAATTCTTCGAGCCCTGCCAAGACCTGGTTCACAAGACGTTGGAATGTGGCGGGGGCATTCTTCATGCCAAAGGGCATGACCTTAAATTGATAGTGGCCATCGGGGGTGGAGAAGGCTGACCGTTCCTGAGCCCTGGGTGTGAGGCCGATCTGCCAGTAGCCCGCCGTTAGGTCGAAGATACTAAGGTAGCGGGCGGCCCCCAGCCGGTCGATCAGCTCGTCTGCTCGGGGGATGGGATGAGCGTCGGTCCGGGTGACAGCGTTCAAGCCCCGGTAGTCGACGCAGAATCTCAGTTCAGGGGCGGTGCCGGGGGCAGCGGCCTTGGGAACTAATACAACCGGACTGGCCCAGGGACTGTCCGAGGGCTCGATGACCCCGATCGTGAGCATCTTGGCCACTTCCTCCTGTATGCAGGCCCGTACCCGATCTGGTACGCGGTAGGCCCGGTGCCGGACAGGGGGACTGTCCCCGGTGTCTACGTCGTGCAAACACCAAGGGGTGACCCCGGGGGTGAGGGAGAACAGGGCAGCGAACTGCAGCAGGAGGTCCCGGCAGTCCTGGCGTTGCTCCGCAGTGAGGGCGTCAGAGAGCCGGACCCCATCCACGGAGCCGTCCTTCTCCTGAGTCTTTAAGAGATCCGGGAGGGGCTCGGAGTCTTCTTCTGTACCACTGTCTGTCGCCATCAGGAGGCTTAGTTCGGAGCGCACAAAGTGTGGTTTGAGCCGGTTGGTGTGGAGGACCCGCAGGGGGTTCCGGGTGGACCCCATGTCGACGAGGTAAGTGACGGGGCTTTTACGCTCGACCACTTTGAAGGGCCCCGTCCACTTGTCCTGCAGGGCACATGGTTCGGTGGGGGACATCACCCATACTTGCTGCCCAGGCTCGAATTCAACGGAGGAGGCATTGTGGTCATACCACCTCTTCATGTCCTCCTGACTGGCCTCGAGGTTCGCCTTGGCCATCTCCCTGAAGCGCCGGGTCTGGTTTCGTAGGGCCAGGATGTATTTGAAGACGTCGGGAGGGGTCGTTAAGGGGGCCATCTCCCAACCTTCCTTGACTAGGCTGAGGGGCCCTCGCACAGGGTGCCCGTACAAGAGTTCGAAAGGGCTAAAGCCGAGGGACTTCTGGGGGACTTCTCGGTAGGCGAAGAGGAGGCACGGGAGCAGCACATCCCACTGGCGACGGAGAGGCTCTTCCAATCCCCCAATCATCCCCTTGAGAGTGCGGTTAAAACGCTCCACTAGTCCGTTCCCTTGGGGGTGATAGGGGGTCGTGAATCTGTAGGTGACCCCGCATTGTTGCCAGAGGGACTTCATGTATTTAGATATGAAATTCGTACCTCGGTCGCTGACGACTTCTCGGGGGAAGCCTACCCTGGAGAAGATCCCCATCAGGGCCCGGCCAACCACCGGAGCTGTCACTGTCCGTAGGGGCACCGCCTCGGGGTAGCGGGTGGCATGGTCCACTAGTACCAAGATGAACCTGTGTCCTTGTGCCGTGCGGGGGTCCAGAGGCCCCACAATGTCTATCCCCACCCTCTCGAACGGGGTGGTGACCACAGGGAAGGGTTGCAGAGGGGCCTTCAGCTTCCGACCACTCTTCCCGCTGGCTTGGCACGTGGGGCAAGATCGGCAGTGGTTCAGGACGTCATTCCTCATTTTTGGCCAGAAAAAGTGGGTCACCAGGCGACTGTATGTTTTGTCCTGGCCCAGGTGTCCAGCCAGGGGGACATCGTGGGCCAGGTTGAGCAGAAAGTCTCGGAAGCGGAGCAGTACCACCAGAACTCGACCGGCCCCCAGCTCGGCGATTCTTTGCTCGCTGTAGAGCAGGTCGTTGTCCCAGTAGACCCAGTGGGTTCCGGTGGTGTCCCCTGCGTTTTGGGTATCGGCTTGTTGGCGGAGTCCCTCGAGGGAGGGACAGGTCTTTTGTTCCTGGCGGAACTGTTCTTGGGTGGGCCCCCCCTCTTGACGCCACTGAGCCAGATCCGGAAGGTCCTGGTGTTGTGCGTCTGCTTCGATAGTCGGGTCCGGGAGGTCGGACTCGCCGTTGTCCTCGACGGGGGCAACCGGGGGCGGAGGTGCTGGCCATTCGGTTTCTTCTGATCGGGGGGTGGCCCGGGCGGCCATGGATCGGGTGGTTATGCAGGCCCAGTCCGGGAGGCCCAGCATCCCCAGGTGCTCTCTTTTCTCGACGGTGGCCCACGGGGAACTCTCGAGGTCATTCCCCAGGAGGCAGTCCACGGGGGCATCGTCCCGGACCGTCACCTTCAGTAGGCCGGAGACCCCTCCCCATTCAAACGGGACGCAGGCCATCTTACACATACTCTCAGAGTTATCTGCCGAGCGGACGGGGCAGAGAATGTTCGGCAGGATCTGCTCGGGCTTCACCAGATGACAGCGGACGGCCGTCACGCTGGCGCCGGTGTCACGCAAGGCCTCGGCTCTCTGTCCATTAATGGTCACCCACTGACCGTATTTTCTGGTGTTGGCGGGTAGGGGAGCCCGCGGAACCATGTCTCTTCCCCCTAGGCATGCCAGGACCATGGCGGCCGGTTCCCACCCTTGCTGGGCCGGCTCGTACTCTTCGGGTCCCTCCGATGATTGCTCTTCCCCTAGGGCAGCGGCCGCTACCTGGCGGGGCTTGGGTGTTTGATTTAGCGGGCAGTTCGGGTCATTGGCGTAGTGGCCTAGTCGCTGGCACCGGTGGCACGTGACGTTGGCTCGGTACCCAGGCCGCAACGGGGGGTTGCCCCGGCCGGCCGGAGGCGGGGTGCTGGCCACGGGTGTTGTTGGTAAGGCGTCTCTCCCTCGCCCCTGGCCCCCTCCTCCTCCCCGAGGACGGTGCTGGCCTTGGTTGCCTCTGTTCTGGTCGTGGGGCCCTCTCCGGCCCACTCGGGTGCTTTCCCACCGGTCAGCTTCGGCGGCGAGCTGCCGGGGGTCGGTCAGCTTACTGTCGAGTAGGTGCTGCCGGAGCTCGACGAAACAGTTGTTTGACAGGTGCTCCCATACCATAAGGTTGAAGAGTTGTTCGTAAGTGGTGACCTGACTTCCCTTGATCCACCCTTCGAATGCCCGGCTGAAATAGTTCACGTATTCTACCCAAGTTGTACCTGGGATCCTGGTGCAATCTCTGAACCTCTGGCGGTACATCTCGGGCGTGAGGCCGTAGCGGGTGAGGAGGGCAGCCTTCATGTGGTCGTAGGACGACATTTGGTGATCAGGGAGCTGCAGCAGGGCATCGCGACCCTCGTTGATAAATCTCCCCCAAAGTCCGGCTCCCCAATCACTCCGGTCGATTCGGTGGGAGGTCATTGCGATCTCATAGGCTTTAAACCACTGTTGTATGTCGTCTTCTCGGACATATTCGCGGACAACATCCTTGGGGATGTGAACTTTTTTCTCACTTGGCCCCGGGGTGTGTGGTCGCTCAGGCACCCCCAGTTCCTTATTCTGTTTGCGCAGTTCTATTTCCGCTAGTCGGCGCTCGTGCTCGAGCGTTATTTTTTTCTCTTCCAGCTCTCTCTGTCTCTGCTTTTCTTCTCGTTCCTCTCGAAGCCGCATATGCTCGAGGTTAAGTTTCTGTTCAGCTAACTTGAGTTCCCCATCCATCTTGAGTCGTGCCATCTCCAACTCGTGTAATCTGACTCTGTCTCTTTCTCGGATCTCCTCTTGCGGGAGGCCCGTTCCCCGCTCCTCGGGAGCCGTGGCGTTCCCCTCTGGTGTGATGCTGGTTTGGTCTGGTGTGACGCTGCTTTGGTCGGAGGGTCCTGTGACCCCCGTTTCTGTCCATGACTCCAGAGCGCGCTTTAGATCATCCTTGGTACTCAGGCCGGTGGTAGCAATGCCAAGTTCTATGCAAAATTGTCTCAGTTCGCGGTGGTTGTATTCTTCTAATTTCTCCATTTGGAATTTCTCGGTGGAGCTGCTTTCTTTGGTCGACATCGTGTTTTTGTCGTGGGGTGAGCTACTCTCTGTACGATTACGCGTTGATTCGGATCGCGCCGCTGGCCACCAATGTTAGAAAAGGTAGACGGACCGGGAGGGCCAGCCGGGGTCAGGGGGAGAGGTCTCCGGGGAGAGCCGTCTCCAGCGATCGTACAGACAAGTAACTTCCCCCCCACAGACAGATATCACACACGGATAAGGTTCAGTGTTCTTTATAGGTACTTAGTTATGATACGGTAGAATGGTACAAGGAGGTCTGGACGCAGGGGTCCCCTCGATTAGAGTCTCGTAAGGTAGGGAAGGGGGTAGCAGGTCAGTCTATTTACCAATCAGGTAGTTCGGATGAGATGATGGTGAGCTCACAATCCTCGAGCTTGGTGGTTAGGTGGTACGGTCCGCGGCAGCGCCAGCAGGTCCCGGTAAGGATGGTTGATACAACGGGCCGCGGCAGCGCCAGCAGGTCCCCGGAAGATGTACGGTCCGCGGCAGCGCCAGCAGGTCCCGGTAAGGATGGTTGATACAACGGGCCGCGGCAGCGCCAGCAGGTCCCAGGAAGATGACGGTCCGCGGCAGCGCCAGCAGGTCCCGGTGAGGATGGTCGTTACAACGGGCCGCGGCGGCGCCAGCAGGTCCCAGGAAGATGAAGGTTGCAGAAGGCCGCGGCAGCGCCAGCAGGCAGGACGATGGTTCACAAGAGCGGGCTACGGCAGCGCCAGTAGACCGTCAGGGTTGAGTTCACTCGGTGTCTCTCGACTCCAGGATACAACGGCCTTCCTGCTCCGGAGCTGTCTTAGTTATAGGGCTGGTGCCCTTTGATGTCCGGACCCTCGCACTTGGAGGTCGGAGGGTCCGGGATGAAGGTGTCCAGACACCCAGCAGGGGGTGGAGCCAGCGCCTGGGGGAGCTGGAGGCGATCGGCACCTGGCGGGGGAAGAGCTCTTGACGCTTCGTTCTCCCATTGACCTGCCAAGTGGTCCGCTCACCTCCTGGGTGGATGGTGGTGCCGGGATGTCGGGGCCGGCCAGGCCCGGGGTTAGGGTCGAGGTGAGGCCACGCGGCCGCGTGGTGCAGGGCCCAAGATGGCGGCTTGACCCGGCCGGGGAAGCCGGTGGGGCTGGACCCCGTGATGAGTAGGGGTCCGAGGGCAGAGGGTCCGTCGGGAGACGGAGTACAGGGGCTTGTCACGGGGGTATGCCTGGTGGGCCGGAGCTCGGGCCCTGTCGTGCGGGGGGGGGAGCAAGCCCTCTGTGTGGCCTGTCCAACAGCCACCTTTCAGCGGCTGGTAAATAGAGTCCTGGCCGGGCTGGAAAAATTCAGTGCTGCATATCTCGACGATATCGCAGTTTTTAGTTCTGAGTGGAGTGAGCACCTCCAGCACCTTCGGAGGGTACTGACCGCCCTGCGCCAGGCAGGCCTCACCGTGAAAGCCAGCAAGTGCCAGATTGGGCAAGGTTCTGTAACCTACCTGGGACACCAGGTCGGAAGCGGCCAGGTCACCCCCCTACAGCCCAAAATCGACGCCATCCTAGCCTGGGAACCACCCACTACCCAAACGGAGGTTCGGGCCTTCCTGGGCCTCACGGGCTATTACCGAAGATTCATCAGGAATTACGGCAGCCTGGTCGGTCCCCTCACGGGACTCACGTCCAAAAGACAGCCCAAGAAGGTGCACTGGTCCCCTGCCTGCCAAGAGGCGTTCGAGGCCCTGAAAGCGGCCATGTGTACTGCCCCCGTCCTCCAGGCCCCCGACTACTCTAAGGAGTTCGTGGTACAGACTGATGCCTCCGAGCACGGCATCGGGGCCGTCCTCTCCCAGGTGAATGACCAAGGTCTAGACCAGCCCGTGGCCTTCCTCAGCCGAAGGCTATTGCCCAGGGAACAAAGATGGAGCACCATCGAGCGAGAGGCATTCGCCGTAGTCTGGGCCCTGAAAAAACTACGCCCTTACCTGTTCGGCACCCATTTCAAGGTCCAAACCGACCATCGCCCCTAGCGATGGCTCATGCAGATGCGAGGAGAAAACCCCAAGCTACTGCAGTGGTCAATCTCCCTCCAGGGGATGGATTTCACCGTCGAACATCGCCCTGGGAATGACCACGCCAACGCCGATGGCCTCTCCCGGTTCTTCCGCCTCAGCGAAGAGAACCCCCAAGAAGATGGGTAGTTCTCTCCGGCTTTCAGCTGGGGGGGACGCATGTTAGACCCGGCCATCGCACCATAGCTAGACCCGACCCCTGCACCTCACACAGCCCCCAAATCCACGGCCTAGCCGATCCTCCCCACCAGAACTCACACGCACCCAGCCCGGACATCCCCGTCCATGGCCTTCCTCCCTTCGGCCACACCGGGCCCGCGTGCCCACTTCATGCACCAGGATGGCTGCCGGCCCCAGCGCGACCCTGGCCTAGAGGCGCCACTCCGGCTGGAGCACATCGCGCTCCCCTTGGGATGAGAGAGGGAGGAGCAGTTTCTATCACACCTCTGCGCTTCCCTGGAACGGTGGGTTTCGATCGACCTGCCGGCCTCCCCGAGGGCTGGCTCCACGCCTGCTGGGTGTCTGGGACTCCTCCCGACCCGGCACTGGAAGGATCAAAAGACAATAGCAGGAAACCCCAACAAGCAACCCCCGAGGTGACAAGACCCCTGCCTGCACAGACTCCGGACATCAAAGAGGGGTCGCCCTATAACAAGGGGCGCTCGGGGACCGTCCGGCAGATTCGCCTTGGAACACCTGAGCCCTGCTGAGTGACTCGCGGCTCCCTGAAGATCGTAAGACCTCCGAACTTGTGCTTGAGCCCTGCTGAGTGACTCACGGCTCCCTGAAGATCGTAAGACCTCCGAACTTGTGCTTGAGCCCTGCTGAGTGACTCGCGGCTCCCTGAAGATCGTAAGACCTCCGAACTTGTGCTTGAGCCCTGCTGAGTGACTCGCGGCTCCTCGAAGATTGTAAGACCACCGAACTGGTATCTGAGCCCAGCTGAGTGACTCGCGGCTCCTGCAGACAATCTTGGTCCCGCCGGACCCACGACGATAAGAGTATCCCCCAGCTCGAGGATTGTGAGCTGTGCGCCGGGTACGCTCCTGCATTTGATCCATATCCCCAAAGACTGTCCCGCTACCCCCCTCCAAGACTCTGAGAGCCCACGCTCTGCTTGTACATATTTGCCGTGCTGATCATAAAGATCCTACTACTCTAACTTGATAAAGATTTGCTCGTAAGAACTCCTTGTGTGGTGTCCCTCTGTCGTGTGGTGCCGAGTGTGCGATCTTAGATACAAGATTCCTCCCGGAGGAATCCCTCACCAGTGCCCGGCTACGATACTTCGAGGGTGGGTCTCAGGGCAGTCAGGGCCCCCTCCGGGCCCCTCTGAGGTCGCCTTCTAACACATATCACTACCAGCAGTGTCCAGACATATGAGGGGTGGGTGCAGAGGACTTCCAGCAGTGGACAGACATATGAGAGGTGGGTGCAAAGGACTCCCAGCAGTGGACAGAGATATAGGGGTGGGTGCATATCACTACCAGCAGTGTCCAGACGTATGAGGGGTGGGTGCAGAGGACACCCAGCAGTGGACAGACATATGAGGGGTGGGTGCAGAGGACTTCCAGCAGTGGACAGACATATGAGGGGTGGGTGCATATCACTACCAGCAGTGTCCAGACATATAAGGGGTGGGTGCATATGACTCACATCAGTGTCCAGACATATGAGGGGTGGGTGCAGAGGACTCCCAGCAGTGGACAGACATATGAGGGGTGGGTGCAGAGGCCTCCCAGCAGGGGACAGAGAAATGGGTGTGGGTGCATATCACTACCAGCAGTGTCCAGACATCTGAGGGGTGGGTGCAGAGGGCTCCCAGCAGTGTCCAGACATATGAGGGGTGGGTGCAGAGGACTCCCAGCAGTGTCCAGATATATGAGGGGTGGGTGCAGAGGACTCCCAGCAGTGCCCAGACATATGAGGGGTGTTAGACCTGGCACCTTGGCGTGAGTTTCCCTTCCACTTTTTGCTGGTGTGCCTCAAATGTTTTGCTGGTGTTGTCTGCTCAGGGCACTGCGCCACGGCTAATCCGTGCCGCAGTGCAAGTGCTCCCTAGGTAAAGTGTACCTGTAATTGATATTCATGATTGGTTTATTGGATTTACTGTCAGTCCCCAGTAAAGTGCACCAGGAGTGCCAGGGCTTGTGAATGCCAATGCTGCTAGTGGGCCTGCAGCGCTGATTGCGCCACCCACAGAAGCGGCCTTGTAAAATGTGTCTAAGGTCTGCCACTGCAGAACCTGCGTGCAGTCTGGTACTGTCGCACTGACTGCGCAAGTGCCCCCACTTGCCAGTCCCTAAACCTTCCCTTAACTACATGTTAGCCACCCCTCTAGTAGGCCCCAGGGCAGGGTGCATTGTAGGCATAAGGTAGGACCTGCCCTGATGTGTGTGGCATGTCTTAATAGTGAATTACAGCCATTTTCGTTTTTCACTATTGAAGGCTACCTGCTCTCCATAGGCCAGAATGGGCTGCTGGAGTCACTACACGCTGTGACCCCAGTGGACTCATAGAGCATGGTAGAATGTCAAGTTTAGTATGCCTGAACTCAGAATAATAAAATACTTCTTTTAGTAAAGTTTATTTTAATATCCAGCGTTTGTAAATACTACTTTTAGAAAGTTAGTATTTACTGACCTGGCCCTTTCAGTCCGCCTCTGCTGTGTGTGTGTGTTCTGCCTAGCAACAGTAAGGAGCAGGGTTTGGGGAATCCCCATAGACAGGCTGGCTACCAGGTGGTGGGTAGAGAGATTACACCAGGATCGGTGGGAGGAGTACACCTTGACTCTTGAATAGACCTGTGCTCTGCCACCACAAAGCCGGCTCCGCCCCCTGTGGAGCGGCTGATGTCTCTGCCCTGCTGCTGAAAGGAAAGCGCAGAGTCACCATAACAAAGTGCTCCAGAACTGGACTGAGCCAGGCCCAGGCCCCCTGGCGCTAAAGAACAAAAGAATCACTGTATAAAAGTAGGAGCCTGGCTCCTAAGAAATCAGAATCCTTTTTTACCACAAAGAACCTCTGCCCGACTAGAAGGAGAAGAAGACGCTGGAAGGACTGGCCTGCTGCTTGCCTTGCTGAGAAAGGAGAGGAAAAGACCTGCTGAAAAGACTTTGCTGCTTTGTGCTTTAAACATTCTCCAAGGGCTTGATCTGAGCTTGCCCCCTGAACTGAACCCCAGGACCAGTGGGTTCTTTGTGCCTTTGCTCGTCCTGAAACTCGAGCCGTGTGTGCATCCAGCTAGAGAAAGACTGCGCCCCTCATCGCCCCCTCCTAGGGCCGTGACACTCGGGAGCTTGCCTGCCTTCGTCCCCGTGAGAGCCTCGCTCCGACCGGAGTCGCTCTCTGCCCCCGGGCTAGGCTACCTGCTCCTCTGCCACCGTCTGTTACTGGAGCGCGCTGAAGCGCTATCGCCCCTCCCGCCGGAATTCATCTCCGACGATTGTGATCCCCGCCGGGTCAACAGCTGCACGGACCGTGCCCTGTGACCCCGCTTCGCTATCCCAGACTTGGATCAGGGCCGCGCCGCCCCCGTTGTGGAGACCCCCGCACCGCCGTGCTGAGGGTCGTGGGCCGCGTCTGCCTGAGTGCATGCACCCGCTGACGTAGGATCCAAAGGTGCTCCCCCTAATCATCCGAGTCGCACTGACCCGTGCCGACTCCCAAAGGACTTGCAACGTTCCTCAAAAGTTCCAGTATCGGGCTCGGGGCCCGCAACTCCTTATTTCCCCGTCATCAGGAGCCGATCGTGCCAGAGGGCTGTGCTTTCTCCAGAGTCCTCCAGGGTGAGTGAGAGCGAGCGCATATCTCCGTCTTTACCCCTGGGACCTCGAGCCCTCTGACAGGCGCCCTGCTCCACGGAGCCCCCCCCCCGTAGCACCCGCCGCACCGCAAGCCCGTCTCGCCTCCAGCTCTGCCTCCGAGCCGCTGGGAAGAGCCGTACGCGGCGTAGGCGAGCCCACGCCCGATGCGTGAGCTGCGGTAGGGTCCGGGCCGATTTCTGACAGGAGAGAGAGGGAAGCGCGACGAAGCGCACCGAAGGGCTAGGACTGGCCTAAATCACCTGTAAGTGACTGGAACCCCAAGTAACATTTCTAAGAGACTAAAGAGTATCCATTTGAAACTACAACAAAGAACATTTGCCTGCTTTACAATCTGGTGGCATAGAGAAAACGTTA
Organism: Triturus cristatus; assembly: GCF_964204655.1. Lineage (NCBI taxonomy): Eukaryota > Metazoa > Chordata > Amphibia > Caudata > Salamandridae > Triturus > Triturus cristatus. The sequence continues at coordinate 1,321,964,761 of NC_140590.1, forward strand.
TTGGTCTTGGGAAAAGTCTGCTGATATATATACCTATTTTTTTCATAAAGAGCGTATTTTTCCATATCCAAGCCTGGTGTCCATTTGTGGGGGGATTGATGTATTTACTGTGTGTATGGTTACAAATGCTTAACTAACTAACGCCTGGAGAATAGCCTTGGCTGCTCACGCCACGCACCTAGAGGGTGAGCAAGGGTCATTCCAAAGGGGTTATCCTGCGCCCTGACCTGGAGGAGAGGGTCCCTGCTTGACACAAGGGCATCCTTGCGCCAACCAGAGACCCCCAAGTCTAACATTGTTGGCAGCGACTGGGATTTCGAATTTGCATTTGTAATTTGCATACAGTGAATTATTAATCACCACATAGTGAGAGCAGACCAAGTAACGCTGCCACAGGTTTTCATTTTTGAACTTTGTTGAGACATCTGCCATTATTGCAACCATGCCTGGCTCACTCCCTGCTGGAAGAGCACTCTCTGTGATTTCTGGAATGGATGAGGTGGATTGGGAGAGACTGGAAGGCTACACACAAGAGCAATTGAAAGGCTACAGTGTAAAATTCAGAGTTCCCCATACTGGATTCAAGAAGAAGAACCAGTACCTCAAGGCGTTGAGAGCCTGGAAAGAGTCAAGAGACCCACAGAATGCGGGGGACATCGTCCCATCCGACAACCTTGTGGAGCCCAGCAGAGTCCTGTCCCCAGAGGAGCTGGCAGACAGGGCAGCAGACAGGGCGCATGCAATGGAGATGGCAAAGTTGGCAGGACCAATGGAAATGGAGAAGCAGAAGTTGGCCTTGGAGGCACAACAACGCCAAATGGATCATGATCTAAGATTGAAGGAGTTGGAGCTGAAGGCGAAAAGTTTGGAAACAGCTCCTTCTGGTGGTAGCACTCCGCCGGTGCAGGTAGAGTCCAAGGTGTACATCCCCAAAGATATAGTTAAGGAGTATTTTAGGAAGGATGACATAGGGCAGTGGTTCAGAGCCTATGAGGTAGCCATGTCTTTACACAGGGTTCCTGAGAAAGACTGGGGAGCGGGGTTGTGGGGAAGGTTCCTTGCTGAAGGGCGTGACACACTTTTAGATTTACCCCTAGAACTCCAGACCTCCTATCCCCATATGAAGGAAGCTTTAATGACCAGGTATGGGTTAACTCCTGAGCTATATAGACAGAGGTTCAGGGAGACTAAGAAGATCCCTGAGAGTACGTATGTGGAGTATGTAACTTTTTTTTGCAGAGCACTGGATGGTTGGGTGAAGGGTAGCAAAGTGAATGATTATCAAGGGCTGTTTGATTTAATTGCCTGATATATATACCTATTTTTTTATAAAGAGCGTATTTTTCCATATCCAAGCTTGGTGTCCATTTGAGGGGGGATTGATGTATTTACTGTGTGTATGGTTACAAATGCTTAACTAACTAACGCCTGGAGAATAGCCTTGGCTGCTCATGCCACGCACCTAGAGGGTGAGCAAGGGTCATTCCAAAGGGGTTATCCTGCACCCTGACCTGGAGGAGAGGGTCCCTGCTTGACACAAGGGCATCCTTGCGCCAACCAGAGACCCCCACGTCTAACAAGGGGTGGGTGCAGAGGACTCCCAGCAGTGTCCAGACATATGAGGGGTGTGTGAATATCACTACCAGCAGTGTCCAGACATATGATGGGTTGGTGCATATGACTCACATCAGTGTCCAGACATATGAGGGGTGGGTGCAGAGGACTCCCAGCAGTGGACAGACATATGAGGGGTGGGTGCATATGACTCACATCAGCGTCCAGATATATGAGGGGTGGGTGCATATCTCTACCAGCAGTGTCCAGACATATGAGGGGTGGGTGCAGAGGACTCCCAGCAGTGGACAGACATATGAGGGGTGGGTGCAGAGGACTCCCAGCAGTGGACAGAGATATGGGGGTGGGTGCATATCACTACCAGCAGTGTCCAGACATATGTGGGGTGGGTGCAGAGGACTCCCAGCAGTGGACAGACATATGAGGGGTGGGTGCAGAGGACTCCCAGCAGTGTCCAGACATATGAGGGGTGGGTGCATATGACTCACATCAGTGTCCAGACATATGAGGGGTGGGTGCAGAGGACTCCCAGCAGTGGACAGCCAAATGAGGGGTGTGTGCAGAGGACTCCCAGCAGTGGACAGAGATATGGGGGTGGGTGCATATCACTACCAGCAGGGGGTGGGTGCAGAGGACTCCCAGCAGTGGACAGAGATATAGGGGTGGGTGCATATCACTACCAGCAGTGTCCAGACATATGAGGGGTGGGTGCAGAGGACACCAAGCAGTGGACAGATGTTGGACGGCGACCGCAGAGGAGCCCGGAAGGGGTCCTGACTACCCTGAGACCCACCCTCGAAGTATCGTAGCCGGGCACTGGCGGGAGACTCCCCAGGGGGAGGAATCTCGTATCTAGGATCGTACTTCTGGCACCACACGACACAGAGTGACCACACCGTGTGTTCTTAGAAATCAATCTTTATCAATTAGGTTATCACGGCAAATATGTACAAGGAGAGCGCGGGCTCAATGAGTCTCGGAAGGGATAGGGGGTAGCGGGACAGTCTCTGGCAAAGGTTCAAGGCAGGGACGTACCCGGCGCACAGCTCACAATCCTCGAGCTGGGGGATACGTTGTCGTAGTTGGGGTCCGGCGGGACCGTGAGAGTCTGTCGGAGCCGCGAGTCACTCAGCGGGCTCAGGTACAAGTTCGGAGGTCTTACGATCTTCAGGGAGCCGCGAGTCACTCAGCGGGCTCAGGTACAAGTTCGGAGGTCTTACGATCTTCAAGGAGCCGCGAGTCACTCAGCAGGCTCAGGTACAAGTTCGGAGGTCTTACGATCTTCAAGGAGCCGCGAGTCACTCAGCAGGCTCAGGTACAAGTTCGGAGGTCTTACGATCTTCAATGAGCCGCGAGTCACTCAGCAGGCTCAGGTACAAGTTCGGAGGTCTTACGATCTTCAAGGAGCCGCGAGTCACTCAGCAGGCTCAGGAGGGTTCAAGTTCCAGGAGCCGCGACCACGTCGGCAGGCTCTCGTTGTTCCAGCGTCGAATCTGCCGGACAGACCCAGAGCACCCCTTGTTATAGGTCGACCCCTCTTTGATGTCCGGAGTCTGTGCAGGCAGGGGTCTTGTCACCTGGGGGTCGCTTGTCGGGGTTTCCTGTCATTGTCTTTTGATCCTTTCAGGGCCGGGTCGGGAGGAGTCCCAGACACCCAGCAGGCATGGAGCCAGCCCTCAGGGAGGCCGGAGGGCTGATCGAAACCCATCGTCCTAGGGGAGTTCAGAGGTGCGATAGAAACTGCTCCTCCCTCTCTCATCCCCTGGCGAGTGTGATGTCCTCCAGCCGGAGTGGCGCCTCTAGGCCCGGGTCGCGCTGGGGCCGGGCGGCCATCTTGGTGCATGAAGTGGGCACGCGGGCCCGGGGTGGCCGAAAGGAGAGAGGCCATGGACGGGGATGTCCGGGTCGGGTGCGTGTGTCCTGGTGGGGAGGATCGGCTAGGCCGTGTGCTTGGGGCTGCAGGTATCAGGTTTAGGTGGTGCGGGGGCACGTAGGGCCATACTACGAGGCCGGGTCCAACACGCGTCCCCCCCAGCTGAAAGCCGGAGAGAACTGTCCATCATCTTGGGGGGTTCTCTTCGCTGAGGCGGAAGAACCGGGAGAGGCCGTCAGCGTTGGCGTGGTCCGTACCAGGGCGATGTTCTACGGTGAAATCCATCCCCTGGAGGGAGATTGACCACCGCAGTAGCTTGGGGTTTTCTCCTCGCATCTGCATGAGCCATCGCAAGGGCCGATGGTCAGTTTGGACTCTGAAATGGGTGCCGAACAGGTAGGGTCGTAGCTTTTTGAGTGCCCAGACCACGGCAAAGGCTTCGCGCTCAATGGTGCTCCATCTCTGTTCTCGGGGCAACAGCCGCCGACTGAGGAAGGCGATGGGCTGGTCTAGGCCTTGGTCATTCACTTGGGACAGGACGGCCCCAATGCCATGCTCGGAGGCATCGGTCTGGACTATAAACTCCTTGGAGTAGTCGGGAGCCTGGAGGACGGGGGCAGTACACATGGCTTTCTTTAGGGCATCGAAAGCTTCCTGGCAGGCAGCCGTCCACTGCACCTTCTTTGGCTGTTTTTTGGACGTGAGTTCTGTGAGGGGGCCGACAAGGCTGCCATACCCCCGAATGAATCTTCGGTAGTAGCCAGTGAGGCCCAGAAAGGCTCGGACCTCCGTTTGGGTGATGGGTGGTTCCCAGGCTAGGATGGCGTCGATCTTTGGGTGTAGAGGGGCGACCTGGCCGCTCCCGACCTGGTGCCCCAGGTAGACTACGGATCCTTGCCCGATCTGGCACTTGCTGGCTTTTACTGTGAGGCCTGCCTGGCGCAGGGCGGATAGCACCCTCCGGAGGTGCTGGAGGTGCTCACTCCATTCCGAACTGAAAACAGCGATGTCGTCTAGATATGCCGCGCTGAACTGCTCTAGCCCGGCCAGGACTTTATTCACCAGTCGCTGGAAAGTGGCCGGGGCATTTTTCATTCTGAAGGGCATTACGCGGAAGCGGTAGTGCCCATCTGGGGTGGAGAGGCGGACCGCTCCTTGGCCCCCTCGGTGAGCGCAATCTGCCAGTATCCGCAGGTGAGGTCGAATGTGCTGAGGAACCGGGCTGCCCCTAGTCGGTCAATGAGTTCGTCGGCTCGTGGAATGGGGTGGGCATCGGCTCTGGTAACGTCATTGAGTCCCCGGTAGTCCACGCAGAATCGGAGCTCGGGGGCGACACCGGGGGCCGCTGCCTTCGGGACCAGGACCACGGGGCTGGCCCAGGGACTGTCAGATGGCTCGATCACCCCCAGGGTCAACATCTTCGAGACTTCAGCTTGAATGCAGGACCGGACCCGATCAGGGACTCGGTATGCTCGGTGTCTCACCGGCGGGCTGTCCCCGGTGTCCACGTCATGAACACACCAGTCGGTGACCCGGGGGGTCAGGGAGAAGAGGTCGGAAAATTGTCTTAGGAGCTGGCGGCAGTCCGCTTGTTGCTGGGCAGTGAGGGCTGGGGAGAGGTTCACTCCTTCCACGGAGCCATCCTGCTCCTTGACACACAGGAGGTCCGGGAGGGGATCAGACTCATCTTCGGCCCCGTCATCGGTGGCCAGCAGGAGGCTCAGTTCTGTCCGCACGAAGTGAGGCTTGAGGCGGTTCACGTGAAGGACCCGGAGGGGATCCCGAGGCGACTGGACGTCCACCAAGTAGGTGACTTGACTCTTCCGCTCAACCACTATGTAGGGCCCAGTCCACTTGTCCTGGAGGGCGCCAGGCTCCACGGGGGCCATGACCCACACCTGCTGGCCCGGCTGGAACTCGACCAGAGTGTCATTCTGGTCGTACCAGCGCTTCATCTCTTTTTGGCTGGCCTCCAGGTTGGCCTCGGCCAGTCCCCGGAACTTCCTGGTCTGGTTCCGGAGGGCCAGGACGTACTGGAACACATCTCGGGGGGTGGTCTGGGGTGCTGCCTCCCACCCTTCCTTAACCAAACTGAGGGGACCTCGGACGGGGTGTCCATAGAGTAATTCAAACGGGCTGAACCCTAAGGACTTCTGGGGGACCTCCCGGTAAGCGAACAAGAGGCAGGGGAGCAGGACGTCCCACTTACGCCGGAGGGGCTCTTCTAGGCCAGCGATCATCCCTTTCAAAGTCCTGTTAAACCTTTCTACTAGGCCATTCCCTTGGGGATGGTACGGGGTGGTGAACTTATAGGACACCCCACATTGTTGCCACAGGGACGTCATATATTTCGAGATAAAATTAGTGCCGCGATCGCTCACGACCTCGCGGGGAAAACCCACCCTGGAAAAGATCCCCATCAGGGCCCGGCCCACCACGGGGGCCGTGATGGTGCGCAGGGGAATAGCCTCAGGATAGCGGGTGGCGTGATCCACTAGGACCAGGATGAAACGGTGACCTTGGGAGGTGGGGGGGTCCAGTGGTCCCACGATGTCGATTCCGACTCGTTCGAAAGGGGTACTGACGACCGGGAAGGGTTGGAGGGGAGCCTTGCGCTTCCCTCCACTCTTCCCACTAGCCTGGCACGTGGGGCAGGACTTGCAGTGGGCTTCTACCGCTGCTCTCATTCTAGGCCAGTAAAAGTGGGTCACGAGACGGCTGTAGGTCTTGTCCTGACCCAGGTGGCCGGCGAGGGGGACGTCGTGGGCTAAGCCCAGGAGGAAGTCTCGGAAGCGGAGGGGTACCACCAGTACCCGTCCGGATCCCAGCTCCACCGACTTCTGCTCACTGTACAAGATGTTATTCTCCCAATATATTCGGTGCGACCGGTCTGGTCACCTGCGGCTTGGCCCTCGTCCTGGCGCCGCAGCCCGACCAGGGAAGGACAAGTGGCTTGCTCCCGGCAAAATTCTTCCCGGGTGGGCCTGCCCTCGTGGCACCATTGGGCCAATTCGGGTAGATCTCCCAACTCGGGGACCGGGGCGGGGTCGGATGGTGCGGGTTCGTCGCTGGCGACGGACCCTTCTGATGGGGGGACGGGAGGACCCTCGGCGGGGACTGTTCTGATCTCTTCGATCGGGGTGCTTTCGACTTCTCTCTGGGGAGTGAGTCGGGCAGACATAGAGCGGGTGGTGGCGCACACCCACTCGGGGAGTCCCATCATTCCTAGGTGGGCCTTGCGCTCGACGTGCTTCCAGGGAGAACTCTCCAGGTCGTTCCCTAAGAGGCAGTCGACCGGCTGGGAGGTTCTTACGGCAACCTTGAGTTTACCTATCACCCCTCCCCACTCAAACGGCACCAGGGCTACCTGACACATACTTTCTCTATTGTCTGCGGAAATTACGGGGCAAAAGACGTTGGGGAGGATCTGCTCCTCGGGGACTAAGTGCCGGAGGACACCGGTGATACTGGCCCCGGTGTCCCGCAGGGCCTCTACTTGGTGGCCATTGTTCTTGACGAGCTGCCCGTATTTCTTGGTGTTGGAGGGTAGGAGGCTACCAGGGACCATCTCCCTATCTCCCAGGGATACTAGGGCCATCGCTGCGGGTTCCCACTCCTCGGCTTCCTCAACCTCCTCCCCCAGGGCTACGTTGGCTATCTGTCTCGCAGGGGTTGTAGGGAAGACTTGGGGGGCCATGGGGCACTCCGGGTCATTGGCGTAGTGCCCGGGTTTCTGGCAACGGAAACACGTGACGGTTACCCGGTGTCCCCGTCTCCCAAGGGGCCCTGTCACTGGTGGGGGGGGCGCCGGGAAAGGTGGAGGTTGCGTTTTCGGGGGGCTAGGCTGGGACTCTCTCGGCCCTCCCTGGTTCCCTCCCCCTCTCTGGCGGGGTGGTCCCTGACTGGCTCGGGGGTACTCTCCTACCATGCCCCGGGAGACCAGGGTGTTGGTCCAGCGGTCGGCTTCCACAGCCAGCTTCCTGGGATCTGTGAGCTTGCTGTCAAGCAGATGCTGACGTAGTTCTATGAAGCAGTTCGCAGCCAGGTGTTCCCACAACATGAGGTCGGTGAGTTCGGCCAGGGTGGTGACTTGGCTGCCCTTGATCCACCCATTGAAGGCCCGACTGAAAAAGTTTACATACTCCACCCAGGTGGTGCCCGGGATCTTCCTGCAGTCCCGGAATCGCTGGCGGTACATTTCTGGGGTGAGGCCGTATCTTGTGAGTAGAGCCTCTTTCATGTGGCTGTAGGAGGTCTGCAGGGAGAGGGGTAGGTCGAGCAGGGTGTCCCTTCCTTCGCTCAGAAACCGCCCCCACAACCCAGCCCCCCAGTCCTTCTGCGGGACCCGATGGGAGGTCATGGCGACCTCATAGGCCCTGAACCATTGTTGAATGTCATCGTTTTTATAATATTCTTTGACCACGTCCTTGGGGATGTGGACCTTCTGTTCCGCTGGGGAGGCCGTCTCTCGGTTTCCCGGGGGCCTCCCTTCCTCGTTTCTGGCCTTGAGCTCGATTTCCTTCAAGCTGCGTTCGTGCTCCAGTTGGAGCTTCCTTCCTTCGTGCTCCCGTTGGAGCTTCTTTTCTTCCAGTTCGCCTTGTACACGCATTTGCTCTACTGCTAGCTTTTTTTCCGCTAACTTCAATTCGCCTTCGATTTTGAGTTTGGCTAACTCGAGTTCGTGATTGCGACTTCTCTCCCTGTCCGCGAGTTCTTCCGGGGATAGGCCCCCGTCTGGTACGATGCCTCGCACCTGATTGCTGCTGCTTTCGCCTTGGGGGGGTTCGGCTTCGTCGGGGCGCTCCCCCGTGCCTTCTGGGCGGGAGGCCCCGGCATCCACCCAAGCTTTCAGTGCTTTCTGCAAATCTTCTTTAGTGTTGAGACCGGTGGTAGCGATTTTAAGTTCTTTGCAAAATTGCTTTAGCTCTTTGTGTGTGTATTCTTCTAGTTGCTCCACCTGGAACACCCTGTTGGTGTTGGTTTCTGCGGGGCTCATGGCGCTTCCTTCTGCCATCTTTGTCGGTAGTGCGTCCGTCGTTCACGGTACGATCTCTAGGTGATGGGCCCGAATCCCGTCGCTTGCCACCAATGTTGGACGGCGACCTCAGAGGAGCCCGGAAGGGGTCCTGACTACCCTGAGACCCACCCTCGAAGTATCGTAGCTGGGCACTGGCGGGAGACTCCCCAGGGGGAGGAATCTCGTATCTAGGATCGTACTTCTGGCACCACACGACACAGAGTGACCACACCGTGTGTTCTTAGAAATCAATCTTTATCAATTAGGTTATCACGGCAAATATGTACAAGGAGAGCGCGGGCTCAATGAGTCTCAGAAGGGATAGGGGGTAGCGGGACAGTCTCTGGCAAAGCTTCAAGGCAGGGACGTACCCGGCGCACAGCTCACAATCCTCGAGCTGGGGGATACGTTGTCGTAGTTGGGGTCCGGCGGGACCGTGAGAGTCTGTCGGAGCCGCGAGTCACTCAGCGGGCTCAGGTACAAGTTCGGAGGTCTTACGATCTTCAGGGAGCCGCGAGTCACTCAGCGGGCTCAGGTACAAGTTCGGAGGTCTTACGATCTTCAAGGAGCCGCGAGTCACTCAGCAGGCTCAGGTACAAGTTCGGAGGTCTTACGATCTTCAAGGAGCCGCGAGTCACTCAGCAGGCTCAGGTACAAGTTCGGAGGTCTTACGATCTTCAAGGAGCCGCGAGTCACTCAGCAGGCTCAGGTACAAGTTCGGAGGTCTTACGATCTTCAAGGAGCCGCGAGTCACTCAGCAGGCTCAGGAGGGTTCAAGTTCCAGGAGCCGCGACCACGTCGGCGGGCTCTCGTTGTTCCAGCGTCGAATCTGCCGGACAGACCCAGAGCACCCCTTGTTATAGGTCGACCCCTCTTTGATGTCCGGAGTCTGTGCAGGCAGGGGTCGCTTGTCGGGGTTTCCTGTCATTGTCTTTTGATCCTTTCAGGGCCGGGTCGGGAGGAGTCCCAGACACCCAGCAGGCATGGAGCCAGCCCTCAGGGAGGCCGGAGGGCCGATCGAAACCCATCGTCCTAGGGGAGTTCAGAGGTGCCATAGAAACTGCTCCTCCCTCTCTCATCCCCTGGCGAGTGTGATGTCCTCCAGCCGGAGTGGCGCCTCTAGGCCCGGGTCCCGCTGGGGCCGGGCGGCCATCTTAGTGCATTGTTGGACAGGCCACATGAAGGGCTTGCTCCCTCCCCGCATGACACGGCCCAAGCCCCGGCCCTCCAGGTGTGACCCACAGGACCAGCCCGCAACCCGTCTCCAGACGGAACTCCTGCCCCCGGACATCTGTGTATCATGGGGCCGACCCACTCCCGGCTCCCCCGTCCGGACCAGCCGCCATCTTGGACACTGCACCACGAGGCCGCGTGGCCTCAGCTCGACCCTAACCCTGGGCCTGGCCAGGCCCCGCCATCCCGGCACCACCATCCACCCAGGAGGTGAACGGACCACTTGGCAGGTCGATGGGAGAAAGGAGTGTCGATGGCTCTCCCCCGCCAGGTGCTGATCGCCCTCCAGCTCCCCCGGGCGCTGGCTCCACCCCCTGCTGGGTGTCTGGACTCCCTCATCCCGGACCTCCCGACCTCCAAGTGCGAGGGTCCGGACATCAAAGGGCGCCAGACCTATAACTAGGGCAGCTCCAGAGCAGGGAGGCAGTTGTATCCTGGAGTCGAGAGACACCGCGAAGAACTCATCCTTGACGGACTACCGGCGCTGCCGTAGCCCTGCCTTGTGAACTATCGTCCTGCCTGCTGGCGCTGCCGCAGCCTTCTGCATCCTCCATCCTCGTCGGGACCTGCTGGCGCTGCTGCGGTCCGCTGTAACCACCCTCTTCACCGGGACCTGCTGGCGCTGCCGCGGACCGTGTAACGACCATCTTCACCGGGACCTGCTGGCGCTGCCGCGGACCGTGTAACGACCATCTTCACCGGGACCTGCTGGCGCTGCCGCGGACCGTGTAACGACCATCTTCACCGGGACCTGCTGGCGCTGCCGCGGACCGTGTAACGACCATCTTCACCGGGACCTGCTGGCGCTGCCGCGGACCGTGTAACGACCATCTTCATCGGGACCTGCTGGCGCTGCCGCGGACCGTGTAACGACCATCTTCATCGGGACCTGCTGGCGCTGCCGCGGACCGTGTAACAACCATCCTCATCGGGACCTGCTGGCTCTGCCGCGGACCGTGTAACGACCATCTTCACCGGGGCCTGCTGGCGCTGCCGCGGACCGTCCAAGCTAGAACACCAAGCTCGAGGATTGTGAGCTATCCATCATCGCATCTACCAGATTGGTAACCAGACTGTCCCGCTACCCCCTTTCCCAAACCCAGAGACTAAAATCGAGGGGACCCCGGAGTCCAGACCTCCTTGTACCGTTCCATCGTACCTTAAGAAACTGCTTATAAAGAACGTTAAAGCCTATCCTTGTGTGGTGTACATCTGTGGGGGGGAAGTTATTTGTCTGTACGATCGCTGGAGACGGCTCTCCCCGGAGACCTCTCCCCTTGTCCTCGGCCGACCCTCCCGGTCCGTCTAACATTGGTGGCCAGCGGCGCGATCCGAATCAATGCGTAATCGTACAGAGAGTAGCTCACCCCACGACAAAACCACAATGTCAACCAAAGAGAGCGGATCTACCGAGAAATTCCAGATGGATAAATTGGAAGAGTACAGCCATCGTGAATTAAAACAATTCTGCATGGAACTAGGCATTGCTACCACCGGCCTGAGTACCAAAGACGATTTCAAGCACGCCATTGAGTCGTGGGCAGAAACCGGGGTCACCAGATCCCCAGACCGAAACAGTGCGGCATCAGAGAGGATCGCCACGGCTCCCGAGGAGCGAGGAACGGGCGTTTCACAGGAAGAGATCCAAGAAAGAGAAAAAAACAGACTACATGAGTTAGAAATGGCACGACTCAAAATGGACGGTGAACTAAAATTAGCCGAGCAAAAACTGAACCTGGAACATCTGCGGCTCCGAGAAGAACGGGAAGAAAAACAGAGGCAGAGAGAGCTCGAAGAAAAAAGACTAGCGTACGAACACGAGCGCAAACTGGCAGAAATAGACCTACGGAAGCAGAACAAAGAACCGGAGGTGCCCGAGCGACCGCGCACCCCGGGAGCAACAGAAAAGAAATTCCACATCCCCAAGGATGTCGTTCGAGAGTATGTCCGGGAGGACGACATACAACAGTGGTTCAAGGCCTACGAGATCGCCATGACCTCCCACCGGATCGATCGAAGTGACTGGGGAGCCGGCCTATGGGGGAGGTTCGTCAACGAAGGCCGTGATGCCCTGCTACAGCTCCCAGACCATCAGATGTCATCCTATGACCACATGAAGGCTGCCCTCCTCACCCGATATGGGCTCACGCCCGAAATGTACCGCCAGAGGTTTCGAGACTGCACCCGGATCCCGGGTACAACTTGGGTGGAATATGTCAACTATTTCAGCCGAGCCTTCGAGGGTTGGATCAAGGGAAGCCACGTAACGACCTACGAGCAACTTTTTAATCTTATGGTATGGGAGCACCTCTCTAACAACTGCTTCGTCGAGCTCAGGCAGCACCTCCTCGACAGTAAATTGACTGACCCCCGGCAACTCGCTGCCGAAGCTGACCGGTGGGAAAGCACCCGAGTGGGCCGGAGAGGGCCACACGAGCAGAACCGGAACCACCAAGGTCAGCACCGTCCCCGAGGAGGAGGAGGAGGCCAGGGGCGAGGGAGAGACACCGTCCCGGCCACTCCCGCTGCCAGCACCCCGCCCCCGGTTGGCCGGGGCAACCCCCCGATGCGCCCGGGGTTCCGAGCCAACGTCACGTGTCACCGATGCCAGCGAGTCGGCCACTACGCCAATGACCCGAACTGCCCGCAGAACCAAACGCCAAAACCCCGCCAGGTAGCTGCCGCCGCCCTGGGGGGAGAACAAATCTCCGAGGAACAAGAAGAATCCGAGCAGGCACAACAAGAGTGGGAACCGGCCGCCATGGTTCTAGCGAGCCTAGGGGGAAGAGACATGGTCCCGCGGGCTCCCCTACCCGCCAACACCAGAAAATATAGCCAGTGGGTGAACATTAATGGGCGCCGGGCCGAAGCACTACGTGACACAGGGGCCAGTGTGACGGCCGTCCGCTGTCACCTGGTAAAACCAGAGCAGATCCTGCCGAACATTCTCTGCCCCGTCCGTTCGGCCGACAATTCCGAAAGTCTATGTCGGATGGCCTGCGTCCCCTTCGAATGGGGAGGAGTCTCCGGCATGTTGAAGGTGACGGTCCGAGATGATGCCCCCGTGGACTGTCTCCTGGGGAATGATCTTGAGAGTTCCCCGTGGGCCGCCGTCGAAAGGAGAGAGCATTTGGGGATGTTGGGCCTCCCGGACTGGGCGTGCGTAACCACCCGGTCCATGGCCGCCCGTGCCATCCCCCGACCAGAAGAACCAGAGTGGCCAGCACCTCCTCCCCCGATCGCTCCAGTAGAGGACACCGACTATACCGACCCCCCAGAGCAAACCCCCGAAGGGGTCGCCCAGCCCCAGGACCTTCCCAACCTAGCTCAGTGGCGTCAAGAAGGGGGGCCCACCCAGGAACAGTTCCGTCAAGAGCAAAAGACCTGTCCCTCCCTCGAGGGACTCCGCCAGCAAGCCCTCGCCCAAAGCGCAGGGGACACCACCGGAGCCCATTGGATCTATTGGGACAACGACCTACTATACAGTGAACAAAGAATCGCGGAGTTAGGGGCCAGCCGAGTGTTGGTCGTGCCCCTCCGTTTCAGAGACTTCCTGCTAAATTTGGCCCACGATGTCCCTCTGGCGGGACACCTGGGCCAGGACAAAACCTACAGTCGCCTGGTGACACACTTTTTTTGGCCGAAGGTGAGAAACGACGTCCTCAACCACTGCCGGTCCTGCCCCACGTGCCAGGCCAGCGGGAAGAGCGGCCGCAAACTCAAAGCCCCTCTGCAACCCTTCCCAGTTGTCACCACCCCGTTCGAGAGGGTGGGAATAGACATTGTGGACCCCCGTACAGCACAAGGACATCGGTTCATCCTGGTACTGGTGGACCACGCCACCCGCTACCCCGAGGCTGTGCCCCTGCGAACGGTAACAGCCCCGGTGGTCGGCCGGGCCTTAATGGGGATCTTCTCCCGGGTGGGCTTCCCCCGCGAAGTCGTCAGCGACAGAGGCACGAACTTTATCTCGAAATATATGAAGTCCCTCTGGCAACAGTGCGGGGTCACCTACCGATTCACGACCCCCTATCACCCCCAAGGAAACGGACTAGTCGAGCGGTTCAACCGCACGCTCAAGGGAATGATTGGGGGGTTGGAAGAGCCCCTCCGTCGCCAGTGGGATGTACTACTTCCGTGCCTCCTCTTCGCCTATCGAGAAGTTCCCCAGAAGTCCCTCGGCTTTAGCCCGTTCGAACTCTTGTACGGGCACCCTGTGCGAGGGCCCCTCAGCCTAGTCAAAGAAGGTTGGGAGATGGCCCCCCTAAAGACCCCTCCAGACGTCTTCAAGTACCTCCTGACACTACGCAACCAGACCCGGCGGTTCAGGGAGATGGCCAAAGCAAACCTTGAGGCCAGTCAGGAGGACATGAAAAAATGGTACGACCGAAATGCCTCCTCCATCGAATTTGAACCAGGCCAGCAAGTGTGGGTGATGTCCCCCACCGAACCATGTGCCTTGCAGGACAAATGGACAGGGCCCTTCAAAGTGGTCGAACGCAAAAGTCCCGTCACCTATCTCATCGATATGGAGTCTCCCCGGAACCCCCTCCGGGTCCTCCACGCCAACAGACTCAAGCCCCACTTTGTGCGCTCAGAGCTCAGCCTCCTGATGGCTACAGACAGTGGAGCAGAAGAAGACTCCGAGCCTCTCCCGGATCTCCTGACGACTCAGGAGAAGGATGGTTCCGTGGACGGGGTTCGGCTCTCCGACGCCCTCACCCCAGAACAGCGCCAAGACTGCCGGGACCTCCTGCTGCAGTTTTCTACCTTGTTTTCCCTTACCCCAGTGGTCACCCCCTGGTGCTTGCACGACGTGGACACTGGGGACAGTCCCCCTGTCAGACACCGGGCCTACCGCGTACCAGATCGGGTGCGGGCCTGCATCCAGGAAGAGGTATCCAAGATGCTCACGCTCGGGGTCATCGAGCCCTCGGATAGCCCCTGGGCCAGCCCGGTCGTGCTAGTCCCCAAAGCTGCTGCCCCCGGCGCCATTCCTGAACTCCGATTCTGCGTCGACTATCGGGGCTTGAATGCTGTCACCAGGACTGACGCCCATCCCATCCCCCGAGCGGATGAATTGATCGACCGCATGGGGGCTACCCGCTACCTCAGCATCTTCGACCTGACAGCGGGCTACTGGCAGATCGGCCTCACACCCCGGGCCCAAGAACGTTCCGCCTTTTCTACCCCCGATGGCCACTACCACTTCAAGGTCATGCCCTTCGGCATGAAGAATGCCCCAGCTACTTTTCAGCGACTAGTGAACCAGGTCTTGGCGGGGCTCGAAGAGTTCAGCGCCGCCTACCTGGACGATATCGCTGTGTACAGCCGCCACTGGTCCGACCACCTCCATCACCTCCGAGAGGTCCTGCAGGCCCTCCAGCGGGCCGGCCTCACAATCAAGGCCGGCAAGTGCCAAATTGGTCAGGGATCCGTGACCTACCTCGGACACCAAGTGGGGAGCGGTCTGGTGGCCCCTCTGCAACTCAAAATCGCTGCCATCCAGTCCTGGCAGCCCCCAGTCACGCAGACCGAGGTCCGAGCCTTCTTGGGGCTCACCGGCTACTACCGGCGGTTCGTGAAGGACTATGGCAGCATTGTGGGGCCCCTCACGGGACTCACCTCCAAAAACCAACCGAAGAAGGTTAACTGGACCCCCGACTGTCAAGCGGCCTTCGAGAAGCTGAAAGCCGCCATGTGCACTGCCCCTGTGCTCCTGGCCCCCGATTACAGTCGGGAATTCATTGTGCAAACGGATGCCTCCGACCATGGCATCGGGGCGGTCCTCTCCCAGCTGAACCCCGAGGGACTAGACCACCCGGTGGCCTTCATTAGCAGACGCCTCCTGGCCCGAGAACAGCGCTGGAGCACAATCGAGAGGGAGGCCTTCGCAGTGGTGTGGGCCCTCAAAAAGCTCCGGCCCTATCTCTTCGGCACCCACTTCCGGGTGCAGACAGATCATCGACCCCTGCAGTGGCTAATGCAGATGCGGGGGGAAAACCCCAAACTATTGCGCTGGTCCATCTCCCTGCAGGGGATGGACTTCACTGTGGAACATCGGCCGGGCCAAGACCACGCCAACGCAGATGGCCTGTCACGCTTTTTCCGCCTCGACGAGGAAAGTCCCCAAGAGGATGGGTGACTCTCCCCGCCTTCAGCTGGGGGGGACGCATGTTGGACAGGCCACATGAAGGGCTTGCTCCCTCCCCGCATGACACGGCCCAAGCCCCGGCCCTCCAGGTGTGACCCACAGGACCAGCCCGCAACCCGTCTCCAGACGGAACTCCTGCCCCCGGACATCTGTGTATCATGGGGCCGACCCACTCCCGGCTCCCCCGTCCGGACCAGCCGCCATCTTGGACACTGCACCACGAGGCCGCGTGGCCTCAGCTCGACCCTAACCCTGGGCCTGGCCAGGCCCCGCCATCCCGGCACCACCATCCACCCAGGAGGTGAACGGACCACTTGGCAGGTCGATGGGAGAAAGGAGTGTCGATGGCTCTCCCCCGCCAGGTGCCGATCGCCCTCCAGCTCCCCCGGGCGCTGGCTCCACCCCCTGCTGGGTGTCTGGACTCCCTCATCCCGGACCTCCCAACCTCCAAGTGCGAGGGTCCGGACATCAAAGGGCGCCAGACCTATAACTAGGGCAGCTCCAGAGCAGGGAGGCAGTTGTATCCTGGAGTCGAGAGACACCGCGAAGAACTCATCCTTGACGGACTACCGGCGCTGCCGTAGCCCTGCCTTGTGAACTATCGTCCTGCCTGCTGGCGCTGCCGCGGCCTTCTGCATCCTCCATCCTCGTCGGGACCTGCTGGCGCAGCCGCGGTCTGCTGTAACCACCCTCTTCACCGGGACCTGCTGGCGCTGCCACGGACCGTGTAACGACCATCTTCACCGGGACCTGCTGGCGCTGCCGCGGACCGTGTAACGACCATCTTCACCGGGACCTGCTGGCGCTGCCGCGGACCGTGTAATGACCATCTTCACCGGGACCTGCTGGCGCTGCCGCGGACCGTGTAACGACCATCTTCACCGGGACCTGCTGGCGCTGCCGCGGACCGTGTAACGACCATCTTCATCGGGACCTGCTGGCGCTGCCGCGGACCGTGTAACGACCATCTTCATCGGGACCTGCTGGCGCTGCCGCGGACCGTGTAACAACCATCCTCATCGGGACCTGCTGGCGCTGCCGCGGACCGTGTAACAACCATCTTCACCGGGGCCTGCTGGCGCTGCCGCGGACCGTCCAAGCTAGAACACCAAGCTCGAGGATTGTGAGCTATCCATCATCGCATCTACCAGATTGGTAACCAGACTGTCCCGCTACCCCCTTTCCCAAACCCAGAGACTAAAATCGAGGGGACCCCGGAGTCCAGACCTCCTTGTACCGTTCCATCGTACCTTAAGAAACTGCTTATAAAGAACCTTAAAGCCTATCCTTGTGTGGTGTACATCTGTGGGGGGGAAGTTATTTGTCTGTACGATCGCTGGAGACGGCTCTCCCCGGAGACCTCTCCCCTTGTCCTCGGCCGACCCTCCCGGTCCGTCTAACATGCATGAAGTGGGCACGCGGGCCCGGGGTGGCCGAAAGGAGAGAGGCCATGGACGGGGATGTCCGGGTCGGGTGCGTGTGTCCTGGTGGGGAGGATCGGCTAGGCCGTGTGCTTGGGGCTGCAGGTACCAGGTTTAGGTGGTGCGGGGGCACGTAGGGCCATACTACGAGGCCGGGTCCAACAACAGACATATGAGGGGTGGGTGCAGAGGACTCCCAGCAGTGTCCAGACATGTGAAGGGTTGGTGCATATCACTACCAGCAGTGTCCATACATATGAGGGGTGGGTGCAGAGGACTCCCAGCAGTGTCCAGACATATGAGGGGTGGGTGCATATCTCTACCAGCAGTGTCCAGACATATGAGGGGTGGGTGCAGAGGACTCCCAGCAGTGGACAGACATATGAGGGGTGGGTGCAGAGGACTCCCAGCAGTGCACAGAGATATGGGGGTGGGTGCATATCACTACCAGCAGTGTCCAGACATATGTGGGGTGGGTGCAGAGGACTCCCAGCAGTGGACAGACATATGAGGGGTGGGTGCAGAGGACTCCCAGCAGTGTCCAGACATATGAGGGGTGGGTGCATATGACTCACATCAGTGTCCAGACATATGAGGGGTGGGTGCAGAGGACTCCCAGCAGTGGACAGACAAATGAGGGGTGTGTGCAGAGGACTCCCAACAGTGGACAGAGATATGGGGGTGGGTGCATATCACTACCAGCAGGGGGTGGGTGCAGAGGACTCCCAGCAGTGGACAGAGATATAGGGGTGGGTGCATATCACTACCAGCAGTGTCCAGACATATGAGGGGTGGGTGCAGAGGACACCAAGCAGTGGACAGACATATGAGGGGTGGGTGCATATCACTACCAGTAGTGTCCAGACATATGAGGGGTGGGTGCAGACGACTCCCAGCAGTGTCCAGACATATGAAGGGTGGGTGCATATCACTACCAGCAGTGTCAAGACATATGAGGGGTGGGTGCAGAGGACTCCCAGCAGTGGACAGACATATGAGGGGTGGGTGCAGAGGACTCCCAGCAGTGGACAGAGATATGGGGGTGGGTGCATATCACTACCAGCAGTGTCCAGACATATGTGGGGTGGGTGCAGAGGACTCCCAGCAGTGGACAGACATATGAGGGGTGGGTGCAGAGGACTCCAATCAGGGGACAGACATATGAGGGGTGGGTGCATATCACTACCAGCAGTGTCCAGACATATGAGGGGTGGGTGCAGAGGACTCCCAGCAGTGTCCAAACATATGAGGGGTGGGTGCATATCATTACCAGCAGTGTCCAGACATATGACGGGTGGGTGCATATGACTCACATCAGTGTCCAGACATATGAGGGGTGGGTGGAGAGGACTCCCAGCAGTGAACATACATATGAGGGGTGGGTGCATATGACTCACATCAGTGTCCAGACATATGAGGGGTGGGTGCAGAGGACTCCCAGCAGTGGACAGACATATGAGGGGTGGGTGCAGGTGCCTCCCAGCAGTGGACAGAGAAATGGGGGTGGGTGCATATCACTACCAGCAGTGTCCAGACATATGAGGGGTTGGTGCAGAGGACTCCCAGCTGTGTCCAGACATATGAGGTGTGGGTGCAGAGGACTCCCAGCAGTGTCCAGATATATGAGGGGTGGGTGCAGAGGACTCCCAGCAGTGTCCAGACATATGAGGGGTGGGTGCAGAGGACTCCCAGCAGTGTCCAGACATATGAGGGGTGGGTGCATATCACTACCAGCAGTGTCCAGACATATGAGGGGTTGGTGCATATGACTGACATCAGTGTCCAGACATATGAGGGGATGGTGCAGAGGACTCCCAGCAGTGGACAGACATATGAGGGGTGGGTGCATATGACTCACATCAGCGTCCAGACATGAGGGGTGGGTGCAGAGGACTCCCAGCAGTGGACAGACATATGAGGGGTGGGTGCAGAGGACTCCCAGCAGTGTCCAGACATATGAGGGGTGGGTGCATATCACTACCAGCAGTGTCCAGACATATGAGGGGTGGGTGCAGAGGACTCCCAGCAGTGTCCAGACATATGAGGGGTGGGTGCATATCACTACCAGCAGTGTCCAGACATATGAGGGGTGGGTGCAGAGGACTCCCAGCAGTGAACAGACATATGAGGGGTGGGTGCATATCACTACCAGCAGTGTCCAGACATATGAGGGGTGGGTGCAGAGGACTCCCAGCAGTGGACAGACATATGAGGGGTGGGTGCAGAGGACTCCCAGCAGTGTCCAGACATATGAGGGGTGGGTGCAGAGGACTCCCAGCAGTGGACAGACATATGAGGGGTGGGTGCAGAGGACTCCCAGCGGTGTCCAGACATATGAGGGGTTGGTGCATATCATTACCAGCAGTGTCCAGACATATGAGGGGTGGGTGCATATCACTACCAGCAGTGTCCAGACATATGAGGGGTGGGTGCAGAGGACTCCCATCAGTGGACAGACATATGAGGGGTGGGTGCAGAGGACTCCCAGCAGTGGACAGAGATATGGGGGTGGGTGCATATCACTACCAGCAGTGTCCAGACATATGAGGGGTGGGTGCATATGACTCACATCAGTGTCCAGACATATGAGGAGTAGGTGCCTATGACTCACATCAGTGTCCAGACATATGAGGGGTGGGTGCAGAGGACTCCCAGCAGTGGACAGACATATGAGGGGTGGGTGCATATCACTACCAGCACAGTCCAGACATATGAGGGGTGGGTGCAGAGGACACCCAGCAGTGGACAGACATATGAAGGGTGGGTGCAGAGGACTCCCAGCAGTGGACAGAGATATGGGGGCGGGTGCATATCACTACCAACAGGGGGTGGGTGCAGAGGACACCCAGCAGTGTCCAGACATATGAGGGGTGGGTGCAGAGGACTCCCGGCAGTGTCCAGACATATGAGGGGTGGGTGCATATCACTACCAGCAGTGTCCAGACATATGAGGGGTGGGTGCATATTACTACCAGCAGTGTCCAGACATATGAGGGGTGGGTGCATATCACTACCAGCAGTGTCCAGACATATGAGGGGTGGGTACATAGGACTTCCAGCAGTGGACAGACATATGAGGGGTGGGTGCAAAGGACTCCCTGCAATGGACAGAGATATAGGAGTGGGTGCATATCACTACCAGCAGTGTCCAGACATATGAGGGGTGGGTGCAGAGGACACCCAGCAGTGGGCAGACATATAAGGGGTGGGTGCAGAGGACTTCCAGCAGTGGACAGACATATGAGGGGTGGGGGCATATCACTACCAGCAGTGTCCAGACATATGAGGGGTGGGTGCAGAGGACTCCCAGCAGTGTCCAGATATCTGAGGGGTGGGTGCAGAGGACTCCCAGCAGTGGACAGAGATATGGGGGTGGGTGCATATCACTACCAGCAGTGTCCAGACATATGAGGGGTGGGTGCAGAGGGCTTCCAGCAGTGCACAGACATATGAGGGGTAGGTGCAGAGGACTCCCATCAGTGGACATACATATGAGGGGTGGGTGCATATCACTACCAGCAGTGTCCAGACATATGAGGGGTGGGTGCAGAGGACTCCCAGCAGTGTCCAGACATATGAGGGGTGGGTGCATATCACTACCAACAGTGTCCAGACATATGAGGGGTGGGTGCATATGACTCACATCAGGGTCCAGACATATGAGGGGTGGGTGCAGAGGACTCCCAGTAGTGGACAGACATATGAGGGGTGGGTGCATATGACTCACATCAGGGTCCAGACATATGAGGGGTGGGTGCAGAGGACTCCCAGCAGTGAACAGATATATGAGGGGTGGGTGCATATGACTAATATCAGTGTCCAGTCATATGAGGGGTGGGTGCAGAGGACTCCCAGTAGTGGACAGACATATGAGGGGTGGGTGCAGAGGACTCCCAGCAGTGGACAGAGATATGGGAGTGGGTGCATATCACTACCAACAGTGTCCAGACATATGAGGGGTGGGTGCAGAGGACTCCCAGCAGTGTCCAGACATATGAGGGGTGGGTGCAGAGGACTCCCAGCAGTGTCCAGACACATGAGGAGTGGGTGCAGAGGACTCCCAGCAGTGTCCAGATATATGAGGGGTGGGTGCAGAGGACTCCCAGCAGTGTCTATACATTTGAGGGGTGGGTGCAGAGGACTCCCAGCAGTGTCCAGATATATGAGGGGTGGGTGCATATCACTACCAGCAGTATCCAGACATATGATAGGTGGGTGCATATGACTCACATCAGTGTCCAGACATATGAGGGGTGGGTGCAGAGGACTCCCAGCAGTGGACAGACATATGAGGGGTGGGTGCAGAGGACTCCCAGCAGTGTCCAGACATATGAGGGGTGGGTGCATATGACTCACATCAGTGTCCAGACATATGAGGGGTGGGTGCATATTACTACCAGCAGTGTCCAGACATATGAGGGGTGGGTGCAGAGGACTCCCAGCAGTGGACAGACATATGAGGGGTGGGTGCATATGACTCACATCAGCATCCAGACATATGAGGGGTGGGTGCATATGACTCACATCAGTGTGCAGACATATGAGGGGTGGGTGCAGAGGACTCCCAGCAGTGTCCAGACATATGAGGGGTGGGTGCATATGACTCACATCAGTGTCCAGACATATGAGGGGTGGGTGCAGAGGACTCACAGCAGTGGACAGACATATGAGGGGTGGGTGCAGAGGACTCCCAGCAGTGGACAGAGATATGGGGGTGGGTGCATATCACTACCAGCAGGTGGTGGGTGCAGAGGACTCCCTGCAGTGGACAGAGATATAGGGGTGGGTGCATATCACTAGCAGCAGTGTCCAGACATATGAGGGGTGGGTGCAGAGGACACCAAGCAGTGGACAGACATATGAGGGGTGGGTGCATATCACTACCAATAGTGTCCATACATATGAGGGGTGGGTGCAGAGGACTCCCAGCAGTGTCCAGACATATGAGGGGTGGTTGCATATCACTACCAGCAGTGTCCAGACATATGAGGGGTGGGTGCATATGACTCACATCAGTGTCCAGACATATGAGGGGTGGGTGCAGAGGACTCCCAGCAGTGAACAGATATATGAGGGGTGGGTGCATATGACTCACATCAGTGTCCAGACATATGAGGGGTGGGTGCATAGGACTCCCAGTAGTGGACAGACATATGAGGGGTGGGTGCAGAGGACTCCCAGCAGTGGACAGAGATATGGGAGTGGGTGCATATCACTACCAACAGTGTCCAGACATATGAGGGGTGGGATGCAGAGGACTCCCAGCAGTGTCCAGACATATGAGGGGTGGGTGCAGAGGACTCCCAGCAGTGTCCAGACATATGAGGGGTGGGTGCAGAGGACTCCCAGCAGTGTCCAGACATATGAGGGGTGGGTGCAGAGGACTCCCAGCAGTGGACAGAGATATGGGGGTGGTTGCATATCACTACCAGCAGTGTCCAGACATATGTGGGGTGGGTGCAGAGGACTTCCAGCAGTGGACAGACATATGAGGGGTGGGTGCAGAGGACTCCCAGCAGTGTCCAGACATATGAGGGGTGGGTGCATATGACTCACATCAGTGTCCAGACATATGAGGGGTGGGTGCAGAGGACTCCCAGCAGTGGACAGACATATGAGGGGTGGGTGCAGAGGACTCCCAGCAGTGGACAGAGATATGGGGGTGGGTGCATATCATTACCAGCAGGGGGTGGGTGCAGAGAACTCCCAGCAGTGGACAGAGATATAGGGGTGGGTGCATATCACTACCAGCAGTGTCCAGACATATGAGGGGTGGGTGCTTATCACTACTGTTAGAAATGGGATTTCTGGTTGGCTAAGGCTTGCGCCAAAGTCAGGCAGAAACCACCACTCTAGTCAGGGCAAGGAAGTTACACGCCAAAGATAACCCCTGCTCACCCCCTTGGTAGCTTGGCACGAGCAGACAGGCTTATCCCTGAGGCGATGTGTAAAGCGTTTGCGCGCGCACCCAGCAACAACACCCAAGGCCCACCACAAAGGAAACTCCACACAAGGTATTCTATAAAAATAGCCTTTGTATTATACACAACACATTAGATAAAAGCACACACTCTACAATGTGCCAACAGGCACGGGCAGAATTTACAAGGGATTATATATACAGGGGACAGGGCCACCTGGACCACTGTCCGGAATTAGCACTCTTAGAACATAGGAAATAAAATTACTGTTGCACAAAATTACACCTAGCACACAACCAGTCACTACTGGTATCAGGTAAGTACCACCTACGCAACCCTAACCACCTTAGGAAAATATTGCGCAGGGAATCAGGACCTCACTGGCACCACCTGTACTAGGGAGAAAACAACCACCTAAGTATCACTATACCTGTAGGGGTCTAAGCACATAAACACATGATGCATAACATTCAGAGGTGTAAAGCAAAGCACATGACGCATAAACACATTCAGAGGTGTAGGAAAGGTACAATGGCGCAAAAACTCACATTAGCCACTATCTGTGGCAGTCCCTAGGCCAACTGGCCGTGAAGGGGCAAAGGCGCCCTGTGTCCAGCCAAGTCAGGGTGCGCCTGCGCAGGCTGCGCAAACCAAGGTGCACAAAGCACAACCTACACGTAGCAGTTGCCCACTAAGTGCTGGGCAACTGGAGAGATGCTGGGGCACCACTGTGCCTTCCTAAATAAATATGGCAGGGGTTGGAGCCTCTCCTGGGCTCTAAGAAAACACTTGTGGCCCCCTGAGCCTCGCAGGCTCTGATCAATATTGTGGGGCAAGGTGGGAGTGGCCCGCTGCCATCTGGGGCCACTCAATCGCCAAGGAAATGCCCCTGTTGGACAGGCCACACAGAGGGCTTGCTCCCTCCCCGCACGACAGGGCCCGAGCTCCGGCCCACCCGGCATACCCCCGCGACAAGCACCTGTACCCCGTCTCCCGACGGATCTTCTGCCCTCGGACCACTACTCATCACGGGGTCCAGCCCCACCGGCTTCCCCGGCCGGGTCAAGCCTCCATCTTGGGCCCTGCACCACGCGGCCGCGTGGCCTCACCCCGACCCCAGCCCCGGGCCTGGCCGGCCCCGACAT
The DNA here is from genome assembly GCF_964204655.1 of Triturus cristatus. Classification (NCBI taxonomy): domain Eukaryota; kingdom Metazoa; phylum Chordata; class Amphibia; order Caudata; family Salamandridae; genus Triturus; species Triturus cristatus. The sequence continues at coordinate 1,321,989,100 of NC_140590.1, forward strand.
CCCGGCACCACCATCCACCCAGGAGGTGAGCGGACCACTTGGCAGGTCAATGGGAGAACGAGGTGTCAAAGGCTCTCCCCCGCCAGGTGCCGATCGCCCCCAGCTCCCCCAGGCACTGGCTCCACCCCCTGCTGGGTGTCTGGACACCTTCATCCCGGACCCTCCGACCTCCAAGTGCGAGGGCCCGGACATCAAAGGGCACCAGCCCTATAACTGGGGCAGCTCCGGAGCAGGAAGGCAGTTGTATCCTGGAGTCGAGAGACACCGAGTGAACTCAGCCTTGACGGTCTACTGGCGCTGCCGTAGCCCGCTCTTGTGACCCATCGTTCTGCCTGCTGGCGCTGCCGCGGCCTTCTGCAATCTCCATCTTCACCGGGACCTGCTGGCGCTGCCGCGGACCGTACATCGACCATCTTCCTGGGACCTGCTGGCGCTGCCGCGGCCCGTTGTAACAACCATCATCACCGGGACCTGCTGGCGCTGCCGCGGACCGTACATCGACCGTCTTCCTGGGACCTGCTGGCGCTGCCGCGGCCCGTTGTAACGACCATCATCACCGGGACCTGCTGGCGCTGCCGCGGCCCGTACCACCTAACCACCAAGCTCGAGGATTGTGAGCTCATCATCTCATCCGAACTACCCGACTGGTAAACAGACTGTCCCGCTACCCCCTTTCCTACCTTGCGAGACTCGAATCGAGGGGACCCCTGAGTCCAGACCTCCTTGTACCATTCAACCGTACCTTAAGAAGTGCTTATAAAGAACAACTGAACCTTATCCGTGTGTGGTATCTGTCTGTGGGGGGGAAGTTACTTGTCTGTACGATCGCTGGAGACGGTTCTCCCCAGAGACCTCTCCTCCTGACCCCGGCCGACCCTCCCGGTCCGTCTACCTTTTCCAACATTGGTGGCCAGCGGCGCGATCCGAATCAACGCGTAATCGTACAGAGAGTAGCTCACCCCACGACAAAAACACGATGTCGACCAAAGATAGCAGCCCCACCGAGAAATTCCAAATGGAGAAGTTAGAAGAATGCAACCACCGCGAACTGAGACAATTTTGCATAGAACTTGGCATTGCTACCACCGGCCTAAGTACCAAGGATGATCTAAAGCGCGCCCTTGAGTCATGGACAGAAACTGGGGTCGCAGGACCCTCCGACCAAAGCAGCGTCACACCAGACCAAAACAGCATCACACCAGAGGGGAACGCCACGGCTCCCGAGGAGCGGGGAACGGGCCTCTCACAGGAGGAGATCCGAGAAAGAGACAGAATCAGATTACACGAGTTGGAGATGGCACGACTCAAGATGGATGGGGAACTCAAGTTAGCTGAACAGAAACTCAACCTCGAGCACATGCGGCTCCGAGATGAACGAGAAGAGAAGCAGCGACAGAGAGAGCTGGAGGAGAAAAAAATAACGCTCGAGCACGAGCGCCGACTAGCGGAGATAGAACTGCGAAAACAGAATAAGGAACTGGGGGTGCCTGAGCGACCACACACCCCGGGGCCAATTGAGAAAAAAGTCCATATCCCCAAGGATGTTGTCCGCGAGTATGTCCGAGAAGACGACATACAGCAATGGTTTAAAGCCTATGAGATCGCCATGACCTCCCACCGGATCGACCAGAGTGATTGGGGAGCCGGACTTTGGGGGAGGTTTATCAACGAGGGTCGCGATGCCCTACTGCAGCTCCCAGATCACCAAATGTCGTCCTACGACCACATGAAGGCTGCCCTCCTCACCCGCTACGGCCTCACACCCGAGATGTACCGCCAGAGGTTCAGAGATTGCACCCGGATCCCAGGTACAACTTGGGTAGAATACGTGAACTATTTCAGCCGTGCCTTCGAGGGTTGGATCAAGGGGAGTCAGGTCACCACCTACGAACAACTCTTCAACCTTATGGTATGGGAGCACCTGTCAAACAACTGTTTCGTCGAGCTCAGGCAGCACCTCCTCGACAGTAAGCTGACTGACCCCCGGCAGCTCGCCACCGAAGCTGACCGATGGGAAAGCACCCGAGTGGGCCGGAAAGGGCCACCCGACCAGAACAGAAGCAGCCAAGGCCAGCACCGTCCTCGGGGAGGAGGAGGGGGCCAGGGTCGAGGGAGAGACGCCTTGCCAGCAACACCCGTGGCCAGCACACCGCCTCCGGCCGGCCGGGGCAACCCCCCGTTGCGGCCCGGGTTCCGAGCCAACGTCACGTGCCACCGGTGCCAGCGACTAGGCCACTACGCCAATGACCCGAGCTGCCCGCTAAACCAAACACCCAAGCCCCGCCAGGTAGCGGCCGCCGCCCTGGGGGAAGAGCGATTATCGGAGGAACCCGAAGAGTATGAGCCGGCCCAGCAAGGGTGGGAACCGGCCGCCATGGTCCTGGCGTGCTTAGGGGGAAGAGACATGGTCCCGCGGGCTCCCCTACCCGCCAACACCAGGAAATACGGTCAGTGGGTGACCATTAATGGACAGAGGGCCGAGGCCCTGCGTGACACCGGCGCCAGTGTGACGGCCGTCCGCTGTCACCTGGTGAAGCCCGAGCAGATCCTGCCGAACATTCTCTGCCCCGTCCGCTCGGCAGATAACTCTGAGAGTATGTGTAAAATGGCCTGCGTCCCATTCGAATGGGGAGGGGTCTCCGGCCTGCTGAAAGTGACGGTCCGGGACGATGCCCCCGTGGACTGCCTCCTGGGGAATGATCTCGAGAGTTCCCCGTGGGCCACCGTCGAGAGAAGAGAGCACCTGGGGATGCTGGGCCTCCCGGACTGGGCCTGCATAACCACCCGGTCCATGGCCGCCCGTGCCGCCCCCCGATCAGAAGAACCCGAATGGCCAGCACCTCCGCCCCCGGTCGCCCCAGTAGAGGGCAACGGCGAGGCCGGCCTCCCGGACCCGACGACCGAAGAGGACGCGCAACCCCAGGACCTTCCGGATCTGGCTCAGTGGCGTCAAGAAGGGGGGCCCACCCAAGAACAGTTCCGCCAGGAACAAAAGACCTGTCCCTCCCTCGAGGGACTCCGCCAACAAGCCAGCGCCCAAAACGCAGGGGACGCCACCGGAACTCACTGGGTCTACTGGGATAACGACCTGCTCTACAGCGAGCAAAGAATCGCCGAGCTGGGGGCCGGTCGAGTTCTGGTGGTACCTCTCCGCTTCAGAGACTTTCTGCTCAACTTAGCCCACGATGTCCCCCTGGCTGGACACCTGGGCCAGGACAAAACGTACAGTCGCCTATTGACCCACTTTTTCTGGCCAAAAATGAGGAATGACGTCCTGAACCACTGCCGATCTTGCCCCACATGCCAAGCCAGCGGGAAGAGTGGTCGGAAGCTGAAAGCCCCTCTGCAACCCTTCCCTGTGGTCACCACCCCGTTCGAGAGGGTGGGGATAGACATTGTGGGGCCTCTGGACCCCCGCACGGCACAAGGGCACAGGTTCATCTTAGTGCTAGTGGACCATGCCACCCGCTACCCCGAGGCGGTGCCCCTACGGACCGTGACAGCTCCGGTGGTTGGCCGGGCCCTAATGGGGATCTTCTCCCGGGTAGGCTTCCCCCGAGAAGTCGTCAGCGACCGAGGCACAAATTTCATATCCAAATACATGAAGTCCCTCTGGCAACAATGCGGGGTCACCTACAGATTCACGACCCCCTATCACCCCAAGGGAACGGACTAGTGGAGCGTTTTAACCGCACTCTCAAGGGGATGATTGGGGGATTGGAAGAGCCCCTCCGTCGCCAGTGGGATGTACTACTCCCGTGCCTCCTCTTCGCCTACCGGGAAGTTCCCCAGAAGTCCCTCGGTTTTAGCCCTTTCGAACTCCTGTACGGGCACCCTGTGCGAGGGCCCCCCAGCCTAGTCAAGGAAGGTTGGGAGATGGCCCCCCTAACAACCCCTCCAGACGTCTTCAAATACATCCTGGCCCTACGAAACCAGACCCGGCGCTTCAGGGAGATGGCCAAGGCGAACCTCGAGGCCAGCCAGGAGGACATGAAGAGGTGGTATGATCACAATGCCTCCTCCGTTGAATTCGAGCCTGGTCAGCAGGTATGGGTGATGTCCCCCACCGAACCATGTGCCTTGCAAGATAAGTGGACGGGGCCCTTCAAAGTGGTCGAGCGCAAAAGCCCCGTCACTTACCTCATCGACATGGGGACCTCCCGGAACCCCCTTCGGGTCCTCCACACCAACCGACTCAAACCACACTTTGTGCGCTCAGAACTCAGCCTCCTGATGGCTACGGACAGTGGGGCAGAGGAAGACTCCGAACCCCTCCCGGATCTTCTGAAGACACAGGAGAATGACGGCTCCGTGGACGGGGTGCGGCTCTCTGACGCCCTCACTTCGGAGCAACGCCAGGACTGCCGGAACCTCCTGCTGCAGTTCGCTGCCCTGTTCTCCCTCACCCCCGGGGTCACCCCTTGGTGTTTGCACGACGTAGACACCGGGGACAGTCCCCCTGTCCGACACCGGGCCTACCGCGTACCAGATCGGGTACGGGCCTGCATACAAGAGGAAGTGGCCAAGATGCTCACGATCGGGGTCATCGAGCCCTCGGACAGTCCCTGGGCCAGTCCGGTTGTATTGGTTCCCAAAGCCGCTGCCCCCGGCACCGCACCTGAACTGAGATTCTGCGTCGACTACCGGGGCTTGAACGCTGTCACCCGGACCGACGCTCATCCCATCCCCCGAGCAGACGAGCTGATCGACCGGCTGGGGGCCGCCCGCTACCTTAGTATCTTCGACCTAACAGCGGGCTACTGGCAGATCGGCCTCACACCCCGGGCTCAGGAACGGTCAGCCTTCTCTACCCCCGATGGCCACTATCAATTCAAGGTCATGCCCTTTGGCATGAAGAATGCCCCCGCCACGGTTCAACGCCTTGTGAACCAGGTCTTGGCGGGGCTCGAAGAGTTCAGCGCTGCCTACCTGGACGATATCGCTGTATACAGCCGCCACTGGTCCGACCACCTCCGTCACCTCCAAGAGGTCCTACAAGCCCTCCAGCGGGCCGGCCTCACCATTAAGGCCGGCAAGTGCCAAATTGGCCAAGGGTCTGTGACCTACCTTGGACACCAAGTGGGGAGCGGGCTGGTGGCACCCCTACAACTTAAGATTGCGGCCATCCAGTCCTGGCAGCCCCCCGTCACCCAGACCGAGGTCCGAGCCTTCTTGGGGCTCACCGGCTACTACCGGCGGTTCGTGAAGGACTACGGCAGCATCGTGGGGCCCCTCACGGGTCTCACGTCCAAGAACCAACCGAAGCGGATTGACTGGACTCCTGATTGTCAAGCGGCCTTCGAGAAGCTGAAGGCCGCCCTGTGCACCGCCCCTGTGCTCCAGGCCCCCGATTACAGTCGGGAATTTGTGGTGCAGACCGACGCCTCCGACCACGGCATCGGGGCCGTCCTCTCTCAGTTGAACCCCGAAGGTCATGACCAGCCGGTGGCCTTCATCAGTCGACGTCTCCTGGCCCGAGAACAGCGTTGGAGCACCATCGAGAGGGAGGCTTTTGCAGTAGTGTGGGCCCTCAAAAAGCTCCGACCCTATCTCTTCGGTACCCACTTCCGGGTACAAACCGACCATCGACCCCTGCAATGGCTGATGCAGATGCGGGGGGAGAACCCAAAACTCTTGCGCTGGTCCATTTCCCTGCAGGGGATGGACTTCACCGTGGAGCACCGACCAGGCCAAGACCACGCCAACGCGGATGGCCTGTCCCGCTTTTTCCGCCTCGACGAAGAGAGTCCCCAAGGAGATGGGTGACTCTCCCCGCCTTCAGCTGGGGGGGACGCATGTTGGACAGGCCACACAGAGGGCTTGCTCCCTCCCCACACGACAGGGCCCGAGCTCCGGCCCACCCGGCATACCCCCGCGACAAGCACCTGTACCCCGTCTCCCGACGGATCTTCTGCCCTCGGACCACTACTCATTACGGGGTCCAGCCCCACCGGCTTCCCCGGCCGGGTCAAGCCTCCATCTTGGGCCCTGCACCACGCGGCCGCGTGGCCTCACCCCGACCCCAGCCCCGGGCCTGGCCGGCCCCGACATCCCGGCACCACCATCCACCCAGGAGGTGAGCGGACCACTTGGCAGGTCAATGGGAGAACGAGGTGTCAAAGGCTCTCCCCCGCCAGGTGCCGATCGCCCCCAGCTCCCCCAGGCACTGGCTCCACCCCCTGCTGGGTGTCTGGACACCTTCATCCCGGACCCTCCGACCTCCAAGTGCGAGGGCCCGGACATCAAAGGGCACCAGCCCTATAACTGGGGCAGCTCCGGAGCAGGAAGGCAGTTGTATCCTGGAGTCGAGAGACACCGAGTGAACTCAGCCTTGACGGTCTACTGGCGCTGCCGTAGCCCGCTCTTGTGACCCATCGTTCTGCCTGCTGGCGCTGCCGCGGCCTTCTGCAATCTCCATCTTCACCGGGACCTGCTGGCGCTGCCGCGGACCGTACATCGACCATCTTCCTGGGACCTGCTGGCGCTGCCGCGGCCCGTTGTAACAACCATCTTCACCGGGACCTGCTGGCGCTGCCGCGGACCGTACATCGACCGTCTTCCTGGGACCTGCTGGCGCTGCCGCGGCCCGTTGTAACGACCATCATCACCGGGACCTGCTGGCGCTGCCGCGGCCCGTACCACCTAACCACCAAGCTCGAGGATTGTGAGCTCATCATCTCATCCGAACTACCCGACTGGTAAACAGACTGTCCCGCTACCCCCTTTCCTACCTTGCGAGACTCGAATCGAGGGGACCCCTGAGTCCAGACCTCCTTGTACCATTCAACCGTACCTTAAGAAGTGCTTATAAAGAACAACTGAACCTTATCCGTGTGTGGTATCTGTCTGTGGGGGGGAAGTTACTTGTCTGTACGATCGCTGGAGACGGTTCTCCCCGGAGACCTCTCCTCCTGACCCCGGCCGACCCTCCCGGTCCGTCTACCTTTTCCAACAGCCCCCGTATGCGTTTGGAGCGTGCACTGCGCTCTCCACAAACAATGCGCTGCCGTTGGAGTCCCTCTGGACTCTGAACATAAATATGCCCTCTGCGTTGGAGCCTCGTGGGCTCGAGACAAATGATGGGGCCAGACGTTGCAACGCACCAGCGCTCTCGAGCACACAATGCCCACGTACGTTGGAGCCTTCTCGGGGCTCAAGGACAGGTACTGGCACCCTTAGCATGTGCGCGGAGTCCCCCCCACGCTGAAGAGCCGGGCGAGGCTCTCCATAACAAGGTCCCTGCACGTTGGGGCGCGCCAGCGCTCAGCAACCACTCAGGCTGCTTCGCGCACCCTCCTGGCAAGAGCCCCACTCACCGGCTGACTCGGAGGCTTCGCTGATGTCTCCGGTGACGGCGGGAGGCTCTCCGCTTCTCTCCTTGGCGCGCTGCTCCGCTGGACCTTGCAGGGCTCTCACCACTCACGGGAGCCCTGCAGGGGAAGCCGCCACACGTCCTCACTGGAGCGCGGGGTAGGCTCCCGTCCGCTCCTCTTCCGGGCTTCGGCCCCGCCCCCAGGAAGGCCGGACTACTCTTTGTTTCCGGGTCGCCGTAGGCAGCGCGGCGGCCCAGAGCTCCTGGTGACGGTGGCAGTACGGGGTGGGCTCCCGTTTACAGCGAAAAGAGTCCCTGGCGGGTAGACACCCGCCGCTGAGCGTCACGAAGCGGGGTGGGCACCCGCTTTCGTATTAAAGGCAAAGGTACGCAAATAAGCGGGGTGGGCACCCGCTAGGAGTGGCAATGTCCCTGGCAGGGTGGGCACCTGCCAGGGGACTTCAGGCTCGGAAAAGACGGGGCGAACGCCGGGTGGGCACCGGCTAGCAGAACTAAAGCGCTCCTAGCGCTACTGCCAACAATGAAAGCGCTCTAGAAGCGCTGGGGGCCCAAATAAAGCGCTCCTAGCGCTATAAGCCAAAGAAAAGCGCTCCCAGCGCTTAGGCATACAAAAAAGCACCACAAAGTCCAGCAGAGTTCTTCCCTGCATGCAGCAGGGCAGGGGTGGGGGGGGGCCAGGCTGGACCCAGAGCCAGCTCACTGGGCCTCCAGGCAGGGAGGTAGTCCAGGTGGCGGTCCTCTGGTCCAGCAGCAGCAGCAGCCCCCCTCAGGTAAGATCCTGGCAGAGAACAGTTTCTGTGGGGACACAGCCCCATTTTTATACAGGCAAACCCTTTGTTCTGGGTTCAGGGTGAGGGGGAAAACCAGTCGCAGCTGGTTGGGGAGCACCCTTGATGTGCTCAGCCCCTCACTCTATTCACTGGCAGGGCTAGGGTCGTCAGTCGCACCACAGGGGGCGGGGCCAGCATTGTGTGTGGAAAACCCTGTCCTATTCAGGACCCAGGTGTACTCCTCCCACCCATCTAGCTGCTGATCTCCCCATTCACCACTGGGTGACTCATCCTGACTCTGGGGAATCCCTAGCCCGTCACATGGCATGACCAGCCAATCACGCGACAGACACACTGCACACAGAAGTGCCCACTTCTAGAAGTGGCACTTCCACACTAGGTACATGCACGCCGCACACATCATCGCGCAGCATTCACTCCCACGAGTCCGCACATACCAAACTCGGGCCTGCACACCCCACGCATCAGGAACTACTAGGGACACATACATTCCCCATGCATTCCTATGGGAGGGCAGGCCTATCTCACCACATGCACTCAGAGCACGCACGCACTTTACCCTGGGACACAGGGAAAGTGCGCAGAGACCAAACAATCACCACACCAAGTCACCAATAAAAAGCCAAAAAGTCCAGGGGTGAACCTGCCAGAAGTGCCAAGTCCAACACAACCCCCTTCCAGCCAAAACGCAGGGCAGACCAATCACCACCGTGATGGACTTCCCTGCTTGGGGCGATAGAACACGGACGCGGGCCCGCAACTGCATGGACACCCTCCGGTTCTACGCCACGGTGAACCCATGGAATTCTTTTTAACACCACTGTCTGGACCAACTGGGCTACCCCACTGGTACTCCCAAGCTGTCCGCGGCCAAGACCAGGCCCTAGGCCACCCAGGTGCCACTGGTCTTTGCCTAACCACAGAGTGGGGGGTAGTAACCCCTGGCACATAGCGGCCATTCTCCACTCTTCCTCTCTGAAAGACAGGACTAGACTGCCACTGGTTCTCCAGCCTAGGGTCTACACCCTCAGGCGGACCAGGAGTCTCAGGGAAGGCTCTCCTCCCCCTACCTCTTCTCCTAGGGTTCCTCCTCCTCTGGCGAGGGGTACACCTAGAACGCCATTCCAACCCAGGGTTTAACCCCTCAGGTTGTACCGGGGGCAGAGGTGGGCTCTCCCACCCTCTGCACCCCCTTCCAGAGCCCTGCTCCCTACCAACTGGGGCGGTACCTCTGGAAGAAGAACTGGTCGGGACGCTGATTACAGACGTCCCACCCTTCAGGTCAGGCTGATCCCGAACCTGGCCTTCCAACCTCCGGCCTAGAACCTTTGGTGGAATAATTGCCTGGCACTCCAGGACTTCTGGGGATTTCCACTCCATCCCCCTGAGGCTATCAAAGGACACATATGCCGAGCGACTGTCTGTCTGGCGCTGATCTCCCGTCCCCTGTCCACCTGACAGTGCGCGGAGATCCCCCAGAACAGAAGTGGTGCCACCCTGGTCACTACACGGGATCCTAGCCCAACTGGGTAGTCCCTGACCCACAGGCTCTTCCACTGGGAAACTCATCCCCCAATCACTCCTCACACTGGACTCCTGTACCCTCCCTACCGGAGCGGTACTGCCAGACTCTAGAACCACAGGAGCCCTGGTTACAGGTGCTCCAGGTCCTCTACTCACCAGGAGATCTTCCTCAAATGGGCTAACAGGACAGCCTAGGTCCCCAACTTGGTGTTCCCTCATGGAACCATCCAAGTCCTGAGGCAGGGTTTCGTACGTCCGGGGACCCTCGGTCACCCTCTCACTCCTGCTCCACTGAGCCAGGCAGTGAGCCCCTACACCCTCCTCGCTATCCTGGGACCTAGCTGGGCTACACTGAGCCTCTTCCACCACGCTGGGCTGGAAGATACCTGACCCACTACTTTTGGAGTCACTCCCTAATGACTCTAGAGAACCTCTAGCCCTTTCCCAGCGCTCTGCTTCATCTCCAAGCTCAAATGGGGCAGACACCCCACACCCCAACAGGTGTTGGCGCAACCCCGGTGCACAACAATTGAGCAGGTGTTCTCTGAGAATCAGATCACACAGTTTATCATAATCAGATTCTGCGGGAACTCTTATCCAATCAAACAGTGCATCCTCACATTCATCCACAAACTCCTCCCAAGACTGGTGAGACAGTTTCCTACTGCCCCTGAATTTCAACCTTAACTCCTCCTCCTGGGGAACAGGTACCAGACTGGGGGGACTGGGATTTCCCACACTGGAATCTACATCGCTACTACCACTGGACTCAACCCTCCCTGGGGAGTCCAGAAAATTAAAACTGCGCGCAGGGGATAGTCTACCCTCCAGAGCTACTTTGCCTCTGGTGGAGGCCCTCTCAGCCTCCTCTACCCTCTCCCGCGCCAAGACCCACTCAGTCTCTCGCTGTTGCTTTCTGGCCTCCAGCTGCGCCATAGCCTGAGCATGCTCTAACCTGAGCTTCTCTAACGCCAGCTGGTGCTCCCTTTCTTTCCTCCTATCTTCCCACTCCTCTGGGGACAGGGAAAGGGATGAGGCGCTGCCTCCTACGCTGGACCCAGCAAGGGACGCCCTACCTATGGGGTCCTCACTCTCTACTGGCGTCCAGGCATTGTCATCCTCTACCTCCTCTTCTGACTCTTCCTCTGTACAGTACCTTTCTAACTCCTGCCTCTGGCGCCAAGCTAGCTCATAGGGATCACAAGCAGGCTCCATTCTGGCGGACGTTATGGTAACAATTATACAGGGAACCTAGGGGTCTGAGTTTCACACAGGAGCACACAATTCACAAAAAGATTCAGCAAGCTCTCTAACCCAGAGAACTCACACTCACTTGCCTAGTGCCACACACCATTCATCCACACACACAACCCTCCCCTCGGACTGGTAAGGCAGTTTCTACCACCCCTGATTCCTCAACCTGACCACCACGTGACACAGGTACCAACTCTGGGCGCAGGGCGGGGGACAAATGTACTGGACACTATTACGCTGCCACCACTGGATCCCACCCTCTGGTGAATCCAGAAACACAATGCACTAAGGGGAATGATCTACCCTCCCGAGCTAGGGACACCTAACTCACAGTGCACAAAACCACATTTCCAAAGAAATGACAATTAAAAACAAACTTTAAAACAATAATCCCTATACCATGTGATTTATCTAAATGCAGTGTGTGTAGTGCGGCCAGTTGCCGCTGCGGTACAGCGCAAACGCAAGTCCAAATCCCACCGCTGATCACCAATGTTAGAAATGGGATTTCTGGTTGGCTAAGGCTTGCGCCAAAGTCAGGCAGAAACCACCACTCTAGTCAGGGCAAGGAAGTTACACGCCAAAGATAACCCCTGCTCACCCCCTTGGTAGCTTGGCACGAGCAGACAGGCTTATCCCTGAGGCGATGTGTAAAGCGTTTGCGCGCGCACCCAGCAACAACACCCAAGGCCCACCACAAAGGAAACTCCACACAAGGTATTCTATAAAAATAGCCTTTGTATTATACACAACACATTAGATAAAAGCACACACTCTACAATGTGCCAACAGGCACGGGCAGAATTTACAAGGGATTATATATACAGGGGACAGGGCCACCTGGACCACTGTCCGGAATTAGCACTCTTAGAACATAGGAAATAAAATTACTGTTGCACAAAATTACACCTAGCACACAACCAGTCACTACTGGTATCAGGTAAGTACCACCTACGCAACCCTAACCACCTTAGGAAAATATTGCGCAGGGAATCAGGACCTCACTGGCACCACCTGTACTAGGGAGAAAACAACCACCTAAGTATCACTATACCTGTAGGGGTCTAAGCACATAAACACATGATGCATAACATTCAGAGGTGTAAAGCAAAGCACATGACGCATAAACACATTCAGAGGTGCAGGAAAGGTACAATGGCGCAAAAACTCACATTAGCCACTATCTGTGGCAGTCCCTAGGCCAACTGGCCGTGAAGGGGCAAAGGCGCCCTGTGTCCAGCCAAGTCAGGGTGCGCCTGCGCAGGCTGCGCAAACCAAGGTGCACAAAGCACAACCTACACGTAGCAGTTGCCCACTAAGTGCTGGGCAACTGGAGAGATGCTGGGGCACCACTGTGCCTTCCTAAATAAATATGGCAGGGGTTGGAGCCTCTCCTGGGCTCTAAGAAAACACTTGTGGCCCCCTGAGCCTCGCAGGCTCTGATCAATATTGTGGGGCAAGGTGGGAGTGGCCCGCTGCCATCTGGGGCCACTCAATCGCCAAGGAAATGCCCCCGTATGCGTTTGGAGCGTGCACTGCGCTCTCCACAAACAATGCGCTGCCGTTGGAGTCCCTCTGGACTCTGAACATAAATATGCCCTCTGCGTTGGAGCCTCGTGGGCTCGAGACAAATGATGGGGCCAGACGTTGCAACGCACCAGCGCTCTCGAGCACACAATGCCCACGTACGTTGGAGCCTTCTCGGGGCTCAAGGACAGGTACCGGCACCCTTAGCATGTGCGCGGAGTCCCCCCCACGCTGAAGAGCCGGGCGAGGCTCTCCATAACAAGGTCCCTGCACGTTGGGGCGCGCCAGCGCTCAGCAACCACTCAGGCTGCTTCGCGCACCCTCCTGGCAAGAGCCCCACTCACCGGCTGACTCGGAGGCTTCGCTGATGTCTCCGGTGACGGCGGGAGGCTCTCCGCTTCTCTCCTTGGCGCGCTGCTCCGCTGGACCTTGCAGGGCTCTCACCACTCACGGGAGCCCTGCAGGGGAAGCCGCCACACGTCCTCACTGGAGCGCGGGGTAGGCTCCCGTCCGCTCCTCTTCCGGGCTTCGGCCCCGCCCCCAGGAAGGCCGGACTACTCTTTGTTTCTGGGTCGCCGCAGGCAGCGCGGTGGCCCAGAGCTCCTGGTGACGGTGGCAGTACGGGGTGGGCTCCCGTTTACAGCGAAAAGAGTCCCTGGCGGGTAGACACCCGCCGCTGAGCGTCACGAAGCGGGGTGGGCACCCGCTTTCGTATTAAAGGCAAAGGTACGCAAATAAGCGGGGTGGGCACCCGCTAGGAGTGGCAATGTCCCTGGCAGGGTGGGCACCTGCCAGGGGACTTCAGGCTCGGAAAAGACGGGGCGAACGCCGGGTGGGCACCGGCTAGCAGAACTAAAGCGCTCCTAGCGCTACTGCCAACAATGAAAGCGCTCTAGAGGCGCTGGGGGCCCAAATAAAGCGCTCCTAGCGCTATAAGCCAAAGAAAAGCGCTCCCAGCGCTTAGGCATACAAAAAAGCACCACAAAGTCCAGCAGAGTTCTTCCCTGCATGCAGCAGGGCAGGGGTGGGGGGGGGGGCAAGGCTGGACCCAGAGCCAGCTCACTGGGCCTCCAGGCAGGGAGGTAGTCCAGGTGGCGGTCCTCTGGTCCAGCAGCAGCAGCAGCCCCCCTCAGGTAAGATCCTGGCAGAGAACAGTTTCTGTGGGGACACAGCCCCATTTTTATACAGGCAAACCCTTTGTTCTGGGTTCAGGGTGAGGGGGAAAACCAGTCGCAGCTGGTTGGGGAGCACCCTTGATGTGCTCAGCCCCTCACTCTATTCACTGGCAGGGCTAGGGTCGTCAGTCGCACCACAGGGGGCTGGGCCAGCATTGTGTGTGGAAAACCCTGTCCTATTCAGGACACAGGTGTACTCCTCCCACCCATCTAGCTGCTGATCTCCCCATTCACCACTGGGTGACTCATCCTGACTCTGGGGAATCCCTAGCCCGTCACATGGCATGACCAGCCAATCACGCGACAGACACACTGCACACAGAAGTGCCCACTTCTAGAAGTGGCACTTCCACACTAGGTACATGCACGCCGCACACATCATCGCGCAGCATTCACTCCCACGAGTCCGCACATACCAAACTCGGGCCTGCACACCCCACGCATCAGGAACTACTAGGGACACATACATTCCCCATGCATTCCTATGGGAGGGCAGGCCTATCTCACCACATGCACTCAGAGCACGCACACACTTTACCCTGGGACACAGGGAAAGTGCGCAGAGACCAAACAATCACCACACCAAGTCACCAATAAAAAGCCAAAAAGTCCAGGGGTGAACCTGCCAGAAGGGCCAAGTCCAACAACTACCAGTAGTGTCCAGACATGTGAGGGGTGAGTGCAGAGGACTCCCAGCAGTGTCCAGACATATGAGGGGTGGGTGCATATCACTACCAGCAGTGTCCAGACATATGAGGGGTGGGTGCAGAGGACTCCCAGCAGTGTCCAAACATATGAGGGGTGGGTGCATATCATTACCAGCAGTGTCCAGACATATGAGGGGTGGGTGCATATGACTCACATCAGTGTCCAGACATATGAGGGGTGGGTGCAGAGGACTCCCAGCAGTGAACAGACATATGAGGGGTGGGTGCATATGACTCACATCAGTGTCCAGACATATGAGGGGTGGGTGCAGAGGACTCCCAGCTGTGTCCAGACATGAGAGGGGTGGGTGCATATCACTACCAGCAGTGTCCAGACATATGAGGGATGGGTGCATATGACTCACATCAGTGTCCAGACATATGAGGGGTGGGTGCAGAGGACCCACAGCAGTTTACAGACATATGAGGGGTGGGTGCAGAGGACTCCCAGCAGTGTCCAGACATATGAGGGGTGGGTGCAGAGGACTCCCAGCAGTTGACAGACATATGAGGGGTGGGTGCATATCACTACCAATAGTGTCCATACATATGAGGGGTGGGTGCAGAGGACTCCCAGCAGTGTCCAGACATATGAGGGGTGGGTGCATATCACTACCAGCAGTGTCCAGACATATGAGGGGTAGGTGCATATGACTCACATCAGTGTCCAGACATATGAGGGGTGGGTGCAGAGGACTCCCAGCAGTGAACAGATATATGAGGGGTGGGTGCATATGACTCACATCAGTGTCCAGACATATGAGGGGTGGGTGCAGAGGACTCCCAGTAGTGGACAGACATATGAGGGGTGGGTGTAGAGGACTCCCAGCAGTGGACAGAGATATGGGAGTGGGTGCATATCACTACCAACAGTGTCCAGACATATGAGGGGTGGGTGCAGAGGACTCCCAGCAGTGTCCAGACATATGAGGGGTGGGTGCAGAGGACTCCCAGCAGTGTCCAGACATATGAGGGGTGGGTGCAGAGGACTCCCAGCAGTGTCCAGACATATGAGGGGTGGGTGCAGAGGACTCCCAGCAGTGGACAGAGATATGGGGGTGGGTGCATATCACTACCAGCAGTGTCCATATATATGTGGGGTGGGTGCAGAAGACTCCGAGCAGTGGACAGACATATGAGGAGTGGGTGCAGAGGACTCCCAGCAGTGTCCAGACATATGAGGGGTGGGTGCATATGACTCACATCAGTGGACAGACATATGAGGTGTGGGTGCAGAGGACTCCCAGCAGTGTCCAGACATATGAGGGGTGTGTGCATATGACTCACATCAGTGTCCAGACATATGAGGGGTGGGTGCAGAGGACTCCCAGCAGTGGACAGACATATGAGGGGTGGGTGCAGAGAACTCCCAGCAGTGGACAGAGATATAGGGGTGGGTGTATATCACTACCAGCAGTGTCCAGACATATGAGGGGTGGGTGCAGAGGATACCAAGCAGTGGACAGACATATGAGGGGTGGGTGCATATCACTACCAGTAGTGTCCAGACATGTGAGGGGTGGGTGCAGAGGACTCCCAGCAGTGTCCAGACATATGAAGGGTTGGTGCATATCACTACCAGCAGTGTCCAGACATATGAGGGGTGGGAGCAGAGGACTCACAGCAGTGGACAGACATATGAGGGGTGGGTGCAGAGGACTCCCATCAGTGGACAGAGATATGAGGGGTGGGTGCATATCACTACCAGCAGTGTCCAGACATATGAGGGGTGGGTGCAGAGGACTCCCAGCAGTGTCCAAACATTTGAGGGGTGGGTGCATATCATTACCAGCAGTGTCCAGACATAAGAGGGGTGGGTGCATATGACTCACATCAGTGTCCAGACATATGAGGGGTGGGTGCAGAGGACTCCCAGCAGTGAACAGACATATGAGGGGTGGGTGCATATGACTCACTTCAGTGTCCAGACATATGTGGGGTGGGTGCAGAGGACTCCCAGCTGTGTCCAGACATATGAGGGGTGGGTGCAGAGGCCTCCCAGCAGTGGACAGAGAAATGGGGGTGGGTGCATATCACTGCCAGCAGTGTCCAGACATATGAGGGGTTGATGCAGAGGACTCCCAGCTGTGTCCAGACATATGAGGGGTGGGAACAGAGGACTCCCAGCAGTGTCCAGATATATGAGGGGTGGGTGCAGAGGACTCCCAGCAGTGTCCAGACATATGAGGGGAGGGTGCAGAGGACTCCCAGCAGTGTCCAGACATATGAGGGGTGGGTGCATATCACTACCAGCAGTATCCAGACATATGAGGGGTGGGTGCATATGACTCACATCAGTGTCCAGATATATGAGGGGATGGTGCAGAGGACTCCCATCATTGGACAGAGAAATGGGGGTGGGTGCATATCACTGCCAGCAGTGTCCAGACATATGAGGGGTTGGTGCAGAGGACTCCCAGCTGTGTCCAGACATATGAGGGGTGGGAACAGAGGACTCCCAGCAGTGTCCAGACATATGAGGGGTGGGTGCATATCACTACCAGCAGTGTCCAGACATATGAGGGGTGGGTGCATATGACTCACATCAGTGTCCAGACATATGAGGGGATGGTGCAGAGGCCTCCCAGCAGTGGACAGAGAAATGGGGGTGGGTGCATATCACTGCCAGCAGTGTCCAGACATATGAGGGGTTGGTGCAGAGGACTCCCAGCTGTGTCCAGACATATGAGGGGTGGGAACAGAGGACTCCCAGCAGTGTCCAGATATATGAGGGGTGGGTGTAGAGAACTCCCAGCAGTGTCCAGACATATGAGGGGTGGGTGCAGAGGACTCCCAGCAGTGTCCAGACATATGAGGGGTGGGTGCATATCACTACCAGCAGTGTCCAGACATATGAGGGGTGGGTGCATATGACTCACATCAGTGTCCAGACATATGAGGGGTGGGTGCAGAGGACTCCCAGCAGTGTCCAGACATATGAGGGGTGGGTGCATATCACTACCAGCAGTGTCCAGACATATGAGGGGTGGGTGCAGAGGACTCCCAGCAGTGTCCAGACATATGAGGGGTGGGTGCACATCACTACCAGCAGTGTCCAGACATATGAGGGGTGGGTGCAGAGGACTCCCACTAGTGTCCAGACATATGAGGGGTGGGTGCATATCACGACCAGCAGTGTCCAGACATATGAGGGGTGGGTGCAGAGGACTCCCAGCAGTGGACAGACATATGAGGGGTGGGTGCATATGACTCACATCAGTGTCCAGACATATGAGGGGGGTGCAGAGGACTCCCAGCAGTGGACAGACATATGAGGGGTGGATGCAGAGGACTCCCAGCAGTGTCCAGACATATGAGGGGTGGGTGCAGAGGACTCCCAGCAGTGGACAGACATATGAGGGTGGGTGCAGAGGACTCCCAGCAGTGTCCAGACATATGAGGGGTGGGTGCATATCATTACCAGCAGTGTCCAGACATATGAGGGGTGGGTGCATATCACTACCAGCAGTGTCCAGACATATGAGGGGTGGGTGCAGAGGACTTCCATCAGTGGACAGACATATGAGGGGTGGGTGCAGAGGACTCTCAGCAGTGGACAGAGATATGGGGGTGGGTGCATATCACTACCAGCAGTGTCCAGACATATGAGGGGTGGGTGCATATGACTCACATCAGTGTCCAGACATATGAGGAGTGGGTGCAGAGGACTCCCAGCAGTGTCCAGACATATGAGGGGTGGGTGCCTATGACTCACATCAGTGTCCGGACATATGAGGGGTGGGTGCAGAGGACTCCCAGCAGTGGACAGACATATGAGGGGTGGGTGCATATGACTCACATCACTGTCCAGACATATGAGGGGTGGGTGCAGAGGACTCCCAGCAGTGGACAGACATATGAGGGGTGGGTGCAGAGGACTCCCAGCAGTGGACAGAGATATGGGGGTGGGTGCATATCACTACCAGCAGGGGGTGGGTGCAGAGGACACCCAGCAGTGTCCAGACATATGAGGGGTGGGTGCAGATGACTCCCGGCAGTGTCCAGACATATGAGGGGTGGGTGCATATCACTACCAGCAGTGTCCAGACATATGAGGGGTGGGTGCATATGACTCGCATCAGTGTCCAGACATATGAGGGGTGGGTGCAGAGGACTCCCAGCAGTGTCCAGACATATGAGGGGTGGGTGCATATCACTACCAGCAGTGTCCAGACATATGAGGGGTGGGTGCAGAGGACTCCCAGCAGTGTCCAGACATATGAGGGGTGGGTGCACATCACTACCAGCAGTGTCCAGACATATGAGGGGTGGGTGCAGAGGACTCCTACTAGTGTCCAGACATATGAGGGGTGGGTGCATATCACTACCAGCAGTGTCCAGACATATGAGGGGTGGGTGCAGAGGACTCCCAGCAGTGGACAGACATATGAGGGGTGGGTGCATATGACTCACATCAGTGTCCAGACATATGAGGGGGGTGCAGAGGACTCCCAGCAGTGGACAGACATATGAGGGGTGGATGCAGAGGACTCCCAGCAGTGTCCAGACATATGAGGGGTGGGTGCAGAGGACTCCCAGCAGTGGACAGACATATGAGGGTGGGTGCAGAGGACTCCCAGCAGTGTCCAGACATATGAGGGGTGGGTGCATATCATTACCAGCAGTGGCCAGACATATGAGGGGTGGGTGCATATCACTACCAGCAGTGTCCAGACATATGAGGGGTGGGTGCAGAGGACTTCCATCAGTGGACAGACATATGAGGGGTGGGTGCAGAGGACTCTCAGCAGTGGACAGAGATATGGAGGTGGGTGCATATCACTACCAGCAGTGTCCAGACATATGAGGGGTGGGTGCATATGACTCACATCAGTGTCCAGACATATGAGGAGTGGGTGCAGAGGACTCCCAGCAGTGTCCAGACATATGAGGGGTGGGTGCCTATGACTCACATCAGTGTCCAGACATATGAGGGGTGGGTGCAGAGGACTCCCAGCAGTGGACAGACATATGAGGGGTGGGTGCATATGACTCACATCACTGTCCAGACATATGAGGGGTGGGTGCAGAGGACTCCCAGCAGTGGACAGACATATGAGGGGTGGGTGCAGAGGACTCCCAGCAGTGGACAGAGATATGGGGGTGGGTGCATATCACTACCAGCAGGGGGTGGGTGCAGAGGACACCCAGCAGTGTCCAGACATATGAGGGGTGGGTGCAGATGACTCCCGGCAGTGTCCAGACATATGAGGGGTGGGTGCATATCACTACCAGCAGTGTCCAGACATATGAGGGGTGGGTGCATATGACTCACATCAGTGTCCAGACATATGAGGGGTGGGTGCATATTACTACCAGCAGTGTCCAGACATATGAGGGGTGGGTGCATATCACTACCAGCAGTGTCCAGACATATGAGGGGTGGGTGCAGAGGACTTCCATCAGTGGACAGACATATGAGGAGTGGGTGCAAAGCACTCCCAGCAGTGGACAGAGATATAGGGGTGGGTGCTTATCACTACCAGCAGTGTCCAGACATATGAGGGGTGGGTGCAGAGGACACCCAGCAGTGGACAGACATATGAGGGGTGGGTGCAGAGGACCTCCAGCAGTGGACAGACATATGAGGGGTGGGTGCATATCACTACCAGCAGTGTCCAGACATATGAGGGGTGGGTGCAGAGGACTCCCAGCAGTGTCCAGATATATGAGGGGTGGGTGCAGAGGACTCCCAGCAGTGGACAGAGATATGGGGGTGGGTGCATATCACTACCAGCAGTGTCCAGACATATGAGGGGTGGATGCAGAGGACTTCCAGCAGTGCACAGACATATGAGGGGTGGGTGCAGAGGACTCCCATCAGTGGACAGACATATGAGAGGTGGGTGCATATCACTACCAGCAGTGTCCAGACATATGAGGGATGGGTGCAGAGGACTCCCAGCTGTGTCCAGACATATGAGGGGTGGGTGCATATCACTACCAGCAGTGTCCAGACATATGAGGGGTGGGTGCATATGACTCACATCAGTGTCCAGACATATGAGGGGTGGGTGCAGAGGACTCCCAGCAGTGAACAGATATATGAGGGGTGGGTGCATATGACTCACATCAGTGTCCAGACATGTGAGGGGTGGGTGCAGAGGACTCCCAGCAGTGGACAGACATATGAGGGGTGGGTGCAGAGGACTCCCAGCAGTGGACAGAGATATCGGAGTGGGTGCATATCACTACCAACAGTGTCCAGACTACCAACAGTGTCCAGCCATATGGGGGGTGGGTGCAGAGGACTCCCAGCAGTGTCCAGACATATGAGGGGTGGGTGCAGAGGACTCCCAGCAGTGTCCAGACATATGAGGGGTGGGTGCATATGACTCACATCAGTGTCCAGACATATGAGGGGTGGGTGCAGAGGACTCCCAGCAGTGAACAGATATATGAGGGGTGGGTGCATATGACTCACATCAGTGTCCAGACATATGAGGGGTGGGTGCAGAGGACTCCCAGTAGTGGACATACATATGAGGGGTGGGTGCAGAGGACTCCCAGCAGTGGACAGAGATATGGGAGTGGGTGCATATCACTACCAACAGTGTCCAGACATATGAGGGGTGGGTGCAGAGGACTCCCAGCAGTGTCCAGACATATGAGGGGTGGGTGCAGAGGACTCCCAGCAGTGGACAGACATATGAGGGGTGGGTGCAGAGGACTCCCAGCAGTGTCCAGATATATGAGGGGTGGGTGCAGAGTACTCCCAGCAGTGTCTATACATTTGAGGGGTGGGTGCAGAGGACTCCCAGCAGTGTCCAGACATATGAGGGGTGGGTGCATATCACTACCAGCAGTGTCCAGACATATGAGGGGTGGGTGCAGAGGACTCCCAGCAGTGGACAGATATATGAGGGGTGGGTGCATATGACTCACATCAGTGTCCAGACATATGAGGGGTGAGTGCAGAGGACTCCCAGCAGTGTCCAGACTTGAGAGGGGTGGGTGCATATCACTACCAGCAGTGTCCAGCCATATGAGGGATGGGTGCATATGACTCACATCAGTGTCGAGACATATGAGGGGTGGGTACAGAGGACTCACAGCAGTTTACAGACATATGAGGGGTGGGTGCAGAGGACTCCCAGCAGTGTCCAGACATATGAGGGGTGGGTGCAGAGGACTCCCAGCAGTTGACAGACATATGAGGGGTGGGTGCATATCACTACCAATAGTGTCCATACATATGAGGGGTGGGTGCAGAGGACTCCCCGCAGTGTCGAGACATATGAGGGGTGGGTGCATATCACTACCAGCAGTGTCCAGACATATGAGGGGTGGGTGCATATGACTCACATCAGTGTCCAGACATATTAGGGGTGGGTGCAGAGGACTCCCAGCAGTGAACAGATATATGAGGGGTGGGTGCAGAGGACTCCCAGCAGTGTCCAGACATATGAGGGGTGGGTGCAGAGGACTCCAAGCAGTGTCCAGACATATGAGGGGTGGGTGCAGAGGACTCCCAGCAGTGGACAGAGATATGGGAGTGGGTGCATATCACTACCAACAGTGTCCAGACATATGAGGGGTGGGTGCAGAGGACTCCCAGCAGTGTCCAGACATATGAGGGGTGGGGGCAGAGGACTCCCAGCAGTGTCCAGACATATGAGGGGTGGGTGCAGAGGACTCCCAGCAGTGGACAGAGATATTGGGGTGGGTGCATATCACTACCAGCAGTGTCCAGACATATGTGGGGTGGGTGCAGAGGACTCCCAGCAGTGGACAGACATATGAGGTGTGGGTGCAGAGGACTCCCAGCAGTGTCCAGACATATGAGGGGTGTGTGCATATGACTCACATCAGTGTCCAGACATATGAGGGGTGGGTGCAGAGGACTCCCAGCAGTGGACAGACATATGAGGGGTGGGTGCAGAGGACTCCCAGCAGTGGACAGAGATATGGGGGTGGGTGCATATCACTACCAGCAGGGGGTGGGTGCAGAGAACTCCCAGCAGTGGACAGAGATATAGGGGTGGGTGCATATCACTACCAGCAGTGTCCAGACATATGAGGGGTGGGTGCAGAGGACACCAAGCAGTGGACAGACATATGAGGGGTGGGTGCATATCACTACCAGTAGTGTCCAGACATGTGAGGGGTGGGTGCAGAGGACTCCCAGCAGTGTCCAGACATGTGAAGGGTTGGTGCATATCACTACCAGCAGTGTCCAGACATATGAGGGGTGGGTGCAGAGGACTCCCAGCAGTGGACAGACATATGAGGGGTGGGTGCAGAGGACTCCCATCAGTGGACAGACATATGAGGGGTGGGTGCATATCACTACCAGCAGTGTCCAGACATATGAGGGGTGGGTGCAGAGGACTCCCAGCAGTGTCCAAACATATGAGGGGTGGGTGCATATCACTACCAGCAGTGTCCAGACATATGAGGGGTGGGTGCATATGACTCACATCAGTGTCCAGACATATGAGGGGTGGGTGCAGAGGACTCCCAGTAGTGGACAGACATATGAGGGGTGGGTGTAGAGGACTCCCAGCAGTGGACAGAGATATGGGAGTGGGTGCATATCACTACCAACAGTGTCCAGACATATGAGGGGTGGGTGCAGAGGACTCCCAGCAGTGTCCAGACATATGAGGGGTGGGTGCAGAGGACTCCCAGCAGTGTCCAGACATATGAGGGGTGGGTGCAGAGGACTCCCAGCAGTGTCCAGACATATGAGGGGTGGGTGCAGAGGACTCCCAGCAGTGGACAGAGATATGGGGGTGGGTGCATATCACTACCAGCAGTGTCCATATATATGTGGGGTGGGTGCAGAAGACTCCGAGCAGTGGACAGACATATGAGGAGTGGGTGCAGAGGACTCCCAGCAGTGTCCAGACATATGAGGGGTGGGTGCATATGACTCACATCAGTGGACAGACATATGAGGTGTGGGTGCAGAGGACTCCCAGCAGTGTCCAGACATATGAGGGGTGTGTGCATATGACTCACATCAGTGTCCAGACATATGAGGGGTGGGTGCAGAGGACTCCCAGCAGTGGACAGACATATGAGGGGTGGGTGCAGAGAACTCCCAGCAGTGGACAGAGATATAGGGGTGGGTGTATATCACTACCAGCAGTGTCCAGACATATGAGGGGTGGGTGCAGAGGATACCAAGCAGTGGACAGACATATGAGGGGTGGGTGCATATCACTACCAGTAGTGTCCAGACATGTGAGGGGTGGGTGCAGAGGACTCCCAGCAGTGTCCAGACATATGAAGGGTTGGTGCATATCACTACCAGCAGTGTCCAGACATATGAGGGGTGGGAGCAGAGGACTCACAGCAGTGGACAGACATATGAGGGGTGGGTGCAGAGGACTCCCATCAGTGGACAGAGATATGAGGGGTGGGTGCATATCACTACCAGCAGTGTCCAGACATATGAGGGGTGGGTGCAGAGGACTCCCAGCAGTGTCCAAACATTTGAGGGGTGGGTGCATATCATTACCAGCAGTGTCCAGACATAAGAGGGGTGGGTGCATATGACTCACATCAGTGTCCAGACATATGAGGGGTGGGTGCAGAGGACTCCCAGCAGTGAACAGACATATGAGGGGTGGGTGCATATGACTCACTTCAGTGTCCAGACATATGTGGGGTGGGTGCAGAGGACTCCCAGCTGTGTCCAGACATATGAGGGGTGGGTGCAGAGGCCTCCCAGCAGTGGACAGAGAAATGGGGGTGGGTGCATATCACTGCCAGCAGTGTCCAGACATATGAGGGGTTGATGCAGAGGACTCCCAGCTGTGTCCAGACATATGAGGGGTGGGAACAGAGGACTCCCAGCAGTGTCCAGATATATGAGGGGTGGGTGCAGAGGACTCCCAGCAGTGTCCAGACATATGAGGGGAGGGTGCAGAGGACTCCCAGCAGTGTCCAGACATATGAGGGGTGGGTGCATATCACTACCAGCAGTATCCAGACATATGAGGGGTGGGTGCATATGACTCACATCAGTGTCCAGATATATGAGGGGATGGTGCAGAGGACTCCCATCATTGGACAGAGAAATGGGGGTGGGTGCATATCACTGCCAGCAGTGTCCAGACATATGAGGGGTTGGTGCAGAGGACTCCCAGCTGTGTCCAGACATATGAGGGGTGGGAACAGAGGACTCCCAGCAGTGTCCAGACATATGAGGGGTGGGTGCATATCACTACCAGCAGTGTCCAGACATATGAGGGGTGGGTGCATATGACTCACATCAGTGTCCAGACATATGAGGGGATGGTGCAGAGGCCTCCCAGCAGTGGACAGAGAAATGGGGGTGGGTGCATATCACTGCCAGCAGTGTCCAGACATATGAGGGGTTGGTGCAGAGGACTCCCAGCTGTGTCCAGACATATGAGGGGTGGGAACAGAGGACTCCCAGCAGTGTCCAGATATATGAGGGGTGGGTGTAGAGAACTCCCAGCAGTGTCCAGACATATGAGGGGTGGGTGCAGAGGACTCCCAGCAGTGTCCAGACATATGAGGGGTGGGTGCATATCACTACCAGCAGTGTCCAGACATATGAGGGGTGGGTGCATATGACTCACATCAGTGTCCAGACATATGAGGGGTGGGTGCAGAGGACTCCCAGCAGTGTCCAGACATATGAGGGGTGGGTGCATATCACTACCAGCAGTGTCCAGACATATGAGGGGTGGGTGCAGAGGACTCCCAGCAGTGTCCAGACATATGAGGGGTGGGTGCACATCACTACCAGCAGTGTCCAGACATATGAGGGGTGGGTGCAGAGGACTCCCACTAGTGTCCAGACATATGAGGGGTGGGTGCATATCACGACCAGCAGTGTCCAGACATATGAGGGGTGGGTGCAGAGGACTCCCAGCAGTGGACAGACATATGAGGGGTGGGTGCATATGACTCACATCAGTGTCCAGACATATGAGGGGGGTGCAGAGGACTCCCAGCAGTGGACAGACATATGAGGGGTGGATGCAGAGGACTCCCAGCAGTGTCCAGACATATGAGGGGTGGGTGCAGAGGACTCCCAGCAGTGGACAGACATATGAGGGTGGGTGCAGAGGACTCCCAGCAGTGTCCAGACATATGAGGGGTGGGTGCATATCATTACCAGCAGTGTCCAGACATATGAGGGGTGGGTGCATATCACTACCAGCAGTGTCCAGACATATGAGGGGTGGGTGCAGAGGACTTCCATCAGTGGACAGACATATGAGGGGTGGGTGCAGAGGACTCTCAGCAGTGGACAGAGATATGGGGGTGGGTGCATATCACTACCAGCAGTGTCCAGACATATGAGGGGTGGGTGCATATGACTCACATCAGTGTCCAGACATATGAGGAGTGGGTGCAGAGGACTCCCAGCAGTGTCCAGACATATGAGGGGTGGGTGCCTATGACTCACATCAGTGTCCGGACATATGAGGGGTGGGTGCAGAGGACTCCCAGCAGTGGACAGACATATGAGGGGTGGGTGCATATGACTCACATCACTGTCCAGACATATGAGGGGTGGGTGCAGAGGACTCCCAGCAGTGGACAGACATATGAGGGGTGGGTGCAGAGGACTCCCAGCAGTGGACAGAGATATGGGGGTGGGTGCATATCACTACCAGCAGGGGGTGGGTGCAGAGGACACCCAGCAGTGTCCAGACATATGAGGGGTGGGTGCAGATGACTCCCGGCAGTGTCCAGACATATGAGGGGTGGGTGCATATCACTACCAGCAGTGTCCAGACATATGAGGGGTGGGTGCATATGACTCGCATCAGTGTCCAGACATATGAGGGGTGGGTGCAGAGGACTCCCAGCAGTGTCCAGACATATGAGGGGTGGGTGCATATCACTACCAGCAGTGTCCAGACATATGAGGGGTGGGTGCAGAGGACTCCCAGCAGTGTCCAGACATATGAGGGGTGGGTGCACATCACTACCAGCAGTGTCCAGACATATGAGGGGTGGGTGCAGAGGACTCCTACTAGTGTCCAGACATATGAGGGGTGGGTGCATATCACTACCAGCAGTGTCCAGACATATGAGGGGTGGGTGCAGAGGACTCCCAGCAGTGGACAGACATATGAGGGGTGGGTGCATATGACTCACATCAGTGTCCAGACATATGAGGGGGGTGCAGAGGACTCCCAGCAGTGGACAGACATATGAGGGGTGGATGCAGAGGACTCCCAGCAGTGTCCAGACATATGAGGGGTGGGTGCAGAGGACTCCCAGCAGTGGACAGACATATGAGGGTGGGTGCAGAGGACTCCCAGCAGTGTCCAGACATATGAGGGGTGGGTGCATATCATTACCAGCAGTGGCCAGACATATGAGGGGTGGGTGCATATCACTACCAGCAGTGTCCAGACATATGAGGGGTGGGTGCAGAGGACTTCCATCAGTGGACAGACATATGAGGGGTGGGTGCAGAGGACTCTCAGCAGTGGACAGAGATATGGAGGTGGGTGCATATCACTACCAGCAGTGTCCAGACATATGAGGGGTGGGTGCATATGACTCACATCAGTGTCCAGACATATGAGGAGTGGGTGCAGAGGACTCCCAGCAGTGTCCAGACATATGAGGGGTGGGTGCCTATGACTCACATCAGTGTCCAGACATATGAGGGGTGGGTGCAGAGGACTCCCAGCAGTGGACAGACATATGAGGGGTGGGTGCATATGACTCACATCACTGTCCAGACATATGAGGGGTGGGTGCAGAGGACTCCCAGCAGTGGACAGACATATGAGGGGTGGGTGCAGAGGACTCCCAGCAGTGGACAGAGATATGGGGGTGGGTGCATATCACTACCAGCAGGGGGTGGGTGCAGAGGACACCCAGCAGTGTCCAGACATATGAGGGGTGGGTGCAGATGACTCCCGGCAGTGTCCAGACATATGAGGGGTGGGTGCATATCACTACCAGCAGTGTCCAGACATATGAGGGGTGGGTGCATATGACTCACATCAGTGTCCAGACATATGAGGGGTGGGTGCATATTACTACCAGCAGTGTCCAGACATATGAGGGGTGGGTGCATATCACTACCAGCAGTGTCCAGACATATGAGGGGTGGGTGCAGAGGACTTCCATCAGTGGACAGACATATGAGGAGTGGGTGCAAAGCACTCCCAGCAGTGGACAGAGATATAGGGGTGGGTGCTTATCACTACCAGCAGTGTCCAGACATATGAGGGGTGGGTGCAGAGGACACCCAGCAGTGGACAGACATATGAGGGGTGGGTGCAGAGGACCTCCAGCAGTGGACAGACATATGAGGGGTGGGTGCATATCACTACCAGCAGTGTCCAGACATATGAGGGGTGGGTGCAGAGGACTCCCAGCAGTGTCCAGATATATGAGGGGTGGGTGCAGAGGACTCCCAGCAGTGGACAGAGATATGGGGGTGGGTGCATATCACTACCAGCAGTGTCCAGACATATGAGGGGTGGATGCAGAGGACTTCCAGCAGTGCACAGACATATGAGGGGTGGGTGCAGAGGACTCCCATCAGTGGACAGACATATGAGAGGTGGGTGCATATCACTACCAGCAGTGTCCAGACATATGAGGGATGGGTGCAGAGGACTCCCAGCTGTGTCCAGACATATGAGGGGTGGGTGCATATCACTACCAGCAGTGTCCAGACATATGAGGGGTGGGTGCATATGACTCACATCAGTGTCCAGACATATGAGGGGTGGGTGCAGAGGACTCCCAGCAGTGAACAGATATATGAGGGGTGGGTGCATATGACTCACATCAGTGTCCAGACATGTGAGGGGTGGGTGCAGAGGACTCCCAGCAGTGGACAGACATATGAGGGGTGGGTGCAGAGGACTCCCAGCAGTGGACAGAGATATCGGAGTGGGTGCATATCACTACCAACAGTGTCCAGACTACCAACAGTGTCCAGCCATATGGGGGGTGGGTGCAGAGGACTCCCAGCAGTGTCCAGACATATGAGGGGTGGGTGCAGAGGACTCCCAGCAGTGTCCAGACATATGAGGGGTGGGTGCATATGACTCACATCAGTGTCCAGACATATGAGGGGTGGGTGCAGAGGACTCCCAGCAGTGAACAGATATATGAGGGGTGGGTGCATATGACTCACATCAGTGTCCAGACATATGAGGGGTGGGTGCAGAGGACTCCCAGTAGTGGACATACATATGAGGGGTGGGTGCAGAGGACTCCCAGCAGTGGACAGAGATATGGGAGTGGGTGCATATCACTACCAACAGTGTCCAGACATATGAGGGGTGGGTGCAGAGGACTCCCAGCAGTGTCCAGACATATGAGGGGTGGGTGCAGAGGACTCCCAGCAGTGAACAGATATATGAGGGGTGGGTGCATATGACTCACATCAGTGTCCAGACATATGAGGGGTGGGTGCAGAGGACTCCCAGTAGTGGACATACATATGAGGGGTGGGTGCAGAGGACTCCCAGCAGTGGACAGAGATATGGGAGTGGGTGCATATCACTACCAACAGTGTCCAGACATATGAGGGGTGGGTGCAGAGGACTCCCAGCAGTGTCCAGACATATGAGGGGTGGGTGCAGAGGACTCCCAGCAGTGGACAGACATATGAGGGGTGGGTGCAGAGGACTCCCAGCAGTGTCCAGATATATGAGGGGTGGGTGCAGAGTACTCCCAGCAGTGTCTATACATTTGAGGGGTGGGTGCAGAGGACTCCCAGCAGTGTCCAGACATATGAGGGGTGGGTGCATATCACTACCAGCAGTGTCCAGACATATGAGGGGTGGGTGCAGAGGACTCCCAGCAGTGGACAGATATATGAGGGGTGGGTGCATATGACTCACATCAGTGTCCAGACATATGAGGGGTGAGTGCAGAGGACTCCCAGCAGTGTCCAGACTTGAGAGGGGTGGGTGCATATCACTACCAGCAGTGTCCAGCCATATGAGGGATGGGTGCATATGACTCACATCAGTGTCGAGACATATGAGGGGTGGGTACAGAGGACTCACAGCAGTTTACAGACATATGAGGGGTGGGTGCAGAGGACTCCCAGCAGTGTCCAGACATATGAGGGGTGGGTGCAGAGGACTCCCAGCAGTTGACAGACATATGAGGGGTGGGTGCATATCACTACCAATAGTGTCCATACATATGAGGGGTGGGTGCAGAGGACTCCCCGCAGTGTCGAGACATATGAGGGGTGGGTGCATATCACTACCAGCAGTGTCCAGACATATGAGGGGTGGGTGCATATGACTCACATCAGTGTCCAGACATATTAGGGGTGGGTGCAGAGGACTCCCAGCAGTGAACAGATATATGAGGGGTGGGTGCAGAGGACTCCCAGCAGTGTCCAGACATATGAGGGGTGGGTGCAGAGGACTCCAAGCAGTGTCCAGACATATGAGGGGTGGGTGCAGAGGACTCCCAGCAGTGGACAGAGATATGGGAGTGGGTGCATATCACTACCAACAGTGTCCAGACATATGAGGGGTGGGTGCAGAGGACTCCCAGCAGTGTCCAGACATATGAGGGGTGGGGGCAGAGGACTCCCAGCAGTGTCCAGACATATGAGGGGTGGGTGCAGAGGACTCCCAGCAGTGGACAGAGATATTGGGGTGGGTGCATATCACTACCAGCAGTGTCCAGACATATGTGGGGTGGGTGCAGAGGACTCCCAGCAGTGGACAGACATATGAGGTGTGGGTGCAGAGGACTCCCAGCAGTGTCCAGACATATGAGGGGTGTGTGCATATGACTCACATCAGTGTCCAGACATATGAGGGGTGGGTGCAGAGGACTCCCAGCAGTGGACAGACATATGAGGGGTGGGTGCAGAGGACTCCCAGCAGTGGACAGAGATATGGGGGTGGGTGCATATCACTACCAGCAGGGGGTGGGTGCAGAGAACTCCCAGCAGTGGACAGAGATATAGGGGTGGGTGCATATCACTACCAGCAGTGTCCAGACATATGAGGGGTGGGTGCAGAGGACACCAAGCAGTGGACAGACATATGAGGGGTGGGTGCATATCACTACCAGTAGTGTCCAGACATGTGAGGGGTGGGTGCAGAGGACTCCCAGCAGTGTCCAGACATGTGAAGGGTTGGTGCATATCACTACCAGCAGTGTCCAGACATATGAGGGGTGGGTGCAGAGGACTCCCAGCAGTGGACAGACATATGAGGGGTGGGTGCAGAGGACTCCCATCAGTGGACAGACATATGAGGGGTGGGTGCATATCACTACCAGCAGTGTCCAGACATATGAGGGGTGGGTGCAGAGGACTCCCAGCAGTGTCCAAACATATGAGGGGTGGGTGCATATCATTACCAGCAGTGTCCAGACATATGAGGGGTGGGTGCATATGACTCACATCAGTGTCCAGACATATGAGGGGTGGGTGCAGAGGACTCCCAGCAGTGAACAGACATATGAGGGGTGGGTGCATATGACTTACATCAGTGTCCAGACATATGAGGGGTGGGTGCAGAGGACTCCCAGCTGTGTCCAGACATATGAAGGGTGGGTGCAGAGGCCTCCCAGCAGTGGACAGAGAAATGGGGGTGGGTGCATATCACTACCAGCAGTGTCCAGACATATGAGGGGTTGGTGCAGAGGACTCCCAGCTGTGTCCAGACATATGAGGGGTGGGTGCAGAGGACTCCCAGCAGTGTCCAGATATTTGAGGGGTGGGTGCAGAGGACTCCCAGCAGTGTCCAGACATATGAGGGGTGGGTGCAGAGGACTCCCAGCAGTGTCCAGACATATGAGGGGTGGGTGCATATCACTACCAGCAGTGTCCAGACATATGAGGGGTGGGTGCATATGACTCACATCAGTGTCCAGACATATGAGGGGATGGTGCAGAGGACTCCCATCATTGGACAGACATATGAGGGGTGGGTGCATATGACTCACATCAGCGTCCAGACATATGAGGGGTGGGTGCAGAGGACTCCCAGCAGTGGACAGACATATGAGGGGTGTGTGCAGAGGACTCCCAGCAGTGTCCAGACATATGAGGGGTGGGTGCATATCACTACCAGCAGTGTCCAGACATATGAGGGGTGGGTGCAGAGGACTCCCAGCAGTGTCCAGACATATGAGGTGTGGGTGCATATCACTACCAGCAGTGTCCAGACATATGAGGGGTGGGTGCAGAGGACTCCCACCAGTGTCCAGACATATGAGGGGTGGGTGCATATCACTACCAGCAGTGTCCAGACATATGAGGGGTGGGTGCAGGGGACTCCCAGCAGTGGACAGACATATGAGGGGTGGGTGCATATGACTCACATCAGTGTCCAGACATATGAGGGGGGTGCAGAGGACTCCCAGCAGTGGACAGACATATGAGGGGTGGATGCAGAGGACTCCCAGCAGTGTCCAGACATATGAGGGGTGGGTGCAGAGGACTCCCAGCAGTGGACAGACATATGAGAGGTGGGTGCAGAGGACTCCCAGCAGTGTCCAGACATATGAGGGGTGGGTGCATATCATTACCAGCAGTGTCCAGACATATGAGGGGTGGGTGCATATCACTACCAGCAGTGTCCAGACATATGAGGGGTGGGTGCAGAGGACTCCCATCAGTGGACAGACATATGAGGGGTGGGTGCAGAGGACTCCCAGCAGTGGACAGAGATATGGGGGTGGGTGCATATCACTACCAGCAGTGTCCAGACATATGAGGGGTGGGTGCATATGACTCACATCAGTGTCCAGACATATGAGGAGTGGGTGCAGAGGACTCCCAGCAGTGTCCAGACATATGAGGGGTGGGTGCCTATGACTCACATCAGTGTCCAGACATATGAGGGTGGGTGCAGAGGACTCCCAGCAGTGGACAGACATATGAGGGGTGGGTGCATATGACTCACATCACTGTCCAGACATATGAGGGGTGGGTGCAGAGGACTCCCAGCAGTGGACAGACATATGAGGGGTGGGTGCAGAGGACTCCCAGCAGTATCCAGACATATGAGGGGTGGGTTTCATATCACTACCAGCAGTGTCCAGACATATGAGGGGTGGGTGCAGAGGACTCCCAGCAGTGTCCAGACATATGAGGGGTGGGTGCAGAGGACTCCCAGCAGTTGACAGACATATGAGGGGTGGGTGCAGAGGACTCCCAGCAGTGTCCAGACATATGAGGGGTGGGTGCATATCACTACCAGCAGTGTCCAGACATATGAGGGGTGGGTACATATCACTACCAGCAGTGTCCAGACATATGAGGGGTGGGTGCAGAGGACTCCCAGCAGTGGACAAACATATGAGGGGTGGGTGCAGAGGACTCGCAGCAGTGGACAGAGATATGGGAGTGGGTGCATATGACTCACATCACTGTCCAGACATATGAGGGGTGGGTGCAGAGGACTCCCAGCAGTGGACAGACATATGAGGGGTGGGTGCAGAGGACTCCCAGCAGTGTCCAGACATATGAGGGGGGGTGCAGAGGACTCCCAGCAGTGTCCAGACATATAAGGGGTGGGTGCATATCACTAACAGCACTGTCCAGACATATGAGGGGTGGGTGCATATGACTCACATCAGTGTCCAGACATATGAGGGGTGGGTTTCATATCACTACCAGCAGTGTCCAGACATATGAGGGGTGGGTGCAGAGGACTCCCAGCAGTGTCCAGACATATGAGGGGTGGGTGCAGAGGACTCACAGCAGTTGACAGACATATGAGGGGTGGGTGCAGAGGACTCCCAGCAGTGTCCAGACATATGAGGGGTGGGTGCATATCACTACCAGCAGTGTCCAGACATATGAGGGGTGGATGCATATCACTACCAGCAGTGTCCAGACATATGAGGGGTGGGTGCAGAGGACTCCCAGCAGTGTCCAGACATATGAGGGTGGGTGCAGAGGACTCCCAGCAGTGGACAGACATATGAGGGGTGGGTGCATATGACTCACATCACTGTCCAGACATATGAGGGGTGGGTGCAGAGGACTCCCAGCAGTGGACAGACATATGAGGGGTGGGTGCAGAGGACTCCCAGCAGTGTCCAGACATATGAGGGGGGGTGCAGAGGACTCCCAGCAGTGTCCAGACATATAAGGGGTGGGTGCATATCACTAACAGCACTGTCCAGACATATGAGGGGTGGGTGCATATGACTCACATCAGTGTCCAGACATATGAGGGGTGGGTGCAGAGGACTCCCAGCAGTGGACAGACATATGAGGGGTGGGGGCAGAGGACTCCCAGCAGTGTCCAGACATATGAGGGGTGGGTTTCATATCACTACCAGCAGTGTCCAGACATATGAGGGGTGGGTGCAGAGGACTCCCAGCAGTGTCCAGACATATGAGGGGTGGGTGCAGAGGACTCCCAGCAGTTGGCAGACATATGAGGGGTGGGTGCAGAGGACTCCCAGCAGTGTCCAGACATATGAGGGGTGGGTGCATATCCCTACCAGCAGTGTCCAGACATATGAGGGGTGAGTGCAGAGGACTCCCAGCAGTGGACAAACATATGAGGGGTGGGTGCAGAGGACTCCCAGCAGTGGACAGAGATATGGGAGTGGGTGCATATGACTCACATCACTGTCCAGACATATGAGGGGTGGGTGCAGAGGACTCCCAGCAGTGGACAGACATATGAGGGGTGGGTTCAGAGGACTCCCAGCAGTGTCCAGACATATGAGGGGGGGTGCAGAGGACTCCCAGCAGTGTCCAGACATATAAGGGGTGGGTGCATATCACTAACAGCACTGTCCAGACATATGAGGGGTGGGTGCATATGACTCACATCAGTGTCCAGACATATGAGGGGTGGTTTTCATATCACTACCAGCAGTGTCCAGACATATGAGGGGTGGGTGCAGAGGACTCCCAGCAGTGTCCAGACATATGAGGGGTGGGTGCAGAGGACTCCCAGCAGTTGACAGACATATGAGGGGTGGGTGCAGAGGACTCCCAGCAGTGTCCAGACATATGAGGGGTGGGTGCATATCACTACCAGCAGTGTCCAGACATATGAGGGGTGGATGCATATCACTACCAGCAGTGTCCAGACATATGAGGGGTGGGTGCAGAGGACTCCCAGCCATGTCCAGACATATGAGGGTGGGTGCAGAGGACTCCCAGCAGTGGACAGACATATGAGGGGTGGGTGCATATGACTCACATCACTGTCCAGACATATGAGGGGTGGGTGCAGAGGACTCCCAGCAGTGGACAGGCATATGAGGGGTGGGTGCAGAGGACTCCCAGCAGTGTCCAGACATATGAGGGGGGGTGCAGAGGACTCCCAGCAGTGTCCAGACATATAAGGGGTGGGTGCATATCACTAACAGCACTGTCCAGACATATGAGGGGTGGGTGCATATGACTCACATCAGTGTCCAGACATATGAGGGGTGGGTGCAGAGGACTCCCAGCAGTGGACAGACATATGAGGGGTGGGTGCAGAGGACTCCCAGCAGTGTCCAGACATATGAGGGGTGGGTTTCATATCACTACCAGCAGTGTCCAGACATATGAGGGGTGGGTGCAGAGGACTCCCAGCAGTGTCCAGACATATGAGGGGTGGGTGCAGAGGACTCCCAGCAGTTGACAGACATATGAGGGGTGGGTGCAGAGGACTCCCAGCAGTGTCCAGACATATGAGGGGTGGGTGCATATCACTACCAGCAGTGTCCAGACATATGAGGGGTGGGTGCATATCACTACCAGCAGTGTCCAGACATATGAGGGGTGGGTGCAGAGGACTCCCAGCAGTGGACAAACATATGAGGGGTGGGTGCAGAGGACTCCCAGCAGTGGACAGAGATATGGGAGTGGGTGCATATCACTACCAGCAGTGTCCAGACATATGAGGGGTGGGTGCATATGACTCACATCAGTGTCCAGACATATGAGGGGTGGGTGCAGAGGACTCCCAGCAGTGTCCAGACATATGAGTAGTGGGTGCATATTACTCACATCAGTGTCCAGACATATGAGGGGTGGGTGCAGAGGACTCCCAGCAGTGGACAGACATATGAGTGGTGGGTGCATATGACTCACAACACTGTCCAGACATATGAGCGGTGGGTGCAGAGGACTCCCAGCAGTGGACAGACATATAAGGGGTGGGTGCAGAGGACTCCCAGCAGTGTCCAGACATATGAGGGGGGGTGCAGAGGACTCCCAGCAGTGTCCAGACATATAAGGGGTGGGTGCATATCACTACCAGCACTGTCCAGACATATGAAGGGTGGGTGCATATGACTCACATCAGTGTCCAGACATATGAGGGGTGGGTGCAGAGGACTCCCAGCAGTGGACAGACATATGAGGGGTGGGTGCAGAGGACTCCCAGCAGTGTCCAGACATATGAGGGGTGGGTTTCATATCACTACCAGCAGTGTCCAGACATATGAGGGGTGGGTGCAGAGGACTCCCAGCAGTGCCCAGATATATGAGGGGTGGGTGCAGAGGACTCCCAGCAGTTGACAGACATATGAGGGGTGGGTGCAGAGGACTCCCAGCAGTGTCCAGACATATGAGGGGTGGGTGCATATCACTACCAGCAGTGTCCAGACATATGAGGGGTGGGTGCATATCACTACCAGCAGTGTCCAGATATATGAGGGGTGGGTGCAGAGGACTCCCAGCAGTGGACAAACATATGAGGGGTGGGTGCAGAGGACTCCCAGCAGTGGACAGAGATATGGGAGTGGGTGCATATCACTACCAGCAGTGTCCAGACATATGAGGGGTGGGTGCATATGACTCACATCAGTGTCCAGACATATGAGGGGTGGGTGCAGAGGACTCCCAGCAGTGTCCAGACATATGAGTGGTGGCTGCATATTACTCACATCAGTGTCCAGACATATGAGGGGTGGGTGCAGAGGACTCCCAGCAGTGGACAGACATATGAGTGGTGGGTGCATATGACTCACAACACTGTCCAGACATATGAGGGGTGGGTGCAGAGGACTCCCAGCAGTGGACAGACATATGAGGGGTGGGTGCAGAGGACTCCCAGCAGTGTCCAGACATATGAGGGGGGGTGCAGAGGACTCCCAGCAGTGGACAGAGATATGGGAGTGGGTGCATATCACTACCAGCAGTGTCCAGACATATGAGGGGTGGGTGCATATGACTCACATCAGTGTCCAGACATATGAGGGGTGGGTGCAGAGGACTCCCAGCAGTGTCCAGACATATGAGTGGTGGGTGCATATTACTCACATCAGTGTCCAGACATATGAGGGGTGGGTGCAGAGGACTCCCAGCAGTGGACAGACATATGAGTGGTGGGTGCATATGACTCACAACACTGTCCAGACATATGAGGGGTGGGTGCAGAGGACTCCCAGCAGTGGACAGACATATGAGGGGTGGGTGCAGAGGACTCCCAGCAGTGTCCAGACATATGAGGGGGGGTGCAGAGGACTCCCAGCAGTGTCCAGACATATAAGGGGTGGGTGCATATCACTACCAGCACTGTCCAGACATATGAAGGGTGGGTGCATATGACTCACATCAGTGTCCAGGCATATGAGGGGTGGGTGCAGAGGACTCCCAGCAGTGGACAGACATATGAGGGGTGGGTGCAGAGGACTCCCAGCAGTGTCCAGACAAATGAGGGGTGGGTGCATATCACTACCAGCAGTGTCCAGACATGTGAGGGGTGGGTGCAGAGGACTCCCAGCAGTGTCCAGACATATGAGGGGTGGGTGCATATGACTCACATCAGTATCCAGACATATGAGGGGTGGGTGCAGAGGACTCCCAGCAGTGGACAGACATATGAGGGGTGGGTGCAGAGGACTCCCAGCAGTGGACAGACATATGAGGGGTGGGTGCATATGACTACCAGCAGTGTCCAGACATATGAGGGGTGGGGGCAGAGGACTCCCAGCAGTGTCCAGACATATGAGGGGTGGGTGCATATCACTACCAGCAGTGTCCAGACATATGAGGGGTGGGTGCATATGACTCACATCAGTGTCCAGACATATGAGGGGTGGGTGCAGAGGACTCCCAGCAGTGGACAGACATATGAGGGGTGGGAGCATATGACTCACATCAGTGTCCAGACATATGAGGGGTGGGTGCAGAGGACTCCCAGCAGTGGACAGACATATGAGGGGTGGTTTTCATATCACTACCAGCAGCGTCCAGACATATGAGTGGTGGGTGCACAGGACTCCCAGCAGTGTCCAGACATATGAGGGGTGGGTGCAGAGGACTCCCAGCAGTTGACAGACATATGAGGGGTGGGTGCAGAGGACTCCCAGCAGTGTCCAGACATATGAGGGGTGGGTGCATATCACTACCAGCAGTGTCCAGACATATGAGGGGTGGATGCATATCACTACCAGCAGTGTCCAGACATATGAGGGGTGGGTGCAGAGGACTCCCAGCAGTGTCCAGACATATGAGGGTGGGTGCAGAGGACTCCCAGCAGTGGACAGACATATGAGGGGTGGGTGCATATGACTCACATCACTGTCCAGACATATGAGGGGTGGGTGCAGAGGACTCCCAGCAGTGGACAGACATATGAGGGGTGGGTGCAGAGGACTCCCAGCAGTGTACAGACATATGAGGGGGGGTGCAGAGGACTCCCAGCAGTGTCCAGACATATAAGGGGTGGGTGCATATCACTAACAGCACTGTCCAGACATATGAGGGGTGGGTGCATATGACTCACATCAGTGTCCAGACATATGAGGGGTGGGTGCAGAGGACTCCCAGCAGTGGACAGACATATGAGGGGTGGGTGCAGAGGACTCCCAGCAGTGTCCAGACATATGAGGGGTGGGTTTCATATCACTACCAGCAGTGTCCAGACATATGAGGGGTGGGTGCAGAGGACTCCCAGCAGTGTCCAGACATATGAGGGGTGGGTGCAGAGGACTCCCAGCAGTTGACAGACATATGAGGGGTGGGTGCAGAGGACTCCCAGCAGTGTCCAGACATATGAGGGGTGGGTGCATATCACTACCAGCAGTGTCCAGACATATGAGGGGTGGGTGCATATCACTACCAGCAGTGTCCAGACATATGAGGGGGGGTGCAGAGGACTCCCAGCAGTGTCCAGACATATAAGGGGTGGGTGCATATCACTACCAGCACTGTCCAGACATATGAAGGGTGGGTGTATATGACTCACATCAGTGTCCAGACATATGAGGGGTGGGTGCAGAGGACTCCCAGCAGTGGACAGACATATGAGGGGTGGGTGCAGATGACTCCCAGCAGTGTCCAGACATATGAGGGGTGGGTTTCATATCACTACCAGCAGTGTCCAGACATATGAGGGGTGGGTGCAGAGGACTCCCAGCAGTGCCCAGACATATGAGGGGTGGGTGCAGAGGACTCCCAGCAGTTGACAGACATATGAGGGGTGGGTGCAGAGGACTCCCAGCAGTGTCCAGACATATGAGGGGTGGGTGCATATCACTACCAGCAGTGTCCAGACATATGAGGGGTGGGTGCATATCACTACCAGCAGTGTCCAGACATATGAGGGGTGGGTGCAGAGGACTCCCAGCAGTGGACAAACATATGAGGGGTGGGTGCAGAGGACTCCCAGCAGTGGACAGAGATATGGGAGTGGGTGCATATCACTACCAGCAGTGTCCAGACATATGAGGGGTGGGTGCATATGACTCACATCAGTGTCCAGACATATGAGGGGTGGGTGCAGAGGACTCCCAGCAGTGTCCAGACATATGAGTGGTGGGTGCATATTACTCACATCAGTGTCCAGACATATGAGGGGTGGGTGCAGAGGACTCCCAGCAGTGGACAGACATATGAGTGGTGGGTGCATATGACTCACAACACTGTCCAGACATATGAGGGGTGGGTGCAGAGGACTCCCAGCAGTGGACAGACATATGAGGGGTGGGTGCATATGACTCACATCAGTGTCCAGACATATGAGGGGTGGGTGCAGAGGACTCCCAGCAGTGTCCAGACATATGAGGGGGGGGGTGCAGAGGACTCCCAGCAGTGTCCAGACATATAAGGGGTGGGTGCATATCACTACCAGCACTGTCCAGACATATGAAGGGTGGGTGCATATGACTCACATCAGTGTCCAGGCATATGAGGGGTGGGTGCAGAGGACTCCCAGCAGTGGACAGACATATGAGGGGTGGGTGCAGAGGACTCCCAGCAGTGTCCAGACAAATGAGGGGTGGGTGCATATCACTACCAGCAGTGTCCAGACATGTGAGGGTTGGGTGCAGAGGACTCCCAGCAGTGTCCAGACATATGAGGGGTGGGTGCATATGACTCACATCAGTATCCAGACATATGAGGGGTGGGTGCAGAGGACTCCCAGCAGTGGACAGACATATGAGGGGTGGGTGCAGAGGACTCCCAGCAGTGGACAGACATATGAGGGGTGGGTGCATATGACTACCAGCAGTGTCCAGACATATGAGGGGTGGGGGCAGAGGACTCCCAGCAGTGTCCAGACATATGAGGGGTGGGTGCATATCACTACCAGCAGTGTCCAGACATATGAGGGGTGGGTGCAGAGGACTTCCATCAGTGGACAGACATATGAGGGGTGGGTGCAGAGGACTCTCAGCAGTGGACAGAGATATGGGGGTGGGTGCATATCACTACCAGCAGTGTCCAGACATATGAGGGGTGGGTGCATATGACTCACATCAGTGTCCAGACATATGAGGGGTGGGTGCAGAGGACTCCCAGCAGTGGACAGACATATGAGGGGTGGGAGCATATGACTCACATCAGTGTCCAGACATATGAGGGGTGGGTGCAGAGGACTCCCAGCAGTGGACAGACATATGAGGGGTGGATGCAGAGGACTCCCAGCAGTGGACAGAGATATGGGGGTGGGTGCATATCACTGCCAGCAGTGTCCAGACATATGAGGGGTGGGTGCAGAGGACTTCCAGCAGTGTCCAGACATATGTGGGGTGGGTGCAGACGACTCCCAGCAGTGTCCAGACATATGAGGGGTGGGTGCAGAGGACTCCCAGCAGTGTCTAGACATATGAGGGGTGGGTGCATATGACTCACAGCAGTGTCCAGACATATGAGGGATGGGTGCATATGACTCACAGCAGTGTGCAGACATATGAGGGGTGGGTGCATATGACTCCCAGCAGTGTCCCACTCCCAGGAGGATGGATGTCTTTCACACACTGCATTACACACCACATGTGGATGTGAGGACATATAACACATGCATACCCACCCATGGCGGATGCAGCACAATACACACCCTGATTTCATGCCAACAGACTGTATAGTCATGTAACTGCATACAAAACTAAGATAGCCAAAGGGAACACACACTGTCACGCACATCCCAGGAGTGATAGGAATGTTCAGGTGGTAGTCCAGCCACCAAGATGTTGTCTCTCATGGAAGGAATAGGGTTCAATTCCACTAGATACAATGCCCACAATTGTGAGTCAGGTGCCCAAATACCCTTCATATCAAGTACCATTTGCGTGGTAGGCTGTGATTACACACATGCATAGTGCTGAAAAGGGGCAATTTGTCCCTGAAGGCATTCCTACATACCCAAAACACAAGTACAGTGACTAGCAAGGATGGCACAGACGATTCAGCAGGAGACATCGGTGAGCAGGCATGGCCATTGTTGAAGGGTTCCGTCGCCAACAAAGGAAATCTTGACACAGGTCAGCACAACAATTGTGCAACTGTTTGCAGGGAACATGTCAGGTGCCACAGAGGAAGGAACACTCCTTGGGACAATGTCTCCAAAGAAAATGAACACACACTACCTTTTTTTTTTATATAAATTTCTTTATTGATTTTTATGTCAGCAGACAACTGGAAAAAAAGAACCAAGGAAAAAAAAAAAAAGAAAGAAACACAATCCATCATATTATCATCGAATTCACATTATGGCTCTCTTGATAAAACATCATGTCCATTAATTACAGAAAAAGAAAATATCATGAATAATGAACTCATAACAACTTTGATAGCGGAGACCACAACTTCTGGCCCATTATTCTTCTCCTCCTGCCTTTTGTTTTATATACTGACATTTCCAAATAGTATACGGATAATAATCTAGATTGCCAATTATTGAAAACAGGTGGATCTATATCAAGCCATTGAGTTGTAATACAAAGTCGAAAAATTGACATACAAATAAATAAGAACCCATCTTCTACTTCCGTCCTAGTACTATCGCCATTTGTTTGTAAACCCAGGATAATCAATTCTGCAGTCAATTGTGCCCGAATGCCTAAACAGATATTCAAAAAATATTCAACATCCTTAATGAGTTGGCTCAGTTTAGGACAATGGAAAAACATATGAACAGTATCTGTAGCAATTAGCCCGCATCGGTTGAATTTATTCCCTCTAGCAGATTCCCACTTAGCTAATTTTGCGGGTGTATAATATAAATCAAAAATAGACATAAAATGTTGACTTTTTAGCGAGCCACAAAATAAACTTTAATAGATAATTGAATTATTCTGTTCATATCTATTTTATCCACCCCTAATTTATTTTTCCATTTATCCTCCCAAAACGGTAAATCATCTTCATAATTTTCAATCATTAATTGATAGATAGGGCCAATTCTCGATCTTTGTCGAATTGTTTCTAGGACTTTAACCCTATTAAGCATAATCTGATTTTTTGTGGTTTTCGCTTCCAGAAAGCTACGTAACTGGAGATATTAAAAAAATTCTGTGCGAGCTAAATTATGCTTTTGTTGCAAAGAAAGAAAAGAGACTATCTGATGCCCTTCAAACAAATCTCCCAATTGGCATACACCTACCCGGTACCATCTAACCATGATAGGATCTCTAAAGACATCTGGTAACAAAAAACAATTATTCAACGGAGTATAAAAGTTCAGATTTAATTTTAAGCCAATTCTCTTCTTTACTTTTCTCCAAATCTCAAAAGCTGTCCTAATAATTTTAAATTTGTTTTTTTGTAGTAACTAGGCTCAATCATACGCACTAAACATTGTCGGGCCTCCTCGGCCAATACCATCTCGTATATTGATGGGCTAGCTGACTCCTCTATTCTTGCATCATGGACAAGCAAGACACCCATGTTCTGCAAAAGGGCTGACCAATAATATTACCGAAAATTAGGTATTCCCCAGCCCCCTCTATCTCTTGGTAATATACATCTTTTAATAGCTCTCCTGGACCTATGGTAACTCCAGAGAAACCTAGAGCACATTCTATCGATTCGATCAAAGACAGATGTGGGAAAGAGTAGGGGAATCGTACAAAATAAATACAAAAATTTGGGAAGAATAAGCATTTTTTATACATTACTACGGCCATATAAAGATAAATGAAGATTATCCAACCTTTCTAAAGTCTTATTAGCTGACACTATAATCGGATCGATATTTAACCGTACAATATTGTCTATTTCTGCAGCTATTTTAATACCCAAATATGTAGCTTCTGACTCAAAATTCATATCCTTTGGGCGCCCTTTATCCGAATGAAGTAGCTGGGTCTTAAAGACGTTTAATTTATAACCCGAATGCCTACCAAATTTTTCCGCTGCTTCCACTATTTTGGGTAAAGCGGTCTTAATATCTGTTGTCACAATAGCAATATCATCCGCATATGCGAACACCTTAAACGCTATGTTATGTATCCGAACCGGTTTAATTCCAACATTATTTTCCAAACTTTTTAAAAAGGGCTCAATGTACAAAGCAAATAGCAGGGGGGAACTGGGACATCCTTGTCTCGTCCCCCTTGTTATCGTTATATTACCCGAAAATCTGCCCGAAATGCGGATTACTGCTTTCGGATGGATATATAAAGCCTGTATAGCTTTGATAAATTCTACAGGGAGCCCCTTCCAAACTAAGGTTGACCATAAAAACTTCCAGGAGACCCTGTCAAAAGCTTTTTCCCCGTCTAACAGGGCTACAGCGACTGGAGAATTAGAAGCCTGTGACCAATATAGCAAAGATATAATTCTTTTAACATGATCTGTCGTGTCTCGCTGCGTGATAAACCCATTTTGTCTTTTGCATACTAACATAGGCATAAGATTATTTAGCCTGTTCGCTATGATCTTTGAATAAATCTTACTATCTGCATTAAGGAGAGAGGTCGGTCTATAGGACCCCATATCGATATCTTTCTTGCCTTTTTTCTTAAAAATTACTATAATTGCTTCAGACCACGAGTCCAGGGGGCTACCCAGAAAAGATTGTTGACATACTTCTATCAATTCTTTTTTAAGTATCTTTCTAAATGTACGGTAAAATTCAAGAGGGATATTATCAGGACCCATTGCTTTTCCAGGAGCTAAATCTAATAGAGCATTTTCCAATTCCTCCCAGACTATAGGAGAAGATAATAGTGATTTCTGTGCATCTAAAAGTTCTGAAGGCTCTAAATCTCTCAGATATTCCCCTTCCTCGTAGTCTGATATCTCGTTCGCCGGTGCGCTATATAGAGATTGATAATACATTTGAAAGGCTTCTAGAACACCCTCTTTGGTTTCTTGAAGAGCCTCGTTTACATCGATAATCTTAACTATGTCGTTATATACTGCTTTCTGCCTTAACCTTTTGGCTAATATTCTGCCAGTTTTTTCACTAAATTCATATGCTTGTTCTTTATATTGTTTATATTTTAGAGCGATTTGGTCAGCAATACTAGAATACACTATAGTTCTTTTAATAGTAAGATCTCTCTGAGCCAAAGCTACATCCTGACCCAATCTAATCGCATCAGCTAATTTACGCTCCACTGATATAACCGTCATAAAATCGTTCCTATGTTTGACCATCATTTTTTTACGTCTTGAGTTCGAAAAACTTAGGGTTTCCCCCCTAACTGTAGCTTTAAAGGCGTCCCAGACTATCTTATTTGGCGCAGTTCCTTTATTAAATTTAAAAAACTCCTGTATCACCTTAACCATAAATTGGCAATAATCTTCATCCAATAATACATTTCTTTCAAAAGACCATGGGTGAATTC
Source organism: Triturus cristatus (assembly GCF_964204655.1). Lineage (NCBI taxonomy): Eukaryota > Metazoa > Chordata > Amphibia > Caudata > Salamandridae > Triturus > Triturus cristatus. The sequence goes on from NC_140590.1 coordinate 1,322,033,345, forward strand.
CCTCTCCCATCTGCGGAACCAACGTAAGATCAAGTATTAGGGGATTATGATCGGAGATGAGTTTGGGCCAAATCTCTAAATTGGTCTTTCCTGTATATTGCAATGAATTAAAAAAATAATCTAATCGAACAAATTTACTATGTGGGGCCGAAAAAAAAGTATAACCTGGGTCGTCTGCATATATTGCATTCCAAACATCATACAACCCATGATCTAGGATTAACTCCCGTAGGGCTGTAAATGTCTGCGGCTTTCTGCCAGTATATAATGGGGTCTCTCTTATGTCCAAATTAGCTTCCAGATGGATATTCATGTCACCACACATAACCAATGGTTGAGGCCATTGGGCCAATTCTGTATTTAGGAATTTCATAATTTCAGCATCATCCAAATTCGGACCATATACAGTACACAACGTAAATCTATTCTGACCAATCTTAAGTACGCTAATTGTCTATCGACCCCATTTATCTTCCAAAGACTTAATACAGATACCTAGACCCCGTTTCATAAGGATGGCTACCCCTCTCTTCACCCCTGTTTGTTTAGAGCAGACAACCAATTCTAACCCTAATTTTTTCAAACATCCCCTTTTAGCCCATGCAATATGGGTTTCTTGTAAACATAGTATATCGATACGTGTGAGCTGAACAATTTTAGCTAATACATCTCTTTTTTTAAGTCATTAAGCCCGCAAATATTAAGAGTACAGATCTTTAGTTTCCTAGCCATACTTCAGAAAACTTAAAGAATATCTCTCGACTAAAAATAAAGTAAATAGTATAGCACATAACTTTTGTATCTGAACAATCCTTACATAATGCTTTCTACATAGAGAACCAACCTGCATACACGCCGGAGCTGCTGCTGACTTTTCACCCTTCCTAGACCCCCATCCCTCCACCTTCACCCCTCCCTTCCCCTCACCCCGTCCCATATCCTCCGCCCTCCCCTCCCTCCCCTCCCAACCCACCATATGAGGCATAAGGACTACCAGTCCCTAAGAGTATGGAGTGCCGCCCTCCCCCCTTTGACTGGGAAGGAAAGAGAATATTTTTTATTTTTTGTATTTTTTTTATTTTCCCAGACGTCTATATTAGATTCCCCTAAGCAATTGCTCTTACAGAAAAGCCTTAAATGATTAAATCATACATTGTAATGACTGTAAAAATTCTTTGGCCTCAATCTCTGAAAAAAAGAACCTAGTCTGGGCCTTGATTACAATCTTAAACTTGACCGGATTTTGAAGATAGACCATTGCTCCTTTTTCTTGGAATCCTGGTATAAGTTGACGTAAATGCCAACGTTTTGATACTGTTGCCTGACAAAAATCAGGTCTAACGAAAAAGTTACAGCCTTTCGCCACTCTCTTTTTGTCTGGCCTTGCTAATCCAAAAATGGCGTCTCTCACCAGAAAATTATTAAATCGCACAAGAATGGCTCTTGGTCTGTCTTCCTCTCCTTGCCTCGCTCTTCTCACAGTAAAGGGAAACCTGTGAGCTCTTTGTATCTCCATTGACCAATCCCAGAGGGTCAGTTCTGGAAAAGCCTCAGCAAAAAGTTCACAAATAAATTTCCAGAGGTCCAAATCTTCCTTTTTTTCTGGAATACCTAAAATGCGCAAGTTCTTTCTTCGTGCTTGATTTTCCAACTCTACCAATTTAAAATTAGTATCATCCCGATGAGCTCTAATAGAATTTATCTCCAGTTTCTGTGTGGCCAAATCATCCTCTAATGTAGAAATCCTGGATTCTGCTTCGGTCACTCTGAGAGCCATGTCAGAACATATTTTAATTACTCGCCGAACAGAGTTCTGCATTTTGCGACAAGTTGCTTGCATACGAGTGTTTTCTAACTTTATTTCTGCTCTATGTTCCATCATAGTATTGTAGATCGTAGAAAGAGTTATCTCCTGAGCCGGTATTTGTTCCACAGGTTCTATTTCTGCATCTAGCCTAGAGATATCTTCCGAATCTAGTCCTGCTGTTTTACGCTCCGGGGGTACCGTACCACAAAACACACCGACACCTGATGGTTGTTTATCGCAGTTTGTATGTCGGCTTCCTCCTGTATTCGCTTTTTTAACGGTAGTTACGGCTAAGCTTGGGGAGACCGTATTTGATCTAACTCCGTCATCCGTGCTACTACCCTCTTCATTATAATCGGTCCAATCCTTGCTTAAGTTAGCACTTTCACTTTCATCTGACGAGTGATCTGATAAAGAATAGAAGTTGTCGGCAATTTCCTGAGATCCTGTAAGGCCGTGTGATAGCATCCCCTTGTTTAAACCCAACAAATCTAGCTCCGATACAAGATTATCCCCACTGCCAGTTGGCTTTTCCGACAGAGGGCATTCGAAAACCTCAGCTCCCAAAATGCACCTCTCTGGATTGAAGTTTTGCTGGATTTCTTCTCGTTGCTCCTTTGCTTGCTCTGAGCCCACTACTATTAACTTTGTTGTACATGTGGTGTCCAGTGCTACAATGTTTCGAGAGGGGGAAATGTTACTAGTATCATTATTAGCAATGTCAGTAATATCCGAAACTATCTCCCTACCTTGTACAGGTTGCAGCGATGTATTTTTTAGTGTCTGCCTTTCAAACAAAGCTGGGAGAGTCTGTACCCCCTGTTTTGCCGAACGTGTTACCGTCTTTTCCTTTACCACTCGTTCCCCCCCTCTTCTGGGCTGCACTAGAGAGATTCTGGGCCAGCACGACATTTCCACCTTCCTCTCTCTCACCCGTCACTGCCGACTCTCCAGCTTCTCCGTTTTGAATGTTCTCCGCCATTGCCGACTGTATTTTAGCACTTCGAGTCGATACTTTCGGTGGCATTCTTCGACGGGCGGCTCCTCCGTGTCCACGAACCACTCTCTGAAAGACACCGAAAAGGAGAGCGGGGAGCCGCCAAGCCGGGGCTTTAGTCAAAAGTCCAGACACCATCTGACCGCAAAGAGCTACAACGTCGAGCTCAGATGAGAAAGCTCCTCCCCAGACTCAGCGGACTCTGCGGGCTCCAACGAGCAGCATAGAACAGAAAATAATGTCCCAAATGCTAAATCTGAGTTGGTTTACAGCAATTTAAAACCGGCATCATAACATAAAGATTGCAGCGCTGTTCCGCAACAGTTCCACCAATACATGAGGGAAACAACCGATGCAACTTCTCTTTCCACACCCGGAGCGAGGGGCCGAGCTGCTCACACAGCCCACACTGCAGCCGCCATCTTGCCTCCGAGTCTATCAACTTGAACACACACTACCAATGATTATTTGCATAGACATTGTGACGGCACACAGATACCATGGTCCACCTCATGACCATCATACAAAAACATTTCTCAGAACCCTAACACATTACCAGAACAACAACTCCAGGAGCCTTATCACCAACATCAAGTACCTGAAATGCAATAGTGTTGAAAGTAAAAGAAAAGGCTTTATTCAGCACCATAAAAAAATCAATAAAAAAGAAACTATGTACAAAGGCCAATGGCCAGTCCATTTCTCAAGTCCAAGGGTAGACGTAGGGCACCGCGTCCACCCCTACCTTGCCTGCACAAAGTAACCTCAGGGTTTGTCGACCGGGGGAGGGCATCATAAGTGGCAGTACCAGGCACCGCAGGGACAGGAGGGGGATGGGTAGGTGTGGTGGGTGCTGGGGTGGACGTCTCCACCACAGGGGGTGGGGCAGTGCCAAAGTTGAAGGTGAGCTTGGCACTGCACACTGCAGCTAGGACGTCCAGACTAACCCCTGCACCTGAAGATACCCCAGGGCCAACGGAGGGTGTGGTGGCTGAGGGATGGGGTTCAGCGCTCTTGGGGGAGGGGGTGGACATGGGGGGACTCAACTCCCATGCCCGGGGACTTCCTCGCCCGCTTGTGGGGTGGTGTCTCAGTGTGGGCGAGGTCCAGCTCACCCATGTAGGTCTCCTTGGGTGAGGCTTTGGCAGGGGAGCTAAGGGGAGTGGTTTTGGAGGAAGTGGGTTGTGAGGACTGCGGACTCCGACTGTGGCTGCGTGTCTGTCGTCTGCCCCCAGACCCTGTGGGTGTGCCTACATCCCCCTGAGTGTGCGTGCCAGGAGGCGTGCGCTGTGCCTTACTTGGGGGTGTGCTGGATGTGTCTGTTGGGGTGCGTGCCCGTGACTGTCTGGGTGTGCGTTGGGCAGGCATGGGAGAGGGCAGTGTGGATGGGTCTGGGGTGGGGGGGACGGAGCGCTGCAGGACAGTAAGTGCTACCGTCAGTGAAGAGTCCATGGACCGCTGAATCCTGCGTTGGTCAGTCATCGTTGCTGACATGCCCTCCATGAACGACACCACCTGAGTGAGCAGTTTAGTGTGGTCATGGAGGACATTCAGCACTGATGCCTGGCCAACCTGCAAGTGCCGCAGGATGTCCACAGACTCTTCACTGAGGGCAGCAGGGGTGACAGGGGCAGGGGGTGCGGTGCCTGGGCCGAAGGAGACATGGTGGGTCTCTGCACGGACAGGAGGGACGGAAGCAACTGGGAGGGCGGAGATGGTGATGGAGGAGGCGGGGACAGATGTGGGGATGCTGCCAGTTGGTGTTGCAGCCTCCGCCTCCTCAGGGAGGTCAGCGTCGGACCCATCGGCGTCATAGATGCTCTCGCCTCCAGACAGGTTCTCCAACTGACTCCCCTCACCCTCTGTGCCACTGGCTCCTGCTGACTCCACAGCACTGGTGGCACTGTCGCTGGGTTCCTCCTCCAGGTCCATGCAGGTGTCTCCCTCGGTTTTTGATGATGATGCTGTGGGCAAGGAGAAGAAACCAAAATGCATCAGTCACCTGTATACATCTGACACATGAGCACAAACCAATTGGTCACAGTGCATATCTGGCAATGCTTCATGAGTAACAGCTAGATTACTCCGCACAAATGTAAGCCCTGTACTGCCCAGTTGGTAGACCCACTATGCAACTTGGACACCAGGACAAAAAGAACACACCAGGCCACAACTTGAATGAGAAATACACTGAGAAGCTAGTGTCTGTGAACCAGTGAGCACAGCAATACAATGAAGTCATGCCACCTCTTGTTTACCCTGAAAGAAACAGTAGTGGTGCACCCAAGGTAAACTAACACACCTCAATACTCAAGGTGTCACCACACTCAGAGACCTGTAAGTACTTTGGAACACCAAACTAAAAAATGTGGTTACCTTGGGACTCACAATACTTTACACAATCGACATGTTTTGAATGTGGCAATTCGCATCTTGTGAAAATAACACTCATGCGCCTGCATGAACTATGTCTGTTAGACCCGGCCTTGTAGCATGGCCATCCCTGACCCCTAGCCACACACCCTGACCCGTGCACCTCATTCAGCCCCCGAGTACACGGCCTAGCCGGTCCTTCCCTCCAGAACCCACACACACCCGACCCGGACTTCCCCGTCCGTGCCCTCCATCTTCCCAGCACCACAGGGCCCGCGTTCCCACTTCATGTACCTACGATGGCCGCCCGGCTCCAGCGCAACCCAGGCCTAGAGGCACCACCCCGGCTGGAGGACATTGCGCTCCCACGGAGTTAGAGAGGGAGGAGCAGTTTCCATCGCACCTCTGACCTCCCCTTGGGAGATGGGTTTCGATCGGCCCTCCGGCCTCCCTGAGGGCTGGCTCCACGCCTGCTGTGTGTCTGGGACTCCTCCCGACCCGGCCCTGAAAGGATCAAAGGACGACATGGCAGGAAACTCCAACAAGCGACCCCCAGGTGCTAAGACCCTTGCCTACACAGACTCCGGACATCAAAGAGGAGTTGACCTATAACAAGGGGTGCTCTGGGACTATCCGGCAGATTCGACTCTGGAACGACGAGAGCCCTGCTGACGTGGTCGCGGCTCCCTTGCAACCTCGGACCACTTGAGCCCTGCTGAGTGACTCGCGGCTCCCCTGAAGATCGTAAGACCTCCGACCGTGTGCTTGAGCCCTGCTGAGTGACTCGCGGCTCCCCTGAAGATCGTAAGACCTCCGACTTTGTGCTTGAGCCCTGCTGAGTGACTCGCGGCTCCCCTGAAGATCGTAAGACCTCCGACCTTGTGCTTGAGCCCTGCTGAGTGACTCGCGGCTCCCCTGAAAAACGTAAGACCTCCGACCTTGTGCTTGAGCCCTGCTGAGTGACTCGCGGCTCCTAAAGACTCCCTCGGTCCAGCTGGACCCCGACGACCACAGCGTATCCCCCAGCTCGAGGATTGTGAGCTATGTGCCAGGTACGTCCCTGCATTGATCCGGATCCCCAAAGACTGTCCCGCTACCCCCTATCCCTACCGAGACTCTTTGAGCACGGGCTCTATTTGTAAATATCCACCTTGTTGATCATAAAGATCCTGCGAAGCTGATTAGATAAAGATCTGTTCCCAAGAACATACAGTGTGGTGTCTCTTTGTCGTGTGGTACAGTGTGTACGATCCTAGACACGAGACTCTTCCCCTAAGGAGTCTCCCGCCAGTGCCCGGCTACGATACCCCGAGGGTAGATCTCAGGGTGCTCAGGTACCCTCCCTGTCTCCTCTGAGGTCGCCTTCTAACAATGTCGCACAAGGCAGTGCACACAAAAGTACATTTACACTGTCATTGAAGAAGCTGGCACCTTTTCTTAGAAGCCACAGTTAGAAATAAATGGGGTTGCAGAAAGTACATATACATGGGCCCACAGAAGTCTTGATGTCTTGAGACTTGTTAGTTTGTATCACCAACAACAAAGGAGTCTCACAAAATCAAGACCACTGTGGGAACTTGTATATGGAGAATATGCCACACCATTTAGTTCTAACAGTGGCTTCTTTGAAAAGGTACCAGCGTGTTCCAAGAAAGTAGAAAAGTTGTTTGGTGTGCACTTCCTTGTTAGACTTTTTTTCATGCAGGCACTTCAGTGTTCTTAACACAAATCCTCAAATTTCCACATTTAAAACATGAAGAACTGTTGACAAGTGCTGTGAGTGCCAAGGTACAATTTTTTTAGAGTAACAACTTGAATTATGTCAGTTGTCACATAGCCATCCGTCACCTGATTACACAGTTGGCTACACATATGACCTACTGCCTGTCATCTGGAGTGGCACACATGTCCACACCCAGGACAATGCATAAGCTAATGGGCCTGCAATTGGGTTGTAAAAAAGCCTAGCTGTACTGTGGGGACACCCTCATGGCAAGCCAGAATGTAAACACAGATGTCAGCACACAAAGTCCAAACTGTGTTGCATCTGAACCACACACAGGTGCCAAAAATGTATGAGCAGGATTCATGTTTGTAAAAAACTGACACAGGCTGCAAAGCACGAACATTAAGCACTGGCCAGCATCACAGGGGCACTGCACGGTGATTTTCGGTACAGCCAATTATCACACACAAGTCAGACCTGACAATGAAAAATCAGGGTTGCACATGTATGCCTCTCCCGCACACCCCCCCATACCTGAGTCAATGTGATTGATACAGATCAAGAAGTGACACCTCTTGTTCAGGGTTACAATAACTGTGCTTGAAAAATTGCTTCATTTACACATCACCTCGTGGGGCTAGCAACACATATTTGTGACAAACAACCATCAACAGATTGTTGTGAATAGCCACACAGTCACTGCCCAGTGTGAGTATGCACAAGCAAAATGGTGTATCCCTGTCCAGTGGACACATGTAGCACACATTTGAAAAATACAAACTAGGCCAGGGAACAATGCCACAGAGGCAGACATACGCTGAACCCACAGTGAATGTGCACAATGTTGGATGACATACATGATTAGGAGGCCAGGGTGTCTCAGGGGACTGTAGTGGGCACACTGCTCCGTGGTCCTGGAATGAGCTGACTGTACCATGTTCAACCGTCATGGCACTATGCATATCTCCCACTCATGCACATCATGTCTGAGGCCACAACATTGGTCATGCATGCTGCAAGGGTGTTAAGTTGAAAGCTCACACTCCTATGTTGAGAATCATCATCAGTGACAACAAATATGGACCCCCAACATAGTGAACAGGTCATGGCACAGGCAAGGTACCAACACAAGTCACAGACCACCCTCCAACATGATGCAGAAAGCTATGTGCACTTAGATTTACTTGCACCCTAGATGACCATGTGCAAATGTGATTACACACAGACCAGGGGACACATGTCAAGGAGGGGAAGGGATGAAAAAGAGCACCAGGTGACATTGGGGAACAGAAAATACACTGCACATATAAATTCTGGGAGTGTATTCAGGCTACAGAGCACTTCCAAAAGCTGGTGACACATAACACAACAAAAAGCCATGTACCTACCCCCTCCTTGCTGCAGTCTCTCCTGTAACTGCCTAACGAGGTCAGGGAAGACCACCGCCAGGACACGTTTCATGTGGGGGGTCAGGCGTTGGCGGCCGCCGTGGGGGTCGAGGACTGTCGAGCACCAGCTAGACCCGGGCGATCCGCCGGGTCCAGCACCGGATGTCCTGCCACCTCTTGCAGACCTGTGGCAGCTGGCGACTACACTCCCCCGCAGTTCTCACGGCCCTGACGACGTTGTTCCAGATCACCCCCTTCTCGTAGGCAGTTACCTGTCAGGATGACAAAGTGACACAACATCAATACACCTGCTCCATGTCCCAGAGACACACATTAGAACATCTTTGAAATGTTGAACAGGGCATAGGATGCTGACAGGAATTGCCTCATTCACAATAAGAACTTGGCTTGTGTGCAAGCCCCAATGCACTACATGGCATTGAAAGTCAACAGGTGGCATGCGGGGTGCGACACACTCACTGATCATGCCACACACTGTGCAGCACATGCAACAGCATGCTGATGGCCAGCACGTGCCAAGCAGTCACATGTCCCACTCCACTGATGCACCCTCAGCAGACTAGACAGACACACCCAGGCACAGATCACTCGCCTGTCATTGACAACAGCGGATACAACCCTCACTCTGCACATGTGCCATTTGCCAGTGGGGAGTCACAGGTGTCATGCTAGCTCTGCAAGTCAGACACACAGCACGGCTTACTTGTCACATCAGATGGGTAGATCTATTGCCTCCTCCATGCAGCTGTGGTGCAACACTTCACGTAGACACTCACGCACATGACAAGGAACATTCACACACATCAATGTCCATGAGGTCGTACACATCATTTGGACACTCAACACAGGTCCACTCAACTCAAACACATCTGTGGGTACAGTCACCTGTCACACCGGGGGGGACCACGGAATCACCTCAGGACAACAGGAAAAAAATCCACCAAGGATTTGCCAGGCTGAATGTGTCATGCACTATGCAGTGAAAGTCACTGTAAGCACTATGCAAGTGAGGAGTGCACACAGGAACTACATCATGCTCTGCATGAGAGACATAAGCATGACCCCCCCGGGACACACTCTAAACAACGTTGCATGTCTGTCCCACCTGGACACAATATTGACTGCCACACAACAGGTGCATAGGCAAAGGTAGTGGAGTCAGCACTCACCTGTTCCCCTGGTCTCCCATACAGCCTGGGGTACTGTGGGAGGAGGCTGTCCAGCAAGGCCTCATTCTCCTCCAGGGTGAATGGCTGGGCACTCTCCACAGCACGTGACATGGTCCAGAGGAAGCAGAGACAGCAGCAGTGTGGTCGACTCTAAAGTTGTGCAGGCAGGTGCCCTCTCATGGGTTCTGGCTGCCTTATATCTGTCTTGCTGAGGGGCATTCATTTTGAGGAGTACATAGTGATTGGTCTGAATCATTCGCATCGTACGTTTACTCCAACCCCTTTAAACATACACTAGTGACAGCATTTGCATCGTTCAAATTTTGAGCATCATGTCAACAACCACTTTGCAACATTGTATTTTGTGGCCAACTGACTTTTCCAGGACACCTGATGGACAAATTTGAACAGAAAACTCTGTATCCATGACAACCAGCATGCATTTAGGCCTAATACTTGTCCCTTATGTGTCCCCTATGTAGTTTTGAAATCCACACACAGGTACAGTGCGTTACACACGTACCCCTACGGCACCAGTTGTACAGTGCGTTTCACACCTACGTGTATGCACTAGTAGTACATGTACGTGTACGCACTAGGAGTACACGTACGTGTACTACTAGTGCGATCCCTTTATGGGTACGCACTAGTAGTACACGTACGTAGTACCCGTAAAGGGATCGCACTAGTAGTACACGTACGTGTACGCACTAGTAGTACACGTACGTGTACTACTAGTGCGATCCCTTTACGGGTACGCACTAGTAGTACACGTACGTGAATTACTAGTGCGATCCCTTTACGGGTATGCACTAGTAGTACACGTACGTGTACTACTAGTGCATACCCGTAAAGGGATCGCACTAGTTGTACACGTACGTGTACGCACTAGTAGTACACGTACATGTACTTCTAGTGCGATCCCTTTACGGGTACGCACTAGTAGTACACATACGTGTACGCACTAGTAGTACGTGTACTATTAGTGCGATCTCTTTAAGGGTACGCACTAGTAGTACACGTACGTGTACTACTAGTGCGTACACGTACGTGTACTACTAGTGCGATCCCTTTACGGGTACGCACTAGTAGTACACGTACGCACTAGTAGTACACGTACATGTACTACTAGTGCGATCCCTTTACGGGTACGCACTAGTAGTACAAGTACGTGTACGCACTAGTAGCACACGTACGTGTACTACTAGTGCGTACACGTACATGTACTACTAGTGCGTACACGTACGTGTACTACTAGTGCGATCCCTTTACGGTTACGCACTTGTAGTACACGTACGTGTATGCACTAGTAGTACACGTACGCACTAGTAGTACACGTACGTGTACTACTAGTGCGATCCCTTTACGGGTACGCACTAGTAGTACAAGTACGTGTACGCACTAGTAGTACACGTACGTGTACTACTAGTGCGTACACGTACATGTACTACTAGTGCGTACACGTACGTATACTACTAGTGCGATCCCTTTGCGGGTACGCACTAGTAGTACACGTACGTGTACGCACTAGTAGTACACGTACGTGTACTACTAGTGCGATCCCATTACGGGTACGCACTAGTAGTACATGTGTCAAAATGATCGACTCTTTTAAAGCTAAAGGAGCACAGGCGATGATTGTGCAGCAATCCAAATTGAAAGTCATAGCCAAAGGAAAACTGGTTATCTTTACAGACACTTGAGGCTCAAAATGTTTTGAATGATCTCACAATCGCATGAGGAAGGAAGAAAAGAAAAGGGGGGAATAAAAGGATTATGTGGTTGTCATAGACCATAAAGATTGAGCTATTATAAAAATGTCCTCCCCCTCCCTTTTTTTTTTTCTCTCTCTCTTTTTGGGGGGTGGACGTGAAGTGAATCAGGGGACGCAACAGGATGCAACAAGATGGCATCCAATAGGAAGGGGGAGGAAGAGGAAAGGACTGTGGGGCAGGGTAGGGTTTCTCTTCTTATGGGAGGGGTGAGATGGTGGGGGGGGGTGATGGGGGTGAAGCAGCCAGAAAAAGAGAGTTCATAGACGGAATTTTTTCCTTTTTTGATCTTTTGAATAAGTTAAGGAAAAGGATACATAATGCTGTTAGGAAATAATGCTGCCTTGTGTAGCTATTTTATTGCACATGTTGCACATATTGCATATATTACACATACTGCACATATTGCACATTAGATATTGGAATTTATCGCACTTCAGTGTTTCCCTTTCATAATTGATATAAATCATACTGTAGTATATCGTTTTGAGTGGCCTAATAGCTATCTGATTTGCACTTTAATAGCCTTTTGCACAATTGTTACAAATTGTGCTCTACTGCATTATGCGGCACTAGCTGCGCGACTTGCACTTTATTGTATCTATTGTATGACTGCACATGTTGCACATATTGCACATTGGATATTGGAATTTATTGCACTTGAGCTGTTTACCTTTCATAATTGGTTTTAGATGCGCGATTTGCACTTTATTGTATTTATTGTACGATTTGCACACTTGCTATATTAGACATGGCAGACTTGCGTAATCTGCACTACTTAATGACATGTATTTTAGCGTATAACTTAGTCTATTATGGTTATATCGGGAGAAGAGAGCCAGTGATTAAGCGGCTACCTACTTGCGCACTTGACATATTTGCAGGAAAAATGTATTTGCTTAGTAAAGTATTTTTTAATACATATAGCACATATTACACTTTAGATGAGACTCCCTAGCGCGCATGGATAAAAAGCAGGCTGCATTATGAGTAGAAATAAAATTTCAATTTTATCACTGAATGTCAACGGCTTAAATAATAGGCGTAAAACTGGTGCTATAGAAATTTGGCTAAAAAGTCACCACCCCGATGTAATTTTTCTACAAGAGACACATTTCCGAGCCCTAACAGATGCTAGTAAAATGTTTAAAAACTGGGCGGGTTTTTGCTGCTCGGCTATAACAGGGACAGCTCAGAAGGGTGTGAGCATCTATATAGGTAAACACGTTCAATTTCATGTTGAAGCATCTCATTCAGACACAAGTGGCAGATGAACATTTTTGCATGGGAAAATAAACCACACAAGTGTGATACTGGCTACAATATATGCACCAGTTGTAGATGACCCGCTCCCCATTTTGCAGTTAAAACAAGCATTGACGGGTATACCTGGTCAGATTATATGGGGAGGGGACTTTAATTATTTGCAAAACCCGGTGGTGGATTCTACAAAAAAAGATCGAAGGCAAAATAAACCACAAGTATGTATTGCATTACTGAGTTGTAAGACAGATTTAGATATTTTAGACCATTGGCGTTTCAACAATCCAACTAAACATGAGTACTCCTGCTACTCAGCAAAGTATGATTCGTCATCAAGGCTTGACTTTTTTCTAACTTCCCATAATCTGGAAATTCGTAAATATGAGCATATAGCAAATGCCTTCTCAGATCACGTACTCATTAAAATGGAAGTTCTTCTAGGGAAGAAAGATGAACAAGTATCAAGAAGGTGGTATTTTAATAAATTTAATTTAGCAGATGAGCAATGGTGCGCAGAGTTAGGGAAGGAGATTGGTTCTTTCTTCGTTATAAATAAAGATTCTGCCCCAATTAACATAATATGGGATGCTTTTAAAGCTACATTGAGAGGTATAATTACCTCAAAAGAGATACCGAAACAAAAAGCTAAGAAGGAGGAAAGAATGGCAATAGAAATTAGTTTAGCTTATGCAAATCAAGAATACTTCGGAAATAGGACTTTAAATAATAGGCAAGAAGTACAGAACGCAAAAACAAAAATGAGGGAATTTTATTTTGACTTAGGGGATAGGGCTAGCAGGTTATATCTTCAGACAAGCTATGAAGATAGCGAGTACACGGGAAGACTGCTAGCTTGGCAAATAAAGGAAGAACAAGTTCGAAACAGAATCGAAAGTATTCAAGACAATGTAACCAAAACTTGCGTAAAAACTACGCCATTAATAGGCGAGGTGTTTCTTAGACATTATAAAGACATATATCAGACAACTCAGCAGGTCTCCCCAGAGATAATTGATGAATTTCTGCGGAAATTGCCAATCCCAACTTTGGAAAATAATTTTAAAAAGCTTTTGTTAGCGGAATTTACGAAGGAAGAATTAGATGTGGTTGTCAGCTCTTTGCCTAACTGCAAAGCCACTGGAGAGGATGGCATCCCCGCAGAATTTTTTAAAACATTCTCTACTGTACTCTGCCCCGAATTTTTAAAACTTGCAAATTATTTGCTACAAGGAGGTGACCCACCTGCATCTTTTCGCACGGCAGTGGTGGTCAGTATTTTAAAAAAAGATAAAGATAGCGAAAATGTGAACTCTTATAGACCAATAAGCCTTTTAAATACTGACTATAAAATGTTTACTAAACTCCTTGCCAATAGGCTAAATAAGATGGTGGGATCCCTTATTGGGACAGATCAGTGCGGCTTTGTAGCAGGGAGACAGCTGTATAATAATACAAACTTTTTATTAGAGATTTTTTTAATATTAATAAGGTCAAAGCGCAGATTTGGTTTGTAGACGCCGAAAAGGCATTCGATCTTGTTTCTTGGAATTGTCTTTTTACAATTTTAGAAAATTTTGGCCTACCAGATAAGATTATTTTTCTATTGAAACAACTTTACACAAATTCACAGGCCAAAATTGTAATTAACTCTGTTAATATAGGGATATGCCAAATAAATAGAGGCACCAGACAGGGCTGTCCCCTTTCCCCGATTTTATTCGCTCTGTTCATAGAACCGTTAGCATTTGCAATCAGGGAAAAAAGAGCTCACACAGTCCCGGTTCAAGGAATGACAAACATAAAATTATATGCTGATGATATTGACCTCTTCCTGAACCCAAAGAAAAATACCCAGATAGAAGTTTTGAGTATTTTTGCAGAGTTTGAAAAGATAGGGGGCTATAAAATCAATAAGTCTAAAACAGAAATTATATTATGTAATTGTGAAGTGGACTCTCTTTTACTGGAATTTAGACAGATATATAATACCCGTCCGAAGAGGTATTTAGGAATCTACGTAACTCAGAGAGTAGAAGATCTTTTCTCCCTAAATTATACTCCATTGCTAGGAAAGGTACAGTCTCAGTTAAAACGATGGAATCAGTTTCCATTGTCAATAATTGGACGATTCGTGTTAATTAGAATGTTCATTCTTCCACTTTTCAATTTTCTTTTTAGTGCAGCCCCTTGTGCAATACAGACCACTTTTTTCAAAGAAATAGACAGTATGTTTTCTACTTTTTTTATGGATAAATAAGGTGCCAAGATTAGCTCTTGACACTTTAAATTACCCTTTCGCTGATGGAGGATTATCCCTTCCAAATATTAGAAATTATTATTATGCGACATTTACACATCACAGTTTTAGATTTTTCTTCTTAGACCCTCAAGAGGTGGATAACTTTTTTATGAATAAGATCCTAAGGGAGTGCAATATAATAGATCCAACAAGAGTGACTAAATATCCTAAAAAAGTCCGGTATAAGACCCAACAATGGTTATTGAGACAAAAAACTCAGTTGTTAGCGCACTATGATATTTTTAGAATTAATATTTCAACTAGGCTTTCAAATATACATACGGGGGAAATATGTCTTCTAGAAAGTAATATACTAAAGCTGTGGGAAGAAAATGGATATGTTCAAATCCAGGATTTTATTCGGGGGAATTGTTGGAAAAATTGGGTGGAAATCGAAGCAGGACTCCAACATTCAAATACAATTTTGAAATGGTCATTTATTAAATTGAAATCTATATTGGAAAATTTAGATATGAAAAGCTTGCGCTATAAAATTAGTATTAGTGAAGCCCTTAATTCCCCCACACAACGGAAAATTAGTAACTTGATTAAGATCTTTGATGAAAATAAATCCCTATCACTATACGAAAAAGCCAGGGATAGATGGAAGAAAAGGGAAGATATGGTGATTCTTAAGTCAACCTGGAATAGGATCAACAAATATAATACAGTTATCTTCAGAGGGGCAAATTTTAAACGCATGCAATATTATACGAAATGGTTGATATATAGAACACCCTCTTTTCTTCATAAAATATACCCACAAATAGAAGATAAATGCTTTCGTTGCACAGAGAAAGGAACCTGGACACATATCATCTGGGAATGCCCCAAAATCCAGAGATTTTGGGAGGAGATCGAGAAATATCTTAAATTTATAATTGATCCGTGCATCTTATTTGACAAGTCAACTGTGGTTTTGGGCTGCTCTCCTGATACCTCTGCGCATCAGGAAGGTTTGTTTGTCGCAGTCTCAATAGCAAGATCTTTAATTCTGCAAGCATGGAGAACAGAGAAGATACCCACTTTTAATGCATGGAGGGCAAAGTTGTCTAGGATACAAGAACTGGAAAAAAAATATGCATTAAGATCAGGAACTGTAAGAAAATATAAGAAATATTGGAGTGTGTTTGAGATATAGAATAACATTTTGTAGTGGACATAAAAGGAGAGAATATATATTTGAGTATATGTTCGGTTACAGCATTTTGCACTTTAGATTATGTTGATTTATTGCACTGTCGCACTTTAAACTATTAGGTCCTCTTCTTGTATTATAGAAATATTGTGATTGCATTATAGAGTATTTTTTGATATGGTTATGTATCATACTATAATACTGTGAACTTCAGATTTAATTAATTTTTTGATCTTTTTCTCAATAATGCGAAATATGTATTTATATATGATATTGTTGTATGTTGATTGTCTATGAACTCTCAATAAAAATATTTAAAAAAAAATAAAAAAACATTTGAATCCACGTCTCCGACAAGCAACACACTGCCCCACAACCCGCTACCGATACCCCAAAGATGCTTGATGTAAGTCACCACAGACAAGCTGTGTGGGACACTCGAAACAACACCACCGCCACACCCTGCAATCTCACACACTGGATCAGCAACTGATCCAACAATCTTGCCACAATGACGGACTTTCCTGTGACGCACAACAACAGTTAAGGCACCTGGGACAAGGCAGACCTACTGGACTCCTACAGACCTAGCCGGACTCTTGTGCAAACCTTGCTACACAAAGAGCCCTAATTTACCTTACAGCCCTGGAACACACCACACACAGACATCGCCATACCATCAGCAAGGAACAGTGGAGATCCTTCAGATAGTACCGAGACACCTAAACACACGACATCAAGGAGCTCATCAGCATTGCGAGTGAACTGACAGCATATCTCCATCCAAGACACCCCACCCTTGCAAGGCAGATCACATCCCTTGCAACTTTGTACCACTGCAAGCTCATGGCCATACATGACAGCCTTGGCACACAGAGGCAGACAGCACTATTATCCGCAGGACAAACACCCCTCAGGTTCTGGACTCCTGTCAGCAGCAAGTACACAACCTGGATCATGTGCACCATCCACTCTGGCTCTCCATCAGGTCCCTTCCCAAACAATATCTCAACCACATCATTCCCCATCCTTGAAGCCCACGTCCAGCGCGTCATGAATGTCTCCTTTCAGTTTGCCACATTCTATGGGTGCTGGAGGCATGCAGAGACCCAGGCCCTTCTTAAACAACGGACGGCAGTACCGCAGGATCTCCTGGAACATCACTCTGCTTCCTTACCCAGCAAATGTCATCACGAAGACACTCAACAAGCAAATGCCAAATTTCCTCCACGCAACCAGCTCCAGGCACCCGGCACCTGACCATCTTCCACAGTAATCACACCACTGCAACCGTCATCATTGCCACCACCAATGACAACTTTACCCTGCTCAACAATGGTGAGGCCACCCCCCTTGACCTCTCAACGGCATTCTACACCATGTGCTAACACACTGTCAACTCACACATCTCCAACACTGGTATCCAGAGGAGGGCCCAGGATTAAATCAGAAAGAAACTCACCAGCAAGGCCCAGGGAGTCGACCTCTACCCTGAAGCATGTAGTACACTGGGGTCATCTGGCACATGCCCCAGGGCTCTTCTCTCAGCGTGACGATCTTCAATATCTACATGACCCCCCTCTCCACCATCACATGCGCACACAACCTCATCATCATCTCGTATGCCATTGACACCCAGCTGCTCCTCAAACTCACAAAAGACCCAGCCATTGCCAGATCCAACCTTCAAGAAGGCATGAGATCCATTGAGGAATGGCTGAACATCAACCACCTGAGGCTGGACTTGGACAGGACTGAGGTCATCATCTGAGGATTGTCCCCTTACGGCAGGGTCAACTCCTTGTGCAGCACCGGTCTGGGCACCACACCAGCACCCAGCGGCCACGCACGCAAGCTGGTGTTCATCATGGACCCATCGCTCACAATTACCATGCAACTCCCCACCATCTGTACCTCATGCTGCAACACCCTCCACATGCTGGTCTGTCTGAGCAGTATTGCAATCCCCCCCTCAGCAGCTTGAGGACATCACGGGTGACTATTGGGCTCCATGTCTGTATTTGGTGATACATTGTGACTCATGTGTGTCCTCGACCGGACTCAGATCCAAGTGTATGGATGGCTGGAGTTAGTTCCACACTCAGGCATACTTTGAGATATCCCCACACTTATATGGTGTGGACTCATGCTAAATGACTGCAACATCAAATTTCAAGTATTAATTTTTTAATTATAGCTCTGGGGCGTGATTTGTGCACAGAAGAAGGTGCAATGCAGGGACCATAGAATCCAAAGTTCACAGGGGGAGATGGGATCCTTGCCATTTGAAGTCATCAGAGTCCAGAGCACAGTGTTTGGCATCATTGGTCAGACTGTGACCAGCAGGCCCATGTGGCAGATGATGTCAGTCAATGAGGTGATGCTGTCGCACATGAAGGCCAGGTGCCAGGCCAGGTGACCATGGGAGATGTGGATAGGCCGCTGCCTCTCACGGTCTTTTCCGTGAACGACCCGCCTTCCTCGGGGGACCCTCAGATGCAGGCCTTGACGATGCTTGGGACGCTCCGTTGGACGAATCCACCTCCTCCTCCCTCCCTGTGGATGGTGGTGGTCTGCGCCTGGTGGCACAGGGAGGGTTGCCCATGTTGTCGGCGATCCGACGGAGTGAATGGCGTATGCCCCTTTGCACCGCCAGGAGCTCAACCAGTCTTACCTCCATCTGTCCTTGGTGTTCTTGTTGACTGGCGTGTAGCTCGGCCTGCTGGTTCTTGATCCCTGTGAGGGTCACCACTACCTGGCTGAACTCCCTGGTGTCACGCCGGTATGCATCCATGATGTAGTGTTTGTGTGACATACCGGTCCCTTCAGCTGGCTGGTCAGGTTCTCGCCTCCGCCTGCCTCCACTCCCACCACCCCTGCCCACACGAGCCTGGCCTGCCGTTGTGGGCACATCGGGTCTATGGGACCCCTGAGGGATGGCAGTGGCGGTGTTGTCTGCCTCCTCCTGGGTGCCCGCCGCACCTTGTCCCTCCTGGTCAGACTGGCTCAGTTGTTCACTGCGGGCAGGGCTCCTCGGTGTCTCCTGGGATGTGGCAGGAATGTGGGTGGTGGTTGGCACAGATGTTCCTGAACCAGGTTCTGCAGGGACTTGGACACCAGAGGGTCCAGGTCGGTGGGGGTCATCCGCGGAGTGTTGAGAGGCGTCGCTGCCGGTGGGATCAGGTTCCTCCCGAGCCTGGGACTGTGATTCTTCCCCCCCATTGTTGGGGGGAGATTCATCACGTTGACCTGTGTGTGAGAGACAGACAATGTTAATGCTGTTTCATGCAACATCCATGTTTCATACACATTCAAGTTGGCACTGTTCCTCCAGCTAGTTGTATGTGCCTAGCATTCTCCTCAATGTTCACTTGTGGATGGGTATGTTGCGGGGGACAGATTGATATGTTCTCCTGAGTCTTTGACATGTCGATTTGTGGCTTGGATGCTTCTTCGGCTATGTATTGGTCTTGTTGTGTTGCATGTCCATTATGACAGTGGGTATATCCTTTGCCTGTCCTGGGGGTGTCTGCTTGTGTAAGGGGTGTGTGTGACAGGGCCTGCTGGTGAGTGTAGTGTGATTTGGCACTGGGGCTACCAGGTGATGTAGCTGTCCCCCCATGGAGCATGCTGCCATGACAGTGAATGTGAGTTCCTGTCCTAGATATCTGACTGTGACGATGTCAGGGGGAGCCACGGCCCAAACCTTAGTTGGTCACCCCTTTCTTCTCTCTCCCAACAGCCCCACGGGAACCTGTCTCCCACACAGAGTTGGAAAGCCGAGTCGGAGGTACAAAAAGGTGACTGCTTCTTTAATTGGGCGGAGTTCGGAGATCCCAGACCCGGCCCCCTTCGTGACGTGGACAGCCCGGAACCAGAAGTAGCGAGACTGGAGAACAGGACGGTGTGTGTTACACCCGGAGAGCAGAAGCGTGGAGTGGAGCGAAGTGAACGGGAGAGCGGAGCAAGCGGAGCGGAACAGGCGAGGAGAGAGAGAAGAGGAGAGCAGAAGATCGGAGGAAGTGGAGTCGACCGAGCGAGTGGAAGAGTCGGAGGAGAACCGGAGAACGAAGGAGGAGATCAGGAGCGAGGAGGAAGCGGAGGAAGAGACGGGAACATCGCGGACGTCCAGAGGGCTGAGCCAGGAGGCCACCGTACCGGCGAATCCCCGTGCCACACTTCAAGGGAAGTGTGGCTACAACAGGTACGGGGCCGCATCAAAGCTTGGGTGGGAGGAAAAGGTTTTAAACCTCCTTGATCCATATGTCTACAGCTGGCCTTGGGCGCCCTAACCCTGAGCACTGTTTTTTCACTCACTGTCTGGGTCGTTATAAGGAGAGCACTGCGTGATCCCCCACTCCCTTCCCTATAAAAGGAGCGTATCTTCCCTGGACCTGACCCCCCCCCCATATCTTCTTTTTCTTTCTTCCCTGGGTGACCCACCCCTCCGGAGAAGTTGCCAAAGGACCAACAAACTGGAGAAGAGTCGCCACACGAGGGAGAGGAGAGGCCGTGCCAGTCCGGAGCCAAGCGTCCCAGATCTTCCCCTGCCTTACTATAGGAGTACCCGCCTGCACAAACGCTCCGTAAAAGCAATAAAAACCTTTATAAGCACATCACCAGTGCCTGTGTCTCCTTGCGACCCGCTACAAGTGGTGGAGAATGCAGGCAGCAAGGTAACCATCTGCACCCCGAAGATGGAAGAGATCCTACATCATCTGGTGAAAGGACAGGAACAGTTAGGCTGGGTGGTCGAGCAGCAGCTCACCGCCGCCAAGGCCGACCGCAAAACCTTTACCAATACAGTAGCGGCACAGTTAGAGCGTCTACAAAAACTCGTGGCCGACACATCTGGAAATCCGGTGCCCCGAGAGGCTCGGCCGTCCCCCAACCCGTCGGGGATATCCCTGCAGAAGTATGTTCAGGGAGAGGATCCGGATGCCTTCCTATTGAACTTTGAGAGAGCCGCCCTCGCGTGTGGTTGGCCCTCGGACAAATGGCCCTTCTTCCTGGCCCCCCTCTTGACGGGTGAGGCCCAGGCCGCGTACCAAGTGGCGAACCCCTCTGGCAATACTCCATACACCGTGATCAAAACAGTTATCTTGGACCATTTAGGCTTGGACTCGGAAGCCTACAGAGTACGGTTCCGCAAGGAAAGAGGGACTAGTGGCGAGAATCCAAAAACCCTTTTCTTTCAATTGAAGGCCGCAGCAGATAAATGGCTCACTCCAGCTAGCAGTACCAAAGAAGAAATTATGGATAAAATATATCTAGAGCAATATTTAGACGCTCTCCCCTATGGGACGCAACGATGGTTGCGTCAACATTCCCATCTAACCACCGCCCAAGCGGTCGACATGGCTGTAACGTTCTCCCGAGCACAGCCCAGACCCTACGCAGGGGAAGCCGAGAAAGTAACTAGATCCGTCCATAGACCTGATCGGAAACCCAGAGCCCCATTGGAGCTGACATTGCCTCGTCCCACCCCCAAGATGGACCTTCCTTCCTTCAGGGGACCACAATGTTTTGAATGTGGGGCCTGGGGACATATTGCTCGGTTGTGCCCCCAGAAAAAGGGAACCGAAGAACCCATGGAGGTGGGATACCTGCCAAAAACCGTATTCTACTCAGCCGAACTGGGCGGAGCCTATCATGTGAGAGTAATAGTGAATGGGAGAGCCGCCAAAGCCCTATTAGACTCAGGGTGTAAGCAGTCGGTAATACGAGGGGTCTTTGTACGCGCTGCGCAGGTAGTTCCCCAAAAATGGGTATACATTAAATGCGTTCATGGGGACGTGAAACCCTACCCCCTAGCACAGGTACCCCTAGAAATAGAGAAGGGAAAAGTCCACGAGGTCCGGGTGGGGGTACTCGAAACATTACCAGAAGAGATTATCATAGGCACCGATAATCCCCATTTTCATAGCCTCTTTACAGCGTCGCTAGAGGGATCCCCTGTCCACTCCCCAACAGCAGTTCCTACCCTTCTCTCCCCTGATCCCTGGGTCACCGACAGGAGCTTCAAGTTCGCACAGACTAGCGACCCCTCTTTGTTTAACACATGGGAACGGGCCCACGCGGAGCAAGACAGCCCCTCCCCAAGTTACCCCCGCTTCATGATACATGAGGGACTCCTTTACAGACAGGGAAAAGCGGACGACCCCTTACAGCTATTGGTCCCCACCTCATTCCGGGAAAAGATATTGTTTTATGCACATATGCACTTATTGGCCGGCCACATGGGGAGTGAGAAAACCACCCACAACATCCTGAGGTATTTTTATTGGCCAGGGGTATACCAGGAGATAAAAAACCACTGCCTCTCCTGTGAAGTCTGCCAACGGAAGAACACTCATCGCCCCCCGGCCGTACCACTACAACCCCTCCCCATCATCGGTACCCCGTTTGAACGGGTCGGGATGGACCTCATCGGCCCCCTCCCAAAAAGTCGGAAAGGCAATCTTTACGCACTTGTGGTTGTGGACTATGCCACTCGATTCCCCGAGGCCTTTCCCCTCAAAAATCCTACCTCCAGGGCAATAGCAGAGAAGGTCATAGAACTGTTTACAAGAGTGGGATTTCCGAAAGAGGTCTTAACGGACCAAGGGACTCCCTTCATGTCCCGCCTGATGCAGGAGGTATGCAAGATGCTAAACGTGCAACAAATAAAAACCTCGGTGTACCACCCTCAAACCGACGGGCTCGTGGAGCGCTATAACGGGACCCTAGAAACTACCCTTAAGAAAATGCTGTCAGTAAGTGGACGGGACTGGGATCAACTGCTCCCGCTGGCTTTATACGTGATACGCGGACAGACCCAAAGCAGCCTCGGTTGTTCTGCATTTGAAATGCTTTACGTACGACAACCCCGTTCCCTCTTAAAGATGACGAAGGAAGCCTGGGAGGGGGAAAAAACGACGAGAAAACCATATTGGACTACAGCCTGTCCCTCAGAAACACCCTAGGGAAATTGAGAGACCTCGCCCACACCAATCTCGAGAAAAACCAAACCAAGCAAAAAGCGTACTATGATAAAGGAAAGAAATGGAGAAGGTTGGAGGTTGGCGACTGGGCTTTGGTAATGTTGCCCTCGTCGACAAAACGATTTCAGTCGGAGTGGACAGGGCCCTATAAAGTCCTAGACACCATAGGGAAGATCAGTTACCTGTTACAGATGTCCTCGAGGAAACAGCAAACCTATAACATCAACCTTCTAAAAAAATGGCTTGGGCCCCCCCCAAAGGAAGTCTCTTTGGTCTTACCGAGTGGGACCTCCACCGCCTCCACCCTAGACCAACTGGTCATCAATGACGACTTAAAGGCCCACGAAACCGAGATGTTACGGGGCGTACTGACCCTGTTCGCCTCTATCTTCTCGGACAGACCCGGACTGAGTTCGCTTGCCGAACATCGGATAGAGACACCACCAGGAACCTCAGTGAAAGTACGCCCTTACAGAATACCCGCCGCCAAGAGACCTGTCGTTCAAAAAGAGGTAGAAGAAATGCTGCGATTGGGGGTTATCCGACCGTCCCGAAGCGACTGGTCATCACCCATAGTCATGGTGCCCAAACCGGACAGCAGCACCCGCTTTTGCATGGACTTTCGCTCTCTCAACGCAGTGTCCACGTTAGACGCATATCCGATACCCAGAGTGGATGAACTCATTGAAAACCTACGGGAAGCCAAGTACATAAGTACGCTGGACCTGACAAAGGGGTATTGGCAGGTACCACTACGAGAAGAAGATAGGAAAAAGACCGCCTTCGCCACCCCGGATGGGCTCTACGAGTTCAACGTCTTGCCTTTTGGATTACACGGAGCCCCAGCGACTTTCCAGCGCCTTATGAATGAGATCCTGAGGCATCACCATACCTACAGTGCGGCTTACCTGGACAACATCATCATATTCAGCCCCTCCTGGGAGACGCACTTACTACACCTAAAAGCCATTTGCGAAACCCTCCAGGCCGCCGGATTGCATATCAACTCTAAGAAATCCCGCATAGGTTTTCACAAAGTCAAATACCTGGGAGACGTCCTGGGACATGGGCTCATCGAGCCCCAAATAGAAAAGGTCCGAGCCATCTCAGAGACACCGTTTCCATCCTCAAAAAAAGAGATGAGAGCCTTTCTTGGGCTCATCGGCTATTACCGCAGGTTTATCCCTTCTTTTTCAGCGCTCGCAGCACCCCTCACCAATACCTTAAAACAGGACTTTCGCCCACAACTTTTCCATACCCCTAGCAAAGACATGTGGGAAGCATTCACCTCCTTAAAATGGATCATAACCACCGCCCCCGTCTTGTCCTCCCCAGACTTCACTAAACCGTTCATAGTACACACGGATGCCTCCGATTATGGGGTGGGAGTGGTACTCTCGCAGGTAGGGTCTGATGGGGTGGAACACCCCATCCTGTACGTTAGCCGCAAGTTGTTTCCACGGGAGGGAAGGTACCCAACCATAGAGAAGGAATGTCTCGCGGTGAAATGGGTAATAGACAAGCTCAGGTATTATCTGGAGGGCCACCCATTCACGTTATATACCGATCACGCACCGCTACAGTGGATGAGTAGAAACGCTTCCTTAAACCCCCGGGTAATGAGATGGTTCCTGTCTCTGCAACCCTTCTCATTTACAGTCCGACACCGAAAGGGAGCCGAAAACGCTAGTGCGGATTTCCTCTCCCGGTTTCCTCTCCCCGATCGGGAGATTCCTGGGGAGGACGTATGTGACGATGTCAGGGGGAGCCACAGCCCAAACCTTAGTTGGTCACCCCTTTCTTCTCTCTCCCAACAGCCCCATGGGAACCTGTCTCCCACACAGAGTTGGAAAGCCGAGTCGGAGGTACAAAAAGGTGACTGCTTCTTTAATTGGGTGGAGTTCGGAGATCCCGGACCCGGCCCCCTTCGTGACGTGGACAGCCCGGAACCAGAAGTAGCGAGACTGGAGAACAGGACGGTGTGTGTTACACCCGGAGAGGAGAAGCGTGGAGTGGAGCGAAGTGAACGGGAGAGCGGAGCAAGCGGAACAGGCGAGGAGAGAGAGAGGAGGAGAGCAGAAGATCGGAGGAAGTGGAGTCGACCGAGCGAGTGGAAGAGTCGGAGGAGAACCGGAGAACGAAGGAGGAGGAGGAGATCAGGAGCGAGGAGGAAGCGGAGGAAGAGACGGGAACATCGCAGACATCCAGAGGGCTGAGCCAGGAGGCCACCGTACCGGCGAATCCCCGTACTACCCTTCAAGGGAAGTGTGGCTACAACAGGTACGGGGCCGCAGCAAAGCTTGGGTGGGAGGAAAGGGTTTTAAACCTCCTTGATCCATACGTCTACAGCTGGCCTTGGGCGCCCTAACCCTGAGCACTGTTTTTTCACTCACTGTCTGGGTCGTTATAAGGAGAGCACTGCGTGATCCCCCACTCCCTTCCCTATAAAAGGAGCGTATCTTCCCTGGACCGGACCGCCCCCCATATCTTCTTTTTCTTTCTTCCCTGGGTGACCCACCCCTCCGGAGAAGTCGCCAAAGGACCAACAAACTGGAGAAGAGTCGCCACACGAGGGAGAGGAGAGGCCGTGCCAGTCCGGAGCCAAGCATCCCAGATCTTCCCCTGCCTTACTATAGGAGTACCCGCCTGCACAAACGCTCCGTAAAAGCAATAAAAACCTTTATAAGCACATCACCAGTGCCTGTGTCTCCTTGCGACCCGCTACACTGACCTTGTTGTCTTGGTGTTTGTGTTTGCACTTGTCACAGGAGGGCCTTGTGCTGCCTACACCAGGGCCAAGTGTGAGCTATCTTGTCAGTACTATCCCAATCCCTGTGCATTGCACATGGTGCATGGGTATGTAGCTGGGCCATATGGGATGAGGGCAATTGTGTCTGATTTGGAATTCCAAAAAGCGTTTTGTGCCACCCACCCTCCCAGCATACCGGACATCCATTCTTGGGTTGGTGCTTCGTGTACCATGGGACATAGCATGGCCTTGCTTTCTCAATGGGGCATACACATGTTATTGGCATTAGCGTTGTTTTTGACTGTGGTTCTGGCCGGTGAGGGCTTGGGGGTAGTTGCGTGCATTTTGTGTAGTTGGGGTGTGGATGCCATTACCCCCATGTGACGTAAGTTGTTTGTGTACTCACCAGGCTCTGGAACTCCTTGAAGTCCATGTACTCCCACCGGCAGAAGCATGGCCATCACCTTCTCCTCCCAGAAATGGAAATGCACTGGTCTGCGGGGCGCACCACCTCCAGTGATGTTGCTCTGGGCGTAGTCGTCATTCATTTTTCTCTTGACCGCCCTCCGCAGATCGTACCACCTGGCTTGGCATTCGGTCCTGGTCCTTCTGATGGGTGCAACAGCATTCACCCTATCGACGATCCTCTGCCACAGGCGTGATTTTTCGGCTATGCTGGTCTGTCTGACCAATGTTCCAAACAGCTGTGGCTCGACTCTGATGACTTCATTGACAATGATCTCCAGCTCCTCCCTTGTGAACTTTGGATTCTTGTCTGTGGGCATGGTGTGGGGTAAGGGTGTGGATGGTTGTAGGTGTGTGGGTCTGAATGTGACGGTGTGGGTCTGAGTGTGTGAATGTGAATGTGTGAAGGAGATTGTGTGAAGGTGTATATGTTAAGGTGGATGGGTGCAGTTGTTGGTGTGTGCTCTCTAGCTGCAGTGAGTCTGTTGCAAAGGCTCATGGTTTGTGTGTGTGGTCCCTTTTTATTGGTCCATTTGTAGGTGGGGCTCAGTTTGAATTTTTGGTGGGTGTGTTATAAGGGGTGGTTGTGAGTTTGCCCCTCTGTTTGCCTGTTTGGATGTGGCCAGGTGAGTCCTTTCCATTCTTTGTGCAGTGTAGACGTGTTTTGTGGTGTTGTGCGAGTCGAATAGACCCTCCTTGTGCTGTTTTACAGTGTACGTGGTTCAGTACGGTACAGGGGTACGAGTCGTACAGGCACACACCCCCATGCATTGTGTATGTACGATGCGTACACCGCCATTGCTTATGTACGGGGCGTACACCACCATTGCTATGTACGGTGCATACACCGACATTGCTATGTACGGTGCGTACACCGCCACTGCTTATGTACGGTGCGTACACTGACATTGCTTATGTACGGTGCGTACACCGCCATTGCTATGTACGGTGCGTACACCGACATTGCTTATGTACGGTGCGTACACCGACATTGCTTATGTACAGTGCGTACACCGACATTGCTAGGTACGGTGCGTACACCGACATTGCATATGTACAAGTCATTCCCCGTGTTCGGGACGGACGTTTTCCGTACAATTCGTAAATCGGTAAGCCGGTCCGGATCGTACTTGTACAATCGGACTGTATTTTTAGGATTCGTAGGGAAAAGTGTCCGGGTCCGTCTCGTACAACTTTTCCCGATCTGATTCGTACGGATAGGGCTGATCCGTATGTATTTTTCCCATATGAATCGTACTTCATGGGTCGGACGGGACTTGTACGATTCGTATGAAAAAATTTACAGATACGAGTCGTACGGGGAAAAAAATTACAGTATCGGAATCGGCCCCTTTGTGTAGTAGTGTATCCTTCGAATATCCACAAAGCCTGCATTTACTATTTGGCCAATCTTTTAACCATAGCGAGGTCCCCTCCTTGGTTGAAAAAGTGCCAAGTCTAAGCTCCAGAAATGAATATCGAATGTAAGATGGAAATGCGAGATAAGATATGACTAAATACCCAAAGCTTCATGAGAGTTAATAACTGACCAGGCATGCTTTTTTACTGTAAGGGCTTCTTTATCCAATTTGAATGAAATGTATTTCATAATCTACTCACAGAGCTCTCAAAACATGCTACAGTCATTTGAGCAGACCATTGATCCTTTAGGGTTAACGGTTGGAGAGAATCCTGCATTTAGGCCTGCCTGTATGGGCAGAGTTGGTAATTGCTAATCAGCACATTTTGGCAAGAGTTCCAGTTTCCGATGAAGCCAGAAACTTAGTGTTTCAGATATGCTGCTTTATCTTCTAGGTCCTGCCTTCTAAGGCCATACATACTCTAGTAGAATTTGTGCCTGACCAATCTACATCAAAATCTTAAAGACAGATTTTATCGCTTTGACTTGTAATAGGCCCAATGATTTGGCATCTTTCCCTCGAAAAATATATGAGCCATAAGTTAGGGATGCAATTATTTTCGTTGATATTACATTCAGGTGGTGGGCATAAGAAGGACATGCCAATTTATCTTAAAGGGCCTTAGAGGCAAAGACGCTAATAGCAGCTTTAGAACTAAAGTAAACCAAAGTGGCTTCTGAAGAAAACTTAGTTATCAAACAAGATGTGTAGGAGAGTAGGATCTGCCTCTTATGTTGCCCCCACCTTTTTTCTGGTGTTTACACTGGTTTCTGGCTATAGTCTGGCTGGGACCCTGCTGATCAGGGCCCCATCCTCTCTGTTCTCTCTAAACGACATGGAGTGCATATTAGGTGCACTAGTGATTGGATACTGTGGTGCCTTAGGAGTCCCTAGTATATGGTACCTTAGGTACCAAGGGCATAGGTACTTCACAGGCCTACCAGGGGCTGAAGCATGTATTATACCACCCCTGGGAAGAAGACTAAATCTGACACAGAATCTATACGAAAGAAAGCAACCTGCCAGCAAGGATATGATAGAACAAGGCCCAGAGTAGGGTCCAAGAGGATAAATGTTCAAGACCAAAAAGGCAAACCAGGACAAAAGGCAACTCAGAAACAATGTATCACAAAATTCATTGAATCATTTTTTTTTTTTTTGATATTTTGATTTGATTTGCTTGAAATTATACATAGATGTACACACACACAAATATTTTTATACTTTAGACGTATTAATAAATTACACCCAACAAGGTTGACAGTAAGGAGCCTATCAAGTTTCAAATATAAAACAAATAATCATCCCACACACTCCCTCAAAACAACACAATCATACTACTACACATTCGACAACAACATCAAACCTCGGGTCATATTAATCCACATAAAATAAAAACAATGGATAGTTTGAAGGGCAATTCTGTAGTTCAAGTCCCTTAAAGGGAATTTCAACAGCCCGATAGGCTAAGAAACACCGGTAAATACGGTCTCAGGAGCCCAATGGGCTTACAAACGCCAACGCGCGTTTCGGTGTCACAACCAGATGGGGGCTACACCTTCATCAGGGCGAGGGAGGGCATGTGAGGTGGGAAGAACACACCTAGGAATAAAAAACTGTATAAGTACATACAAATATAGATACACATTTAGTTGCCCACAAAATATCTACACATGGGATGAGGGTTACATGGTTATAGGATAGGCATTTTCTATGCGGAGAATTACTAGGTTATATGTTGCATTTAATGGTCAAGTATATATCCGCCAAGGAGGCCTGCATTAAAGGGCTCAATTGTCACATAGGTTTGCCATCGGTCAGGAGGAGGGGATATAACATTATGCATGATAAAGATTAAAATAGTGTGTTATCCCTGTGCACTCTAGACGATTAGACAAAGTTCAAAGAATTTATGTTGGTGCTCCTTGTGACACGCGGAGTCCTCCCGCGTCTTTAAAAGAATTAATTCGTGTGTAGTGAGAAGAATCACCTTCTCGCAGACAAGGGCACTCAGTAGTTTCATGGTTTACTGAGTGCCCTTGTCTGCGAGAAGGTGATTCTTCTCACTACACACGAAAGATTAAAATAGGGAATATTGTGCAAGAACAAAGGAGTGAAGAGAGAACAGATCAGACGACAATGAAGAATATATGAATGCGTATATAAAGAGATACAAAATATATGTTAATAAACATATATCCAGACAAAGGAGATAAAGAAATATAGAAAGAGGCCCTCACCAAGGACAGAACAGTTAAGAAAAGTGCACAATACAGAGCGCCAGATGTGCATCAAAGGATAAACCCTTAATGGCTGAAAGGGACAAGAAAATAACTTAGCCTAGCAACCTTACAGCCCGCAAATGGAAAAAGAAAATGATTGAGGACCACAAAGCGTGGGAAGACATAAATGAGTGCTCAACAAGACTAGAGATAAACATAAGGTCAAATGAGGAGGCAAAAGGATACCTCTTAATAAAAATGGCTCTCAGCAGCAATAAGGATTCCCAAACGATGGACAAGGTTCAGGTAATAAGGAATCGCCTGGAATGTAAGAGCTTCTAAGAGATGGAGGGAACATAGACAACAATAGAAAGTTAGGTCCCACCAATGATTAAGTTCCAATATGAACGGCCAAGAACGAATCAAGATGTAATTAGACCACCCACCCGTAATCGGTAAAGGCAACGGTCCAAGTGTAAATGCAGATGCCAGTGTGGGGGAGTATCAGCGATGAACAGGGTTCAGGTACTAAAAAACACCTTGAGAGTAGGTGCTTCTAAGTACTGGAGGGAACAGGGGCAACAATAGAAAATTAGGTCCCACCAATGAATGTGAAAGTGACCGGGGATAGATTAAGAAGTAATTAAACCACCCACCCGTAATTGGTCAAGGAAGCGGTCCAAATGTAGCGGTCCGAATGTAAATACAGTTGCAAGCGTGCGGGATTATCGTCGCTAGGGAGTCCAAACAAACGGAGGTTATGGTCCTCAAGGAAGACGGAGGAGAAACAAAGTCCTCCCAGTTGGATGTACGAGATGCTCAACGTCAAGGCGTACGGGTCAGTGATAAGGTAAATACAGGATCTAAAACGACAAAAAAGAGGACGGGGTAGAGAGGGAGGGATAGATATCGGTACCAACGTGCGTATATTGGGCGGGGGTAGGGGTACCGGAAAAAATAAAAAACAGGGAGATTTAAGGCCACTCACCAGCTGAGACATCGTGTACATGGGGCGAAAACCTCGCTACTTCGCGGCGGAGGGCGTGCTTCCAAGGGTAAAGAATCGACAGGGGAATGGACGCATTTTACGTCAGAGCAGGGTGAGAGCTGGCCAATGGGAGGCCGACGCTCAGCGGCGCCAGGATACACATGAAATAACAAAAGAGGACTAGTTAAGAAAGGAAGGGAAAACATGGCGGCCATGTTGGACAAGTGGGTAGGGAAGGTAATAACAACAAAACTTCCAGCTGATCGTTGTCTGGCTCTGGGGAAATTGGGGAGGAAAAAAACCAGGGGTACTGGATAAAGAATAATAAATAAAAAAATAAGGTAAAACAAAAAAACAATAAGAACTCACAAAAAGAACACTAAACTCAGGAGGATAAGGGGTGTAAAATAAGGGGTGAAAAAGTGCATGAGATATTCAAGAAAGTGAGCAGGGGCGGACGTCATCTCATGGGGTTAAATAATGGCATTCTCCCATGGACAATGTTCGTTTAAGCCCTTGTTCAGTGCATTGAGCAGGTAAATCCAAAAAACCTCTCTCTTCTTGCGAGTCTGCTCGGGGTCTTTTCCGGGTAATGTCGCTATTCTTTCCAGTATGGACCACTTTAGTTCCTGTTCAGTGTGGTTGTTATCAAGCCAATGTGTGACCAGGGGGGCAGATGTTTTTTTGGTCCTGATGTTGGACTTGTGTTCCCCAATCCTGGTCCTACACTCCCGTCCAGTTTCTCCAACATAGACTAGGTGGCATGGGCACAAGATCACATACACAATGTTGGAGGTTCGACAGTTCGTCATGGTAGATAATGAGATCCGACGTTCCGGGAGGTCAATGGTGTCTCCGATAAGGGCATTAGGACAGGCCTGACAATTGCCACATCGGTGGTTGCCTAAAATAGGTCCAGCGCCGATGATGGCTTTTTGGTGGAGAGGACTGGTTTCCTGTAGTTTGCCTTTGACCAAATGATTCTTAAGGTTTTTGTTCCTTTTAAATGCAAAGATGGGCTTCGAAAGGATTTGGTCTTCATTTCCCGTATTCAATAGGTGCCAACATGAGTTTATGGTCTGTCTCACTTTGTGATCAATGTTGGAGTGTTTGGTCACACAGACTAGTTTGTCAGTGGTTTGCTTTTCCTTGGGGAGAAACATGGAGTCTCGGTTGAAATATCTCGCCCTTTTGAGGGAACCCTTGATGAGTTTCTGAGGATAGCCGCGATGTATAAGTTTTCTTTTTAGTACATCGGCTTGTTCAAGAAAATCCTTGATGTTGGAACAATTTCTTCGGATTCGGAGAAACTGGCTAAATGGGATACTATCCCTTTGACAGCGAGGATGGAAGCTGCCATACTGTAGCAGGCCTACATACATCGACAAAATGAACACCTTGATGGCTGCCGATAGACACTATAAACAAATCGGTAAAAACCCTGACCCCCCCCTGAGACCCATTGTCTCTACTATCGGATCAGCCACAGAACCCCTCTCTAAATATATTGACTGTTTTCTCCAACC
This sequence comes from Triturus cristatus, assembly GCF_964204655.1. NCBI lineage: Eukaryota > Metazoa > Chordata > Amphibia > Caudata > Salamandridae > Triturus > Triturus cristatus. Next base: position 1,322,065,652 of record NC_140590.1, read on the forward strand.
TTTGGTCTACAAACTGGAGTCTTTCGTAAAAGATACCGGCCATTTTATCCCTAAAATTGAGGGGACCCCCTTTTTTGCCAATAGGGAATTGCTGGTCACCCTGGACCTCGAATCTCTATATACCAACATTCCCCAGGAGGGTGCCCTCCTGGTCATTCAAGAGATCCTGGCGTCCAAACCTGAGATCACCAACGCACCCTTCATCATTGAATGTCTCAAAATAGTGCTGTATGAAAACTATTTTGAATTCAACCACTGCTTCTTCCAACAGATACAAGGAGTTAGCATGGGGGCCTCGTGTGCCCCCAGCATTGCTTGCCTTTATATGGGACAATTTGAAAATAGGAACATCCACAACAAGATGGCCCCCTTTTATGAGAATGTACGTTCATGGGTCAGATTCATTGACGATATCTTTCTCATTTGGGAGGGTGACCACATATCCTTGGATGTTTTCCTATCATGGATTAATGCGGCCGATGTCAACCTCAAGTTCACGGCCCATTCCAGCAACTCCCAACTAGAGTTTCTTGATGTTTGGATTAGACATAACCAGAACCAACTCTACGTATCCCTTTTTACTAAACCTACTGCTAGAAACACCCTGCTACAGTATGGCAGCTTCCATCCTCGCTGTCAAAGGGATAGTATCCCCTTCAGCCAGTTTCTCCGAATCCGAAGAAATTGTTCCAACATCAAGGATTTTCTTGAACAAGCCGATGTACTAAAAAGAAAACTTATACATCGCGGCTATCCTCAGAAACTAATCAAGGATTCCCTCAAAAGGGCGAGATATTTCAACCGAGACTCCATGTTTCTCCCCAAGGAAAAGCAAACCACTGACAAACTAGTCTGTGTGACCAAACACTCCAACATTGATCGCAAAGTGAGACAGACCATAAACTCATGTTGGCACCTATTGAATACGCGAAATGAAGACCAAATCCTTTCGAAGCCCATCTTTGCATTTAAAAGGAACAAAAACCTTAAGAATCATTTGGTCAAAGGCAAACTACAGGAAACCCGTCCTCTCCACCAAAAAGCCATCATCGGCGCTGGACCTATTTTAGGCAACCACCGAAGTGGCAATTGTCAGGCCTGTCCTAATGCCCTTATCGGAGACACCATTGACCTCCCGGAACGTCGGATCTCATTATCTACCATGACGAACTGTCGAACCTCCAACATTGTGTATGTGATCTTGTGCCCATGCCACCTAGTCTATGTTGGAGAAACTGGACGGGAGTGTAGGACCAGGATTGGGGAACACAAGTCTAACATCAGGACCAAAAAAACATCTGCCCCCCTGGTCACACATTGGCTTGATAACAACCACACTGAACAGGAACTAAAGTGGTCCATACTGGAAAGAATAGCGACATTACCCGGAAAAGACCCCCGAGCAGACTCGCAAGAAGAGAGAGGTTTTTTTGGATTTACCTGCTCAATGCAGTGAACAAGGGCTTAAACGAACATTGTCCATGGGAGAATGCCATTATTTAACCCCATGAGATGACGTCCGCCCCTGCTCACTTTCTTGAATATCTCATGCATTTTTTCACCCCTTATTTTACACCCCTTATCCTCCTGAGTTTAGTGTTCCTTTTGTGAGTTCTTATCGTTTTTTGTTTTACCTTATTTTTTTATTTATTATTTATTATTCTTTATCCAGTACCCCTGGTTTTTTTCCTCCCCAATTTCCCCAGAGCCAGACAACGATCAGCTGGACGTTTTGTTGTTATTACCTTCCCTACCCACTTGTCCAACATGGCCGCCATGTTTTCCCTTCCTTTCTTAACTAGTCCTCTTTTGTTATTTCATGTGTATCCTGGCGCCGCTGAGCGTCGGCCTCCCATTGGCCAGCTCTCACCCTGCTCTGACGTAAAATGCGTCCATTCCCCTGTCGATTCTTTACCCTTGGAAGCACGCCGTCCGCCTCGAAGTAGCGAGGTTTTCGCCCCATGTACACGATGTCTCAGCTGGTGAGTGGCCTTAAATCTCCCTGTTTTTTATTTTTTCCGGTACCCCTACCCCCGCCCAATATACGGACGTTGGTACCGATAACTATCCCTCCCTCTCTACCCCGTCCCCTTTTTTGTCGTTTTAGATCCTGTATTTACCCTATCACTGACCTGTACGCCTTGACGTTGAGCATCTCGTACATCCAACTGGGAGGACTTTGTTTCTCCTCCGTCTTCCTTGAGGACCATAACCTCCGTTTGTTTGGACTCCCTAGCGACGATAATCCCGCACGCTTGCATCTGTATTTACATTCGGACCGCTACATTTGGACCGCTTCCTTGACCAATTACGGGTGGGTGGTTTGATTACTTCTTAATCCATCCCCGGTCACTTTCACATTCATTGGTGGGACCTAATTTTCTATTGTTGCCCCTGTTCCCTCCATTTCTTAGAAGCACCTACTCTCCAGGCGTTTTTTAATACCTGAACCCTGTTCATCGCTGATACTCCCCCACACTGGCATCTGCATTTACACTTGGACCGTTGCCTTTACCGATTACGGGTGGGTGGTCTAATTACATCTTGATTCGTTCTTGGCCATTCATATTGGAACTTAATCATTGGTGGGACCTAACTTTCTATTGTTGTCTATGTTCCCTCCATCTCTTAGAAGCTCTTACATTCCAGGCGATTCCTTATTACCTGAACCTTGTCCATCGTTTGGGAATCCTTATTGCTGCTGAGAGCCATTTTTATTAAGAGGTATCCTTTTGCCTCCTCATTTGACCTTATGTTTATCTCTAGTCTTGTTGAGCACTCATTTATGTCTTCCCACGCTTTGTGGTCCTCAATCATTTTCTTTTTCCATTTGCGGGCCGTAAGGTTGCTAGGCTAAGTTATTTTCTTGTCCCTTTCAGCCATTAATGGTTTATCCTTTGATGCACATCTGGCGCTCTGTATTGTGCACTTTTCTTAACTGTTCTGTCCTTGGTGAGGGCCTCTTTCTATATTTCTTTATCTCCTTTGTCTGGATATATGTTTATTAACATATATTTTGTATCTCTTTATATACGCATTCATATATTCTTCACTGTCGTCTGATCTGTTCTCTCTTCACTCCTTTGTTCTTGCACAATATTCCCTATTTTAATCTTTATCATGCATAATGTTATATCCCCTCCTCCTGACCGATGGCAAACCTATGTGACAATTGACCCCTTTAATGCAGGGCCCCTTGGCGGATATATACTTGACCATTAAATGCAACATATAACCTAGTAATTCTCCGCATAGAAAATGCCTATCCTATAACCATGTAACCCTCATCCCATGTGTAGATATTTTGTGGGCAACTAAATGTGTATCTATATTTGTATGTACTTATACAGTTTTTTATTCCTAGGTGTGTTCTTCCCACCTCACATGCCCTCCCTCGCCCTGATGAAGGTGTAGCCCCCATCTGGTTGTGACACCGAAACGCGCGTTGGCGTTTGTAAGCCCATTGGGCTCCTGAGACCGTATTTACCGGTGTTTCTTAGCCTATCGGGCTGTTGAAATTCCCTTTAGGGGACTTGAACTACAGAATTTCCCTTCAAACTATCCATTGTTTTTATTTTATGTGGATTAATATGACCCGAGGTTTGATGTTGTTGTCGAATGTGTAGTAGTATGATTGTGTTGTTTTGAGGGAGTGTGTGGGATGATTATTTGTTTTATATTTGAAACTTGATAGGCTCCTTACTGTCAACCTTGTTGGGTGTAATTTATTAATACGTCTAAAGTATAAAAATATTTGTGTGTGTGTACATCTATGTATAATTTCAAGCAAATCAAATCAAAATATCAAAAAAAAAAAAAAATAATGATTCAATGAATTTTGTGATACATTGTTTCTGAGTTGCCTTTTGTCCTGGTTTGCCTTTTTGGTCTTGAACATTTATCCTCTTGGACCCTACTCTGGGCCTTGTTCTATCATATCCTTGCTGGCAGGTTACTTTCTTTCGTATAGATTCTCTGTTAGTCCCCCTGCTGTACCTGCCTTATCCCATTTCATGGGTCCCCCTTCTTATTAGATGACTAAATCTGACACCACAGGCCTGCTACTGCAGCCTGGGTGAGGTGGTGATAGCACTCCTCGCTGAGATATAGGTTCCCTATGTCTCTCCTGCACACACATTTAAACCTATCAGTCACCCCTAAGGCAGGCCCTATCAATCCTGAGGGCAAGGTGCTTGGTTTCCATGTGAGGGGGTGCCTCTGCCTGAGCAGGGCCCCTCTGTAGCTCTCAGAGTCCATTCTCTGGGGCTGTTTGTGAATGTGGTCAAACCATATACTCTTAAGTGCATTATTACCTCTCGGTAAATGCTAACTTTGGAATGGCTGCATCAAAACATGTCGTGTTCGGTGTCAAACGCTTTGGAATCATACCCCCACACCAGTAACTGGTGTGGGAGTATGATCCCACCCTTCTAGAGGGATAGACATGTACCTACTGTGGAAACGCGGTAGAATCCTGAAGAGCCCTGGCATCACAAAATGGATGCCACCAGTCACAGACACTGGGCTGCCCTCCTGCTGATGACCTAAACTCGCAGTGGAGGAAGCCCAACAATGGGTATCCTGTCACAGGGAGGTGTGACCACCTCCCTAACAGGATTTAGTGTATTGGGGCTGGGTGGGTGCACTCCTAGAGTGCTTTTAAGTCCAGCACTGGGGGAGCAGTAGGCTCTTCTGCGCATACACCAGTTCAAACCGGCTCAGGGACTACCTGCCCCTGCTCTGGCGCGAAACTGGACAAAAGGAAGTGGGTGTAGCCACCCACTCCCCTGACCCTCCCATAGGTGGGGTCATAGAGCTAGTCCCTCCCTTCCTTCCAGTATAAGTTAGGGAACCCTAGCCATTGCAAACTAGATACCCCTGGACGATGCTCTGAAGACGAATCCCGGACCTTCTATGTTCCACTACCTCTGGAAGACTGAAGAATCTCCCTTAGAGTCAAGGAGTGACTCCCCTGTTTGGCAGGCACCAAAAACTACAAACTACGGTCGCAAACTCCACCGCTCCCGCCGGAGCCCGAAGTCCCTGCAGCCCAGGAAGAGGATTTCCTGACTTCAGTAAGGCCATAGTGAGTCCCCAGTGAAGCTGAGGCAAGTGGACCCCACGAGTGATGAGGAACCACAATCCCTGGGTACCGTGCACTATGTTCGAGTGCAGCCCCTTCACGACGTTCTACAAACCTGTGCATTGGACCACGTGTGGTCCAAGCCTCTAGCAGGAATCCCTCCAGAGATCAGAGGCCTACCCCGTCCCGAGTGACCGTGGGCCCCTGTTGAGTGGATCCTCCTGAGGCGTCTTTGCGATCCCTTGCCGGCCGGCTTGTGGGTCCCCTGAAGACTTTCCTACAATTTCAAAGGGCTCCTCTGGTTGCCCCAGGCCTGCCCTGACTTACACTCGCTGGGTGAGTCCCCCAGACCTTGCGGGTCTGCACCGCTGACTTTTTGTCCTTTCCACGAGACTTGCTGTTACCAAGGCTTGGTGGCTCCAATCTGGTCACCGACACCTCAGTAAGCTGCAGACTTCGTGGGACACGCCGAATCCAGCCCCTTGGTCGTCGTTGACGCCTCCTGGACCTCCTGGCTGAAGAGTCAAGACACCCGGGACTACCTGAAAACACCCGACGACTGTGGGCATCCAGCTTCCTGGCCTCAGGTCACTGCCAAGTGACTTTGAACATTGTCCCCTCTGCTTTCAGGTCTTCCTTCTTCTGAATCCAGGCTTGGATTCCACCGGACACTTCTTCTTTCTTCACAAGCAGCAAGTCTTCATTGGCTCCCATTGAAAACGACGCCGCGACCCGACACCAAAAGACACCTATGCACCCGGCTTCCCTGGGTGAGGTAACTCCAGCACTACGGTGCTCCTGTGGGTGTTGGCTCTAGAACTACTTACCCTGTAAGTGACTTGCTTGTAGACTCTCCCGCAGTGCCCTTAAACTCTTAATTTCTAACCGCGACTTGCCCCATTGAAGTCTACGGCGATTTACGCCTGTGTTCACACACTGCACGCGTCCCCCGTGGGTCCCTTACTTACCTGCCTTGGGTGGTTTCGTGAGGCCCCAACACTTTTAAAGGACCTAGGCCTTGTCCCTTTGCAAGTCGTTGTTCTTAAGTCTCTTTTTTAGTATATGGTCTGGTACGCCCCTAGGGGCCCAGCCATATTTGTGCTTAATTTATTGTGAAACATTGATTTTTGCATATGTTCCTGACTTCTAATCTCATAAAGAGATTAGTAGAGAGTTGTTTAGTAATAAATACATATATATTTGATATATATACCTGTGTGGTGTCCTTTCATTTGGTAATTCAAGAGATTATGTGGTAAAACAAGCTGCTTTACATTCCTCCAAGACTTAGCCTGAAGGCTGCTCTCCACAGCTACCACTAGGATAGCTTTCTTTAAAGGTTGTCTTAAACCTATCTACCATAAGAGTCGAATTGTACTGGTGCAAGGTGTCCACTTTAACTAGTGAACAGCATATACCAGGCCAACTTCTTACAAGATACTTATATCTTTGAACTATTTCAATTGGGTTTCCTCTTTGAATACCAGGATTGTGATCTGAATAGAGATTGCCACGTGGCCCATAGGGACATTGTCGTTTTCTCTAAGTTAGCATGAGCATGCTGCAGCTTGCCTGCTGCTTTTGCACAAAATAATTTTTACTCTCCAAAAAATTTAACCATGAAATAACAATTTTTCTTTTATTTTAGCTTAATTCCTGTCCCAATTGGACTCTAATTAAGACACTTTGCCTCTGTATAACTCATATTTTTGTCTTCGTATATGGCTAATGTCCTGGCCAAGGGGAGGGTGTCACGTGGCCCATAGGGACCTTGTCGTTTTTCACTAAGTTAGCATGAGCACGCCGCAGCTTGCTCTCTGCTTTTGTGCACGTTATTACACGTCTTTATTTTTGCAATGATTTCAATTACTGCTTTCACATGAGAACTCATCGCTGTGTTCACTCTCTGCATGTTCCTGGGATTTTGACTGAACATTATGTGCAAGGTCGAACAACAATGCACTTGTTATTTTGTTCTGGTCAGACTTTAACCCTTAGACAAAACATACCAATGCAGCTGGGGTTTGGACAATGTACTTTGGTTTTTAGTGGAGTACACAAATAGATGGCACACACTTGCTGAGGGATCTTTCCAGAGAGAAGCGCGAGACAGCACCTACAATGTAGATCTACCATCTGTAGGCTAAGGTATGGAGTCTGCCGACAGGCCAGAGATCTTTTATTAAATAATAATACTTCTTTTTAGCAGGGGGAGGAGGCTATGCCCTATAGTCTTTTCTCCATTGTCTTTCTATGATGACATATCCCTTTATGGCATATGGACTAGCTGATATGCTAACTGTATTTGCACTATGCATTTCCTTGCTTGTTGTGGCACGTAAACTGCATGTTAGGTCACGTTAGTTAAAATAAATATTTTAAACTGTTTTGTGTCTCGGACAAGTACAAGAGTGCGAGCGAGAGGGTGTGTCTTGTTACCGCGATTCCTGAGAGATCTGGGAGTGTTGTGTTCTGGGGTGTCTAATCATTTGTTTTTCTGGGAGTGAGTAAGATAGCAAGTGAGACACTATAGCTAGTCGGTCCTCGGTTTGTGGGTACGAAGGTGGTAGGAAGACCCAGTCCCTATACACCAAGGTCCCATTCTCCTGCACATAGTTCTGTATTTGTGCAGAATCCCTGCAACATGGTGCCACCAACGTTTGGTCTGGTATTTATTCACGAGACCCCTGAATAGCACTTGTGCTTGACCACAATCCCCTCATACTGGTTTCAGGAGACCTCTATGGTGTGAGGGATTAGCCTCCAATATTTGTATTTTATAGGTTTTTAGGTCTCGCTGAGCCAGCGCATGCGCTGCTCTGCGAGAAATTTAGTAAACAGGCTTTTAAAAGTGCTACCAGAGGCTTTTCCTGGCCTCAAGCTTGCGTGCGCAGCCGGCATTTGGGTTTCTGTCAAGGCTCATTAAGCCTTGCGTGCCTCTCTCTGCCCTTCAATTCCCTCCCCCTCCTCCACCACAGATCGCGTCCTCTGCTGGCCTCCACTAGACACCCCCCCACCCCCACCTCCCGCCTCTCTATACTGCAGCAGGCCGACTCAACTCCCGGGCTTGTTATGTTTTTTAACTTTCAGCGCGAGGCGCGCACGCGGCCAATGCTTGTTAGAGAGGGGACTCCGTTCCCCTTGCCAGAGGTCAGAGGGGCTCAGAGGTGTCACCTGATGCTGCAGCACTGTAGCGTCTTGCATTTACAAACACTTTGGGTGTCACTTGGCCTTGGGGCGTTTGGAAAACTCTCCTTCCCACGGGCAGCCTTCTCTTTGTCAAAAAGGTCCTAATCTGAGAAGTACAGAGAACTTCACACCATTAAACCTTCCATCGTCCTGTTCTTATATATGCTATAAACTCAGATTATGTTTCTTATGTAAATGTTTAAGTGATTAACTTTGTGAGAATTGTTTGTGCTTTTATAGACATTTTTTATCAGAGTAAAGATTATTGAATATTGAATTGAATTAAACCTTCCATCACTGAACGAACTGCAAATGCGCGTGCTTTCGTGCCCTAAAGTTGGCACAAAGCACCAGCAGAAAACAAACATGGCTTAACAGCAACTTTTATTGATAAAACAATATACCCAGCATATTTTGTTTGTTCTCTAAACGCAATTAAAAGAGGCTTAACAAGTTTGACGCCTCTGTTTAAAATATAAATAGTGTCCCTTTTCAGCATTTTTATACGGATACATGGAAAACACTACATCTAATTTGAAAAAAGTTAAACAAAACAAAGGGCATGACTTATTGTGACGCCACTTTCTGTGCTGTTATTCTGAATTAAATATGCAAATTAGCCTCGGCACTTGTGCCCTGTCCTATCTCTGGAGCGTGTATTCCAATTCTTTGTGTGTTTCTTGTGTACTCACCCTCTCTCTCAACTTGTGCTCCTGTCCCCGTGTGCTTTCCCAGTGCACTCTCAGAGTGTTTTATGTGTGCACATTACCTCTCCCTTTGTATTTGCGTGTGCCAGCACTCCGTATATTTTACGTGTGCAGGTGCTAACCACGGTGCCAGGTGTGTCCTTTCTCGTGGGGGCGCGCGCAGCGTGGGCTCTCCCAGTGTCTGCGCCCTGTGCATTCTGGGCGCGAGGGCCTGGATCCCCCCTTTGTAATCCCTCCTGCTGTGATCTGCGCAGCCTGTGCTCACTCTGATGTCCCTTTAAGCGCTCACTCTGTACATGCGCGGTTCCCTCTGGCTGGTCTCTGGCTGTCGAGGCTTTAATTCAGGAAAGAAAAGTGCAGGTACTCGCCCAATTGGGTGGGTGCGGAGATGGGGCAGAGTTTGCAGTGGGATTAAGGGCAGGGCCTGGGTGGGGGCTTCGAGCAGGGCAAGGATGGGATCCGATTTTGAAGGAGTGCATCTGGAAGTGGTGGGGCCTGACAAGTGGGTTTCCTCAGTCACACGGTCAGGGACTCAGATGCAGGACATCCAGGTAGTAAGTGGACACTGCTCACGTTAGCCCAGAGTGAAAGGTTCAGTCGGGCACATATAGGTGGCCAGTGAGCTTTCATCACAGATGGATACATAGGGTAGTGAATGGCTGTCCTCAGCTCACACCGAGAGTCAGTGGCAGTCAGTGGCAGACACACACAGGATTCTGCGGGAGTTCTGGCCACATACCTTGCTGGCGCTGTACTCGTGGGGCAAGTCATGTGTCAGAAAGGGCCTTGACTTTGGGACTGCATGTTTGAGCATTGGAGTGTGTAGTGGCTTTCCATGTATTGGGGTTTCTTTATTTGTAGTCAGGAAGGGCATGCAAGGGATGTCGACAGTCTCTAGTGAGGGAAGTTCTACAGGGAGGCAGTCGGAGACTGGTGGGAGCTGGACTGCTGATGGAGCTGCGTTTATGCAACAACTCCCTTTTGAAAGTCCTACAGGCTCGGCATCATAACAGTGGAGACTAGGATGCGATGTACAGACCTCCTGCTTGTCTTCCCAATCCCTCCTGAACCCCTTGGCTCTCTGCAGCTACCTCCCTGGTCTTCACACATTAGTCCTGGGGACAGTGGCTGCCAATAGCAAGATCCTGCAGATGATGGCCACAGGCTACCAGCAGAACCCCTGTTGGAATGGAGTGCTTCTCTTATTAGAGGCAGGGCTGAATCTTTGGGTCTTTGTCATCTTTTTATAAGGGGTGGAGACAAGACACAAAACAAGGAGCACACACTTTCTGTCTCACTGGCACTCACACACAGGCCGAAGAACTCACACATGCACATAGAATTCAGCACAGGGGACACACCCCACATCATACATACAATGTGTTCAACAGCGTAGGGTTTGTTAGGGCCCTGTCCTGTTAGTGTGATGCATAGCCTACAATCCCCTAAGCAGTGGGCCACCTGTCACTATGAAAACCAGGCTCTGCTGCCTACCACAGGGATTCAGCTGCCAGACAGAAGCACAGACAGGCTTTGCCCTGACAGCCCGTTCATTATAATCCTCTCCCACAATCCCTGCACCTGACCCTGCTTCAGCAGTCCAAGACCATTAAAGAAAGTAAGGGACGTGATGCTGTGCACAATGTGGGCGGGGCGAGTAAGCATGGGGGCGGGGTCAAAGGGGTGGCTAAAAAAAAAAAAAAATATTCGGTAGCTTTTTGGGGTCTTTCACCTTCATGTATGTAAATATAAAATAACACACTGCTTAAATGTTAAACAAATGCAAATTAAGTTAATCAGTGGGAAACTCACAAGTAGTTTTTGAAACCTCTATGAGAGGTCTGTGTCTGTAGCCAGAGAGCGACTGCATTGAATCCTGCTTGGAGCAGGAGGGCGTGGGAGTAGGGGACACAGGCCCCTACAGCCCCTGTAGGTCCTGTGTTACCGGCCTTTAAAAAGAACACACTTCACAGCTCAGCTGGTAACTCCTTTCCCATACTCAAACACAATAAATCTGTGTCATCAGGTAGTGTAAAGTGATTCCATTAATAAAGCTAATGCCGGCATCGGAGCTCCCTTTTTAGGTCGAGCCTGGGCAGCACATGCGCTGCTCTTCAAGACATGCTGTATTAGAGTATGGACTTGAAGCTTCACCCACACTCCCCCCATCATTTTCATTAGCTTGTGTCATTGTCCTTTGTTAGTGCTGGCTTCTGATTTGTTAATAGGCTTGTTAGTCCCTCCTTAGTACTGCCTTGTCTTCATTTATAAACTCCCATGAGGACTGGCCTTACTACTTCTGTGGTTACTCGGTATGTCTTATTTAGTCTGTGAAGCACTTTCACTTTCCAAGCAGCCAGAGACAATGGCAGTCGGTTCTTTTAAATTAAATAGGTCTCACATTTACAAGAATTTGAGCTATTTGCATTGCAAATGACAATGCCTTTTATGTATCTGTTAATTATCAGAACAGATAAATAAATGGCATTGTCATTTACAATGCCAATAGCTTAAACTCTCACAAATGCGAGACCAATTGCATTGCAAATGCTTGCTCAAGCTTGAAATTTAAAAGGTTTTGTTACTCTTTCTTGACCCGATTTTGCGCTACCGTTCTTTTGGTTTATCCTTTTCTGATTTTATTATGGCAGTCGCCATTCCGGGACCTAATGGCTTGATGGTTACGGTGTTTTTGACTCAATGTGGAGTCCCCAATGTGGGGGAGTCCTTTATCTTTGTTGTCGAGGCAGACGTGGCTCACCACTTTGAGGTCTTTTACTCTGGGGCTACATTTCCGGCAGTGGATGGAAATGATAATTTGTTTCATGAATATACAGCAGCCGCAGTGCCGCGGGCCTATTGCCATTATGCATTGCTTGAAGTTCCGTTGACAGCCTGGGAGCATACCATCTGGTTTAATGGCGCTTTTCCTCACCCTGTTTCTGTGGTCCGTTTAGGCCCCTTATCAGTCAATGGGGCCACTTGGCTCGTGTTGGCAGGTTTTACACTGCATCTAAATCGTTGATTCATATACACAGAAGTGTCATACAGTTTATGTTGCGTTCAATTGAAGTGGCTCCGGCTGGAGTTTTGACTCTTCCACCTGGACACGGCGGTGGTCTTGTCATAAGCCCTGTCATTGTGAGTTCAGTAATGGGCAAACGTCCTCAGAATTGAGATGTTTTATGATATTTGCTTGCAGAAAAATTTGAGCAACTCAAGGCTGTTTGTTAGAAGGCGACCTCAGAGGAGACAGGGAGGGTACCTGAGCACCCTGAGACCTACCCTCGGGGTATCGTAGCCGGGCACTGGCGGGAGACTCCTCAGGGGAAGAGTCTCGTGTCTAGGATCGTACACACTGCACCACACGACAAAGAGACACCACACTGTATGTTCTTGGGAACAGATCTTTATCTAATCAGCTTCGTAGGATCGTTATGATCAACAAGGTGGATATTTACAAATAGAGCACGGGCTCAAAGAGTCTCGGTAGGGATAGGGGGTAGCGGGACAGTCTTTGGGGATCCGGATCAATGCAGGGACGTACCCGGCGCACAGCTCACAATCCTCGAGCTGGGGGATACGCTGTGGTCATTGGGGTCCAGCCGGACCTAGGGAGTCTTTAGGAGCCGCGAGTCACTCAGCAGGGCTCAAGCACAAGGTCGGAGGTCTTACGATCTTCAGGGGAGCCGCGAGTCACTCAGCAGGGCTCAAGCACAAGGTCGGAGGTCTTACGATCTTCAGGGGAGCCGCGAGTCACTCAGCAGAGCTCAAGCACAAGGTCGGAGGTCTTACGATCTTCAGGGGAGCCGCGAGTCACTCAGCAGGGCTCAGGTGTTCCAAGGTTGCAAGTGAGCCGCGACCACGTCAGCAGGGCTCTCGTCGTTCCAGAGTCGAATCTGCCAGATAGTCCCAGAGCAACCCTTGTTATAGGTCAACTCCTCTTTGATGTCCGGAGTCTGTGTAGGCAGGGGTCTTAGCACCTGGGGGTCGCTTGTTGGAGTTTCCTGCCATGTCGTCCTTTGATCCTTTCAGGGCCGGTTCGGGGGGAGTCCCAGACACGCAGCAGGCATGGAGCCAGCCCTCAGGGAGGCCGGAGGGCCGATCGAAACCCATCTCCCAAGGGGAGGTCAGAGGTGCGATGGAAACTGCTCCTCCCTCTCTCACTCCGTGGGAGCGCGATGTCCTCCAGCCGGGGCGGCGCCTTTAGGCCTGGGTTGCGCTGGAGCCAGGCGGCCATTGTAGGTGCATGAAGTGGGCACGCGGGCCCTGTGGTGCTGGGAAGATGGAGGGCACGGACGGGGAAGTCTGGGTCGGGCGTGTGTGGGTTCTGGCGGGAAGGACCGGCTAGGCCATGTACTCGGGGGCTGAATGAGGTGCATGGGTCAGGGTGTGTGGCTAGGGGTCAGGGATGGCCATGCCACAAGGCCGGGTCTAACACGCGTCCACCCCAGCTGAAAGCCGGAGAGAACTACCCATCCTCTTGGGGGTTCTCTTCGCTGAGGCGGAAGAACCGGGAGAGGCCGTCAGCGTTGGCGTGGTCAGTACCAAGTCGATGCTCTACGGTGAAATCCATCCCCTGGAGGGAGATTGACCACCGCAGTAGTTTGGGGTTTTCTCCTCGCATCTGCATGAGCCATCGCAAGGGGCGATGGTCGGTTTGGACTTTGAAATGGGTGCCGAACAGATAGGGTCGTAATTTCTTGAGGGCCCAGACTACGGCGAACGCCTCACGCTCAATGGTGCTCCATTTCTGTTCTCTGGGTAACAGCCTTCGGCTGAGGAAGGCTACGGGCTGGTCTAGGCCTTGGTCATTCAGCAGTGACAGGACTGCCCCAATGCCATGCTCGGAGGCATCAGTTTGTACCACAAACTCCTTGGAGTAGTCGGGGGCCTGGAGCACGGGGGCAGTACACATGACAGGGCATCGAACGCCTCCTGGCAGGCAGAGGTCCACTGCACTTTCTTGGGCTGTTTCTTGGATGTGAGTTCCGTGAGGGGACCGACAAGGCTGCCGTACCCCCGGATGAATCTCCGGTAGTAGCCGGTGAGGCCCAGAAAGGCTCGGACCTCCGTTTGGGTAGTGGGTGGTTCCCAGGCTAGGATGGCGTCGATCTTAGGCTGCAGAGGGGCGACCTGCCCGCTTCCGACCCGGTGCCCTAGGTAGACCACCGAACCTTGCCCAATCTGACACTTGCTGGCTTTTACTGTGAGGCCTGCCTGGCGCAGGGCCGTTAGCACCCTCCGGAGGTGCTGGAGGTGCTCACTCCATTCGGAACTGAAAACCGCAATATCGTCTAGATATGCGGCGCTGAACTTTTCCAGCCAGGCCAGGACTCTATTTACCAGTCGCTGGAAGGTGGCCGGGGCATTTTTATCCCGAAGGGCATCACGCGAAAGCGATAGTGCCCATCCGGGGTGGAGAAGGCGGACCGCTCCTTGGCTCCTTCTGTGAGCGCAATTTGCCAGTACCCGCAGGTTAGATCGAATGTGCTGAGGAAATGAGCAGACCCGACGCGGTCAATGAGCTCGTCTGCTCGGGGAATGGGGTGAGCGTCGGCTCGGGTGACTTCATTGAGTCCCCGGTAGTCCACACAGAATCGGAGTTCTGGGGCGACACCGGGGGCAGCTGCTTTCGGGACCAGTACCACGGGGCTGGCCCAGGGGCTGTGTGAGGGTTCGATCCCCCCCCCAAGGTCAACATCTTCGAGACCTCGGCCTGAATGCAGGACCGGACTCGATCAGGGACTCGGTAGGCTCCTTGCTTCACCGGCGGGCTGTCTCCGGTGTCCACGTCATGGACACACCAGTCGGTGACTTGGGGGACAAGAGAGAATAAGTCGGGGAACTGCCCTAAGAGCTGGCGGCAGTCCTCGCGTTGCTGGGAAGTGAGGGATGGAGAGAGGTTCACTCCTTCCACGGAGCCATCCTTCTCCTTGGTACACAGGAGGTCAGGGAGGGGATCTGACTCCTCTTCGGCCCCGTCATCGGTGGCCAGCAGCAGACTCGGCTCCGTCCGCACGAAGTGAGGCTTGAGGCGGTTCGCGTGAAGGACCCGAAGAGGGTCTCGAGGTGACTGGACGTCCACCAAGTACGTGACCTGGCTCTTCCGCTCAACGACTTTGAAGGGCCCGGTCCATTTATCCTGGAGGGCGCAAGGTTTCACTGGGGCTATGACCCATACCTGCTGGCCCGGCTGGAACTCGACCAGAGTGGCATTCTGGTCGTACCAGCGCCTCATTTCTTCCTGGCTTGCCTCCAGGTTGGCCTCGGCCAGTTCTCGAAACTTCCTAGTCTGGTTTCGGAGGGTCAGAACGTATCGGAACACATCCCGGGGGCGGCCTCGGGGCACCGCCTCCCACCCTTCCTTGACCAGGCTGAGGGGCCCCCGGACGGGATGCCCGTAGAGTAACTCGAACGGGCTGAACCCCAAGGATTTCTGGGGAACTTCCCGGTAGGCGAACAAATGGCAGGGGAGCAGGACGTCCCACTTGCGCCGGAGGGGCTCTTCCAGGCCCGCGATCATCCCTTTCAGAGTCCGGTTAAACCGCTCTACTAGGCCATTTCCTTGGGGATGGTACGGGGTGGTGAACTTATAGGACACTCCACATTGTTGCCACAGGGACGTCATGTATTTGGAGATAAAGTTCATCCCGCGGTCGCTCACGACCTCGCGGGGAAAACCCACACAGGAAAAGATCCCCATCAACGCCCAGCCCACCACGGGGGCGGTGATGGTGCGTAGGGGAAGGGCCTCAGGGTATCGGGTGGCATGGTCCACTAGGACGAGGATGAAGCGGTGACCTTGTGAGGTTGGGGGGTCCAGGGGCCCCACGATGTCGATTCCGAACCGTTCAAAAGGGGTACTGACGACAGGGAAGGGTTGGAGGGGAGCCTTGCGCTTTCCTCCACTTTTCCCACTAGCCTGGCACGTGGGACAGGACTTGCAGTGGGTTTCTACGTCTGCTTTCATTTTAGGCCAGTAAAAGTGAGTCACTAGGCGGCTGTAGGTTTTGTCTTGGCCCAAGTGGCCTGCGAGGGGGACATCGTGGGCCAAGCCCAGGAGGAAGTCTCGGAAGCGTAGGGGTACCACCAGCACCCGGGCTGATCCTAGCTTCACCGACTTCTGCTCGCTGTACAAAAGGTCATTTTCCCAATATAACCGGTGTGTTCCAGATTGGTCGCCTTCGGCTTGGGCCTCTGCATGCTGCCGGGGTCCGACCAGGGAAGGACAGGTAGCTTGCTCCTGGCAGAACTCCTCTCGGGAGGGGCCGCCCTCGTGGCGCCACTGGGCTAACTCGGGCAGATCGCCTAACTCTGCGATCTGTGTGGGGTCGGAAGGTAGGAGCTTGTCGCTGGCGACAGATTCTCCTCGTGGGGAGATGTGGGGGACCTCGGCCGGGACAATCCTGTCCTCGTTGGCAGGTGCGTTCTCGACTTCCCCAAGGGGGGGGCAGTCGGGCCGCCATAGATCGGGTGGTGGCGCACACCCACTCGGGGAGACCCATCATCCCTAGGTGGGTCTTGCGCTCGACTTGCTTCCAGGGGGAACTTTCCAGGTCGTTCCCCAGGAGGCAGTCGACCAGCTGGGAGGTTCTTACTGCTACTTTCAATTTACCGACCACTCCTCCCCATTCAAAAGGCACCAGGGCTACCTTACAGAGGCTCTCAGTGTTGTCGGCTGCAATTACAGGGCAAAATATATTGGGGAGGATCTGGTCTTCGTGGACTAAGTGGCTGAGGACACCGGTGATGCTCGCCCCGGTGTCACGAAGGGCCTCTACCTGTTGGCCATTGATCGTCACTAGCTGCCCGTATTTCTTCGTGTTGGAGGGCAGGAGGCTCCCAGGGACCATTTCTCTGTCTCCTAATGATACTAAGGCCATGGCGGCGGGTTCCCACTCTACGGTCTCCTCAATCTCCTCCCCTAGGGCTACATTGGCTATCTGTCTGGCTGGGGGGGCTGTAGCGGGGATGCGCAGGGCCATGGGGCATTCGGGGTCATTGGCGTAATGCCCGGGCTTCTGGCAACGGAAACAAGTGATGGTCACCCGGTGCCCGGATACAGCTGGTGGGGGTGCCGGGAAGTGCGGTGGTTGGTTTTTCGGAGGACCGGACTGGTGTTCTTTCTGCCCTTCCTGGTTCCCCCCCCTCTCTGGCGGGGTGGTCCCTGACTGGCTCGGGGGTATTCTCCTACAGGGCCCCGGGAGACCCGGGTGTTGGTCCAGCGATCCGCCTCGACAGCCAGCTTCCTCGGATCCGTGAGCTTGCTGTCGAGCAGATGCTGGCGTAGTTCCACAAAGCAGTTCGCGGCCAGGTGTTCCCATAACATGAGGTCGGTTAGTTCATCCAGGGTGGTTACTTTGCTGCCCTTAATCCACCCGTCGAATGCACGGCTGAAAAAGTTCACATACTCCACCCACGTGGTGCCAGGGATCTTTGTGCAGTCCCAGAACCGCTGGTGGTACATCTCCGGGGTGAGGCCGTACCTTGTGAGGAGGGCCTCCTTCATGTGGCTGTAGGAGGTCTGCATGGAGGATGGTAGGTCGAGCAGGGTGTCTCTCCCCTCGCTCAAAAATCGGCCCCACAACCCAGCCCCCCAATCCTTCTGCGGGACTTGGTGGGAGGTCATGGCGACCTCGTAGGCCTTGAACCATTGTTGGATGTCATCGTTTTTGTAATATTCCTTGACCACATCTTTGGGGATGTGGACCTTCTGTTCAGCCGGGGGGGGGCGCCCCTCGCTTCTCCGGGGGTCGGGCTTCTTCGCTCCTGGCCTTGAGCTTGATTTCTTTCAAGCTGCGTTCGTGCTCCAGTTGAAGTCTTCTTCCTTCGTGCTCCCGTTGGAGTTTCTTCTCTTCTAGTTCGCCTTGTACTCGCATCTGTTCCACTGCTAGCTTCTTCTCAGCTAATTTCAACTCACCCTCGATTTTCAGTTTGGCCGGTTCGAGTTCGTGATTATGACTTCTCTCTCTGTCTGCGAGTTCTTCCGGGGATAGACCCCTGTCTGGTGCGAAGCTTCGTACCTGGTTGCTGCTGCTTTCTCTTTGGGAGAGTCCAGCTTCGTCGTGGAGCTCCACCGCTCCTTCTGGGCGGGGGGCTCCGGATTCCACCCAAGCTTTCAGTGCCTTCTGCATATCTTTTTTGGTGTTGAGACCAGTGGTAGCGATTTTTAGTTCTTTGCAGAATTGCTTCAGTTCTTTGTGCGTGTACTCTTCCAGTTGTTCCGCCTGGAACACAGTACTCGCGTCGGTTTCTGTGAGACTCATGGCGTTTTCTTCTGCCGTCTTTGCCGGTAGAGCATCAGCCGTTTACGGTACGATCTCTAGATTATGGGCCCGAATCCCGTCGCTTGCCACCAATGTTAGAAGGCGACCTCAGAGGAGACAGGGAGGGTACCTGAGCACCCTGAGACCTACCCTAGGGGTATCGTAGCCGGGCACTGGCGGGAGACTCCTCAGGGGAAGAGTCTTGTGTCTAGGATCGTACACACTGCACCACACGACAAAGAGACACCACACTGTATGTTCTTGGGAACAGATCTTTATCTAATCAGCTTTGTAGGATCGTTATGATCAACAAGGTGGATATTTACAAATAGAGCACGGGCTCAAAGAGTCTCGGTAGGGATAGGGGGTAGCGGGACAGTCTTTGGGGATCCAGATCAATGCAGGGACGTACCCGGCGCACAGCTCACAATCCTCGAGCTGGGGGATACGCTGTGGTCATTGGGGTCCAGCCGGACCGAGGGAGTCTTTAAGAGCCGCGAGTCACTCAGCAGGGCTCAAGCACAAGGTCGGAGGTCTTACGATGTTCAGAGGAGCCGCGAGTCACTCAGCAGGGCTCAAGCACAAGGTCGGAGGTCTTACGATCTTCAGGGGAGCCGCGAGTCACTCAGCAGGGCTCAAGCACAAGGTCGGAGGTCTTCCGATCTTCAGGGGAGCCGCGAGTCACTCAGCAGGGCTCGGGTGTTCCAAGGTTGCAAGGGAGCCGCGACCAGGTCAGCAGGGCTCTCGTCGTTCCAGAGTCGAATCTGCCAGATAGTCCCAGAGCACCCCTTGTTATAGGTCAACTCCTCTTTGATGTCCGGAGTCTGTGTAGGCAGGGGTCTTAGCACCTGGGGGTCGCTTGTTGGAGTTTCCTGCCATGTCGTCCTTTGATCCTTTCAGGGCCGGGTCGGGGGGAGTCCCAGACACGCAGCAGGCATGGAGCCAGCCCTCAGGGAGGCCGGAGGGCCGATCGAAACCCATCTCCCAAGGGGAGGTCAGAGGTGCGATGCAAACTGCTCCTCCCTCTCTCACTCCGTGGGAGCGCGATGTCCTCCAGCCGGGGCGGCGCCTCTAGGCCTGGGTTGCGCTGGAGCCGGGCGGCCATTGTAGGTGCATGAAGAGGGCATGCGGGCCTTGTGGTGCTGGGAAGATGGAGGGCACGGACGGGGAAGTCCGGGTCGGGCGTGTGTGGGTTCTGGCGGGAAGGACCGGCTAGGCCGTGTACTCGGGGGCTGAATGAGGTGCATGGGTCAGGGTGTGTGGCTAGGGGTCAGGGATGGCCATGCCACAAGGCCGGGTCTAACACTGTTGTTCCCCATACTACTCCTGTTGAGAAACACAGGATCCTTAAAATGAGCTAACTGAGTGGTATTATTCCTGCTTTGGCTGATTGCACCACCTGGGGGACTGTGTTTGCTTCAGTGTATACACTGTGCTTTGGCACCCCCTCCATGACTTTATACCGAGTGTTCCAAAGAAGGTACAGGATGAACACAGGGCTGATCCAGCCCTGGAATTGGGGATCAAAAAGGTGTGAATGTTCCCTATAGTCACCGATATGATTCTGGCCAACATCAAATGTGAAGCTGTTTGCTTACAAGTACGCCAAAGCCTATTGGCTGTGGCGGATTTAAACCTGCAGCAGCAGTTGTCGATTATTATTGTGGAGGGGTACACCTCATTGGGACACAATAGTTTGGGAGTCGGACCTTTTACTCAGGTACAGAACATAGTCCCTTCTGAAAAGGAAGGACACCCAGTCTTTCCTAAAAAGGCTTGGAATAAAAATCAGAGGCAGCAACAACAGAAGCCTGGCTCTTGTGCAGGTTTGCCTCCATCTGACGCTTTTGAACATAGATATGATTTGCGTAACCTCTCCAAAATTAAGACACCTGAGAGGTTCCAGGTTCCTGATCCTTTTTCCTTTCAGGAATCGTAGGATCAAAATTTGGTGGAGGAGGGTGTCGGGATTGCAGGGAAGGCGGATCTATGCAAGCTAGATGTGACCTGCGGTGCCAGTTTTACATGAAAGTCAAGCAGGAGAGACCACCTGTGTATCGTGCCTCATTTCAGAAGAAATAAGTTGCCGGTTTGATTGCAAAGTATGCCTCAGATGGTGAGAACGCTGCTCCTCGAGATGAGCTGGGAGGGAACCCTCCTGGACAGTGTAGTGGAGACAACCATTGTGCGGCAGACACTCCACCAGGTTCTGGAGGCGAAAGCAACTGACACTTTTATTACAGTAGAGACAGCTGATAATCGAGTCGCTCCTCCAGATAGACTTTACGAAGTGACCCTACAAATTGAAGGTGGTATTAAATGCCCAGTTAAAGCAGCGTTTTGGGAAAACCACCCTTCTTCTTATGACATTTTATTGGCAGAGGTTAATTGGCCTCCCCCTTTTGTCCTAGCTTCCTCTAGAGGGGAAGATGTTATTTTACCAAGATTTTCACAATATGTCCCTGATGACAAAATGGCTTATGCCTTGAAGTGGGCTTTAGCCTTAGCCCCAGCGTTATATTTCAATCAGACTGGTTGGAAGGAGGGTTCCCCGGTTCATGTTATTCTTTTGTGTTATACACCTCAGCCCCAACCACAGTATCCAATCAAACGAGACGCGAAAGCGTCCGTAAATGCAATCTTAATCCAACCAGGGTGTGATTGAAACTTGTTTTTCATCACTGAATAATCCTCTTTTTCCAATACTGAAACCGGGCGCTTCATATTGTATAGTTTTAGATTACGGACAATTAAACAATCAGTCGTACTTTTGTGGTTCAGAATACACATAGCTCTGTGTTAGTGAATAACATTGTTCGCAAAAAATACAACACCACCTTGGATATTTCGATTGGCTTCTTCAGGCACTCTTTGGCTCCTGAGAGCTGTGATTTGACCACATTCAGTGCATTGGGCAATCAGCGCCGATATGCGAGATTGCCTATGGGATAGAAGAATAGCCCTGGTGTGTTTCCGGCATGCATAGTGACCCTTTTGCATGAGATCGACTCATATGCCTTCTCATACGTCGATGACATTTACTTGATGGGTGATAATTTACAGCCGCATCTCTTGCGCGTCGACCACATAATCGCACATTTTGCAAACTTTGGTTACAAATTCAATTTTGCTAGGTCTCATATCTCCTTTTTGGTGGTTCTTTTTCTTGGTTATGAACTCAACAATGAAGGTAGGGGGTTGGCCCTCCACTTTCTGGAGAAATTTGCTCAATTGCAACCTCAATCTACACTCAAGAAATTGCAATCTTTGATGGCTTTTTGAATTTCAGGAGTACATATATTCCTGATTATGCCCAGCGTATCAAACCTCTGTACTCATTGATACAACCTTCTTTCTCGGCTTCCTGGTGGCTTCCGGAACATACCGCAATACTTCGGTCTCTGCAGTCTGATCTGCTGGCAACAAACTTATTGTTAACACGTAACAATTCTACAAATTTGGTCATAAGGATTGTACCAGGCGCGTTAGGCTTTACATTCTTGACGTTCAATGCGGGGGCAACTGTCTCCATGGCTAAATTGCATTTGTTTAATCCTGTTGAGATGCCTTTCTCTGCTACAGAAAAAATGTTGACAGCTGTCCAGATGGCGATTCTGAAGGAACGCTCTCTGGCTCAAGGTAAACGCATTTTCTTGGTTTCACCAGTACCTGCTTTAGAAGCAGTTACAAAGGCTAGTGTACCGAATTCTAAAGCCTTGCATACACAGTGGATACCATGGGCTAGTTCTTTGACATCAGCTGATGTCAACTTTATCATTGATCCTTCTTTGCAGATGCAGGAGTTTTCACAAAATGAGCATGTTGATCTTCCTCCTTTATCGTTACTCCCACTTGATCAGTATAAATGCATTATTTATACTGATGGATCTGCACAGCCCACCATTGGTAATAAACATGCTTATTCTGCCACCTGCACAATTGTGGTGGGGAAGATTGTTGATGGGGATTTTAATTCCTCATTGGCACACAAACAGTCTCTGGGAGATTTCACGGCTCAATTGGTGGCACTACGTGCTTTGGTTTTAGCCCTGGAACTTTCTGACCCTGATGTTCCTACACTTGTTGTGTGCAATTCTTTTTACTGTGTACAATTTTTCAATGACAACTTGTTCTTCTGGACACAAAATGATTTTTGAGATTCTAAAGGTAGTGCAATTAAGCATAAAACGCTTTGTGTTAAAGTGACCGCTCTTAAGGAGCGCTTGCCAGTCACACATGTTATCAATACTTTGGGCCATCAACGTGTAGGAGAACATGCTGTTGGTAATTCGCTGCCTGATAAGGCAGCCAAATCTGCAGTAGCCACCTGTTCCATAGCAGTAGTCACTAGGTCTATGACCAAAATTGATGATGATATTCTGGCAGCTATCATGTGACAAAGGAGGGGACGAAGTTCCCCCAAGGTTTTCCTTCACGTTATATCACTTGTCTTCAGATCAAGTCCCATTTGCTACTATTCAGTCCATTGGGGATCGTCTGATTCCCAAGGAGGACCGCAGACTTTCTTTGATCATTGCCACTCATGAAGGCGTGACTTCTGCCCATGCCGGAGTAACTGCAACAATTTCACTTTCACAGCAATGTTTCTGGTTCCGTGGTTTATATATACAGGCACATAAATATGTACTTTCTTGTGACATTTGTCAACAAATTAAGCCTTTTACGGTTGCATGTCCACCCCACACTTGACTTTACATCTCTAATCAGCTGTTTGTCTGCATTTATCTTGATCACTGCAGCCCTTTGACATCTGACACTGCTTTTAAACACATTTTATTTGCGGAGGATTCGTGCACTAGATTCCTTTGGGTGTGGCTGCAACACAGTGGTGATGCTCCAACTGTCATTAAAAATTTGTGTGTCTTTGTCGGCACATTTGCCTGTGACACCTTGCATTCTGACCAAGGTCCTGCGCTTACCGCGATGCGATGAAGTCTCTGGGGGTGTTGGTGCAAATTTCATCTCCATATCGGCCGGAGGGCAATTCTGTTGTGGGACGGATTACCGTGACTTACAGCAATCTTTGACAACGAGGGTCTTAGGTACTGGCAGGGGTTGGCTGACTCATCTCTATAGAGTCAAACGTGCACTAAACAATCTCCCTAGAAGATCTCTGGGTGGGCAGACCCCATACGAAATTCTCTTTGGCATTAAAATATTTGTGCCAGACCTTGATTGTCTAGACGTTGTGGCAACTGCCCCAACCTTTGAGGTAGATAATCATTGTTCTATGTGACACGATCTACAAAGAGCAACAGCCCAGTTGCCCCCTTCTGCGGGTCCAGCCATGCTGATTCCTGTTTCTGTCTGGCTTCCTAAAGTTGGAGACCTTGTCCGAGGAAAAAGTAGAGAACAAAAAAGTATTTGGTCCATCATACCGTGCACCGATCAGAGTCCTTGGTTTAAAAGGCACCCAAACTGGGATCTTTCCTCCTTTGCCTGGTCGTAAGGAGAATGATTACATTTCAATTGAACATGTCAAGCTACACCATATGGCCGATCCTGAATAGTATGCCTCCAAGCATTCCACGCCTAGATCTTTAATTGGATCCGATAGCTTCTGTTTCTTTGTCTACTCCCCAGCAAGTGGAGGGGGAGATGGAAACTTCATTTGATTTATTACCTGTTTTTCCTTCTACATCCACTTCTGCAGATATTGAGTATGGTTCTCCTCCAGTTGAGATCATAATTGACTTTCCTGAGAGTACCTACCATACATGGAACAGCCAATGCAGCACATCCCCCGTTGTTTCAACTGGGGTCTAGTGGTTATTATAAGGACCGTACTAGCTTTTCATCTCACATCTTCCTCGTCATCATCTGTGGCAGAACCCCCTACACGTACCAGTCCTTTCATCTCCTGGTTCACAAAGACTTACCTAGTCCCTCCATGGACAAACGACTGGATGGTGCTGACTATGGAGTTCCTTTTCATGTGGATTGGGTTTGTAACTGTGTTTTTCCTCTTGATTAATGGCCATTATTTACCTGCACGCTCTGCTGTGAACTTTGTTGATGGAGTTCTAGCCCCTCATACATCATCACATATCATGAAAAGAGACCGAAACCTTGTCAATATATCAGCGTTCCCTGTTGTTGATGCCATTGATTAGGATGAAGCATCATACGATATCCATGGCCCGACCGAAATTTTGAACATTCCATTGTATTTGAATTCGGGCAAATTAAGCAGATTTATTCTGTATTCAACATTATGGCCATAATTTTTTACACAAGACCAAAACCCAGAGACCGTTTTTTAATTATACTCAATGGGACCATTGTCCAACACCCTTACATGGAAGTTCAAAGACCCAACAAAGTAAATTTGTGTATTTTTCTGGTTACAATCTGTCAGACCCACAGTCCTATTTTAATAAATTGAAGATACCGCCCCAAACTAATTTTATGTTGACACACACTAAATTAGTTTACTCCTTGTCCTTCAGGAATGATTTATCCATGAAGGGTTATGAACATTGGAAGGTCGGAATTGATTTAAAATCCATTTAGGGTACTAGAGATTGGCAAGTGCAGGGCACTGAAGCGTTGCATCGTGTATGTCTGATACTATTGCAAATCTTATTCTTGAACGATACAGTACAACAGACTACTTGTTTTGTTTTTAGCCATGGCCAAAATCCTAAATATTTCCTCCATTCCGTTATTGGCTCCATATGATACATGGCAAATACACACTAGCCATACAATTGAAAACTTAACTGGCATGTTTCAGAATGACACACTCTACTCTTCCAATATTGAACCCTTGGGATGGTTACTGTGGCCAACGACCGCCGATGCATGCCAATAATGTTTTTTGAATACTACAAAAGGGTTTACACAAAGTAGACCTGATCCACGCTTATCACATTCCCATACAGTTACCACATATTCAGTGGGTAAATTGTGTCAGCAATGGTTGGAACATTCCACACTGCCGTCTGTGAACTAACACCTTTCTCTTTAGTCAGGTGACATTGATTTGGCTGATTTTCTTTAAGGTCCAAAGTCCCCTCGCACAAAACATTTTATTTATTCAGCATATTATGAATTTTGGAAACTATCGCAGATGGAAGCAGCGGTGTGTCTGCGCCAAATTGACCAAGCTACTATAGAAAAGTTTTTTCTGTAGTTGATAACAGCATTAATACACTGTCTTCCCGTATATATACTTTGGATAATATTGTATCATCCGCCATTGATATTGTTCAACATGAAGAGTCTGTTTTGTATGCTACATGCACATTGTTACATATTGAACAATTAGAACAGTTACTGTTCTCTGTGACAGAGACAGATTCAGCTATATGGTTAATACATGGGGTTAATTCACTGCCTAGCTCCTTTCTCAGTTCACAGCATGCAGGAAACATCATCCCATTTTGAAGATATGAGCGCCTCTGCAATAATTATATTCACAAATTATGGTAATTACCTTTCACCTACAGATGTCAGCGCGCGGATAAGGAAGTTTTCCTTACAGGGGAAGACTGCGATTCCACAGTAGGACTTTCCCTAGTCTGTAAACAAGTTAAGCTTCACGGAGCCTGTAATGTTACAGCCCCTAATCTTGCTTGTTTTTTTAAAGGTACCCCGTCCCAGCTACTATTCCCGTATCAACTTTGCTTTCTAACGGTAGTTATCTTTTTTTGAATAATCACGATGGCTGTGGCTTACGGGCTGGCATCCCGTATTTAGTGACTGTTTCACAACGAGTTACATGTTGCAGCAATGTCCTGTTTCCACTCCGCATGGGATTGTGGATAGTTGTCTTTGGCTTTCCATTCCAACTTTGAAAACAGGTTCACCAAGCTAAGCAGACTTAAAGCGCTATTATTTCAACTAGAAGTCACTCTCACATCAGCTTGAGAGCCCTTCAAATTCCAGGTGGCGAGAACCGCAAGTGAGATACACTCACTACTAAACAAAAATCTCCCACTCCATTTTGGAGAATTAATACACCAAATATTTAATGCGTCTGGCATGGAGGGCCTTGCTCACTTTTTTAAACTCGTGGGATCCAGCCTTGTTTCTTCCTTTCAGACTATTTTTGGAGTAATTCCGGCCTCTATTTATTCTATTTTTTCAGCACCTTTGAAGGGTTTCGCCTGGTGCTCCTGCTGATTTGCGGTGTGCTGTTTCTTCTATTATTGCTTCGCAATGGATGCTCGATCTGTGGAGCTCCCAAACCCAGTCCAGTTGCAACTGTACCGTGATCGACTGTGGCAGCTTTTTGGTTCTATGCCAGTGAAGTCTTTCGCCATAGACTATTGGCTTACCTTCCATTATTCCAGTTCACCTTCGTGCAACCTGTGTTCCACTGCCTCCTGTCCTCTTTTCAATGGGCTATGGATGTCTGCCCCTCCAATACCTCAAACGCTGCCCTGGATTACGATCTGTTAATGGGTCCGGTGAAGACCCATGACCAGGAATGTACCATGGGTAGGCGTTTGGTGTGCGATCCTCTACTTGGACCAACGGCAGACTTGAGTACCTATGCTCGTGAGCAGCGCCTCACAGACCGGAATTTCAACTAAGCTATGCAGGTTGCCTTGAGATGCTCCTAACAGCCTCTAGATATAAGGAGCATGTGTGCTCGGTCGACCTACTAAACTGGATGGCATACCTTTCTACTATGGAAGGGTCGGACAAGATACTGGAGTTCATGGCATTTCGCTTTTCCAGCAACATTTCTGTCTCTGAAGATTAATTATGAATGAATATGTTTTTGAGTGCCTAATTCACAAAATCATTTTTATTCTCCCAAAAATGTAGCCATGAAATAAAAAAAAATGTTTTATTTTAGCTTAATGCCTGTCCCAATTAGCCTCTGATTAAGACACTTTGCCTCTGTTTAGCTCTGATTTTTGTCTTCGTATATGGCTAATGCCCTGGCCAAGGGGAGGGTGTCACGTGGCCCATAGGGACATTGTCGTTTTTCACTAAATTAGCATGAGCAAGCCACCGCTTGCCTCTGCTTTTGTGCACGTTATTACACGTCTTTATTTTTACAATAATTTCAATAACTGCTTTCACATGAGAACTCATCGCTGTGTTCACTCTGCATGTTCCTGGGATTTTGACTGAACATTATGTGCAAGGTTGAACAACAATGCTCCTTGTTATTTTGTTCTGATCAGACCTTAGTCCTTAGACAAAACATACCAATGCAGCTGGTGTTTGGACAATGTACTTTGGTTTTTAGTGGGGTACACGAATAGGTGACACACCCTTGGATAGGGATCTTTCCAGAGAGGAGAGCATGACAGCACCTATGATGTAGATCTACCACCTATAGGCTAAGGTAAGCGGTCTGCTGACAAAGCCCAGAGTTCTTCTATCATATAAAAATACTTCTTCCTAGCAAGGGGAGGGAGGTTATGCACTGTAGTCTTTTCTCCATTGTCTTTTTATGGTGACATCTCCCTTTATGATATATGGACTAGCTGCTATGCTATGCTGACTGTATTTGCACTATGCATTTTCCCACTTGTTGTGGCTTGTATACTGCATGTTAGGGCACCGTCAGTTAAAATAAATATTTTAAACTGTTTCATGTCATGGTCAGATCCTATTGTGGACAAGTACAAGATTGTGAGCAAAAGGGTGTGTCTTGTTTCCTGGGAGTGTTGTGCTCTGGGATGTCTAATCATTTGTTTCTCTGGGAGTGAGTAGGAGAGCAAGTGAGAGACTATAGCTGGTCGGTCCTGGGTTTGTGGGTATTAAGGTGATGGGAAGACCCCGTCCCTATACACCAAGATGCTCTTATCAACATAATCTTAGTTTTTTTAATGTTAAGCCCAAATTGGTTAGCTAACGTATATTCATCAAAGGAATTGATTAAATGCTGCAGACCTATAAGTGTTTGACTAAGCCAGACTATATCGTTGGCATATTGAAGATATTTTAAGGGAATGGTGGACAGCTTCGGGGTTGAGAAATCGATGTTTCTAAGTGTTGATTAAGGTTCACCAAAAAGAGATCAGATAAACAGTGGGAAAGAACGCACCCCTGTTTTAGACTGTTTGATGTCTCAATTCTCTGGGTAAGAGACGTTCCATCCCCCAACTTGATCTGTACCTAGGTATTTGTATAAAAGTGTATTATAGGGTCCAGGAGTTTTGGTGGTGTACCTCATGCTGCTAACTTTTGCTATAACAATTTTCTAGAAATGGTGTCAAAGGTCGTCTTTGAATCAATTAAACAGATGTAAAGCTTGCGTTTCATTGATGTGGTGGTCTCGGTCAGGAGCATCAGGGTGAGCAAGTTGGTGGTGGTAGACAGGACCTTGCAAAAACCAGTTTGATTCAATGCTATTAGATGCACTGCAGCTGCTCAGGCTTCAAGTTCCTCTAGCATTCAAAAAGCAGAAACATTTGTCTCTACATATGTCAAAGCAATTAATCAATCATTTGCAGGTAACTCCGGAGGGCTGCTCTTATAAATGGGTTGCATTCCTTGCCATGATTCTGGAATTGTCTCAGTCAGGAGGACTTCTTTATGGTAGTCAAAACGCATGACCATAGATCGGGGTCATCCCTAAAGAAGGAATTTGGTAAGCTGTTTGGACCCCACAGCCCATTAGTCCTAATTCGTCTGAGGAGTGACGATGTCTCGTTCTTTTCAAACACCGCCATAGTAGAACAGGACAATGTAGAATCCCTACTGGGTATCATGGTAGGGCTTTGCTGTTTTTCATCGATCCTACTCCCAAATGCACCCTCAGTTTTCCCTGAAAATCGTTTACTTTGGGATGCCCTTGGATCAAGTAAAACTACTGACTGAGGACAAAAGATTTAGGTTATATGATCAACCCTAGTGGTCTCCGGAATATTAGCACTATAGACATCATGTTGAAAGTCTTTAATAATAGACCAAAGAGCTTTTACATAGCTCCTGATGGTAGCTGTTCATTGCATTCCATAGCTCTTGCTTATAGGCCCTTCTTAATTTACTTATGTGATATTTGGCTTCGGTTTGAAAGGGAAATACGCTTGAAACAAAAAATGGCTCTGGTTGCTCTATTCTGAACCGTCTTTTGTTGATGCAGAGTTGTCGTGAACTACTTTATGGTGGATTTCATAAGAAGATTTGCCTTTGAAGAAGGTTTGAAAACAAAATTTAGAATTATGCAATGTATGATGGTATTCCACTTAACCACTAAAGATGGTTTTTCAGCAGAAGGAGTACATCTGTCTCTTAATAGAATATCCGCATACGGAAGAATCTCGCCCTGAGTGTTAAACCACCAGAATAAATGCTTTAGATTGTATGTAGACACAGCTTAGTAAAAGACATTAGATTTCTGCATATGATTTAATAAGAAAACCAAGGAAAATGCTTGTGGAATATGTTCACTTTCTATTCCTGGTATTATGGAAAATCTAATGACATTTGTTAACAAGCCCTTTGAAATGATGGTGCAATCTATTATAGAGCTATGTTGAAAATACCTGAATGTGGGACTATTAAGGAATCGTTGGTATAATAATCGAAAGTAACCGTAGCCCAAAACTTTGAAACCGATCAAGAAAGGACTGAGCTATGCTGTTATTAGACTCATTGTGGGTTTTGAATTTTATTCTGGCAGTATTAACCCCTTGTGTGCCCATGACGAGCTGGACTCGTCATGGGCCGCGGTTGCGCTGTGCCCATGACGAGTCCAGCTCGTCATGAACCCCGCCCGCTAATGCAACGGCCGGCACAGGGCGGGGAAAGGGCGTGGCACACAAGGGGTTAAGTTGTAGCCACCAGGGATTATAAAATTTGCATTAGGGTAGTGAGTGAAAAATGATTTGACAATTTCCCACAAGATGGGTAGCTGAGCTATCGTACATGCCCTTAATAAGAAAAGCGGAGATGCAAATCGAATTTGTATGCATTGCAGCCAGGTATGGTCATAAGAAAGCAAACAGAAGGACATGATGGATGGAGCGCTGAAACATTTCAGACACTCACCCCCAGTCACAGATGCGGGTTGAATCCATCATGGGTTCTTTAGCTCACTTCGCCACCCTAGTTCAGACGCAGCTATATGCAAATCCGTCTTGACCTTGTGCCTCATGGGAACAGTCCAGCCCGAACTGCTTAACCATGTCTTCCCTGGACTGGAAACAAGCATCCTGGGACAGGTTTCGAGTTAACAGCCCTCATCAGCCAGGCTATCTTGAATCCAGTGGCAAAGTGAGGAAGGGACCCACGCCTAGGCATACCCTACCAACTTAGGGCACCCAAAACAAACACAAGGAGATGGTGGACTGAGCGCTGAAACTTTTCAGACACTTATTTACACCCAGTCACAGATCCGGGTTGAATCCATCAACGTTCTTTAGCTCACTTCGCTACCCCAGTTCAGACACAGCTATATGCAAATCAGTCTTGACCCTGTGCATCATGGGAACAGTCCAGCCTGAAAAGCCAAACCATGTCTTTCCTGAACCGGAAAAAAGCATCCTGGGACGGGTTTCAGGCTAACAGCTCTAATCAGCCAGCCTTCCTTGAATCCAGTAGCAAAGTGAGCAAGGGACCCACGTCTGGGCATACCTTGGCAACTGAGGACGAACAATGCAAACACAAGGAGATGATAGATGGAGTGCTGAAACTTTTCAGACACTCACCCCATCAAAGATCCGGGTTGACCCCATCATTGTTCTTTAGCTCACTTCACCACCTCAGTTCAAACACAGCTATATGCAAATCAGTCTTGACCCTGTGTCTCATGGGAACAGTCCAGCTCGAACTAACATACTATGTCTTCCCTGGACTAGAAACAAGCATCCTGGGACCAGTTTTGGGCTACCAGCCCTCATCAGCCAGGCTAGCTTGAATCCAGTAGCAAAGTGAGGAAGGGACACTCGTCTAGGCATACCCTGCCAATTTAGGGCACCCAAAACAAACACAAGGAGATTATGGACAGAGCGCTGAAACATTTTTGACACTCACCCCCAGTCACAGATCCGGGTTGAATGCATCATCGTTCTTTAGCTCTCTCCGCCACCCTAGTTCGGACACAGTTATATGCAAATCAGTCTTGACCCAGTGCCTGATGGGAACAGTCCAGCCCGAACTGCCAAACCATGTCTTCCCTGGATCGGAAACAAGCATCCTGGGACCGGTTTGAAAGTAACAGCCCTCATCAACCAGGCTAGCTTGAATCCAGTGGCAAACTGGGAAAGGAACCCATGTCTGGGCATACCCTGCCAACTTAGGGCGAAAAAAGCAAACACAAGGAGATGATGGACAGAGACCTGAAACTTTTCAGACACTCACCCCCAATCACAGATCCGAGTTGAATCCATCATCGTTCTTTAGCTCACTTCGCCACCCCAGCTCAGATCGAGCAATGTGCAAATGAGTCTCGACCTTGTACCTCATTGGAACAGTCCAGCCCGAACTGCCAAATCATGTCTTCCCTGGACCGGAAACACGCATCCTGGGACGGGTTTCGGGCTAACAGCCCTCATCAGCCAGGTTAGCTTAAATCTATTGGCAAAGTGAGCAAGGGGCCTACGTCTGGGCATACCCAGCCAACTTAGGGCAAACAAAGCAAACACAAGGAGATGATTGGACGGAGCGCTGAAACTTTTCAGACACTCACCCCCAGTCACAGATCAAGGTTGAATCCATCATCGTTCTTTAGCTCACTTCGCCACCCCAGTTCAGACACAGCTATATGCAAATCAGTTGTGACCCTGTGCCTCATGGGAACAGTCCAGCCTGAACTGCCAAACCATATCTTCCCTGGACCGGAAACAAGTATAATGGGACCAGTTTCAGGCCAACAGCCCTCATCAGCCAGTCCAGCTTGAATCCAGTGGCAAAGTGGGAAAGGGACCCACGTCTGGGCATACCCTGCCAACTTAGGGCAAACAAAACAAACACAACCGGATGATGGACAGAGCGCTGAAACAATTCAGACACTCACTCCCAGTCACAGATCCGGGTTGAATGTATCATCGTTCTTTAGCTCACTTCGCCACCCCAGTTCAGACATAGCTATATGCAAATCAGTCGTGACCCTGTGCCTCATGGGAACAGTCCAGCCTGAACTGCCAAACCATATCTTCCCTGGACCGGAAGCAAGCGTTCTGGGACTGGGTTCGGGCTAACAGCCCTAATCAGCCAGGCTCGCTTGAATCCAGTAGCAAAGTGAGAAAGGGACCCACGTCTAGGCATACCATGCCAACTTAGGGCACCCAAAACAAACACAAGGAGATGATGGACGGAGCACTGAATCTTTTCAGACACTTACCCCCAGTCACAGATCCAGGTTGAATCCATCATCGTTCTTTAGCTCACCTCGCCACCGCAGTTCAGATCGAGCTATATGCAAATCAGTCTTGGCACTGTGCCTCATGGGAACAGTCCAGCCCGAACTGCCAAACCAATGTCCTCCCTGGACCGGAAACGAGCATCCTGGGATGGGTTTCAGGCTAACAGGTCTAATCAGCCAGGTTAGCTTGAATCTACTGGCAAAGTGAGCAAGGGACCCACATCTGGGCATACCCTGCCAACTTAAGGCAAACAAAGCAAACAGAAGGAGATGATGTACGGAGCGCTTAAACTTTTCAGACACTCACCCCCAGTCAAAAAATCCAGGTTGAATCCATCATCGTTCTTTAGCTCACTTCGCCACCCCAGTTCAGACAAAGCTATATGGAAATCAGTCTTGACCCTGTGCCTCATGGCAACAGTCCAGCCCGAACTGCCAAACCATGTCTTCCCCAGATCGGAAAACAAACATCCTGGGACTGGGTTCGGGCTAACAGCCCTCATCAGCCAGGCTCGCTTGAATCCAGTTGCAAAGTGAGAAAGGGACCCACGTCTGGGCATACCCTCTTAACTAAGGGTGAACAAAGCAAATACAAGGAGATTATTGGACGGAGCGCTGAAGCTTTTCAGACACTCACCCACAGTCACAGATCCAGGTTGAATCCATCATCATTCTTTAGCTCACTTCGCCACCCCATTTCAGATTGAGGTATTTGCAAATCAGTCTTGGCCCTGTGCCTGATGGGTACAGTCCAGCCCAAACTGCCAAACCATGTCTTCCCTGGACCGGAAATGAGCATCCTGGGATGGGTTTCGGGCAAACAGCCCTCATCATCCAGGCTAGCTTGAATCTAGTGGAAAAGTGAGCAAGGGATAAACGTCTGGGTATACCCTGCCAACTTAGTGCGAACAAAGCAAACACAAGGAGATGATGGACAGAGTGCTTGAACTTTTCAGATACTCACCCCCATCAAAGATCCGGGTTGAATCCATCATGGTTCTTTAGCTCACTTCTCCACTCCAGTTCAGACACAGCTATATGCAAATCCGCCTTGACCCTGTGCCTTATGTTTACAGTCCAGCCCAAACTGCCTACCATGTCTACCCTGGACCGGACACACGCATCCTGGGACCGGTTCCGGCTACAGCCCTCATCAGCCAGGCTAGCTTGAATCCAGTGGCAAAGTGAGCAAGGGATAAACGTCTGGGCACACCCTGCCACTTAGGGCGAACAAAGCAAACACAAGGAGATGATGGACGGAGCGCCAAAACCTTTCAGACACTCACCTCCAGTCACAGATCCAGGTTGAATCCATCATCGTTCCTTAGCTTACTTTGACACCCCAGATCAGACACAGCTATATGCAAATCAGTCTTGACCCTGTGCCTAATGGGAACAGTCCAGCCCGAACTGCTAAACCATGTCTTCCCTAGACCGGAAACAAGCATCCTGGGACCGGTATTGGGCTAATAGACCTAATAGGCAAGGCTAGCTTGAATCCAGTGACAAAGTGAGCAAGGGACCCACGCCTGGGCGTACCCTGCTAACTTAGGACGAACAAAGCAAACATAAGGACATGATGGACGGAGCGCTCGAACTTTTCAGACACTCTCCCCCAGTCACAGATCTGGGTTGACTCCATCATCGTTCTTTAACTCACTTCGCCACCCCAGTTCAGACACAGCTATATGCGAATCAGTCTTGACCCTGTGCCTCATGGGAACAGTCCAGCCTGAACTGCCAAACCAGGTCTTCTTTGGACCAGAAAGAAGCATCCTGGGACCGGTTTCAGGCTAACAGCCCTCATCAGCCAGGCTAGCTTGAATCCAGTAGCAAAGTGAGGAAGGGACCCTCGTCTAGGCATACCCTGCCAACTTAGGGCACCCAAAACAAACACAAGGAGATGATGGACAGAGCACTGAAACAATTCAGACACTCACCCCAAGTCACAGATCTGGGTTGAATGTATCATCGTTCTTTAGCTCACTTCGCCACCCCAGGTCAGACATAGCTATATGCAAATCAGTCTTGACCCTGTGCCTCATGGGAGCAGTCCAGCCTGAACTGCCAAACCATGTCTTCCCTGGACCGGAAACAAGCATCCTGGGAGCGGTTTCGGGTTAACCGCCCTCATCAGCCAGGCTAGCTTTAATTCAGTGTCAAAGTGAGCAAGGGAACCACTTCTAGGCATACCATGCCAACTTACTGCACCCAAAACAAACACAAGGAGATGATGGACGGAGCACTGAAACTATTCAGACACTCACCCCGAGTCACAGATGCAGGTTGAATCCATCATCGTTCTTTAGCTCACTTCGCAACCGCAGGTCAGATCGAGCTATATGCAAATCAGTTTTGGCACTGTGCCTCATGGGAACAGTCCAGCCCAAACTGCCAAACCATGTCCTCCCTGGTCCGGAAACGAGCATCCTGGGATGGGTTTCGGGCTAACAGCCCTTATCAGCCAGGCTAGCTTGAATGTACTGGCAAAGCGAGCAAGGGACCCACGTCTGGGCATACCCAGCCAACTTAAGGCAAACAAAGCAAACACAAGGAGATCATGTACGGAGCGCTTAAACTTTTCAGACACTCACCCCCAGTCACAAATCCGGGTTGAATCCATCATCATTCTTTAGCTCACTTCCCCACCCCAGTTCAGACAAAGCTATATGCAAATCAGTCTTGATCCTGTTCCTCATGGCAATAGTCCAGCCCGAACTGCCAAACCGTGTCTTCCCTAGTTCGGAAACAAGCATCCTGGGACTGGGTTTGTGCTAACAGCCCTCATCAGCCAGGCTCGCTTGAATGCATTTGCAAAGTTAGCAAGGGACGTACGTCTGGGCATACCCTACCAACTTATGGCGAACAAAGCAAACATAAGGAGATGATGGACAGAGCGCTGGAACTTTTCAGACACTCACCCCCAGTCACAGATCCGGGATGAATCCATCATTGTTCTTTAGCTCACTTCGCCACCACAGTTCAGACACAGCTATATACAAATCAGTCTTGACCCTGTGCCTAATGGGACCAGTCCAGCCCGAACTGTCAAACCATGTATTCCCCAGATCGGAAACAAGCATCCTGGGTTTTGGGTTCGTGCTAACAGCCCTCATCAGCCAGGCTTGCTACAATCTATTGGCAAAGTGAGAAAGGGACCCACGACTGGGCATACCCTCTTAACTTAGGGTGAACAAAGCAAACACAAGGAGATGATTGGACGGAGCGCTGGAACTTTTCAGACACTCACCCACAGTCACAGATCCAGGTTGAATCCATCATCATTCTTTAGCTCACTTTGCCACCCCAGTTCAGATTGAGATACTTGAAAATCAGTCTTGGCCCTGTGCCTCATGGGAACAGTCCAGCCCAAACTGCCAAACCATGTCTTCCCTGGACCGGAAACAAGCATCCTGGGACGGGTTTCGGGCTAACAGCCCTTATCAGCCAGGCTAGCTTGAATCTATTGGCAAAGTGAGCAAGAGGCACACATCTGGATATACCCTGCCAACCTAGGGCAAACAAAGCAAACACAAGGAGATGATGGACGGAGTGCTTAAACTTTTCAGATACTCACCCCCTGTCACAGATCTGGGTTGAATCCATCATCGTTCATTAGGTCACTTCGCCACTCCGGTTAAGACACAGCTATATGCAAATCCGTCTTGACCCTGTGCCTCATGTTTACAGTCCAGCCCGAACTGCCTACCATGTCTTCCCTGGACCGGAAAAAAGCATCCTGCGACCGGTTTCAGGCTACAGCCCTCATCAACCAGGTTAGATTGAATCCTGTGGCAAAGTGAGCAAGGGATAAACGTCTGGGCATACCCTGCCAACTTAGTGTGAAAAAAGCAAACACAAGGATATGATGGACGGAGTATTGAAACTATTCAGACACTCACCCCGAGTCACAGATGCAGGTTGAATCCATCATCGTTCTTCAGCTCACTTCGCCACCGCAGTTCAGATCGAGCTATATGCAAATCAGTTTTGGCACTGTGCCTCATGGGAACAGTCCAGCCCGAACTGCCAAACCATGTCCTCCCTGGTCCGGAAACGAGCATCCTGGGATGGGATTCAGGCTAACAGCCCTTATCAGCCAGGCTAGCTTGAATCTACTGGCAAAGCGAGCAAGGGACCCACATCTGGGCATACCCTGCCAACTTAAGGCAAACAAAGCAAACACAAGGACATCATGTACGGAGCGCTTAAACTTTTCAGACACTCACCCCCAGTCACAAATTTGGGTAGAAGCCATCATCATTCTTTAGCTCTTTTCGCCACCCCAGTTCAGACAAAGCTATATGCAAATCAGTCTTGACCCTGCGCCTCATGGGAACAGTCCAGCCTGAACTGCCAAACCATATCTTCCCTGGACCGGAAGCAAGCGTCCTGGGAGCGGTTTCGTGTTAACAGCCCTCATCAGCCAGCCTAGCTTTAATCCAGTGGCAAAGTGAGCAAGGGATAAACGTCTGCGCATATTCTGCCAAATTAGGGCGAACAAAGCAAACGCAAGTAGATGATGGGCAGAGCGATGAAACTTTTCAGACACTCACCCCCAGTCACAGATCCGGGTTGAATGCATCATAGTTCTTTAGCTCACTTTGCCACCCCAGTTCAGACACAGCTATATGCAAATCAGTCTTGACCCTGTGCCTCATGACAACAGTCCAGCCCGAACTCCCAAACCATGTCTTCCCTGGATCGGAAACAAGCATCCTGGGACTGGGTTCGTGCTAACAGCCTTCATCAGCCAGGCTCCCTTGAATCCATTTGCAAAGTTAGCAAGGGACGTATGTCTGGGCATACCCTGCCAACTTGTGGTGAACAAAGCAAACATAAGGAGATAATGGACAGAGCGCTGGAACTTTTCAGACACTCACCCCCAGTCACAGATCCGGGATGAATCCATCATTGTTCTTTAGCTCACTTCGCCACCACAGTTCAGACACAGCTATATGTAAATCAGTCTTGACCCTGTGCCTAATGGGACCAGTCCAGCCCGAACTGTCAAACTATGTCTTCCCCAGATCGGAAACAAGCATTCTGGGATTGGGTTCGTGCTAACAGCCCTCATCAGCCAGGCTTGCTTGAATCTATTGGCAAAGTGAGCAAGAGGCACACATCTGGATATACCCTGCCAACCTAGGGCAAACAAAGCAAACACAAGGAGATGATGGACGGAGTGCTTAAACTTTTCAGATACTCACCCCCTGTCACAGATCTGGGTTGAATCCATCATCGTTCATTAGGTCACTTCGCCACTCCGGTTAAGACACAGCTATATGCAAATCCGTCTTGACCCTGTGCCTCATGTTTACAGTCCAGCCCGAACTGCCTACCATGTCTTCCCTGGACCGGAAAAAAGCATCCTGCGACCGGTTTCAGGCTACAGCCCTCATCAACCAGGTTAGATTGAATCCTGTGGCAAAGTGAGCAAGGGATAAACGTCTGGGCATACCCTGCCAACTTAGTGTGAAAAAAGCAAACACAAGGAGATGATGGACGGAGTATTGAAACTATTCAGACACTCACCCCGAGTCACAGATGCAGGTTGAATCCATCATCGTTCTTCAGCTCACTTCGCCACCGCAGTTCAGATCGAGCTATATGCAAATCAGTTTTGGCACTGTGCCTCATGGGAACAGTCCAGCCCGAACTGCCAAACCATGTCCTCCCTGGTCCGGAAACGAGCATCCTGGGATGGGATTCAGGCTAACAGCCCTTATCAGCCAGGCTAGCTTGAATCTACTGGCAAAGCGAGCAAGGGACCCACATCTGGGCATACCCTGCCAACTTAAGGCAAACAAAGCAAACACAAGGACATCATGTACGGAGCGCTTAAACTTTTCAGACACTCACCCCCAGTCACAAATTTGGGTAGAAGCCATCATCATTCTTTAGCTCTTTTCGCCACCCCAGTTCAGACAAAGCTATATGCAAATCAGTCTTGACCCTGCGCCTCATGGGAACAGTCCAGCCTGAACTGCCAAACCATATCTTCCCTGGACCGGAAGCAAGCGTCCTGGGAGCGGTTTCGTGTTAACAGCCCTCATCAGCCAGCCTAGCTTTAATCCAGTGGCAAAGTGAGCAAGGGATAAACGTCTGCGCATATTCTGCCAAATTAGGGCGAACAAAGCAAACGCAAGTAGATGATGGGCAGAGCGATGAAACTTTTCAGACACTCACCCCCAGTCACAGATCCGGGTTGAATGCATCATAGTTCTTTAGCTCACTTTGCCACCCCAGTTCAGACACAGCTATATGCAAATCAGTCTTGACCCTGTGCCTCATGACAACAGTCCAGCCCGAACTCCCAAACCA
Source organism: Triturus cristatus (assembly GCF_964204655.1). Lineage (NCBI taxonomy): Eukaryota > Metazoa > Chordata > Amphibia > Caudata > Salamandridae > Triturus > Triturus cristatus. The sequence goes on from NC_140590.1 coordinate 1,322,104,520, forward strand.
TGTCTTCCCTGGATCGGAAACAAGCATCCTGGGACTGGGTTCGTGCTAACAGCCTTCATCAGCCAGGCTCCCTTGAATCCATTTGCAAAGTTAGCAAGGGACGTATGTCTGGGCATACCCTGCCAACTTGTGGTGAACAAAGCAAACATAAGGAGATAATGGACAGAGCGCTGGAACTTTTCAGACACTCACCCCCAGTCACAGATCCGGGATGAATCCATCATTGTTCTTTAGCTCACTTCGCCACCACAGTTCAGACACAGCTATATGTAAATCAGTCTTGACCCTGTGCCTAATGGGACCAGTCCAGCCCGAACTGTCAAACTATGTCTTCCCCAGATCGGAAACAAGCATTCTGGGATTGGGTTCGTGCTAACAGCCCTCATCAGCCAGGCTTGCTTGAATCCATTGGCAAAGTGAGAAAGGGACCCACGTCTTGGCATACCCTCTTAACTTAGGGTGAACAAAGCAAACACAAGGAGATGATTGGATGGAGCGGTGAAATTTTTCAGACACTCACCCACAGTCACAGATCCAGGTTGAATCCATCATCATTCTTTAGCTCACTTCGACACTCCAGTTCAGATTGAGGTATTTGCAAATCAGTCTTGGCCCTGTGCCTCATGGGAACAGTCCAGCCCAAACTGCCAAACCATGTCTTCCCTGGACCGGAAACAAGCATCCTGGGACGGGTTTCGGGCTAACAGCCCTCATCAGCCAGGCTAGCTTGAATCTATTGGCAAAGTGAGCAAGAGGCACACATCTGGATATACCCTGCCAACCTAGGGCGAACAAAGCAAACACAAGGAGATGATGGACGGAGCGCTTAAACTTTCTGGGTTGAATCCATCATCGTTCTTTAGCTCACTTCGCCACTCCAGTTCAGACACAACTATATGCAAATACATCTTGACCATGTGCCTCATGTTTACAGTCCAGTCCGAACTGCCTACCATGTCTTCCCTGGAACGGAAACAAGCATCCAGGGACCGGTTTCAGGCTACAGCTCTCATCAACCAGGCTAGATTGAATCCTGTGGCAAAGTGAGCAAGGGATAAACGTCTGGGCATACCCTGCCAACTTCGGGCGAACAAAGCAAACACAAGGAGATGATGGACGGAGTGCTGAAACTTTTCAGACAGTCACCCCCAGTAACAGATCCAGGTTGAATCCATCATCGTTCTTTAGCTCACTTCGCTACCCCAGTTCAGACACAGCTATATGCAAATCAGTCTTGACCCTGTGCCTAATGGGAACAGTCCAGCCTGAACTGCCAAACCATGTCTTCCCTTGACTGGAAACAAGCATCCTGGCACCGGTTTAGGGCTAACAGCACTTATCAGCCAGGCTAGTTTGAATCCAGTGGGAAATTGAGCAAGGAACCTACGTCTGGGCATACCCTGCCAATTTAGGGCAAACAAAGCAAACACACGGAGATGATGGACGGAGCGCTGAAACTTTTCAGACACTCACCCCCAGTCACAGATCGGGTTGAATCCATCATCGTTCTTAAGCTCACTTTGACACCCCAGTTCAGACACATCTATAGGCAAATCAGTCTTGAACCTGTGCCTCATGGGAACAGTCCAGCCGAACTGCCAAACCATGTCTTCCCTGGACCGGAAACAAGTATCCTGCGACTGGTTTTGGGCTAACAGCCCTCATCAGCCAGGCTAGCTTGAATCCAGTGGCAAAGTGAGCAAGGGACCCACGTCTGGGCGTACCCTGCCAACTTAGGGCGAACAAAGCAAACACAAGGAGATGATGGACGGAGCGCCGAAACATTTCAGACACTCACCCCCAGTCACAGATCCAGGTTGAATCCATCATCGTTCCTTAGCTCACTTTGACACCCCAGTTCAGACACATCTATAGGCAAATCAGTCTTGAACCTGTGCCTCATGGGAACAGTCCAGCCCGAACTGCCAAACCATGTCTTCCCTGGACTGGAAACAAGCATCCTGGGACCAGTTTCGGGGCTAACAGCCCTCATCAGCCAAGCTAACTTGAATCCAGTGGCAAAGTGAACAAAGGACCCACGTCTGGGCACTCACTGGGGGTGAGGTGATTTTGGATTTCACAGGGATGCTTTTATCACTTGTTGGTTACTAGCGTTAGGAGCTATCGTTATCATGGTGTTTTCTTCCTGTGAATTCGCCATTCCACTGATTTGACTGAAATCTTTATCCATAGTTGATTTTTTTATGACCTTCCTCTCGATTTGAGTGGAAAGATAAGTCTTTCTTAGTTGTGGGCTGATTCGACCCCCTTGCTGTTTGAGACTTAAACTGAGGATTGGCATTACTGATCAGTTTCATACCGTATTGGATCGAAATCATCTAACATTACAGCTTAATTTGCAGCTGTTGTCGGTTTCTTAGATTTATTTCCTACCTTTCTTAACCTTTTTCTTGCTCTTTTGGTTAGCCCTTTTTAGGTTTCGCCTGGCGTAGGCTGCGTGCATGCGCAGTCTCGCTGGCGAGATTTAATGAGGTGGGGTATTTTCTGTAAGGGGCATTAAGCCCCGCCCCTCTTTTCCATTGGCTGGCGATACCGTTTATGCTAAACGGTGGCCAGCCATTGGAAAAGAGCTCCTTATGACGTTGTTGCTCGGCTTTCTGAGCCATCCCATTTGGACGGCCTCGCCTGCTTTGCGTTGGTCGCAAAAGGTTTATTATCTTTATGGGGCCAAACACATGGCCCCATAAAGACAAGAAACCTTTTAGCAGGCGAGAAAGCCGAGCAAATACGTCATGGCGAGCGCTGTTGTTTGCTTCACTTCATTCACTATAACATTTGTTCCCCCCCAATAGTTAACTCCCTCATCCCTTGGGCATATTCTTCACTCATCTAGCAATCTCAGTCGCGGTCTTGGTGAGGTCAGATTTAGTACCCCTGCCTCTCACACCACATTCTTCCCACCTCTTCCCGCTACCTCTCCCTTTCAATGTCCACACAATTCCATCCTCTGTAAGCACCCGCTCCTGTGAAGCACACAGGCCAGTACTATGGTGTCCGCTCTTCCATTGGGCTTGCCATCTCCTTCTCTGGGTGGGCTCCATGGACACATTACTGTGGGGGCTAGTCATTCATTGCAGTGCATAAGAATGCCTTCACACAATGAGGGATAAACAATGGATAGGGCGGCGTTTGCTCTTTGGAACCTTGTCAGCCTGGGGGCGGGAGGGGGGCACATGTGCCAGAGTACCCATAAGTATAGATAATTAGAGGCGCTTGGAGGAATCGCTTTTTGGGGGATTATTTGGGTTGATGACAATGGACACAGATTATTTGGGGACAACAACGGGCAGCGCCACCATCCTTCCTCCTCACCTTCTATTCCGACGGGGTCCAGCTGCACATGCCGGGTGCTATCTGCATAGCTACAAAACAAAATATTGCTAGCACAGCAGTACGTAACTAGTACCGCGTGACCTGCTGGTGTGATCATCTGATTTCGAACTGCATGCAGGGAAATGTAGTCCTTTCGCCCTTTCCGTCATATTTGGCCAATGGAAGTTGTAACTCGGCGTGAGGGGCGATCGAGTAAATTTCCGTCTGTGTCTTTTTCCGTGCTGCGTCGCGTGACCTGCCTGCCGAGTCAGCTCTTTGGTTCGTCAGATCAGTGAGGGTAGAGGAGGTAGTTAATTTTGGTAGTTTTATATGGCGCGAACTCGACCCGAAGGTATCAGACCGCTTCACATGAGCACCAGTTGCTTTACAGACGGACACATTGATTCATTCTGCCACAGGGAAATTAAAGGATTTGCCCACAATTACAGGATGCTTGTGTCTCCCACCAGACTCTGGTTCCCCAGCTTCAAAGTCGCCGCTCTAGCCAGATGGACAACGATTTAGTGGGGTTGGGGTGGGATTGGGCCGACATAGCAGGGATAAGAGAGTCACTGGGGCCAGAGAGAGAATGATCACATTCACTTTACCGTTTTCCAAGTTGGTAGGTCACAGCTGTCTCACTGTGTGAGCAGAACCACGAATGGGTTACGTGTTACAAGGGTGGGGGTTGCTACGTTGAATCGTGTCCACTGTTTCCGCGTTCGTCTTTTTTCATGTGAAAATAGCAGGGAAATAACGGGGCCACCGCCAGAGCGTCGTCTTGTATTAATTAAACTCACCAGGATATCGATCGGGTGGAGTCTCGGCTCAGAAAGCGCGCACAATATCTGCTTTGTTCCAAATGGCTCTTGTTGAGTTTTAAAGTTCACCCCAGAGGCTTTGAAGCCCCCAAGTGTAGTCTGGCAGAGGTGTGCATACTTCACCTACTTTTTTGTTGCCACATTAAAATGTGCGCCGGCCTGCGCGTGCTTGTTCTGCTGTTTGAGAGTGACCACCAGACCAGGTCTTATTGTGTGCTCTTGCGCATGCCCCTCTGAGAGGAATGCGCCCAATGTTATTTCATTACTGGATGTGCAGTTGTCAAAATAGAATACAGCGTAGCTTTAGAAAAATAGCAACAGTTAAAATTCCATCGTTATACAATATGTTTATATCGTTAGTTACCTGACCTTTGGGAGAGATGTCTGCCCCAGAAGATAGGTTTAAAGGTTCTTTAAAGAATATATATTTGCATGCCATGCTGTTGATCCTCTGCAGTTTCGCTAAGGTTCACAATATAACATATTGTTTCTATATAACATTTTCCTACCTCTTGTGAGGCCCAAAATACTCTAGTACCACTACATACAAAGATGCAGGATGCAATAATCCAAAGTTACACTGGAATTTTTCGATCGATTGCTTCCTCTCCCATAGTGTTTTTCCCATTAGATCTAATGTTTTGTTGACTTTCGAACTGCTGCAGTGTTTTTTGCTTTTTGTGTTGTCATTAAAAAAATGATGTCTGAACCACTGCTCCTAGAGAATCCTCAGCATCGTGGATCAGCACTGTATGAATTTCACATTGAAGGCCGCAGCAGTGTTTCTGACACAGTCGCAGGGAAAGCCAGACATTATTCCTCACTCGGGCTGTAGAAAATAGGCCTCAGCTAGGCCTACCAGTGCAAGGGGTTCGCCCTTCTCTGCACAGAGTCCTCAGACTATTGGAAAGAAGTTGGCACAGAAACTGAAATAGAAAATACAGAGTTTAATAAACCTTATGAGGTGGAACTACATTCAGACCGCACCCTTCGGTATTGAGTGAAGTAGCACACTGAACAGAAGAGCCATGGTCCTTTTATACCCACTCAGGGGCTAAAAGAAGACGGTACAAGTATACTTGAGAGGAGTTATGCACACATATGGTCATACAGAAACTGCAGAGTCGACAAGTGGGAGGAGTTAACAGTTTACTAACACTGGTAAACATATCCTGACAGTTACATGATACTAGCAGCTGCAAACTCAACTGGGCATGTGCGGAAGTAGAGGATACTAAATATAGTTTGTTGCTAGGCAGATTACAAGAGCAGTCAACACTAAGGGAGGACAAAGCACATGGTGAGCACATGGCAAACAAGATGGCTGCCAGAAATACAAAATGGATTCTACAACATGGACAAGATAGCCTCTAAATACCAGATGGATTCCGCTAATGCTAATCCAATCGCTGCCAATTTACAACAGACGACCCTTTTAGCATTAGCTGAAGACATCTGTTCCTCTAGGGTAATCTAAATATGCATCTCGTACATCTATTAACATTATTTCGGCCACTTCTTTACTCAACATTTGTTGGGCCTTGGTCTCTACAATATTCCTTTTAACAGGTATACAAGCAGAAATGCAAATGGAGCAGAGCATTGGACCACATTGAATACATACGCAGCATGTAAATAAAACAGTAATAATTATACACAAGATAGTTAGTAGCTTCCAGCCCCAAGCAGAAATGAGAGTCCAGAACCATTCAGCTAGAGTCCAAGTACCAGTCTCTGGGTGAATTTCTGCAGCAATCTTATGCAGTTTTGATATTGTGTCATATACTGAAGGCGAGTGATCCGGTATGAATACACAACAACTGCTACCGATGATGCGACATGCACCACCTCGATCAGCCAGAACAACATCTAGAACCATTCGATTCTGGAGATCTACAATCCTTGCAATTTGCAGCTCCTCTGTAATATTCCCAAGTGCCAGGGCTGTCTGATTGGTAAAAGCTTCCACAACTCTAGTCAATCGTCTAATTTTCCTACTATTTAATGCAGCTCCCACAAAGAAGAACAAACCCAGATTAAAATCAACATACTGCTGTAGAGTGGTATCTGTTTGGTCTACTTCGTCAACACTTATTGTCCTTTTATATCTGTTCTTAGAGATATCGGTAAATAACTTAAAGTCTCGGTGGTAGGATGCAGGTGCCAGAAACACAGGGGGCAATAGAAAAGATACATAGCATACGCCTGACCATCCAACAGGTAGGTGATAATATCCGTGGCTACCACAGATAAAGTAAGTATTGGGTGAGGCTATGAAAGTGCTAATATTTGTACCCTCAATAGGCAGAATCACAGTACATTCCCTTTTCCCCACTGGAATTCTTCCAACACTGCTTACACATAAATCTGCTTTAGCTCTAGTAACAGAAATCACAAATTGTTTATTACTAGGAAAAGTTCTCATATTTGTGAAGATATATGGCGTTGAAATATTGTCCGGTTGATACTCTTCCCATTCCCATTTAGTCCCGTTGGCTTGAGGATAACCATCTTTGTCTTGATAACATACTTTATTGAGGCGAAAAAGAAGCCCGCCTACTGTACGTTTCCCAGATGCAAACAAAAGCGCATACCAAGCTTGGCAAGAACCATTATGAGAAAAGGGAAGAGGAATAAAAGGTGTTTCTCCTTTCTTCTGATGTGCAGGTATCATCCCACACACCCAACAGTTGGTAGTATTCGTGGCATTGTGAGTATGATGCAACATCTGAATGAAGGTATTTTAAGTAGGATTGTCGATGCTTCCGCTCATGATAGGGAAGCGTGAAGTAGTGGTGTTCAACTGGTACCGGAGTAGTGGCAATCAAAAGTTCTCGAGCAGGAGCCACCTTCTCAATGAACCAAGTTGTTACTGCTACAGCCACCATAGCAATAACAAACCCTATAGTACAAATGATCTTCTTCTTAGAAACAGTGGATCTCATTGTGGACATGATCAGCTTATTTGTCAAAGCAACCGTTGAAGCTCTTATCCCTGGGCAGCCGTTGATTTCTTCACCGAGGGTCAAGACGGGTGTCGCTACACTACACAGAACTGATCCCCCCCCCTTGCCACATCGGCATTCCGTTTCACTAACCCAGGGAGGTTGCTCAACCAGTCTCTTTTGACGATGCAGGCTCTTTCCGTGGTCTCAGTTGGTATCGGGATACTCCAGGAATCGTGTGGTCCGGGAAGACTTCCTCAGGTTCGTCATGTGATATGGTCTGGCCTTTCTCTGTATCCAAGATGTCCCGATGGTCGATCAAAGCAACAGGATCCACCAAGGTAGACGGCACTTTCTTGCAGTGGGTGGAGTGCCCCCAATTCCTCCTATTCGTTACTCGAACCGCAGTTCTCGTCGATAGGAGCACCTGCTCCGGGCCGCGCCACCTCGGTTCCAAGCTGCTCGACCTCTGGAACGATCGGATCATCACCTGATCTCCCGGCCGAAGTCCATGGCCTTCACCTGCAGACCTGTCCGGAAGAGCTTCTCGAACCTGTTGATGAATAGAGACCAAACTGTCAGTCAATTGTGCTAAATAGTCACTCATCAATACACACGGTACGTCGTGTAGGGGACGGGACTTAGGAATTCCCCAAATGTTTATAGGCCTGCCGAACACCACCTCATAGGGAGTAAGGCCAGACCGCGAATGTGGCACTGATGTAATGGACAACAGCGCCAAAGGTAACGCGTCTGGCCATTTCAGGGATGTGGAGGCTAGTATTTTCGCCAATTTTAATTTAAGTGTGGCGTTATACCTCTCCACTAACCCTGCTGATTGTGGATGAAAGGCGGCGTGGAACTTCTGTTTTATTCCTAACCCCTTCAAGACATATTCGACAACTTGCCCAATGAAATGGGGACCGTTATCACTCCATAAAAATTTACAAACACCAAATCTAGGAAAAAATTCCTTCAAAAGCACCTTTGCAGTGGTGAGAGCTGTATTGTCCTTCGTAGGGTATGCCTCGATCCACTTACTGAAGGCGCATACCACTACTAGGACATACTTTAAGTTATTACAGCGCTCAAGCTGGATGTAATCCATTTGCAAAACTTCAAAAGGTGCAGTTGGCGTAGCAAACCCTCCTGTTGGAGTTTGTGTCCCTTTTCCAGGGTTATGCTGAAGACAAATCAGACAGGACTGTACCATCTTTTTAGCTGTGCCGGCAATTTCTGGATGCTCCCAAACTTGCGTAAGCAATTTCGTTATCGAGGAGGCTCCAACATGTGCCGGCCCATGTGCCATATGAATCATAGGTTGTAAATAAGCTGTCGGCAATCTCCACTTGCTCATCTCTTTATTCCTCCAACAGCCCTCATCATCCAATGTTCCTTCCTTGGACCATTGCTCAATTTCTTCTGCAGAAGCAGATCTCTGCATATCTAGCACTTCCTGTCTGGTATCATGCCAGCGTTCAGCCTGTGACTTTACTACATACATGGACGTGGTGCTTCGCTGCGTGGCGGTTTCACGGGCTGTTTGGTCTGCAAAAGCATTGCCTCGTCCTACCTTATCAACTATTTTCTTATGTGCGCTACATTTAACAATCGCTATTCTCTTCGGGTATGTTAAAGCAGTCAAGAGATTATGCACTAATTCTCCATGCATTATCTGCACCCCATGGGATGTAAGAAAACCCCTCTCCTTCCAGAGTAGCCCAAAATCATGAGCCACTCCGAAGGCATAGCGACTGTCTGCATAAATGTTCACAGATAAGTCAGTACTGAGTTCACACGCTCGTGTCAATGCTATTAGCTCAGCTGCCTGAGCTTACTTCTGTGGGATACGAGCTGTCTCAACTACTGTCTGAAGTGTTGTAATTGCATATGCAGCTGACGTTGTACCATCTGGTAACTTCAAACAGGACCCTTCAACCCATAGCTCCCCATCAACACTTAAAAGGGGCGTGTCTTGCAAATCAACGCGACCCTTTGTCTGTTCCTCAGTAAGGAATATACAATCATGAGATTCCTGTGACTGAGACTGAGTCACCGGGTATGGCAACAAAGTAGCTGGGTTTAATGTCGCACATCTCTTTAGTGTAATGTGAGGGGCCAACAATGTCAATTCATATCCTGTCAGACGAGCGCTAGTTAAATGTTGCGTCTTCGTCTGATTTAAAAGGGCATCAACTGCATGGGGTACTAGCACCAACAGCTTATGTGACAAAACTATCCCTTCACTCTGACGTATTGACACAGCTGTTGCTGCAACTGAACGGAAGCATCCAGGTAACGCACGAGCAACAGGATCAAGAACTGCTGAAAAATATGCACAGGGACGCTGTTTGTCGCCATGTGTCTGCACTAAAACTGACAATGCGCATCCATCTTTCTCGTGTACATATAATGAAAAAGACTTCGTATAATCTGGAGTTCCTAACACTGGTGCTGAACAAAGAGCTTGTTGTAACTGTCGGAAAGCAGCCTCACACTCATCTGTCCATGCAAGGGGCATTGGGGTGTCTTTGGTTAAAAGTGCCAGCAAGGGTTTAACAATGTGTGAAAATCCTAATATCCATTGCCTACAAAAAGAAGTAAGGCCAATGAATGCACGGACAGCTTTCTGAGTACGGGGTACTGATGTGTCTAAAATGGCTTGAATGCGATCTGGTGTAAGTGCACGTCCCTCCTTAGACAAAAGGTGACCTAAGTAGGTTACCTTCGGTCTACAATATTGCAATTTCTTTCGTGATACTTTGTGATGATGGGAAGCAAGAAATGACAGCAAGGACAAAGTACATTTTTCACACTGTTCAGGGGTGTCGGCTGCCAACAAGATGTCATCGACATATTGTACGAGAGCCACTCCTTCAGGCAAAACGAAAGAATCAAGTTGTCTTTTTAATGCTGGACTGTAAATACTAGGACTCTCAGTATAGCCTTGAGGAACTCTACAGAATCTATACGATCGATTATTCAAAGTGAAACCGAACAAATATCAGCTATCAGGATGAATAGGGATCGAAAAGAAAGCATTCTTCAAATCTATCACAGAAAATGTAGTCGCAGTTGGGGGGACCAAATTAAGAAGTGTTATGTCATGTCAGAAACCACGGGGTATTGTGGTACTACAATCTTGTTAACTTCTCGCAAATCAATAATGAATCTGTAGACCTTAGTGTCAGTATCTTTTTTCAGAATAGGAAGATTCGGACTGTTACAAATATTGTAGGGAACTTCCTCAACAACCCCCACTGCAATAAGATCACGGACAATACATGTGAGTGCTTCTTCACCTTCCTGTGAAATTTTATATTGAGGCAAACGTGGCAACACAGCGCCCTCCTTGACACTAATATGTACTGGTGGAATAACCATTTGCCCTACATCAGTATCTGAAGTAGCCCACAAAGTACTAGGAAGTGAGGCTAATGCAATATCCTCTTTAACAAGACAAGCTCTCTCCGCCACAGGATGGTTGTCATTCAAGATAACACGGACACCTTCTGGAGAACAGCGTATCGTAGCCCTGAAATACTTAAGCATATCAAGACCCACAATATTGTCTGGTGTATTCGAGGAAAGCAAAAATGGACATGGAGCAGTACATTTATCCACATGGAATGCAAGTGGTTGCGACAATGGGCTAAGGGAAGGGGTTCCATCGAAGCCTATCGATGTAATGGTTAAGCCAGAAAGGGGAGCCCTTGGGACCAATTGTTTAGACAAGGCACTACGAGTAGCTCCTGTATCAACCAGAAACTGATCAGTGAAGCCCAAGACATTTGCTGTAACATAGGGACCCCTCTGATCTACTGGAACTTCAACTGATTCCTTACCCCATCTTAGGCAATCCTATGCATGAGCAGAATCTTGAGAATCAAATGGCACATAATCAGACATTTGATATTGGTTCCTTCTATCAAAAGTGTTAAACCCATCCTGCCCACGTATATTAGTATCAAACCTAGCACGATCACCTGTGCTTCCTCTAGGCCCTGAATATCCTGATCGAGTTCTCATTTGTCCCCGACCACGTGTATACTGCGGAACACGTAGTGCTGGGCAATCCGAAGCCCAGTGGCCAAATTTCTTACAGTATGCACACTGGTCAGCAGACAAATTCGAACGAGTATAAGAAGCGAAAGATGAACCATAGGACCCACGTCCACCTCTATCGCTACCTCTGAAAGACGGACCATAAGCCTGAGCCAACATAATCTTTGTTTTCAATTCTTTAGTCTTTTTATCCTCATTACCCTTAGCCTCTAGTTCCTGGCCCTCATAATACTGAGCCATAGTCAAAAGGGAGACCGGGGAAGACGTAGTCCATGAACTCTCACTGGCCTTTAGGCGACTAGCTATTCCTGGCAACAGGTTTGTGACATATTTATCGACAAACAGATGTCTGCCTGTGTCATCTGTCAAAGACTGACCGCTAAAATCGTGGAATGCTTCTTCAAAGCGTGTAAAGAAATCAGAGACCGATTCATCTGCCTTTTGCTTACAAGATGCTAAAACAGTCCAATCTATCTTTTTAGGAGGAATAATCGTTTTTAACTTAACTAATATAGCTGCAGGGAGATCTAAAACTAACTGACATGGCTTTTGTGCGGGTTCCCTTTCGGCATCCATTCGTTCTAAGTCTCTCCATAATGCCCCAAAAGCTGCATGATCATCAATTTTACGAACAGTTCTCCACATATCAGGTGGTAATATCAATCCGAAAAATAAATCAATATCAGGCAAAGTCATAGTGCAAGAGCTAATAGCACCCTCAACTTCCTCATAAAAAGCGGCTGGATTTCTCCGCGGATCAGGCAATGCAGTTTTAAGTGCCATAACATCCGTCCTATTCCAAGGAGTGTAAACCCAATTATAAATAAAATAACCCTTTGCATCAAGAGAGGCCTTATCATCACTTGTACCCTGTCCTTTAGAAGGAACATACAAGGGCGCGGCCTCCCGCATAGGTTTCGCGTGGACTATCATAATCTTATCTGTTCCGGAGGTAGAAGCTTGTGCCATGCCGGTCTGAGATGTCTGCGCAGCCCCGTCTGCAGTCTTTTTCTCCTCTCGCAAACGGACTGCATCAACGCGCAGTTTAACCAAACGCCTGATTGTATCAGCCACCTGGGAGAAAACAAAAAGACCATCACGCATTTGCTTATAATCATCTGTTATGTCCTTAGGCTCTAACTCCTCAGAATATTTCCTAAATAACTCAAGGACCTCTCCGGCAAACACCTCAGTAAAATACAGATGCTCCCTTTCATACCACCCTCTCATACTATCAAGAATTTCAGAAGCGGTGTTAGTTCCATGAGCTGCCTTACGAGCAGCAGATCGAAGCTGAGACGAGCGCGCAGTAGTTAACATAGAACGAGTTTCTCGCGTCTTATCTTCCTCCAAACTAGAGTCCTCATCTAACTCATGGGGGGCAGAAGGAACAGTGTACGGAGGTGGAGGACGATCTAATAATAAGGAATCATCTTGTGGTTTATTAAGTATAGGATAAAGGGGCCTCCGAACAGGGCATTGGCCAGTTACCTGTAAAGCGCGCTCCCTATCTTCTCTCTCCTTCAACTGTTTCATTTCTTTGTTCTTTAACTCTAATGCTTTCACATAAATGTTTTTTCGCTGTTCTTTTCCAATCAAGGCTTGCTCACGTTTCATCCGTTCACGCACTTCTTTCTCCCACATTCGTACACAATCAAACATATCGTGCCTAGTCTTTCGCTTAAACATACATTGCTCCACATACTCAATCTTTCGTAAATCAAATGACCCATACATAGGCCAACGCAACTCAGGATCCTTACGCGTGTATTTATTCCATAATGTGCTGTACATTATAGAAGAAAGACCATACTTAATATACATATCCCTATTAGGCGTCCCCTCTGGGGGGGCCGGTTGTGCTTCATTAAGACTCAAAGTGGTACCATTACAAAAGCAACACATCCTACGAAGTGTGCTAAAGACAGGCATGCCAAAAATAGTGCAGAATATGCAGTATTATAAGCAAAGTAGCACTTAAGGTACCTTTAGTACGATGTGCCGTTCAAATCAATTCAGTTAGAGAAAATTTTCCTCATTACCTGCCTATGTGAATTGCAAGTCACATATGTCAAAACAAACCAAGTTGGCCAACACAAATATACAATACTCAAAGCCACAGTAAGCGTTACTAAACTACCTTACCAATCCCAGGCATCAAAACCAACAGCAAGCGCCGCAGAAGGACACTTACCAATCACTTGGTGTCCAGATTCATCCTGCCAAGTTCTAAAATCGACCAAATGGCCACTGCACGGCGAATCAACAGAAGAGATCTCAGTCGAGGACCGGCGCTACCTGGATGGTCAGATCAGAAAGAAAGGAAAAGCCGCCGCGGATGCCAAGACTCGGGTCTTATCGGGCAGTGATCACGTCCAGAGCGAGATTCCAATCCTTCGTCGCGACCAATCCTTCGGGCATCCGAGTTCTCGATGAGCCCCGAGTTGGGCGCCAATTTGTAGAAAATAGGCCTCAGCTAGGCCTACCAGTGCAAAGGGTTCGCCCTTCTCTGCACAGAGTCCTCAGACTATTGGAAAGAAGTTGGCACAGAAACTGAAATAGAAAATACAGAGTTTAATAAACCTCATGAGGTGGAACTACATTCAGACAGCACCCTTCGGTATTGAGTGAAGTAGCACACTGAACAGAAGAGCCATGGTCCTTTTATATCCACTCAGGGGCTAAAAGAAGACGGTACAAGTATACTTGAGAGGAGTTATGCACACATATGGTCATACAGAAACTGCAGAGTCGACAAGTGGGAGGAGTTAACAGTTTGCTAACACTGGTAAACATATCCTGACAGTTACATGATACTAGCAGCTGCAAACTCAACTGGGCATGTGCGGAAGTAGAGGATACTAAATATAGTTTGTTGCTAGGCAGATTACAAGAGCAGTCAACACTAAGGGAGGACAAAGCACATGGTGAGCACATGGCAAACAAGATGGCTGCCAGAAATACAAAATGGATTCTACAACATGGACAAGATAGCCTCTAAATACCAGATGGATTCCGCTAATGCTAATCCAATCGCTGCCAATTTACAACAGATGACCCTTTTAGCATTAGCTGAAGACATTTGTTCCTCTAGGGTAATCTAAATATGCATCTCGTACATCTATTAACATTATTTCGGCCATTTCTTTATTCAACATTTGTTGGGCCTTGGTCTCTACAATATTCCTTTTAACAGGTATACAAGCAGAAATGCAAATGGAGCAGAGCATTGGACCACATTGAATACATACGCAGCATGTAAATAAAACAGTAATAATTATACACAAGATAGTTAGTAGCTTCCAGCCCCAAGCAGAAACGAGAGTCCAGAACCATTCAGCTAGAGTCCAAGTACCAGTCTCTGGGTGAATTTCTGCAGCAATCTTATGCAGTTTTGATATTGCGTCATATACTGAAGGCGAGTGATCCGGTATGAATACACAACAACTGCTACCGATGATGATGCGACATGCACCACCTCGATCAGCCAGAACAACATCTAGAACCATTCGATTCTGGAGAGCTACAATCCTTGCAATTTGCAGCTCCTCTGTAATATTCCCAAGTGCCAGGGCTGTCTGATTGGTAAAAGCTTCCACAACTCTAGTCAATCGTCTAATTTTCCTACTATTTAATGCAGCTCCCACAAAGAAGAACAAACCCAGATTAAAATCAACATACTGCTGTAGAGTGGTATCTGTTTGGTCTACTTCGTCAACACTTATTGTCCTTTTATATCTGTTCTTAGAGATATCGGTAAATAACTTAAAGTCTCGGTGGTAGGATGCAGGTGCCAGAAACACAGGGGGCAATAGAAAAGATACATAGCATACGCCTGACCATCCAACAGGTAGGTGATAATATCCGTGGCTACCACAGATAAAGTAAGTATTGGGTGAGGCTATGAAAGTGCTATTATTTGTACCCTCAATAGGCAGAATCACAGTACATTCACTTTTCCCCACTGGAATTCTTCCAACACTGCTTACACATAAATCTGCTTTAGCTCTAGTAACAGAAATCACAAATTGTTTATTACTAGGAAAAGTTCTCATATTTGTGAAGATATATGGCGTTGAAATATTGTCCGGTTGATACTCTTCCCATTCCCATTTAGTCCCGTTGGCTTGAGGATAACCATCTTTGTCTTGATAACATACTTTATTGAGGCGAAAAAGAAGCCCGCCTACTGTACGTTTCCCAGATGCAAACAAAAGCGCATACCAAGCTTGGCAAGAACCATTATGAGAAAAGGGAAGAGGAATAAAAGGTGTTCCTCCTTTCTTCTGATGTGCAGGTATCATCCCACACACCCAACAGTTGGTAGTATTCGTGGCATTGTGAGTATGATGCAACATCTGAATGAAGGTATTATTTAAGTAGGATTGTCGATGCTTCCGCTCATGATAGGGAAGCATGAAGTAGTGGTGTTCAACTGGTACCGGAGTAGTGGCAATCAAAAGTTCTCGAGCAGGAGCCACCTTCTCAATGAACCAAGTTGTTACTGCTACAGCCACCATAGCAATAACAAACCCTATAGTACAAATGATCTTCTTCTTAGAAACAGTGGATCTCATTGTGGACATGATCAGCTTATTTGTCAAAGCAACCGTTGAAGCTCTTATCCCTGGGCAGCCGTTGATTTCTTCACCGAGGGTCAAGACGGGTGTCGCTACACTACACAGAACTGATCCCCCCCCCCTTGCCACATCGGCATTCCGTTTCACTAACCCAGGGAGGTTGCTCAACCAGTCTCTTTTGACGATGCAGGCTCTTTCCGTGGTCTCAGTTGGTATCGGGATACTCCAGGAATCGTGTGGTCCGGGAAGACTTCCTCAGGTGATATGGTCTGGCCTTTCTCTGTATCCAAGATGTCCCGATGGTCGATCAAAGCAACAGGATCCACCAAGGTAGACGGCACTTTCTTGCAGTGGGTGGAGTGCACCCAATTCCTTCTATTCGTTACTCGAACCACAGTTCTCGTCGATAGGAGCACCTGCTCCGGGCCGCGCCACCTCGGTTCCAAGCTGCTCGACCTCTGGAACGATCGGATCATCACCTGATCTCCCGGCCGAAGTCCATGGCCTTCACCTGCAGACCTGTCCGGAAGAGCTTCTCGAACCTGTTGATGAATAGAGACCAAACTGTCAGTCAATTGTGCTAAATAGTCACTCATCAATACACACGGTACGTCGTGTAGGGGACGGGGCTTAGGAATTCCCCAAATGTTCATAGGCCTGCCGAACACCACCTCATAGGGAGTAAGGCCAGACCGCGAATGTGGCACTGATGTAATGGACAACAGTGCCAAAGGTAACGCGTCTGGCCATTTCAGGGATGTGGAGGCTAGTATTTTCGCCAATTTTAATGTAAGTGTGGCGTTATACCTCTCCACTAACCCTGCTGATTGTGGATGAAAGGCGGCGTGGAACTTCTGTTTTATTCCTAACCCCTTCAAGACATATTCGACAACTTGCCCAATGAAATGGGGACCGTTATCACTCCATAAAAATTTACAAACACCAAATCTAGGAAAAAATTCCTTCAAAAGCACCTTTGCAGTGGTGAGAGCTGTATTGTCCTTCGTAGGGTATGCCTCGATCCACTTACTGAAGGCGCATACCACTACTAGGACATACTTTAAGTTATTACAGCGCTCAAGCTGGATGTAATCCATTTGCAAAACTTCAAAAGGTGCAGTTGGCGTAGCAAACCCTCCTGTTGGAGTTTGTGTCCCTTTTCCAGGGTTATGCTGAAGACAAATCAGACAGGACTGTACCATCTTTTTAGCTGTGCCGGCAATTTCTGGATGCTCCCAAACTTGCGTAAGCAATTTCGTTATCGAGGAGGCTCCAACATGTGCCGGCCCATGTGCCATATGAATCATAGGTTGTAAATAAGCTGTCGGCAATCTCCACTTGCTCATCTCTTTATTCCTCCAACAGCCCTCATCATCCAATGTTCCTTCCTTGGACCATTGCTCAATTTCTTCTGCAGAAGCAGATCTCTGCATATCTAGCACTTCCTGTCTGGTATCATGCCAGCGTTCAGCCTGTGACTTTACTACATACATGGACGTGATGCTTCACTGCATGGCAGTTTCATGGGCTGTTTGGTCTGCAAAAGCATTGCCTCGTCCTACCTTATCAACTATTTTCTTATGTGCGCTACATTTAACAATTGCTATTCTCTTCGGGTGTGTTAAAGCAGTCAAGAGATTATGCACTAATTCTCCATGCATTATCTGCACCCCATGGGATGTAAGAAAACCCCTCTCCTTCCAGAGTAGCCCAAAATCATGAGCCACTCCGAAGGCATAGCGACTGTCTGTATAAATGTTCACAGATAAGTCAGTACTGAGTTCACACTCTCGTGTCAATGCTATTAGCTCAGCTGCCTGAGCTGACTTCTGTGGGATACGCGCTGTCTCAACTACTGTCTGAAGTGTTGTAATTGCATATGCAGCTGACGTTGTACCATCTGGTAACTTCAAACAGGACCCATCAACCCATAGCTCCCCATCAACACTTAAAAGGGGCGTGTCTTGCAAATCAACGCGACCCTTTGTCTGTTCCTCAGTAAGGAATATACAATCATGAGATTCCTGTGACTGAGACTGAGTCACCGGGTATGGCAACAAAGTAGCTGGGTTTAATGTCGCACATCTCTTTAGTGTAATGTGAGGGGCCAACAATGTCAATTCATATCCTGTCAGACGAGCGCTAGTTAAATGTTGCGTCTTCGTCTGATTTAAAAGGGCATCAACCGCATGGGGTACTAGCACCAACAGCTTATGTGACAAAACTATCCCTTCACTCTGACTTATTGACACAGCTGTTGCTGCAACTGAACGGAAGCATCCAGGTAACGCACGAGCAACAGGATCAAGAACTGCTGAAAAATATGCACAGGGACGCTGTTTGTCGCCATGTGTCTGCACTAAAACTGACAATGCGCATCCATCTTTCTCGTGTACATATAATGAAAAAGACTTCGTATAATCTGGAGTTCCTAACACTGGTGCTGAACAAAGAGCTTGTTGTAACTGTCGGAAAGCAGCCTCACACTCATCTGTCCATGCAAGGGGCATTGGGGTGTCTTTGGTTAAAAGTGCCAGCAAGGGTTTAACAATGTGTGAAAATCCTAATATCCATTGCCTACAAAAAGAAGTAAGGCCAATGAATGCACGGACATCTTTCTGAGTACGGGGTACTGATGTGTCTAAAATGGCTTGAATGCGATCTGGTGCACGTCCCTCCTTAGACAAAAGGTGACCTAAGTAGGTTACCTTCGGTCTACAATATTGCAATTTCTTTCGTGATACTTTGTGATGATGGGAAGCAAGAAATGACAGCAAGGACGAAGTACATTTTTCACACTGTTCAGGGGTGTCGGCTGCCAACAAGATGTCATCGACATATTGTACGAGAGCCACTCCTTCAGGCAAAACGAAAGAATCAAGTTGTCTTTTTAATGCTGGACTGTAAATACTAGGACTCTCAGTATAGCCTTGAGGAACTCTACAGAATCTATACGATCGATTATTCAAAGTGAAACCGAACAAATATCAGCTATCAGGATGAATAGGGATCGAAAAGAAAGCATTCTTCAAATCTATCACAGAAAATGTAGTCGCAGTTGGGGGGACCAAAGTAAGAAGTATTATGTCATGTCAGAAACCACGGGGTATTGTGGTACTACAATCTTGTTAACTTCTCGCAAATCAATAATGAATCTGTAGACCTTAGTGTCAGTATCTTTTTTCAGAATAGGAAGAATCGGACTGTTACAAATATTGTAGGGAACTTCCTCAACAACCCCCACTGCAATAAGATCACGGACAATACATGTGAGTGCTTCTTCACCTTCCTGTGAAATTTTGTATTGAGGCAAACGTGGCAACACAGCGCCCTCCTTGACACTAATATGTACTGGTGGAATAACCATTTGCCCTACATCAGTATCTGAAGTAGCCCACAAAGTACTAGGAAGTGAGGCTAATGCAATATCCTCTTTAACAAGACAAGCTCTCTCCGCCACAGGATGGTTGTCATTCAAGATAACACGGACACCTTCTGGAGAACAGCGTATCGTAGTCCTGAAATACTTAAGCATATCAAGACCCACAATATTGTCTGGTGTATTCGAGGAAAGCAAAAATGGACATGGAGCAGTAAATTTATCCACATGGAATGCAAGTGGTTGCGACAATGGGCTAAGGGAAGGGGTTCCATCGAAGCCTATCGATGTAATGGTTAAGCCAGAAAGGGGAGCCCTTGTGACCAATTGTTTAGACAAGGCACTACGAGTAGCTCCTGTATCAACCAGAAACTGATCAGTGAAGCCCAAGACATTTGCTGTAACATAGGGACCCCTCTGATCTACTGGAACTTCAACTGATTCCTTACCCCATCTTAGGCAATCCTATGCATGAGCAGAATCTTGAGAATCAAATGGCACATAATCAGACATTTGATATTGGTTCCTTCTATCAAAAGTGTTAAACCCATCCTGCCCACGTATATTAGTATCAAACCTAGCACGATCACCTGTGCTTCCTCTAGGCCCTGAATATCCTGATCGAGTTCTCATTTGTCCCCGACCACGTGTATACTGCGGAACACGTAGTGCTGGGCAATCCGAAGCCCAGTGGCCAAATTTCTTACAGTATGCACACTGGTCAGCAGACAAATTCGAACGAGTATAAGAAGCGAAAGATGAACCATAGGACCCACGTCCACCTCTATCGCTACCTCTGAAAGACGGACCATAAGCCTGAGCCAACATAATCTTTGTTTTCAATTCTTTAGTCTTTTTATCCTCATTACCCTTAGCCTCTAGTTCCTGGCGCTCATAATACTGAGCCATAGTCAAAAGGGAGACCGGGGAAGACGTAGTCCATGAACTCTCACTGGCCTTTAGGCGACTAGCTATTCCTGGCAACAGGTTTGTGACATATTTATCGACAAACAGATGTCTGCCTGTGTCATCTGTCAAAGACTGACCGCTAAAATCATGGAATGCTTCTTCAAAGCGTGTATAGAAATCAGAGACCGATTCATCTGCCTTTTGATTCCAAGATGCTAAAACAGTCCAATCTATCTTTTTAGGAGGAATAATCGTTTTTAACTTAACTAATATAGCTGCAGGGAGATCTAAAACTAACTGACATGGCTTTTGTGCGGGTTCCCTTTCGGCATCCATTCGTTCTAAGTCTCTCCATAATGCCCCAAAAGCTGCATGATCATCAATTTTACGAACAGTTCTCCACATATCAGGTGGCAATATCAATCCGAAAAATAAATCAATATCAGGCAAAGTCATAGTGCAAGAGCTAATAGCACCCTCAACTTCCTCATAAAAAGCGGCTGGATTTCTCCGCGGATCAGGCAATGCAGTTTTAAGTGCCATAACATCCGTCCTATTCCAAGGAGTGTAAACCCAATTATAAATAAAATAACCCTTTGCATCAAGAGAGGCCTTATCATCACTTGTACCCTGTCCTTTAGAAGGAACATACAAGGGCGCGGCCTCCCGCATAGGTTTCGCGTGGACTATCATAATCTTATCTGTTCCGGAGGTAGAAGCTTGTGCCATGCCGGTCTGAGATGTCTGCGCAGCCCCGTCTGCAGTCTTTTTCTCCTCTCGCAAACGGACTGCATCAACGCGCAGTTTAACCAAACGCCTGATTGTATCAGCCACCTGGGAGAAAACAAAAAGACCATCACGCATTTGCTTATAATCATCTGTTATGTCCTTAGGCTCTAACTCCTCAGAATATTTCCTAAATAACTCAAGGACCTCTCCGGCAAACACCTCAGTAAAATACAGATGCTCCCTTTCATACCACCCTCTCATACTATCAAGAATTTCAGAAGCGGTGGTAGTTCCATGAGCTGCCTTACGAGCAGCAGATCGAAGCTGAGACGAGCGCACAGTAGTTAACATAGAACGAGTTTCTCTCGTCTTATCTTCCTCCAAACTAGAGTCCTCATCTAACTCATGGGGGGCAGAAGGAACAGTGTACGGAGGTGGAGGATGATCTAATAATAAGGAATCATCTTGTGGTTTATTAAGTATAGGATAAAGGGGCCTCCGAACAGGGTATTGGCCAGTTACCTGTAAAGCGCGCTCCCTATCTTCTCTCTCCTTCAACTCTTTCATTTCTTTGTTCTTTAACTCTAATGCTTTCACATAAATGTTTTTTCGCTGTTCTTTTCCAATCAAGGCTTGCTCACGTTTCATCCGTTCACGCACTTCTTTCTCCCACATTCGTACACAATCAAACATATCGTGCCTAGTCTTTCGCTTAAACATACATTGCTCCACATACTCAATCTTTCGTAAATCAAATGACCCATACATAGGCCAACGCAACTCAGGATCCTTACGCGTGTATTTATTCCATAATGTGCTGTACATTATAGAAGAAAGACCATACTTAATATACATATCCCTATTAGGCGTCCCCTCTGGGGGGGGCCGGTTGTGCTTCATTAAGACTCAAAGTGGTACCATTACAAAAGCAACACATCCTACGAAGTGTGCTAAAGACAGGCATGCCAAAAATAGTGCAGAATATGCAGTATTATAAGCAAAGTAGCACTTAAGGTACCTTTAGTACGATGTGCCGTTCAAATCAATTCAGTTAGAGAAAATTCTCCTCATTACCTGCCTATGTGAATTGCAAGTCACATATGTCAAAACAAACCAAGTTGGCCAACACAAATATACAATACTCAAAGCCACAGTAAGCGTTACTAAACTACCTTACCAATCCCAGGCATCAAAACCAACAGCAAGCGCCGCAGAAGGACACTTACCAATCACTTGGTGTCCAGATTCATCCTGCCAAGTTCTAAAATCGACCAAATGGCCACTGCACGGCGAATCAACAGAAGAGATCTCAGTCGAGGACCGGCGCTACCTGGATGGTCAGATCAGAAAGAAAGGAAAAGCCGCCGCGGATGCCAAGACTCGGGTCTTATCGGGCAGTGATCACGTCCAGAGCGAGATTCCAATCCTTCGTCGCGACCAATCCTTCGGGCATCCGAGTTCTCGATGAGCCCCGAGTTGGGCGCCAATTTGTAGAAAATAGGCCTCAGCTAGGCCTACCAGTGCAAGGGGTTCGCCCTTCTCTGCACAGAGTCCTCAGACTATTGGAAAGAAGTTGGCACAGAAACTGAAATAGAAAATACAGAGTTTAATAAACCTCATGAGGTGGAACTACATTCAGACAGCACCCTTCGGTATTGAGTGAAGTAGCACACTGAACAGAAGAGCCATGGTCCTTTTATACCCACTCAGGGGCTAAAAGAAGACGGTACAAGTATACTTGAGAGGAGTTATGCACACATATGGTCATACAGAAACTGCAGAGTCGACAAGTGGGAGGAGTTAACAGTTTGCTAACACTGGTAAACATATCCTGACAGTTACATGATACTAGCAGCTGCAAACTCAACTGGGCATGTGCGGAAGTAGAGGATACTAAATATAGTTTGTTGCTAGGCAGATTACAAGAGCAGTCAACACTAAGGGAGGACAAAGCACATGGTGAGCACATGGCAAACAAGATGGCTGCCAGAAATACAAAATGGATTCTACAACATGGACAAGATAGCCTCTAAATACCAGATGGATTCCGCTAATGCTAATCCAATCGCTACCAATTTACAACAGACGACCCTTTTAGCATTAGCTGAAGACATCTGTTCCTCTAGGGTAATCTAAATATGCATCTCGTACATCTATTAACATTATTTCGGCCACTTCTTTATTCAACATTTGTTGGGCCTTGGTCTCTACAATATTCCTTTTAACAGGTATACAAGCAGAAATGCAAATGGAGCAGAGCATTGGACCACATTGAATACATACGCAGCATGTAAATAAAACAGTAATAATTATACACAAGATAGTTAGTAGCTTCCAGCCCCAAGCAGAAACGAGAGTCCAGAACCATTCAGCTAGAGTCCAAGTACCAGTCTCTGGGTGAATTTCTGCAGCAATCTTATGCAGTTTTGATATTGCGTCATATACTGAAGGCGAGTGATCCGGTATGAATACACAACAACTGCTACCGATGATGATGCGACATGCACCACCTCGATCAGCCAGAACAACATCTAGAACCATTCGATTCTGGAGAGCTACAATCCTTGCAATTTGCAGCTCCTCTGTAATATTCCCAAGTGCCAGGGCTGTCTGATTGGTAAAAGCTTCCACAACTCTAGTCAATCGTCTAATTTTCCTACTATTTAATGCAGCTCCCACAAAGAAGAACAAACCCAGATTAAAATCAACATACTGCTGTAGAGTGGTATCTGTTTGGTCTACTTCGTCAACACTTATTGTCCTTTTATATCTGTTCTTAGAGATATCGGTAAATAACTTAAAGTCTCGGTGGTAGGATGCAGGTGCCAGAAACACAGGGGGCAATAGAAAAGATACATAGCATACGCCTGACCATCCAACAGGTAGGTGATAATATCCGTGGCTACCACAGATAAAGTAAGTATTGGGTGAGGCTATGAAAGTGCTATTATTTGTACCCTCAATAGGCAGAATCACAGTACATTCACTTTTCCCCACTGGAATTCTTCCAACACTGCTTACACATAAATCTGCTTTAGCTCTAGTAACAGAAATCACAAATTGTTTATTACTAGGAAAAGTTCTCATAGTTGTGAAGATATATGGCGTTGAAATATTGTCCGGTTGATACTCTTCCCATTCCCATTTAGTCCCGTTGGCTTGAGGATAACCATCTTTGTCTTGATAACATACTTTATTGAGGCGAAAAAGAAGCCCGCCTACTGTACGTTTCCCAGATGCAAACAAAAGCGCATACCAAGCTTGGCAAGAACCATTATGAGAAAAGGGAAGAGGAATAAAAGGTGTTCCTCCTTTCTTCTGATGTGCAGGTATCATCCCACACACCCAACAGTTGGTAGTATTCGTGGCATTGTGAGTATGATGCAACATCTGAATGAAGGTATTATTTAAGTAGGATTGTCGATGCTTCCGCTCATGATAGGGAAGCATGAAGTAGTGGTGTTCAACTGGTACCGGAGTAGTGGCAATCAAAAGTTCTCGAGCAGGAGCCACCTTCTCAATGAACCAAGTTGTTACTGCTACAGCCACCATAGCAATAACAAACCCTATAGTACAAATGATCTTCTTCTTAGAAACAGTGGATCTCATTGTGGACATGATCAGCTTATTTGTCAAAGCAACCGTTGAAGCTCTTATCCCTGGGCAGCCGTTGATTTCTTCACCGAGGGTCAAGACGGGTGTCGCTACACTACACAGAACTGATCCCCCCCCCTTGCCACATCGGCATTCCGTTTCACTAACCCAGGGAGGTTGCTCAACCAGTCTCTTTTGACGATGCAGGCTCTTTCCGTGGTCTCAGTTGGTATCGGGATACTCCAGGAATCGTGTGGTCCGGGAAGACTTCCTCAGGTGATATGGTCTGGCCTTTCTCTGTATCCAAGATGTCCCGATGGTCGACCAAAGCAACAGGATCCACCAAGGTAGACGGCACTTTCTTGCAGTGGGTGGAGTGCACCCAATTCCTTCTATTCGTTACTCGAACCGCAGTTCTCGTCAATAGGAGCACCTGCTCCAGGCCGCGCCACCTCGGTTCCAAGCTGCTCGACCTCTGGAACGATCGGATCATCACCTGATATCCCGGCCGAAGTCCATGGCCTTCACCTGCAGACCTGTCCGGAAGAGCTTCTCAAACCTGTTGATGAATAGAGACCAAACTGTCAGTCAATTGTGCTAAATAGTCACTCATCAATACACACGGTACGTCGTGTAGGGGACGGGGCTTAGGAATTCCCCAAATGTTCATAGGCCTGCCGAACACCACCTCATAGGGAGTAAGGCCAGACCGCGAATGTGGCACTGATCTAATGGACAACAGTGCCAAAGGTAACGCGTCTGGCCATTTCAGGGATGTGGAGGCTAGTATTTTCGCCAATTTTAATTTAAGTGTGGCGTAATACCTCTCCACTAACCCTGCTGATTGTGGATGAAAGGCGGCGTGGAACTTCTGTTTTATTCCTAACCCCTTCAAGACATATTCGACAACTTGCCCAATGAAATGGGGACCGTTATCACTCCATAAAAATTTACAAACACCAAATCTAGGAAAAAATTCCTTCAAAAGCACCTTTGCAGTGGTGAGAGCTGTATTGTCCTTCGTAGGGTATGCCTCGATCCACTTACTGAAGGTGCATACCACTACTAGGACATACTTTAAGTTATTACAGCGCTCAAGCTGGATGTAATCCATTTGCAAAACTTCAAAAGGTGCAGTTGGCGTAGCAAACCCTCCTGTTGGAGTTTGTGTCCCTTTTCCAGGGTTATGCTGAAGACAAATCAGACAGGACTGTACCATCTTTTTAGCTGTGCCGGCAATTTCTGGATGCTCCCAAACTTGCGTAAGCAATTTCGTTATCGAGGAGGCTCCAACATGTGCCGGCCCATGTGCCATATGAATCATAGGTTGTAAATAAGCTGTCGGCAATCTCCACTTGCTCATCTCTTTATTCCTCCAACAGCCCTCATCATCCAATGTTCCTTCCTTGGACCATTGCTCAATTTCTTCTGCAGAAGCAGATCTCTGCATATCTAGCACTTCCTGTCTGGTATCATGCCAGCGTTCAGCCTGTGACTTTACTACATACATGGACGTGGTGCTTCGCTGCATGGCGGTTTCACGGGCTGTTTGGTCTGCAAAAGCATTGCCTCGTCCTACCTTATCAACTATTTTCTTATGTGCGCTACATTTAACAATCGCTATTCTCTTCGGGTATGTTAAAGCAGTCAAGAGATTATGCACTAATTCTCCATGCATTATCTGCACCCCATGGGATGTAAGAAAACCCCTCTCCTTCCAGAGTAGCCCGAAATCATGAGCAACTCCGAAGGCATAGCGACTGTCTGTATAAATGTTCACAGATAAGTCAGTACTGAGTTCACACGCTCGTGTCAATGCTATTAGCTCAGCTGCCTGAGCTGACTTCTGTGGGATACGAGCTGTCTCAACTACTGTCTGAAGTGTTGTAATTGCATATGCAGCTGACGTTGTACCATCTGGTAACTTCAAACAGGACCCATCAACCCATAGCTCCCCATCAACACTTAAAAAGGGCGTGTCTTGCAAATCAACGCGACCCTTTGTCTGTTCCTCAGTAAGAAAATATACAATCATGAGATTCCTGTGACTGAGACTGAGTCACCGGGTATGGCAACAAAGTAGCTGGGTTTAATGTCGCACATCTCTTTAGTGTAATGTGAGGGGCCAACAATGTCAATTCATATCCTGTCAGACGAGCGCTAGTTAAATGTTGCGTCTTCGTCTGATTTAAAAGGGCATCAACCGCATGGGGTACTAGCACCAACAGCTTATGTGACAAAACTATCCCTTCACTCTGACGTATTGACACAGCTGTTGCTGCAACTGAACGGAAGCATCCAGGTAACGCACGAGCAACAGGATCAAGAACTGCTGAAAAATATGCACAGGGACGCTGTTTGTCGCCATGTGTCTGCACTAAAACTGACAATGCACATCCATCTTTCTCGTGTACATATAATGAAAAAGACTTCGTATAATCTGGAGTTCCTAACACTGGTGCTGAACAAAGAGCTTGTTGTAACTGTCGGAAAGCAGCCTCACACTCATCTGTCCATGGAAGGGGCATTGGGGTGTCTTTGGTTAAAAGTGCCAGCAAGGGTTTAACAATGTGTGAAAATCCTAATATCCATTGCCTACAAAAAGAAGTAAGGCCAATGAATGCACGGACATCTTTCTGAGTACGGGGTACTGATGTGTCTAAAATGGCTTGAATGCGATCTGGTGTAAGTGCACGTCCCTCCTTAGACAAAAGGTGACCTAAGTAGGTTACCTTCGGTCTACAATATTGCAATTTCTTTCGTGATACTTTGTGATGATGGGAAGCAAGAAATGACAGCAAGGACAAAGTACATTTTTCACACTGTTCAGGGGTGTCGGCTGCCAACAAGATGTCATCGACATATTGTACGAGAGCCACTCCTTCAGGCAAAACGAAAGAATCAAGTTGTCTTTTTAATGCTGGACTGTAAATACTAGGACTCTCAGTATAGCCTTGAGGAACTCTACAGAATCTATACGATCGATTATTCAAAGTGAAACCGAACAAATATCAGCTATCAGGATGAATAGGGATCGAAAAGAAAGCATTCTTCAAATCTATCACAGAAAATGTAGTCGCAGTTGGGGGGACCAAAGTAAGAAGTGTTATGTCATGTCAGAAACCACGGGGTATTGTGGTACTACAATCTTGTTAACTTCTCGCAAATCAATAATGAATCTGTAGACCTTAGTGTCAGTATCTTTTTTCAGAATAGGAAGAATTGGACTGTTACAAATATTGTAGGGAACTTCCTCAACAACCCCCACTGCAATAAGATCACGGACAATACATGTGAGTGCTTCTTCACCTTCCTGTGAAATTTTGTATTGAGGCAAACGTGGCAACACAGCGCCCTCCTTGACACTAATATGTACTGGTGGAATAACCATTTGCCCTACATCAGTATCTGAAGTAGCCCACAAAGTACTAGGAAGTGAGGCTAATGCAATATCCTCTTTAACAAGACAAGCTCTCTCCGCCACAGGATGGTTGTCATTCAAGATAACACGGACACCTTCTGGAGAACAGCGTATCGTAGCCCTGAAATACTTAAGCATATCAAGACCCACAATATTGTCTGGTGTATTCGAGGAAAGCAAAAATGGACATGGAGCAGTAAATTTATCCACATGGAATGCAAGTGGTTGCGACAATGGGCTAAGGGAAGGGGTTCCATCGAAGCCTATCGATGTAATGGTTAAGATAGAAAGGGGAGCCCTTGGGACCAATTGTTTAGACAAGGCACTACGAGTAGCTCCTGTATCAACCAGAAACTGATCAGTGAAGCCCAAGACATTTGCTGTAACATAGGGACCCCTCTGATCTACTGGAACTTCAACTGATTCCTTACCCCATCTTAGGCAATCCTATGCATGAGCAGAATCTTGAGAATCAAATGGCACATAATCAGACATTTGATATTGATTCCTTCTATAAAAAGTGTTAAACCCATCCTGCCCACGTATATTTGTATCAAACCTAGCACGATCACCTGTGCTTCCTCTAGGCCCTGAATATCCTGATCGAGTTCTCATTTGTCCCCGACCACGTGTATACTGCGGAACACGTAGTGCTGGGCAATCCGAAGCCCAGTGGCCAAATTTCTTACAGTATGCACACTGGTCAGCAGACAAATTCGAACGAGTATAAGAAGCGAAAGATGAACCATAGGACCCACGTCCACCTCTATCGCTACCTCTGAAAGACGGACCATAAGCCTGAGCCAACATAATCTTTGTTTTCAATTCTTTAGTCTTTTTATCCTCATTACCCTTAGCCTCTAGTTCCTGGCGCTCATAATACTGAGCCATAGTCAAAAGGGAGACCGGGGAAGACGTAGTCCATGAACTCTCACTGGCCTTTAGGCGACTAGCTATTCCTGGCAACAGGTTTGTGACATATTTATCGACAAACAGATGTCTGCCTGTGTCATCTGTCAAAGACTGACCGCTAAAATCGTGGAATGCTTCTTCAAAGCGTGTAAAGAAATCAGAGACAGATTCATCTGCCTTTTGCTTCCAAGATGCTAAAACAGTCCAATCTATCTTTTTAGGAGGAATAATCGTTTTTAACTTAACTAATATAGCTGCAGGGAGATCTAAAACTAACTGACATGGCTTTTGTGCGGGTTCCCTTTCGGCATCCATTCGTTCTAAGTCTCTCCATAATGCCCCAAAAGCTGCATGATCATCAATTTTACGAACAGTTCTCCACATATCAGGTGGTAATATCAATCCGAAAAATAAATCAATATCAGGCAAAGTCATAGTGCAAGAGCTAATAGCACCCTCAACTTCCTCATAAAAAGCGGCTGGATTTTTCCGCGGATCAGGCAATGCAGTTTTAAGTGCCATAACATCCGTCCTATTCCAAGGAGTGTAAACCCAATTATAAATAAAATAACCCTTTGCATCAAGAGAGGCCTTATCATCACTTGTACCCTGTCCTTTAGGAGGAACATACAAGGGCGCGGCCTCCCGCATAGGTTTCGCGTGGACTATCATAATCTTATCTGTTACGGAGGTAGAAGCTTGTGCCATGCCGGTCTGAGATGTCTGCGCAGCCCCGTCTGCAGTCTTTTTCTCCTCTCGCAAACGGACTGCATCAACGCGCAGTTTAACCAAACGCCTGATTGTATCAGCCACCTGGGAGAAAACAAAAAGACCATCACGCATTTGCTTATAATCATCTGTTATGTCCTTAGGCTCTAACTCCTCAGAATATTTCCTAAATAACTCAAGGACCTCTCCGGCAAACACCTCAGTAAAATACAGATGCTCCCTTTCATACCACCCTCTCATACTATCAAGAATTTCAGAAGCGGTGGTAGTTCCATGAGCTGCCTTACGAGCAGCAGATCGAAGCTGAGACGAGCGCGCAGTAGTTAACATAGAACGAGTTTCTCGCGTCTTATCTTCCTCCAAACTAGAGTCCTCATCTAACTCATGGGGGGCAGAAGGAACAGTGTACGGAGGTGGAGGACGATCTAATAATAAGGAATCATCTTGTGGTTTATTAAGTATAGGATAAAGGGGCCTCCGAACAGGGTATTGGCCAGTTACCTGTAAAGCGCGCTCCCTATCTTCTCTCTCCTTCAACTCTTTCATTTCTTTGTTCTTTAACTCTAATGCTTTCACATAAACGTTTTTTCGCTGTTCTTTTCCAATCAAGGCTTGCTCACGTTTCATCCGTTCACGCACTTCTTTCTCCCACATTCGTACACAATCAAACATATCGTGCCTAGTCTTTCGCTTAAACATACATTGCTCCACATACTCAATCTTTCGTAAATCAAATGACCCATACATAGGCCAACGCAACTCAGGATCCTTACGCGTGTATTTATTCCATAATGTGCTGTACATTATAGAAGAAAGACCATACTTAATATACATATCCCTATTAGGCGTCCCCTCTGGGGGGGCCGGTTGTGCTTCATTAAGACTCAAAGTGGTACTATTACAAAAGCAACACATCCTACGAAGTGTGCTAAAGACAGGCATGCCAAAAATAGTGCAGAATATGCAGTATTATAAGCAAAGTAGCACTTAAGGTACCTTTAGTACGATGTGCCGTTCAAATCAATTCAGTTAGAGAAAATTCTCCTCATTACCTGCCTATGTGAATTGCAAGTCACATATGTCAAAACAAACCAAGTTGGCCAACACAAATATACAATACTCAAAGCCACAGTAAGCGTTACTAAACTACCTTACCAATCCCAGGCATCAAAACCAACAGCAAGCGCCGCAGAAGGACACTTACCAATCACTTGGTGTCCAGATTCATCCTGCCAAGTTCTAAAATCGACCAAATGGTCACTGCACGGCGAATCAACAGAAGAGATCTCAGTCGAGGACCGGCGCTACCTGGATGGTCAGATCAGAAAGAAAGGAAAAGCCGCCGCGGATGTCAAGACTCGGGTCTTATCGGGCAGTGATCACGTCCAGAGCGAGATTCCAATCCTTCGTCGCGACCAATCCTTCGGGCATCCGAGTTCTCGATGAGCCCCGAGTTGGGCGCCAATTTGTAGAAAATAGGCCTCAGCTAGGCCTACCAGTGCAAGGGGTTCGCCCTTCTCTGCACAGAGTCCTCAGACTATTGGAAAGAAGTTGGCACAGAAACTGAAATAGAAAATACAGAGTTTAATAAACCTCATGAGGTGGAACTACAATCAGACAGCACCCTTCGGTATTGAGTGAAGTAGCACACTGAACAGAATAGCCATGGTCCTTTTATACCCACTCAGGGGCGAAAAGAAGACGATACAAGTATACTTGAGAGGAGTTATGCACACATATGGTCATACAGAAACTGCAGAGTCGACAAGTGGGAGGAGTTAACAGTTTGCTAACACTGGTAAACATACCCTGACAGTTACATGATACTAGCAGCTGCAAACTCAACTGGGCATGTGCGGAAGTAGAGGATACTAAATATAGTTTGTTGCTAGCCAGATTACAAGAGCAGTCAACACTAAGGGAGGACAAAGCACATGGTGAGCACATGGCAAACGAGATGGCTGCCAGAAATACAAAATGGATTCTACAACATGGACAAGATAGCCTCTAAATACCAGATGGATTCCGCTAATGCTAATCCAATCGCTGCCAATTTACAACAGGGCTCCCTGGGGCAATGAACCCTTCCACTGCAGATGAACTATGAGCTCGGCCCTCAGGGTGAACTGGGTGAACTGAGTGTTGCAGCATGTTCAAACTGTGGATGAGCTGTTCACGGTTTTCTTTCAACAAATGTGATTTTTTTGTGTAGCCAATAAAGGCATGTTATGTGCATTCAGTTGTGTAATGGAGAGTGCTTAATTTGAGCTGGTGGTTGCAGGTGGGGCCCACTGTCACTCATTTATGGGGACCGTCATTCATTTGTACTCATCAGACTTTGATCCAGAGCAGTAGGGATAAACACACAGAAGAGGTAAGCGAGAAAGATGAAAACAAGCATTTGCAATGCAATAGGTCCTGCAGTTACACAAGTTAAAGTTATTGACATTGTTAATGACAATGCCTTTTATTTATGTTTTTATAACGAAAACAAATATAAAAGGCATTGTTATGCAATGTCAATAGCTCAAACTCGCGTAAATGCGAGACCTATTGCATTGCAAATGCTTGTTGCAATTTGGAATGGATTGGTGAAATTTGACCCTTCAAAACTCCACATGTCGAGAGCTGGTCGGACATTAATGAGTAATTCTGGCTAACACGTGCAGATGGTGAGCCCTGGGTTTGGAACTCTTCTTGCCATTGAAATTCAGGTTTGATGCCAAGGGGTGGGTTCTCTGCAGCCTTGACAATTAGCCATGGTTTTGGCATTCTCCGCTAATTTTTCCTCTATCGTCGGTACCTGATCTGCTGGTGAGGATAACGAATCCTGAGATTGAGGCATTCCTTGCCCTTGTAGTTTGAATTAGGTGTCAAGGGCGGAGTGCTCAGTGGCCTTTAGCCTCTGAAGATTTGGCCTGGGTTTAACCTCATCCACTAGTGATCCAACTGAGACGCTGTCCAACATGTGGGCACAGGTACATGTAACTAGCTGTCCATTGGTATCAGATTGCGCTCTTACAATTAATTCACTAAACCTTTGTAATTTAGTATCTATTTCTGTGATGAAGAGAGCAAGCGTAATAAGCAGGTCCACCTAGACATTTAGTTTGTCTCAGTAGAAATTAAGAGCTGCATTTATTAAGTCCATAATATTGAGCATGTTGTCCCAATGACTCAAGGAACCGTGGCACGATCTATTAGGGGACTTTGGGAGAGGTGATAATATCATATTTAGCCATGAATGACAGGTCCACAGATTTAACTGAATTATGGGTGTATTCCATATTGTCAGCTATTTTTGTACTGATTTCTGGTGAGGGATACTCATTGCTAATGCTTATATGCTTAATGGCAAAGCTTATTTTCAATGGCTCTATGGTCGGTTATCCATGGTCATATAGACAAGAGTAGACTAAAAGGGTCAAGACCTGCCATTTTCCTTCTTGAATCTAACTTGCATAGTTTTTGAATGAGATTTGCACTGAACATGTTCGTTCGATTTACCAGGAGCTGTGGTGCTAATGGACCTATAATAAAAGTAAGTTGTTTCTGGCTTCGTTCAATCCTAAGTAAATTGTTATTTGTAAGACGGGCAGACTGGAAATTCTCTAAACAAGTTTCCAGCTCTAAACAATGAAGTTGTGCCTCAACAACAAGTTTAGAAACATTGCTGTGGGTGGTAGGCAAATGACTGCATGAATTTACAAGGTGACCATGAATGTGTTCTTGTACTGGGATGGTATCAGATGTTGCCCAGTTAGACAGGATGACCCATTGTGGTATCCTAGCCTTGGTTGTCTGTGATGATAAAAACAAATCTTTGGATAAGGCTGAGATGGAAGATGTCGAGTGGGTTGCTTCCTCTTGAGTTATTATTGCTGGGATTTTAAAATAATCCTTGATAGAGGACTGGATACCTTTGCTTTTAGGAATAGCTGCCTCCAGAAGCGGTATTATGGGGCTTAAACAATGGAACCAGTTGAAGTTTTATGATTTATTGGAGAACAATTGAGTGACTTTAAAAACTCAGGCTTCAATTTCTTACACCTTTTCAATGGCTATAGTGCCTCTCAAGAACAGCCATACCTCATGATATCAGAAAGTCCGTTTGAAAGCAAAAGCAATTTAAATGATAAAGTATGATTATAATCACCATGACAATTTTGACTGAGGTAGTACGATGAATAAAAAAAATTATGAAGCTGGTATGAGAGTGGTGGTGTTGATGTTAAAGACAATGTTGGGGACAACTTCGTTCTTAGTGCAGGGGAGCTCACAGGGGGATTGCAGACCGCACCTGGACCTTGCCAGAACGTCCCCGCTTAGCCCCGGCTCTACCCTTTGACAGCAGTTCCTAAAAACTGCCATCATGCCACTTATAGCCAGCACTCACGTGCCCCACACACTCCTTAGACTCCATGTTGTTACTTTTTTACCTCTTAGCCTTAGTTGATTCCTTTTTAGTTTGAGCTTAACCCAGTATGCACCTGTAAGTAGTCACAATAGACATGGGGCTCAGGATTAGCAGGTTTGTAAAACTTGAAAAACAGACTTAGCCAGCTATTGGAACTTCCAGCAACTAGATCCTTGGGCTTAAGCTCAGACTCAATATCACACAACCTTCCAGCTTTTTTCACAGTTCACACAGTCCTCCATGCCAGTCCTCCGGGCAAAAAGTAAAGAGCAAAGGAGAGCTGGATAATCTCCGGCCACCACACAAGCAACACACGCTCCACAAATTCCAAAAGCCTTGTACCTCAGGCCCTCTTCTCCTGGGACGATCTGACAACTCTGAGGTCTAATGCGGTCCAAAGCGGTGCTGTGCTGCTGCGAGTTTCAGAGGTTTGGCGTGTTGAGGAGGTGGTGGGTTGATGAGGAAGTAGAGCAGCACTGCACCATCAAATACTTCTCCCAGCAAGACTCAGCTGGGCCCCATACGACTGGAGCAGGGGGAAAGCATCCGGAAATGGTCCAGTCTGGCTGCCAAGGGCCTAAGGCTACCACTAGTTGCAGCCCCGTGGTTGTTTTTTTTTCCTGCCTTGCTTGTCTTGTTCCTGATTTTTACCTGTCTGTGGTTTTCCTGTATTTTAAGAGTTTTTGTGTCGGAACTTCAGATCATTATCCTGTGAAGGCGCTGAAGCCTCTGAAGGCTGGGCTTTTTTCAACTAGATCTTTGGCTTGTCCTTACTTCAGTTTAGTTATAAATAAATCAGGCTGCTCTGAGGCACAGGCCATAAAAGGGAGTAAAAGGCCGAATTGGAGAAATATCTTTAATCAATAAAACAGCTCTAGACACATTAATGGCTTTTTGAGGTTTTGAAATATTTAGTTAATTAGCTTTGTATGGACTCAGTGAGGGAAGAAGGTAATTCATAATTGGTCTTTAAAGATTTTAACAAATTTCTAGTGTTTGAATCCACCAGTATCACTGGATTTTGAAGTGAAGGTAACATTCCTTTAGGCTCATCGTTGTCGCAGCATTTACCCTAGGTGTGGAGGATCAGTCAATGAATTCTGTTTTTTCTATAAGAATATCATCTTTGTTGATTGTTTATTATATATATACTACATGCCATGGACAATGAAGTCAGCTCTGGACACATTCAGTGCAAAATCTTGGAGTTCAACTTGCCGAGAATCTCTCAATGGAGACTCACGTCAATAAAGTGGTAGGAGTATGACATGGACTCTTAAGAAACTTAAAGAACATTGTCCCTATGCTTCTACAGCCCTTTAGGAGACTTGTGGTACAGGCAACTATACTGAGCAGACTGGACGTCTGCAACTTTTTACTTCTAAGCTGGCCAGACTATCTGCTCAAGCGGCTTCAAAGGATCTAGGTGCTGGCTGCCAAGCTAGCTCTAAACAAAGGGAGAAGAGATTCTGCAACTGGAATGCTGCAGGAACTCCACTGGCTCCCAGTAAAGGAAGGGTGCATGTTTAAGGCCCTCTGCATACTACAAAAGGCATTAAGTTGTGCTGGACCTAAGTCACCACAACAAAAGTTTAAACCCTACAGGCCAGCATGAAAGCTGAGATCATCCGACACCTGCCTGGTATCTGTGCCTACTTTTAAAAAGATACAACAGGAAGGTAAATATTCCAGGTCAGAGCTGCTCAACTATGGAACTGCATGCCACCCTATCTAAGAACCAATACAAACCTGTTAAGTTTCAGGAAAAACCTAAAAACATGGCTATTCCCCTAGAAAAGGACAGCTGTAACTAAATAGCCATAGATGTCATTGTTTAACAGAAATTCTCTTGACTTATAGTTTTCAGCACCAAGATGCCTGCTGGGTGATAGTTGCTCTTTATAAATGATTAATAATTATAATGGATATAACAACCTATAGCACCCTACATGCTGAAAACTGCAACCTGTGTTTATGGCCCCCAAAAGGGAGGAAGAAAATAAAGGTTAAAAGATAAAGGGTTGACAGGGAGTGTTAGAAGATAAAGTGTAGAAAGTAAGGGTCATTAGGTAAGGTAAAGGGAGCCACAAGCCAGATTAAATGATGCCTTTCACCCCCACAGGCATGCACGAGAAACCAGTGGTTACAACCCTGCTGAGCCCTCTACTTTCCACTCTCCACTCTGCACCTTTTTCTGTTGCAGTCCACCAGTTTCTTCCCGTTCCTCCTAAATGCTTCTTATATACCCTTCTTCAATTTTACAAAACCACCTGGGAGTCAGAGAGGCACGATAAGGACTAAGGACCCCTATTTGTTGCAGCTGAGACACTGAAGCCTGGCTACCGCCCCCCCCCCCTTTCAGGTACCGAAAAGGGGGTAGAGCACAACAACTCAGTGTTCCTCAAGCAGTACTTCTTTTGCTCAAACACTGTCTGAACTGGTCCTTAACCTTAAGGCACCTCCACCAGGTCCAAAACCAAAGGAATTTTTCTGCCACCTGCATTATTCTGATGATACAAGAGACCAGGATTTGCACTATGACTGTTCCATATTAGGCTGGGTGATCTGAAAGCAGGGCCAATTTAATCAACCCAGACACCCTTGTCCCAGGTTCTCAGTGACACACATTTGTGCAACCACAACCTGCCCCAAAGTTATCCGAGGCACAACCGAGGAGCGACCTAGGCATGACCCAGGCACAACCTGGCATGACCAGGCACAGCTCAGGAGAAGGCGATGCACCTGCCCAACGTTATGTTAAAAATCTATAAAGGGCAGGTTTACCCTGGGGTGTCTTAGCACTACAATGATGTAGTTGTAAGGATTTAGAAAGGTGAGAGAAAGCTAGAAACTACAAAGATACGGCTGATAATGCACACAGAGGCAGGGCACCAGCATGCTTGTCCATTTCTTTGACGGATAGTTCATCTCAAAGGATCTCAAATGTGCTTTTCCTAATGTGAAGGAGCACTGCATATTTTTCAGGGATTTATTCATAGATTATTTGAATCATAATCACTTTCATTGCACGTCATCTCATAAAGCACCCCATAAAGGTCCCACATTTTCTAAGGAGAGCAGCTAATAGAAAGACCATGTTTACTTTAAACTGGTGAAGAATGAAGACTTATTATGGTGGCATCAGTAATGTATGACTTTCTTTGACCAGAAAGTCTCTGCAGAGTATCATGTTTAGTGAATCTTTAATTGCGTAACTTGCCCCTAGAGATCTTCTGGACTTTGGAACTAAATTCTAGAAGGCGAGGTCACAGGAAACTCTGAATCTATGTGAACATCCTTATGGCTGCATGATTCAGAAGGTTAACTGAGTTTAGATCAATAGCCTCATGAGGCAGAATCCTATTCGAATCTGGGCTAGATGTCATAAGATGGACTTTGCAGACTCTGCTTCGGAGTATAATAACAGCTCTTTAGGTTTGAGATGTCTAAATAATGCATTTGATAGTAAATTATATATAACTAAAACTGCACATTGCCGGCGAACTGTGTTAGATTTAGGTCAACATCCATTTAGATCTCCATTTTATTAAGATATTCTGTGTGTTGTAGGGCATTAGTCATGAGGTTAAAACTTCAGAACATGGTTTAAGGAATTTAGTCAAGTTCTTAATCTCCAAGTTATGTTTTAGGCATAGGTCTCACTGAGATATTATTTGGGGTTCAATCTAAAATGCTCCCATGTCACATACTCAAAATCGTTTGGGTATTGGCCAGTATTCTTAAGGTGAAGATGAAGCTGAGGACAGTCTTTTAAGCTCAATGTTAGGTGGCAGTTATGCTAAGAACTCTTAGGAATATATTTGGGTTAGGTGATGAGACAAAACATGCAGGGAACGGCTGGCACCATGGCAAGCAGAAAGTGGCAGCGTCTAGCTTGCCCATGAACAGAATTCTTGCCTAGAGACATATCACTTGCATAGCATAGTCTCAATATATATAATTAGACCTTCTAACTAAACATGAAGAACAGAGATCAAGTATTAATAAGGACTGATAAAAACACAACACAATAGACTGCACTGACATGGAAGCAGACAGCAGACTTCACCTGAACAAAGGCAGGCTGGAGCAAGAACAACAAACCATATTTCAGATTACAAGGTGCATCAGAGGCATCTGGAAATGCAGAGAATAGCCAGAAGAAATCTGTATTCATTGGGGTTCATGTGTGCAAAAACAATGCATTCTTGTGAATGATATCTTAAGTGTGCTTTCTAAAGGCCCATCCTCAAAATGATGTTTGATGGCATATAACCATGTACCAAGCAAACAGTTGGAACTTTCTATAGATCTTCTTTAGAGTGGTTGATTAGTCTAGTCTGGGAGAGGTTCTAATGAGGGCAATACCTTGGACTGGGATCTGACATGTGTCAACAAGAAAAGATCCCATTTTGGATTGTCTCAATGGTTTGTCTGATTTCTGCTTTGCATGCTTCCTCCATCTGTGAGTACTCAAATATGTGCTATTGCAATTTGTGCCAAGAGGACTCACTTCTAAGTGAATGGGATCCCTAGGTGAGATACTGATGGCTACCTAGGTAGGAGTGAAATTCTGGAGCTCAGTACACCATGATCTAACAGTGATGGGAGATTATTAGTGTTGGGTACTAAAGAGAAAATTATGCATACAGTCTAGACTCCGATGGACTCTGGAAACACTTCTAGGGAATATCTGACAAAGGGAAAATACATGTTTGTGTCATTGTCTAGCAACATAAAAACATTTGTATTGCTATGTTAAGATAGTAGTGTCAGATATAGTGCTGTGGTCTGAAACAGTCATGTTTTGTAAAGACAATCCCAAAGACTGCCTTAAGGTTTGGGGTAGAGGTGCATTGAAGACAAAATCTGCTTTCCCATAGTTGGTTACATTTAGTCCTTGCATGTCGTGTGTTTTGTTAACCCTACACCTGACTGTAACTTTCCTTTCAGATTACCTTGATATCACCATCCCTGCAGGTGCCTCAGTGTACCTTCCATGCGGATTTTCCAAAAGCAGTAACTGGACAACACACTCCTGGCAAAGTGTCAAGGGCAGTTTCAATTTGGATGCAAACTTCAGTGTGACAATAGAAGTTCAGCCAGGAGCACGACCCTTTGGAGCTGCTCTTTTCAAGACTATTGACCTACTCATACCTGCTGTGCGACCGGAAGATGCAGGAGTGTATAACTGCAGCTGGGGAGAAAACTCTGACATTATAGAACTGGAGGTCATTGCTCTTTCAAGTAAGAACTCATTTAACAACCCATATTGTACTAAAAGCACAGACCACCTATTAAGATAGGAAGAATAGTTAACACGCATGACATACTGATGATCCACGTGATTAGTCCTTATTATAGTTGTGCTTGTTCTGGCCATTCTATGCAAAACGAATACATTGTTTATCAAAAACGTACATGCTACCCACTGACACTAATATGGCCACCTATCAATTCACTAATTATTTTACCATTACTGGGAATTTAAGAATATTCTTATACCCTAGAGTCCCTTCATATAATGTGCTAACAAACAAAATCAATCACCCTTTACTAAAACCAGACAGTTTTGATCATGCCTTTGTGCTCCTTAAGGACCTAGAACATCTGCCCACCATCTAGAACCTGAGGGTTGTGCTTGTGCCTCTTTGAAGGTTATCTTTAATAGGTGCTAAGATGAGGCTGATAAATAAGTTCAAGACTGCAGATAGTGTACCCTGCACGGCTATCAGAGTGGCTATTCTTTGCAGTGTTTACATGCACCCAAGATACATCCATTGCTCTATCACACTATGGATTGGTCTCACCCTTTTCAGTCCTCCTAATATTAAAGTAGGAGTCTTATTCTAACCTAATACCAGCCTTTTAAATTGCAGAGTGGGGAAAAATCTTAGGAGACAGCTACTGGATAATCTTAGCTGGCACCGGAGGCTCTCTTGCACTTTCAGCATTTATCTGGGGGATATGTCTTGTGATCCTAAAACGTAAGTAATGACCTAATAAGACCAAAGTGTATGAGTTGTTAGTCGATCTCAAAAGAATAATTTGTGTTGATAGAGCTATTCAGACAAATACATTAGATTAATCTTTGACCTGATAAAGACAAATCATATATTAAAGTGGGTACAGGCTTTCATATCTCAGGTTTTTTTGTTCTTTTTGCGATTCTAGAAATTAAAGCCAGGAGGCAGCGTCAAAAGGCCACCTCGAGGAGGTAAGGAAATGATCTGTGCCATGCCACCCAAGATTGTAAGCATGTTCTATGCTCAATTTCCAGATTATGCAATAAGGGAGATTCTGCACCATCCTTCCAGGAGACCTATGTACTTCCTGTTGTTTAGGGTTGTGGTTTAAACAAGCAAAGGTCATGACGGAAGAACTGGAGACCAAGGTTAAAAAATATAATATAACAATTTAAACTAAGAACAAACAACAAGGGGATTCAAATGTCCACCGAAATTAAGAAGAACACTAGAAAAGTATCTAAGACTAAAGACATAGACCAAATTGAGGGGGTGCATGTACTGAGGCCAGTAAGAAGGAGGATACAATTGTAGGCTTAAGATATAAAGAGAATAGGATTATGTACTAAAACAAAGATCAGCAGGGCAGAATTGTAGACAGTGGACAAAGATCAAGAGGATACACTACAGTATTAAGGTAAATGCCGAGATTGTAGATTTGTAGGGTAAGGACATGTCCCAGAAAGATTCAATTGTAGACTAAGGCCAAAGGCCTACATGATAGAATCATAAACTAATGACAAGAACGATGAGGCTATATTTGTACCTGATATCAAGAAGAACACAATAAATAAAATGCAGAAAAAAAGACATACACCAAAAACAAAGCAATGGAGAACTGTCTGCTATTATTAGTAACCAACCTAGAAATGTATGTATTTATTACTGTGCACAGGCCTTGATAAGTGCCTTCTGTAAGATACTGCCATGAAGAAAATGTGCAGAAGGAGAGGAGTCATGGTGGATCCGTACAATGAATACCCCTCTTCACTTGACTGTCACCACCATAAAGCTCTCCTACCCTGTCCCCAGTCCTATAACCTACACCCTGTTTTATCTCTCCCAAACAGTTACATTAAAAACCTGCAAAATAGAATTGTATATTTAAGTATAATACGAAAAGAACAGGACAGAAGACAAATGACAACAAGCATTGGCAAACCCAATAGGTATGGCATTGTCCATGAGCCTTTTGGCAATTCTTGCTTTGTTTTGTCAAGGCTTTTGCAAAACATTATTGTTTGGGAAGCTGACGGGAGTTGGTCGATCTTAAAAAAAATTACTAAAGGCAAAAATGTTTTTAGTTTTAATAAAGCACACATCAACATAGAACACTCTGGCACGGAAGGGAACTACTTTGTGTGTAGA
This sequence comes from Triturus cristatus, assembly GCF_964204655.1. Classification (NCBI taxonomy): domain Eukaryota; kingdom Metazoa; phylum Chordata; class Amphibia; order Caudata; family Salamandridae; genus Triturus; species Triturus cristatus. Next base: position 1,322,145,748 of record NC_140590.1, read on the forward strand.
TGTGCTCTTTGTGAAAGAGAAAAAACAATAAGGCGATGGAGGGAATACCTGAATTAATCTCAGCCACTGGTAATTGCTCAGGTCACATCACAATCTGTTTTTTTTTCACGCACCATGCCACCAGAGTTTGGACCCAGCCATATGCAAATGAGCCTTGACAATGTTCCTCACTGGAACAGTCCAGTCCAAACAGGGAATACCAAGTGCACTTACGGCGATGGATTGGGATGTGGCTCTGAGTGATTGCCAGTGGCTGAGTTTGATTCAAGCATTCCATCCATCAACTTGTTGTTTTTGCATATGATGCCCTAGGGCGAAACCGGTCCTGTGTTGCTTGTGTTCCGGTCCAGGGAGGACCTGGGCAGGCAGTTTCAGCTGGACTGTTCCCGTGATGAACAGGGTCAAGACTGATTTGCATATGGCTGGGTCAAAACTAAGGTAGCATGTTGGGCAAAAAACAATGTATTGGAGTGCTTCACAGAACGATGGCCAGTGGCTGAGATTAATTCAAGCATTCCATCCATCACCATGTTGTTTTTGCATATGATGCCCTAAGTGCGCCAGGTATGCCCAGACATGGGTCCCAGGCTGACTGTGCCACTGGTACCAAGCTATACCCGGCTGAAGAGCCCATAACAAGGGCTAAACCGTTACTGGGTTGCTTATGTTCCAGTTCAGGGAGGGCCTGGCCTGGGAGTTGGAGCTGGTACGTTTCCATGAGGAGCAGGGTTGAGACTGATTTCCATATGACTGAGTCCAAACTGAAGTAGCATGGGGGGCGAAAAACAAAGTATTGGGATACAGCTCCAAGCAATTGCCAATGGCTGAGATTAATTCAAGCATGCCATTGATCACCTTATTGTTTTTGATTAAAATGCCCTAAGTGCACCGGGAATTCTTAGACATGAGTCCCGGGCTCATAGTACCTCTGGAGCCAAGCTATACCCGGCTGAAGAGTCCATAACAAGGGCAAAACCGGTGCTAGGTTGCTTGCATTCCGGTTGAGGGAGGACCTGGCATGGCAGTTCGGGCTGGACTGTTCCAATGAGCAATAGGTACAAGAGTGATTTTCATATGGCTGGGCCCAAACTGAGATGGCAAAGTGGGTGAAAAACAATGGATTGGGATGCAACCCCAAGCAATTGCCAGTGACTGAGATGAATTAAAGCATGCCATCCATCTCCTTGTTTTTTTTGCACATGATGTCCTGAGTGTGTGCCGGGTATGCCCATTCATCATCATGTTATTTTTTTGTGTGAAAGAGCAGCATGCCGTACCTCATAGTGAAGTCAGCCAATGACGAAGTAGGGTGATGCATTGTCCCCTTTAATCATGCTCAAGTGGGCTGGAGAAAAATGTGAATGACACAACCGCAGGCAATTGGATGCAATGTCGCTGAAAACCCCTGTAAGTAACTATGTAATACACATAATTTTAGTAAGATCAAAAGGCTGTGGCTAACACAGACCTAAAAAATCATTGTGTCATTGGCTGTGGGTCTCTTGCCTTTGAGAAGGAAAAAAGGAAGAAAGGAAAAAGAAAGAAAGGAATGATAGAAAGAAAGAATGAAGGCAAGGAAGAAAAGATAGAAAGATGGCATGAAGCAAACAAAAAAGGCTAGATAAAAGTCAAGAAGGAAAGAAGGCAACAAAGAAGGAATGCAAGAAAGAAGAAAAGAAATAAGGCAGGTAAGAAAGAAGGGAAGCATGAATAAAGTAAAGAAAGAAAGAAAGAAGGAAAGAATTAAAGTAGGATATGAAGCCAGCCAGAAAGAAAGAAATAATGGTAGAAAGAAAGCAAGAAACAAGGAATGAAAGCAAGAAAGAAAGGACAAGAAATAAAGAAAGAAAAAGAAAAAGAGTAAATGAAAGCATGAAAGAAGAAAAAAAGAAAGTCAAACGAGAAGGAAGAAAAAAAGGGCAGAAGAAAAAAGGAAAGCAAGAAGGTAGGCATGAAAGCAAGAAAGAAGGAATGAATGCAAGAAAGAAAGAAAGAAAAAAGGAAAGAGAGACAGAAGGAATGGAACAATGAAAATAGGAATGGAAGAAAAATGAAAGAGGGAATTGTAGTGTAGTTCCTATTTCCCTAATAGGCTCTGCGCATTGGAATAATATACCCTATAGGTTTGGCATAGGACTGTGGTCAGTATGCCCCTAGCGAGTATATTAAACTTAATTACTTTGTGTCCGCTAGCTCAGAGGCCACTAGAAACTCCTTGTGAAGAAGAAGGAAGTAGTTTCTGGCAACCGCATAAATATGACCACTTTGTTTCCCTTCAGAATCGGAACGCCCTCAGAATCGTGGAAACAACAGATAACAGTTTCACTCAGCTAATCGTGCATGCTTACTTTCTAAAGAGTTGCACAGAAAGAATAGACGGGCGTTTCAATAAAAGGATTTATTGAACAGTCTTGTTGCTCGTGTAAGAGATATGAGCTGTTACAATCATTAGACAGTATGCGAGATATATTATATACAGCGTAAGCAGTAGAAAGAAATAATACTGCGCTAGCATTATCTTTTAGCTAGGACACATATTCATATACATAAATAACACAAGCTAAAACTGCGTGTACTCATAAGATGCTTCTCAAACTAGTTCTACCCCAGTGTACCTAACCTAAGTGTAAGAAGTAGGTTATGTATTCTATAGACGGTCTAATAGATAGATTGCTATAGTCTGGTATGTCAAGAGTCCCTCTAGGTTCTAGTCAGCTCCATCGCTTTAGGATGAGAGAGGTGGGAATCTCTTTCCGGGTCTCAAACTCTAACACCCCGCGAAGGGAGTCAGAGCACTGGAAGCTGGATTCTCTGCGAGCAGGGATGACAGCATCTCTTGTGAGTGCGTCAGGCCGCCGGGACATGGGTTCCCCTAAAATCGAGGTCTCCTCTAACTTGCTTGGCAAGGGAAGGTATATTTATACCTGGTAGGTGCCTTGGAATGTTAGCATTGACGTAAAGTCGGGCAGAGGAAGACGTCAGGAATGAACCCTTAAGGAATAGCGGTTCATGCATAATAAATGAGTTCTTGGAGAAATCAATAATCCTGGGCTAGGGAAACTCCCAAGAGCTTAAGGGTCTGGATTCTAAGAACTTGTTGTGACATGAGGGTGGATGGATGTAGGTGACCATGCCTGTATTTGGATAGCATGGCTAATACCTAAATAAGGACTGGGATCTTATGTCTATATAAGAGCAATGCGAATTGTGCCTATATAAGGACATGTTTTAGGAAAACTATATATGGACACCTAAAGCGGAACACAACACCCACTCCACTTTCGAATAAACGATAATACTAAATGCTAAACATTAAATGCTAAACATTAAACTGAGTACCACATGTTGCTAAAACATTTGTAAAAGCATACTAAAAAGTTTTTTTTTTAAACTTGTGCTAAACATGTAATGCATAGGAACTGTACATTTTTAAAACAGTGTTTCATTCTAAGCATATATCGGAAGTAAATGGAATCTGAAAGAATATACATATATACATATGACGTAATGGTTGACAATTATTCAAAAACCCAAAGCCATTTTATAACATGGTACTAAATGAAATTGTGGTAACTAAGGTGACAAATTGTCCCTGGAAGTATTCAAAGAAGTCCGTTCTATATGAATAGTTCTACTGTAAGCAGATTGAATTGCCTTTTAATTTCAAATGTAGAAAAAAGTTGATTTTTAGGAAGAGTTCCAAGTTTTGTTCGGTTTTGAAAATATGGAGTCAAATTCATTGCTTTCCCGGTACACTGTGAGCCGAATCAAAAGTCAGTGTATGGGACTGGCGTAAACATGAAATCATCTATTCCAGTAGACAAAAGATCGTCTACCAATGACGGTGACAGTTGGAATACCTCGTTTAGAAGGTGAATCGCACAGAGATGTGAAGCATCGCTTTCAGCACTGGATGCCGCAGCAATGTTCGCGTCCATTAATACCTGTGTGCCTGTTGATCCATCTCGTACCTCAGCAGCAGCAGCAGGAAGCGTCTGTGAGATCTCAACGAATGCCGTCATCAGGATTGGTAGCCTATGGGGACAACACAGAGCATGGGCAGTTATCGGGTCCAGCAGAGTATCGATATCCATTGGCATGACTGATGGGAGTGTTAGACAGATGTCTAGCACGCATTCTTCACCGCAAAGCAGGCAGCGTAGAACAGGTGAGATGCAATCTTGCCAGATTGGTCTAAATGACAGAAACCATGTTGTATTAAGTTCCCGTAGGCGAGGTATGCCCAAAAGTTGCACTATGCGCTCATGGCACTTCTGTTCTAGGAGAGCTTTCTCCAAGTTACTGGGAGTGACGCCGGTGGATAAGCTTGCCATAGCATAGTAGTAGGATTCCTGCAAGGAGTGCCAAAAATAATGGCAGACTACCAAACACCGAATGCACAAAGTTTGGAATTATTCCGAGGACTGCCTGAAAAGGTATTAACAGTCCTGAACATATGGTTTTAAATACATGTACAATCCAGCTCGTATGAGACATGTTTAAGATACGTCCCATCATTTCTATGAAATGTATAGGGCAGTTTGTACATATGAGAGCCTGTATCTCAGGCGAAGTCCTTGCAATTTGTAGATCATAGGTTTCTTTGGCCGAGGTCAAAGGCACGGTTTGTTGCAAAAGCATGGCTTTCATTCTGCTTATAGTATCAAAACGTATAAAAGAAACATTCAATGAAGGCCATAGAGGCAACTCCCTGACTGTGTCTATTTGGGGGAACAAATTTGCCACTGAACCATTACAAGCCCAGTGTAAAGAAATGTCCTGACATATGAGTGAGCCGCTAAGTGCAATTTCACAGTGTGTACCGCTTAGAAACACTTCACGGCCCCCACTCCAACATCTGTATTCGTAAGGTAAATCCCAGGATGTCTTAATGTATTCCTTACCCAACCTTTCATATTTGCCTGCTTGCATTTGTTTGAGGCAATACTGAAAATGAAAAGTTGTGACAGGCAGTGTTATTTTGCCATGGATAAGCCATTCTGTAGCTGTTTTTTCTGCTACCGTAAATGGTAAACTTTCCAGTGTTTCAATGCTCAGCACTGTATACTTTGCTCCCCTTTGTGCCGTTCGATTTGTTTATCTGTGAGATTGTATTCAGAAAACAGAGCTGACGTGTTGATAAATCGCCAAGGCACATAGCATGCACGCAAGGATTGCAGCATCCAGCCTAATAACATAATAGAACGTAACTGAGATTGGCCTTGTTGTAGCATGGCTAAATCTTGTTCCAGTATGTCAATAGCAGAGGATACAATGTTGCCCAGTGAATATATTCTGGATGACAAAGTTGTTAACTCATTGTCAACCACAGCGAGAGATTTCTCCAAGTTAATACGATCAAGTTCACGTATTCTTTCTGCGGCCTCTGCCTGTGAAACCTTCCATATTTCATTATAAGCAGCATAAATGCCGGCATATATGAAACATTTTTGATGCAGTTTTCTTGGTCCTAGTAAGAAATCCCTAAGGTCTGCGTCTTTTTTAAGTAAAGATAAGTGTTGTTTCACATCCTCAAGTGTAGATTTTTGTAACCAGTCGAGGCACAATTTTCCTACACTATATGTTGTTACTACCCCCGGGTGCTGTTGTTGAACATAATGTGGGTCTGGCCCATGGATAGTAAAGCTCTGTGTTCTATTCAGGAATCTTTCTTGACAGATGTTTGTGTCTGTGGGCCAGAGCAACCATTTTCCCCAATCGGGATCCGATCTGTTGTGTTATAGTATTGTATTTACTGTGACTGCCCCCTGTATAGTGCTATTACTTACAGGTGTTGGTACAGAAGGTGTGTTCAAGTCTTTGATCTTGGCTAATCCAAGACAAGACGTTTGTTGCACAATGTCATTCAAAAATGTATTTGCTGTGGGATGATACAGGCTCTAAACAAAGCTTCTATCCCCTGCACTTGCCATTCTTTAGAACCCCAGACAGATTTTGTGTCTATTGTGTCTTTCCAAAAGTCAAACCCTTGTCTAGACAGTTGGGCAATAAAGGCTGCAGAATAAATCTGTTTTGTATTAGTTAACATATTTTTCTGTCCTGTTCTATTTACATTTCTATAGCAAAATGTTTCTGGATCAGATGTATTGTACCCTGAATAATATGGAAACTTATTTGCCAATGTTTTTTAACTACCCCTTGGTGGTGTAGGACAATGTTCCTATTGCTTAAACATAAACACATTTCTAGGTTTTGCAGATTTATGCAGGAAATGATGACCAGAGTGGTTGTAACAATAAAGCTGTTCGTAGTCTGCTGAACCCTCTAAGTATTCATTGTTAGAGAATGCAGCAGACCTTTCTAGATCAGACATCATGTTATTAACAGTCTCAAAGTCCCAATCATCAGAATAAGTTCTGGAGATAATAAAGTCACTTAATGAAATTTTAAATAAATGTGGAATCTTCAAAAGTTCAGTCGGGCTGAATATGTCGAAATCAGTTTTGTCCCAAACTATACCATCCTGTATAGGGGTGGGCGGAATTTGCGAAAGTGACTTTCGCAAATTGTCGTGAAAATGGTAAAAATCTCCGCAAACACGCGGAAATATCGCGAAGATGCAGAAGTTTTTTTCCCGCCCGTTCGCTGTATTTTCTGTGTGGTCGCGGCTCGCCAACTTACCCATGTGGTTGCTCGCGGGCGCGGCCATCTTGTTTTCACTCTTCTCGCAGTGCATGATCGCGAGAAGAAAGACGTGATCGCGCGACCAATGACATTACTGCGGGCGCGAACTGTCGCGAGACAGCGCAAATGGCTACCAACAATCCAACATCTCGTGGAGAACACGACCGGATCGGGAAAACTTGTCGGCGAACGCGGGGATTCAGGTAAGGCGATCGCGCGTGCGCGAGAATGTATTATTTTACAGCGCGAGCAAGAAACAAATTATCGCTAAGCTGCGGAATGCGGAAATTTTTACATTTTTGCGCTCTCCGCGGTACGCGAAAGTGTCAAATTATCGCAATTTCCGTGAGCGGAACGGAAATTGATCCCAGGCCTCATCCTGTATAGGAACGGCTGTGATGTTCACTGCTGACACGTCTCTTGCTTCACGATGGGATGATTTGTGTCGTTTTAAAAGTAAGTTCACATTTTTACTTTCCGTGTCCATACGAATATATCTGCCATTTATAAGCACGCTAAGAGTCATTACTAAAGCTAGCCAAAGCAGAAAGAAAAATATTCCAGAAATGATCCATAGTTTAATCCATGGTGAAACCAGATAAGTCTTTTTCAGAAAACGAAAAAAGTCTTGTACTTGTTGCTTGAAAGTTTGTAAGGCTGGCGTAGTTTCAGGCTCACTTGGATCCTCAGAAAATGTATCAAAGTTAATGAAATAGCCAGAAGCAGTTCGGTCAATTGTTGGAATTGCATCAGGATTTGTTGAAATCGCTGGAACCAGTTGATCACGTGTTACGTTGGTGTAGACAGGTGTATCTGGATGAACTGTTGCTTGAGTTTCAAGAGGGATGAGTTCCATAGCATTGTTGCTTACTCCTTCATCTCTTACTGCTGAAGTCTCGATGGTGATGAGTCTTTCAGTCTGAACCTCTTGGATAGTAGCGACAGGAGGGCGTCTGCTAATAGGTCAGAGTCCGTGAGGCCTACTATTTAGTATAGGCCACATAGTGTGGTTTGATAAGGTCGATTGACACAAATCATTTCTCCTTTTTTCCAGCAAGTGGCAGCAGAAGTACTTGTTCCATGGATGGCTAGGACAGGTACTGGTGGTCTGTAAGAAGGTCCTAATTCCTTCTTGTCCGCAATCATTTCTCTGAGTAGATTACCAACTTTTGGGATCCAGACAGGCCTTGCTGGGACTGCCGGTTTTTCCCCAGTGGTGGTTGGCTTTAGGAGCACATTGCTTTGTTTCAATCTTAGTTCATTTAGATCCTGTAAAACAGCAAAGCGATCTTTGATTTTAAAGGGTTTACTTTCCACCACTGTGCCTTTACATTCGAGATCAGGAACCCACATTCTTGTCCTAAATAGGACATCATATGGAGTGACCTCCCTAGAGAACTTCTTGGTAAATTATTTAATGAGCGTTGGACCCATAAAGATGTTCGACCCACCCATCACCCGAATCTAATACTCTAGCTGTTGTAGACTGCTTTATGCCCCGGTTTTTCCTTTCCACAACAGAATTTCCCTCAGGATGAAATGGAGAGGAGTACCACAATGCTACGCCCAAACTGGCCATGGTTTCTTTGTAAGCCCGAGAGCTAAACGCAGGGCCCTGGTTAGAATGTAGTGTGCCAATTGCGTATGTGCCGATAAAGACTCGTAAATCTTTTATAACAGTTAGAACGTCAGCCGAGCACTGAGGCCACATCCATAGGAACCTTGACTTAGTGTTTATGGGATTGCGTTTGTCCAAAAGGACGCCTGCGCGTAGATAGTCTAATGCTGTCTAACAATGGTGTCTGTACGGGGCAGGCTACTTCGTAGTCTGGTGTCTTGTGGCGTTCTGCACTACCATGGGTATTGCAGTCTCTGCAGTCATTGATGAAGATGTGAATCTGTATATTCATTCCAAGCCACCAGTACTTCTCTGTTAATGTAAATATTGTTCCAGAGATCCCCTGATGTGACAGACCATCCCCCAGATGTGCTTCATAAATCAAAGCTGCTCTATGTTCCTTGTTTGGAATTACCATATCCCCCACTCCAGGGATTCGAGCAAAAGGAACATTGTTCGCATCAATTACATAAGAGTACTTCAGAAGAAATTTCTTAGGTAACGCTGCACCACTGCCTTTGCTCGAGCATTGACAGCTAACAATATCTCACTGTCTATTCTCGTTTTTGAACGAGTGATCGCAGCTATGGGAGCCGTTTGTACAACCCCCTTTGCGGCTTCATCAGCCAATGAATTCCCTGCAACGTGAACGCCATCACGTTGATGACTCAGCGTGTGTATCACATGAGTTTTTTGTAGTTCGTTTCTCAACTGAACTATTTGTTCCCAAACCGTTTTATGCATTTTTGTGCCACCTTTTGCATCTTTGAAACTGCTTGTAGACAGTTCTGTGAATATTCATTATATGACTGAACACAGTAAAAGGAATTGCACACTATTAGTGTGGGGAATTCGTGATCTGTACTTTCAAGTGCCAGTTTGAATGCTTGTAGTTCAGCTCGCTGAGCTGTAAAATCTCCTAGAGATTGAGTTTTAGTGACCATTGGTCGGAATTTACCATCGCGCATGCTACCTTTAACGATTGCACACGCTGCACTGTAAGCTTGCTTACTCCCTGTAGCGGGTTGTGCTGATCCATCAGTATAAATTATGAATTCGTACTGATCGAGAAGCAGAATTTCAGTGGGCAGAGGACTTTCATGTTCATATTGCAGGAACACTTGTGTTTTTAAATCAGGATCAAAAACATATTCAACATCCGTTGCAGCAAGAGAATTAACCCATTGTATCCATCTAGGATGTAAAGCTTTCGCATTTGGGATGCTCGCTTTTGTAACCGCCTCTAAGGCCGGTAATGGAGTCACGATAATAATGCGTTTCCCCTGAGCTAGTGCTCTTTCTTTTGCAACAGCGGTTTGAACTGCTGTCAGTATTTTTTCTGTTGAAGTGAAGCGCATTTCTGCTTGTGTATACAAATGTGATTTGTATGCTATTGGTACTTTTTCACCTTCATTATATGTTAAATAAGTGAATCCGTATTGACCCGAAATTATTCGGATCACTAAATTGCGTTTATTTATGCGTGTTTGTGAGTGATTTGTTGCTAACATGTTAGCTTGGAGTGAACGCAGGATGTCTGTGTGTTCCTGTGTCCAATGTTTTGTTGAAAAATCAGCTTTGATTAATTCGTAAAGAGGTTTAACCCTTTCTGCGTAATTTAGAAAGTAAGTTCTACCAAAATTTAGAAAACCCAAGATGGATTGTAAGTTTTTCAGTGTTTTTGGAGGTTGGAGCAGCGCACACTTTTCTAAAAATGTAGCTGCCGGGATTTTGCCTTCTCTTGAAAGCTCATATCCTAGTAAAAGGACATTGAGATGGGCAATTCTTGATTTTTTAAAGTTGAATTATAGCCTTCAGAGGCGAAGCCCATTATAATGGTACTCACCCTGTTCAAGTGCCTATCTAGGTCATCGTCTGTCAGATAGATGTCATCGACATATGACAATGCCTCGTCATCATACATTTGTAGTAACTCGGTTACCCTTGCTGAGAATAACCCCGGGCTGTTCTTAAACCCTTGTGGGAATCTACAAAATTGACCCTGGTTCCCCATTATTGAGAAAGCTGTTAAGTACCTGCTTTCAGGTGCTATGTTTTGACAAAAGAAACCATTTGAAATGTCTAATGTTGTTTTATATTTTTTATGCACAATGTTATTCATTAATGCTGTACTATGTGCATTTTGCACTGCAAATATTTTAGAACAAGTGTTCAAGTGTCTGTAATCCAAAAGTAGACGATATGTATTGTCTGGTTTGGCTACAGGAAGCAAAGGATTGTTCATTGAGGAGGTGCATGTTTCAATCACCCCTTGGTATTCAGGTTGATCTAATATCTCCCTGACCTGTTTTTTAGCTTCTTGCTTTATTGGGTACTGCCTTTGTGCAGTCGGTTGACTTTGTAGTGGTGAGGTTAGTCCTCATCCCATCCTACATGATTTTTGTATAATGCTGGGGCCTGGGCAACTGCCCATTTCCTGGCATAACTATATTTTAAGTGAATTGGAATATGGTTGGAGGAGGCTGGCATAATGATGTCCTTGCCATGTGGGCACTCCCTGACAAATTTTTGTGGCCAGTCCTGTTCTGCTAGAAGTATATCATAACCCCTTGAAAGTTTCTCCCAAAAGAGTGCTTTAACTTTTCTTGGTATGTCTCCCTCCATCCGCAGTGTTATTTCATATAACTTTTGTGGAGTACTAACCCTGATGTCTACTGTCTCTACTATGATGTACTCATTCGAGTCCACTATCTCCAGAAGTTCCTTCAGGTTCTGGCGAGCAATTGTTACTTCTGCTGCACTTGAGGAACTTCGATTTTCGATCGTGATCGTATCGACCCGCCATTTTGTGCTCCGCCGACATTTTGTGTTGCCCTCACTCAGGCAGCACGACGATCGAAGTCTTTTTCTGCTTTTCCTGCAATAGTGTGTCGAAATAACCTTGTGCCTCTGTTTACAAAATCTTGTGTTAGAGACTGGCCGAGTACACTAATCCCTGTCTGGTTTTCCTAATCCCTGTCTCAACTATCTGTTGGTTCACACTATTCTCTTCTGATTTTATCTTATCGTCTGGCCTTCGCTGTCCTCTGCTCATATTCTCTTGTTTCACAACTATCCTCCAAAACACACAAACGTATCTCGTCACCTGCAAGACAGCTACAAGTCAGTTAATGAATTAGCTCGTGGGGAGGGGTGACAAACACAGTTAGAGGAGAGGCTTCTTCGAGTTACTCGATACTTTATTTTCAAACCTTTCCTATTGGTTCTGTTCTGTTTTCCAACTTTTCTTATTGGCTCCTTTTATATGTTTTAGGTGTGTTCTTAGTTAATGTATAAGATTGTGCGCCACGGCGTGAAGTGGCAGTCTCCTGAGAACATACCGTGTGTACCTCTAGGACAACTGTACTAGCTGCAGCTAATAAATCTGATCTTTTACGCCGACAGAGTGTCCCCGTGTCTCTGTGTAGCTAAGCAGGAGAACCCAGGAGATTAAGGCGTACCCTGCGCCGCCAGGTCCAAAAGGTTCTGGTTCTTCAACTGGTGCCCAACTTGGGGCGGCTTCAGTGGTACCGGTTCTGCCTGAAGGTCGTGAGGAACCCCGCAAGAAAATTCTGGAGGAATCGCGAGCCACGTCAAGCGACCCCTGTATGTCGAAAGTGGTCCGAAGGTCTTTTTCAGCGCGGTTACTCCTTCCTGACGGCTACTAACGACTGCTGCCCTGACTGCCGCCCTGCTTTGGCCCTTTCTTTGGTGATGTATGGTAAGGCGAGACGATAGACGGGCCTCTGTTGGCGTAAGAAGACGTCCTTAGTTAAGTATTTGGTGGGTCGCTCCCACAATTTTGGTTCTTTGTTCCTTAGTTTCTTTGGTCCTTAGATTCGACTATTGCAATAGCCGAAGCCGAGGGTAAGTGCATTTGTGCTGCGTAAACTGAGTTTTACCCCCTTGATGTTTGTGAACAGTCCGGTGAAATCGCGAGATGCCTGGTCTGACTAAGTTTGGAAAACTTTGTTGCTTTGGTTGTAATAGGGATTCCCGGCTTGAGGACTCTTGTCCGATTCCTTCGGTTGGAACTCCCACATATGAGCTCTATTCTAAACATGGTGTTGGCCCCATTGCCTTTAACGAGACATGGACCCGATACATGAAGAAAGATGGTGTTTTAAAATGGCCAGAAAATGGTAGTTTCGATTCTGATGTGCAAGATAATTTGGAAGCAGTTTTATTCAAAAGAAAAGCCCGGCCGGCAATGTTTGACTCTTTCCGCCTTTGGCGTAAGGAAGCCAAACAGAGAGAAATTAAACCAGCAAAACGAGATAGGAAAGCACAGGGTATGACAATTATACAGGCTGCCCAACAATTCAAAGATGATGAAATTATTAATGCGATGGAAATTTCAGAAAGACAGCATCGTATGGCGATAGATAAATGCTATCCAGTGTTGCCTGTTTCCCCTTCCGATAACAAGAAAGATTTAGAAGAAGATCCCCTAATGTCCCATTTATTGAGATTGCCTCCGCCCTATGCACAAGGTGCTAATGCACCCCAGTTGTTACAGCCTGTTCAGCCGCCAGCAGTACCTACGCCTGTTCCGGCTCTTCCGCCTTTGCCCCTTTTAGTATCTCCGCCCCTACCAGTTTTGCCTTTAACTTCAACTTCTTTGCCCTCATCTCCTGATCTTTGATCTCCTTTGCCTTCTGCTCCTCCTGCAATTACTGGTTCTCCTTCCGTTAGTTCGCCTAATACCTTGTCCCCTATTCTTATGTCCAATTCTCCGTCTGTGCGTAAGCGTCTCACGGACACCGTCACTGGTATTCTATCTCCTTTCTTTGAAGCTTTCAATGTGTCTCCGGCTTTTGCTCGAAGACAGTCTCGTAGTCAGTTCCCAGATTCTGAAGAACGAGAAAGGTTGGACTCTCTCGCACGTAAATGGATCAAGAGGGGTCCCCAGTATAGCGTGCCCGATATTATGTCTACCTTCTCACAGTGGAATGCGCCTACGCAAAGATATGTTTTTAATGTAATGTGTGATACTCTCATTAAAGAATGGGAGGATGTAAATTCGAGTTCGATTCCACAGGGTCTGTTAGATGTTCAGACTGATTTCGACAAAGGACTTGTTGTTGGTTCTAAGGTTGAGAAAGCTGTAAGGACACTTATTTCCTTTAGATCCTTGTTGTTCTTTCAGGCTTTCCTTGATTCCGATCCGTCGGTTAGACTGACACTGAAAAATTATCCCATGAGAGAGGTTCCTCCAGTTTGGAAGGAAGAATTTGCGGCTCAAGGTAATAATCCAGCTATTCCTGCTCATTTCCAACGTATATGGGTACATGTTCCATGGAAACGATCTGAAGTTTTAGCACTTAAGCAGACTCTACCGGATCCTCGTAAGAATCCTGCGGGTTATTATAAAGAATTATCACAGACGGTTGATGCTTGCATCATGAATCTAGCTGATATTGATATGTTGATCGGAAATGTAGTTCCGCAAGCATTATGGGCTAAGATTCGAAGAGAGAATCATGCTCAAGCATTAGGTGGTGATTGGGCTGCTATAATTGCCGCGGATGCAGCTCAAGTGGGTGGTGCTAAGCCTGATGTTTTGGTTTCAGAACTCCCTGGTAGGATTATTACATTAATGAAAACGATGATGCTGCTTTGAAAGTTAACTGGGATAAATTAGCAGCATGCAAATAGAAGAAAGATGAGAATGTCTCTGATTTCTTTACTCGTTTTGAGGAGACATTTATTGATCACAGTGGTCAAGATATGGCTACAGAGGGTGGTCAGTGATTATTTGTGGACAAATTTGTATTTAATTTGCTTCCAGAGTTGTCACACAAATTGAAAGATTCTGAAAGTTCATGGGCTGTTTCTTCTTCTGCCCAGATATTGGCTACTGCACAATATTATGACAATAGAGATAAAGAAGAAAGAGAAAAGCAAGAGAAAAAGACGAAAGAATTGAAAACGAAGGTTCTCTTGCAACAAGCTTATCCTCCTCGTTATGTTCAGCCTCAGTTTCAACAACCTCTGCAGTTTCAGAGGTTGTATCAAAAACCTGAGTCATATATTCCGCGACCTTTATTAGGACCTAATCAATGTGCCTATTGTAGGGAGGAAGGTCATTTTAAGAGTAGTTGTCCGGTTTTATTGCAGCGCAGTGGAACATTATCTGCTCCACGAGGTCGTGGTGGCCTCCAGTCAGCAAACAGAGGTAGAGGTCGAGGTGTGTTGAATGAAGAACAGCGTTCCCTTCCTCCTCCTAATTCCGTGAATTATTTTGATCAGCAAAATGTTAGGTCTACACAGTATTACAATGAGGATTGTTATGTTGAAGGCGAGAATGAAAGTCTTCATACTAACTAGGACAGCCATGGACAAAGTAAGGGAGTGGTGTCGATTCCAGTAGATCAGAATGGACCTTATGTTAGTGTCACTACAATGGGTGTTTCAGAGCCATTTCTCTTAGATCTGGTGCGATGAGAAGTTCTATCATTCATTCCAAACTCCCTGGGGCACCTTTGTCTGGCTTAGCGAATGTTTCAGTAGGATTTTCTGGCGCCCCTGTTCGTAATCCGGTTTCTTGCCTTTTGCCTATCTCAGTTGGCCCTTATGGTTTGGAAGCTCCACTTCTTTTGACGAATGGTTGCCGTGAAAATCTGTTGGGTTTGGACTTATTAAAAAGAATGCATGCTACGATATATTGTTCTCCTTTTGGTGTACATCTTACTTTAGGACAGAAACTGACTTCTCCAATGTATTTGTCCAAAGATCAGTTTCCACCTGAATTACTTTCTCTTCCGGCAACGCTTTGGGCCACGGGTCCGAACGATGTGGGTTGTCTTGAGATTCCACCTTATGTTGTCACTCTTAAGCCTAATGTTGAATTGCCACGTATTCCGCAATATAGAATTTCTACTGAAGGTGAAAAAGCGCTTTTGGAAATCATTCATGATTTGATTCAGAAGGGTGTGGTTGAGGAAACGAGAGGTAACATATGCAATAGTCCTATTCTTCCTGTTCTTAAACGCACTGATCCTTCTCAGCCTCCTGTATATCGTTTCGTAATTGATCTTCGGGAGGTAAACAAAATTGTTGTACCAAAATTTCCTGTAGTCTCATATATCACTGCTCTGTTGACAATGATACCTTCCACAGCGACTTGGTTTTCTGTTATCGATCTAAAAAATGCCTTCTTTAGTATACCCATTGCAGAAGAGAGAAGGGATATTTTTGGCTTCTCTCTTGGAGGCCGAAGCTTCCGGTTTAAGCGCGCACCTCAGGGCTATTGTGAAAGTCCCCCTCTATTTACAGTCAAGCTCTAAAATGTCATCTTGATGCTTTTCATTTGCCGTCTGGTGCTGCTCTTATTCAATACATGGACGACTTGTTGATTGCTGCTGATTCAGAAGATATTTGCAAAAATGTGACTGTTGCATTGTTACGCCATCTGTTTAATCTGAATCATAAGGTTTCACCTTCTAAACTACAATATGTTTGTCGAGAGGTTACCTACTTGGGTCATCTCCTATCAAAGGAGGGACGACGATTAACCCCAGAACGAATTCAGGCGATTGCGCAAATGTCTGTACCATCCACACAAAGGGAGGTACGTGCCTTTCTGGGTATTACTTCTTATTGTAGGCAGTGGATTCCGAGCTTTTCTTTGTTGGCTAAACCTCTGTTGGCACTCACTTTGAAAGATACACCTCAGCCCCTTCCATGGTCTGACGAATGTCAAAAGAGTTTCACTGACTTGCGTACTGCTCTGTGTTCTGCTCCTGTATTGGGTACTCCCGATTACAGTAAGCCTTTCACGCTCTACGTTCATGAAAGAGAGGGTTGTGCGTTGTCAGTTTTAACACAGCGATTTGGAGATAAACAGCGACCATGTGCATATTTTTCGGCTACGTTAGATCCAGTAGCTAAAGCATTACCTAGTTGTCTTAAAGCAACAGCAGCAGCAGCAATTTCTATTCGACAGTCTGCTGGAGTAGTGCTCGATAATACACTTATTGTTATGGTGCCGCATGCAGTAGATACCTTATTAAACCGAACGAAAACACAACATCTTACGAGTGCTCGTTTGTCTGGATATGAGTTGACGTTTTTTGCTAGTCACGTGCACATCAAACGATGTAATACTTTAAATCCAGCTACTTTGTTGCCTCTTCCAGTAGACAAAGATGACCAAGAACAACATGATTGTTTCCTCCGTACTGAGGAGGAGACAAAAGGAAGAGTTGACTTGAAAGATACACCGCTAGAAAATCCGGATGGAATTCTATGGGTGGATGGTTCTTGTTTCAGGCTTCCTAGTGGAGATACAGTTTCAGCCTATGCTGTTACTACTTTACATACAGTTGTGGAAACCGCACGTATCAGACACAATTCAGCTCAAGCAGCAGAACTGATAGCTTTAACAAGAGCCTGTGTGTTGTCAAAAGGAAAAAGAGTGAATGTGTACACTGACAGTCAATACGCTTTTGGTGTGGCGTTCAATTTTGGGCGTCTTTGGAAAGAGAGGGGATTCCTTACTTCCCATGGCACTAAAATACAACATGGTCAATTAGTGACTGATCTTCTTGAGTCACTTTCTTTGCCTACCCAAATAGCAATTGTGAATTGTAGTGCACACAAGAAGATTACTGACGATGTTGGTCGAGGAAATGCATTTGCGGATGAAGTAGCGAAAAAGACAGCGAGAGATGCTACAAATCGAATGTATGTTGCGGGTCCTGCGAATTGGGTTAGAGAGAGAGGAATGTATGAGGATACAGTAGAAAGTGTAAGATCGATTCAGAAAGAGGCTACAGAGAAAGAATTGAGCAAGTGGAAAGAAAGTACAGGAATGTTAGATGAGATGGGATGTTGGGTGGAATTGTCTGAGCACCAACGTTGGCTGTTACCAGACGCTTATGTGCTACCAGTAGTTACTATGGCGCATGGTCCAGCCCACTTAAGTGCGAACGGAATATGCAAGCTTCTGGCTCCAGTGTGGCAGAATGAAGGAATCCCAAAGTGTGCAGACAATGTAGTGAAACATTGTATTGTTTGTTTGATGTACAATCCGGGAAAGGGAACCCCAACTCCGGCAGGTCACTTTGCTCCTCCGACATATCCTTTTGAGGTGTTGCAGATCGATTACATTCATATGGAACGATGCAACAACCTCAAATACGTTCTGGTGGTAGTATGCGCTTTTTCTAGATGGATAGAAGCATACCCTCTAAAAGACAATACAGCCTTATCCACAGCTAAAGCTCTACTCAAAGAATTTTCCCCCAGGTTTGGTTTGCCGCGCATTGTCTGGAGTGACAATGGGAGCGAATTTGTGGGCCAAGTCATGCAAAAAGTTTGTGCGGGTCTTGGTATCAAGCAAAAGTTTCATGCGGCAAATCATCCACAGTCAGCTGGTTTAGTAGAATGTTACAATGGAACTTTAAAACTAAAACTAGCGAAAGTTCAGGCTAGTACAGGACTTAGTTGGCCCGATGCTTTACCATTGGCTCTTCCGTCCACCAGAACAGCAGTACACTCTCGTTTGGGACTTAGCCCTTACGAAGTGGTTTTTGGGCGTCCAGCTAACATATGGGGAGTCCCTCGCCCTAAGAAATACTCAGACTTACCATATCCAATGTTAATTGATTACTTGCATGACCTTACGACTAAATTGCGTGTTCTCCATCAACAGGTTCAGAGTGCTTTGCCAGAGGTTTCCACAGACCCAGGTCATTCCATCCGGCCAGGTGATTGGGTCTGCATAAAGAACTTCCAAAGGACGAAAAATTTGGAACCCAGGTGGAGAGAGCCCCGAATGGTTTTGCTCACCACGAGAACAGCAGTGAAAGTCAAAGGAAAGAAAAATTGGATTCACGGTGTGCATTGCAAGAAAGTGCCTTTGCCTCTTCCGTTCGATCAGTGTGTACGTAAGGGCATTAGAGACTCTGAGAGCGAAAAGGTTCCACGATTTGTACCTTTTAGTGATGCACACCTGAATGGAACATTGTCTGAGAAAGAGGACGACGACATTCTTCAGGAAGCAATACCACCACATCATCGCTTGAATACGACAAATCCACGAACATTGTTCCGAGACCAAACTATACCTGATAAAGAACACTATAACCTAAGACCTAGACTAAAGAACACTTAAGATTTTTTTCTCTCCTATGTAGTATTCTGTTCCGGTTGCAGGGTCACGGTAGGAGTCTTGGTTGCGACCTGAGTAGTGGCAATAGGCCTGCAGGACTTGCAGTGTCATAAGACAGCAGACAATCGTGACTAAGTGATTGAGGAAGATTGCCGTGAGCATCCACTTAGAAAGATGGAGACTACATTAGGCAAAAGAGAAAGAAAGGATAAAATGAAAAAAAGAATTCTGTAGATTAATGTACAGTCGTTTTAGTATAGCCTTATGTAAAATTATATTATTGTGTATTCTTTTGGCGTGTATAAATTGGATTATTTATGCTCTGCAGCAAAAAGTTGTCTCTCCTTCTACTTCTTCTTCTTCTTCTACTGTCTCTCCACATCTATTTCATACACTTCCTCAACATGAACTCACTAGAAGAACCGAATATTACAACAATTCATTTGTCCAGTTATTACATCAACATCAATTAGTAATAAATACAACAAACTGTTGGGTGTGTGGACTTATGCCACATACCGTAGAAAAAGGAATGCCTTATTTAGTTCTTCCGTTCTCCTATGAAGGTTCTGCTTGGGCTTATTTTGTTATCTTCTCCAAAGCCTACCAAAGCAAATTCAGATGATCCGTTAGTTCATATATTGGTGATCCAGATTTTAGTCATAGTTCATTGATAAAGGGAATGGTAGCTATGGCTAAAATCATGGAAAATAGTAAGATCTCCGTTGACAAAAGAAAAGCGTACGCCCATTATGTCACTAGCCTTAGTGATAAAGTTAAACAAGGAAAATCTTCACCGATTTGGACCATACCACATCAGGGCAATTTCTGTCTACAGATAAATGGTCAATCTGCTGACACCGTACAAAGAAATAGCTGTTCCCACACATACGTCTACTCCTCATAGAATTCGCCTCCTCTAGTACCATCTCAGGGTACATATTTCATCTGTTATAATAGGGCTTACACATGGTTGCCAACTGTTTTTTCTGGTACCTGTTATATAGCTTTCCTTCTTCCCCCTACATACACCGCTTCTGCAAATCATCATCGAAACAGATATGGCAGAGGGATTATTAATTTCAAGGACACAGCGGGACAAGAGGGAGGAGATTTCCTCAAAGCATTTCTTCCTTTTTGGGGTCCAATGGCCAATAGCAGAAATATAAGGCAACTGGTTCGTGTTGTAGAAACCACCATAGACATCACTGTAGGAGCCTTAAGTAATATTACGGCAGAACTACATGCAGATCGTCTTATGACTTTACAAAACCGAGTTGCCTTAGACTTTGTTCTTGCAGACCGTGGTGGAGTGTGCAAATTGATCGGGTCAAGTTGCTGTATTTTCATACCTGATGACGCTCCGACAGTATACCAAGCTATCTCTAAATTACATATAATCTCTAAGTCGATTCATCAGGACGAAGGAGATTGGTCATTATTGGAGTGGTTTTGGGGACTACTGTCCAAATGGGGTTGGAAGGTATTGACATTCCTTGGAGTAATTTTAGCCATCGTATTCTCCTGTTGCCTTTGTATGCACTGTGGCCCCGCCATCTGCAACCTTTGTGTTACTATGTGCATCCCTAAACCCAAGTCACAAAGAACAGAGAATATCAGACTGATGCTACAGCAACAGCTCGATGACCTCATGGCCATCGACATTGACTCAGATGAATGTGAGTCTGTGTATCTTGCCTGAGTTCTGGCAAAAGGAGGGTCTGAGGAACTTCGATTTTCGATCGTGATCGTATCGACCCGCCATTTTGTGCTCCGCCGCCATTTTGTGTTGCCCTCACTCAGGCAGCACGACGATCGAAGTCTTTTTCTGCTTTTCCTGCAATAGTGTGTCGAAATAACCTTGTGCCTCTGTTTACAAAATCTTGTGTTAGAGACTGGCCGAGTACACTAATCCCTGTCTGGTTTTCCTAATCCCTGTCTCAACTATCTGTTGGTTCACACTATTCTCTTCTGATTTTATCTTATCGTCTGGCCTTCGCTGTCCTCTGCTCGTATTCTCTTGTTTCACAACTATCCTCCAAAACACACAAATGTATCTCGTCACCTGCAAGACAGCTACAAGTCAGTTAATGAATTAGCTCGTGGGGAGGGGTGACAAACACAGTTAGAGGAGAGGCTTCTTCGAGTTACTCGATACTTTATTTTCAAACCTTTCCTATTGGTTCTGTTCTGTTTTCCAACTTTTCTTATTGGCTCCTTTTATATGTTTTAGGTGTGTTCTTAGTTAATGTATATGTCACCTATGTACTATATAAGATTGTGCGCCACGGAGTGAAGTGGCAGTCTCCTGAGAACATACCGTGTGTACTTCTAGGACAACTGTACTAGCTGCAGCTAATAAATCTGATCTTTTACGCCGACAGAGTGTCCCCGTGTCTCTGTGTAGCTAAGCAGGAGAACCCAGGAGATTAAGGCGTACCCTGCGCCGCCAGGTCCAAAAGGTTCTGGTTCTTCAACTGGCGTCCAACGTGGGGCGGCTTCATTGGTACCGGTTCTGCCTGAAGGTTGGAGGAACCCCGCAAGAAAATTCTGGAGGAATCGCGAGCCACGTCAAGCGACCCCTGTATGTCGAAAGTGGTCCGAAGGTCTTTTTCAGTGCGGTTACTCCTTCCTGACGGCTACTAACGACTGCTGCCCTGACTGCCGCCCTGCTTTAGCCCTTCCTTTGGTGATGTATGGTAAGGCGAGACGATAGACTGGCCTCTGTTGGCGTAAGAAGACGTCCTTAGTTAAGTATTTGGTGGGTCGCGCCCACAATTTTGGTTCTTTGTTCCTTAGTTTCTTTGGTCCTTAGATTCGACTATTGCAATAGCCGAAGCCGAGGGTAAGTGCATTTGTGCTGCGTAATCTGTTTTCTACCCCCTTGATGTTTGTGAACAGTCCGGTGAAATCGCGAGATGCCTGGTCTGACTAAGTTTGGAAAACTTTGTTGCTTTGGTTGTAATAGGGATTCCCAGCTTGAGGACTCTTGTCCGATTCCTTCGGTTGGAACTCCCACATATGCGCTCTATTCTAAACATGGTGTTAGCCCCATTGCCTTTAACGAGACATGGACCCGATACACGAAGAAAGATGGTGTTTTAAAATGGCCAGAAAATGGTAGTTTCGATTCTGATGTGCTAGATAATTTGGAAGCAGTTTTATTCAAAAGAAAAGCCCGGCCGGCAATGTTTGACTCTTTCCGCCTTTGGCGTAAGGAAGCCAAACAGAGAGAAATTAAACAAGCAAAACGAGATAGGAAAGCACAGGGTATGACAATTATACAGGCTCCCCAACAATTCAAAGATGATGAAATTATTAATGGGATGGAAATTTCAGAAAGACAGCATCGTATGGCGATAGATAAATGCTATCCGGTGTTGCCTGTTTCCCCTTCCGATAACAAGAAAGATTTAGAAGAAGATCCCCTAATGTCCCATTTATTGAGATTGCCTCCGCCCTATGCACAAGGTGCTAATGCACCCCAGTTGTTACAGCCTGTTCAGCCGCCAGCAGTACCTACGCCTGTTCCGGCTCTTCCGCCTTTGCCCCTTTTAGTATCTCCGCCCCTACCAGTTTTGCCTTTAACTTCAACTTCTTTGCCCTCATCTCCTGATCTTTGATCTCCTTTGCCTTCTGCTCCTCCTGCAATTACTGGTTCTCCTTCCGTTAGTTCGCCTAATACGTTTCTCTTTTGAGTTTTGTTTATTAGTTTCCCACTTCTTTTTAGAAGATGTAGGATTTTGTTTAACCCCTTCGATGCGTGTGACAGAGCGGTTCCGTCATGCGCTTCGGTCGCGCTGTGCGGATGACGGAACTGCTCTGTCACGGCCCCGCCCGCGCACGAACCCTTCAGCACAGCGCGGTAATCCGCTGCGCTGAAGGGGTTAATAGAGTCCTTCTCAGGACCTTCAGACAGTTGTGGCTTCAAAGGTATTCCACCCAAACTGTCTCTGCCTAATTCAGCATAAGATTGTTCTATTATTCTGGGTAGTTCTTGTTGATGTTCTGTTACATCAAATTCCCTTAAGCGCTGGCGGATCGCCACTGATGCTGCCTCCCATTTAATATTAGCTAATATTATTGTTGAGACCTGGTCAAAGTTCTTTTAGTAATCTCATACCTAAATTCAGAGCTGGCTCTGCCCCGTATTTATTTTGAATTTGTTTCAGGACATCTGGTATTACTGCAATTTACGGAACACCATATGTTTTAGTATAGATGGCAGCAAAGACTGTGTCCCAAGTGGTGCAGTCTTCCAGTTGTGGTGTGATCCCCATTGGTAAACAGATTGTTTGAATTCTGTGTTTCCTATAAGGGCTAGTATTAGGAAATACTGCTTCAATTTGAATAATTTTTTGGGCTATCCAGAATAGAATTTGTTCACGTTTTGTGGGCATTTCACTCATGACTGCGTGTAAAGTCTGTGGAGTAATTTTTAGTGTATTCCCCTGTTGAGGGGTTTGATTTGGAATGGTTATAGGTGGTTGGACTGTGAAAGTCCACATGTCATATTGGACTAATTGTCTATACATTTTATACAAACTCTTGCAGTTGAGTAAGTAATTCCTCGTCTGACATCTCTTCAATGTCAGGATGTGGTGTGTAGCCGGCAAGAATCAGCCATGTTGCTCTTGGTCTACCTACTGGACCGAGCCTGGTAATGTTTTTTGTGATGTTTTAGGGCGCTTTTAAACCAGAGTTTATGCTCCTGGTAAGTTAGTGGAATTTCAATATCCTCGAAAGGAATTTATTCCTCAGGTGGTTCATCTTCTCTAAAGAAGTGAAACACTTTTGTTATTGGATTTGATTCTGGGAATAAAATTCATGAATAGAATACCTCTGTCTGAAAGGATTTGTGTGCCTCTATCACGAAAACTGCTCTACCACCCCTTGGTGTCAGGCCCTGTTGTATACGTTTTAGAGTGATGGCTCTCCTTAAGTTTGGAGGGATGTGTATAACACCCTCATCGATTTCATTAAAACCTGTGGAATTAAAAGCTGTTACGACTGAGTCAGCCGCAGCTACACCATTCACTGTGTTAGTATCCCCGTTAAGGGACATTGTTTGAAAAAAAAATGCAGAACAAGTTTCAAGGAAACAAAGATAAGTTGCACAATATTTTGGAATACTGTATCCTTCAATGTTGAATAAACCAAACAGCTAATATATAGGATTTTTGTCCCATTCAGCTTTGGTGGATACTTAACCCTACCCACTCCAGACTTCTTTGGAGTATATGAGATGGGGTCTCTGAGAAAAGCAGGACTTAGTAACTCAGTATCTAGCGTTAAATTAGTGCCTTAACAAACGTTGGGCGCCATATAGTGTAGTTACTATTTCCCTAATAGGCTCTTCGCTTTGGAATAATATACCCTATAGGTTTGGCATAGGATGAGGTCAGTATGCCCCTATCGAGTATATTAAACTTAATTACTTTGTGCCAGCTAGCTCAGAGACCACTAGAAACTCCTTGTGAACAAGAAGGGAGCAGTTTCTGGCAACGCATAAACATGACAACTTTGTTTCCCTTTAGAATCGGAACACTCTCAGAATTGTGGAAACAACATATAACAGTTTCACTCAGCTAATCGTGCATGCTTAGTTTCTTCAGAGTTACACAGAAAGAATAGACGGGCGTTTCAATAAAAGGATTTATTGAACAGTCCGGTTTCTCGTGTAACAGATATGAGCTGTTACAATCATAAGACAGTATGTGAGATATATTATGTACAGCTTAAGCAGTAGAAAGAAATAATACTGCGCTAGCATTATCTTTTAGCTAGGACACATATATTCATATACATAAATAACACAAGCTAAAAATGCGAGTACTCATAAGATGATTCTCAAACTAGTTCTACCCCAGTGTACCTAACCTAAGTGTAGTACAAGTTAAGAAGTAGGTGATGTATTCTATAGGAGGTCTAATAGTTAGATTGCTATAGTCTGGTATGCCATGAGTCCCTCCAGGCTCTAGTCATCCCCATACCTTTAGAATGAGAGAGGTGGGAATCTCTTTCCAGATCTCGAACTCTAACACCCCGCGAAGGGAGTCGGAACACTGGAAGCTGGATTCTCTGCGAGCAGGGATGACAGCGTCTCTTATCAGTGCATCAGGCCGGGACATGGGCTCCTCTAAAGTCGAGGTCTCCTCTAACTTGCTTGTGCAAGGGAAGGTATATTTATACCTGGTAGGGGCCTTGGAACGTTAGCATTGACGTGAAGACGGGCAGAGGAAGACGTCAGGAATGAACCCTTAAGGAATAGCGGTTCATGCATAATAAATGAGTTCTTGGAGAAATCAATAATCCTGGGCTAGGGAAACTCCCAAGAGCTTAAGGGTCTGGTTTCTAAGAACTCGTTGTGACGTTAGGGTGGATGGATGTAGGTGACCATGCCTGTATTTGGATAGCATGGCTAATGCCTAAATAAGGACTGGGATCTTATGTCTATATAAGGACAATGCGAATTGTGCCTATATAAGGACATGTTTTAGGAAAACTATATACGTACACCTTAAAGTGTAACACAACAGAATGAAAGGAACAAATAGAAAGAAATGAGTGAATAAAAACATTAAAGAGAGAGAAAACATGAACGGAGAAATGTTAGAAAACAGGAAAGCAAGAAAAAAGGAAAGGATAAATACAAAAATTGAAAGAAAGGAAGAAGGAATGAAAGAATGAAAGAAATAGGGAATGAAAGGAAAGAAGGTAGGAAGGAATGAAAGAAAGAGGGAATGAAAGAAAAGAAGGAAGGAAGGAAGGAATGAAAGAATTAAAGAAAAGGAAAGAAAGAAGGAAAGAGGAATGAACAAAAGAAAGAAAGCAAGACTGCAAGAAATACAGAAAGAAAGAAAGGAAAGAAAGAACCATTGGAAAATTTAGGCCAGAATAAAAGTGTTCTGTAGAACTGTCCAATTAGGAATTCATATATATATATATAAATGCTGTCACTCAAAGTGTAGTTATCAAGTGAATGATGTTGGCTTACCCTCCGCCCCATACTGTATGCTATAGTGGGAGGTAGCAAAATATGAATGACATACCAACAGGCCAATGGATGAAGAAAGCTGGCTGGGAGCCCCTTTAAATAATTAGATTGTACATATATTTATAACACCAGACCTAAAATGGAACATAATATAATTCAAGACTGAATTTAAGAAAAAATCAAATGGAAATAATTTGAGACTAAAGACAAAGCCCCAGTGAATATAATTATAGGCTGTGGAGAAATACCACGCAGCAGAATTTTAGATGGTGGAAAAAGGTGAAAGGAACATAATTGCAGATTAAAGACAACAAGAATACCTGGAAGATTAATTCATACACTAAGTTCAATTGCCAAGAAGATTTAATTGTATTTGCCATGAATCTAAAATCATTATAATGATTCAAACTTATAAAGCACTGCACTGTTAATAAGTATTCCCAGAAAGAAATGTATACTAAGGATGGGATGACAAGACGACAGAAGTATAGACCAAGGACCAAGCAAATAGAATTACAAATTAAGGACACAGAGCACGATAATAAGATTGTAGATTAATTACAATGATGAAGATGGTGAATCAGAGACTGGATATTAGGGGATGGACATTAAAGTTAGAGCAGCGAACAACTAGGTATAGTTGTATACTAAGACCCACCCTGGTCATTCAACCTTGCATCTTTCCTCATGCTGCTGTATGCAAAAAGGGCTATTTAGTGGCATTAAGGAACTCTACAGGTGATTACAAAATGAAACAACTTAGCCAATTACCATGAGGATAGCTTTGTAGATTAAGTGCAAACGCCAAGATGATAGAACTACTGTCTGAGGGCAGAGAGACCTAACACATAGGATTGTGAGAAGAAATTAAAAAACCATAAAGAAACAAATGCTGTCCAAGGACGAAAAACAAGAGCATACATTTTCAGAATACGCTGGAATTCAATAGCATAATACTGTAGACAGATGACAGATGGCTCAGATGGATGCTACTGTAGACTGAGGATAATGAGAAAGATTATAGCAATGTACATGGAAGACAAGAAACACAAGCATAGGACTGTACACTGTGGATTGGATACAGACTGGGGACAAGGTGAGCACGAACAAAAAGAAGATAGCTATATATATTGTAGATCATAAAACAACAGAGATAGGATTGCATACTGAGGACAGCAACACAGTTGAAAGATGCTCAGTCTGATCTGTGCCTGACTACGAGATATGTGGATACCTACTTTAAAGTTGTGATGCGTGTGCTCTCTTATTTTAAGGAAGTTTTGGTCTGATCCCTGGTTTAATAAAGAGAGTGTGAGACTGAGAAATTGATAAATATAAGGAGAGAATGACTCTCATAATCAATGGCCTTTTAATCAGTGTTTTGTTCTCCTTGTGCTGAGGGTGTTTGGTGGATCATAGAGATACAAACAGATTACTTGACATGGTAATTACTGAACAAGTGTTTCTCTCCTTAAAGCTTCTTCAGAATCACTGCAAGTAGTACTCCAAATACATACATAGATGCTCCTGCTGTGTTTACTGGTAAGTGTCCATATGTATCTCATATCAGTGCTGTGTCGCTACTCTGCATTTTGTTCGAATTTTGTGATGTATCATATATTTTTGCTTTGCTAAAGATAAAGGAAAGAAGACCCCTTATGAGGATGGTGACTCATACATGAATGTGGATCTGGGACAATTCGAAGAGGATCCCAAGAATCTCAGGAGGAAGAATATAGTGTCTGATGACTCCTTCAATGTCACCTCAGAAGGTGAGTGAGGCAGCCTGCATGCCAAATTAGCCAAATTACCCCTTCTGCACATATGAAGTCGTCATTCACTACATCAGACCTTGTCTTAACAGTAAGATTTGCTTCAACAGGCACAAGGCAACATCTCCAATAGAGACTGCCCCTGTGCTATGGTTAACTAGTCCTCCTCTTTAGACGTTATGAGCGGATCTAACTATAGCCTCTTAAACCAGCTTCATAGTCAGGATCCCATTGTGTATACCTTCTTTTTAGCAACAAACCTCTCCTTTACAGCCACAGTGTCATTTTTCACAGTAATAGGCTGATCTAACTATAGCTTCTGAAACCTGCTTTATAGTCAGGATCCCATTGTGTATACCTTCTTGTTACTCACAAACCTGTCATTTACAGCCACAGTAACATTTTCCACAGTAACAAGGTCCTCCTTTGTAGTCATAAGTGTAGGAATGTAGGATTTGCTTCTTATGGTTACCCCAACTTTTTGCTTGATGTCTCACTGTTTTTGACTAGTCTGACTGGGATCCTGCTAATCAGGACCTCAGTCTATCTGCTTTCTCCCTTAAATTGACATACCTGTACTTTGATACACTCCAGTTTGGATACTGGGGTACCCTTATTAGTCCCTAGTATATGGTTCGTCATGTACCCAGGGCATACGTACCCCAGAGGCCTCCCACGGGCTGAAGCATGTATTATGCCACCCATGAGAGGCCATGCAAAATGGAACTTGAGGTCTGCTACTGCAGCCTGTGTAGATGGTGCTTACACCACTTACTTTAGGTATAGGTCACTATATTTAATTGTCACTACACTTGAAACTTATAAGTCACCCCCATAGCTGGGCTTAACAATCAATTCTGAAGGCAGGGTTCTGGGTTTTATGTGAGAGGGTGGCCCTGCCTGAGCAGAGCCTCTCTGCAGCCTTCAGAGACCATTCTTCCGGGTTGTCTGCGACCCAGCCGGACACATTGGTAGAGGTGCATTATAACCTCGTAGTAAATGCTATCTCAAAAACGGCTGCAAAGAAACATATTGTGTTTGGTATCAAATACCTTGGAATCATACCTCTACACCAGTATCTGGTGTGGAAGGTATGGTTCCACCTTTCTGAAGCGAGCTTCGTGGGGTCACTGGTCTTACCGGTGCCAGTCTTCTCGACCCGGACAGAACAAAATGGATGCTGTCGACCAGAAACACATTTCTATCCTCCTGCTACTGAGCCAAGCTCGAGCAGAGGAAGGCAGCACAATAGGCATCCTGTCACAGGGAGGTGTGACCACCTCCTAGACAGGATTTAGTGTATTGGGGCTGGGTGGGAACACTCTGAGTGCCTGAAAGTCTGCACTTGGGCCACATTTGGTGTCCCTGTGCATAGTTCAGCTCAAACCAGTTCTGGGAGCTTTTGGCTCTTGCTCTGGTGCGAAACTTTACAAAGGACATGGGTGTAGCCACCCCTCTGTCCTGCCCCTCCCCTAGGAGGGTCCCCTGAATATGTCCAGCCCCCTTCCGTGAGTACAAAAGGTCTTACCTGGTTGTAAGACTTTAGATTTTACGTGGACAAGATTCTACAAGAAGAAATCACTGACCTTCAACCGTCTGGACACTCTGGACTTTGCTGAACCTCGACTGGGCTCGACTTTTGCCCCCTTTCTGTCCAAAGCTTAGTTTGTGCCTTTGCTCCATAGAGGCTCCATGCAGGACCTGTAGTGCACTTAAGACAACGGAGGAATCTCCCTTGGAGTGAAGGAATCACTCCCCTGCTTCGCAGGCACTAACCACAACTGACCGGACTGCTGGTCCTGAGCTCCTACAGACTACGAAGATTTCAGAAACACAGGAGGTGGGTTTCTGAAGGTCCCTGAGGTTGATCTGCCCTCTCACTAAGTTTGAGGCCACTATCCCTCGTGGGGGCTGCATAACCCAAACCCCTGTGCACGGCATCCATTTTCAGTTGTATATGCTTGGTGGCAATTCCTGAGCTTGTGCATTGGACTCCGTGTAGTCCTGACCTTGTGCAGTATTTGCACCAAAGAACTCCAGCCTCCTTGCACTGAGTGCTCCGTGGGCTGGTGCTTTGCAATCTTGCTCAAGGTCCCCTTGCAACTCCTGGTCATTCGGCCTGTGGGTCCTCCTGAGGGTCATATTGATTTCTCGTGGGCTTTCCTGTTTGCTCCAATTGTGCCCTGATTCCCCATTGCTTGGTCAGTCTCCTGGACCTTGCTGGTCTACACCGTAACCTGCTTGACTTTTCTGCATGGGTTGATTTTGCCAAGGCTTGTTGATGCTCCTGCCGGACACCGACCCCCCTCAGCCCTTGACATCCTTTGTGGGACAGCTCTCCTCCAGCTCCTGGTCATCCTTGGTGTCTCCTGGTCCTCATGGCTGCAGAGTCAAGCATCCCTTCTGAATTGGTCCGTCAGACTGCTCGCAAACACTCTGTGTCCTTTACAAGGGTCCGCAAACCCACCAAGTACAAACCAAGACGGTATTAAACCGTACCAAGACACAGCCCGTTGACTCGTGTCATTCAAGCAAGGCAGTTCATAAATTGCAGACAAGACAGTCCGAGGACTGCATCAAGACACAGCCCAAAGGCTTGTGCCGACAAAGAATGGCGCCATTTCCCCAAGAACCAAGTCACTCACCTGGTGCACTGAGGTTGAGTCAAGTTTTCTCCACTGCCGACTCTTTAGACCAAATGGTCAGCTCCAAGGTTTTGCCGTTCCAGGACCCCAGCCGGTGACCACTAGATGAAGATCTGCCCGATCGGAAGGGCAAAGCAGCTGCCAGAACCAAGCTTGGTCTTGAGTATAGGGGGCCCCAATCCGCCCAACCAACCAGACACCACCACAGCCCCTACAACCCGGTTACGGGTGAGATCAGTTTACCGTGTCCCTGTTCGGGTGTCAACTGAAGGACGGGGCCCTCTAGGGCCACGCAGGTTATATACAACCACCTGATATGCCTTGCCCAAAATGAAGAGTTGGTCAGACAGTAGAGAATACAACTCAGCATATACTCTGCAGGGGAGCCCAATCAGGCATTCACCCTAAGATGTCTGCCGAGGGGACTGATGCCCCAGAGGTACGCTATTACATAATAAACCCTTCTGGAGACTTTGGCCACGCCTCTAATGGAAAGTTACTGACTTGAGCCGGGCATGAACAAAGGAGGTATAGAGAGATGAGCTAACACCTGCCAGATGGGTGCACTATCAGTAGCCCAAGGCCACTGTGCCGAGTCTCAGCATCTCCTAACGTGGTAGCAGAGCTACACATTGTGATTGGAATGCAAAGAAAGAACATCAGTTCATTAGCAAGTCAGGTTACAGCCTTCAACAGGAGAGAGAAATAATAACATAGCATGTGTAAGTGCACAACGGGAAGGGGAATTTCAAACCTAACAGACCCTCCTTATAGCAAATGTGGCTAAAAGCTTTATTGCTATCCGGCAGGGTCTTTACAATTCCCTAAGTGGGAAGAGGAGAATTACATAGTCATTCATATTGCAAAACAATTTCAAAGCAAATGCGAGCACGAAAGAAACATTATTTAATACTCGAATATTCCCTCGTCTATCAGCATAAATGACTCAATTTCTTGCATCATCATGGGGGAGTAATTATTATCCTGTTTGGGCAGTGTAATGCTGGGGATGAGTTTACTCACTCAATATGTACAACAGGCTGGGAGAAAATGAATGCACAAACAACAGGTAAATATGACCCCTGCAATAGCTATCAGGACAAGAAATATCTTCCGACCCCATGAATTCAGCAGGCCCCAGAGCCACCCTGTAAGGGACCATTGTCTTGATGGATCTCTGAGGCGAGTTGGTGTAATTTCTGTATGGCAGAATATATAGTCGGGCACTGTCTGGTATGTAAACACAGCAACTGCTGCTGATGATGCGACATGCTCCACCCCTGTCAGCTAGACTGACATCTAAAACCATCCGATTTTGAAGCAAAACGAGTCCCATAGCTTGGAGCTCGACTGTAATCTTCAGTACACCAGCATTAGTGTTAATGACTCCCTCAACTACTCTGGCAAGGCAACGTATGGTGTGGCTATTAAACATGGGACCCCAGAACGGCACAATACTCTTCATTATATCAGTTAATTGATGTAGGGAGGTACCTGTTTTATCAATATCATCTGTATTAACAACTCTTTTAACTCGGTGCACGGAAAGATCCCTACGATGCAACCTATGGACTTTGTTGTAAGTGGACGGCTCAAGGTAAAGAGGAGGCAGAAGGAAAGAGAGATAACACCGGCCAGACCACCTCCTAGGGACCTAGGGAGCCAAGTTTAGGCTTGTTCCCCACAGATAAAATATACATTTGGAGGTGTCCGCAAGGGTGGACTACTAGTGTTATACAATTGATAGGTATAATTACAATCACTCTGTCCTACGGAAACATTCCCCGACCTTTGAACACAGAAACTAGCTGTTGCATTTATCACAGAAACGGGCATAGCTTTATCTTCAGTGATATTGCGCTCTTGGAAACATTTAAAATATTCAGTTACATTGAATCCTTGGAAGTCTAGTACTTCATTTTGTAACCATGTGACATTTCCGTGGACTGTGAAAACATTCAGACAGGCGTCAGGGTGTATGGTACCCTCCTTTCCATCTGCCCCAAGTGTATATCCTTGATGTACCACTATATAATCTAAAACTGCCTCATAGTCAGCCTGTGTCATTTTCATCGCATCCGCATAGTAATGCATATAAACCATAAATAGTAGTTGAAACCAAGCTTCACAGCTACCTAAATAGGACATGGGCAACAATATCAGTAGGTAATTTTTCTGCATAACTGAGGGGAGCAGTCCACACACCCAACACTTTGTGGCATTAATAGTACTATGTACTTGATGAAGTATGAGTGTAAGTTTGTCTATGTCTTTCTTTATGCGGGCCAATGTAATAAACAAGTGCCCAGCTGGGACCGGGGTAGTCCCTATCAAAGTATGCACAGGGTCTTTGTTCCTCAAAATACCAGACTACTCCAAATAAAGTTATTGTCACCAAGAGAATGAACACTACTACCACTATCCTACTTCCAGTAGACCAGCTAGACCACCCAGGACCATTCTGCTGCATCGGAGAATCCATTAGAGGCTGCTCCTCTCTCATGAGTTCACGACCAAACAGGTACATAGAAAATACTTTTAAGAATTGGAGCCACAAATACAACCAACCAGAGGGGTATTCTTCTTTCCTGTGTCCGTTATGAGCCTCACAGGCAGGTTCCCATTGTTCATCAAGTACTCCCACGGACGAGCTGCACAATCGCAACTCTTGCTGGAAAACAGTTGTGGCCCTTACTGAGAAACAAATCCTTCTTCTCTCAGTATAGGACAACTTCCCACCTGGGCAAATACCCTCAACAATCCTGTCCAGTGTCCAGGGCAGTGCACCAGTGTTCTTCACTATAGTCTAAAGTAAGCACCAGAGACACAGCACCTACACCCTAAGGTCAAGTCCTTCCCTAACTCCTGGATTGCCCTGCTAGTGCACTGTCCTTCCGTCCGGGTCGCAGATTGTACCTGGTGCACCCAGGCACTTCTCCATCTACAAACAGAGGCAAGAGTTCACATTCAGTTGGGCTTCGGGACTCAGATGATTGTACACCAGGGGCTGGAGCATCCGGGGCGGCCCTTATCTCAGGGGGAATTGCCTCGAATAAGGCCTCGTCACTCTCCTCTTCCATCTGCGCCCCTCTCATCAGAGAAAGGGACAAAGCGAGGCACCAGCTCACCTTCCTGATCTGGCATCGTATGGAAGCAGTAGGGGCTCCTTTTTGACGTGGGAAGCGTGCACCCAGTTTTTCCGACCTTCTAGCTTGACAGCCTTGCGGGTGGCCAGCAACACATGGATAGGTCCCTTCCACCTCGGCTCCAGGCAGGTTTTGCGCTGGAAATGTCGAACCATCACATAGTCCCCGGGCTGTGGTCGATCCCCGGGCCCCTCTGGTACTGGTTGCAGAGTGGTGTGTATCTGTTGGTGAACAAAAAGAAGGTCTTTAGGCAATTGGTACAGGTAGTCTAGCAAATGAGGGTGCTCTATCTCGGCGAAAGTTGGGGTCTTGAGACACCCCAGACATTAGCAGGGCGCCTGAAGACAACTTCGTAGGGTGACAGCCCTGTCCTAGAATGCGCTGTCACTCTCTTGGACAACAATGCTAAGGTCAACGCATCTGGCCATTGCAATACTGTACTTTCATGAATTTTTGCTAGCTTCAGCTTGAGAGTACCTTTGTACTTCTCAACAAGGCCTGCTGATTTTGGGTGGTTTGCTGCATGAAATTTCTGCATATTTTGCAAGCCCTTGCACACCAAATCAATGACTTTGGCATTGAAATGGCTCCAATTATCACTCCAGATCACACATGGCAATCCGTAGCGTGGGATGTTCTCTTTTAAAAGTGCCTTCGCAGTTGCCATGGCCATATTCTCCTTAGTGGGGTAAGCCTCAATCCATTTACTAAATGCACAAACTACCACTAGTACATATTTCAAATTATTTACTCATTCCATTTCGATAAAATCCATCTGGAGAACCTCGAAAGGGAAGGAAGGCGGTGCAGAATAACCAGCAGGTGTAGGGGTGCCCCTCCCAGGATTGTGTTTTAGACAGATAATACAGTGTTTTACTAAGCGCGTGGCAACATTAGGGATATTATCATTCTGCCATATTGGGTCTAGTAGCTTGCATATTCCTTTGGCACTAATGTGCGCCGGGCCATGGGCCATCGTGACTACAGGGAGAACAAAAGCATTAGGCAACAACCATCTCTGCTTTCCTGACAAGTCAGTCCAACACCCATCCTCGTCCAAACGTCCTGTCCTCTCCTCCCACATTACCAGTTTATCTACAGTCACTTCTCTATATATTTCCTTCACACTTTCCACTGTATTCTTGAACATTCCATTGCCTGGAACCCATCTAGCAGGACCTGCCACAAACATCTTGTTCATCTTTGATCTAGCTGTCTCCTTGGTTGTTTACTGTGCAAACGCATTACCCCTCCCAACATCATCCGTGATTGCTTTATGGTCACTGCATTTTATTATAGTCAGCTTATCAGGAAGTGTCAATGCTGATAACAATCTAAGTATAAGTGGACCATGCTGTATTCTCTTCCCGTGCTTAAAATTATGGGCCACCCCGAACGCAAACTGGCTGTCAGTGTAGTCATTAACAGCCAGTCCCTCACTCAATTCACAGGCCCTTAAGAGTGCGACCAACTCTGCAGCTTGGGCCGTCTGGTATGGAATGCGAGATGTCTCAACTACATGGTGATTGAGTAGGCTGCAGTAGTAGCGCCATGCGGCAATTTAAAACAAGTGCCATCGACATATAGTTCCCCTTGGGGGTCAGATAAGGGAACATCAGTCCGGTCTACCTGTCCCTTCGTTTCCTCTGTGAGAAGTTGGCCTGCTATATGCTGTCCACTATTTATAGTGGGGACCTTGTATCAGTCCAAACAACTCCTTATTGGTTATAGGTTAAAGACAACCTTTATTGAAAGCTATCCTAGTGGTAGCTATGGAGAGCAGGCTTCAGGCTAAGTCTTGAAGGAATGTAAAGCAGCTTGTTTTACCATTCTACAATCTCTTGAGTCACTAAATGAAAGATATCCACACCAGGTATATATTTAAAATGTATGTATTTATTACTAAACACAACCTCCTAGTCTCTTTATGAGACTAGAGGTCAAAACACATAAGTTACACTTCAATAATCACAGTAAAATAGCACAAATACACGTCAGGCCCTAGGGGCGAGCCAAACCATATACTAAAATAGTGGTATAAGAACCACAAATTAACTAGACACAAGGCCTAGAGCCTGTAGAATCACTGGGACCCCAAGGAACCACCCAAGGTAATGAAACAGGGGACACCTGGGTTCCATGTGCAGTGTGTGAACACAGCCGCGAGCTCCCGTTAGCTTAGGTGTCTTTTGGTGTTGCGTCGCGTCGTCGATTTCAATGGGAGCTGGCGGAGAAGTGCTGCTGCCGTGAAGATGCGAAGTGTCCGAAGAGATCCAAGCCTGGATCGAAGATGAGAAGAACCTGAAAGCAGAGGGGATAGAGTCTGGGTCACTAGCCAGTGACCAGGAAGGCGATGAGCAGATGCCCACCGATGTCGGGTGATTTCAGGTGAAAGAGGTGAAGCTTGACTCTTCAGCCACGAGGACCAGTAGGCGTCGAGGACGACCAGGAGCTGGATTCGAGCTATCCCACGAAGGATGTAGAGTGCTGCAGCGTCGGTGCGGATTGGACACAACAAGCCTTGGCAACTGCAACCCACGCAGAAACGAGAAAGATGCTTCGGTGCAGACCAGCAAGGTCTGGAGGACTCACCACTTGGTTGGGAGTCAGGGCACGTCTTGAGCAACCAGGGAAGCCCAAGGAAATTCAAAGTTACCCCCTCAGGGACCCACCAGTCAATGGACCAGGGATTGCGAAGGGACCTCGAGACGAAACACAAAATGGCAGCCCACGGGTCACTCGGAATGACCAGGCTGACAATCTTCAATGGATTCAGTGCTCGAGGAGGGGATTACAAGTCAGCCCAAGCACGACTTCAAGAGATGTTGAGAAGTCAATGCACTTGCAGAAATGCACGGTGACCAGGAGTTCCGGTTCAATGCTACTCACGAGGGCTGCCTGTCTCAGCTTTGCTGGGGACTCGGGTCGGCCTCTGAGATGTCTGGAAATCCTCTTCCTGGGCTGCAAATACTTCGGAGTCCGGCGGGAGCTTCGATGATGCAGATCGGGAAATTGCTTCTTTGGTGCCTGCCAAGCAGGGGAGTCACTCCTTGACCCCAAGGGAGATTTCTTCAGTCCTCTGGTCTTGAGCAGAGCGTCAAAGGTCCAGGATCCAGCTTCAGAGTTCTGTCCAGGGTAATCTAAAGTCCTAAGGACTGGGGTCCCATACTTCTACTAAGGTAGGGGGTTGGACATACTCTGGGGACCCACCTATGGGAGGGTTTGGAAAGAGGGGTGGCTACACCCATTTACTTTGTCCAGTTTCACGCCAGAGCAGGGTCTGGAAGCCCCTGAACTGGTATGAGCTGGACTATGCACAGGGACACCAAATGTGCCCCCAGTGCAGGACTTCAAAGCACTCTGAGAGTGCTTCCACCCAGCCCCAATACACATAATCCTGTCTGGGAGGTGGTTACACCTCCCTGTGACAGGAAACCTATTATCCAGGCTCCCCCTGCCGGAGATTCAGCCAGCAGCAGGAGGCCTGTCCCGTGTCTGTGGCTGCAGCATCTATTTTGTGATGCCAGGGCTCTGTTAAGTTTCTACTGAGTATACCAGTGCTGTCATGTCTCTCCCTCTCGAAGGGTGGGATCATACTCCCACACAAGTTACTGGTGTGGGGGTATGATTCCAAGGTGTTTGACACCAAACACAACATATTTCCGTGCAGCCAATCCAAAGTTAGCATTTACCGTTTGGTTATAATGCACTTAAGAGTAAATGGTCAAGCTGCACTACAAACAGCATCAGAGAAGGGTCTCTGAATGCTGCAGAAAGGCTCTGCTCATGCAGGGGCACCCTCTCACATAAGAACCAAGCACTCTGCCTTCAAGATTGATAAGGCCTGCCATAGGAGTGACTTATAGGTTTATATGTGTGTATATATATATATATATAGTGATATAGGTAACCTATATCACAGTAAGGGGTGCATGTGCCACCTTACCCAGGCTGCAATAGCAGACCTGTGGTGTCATTTGGGGTGGCATAATACATGCTTCAGCCCCTGGTAGGCCTCTGGGGTACCTATGCCCTGGGTACATAGTATACCATATACTAGGGACTTATAAGGGCACCTCAGATCCAATCTTTATTATTTTTTTTTTTTTGGTTTCCTCATATACCGTTGTGGAATTCTTGAAGGGAGCTTAGGCAACTCAAACTGAAAAGGTCAATCCTACCCGGCCCTGATGTTAAGTGACCAAATTCAGAAGGAGCCATGCCTAATCCGTCAAATTGCCACTGCTTTCCCAATCCACTCCTTTTCACGCCGTAACTGACTCCCTGCGTTACTAGGGAGATTTAGGAACCGACAGGGCCCAGGATAAATCATAGGAAGACCAAATTACCTTTACCTGTCTTGCCATGCTACCAGGGGCTTCCAAATTGTATCCAAACTTGTGGGATCGCATGCCATATCTGACCTACTGGTAAAAATAACATGTTTAAGGCAATTTGAAAAGGAAGGAGGTATTGGATCCTTCCAGGCTCTGCATATTTCACGCCTGGCAAGGAGTATGACATAAAAAATAAACCTTGTGTTGAGATCATCAGTATTATAAGTTACTCCTAGCCCGGAAAGAATAGTGCTAGTTGTTATTACCATTGGTATCTGGAGCACATCCCCCAGAAAGCCCTGTACTGAATCCCAGTAATTTTTTATTTCTGGGCAAACAGCCAGCATATGCACATCATCTGCGGCCAGGAATCTACATCTTGGGCAATGATATTCTAGATTAACAAATTTGATAAGTTTCTTTGGGGATATATATGCCCTATACATAGTGTACAGATGGTTCCGTTTTAATGTGGCCGGCTTCACTACAGCATGCAAAATAGTAAATGAGTCGATCCAAATATCCACCGAGTCTGCACTCTCTGATACTAGTATATTATTCCATAGCTTTTGTATCTCTGATTCAGAGATGTTCTCGGCTTCTAGCATGGCTGTGTACCAGTATGAAATTTGATTTTTCCACTTATTCTTCCTGTGTACTAGATCAAATTTTGGATTAGGATTATTGAGATTCCAGGGCTTAGTTAACCACCATCTGGACAGCTGATGATATTTAAACCTAGTAAGTGTACCCCCGGTAAGACCAGATATTACCTCCCAGCTAAGAAGCTGCGAATCAACCTGGAGATCTCCCCAACACTCAATCCCCGCTACCCTGAGGGGGCGAGATAGTAGGTCATCGAGGCAGGCCGGTGTTCCTGGAGAGTCCCAGATTGGAGCCTGCACTGAGTAATAGGGAATATCAAGCTTCTGCCTCACAAAAACCCAATTTCTAATAGCTGTCCCCAAGATCTTTAGTCTTATTTTTTTTTTAAATTTTGGGTCTCCAAATTTAAAAAGAAAATGTGATTGGCCCTGTGGTACATCTCATAGCAGCGCTTGAAATAATAAACCTAACGATGTTGCCTCAATCTCCCCCGCCAGCGGTCTAAAGTTTTTAAAATGGAAAGCATGGCAATACACCAATAAATCAGGGAAGGCCAAACCTCCTGTTTTTAAAGCTCTCCTGAGCTTCTTCCATGCTACCCTTGGCGATTTTGAATTCCAGATAAAGGAACCCAGTTTCCCTTGTAGCTTTTTGATAGATGCAGTATTAAAAGATAAGGGGATGGAATTGAATAGGAAAGTAAGTTTAGGAAGGATGATCATCTTAATTAGATTGACCCTCCCAAAGATGTTTAAAGGGAGTGATGACCATCTTTGTAGTAAAGCACAAACCTCCTTAGATACCTTATACATGTTAGTTTTAGTGATGTCCTCCATTTTATGGGTCAAAACGACCCCCTGGTACCTCATTTTTAACTTGGCTCCCGCCGTACTAACCTCTTGGTTCCATTCCATGATTTCAGTTTTATCTTTATTAATGGAATAACCGGAGACCTCCCCGAATTCTTCAGCTAAAGCTTTCATTCTGGGCAGGGCGACCCCTGGGTTTGAAGTGAACATAAGAAGGTCGTCTGCATATAATGCAAATTTTAATTCTAAATCAAAAATCCTAAAGGGTTTAAATGCTAAATCAGATCTGAGTAAACAAACAAAGGGCTCAATATACAAATCAAACAATAAAGGTGACAGCGGACAGCCCTGCCTGGTCCCACGAGCAATTGGTACCCAGTTAGTTAAAAGACCGTTGATCAATATCTTTGCCCGTGGGGAATGGTAAAGAGACCTCCTAGCAATTATGAACTTGTTTGGAAAGCCGAAGGCATCCAAAACCTTCCATAAATATAGCCAATCTACCTGATCAAACGCCTTGGCGGCATCCACTGCCACCAGGGTCAGTGGAAGCCTCTTACTGATGGCGACATCTATCGCTGCAATAGCCTGAAATGTCAGTTCATTTAGCTGTCTTTCTCGGATGAAGCCCCTTTGGTCCTGATGGATGATTTTCTTTACCGTACTGGCCAGTCTGGCTGCGAGCACACCAGCAAAAACCTTGTAGTCTGTATTTAACAGCGAGACTGGCCTATAGGATTCTATCATTAGTGGATACTTATTTGGTTTCAGGATTAAGGTTACAGTAGCCTCTGCCCATGAATCGGGAGCATTCCCCCCCTCTGCAAAGATTTTATTACATAGAATTGTAAGGACAGGTTCTATTTGGTCTATAATTATCCTATAGATTTCCACAGGGAGACCGTCGGGCCCAGCTGCCTTACCAATAGCCATTCTCATCAGCTGAGCTCTGACCTCACCTTCTGTTATGTCCGACGCAAGGAAGCTATAGCTCTCTTCAGCCAGACATGGAAGCTGTATCTTACTTAGCCAGTTTTCTAATAGAGGAGGGGATTGGTTTATTTTAGCAGTGTACAGCGTTTTGAAGAAAGATTCCACCTCCTCCCTAATTTGCTCATCGTCGCTTGTGACAATACCCGAGCTTCCCCGGATTAGACTA
The DNA here is from genome assembly GCF_964204655.1 of Triturus cristatus. Lineage (NCBI taxonomy): Eukaryota > Metazoa > Chordata > Amphibia > Caudata > Salamandridae > Triturus > Triturus cristatus. The sequence continues at coordinate 1,322,185,599 of NC_140590.1, forward strand.
GTGATCAAATTTCTATTTCTGTCCATCCGAGATTTCCAGGCAAGGAGGCGACCACATTTCTCCCCATATGAAAAATTTTGAAGTTTGCTGGCGTCCCATTTACATTTGAGGACCTTATCCAAGCCCGCTTGATAATCTGCTCACAGGCCATCTAATTCCTTTTGCAGGAGAGGTTTCATGCTGGATTGATTGGCGGAGGCTACTTGGAGTTCCAGCTCTTTCGATTTGATTTTACGAAGCTCTTCTTCCTTCTTCTCTTTACTCATCTTGTTCCTCCTGAATGACAAAGAGGTCAGCATACCACGCAAAAAAGCTTTAAATGTTTCCCAGACCACTTGTTGGGTGGCTGAGCCTGTGTTGTTATTAAAGAAGTCCTCAGTCAGAATTATCAGTTCCATTTTTGCCCCATCCTCTAGTAGCATAGATCTATCTAGAGTCCATCTCCTTTGTATTTCTTTTACTTTGAGAATAATGATTAACTCCACTGTTGAGTGGTCCGACAGGATAGCTGGGGTATATTCGATAGTGTCAACGGCTGCAAGTAACACCTGATCAATAAGGAAAAAATCTATCCTAGAATGGTGGCCATGTCTACGGCTATAAAAAGAGAAGTCCCTCTTTGTGCTGTTTCTAACTCTCCAGACATCCCTAAGATTATAATCTTTAACTATGTTTTTGAGCTCTCTCCGGGATTTCACTGGGGGTGTAAATTTGACCCTCGATGTTCGATCCAACTTGTCATCCAAAATCAAATTGAAATCGCCTCCTAAGATAACTGGCCCTGTGTGATCTAAAAGTTGTTCTAAGCTTCAGGAGTGCCCCTGGAAGATCTTGATTAGGGCCATAATAAACAGCACATACAAAAGGAATACTCTGACATTGTAGAGATGCCACCAGCCACCTTCCTGACTGATCAGTATCATATTTCACAACCTTAATCCCTGCATTAGCTCTGATCAATATTGCTACCCCTCTAGTGCTCCCATTCTGATCTGAACATAGGACTTCTTGTATCCACCTAGCCCTTCCCAGTCCGGACTCACACTCCCTTCTCTCTAAATGGGTCTCTTCCAATAAACAAACCTGAGCCCCTGTCTTAAATAAATATTCCTTAACCCTTAAGAGTTTCCTCCTGTCTCTTAGGCCATTCACATTCCAGCTAATAAACTTAATTTTGTTATTCATATTAACCATTCAACCTACCTTCACAGGCCCTGCTCCCTTCCATATTCAGTATATTCATTACTGTGTATATGAGATTGTTTACCCCTTTTACCCCTGCCACCCTACAAGCCACCCACCCCCCCTGAGGAACCCCTCCCATACCTAGTCTGGCGATCTTGTCGCCTGTGGGGGCTCCCGTGGTCTGACCTAGATCCCTCCCGTCGGTTACTTAAAAAAGAAAAAAACAAAAACAAAAAAGCGGACTCCTGTATATAAACCAGGTTTCTTATCATGTCTTCTAACTAGTGAAAAGAAAAACCCTTATCCCTTCCTTTTTTTTTTTTCTTCCCTTCCCCTCCTTCCCCTTCCCTCCCTCTCCTTCTTCTCTCCCTTTCTTCTATCTTTTCTTTCCTTCCCTTCTTATATATATATATATATTTTTTTTTTATATATATTTTATATTTTAAGTACTCTTTATCCTCTGTTTCCCCTCCGTTCCCCCTCCTAAATACTCCCAGTAACCATCTGCTACCCCGTTTCATCAAATTTCCTACTTCTCTACATTTAGATCAATTATTTTTGTTTAGTTTCCATTAGGGAGTTCTACTAAGAATTCTCTTTTGTTAAAGTTATGAAGGAGTCAACTTCATGCGGGGATAGAAAGTTATGCGTCTTGTTCTTCCAAACAACTTTTAGAAATGCAGGGAATTTCATTTGAACCTGGGCACCCAGGCTCCTCAGGTCGGGCATTCTATTTCCCAGCTCCCACTGCCTTTGTGCTGTGGCCTTTCCTACATCTGACCTAATCAGGTATTTGATAGAGTCTATCTGGAGGGTTGTATCAGATAGTGCTCTACTCAAAATTAGCTCCTTTACTGTATAGGTGAGGAAATTCACCAGGATTTTCCTGGGTGCCTTCCTATCTTTGTGAAGCCTATAAGGGTCTCTGTGGGCTCTTTGAATTTCGGCCTCAAGGTCTATATCCGGCCTGTCTTTTAGTACTCCATCTCTAAGCAGGTTGCAAATGAATAATTTAACATCCCCTTTCTCGACTCCCTCAGGAATCTTTAGAAATTTGAGATTGTTCCTTCTCGAATGTATCTCGAGTCTCTCAATGTCCATTTGGAGATTTTTGTTTTGCAATCTGAGGGCCTCTAGATCCCTCTCGTGTCGCTGGGAGGCCCCTGTAAGCAGGGACACATCTTCTTCCAGTACGCCAGTTCGCTTAGACACATCATCCAACTTAGCCTCTAAATTAGCACATTGTTCGTGAATGTTTTTCTGATTTGCCTCAGAAATTGCAAATTTGGATAACAAATCCTCCCTCATACTTAGTAATAAGGACTCTAATTGAGAGAGCCTAGGACCAGCAGAGGTATCCATAGTCAACTGCGGGGCTCCCCCATCAACTGGTGGAGCCTTTTGTGTTTCTAAATCACAATGTAAGACAGAATATCTGTTGTTTAGAGGTAAACCCCCTTTGGTCGAGGCAGCCGCAGCAGGGGGTTGTGCAATAGAAATTGAGCCCCTCAATGGTTGGGCCGGGAGTTGTATCGGATTCGGAACACTCTTTAGTGTTAGTTTTGATGCAGACTTAGATAGAGAAGATAGAGGAGGTGAGCTGCCTCCCTTAGAATCCACGGCCTGCTCCAAAATTTTAAAATAGGATTTCAAGGAGGGGGTCGGTTTACCTCGGAGGGGCAGATTCTTAGGAAGCCTCTGATTAGGTTCGCCCGCCCCCCCTTTTGAGCTTTTCACCTTCTTTTCCTTCCCCCACCCCTTCGGGGTGGAAGCGACAGTTCCAGACCCTGTCTCTGTTTCAGACCAGACTCCTACCGCCTGGAAAACCCACCTTATGGAGCTCCGAATGTGACCTGAGCTGGTACCTGTTCCTAGCGCCCCCTGCTCTGGGAGCAGCTGGGGCTTTAGAAGCCGGGGGGTTGGGTCCTGATTCCTTGCTGCTTCTCTCTGTTAAAGGAGTGAAACCCCCTAATGATTCAGGGTGAGCTGTATGTAGTGAGCTAGAAAATTGAGAAATGTCCGAGCTCATTCCCTTCCGTGATCCCGGTTGCAGGAAGGCAGGGGCTGGCTTCACGAACGGAGGTTCAATAGATAGTTCAATAGCCAGTTCACCTAGCTGTTGTCCGATATCCGAATAACCGCCCCCCCAATCTTAGTGGGCCTAAAAGAACATGCTCCAGAAAACTTGCGGAACCCGACCCTCGCTAGTACCAGCCTGACACCATGCCAGAGCCTAGCGCGCCCAAAAAGCCAATTCTCGTGCTTCAATTCAAGTTCCTTTGCAAGTATTTGTGGTCGCTGATTTGTTTGTATTTGTAGCTCAATTTTAAGCTGGCAGTGCCGATACCCTCACAAGCACCACACCCCCCCCAACACTCTCACCGCTGTTTCAGGGAGCTCGGCGGTTTCCAGGATCACCATCAGAGCTAAGTATTCCCAGCGCCTCCCGTAGTCCTAGTGCAAGAACATTCACTCCTTCGCTCCTTCACGCCGGTAGGACGGCTGGGAGGCTGGGAGGCAGGCAGGCAACGCAGGTGGGGCCAGGCGGGACCAGCCGTAGCACAACAGGAATGGAGCAGGTCCGTCGTGTGGGGAGGAAGGTACGGGGAGAAAGAAAGGAAAAACGCCAAAAGTTCAGAAAAAAGATTGTGCGTTTAAGGGGGTCATAATCACCCGCTCACCGTGTAAGATGCCACTGTCGTCCGCATAAGATCTGCATTTCACCTCGGGAGATCACCGGTCAGATTGGAGCTCCCAGCGGACGGCGTCAGCCCTCCGCCATGTTCCTCCGATCAGCTGACCAGCCGGTTTCTCCAATCCGGTGATTACAGAGGGGCCCCAATCCAATCTGAACTGTACCTAAAGTACATGGAATCATTTTAGAGAGGAAGCAGCTAGGCTGGGGCCCTGAATAGCAGGGTCCCAGCCAGACTAAAGTCGAAAACAAGTGAAACACCAGCAAAAAGTGGGGGTAAACATGTGAAGCAGATCCTACTCTCCTACACAACCCCCCCCCCCCAAATGCAGGGACATTAAACTAACCTTGACCAGTTGAGTCTTCGTGTTCTAAGTGGAAATATCTGGAGAGTCCACCTGCATTGGCATGGTTACTCCCAGGTCTATGTTCCACTGTATAGTCATCCCCTGTAGGGAAATGGACCACTTGAGCAATTTGAGATTTTCACCCTTCATCTGTTTTAGCTAAAAGAGGTGCTTATGGTCTGTCTGGACAATGAAGTGAGTACCAAATAAGTATGGGCTCAACTTCTTCAGAGCCCAAACCACAGCAAAGGCCTCCCTCTCAATGGCTGACCAACGTTTCTCTCTGGGGGTCAACCTTCTGCTTATGAAAGCTACTGGTTGATCCTGACCTTCATCATTCAACTGTGACAGTACAGCCCCTACACCCAACTCAGATGCATCTGTCTGGACAATGAACTTTTTGTAGTAGTGAGGACTTTGCAGAATGGGAGCAGTGCACATGGCCTGCTTCAGGTCATCAAATGCCTTTTGACAGCTAGCTGTCCACTGAACCTTTTTGGTCATTTTTTTGGAGGGGTGTCACTATTGATCCATACCCCTTGACAAATCTTCTATAGTACCCAGTCAGGCCTAAGAAGGCTCTCACTTGAGTCTTGGTAGTGGGAGCAAGCCAGTCCAATATGGTCTGGATTGTGCTCTGCAATGGTTGAACCTGGCCTCCACCTACAAGGTGGCCCAGGTACACAACCTGACTCTGCCCTATCTGGCACTTAGTAGCCTTGATAGTTAGGCCTGCTTTTTGCAGGGCCTCTAAAACATACCTCAGGTGGACCAGGTGATCCTCCCAGGTGGAGCGAAAGACAGCAATATCCTCTAGATATGCTGCACTATAGTCTTCCAGGTGTGTAAGGACTTGCTTCGTCAACTTTTGGAAAGTGGCAGGTGCATTCTTCAAACCAAAGGGCATTACCACAAATTGATAGTGCCAGGACTACTGGGCTAGCCCAAGGGCTAACTGAGGGTTCAATAGCTCCCAAATCCAACATCTTTTTGACTTCTTTCCTTATACAGTCCCTGACATGGTCAGTTTGCCTGTAGATCTTATTCTTCACAGGCAGACTGTCCCCAGTGTCCACTTCATGAGTGCACCAGGTGGTCTGACTTGGAGTCAGAGAAAACATATGTCTGAACTGGCTGAGAAGTTTTTGGCAGTCAGTTTGCTGCTGGGCACTGAGGCTGCCTGCCAAGGCTACACCATCAACTGACCCATCATCAGGGTTCTGAGAAAGCAGGTCAGGGAGTGGGTCACTCTCTTCCTCCTGTCCTTCATCAGTAGCCATGAGAAAGCCCATGTTTGCCCTGTCAACATATGGTTTTAGTCTGTTGAAATGAAGTACCCTGTGGGGACTCCTAGGGGTTCCAAGGTCTGCCAAGTAGGTGACCTCCCCTTTCTGTTCAACAATTGTCCTGGAGGGCTGCTGGGGCCACAGGCTCCAACACCCACACTTTCTGTCCTGGCTGGTAGACAGTCAGTACAGCCTTTTGGTCATGCCAGACTTTTTGTAATTCCTGGCTAGCTCAAGGTTTTTGGTTGCCTTTTTCCAATACTCAGCCATCCTGGAGCGGAGACCAAGTACATAGTCCACTATGTCCTGTTTGGGGGGCTTGAGAGGTAACTCCCATCCTTCCTTAACCAGACACAATGAACCCCTGACAGGGTGACCAAACGAAAGTTCAAAAGGGCTGTAGCCAACCCCCTTTTGAGGCACCTCCCTGTATGCAAATAAAAGGCAGGGCAAGAGTATGTTCCATCTTCGCCTAAGCTTTTCTGGAAGTCCTTTAACATGCCCTTTAAGGTTTTGTTGAACCTTTCAACTAAACCATTGCATTGTGGGTGACAGGGTGAGGTGATCTTGTAGTTCACTCCACACTCCTTCCACATAGCAGTCAAGTAACTAGACATGAAGTTTGTTTTCCCTGTCAGACACTACCTCCTTAGGAAAGCATACTCTTGAGAATACACTCAAGAGATCTCTTGATACCACAGGAGCTGTAGTGGTCCTTAGGGGAATTGCTTCTGGGTACCTGGTTATATATAATAGGAGGAACAATGGGCTATTTTGAACAGGTCCAGCACACGAGGCCCAATCATAAGTCTAGGTATAGAGATGTATGCTGTTCCTAAGGGGTGTGATTAAACAAAGAGAGGCCTACAATGGACTGTTAGTCAGTAAAGTCAGGAAGAATTTCCTCCTTCAGGAAAAAGACCCTCACACATCCAGCCAGCTAGATGTCATGCTTCATCATCAGGTCTGCTCCAAATCGGGGCGGCGCTGCAATCCCCGATCGGCGCCCTTATCGGGGCCTTTTGATGGAGATCTTTATTCCTTTAATGCCGGTTGGTGTAGTGCGGGTGAGGGCCTTAAGTGTAGTGTGCTCCAAAGAAAATTTAAAACAAGTAGTAGGGGCCCAAAATAACACAAGTTTAATAAGCAGGGTCCCACTCTTGACTAAAACCAAAAAGTGCGCCTCCCTGAAGTAAGGTAGTTAGGACGGCGCTACAAAGGTCAACATGTTTCTTGCACTGGTTAGTTTAACCGCAATTCATCAGGACCAAGAAATAGAATTTCACACACTTACTGGTAGTGATAGCACCAACTATAGCACTTACCACTGTTACAGCACCCTAATAAGTGGTTACTTATGTTGAAGAACAACCTAAATGCACCTGAAAGAGAGAAATAACAAACAAACAGGCACACAATAAAAAAGCAACATTTTATAACAGGTTAAAGGTTGTAAGCCTCATGTACTATAAACACATAAAGTGGTGTCAGACAGCACTCGTGGTACAATAAAGTACAATGGTGATTCAAAAAAGTGCTGTGAAATCGTTACACATGCGCTTGATGGTGAAGGAAAAAGTGGAAGAACACTAAAAAACTGCAGAAAACACACAGATGTATTTGTTCTATTATAAAACACACCAGATCTAATCCCGAAAACTCTTTTCTTATGTCAAAAAGACCAGAAGAGCACTCGGTGGTCATAGCCATACGGATTACTATTCAACTCACCCCGTAGTGAAGCACCAAAGGTTTCAACGAATCAGGGCCAGACTACAACACTGAATAGTGCAGTGTTCTGTCATGGTACAGAAGCATAGTAACAGCGTTGGTATTCCAGCACAAGTAAACATTGTGGAAGACATGGAAAACAAAGCAGTGAGCTTAAGTAACGTCTACTATAAGGGTTAAAAATAGATCCAAGCTATCGGTATATTAGACGGTCAGACAAAGGGCTCAGAATCGTTATCCCCCATTGTGTGGGTTTGTAAGAACGTCGACTGCTCTCGAAGTTTGACCAGAAAGACTCGACGGTCAAAACTACCAAAGGACGCTAGTTATCAAGAGGGTATTCACTAGGCCTGGGCTAAATTTCCGTTCCGCTCGCGGAAATTGCGATAATTTGACATTATCGCGTTCCGCGGAGAGCGCGAAAATGTCAAAATTTCCCCATTCCGCAGCTTAGCGATAATTTGGTTCTTGCTCGCGCTGTAAAATAATACATTCTCGCGCGCGCGCGCGATCGCCTTACCTGAATCCCCGCGTTTGCCGACAAGTTTTCCCGATCCGGTCGCGTTCTCCACGAGATGTTGGATTGTTGGTAGCCATTTGCGCTGTCTCGTGACAGTTCGCGCCCGCAGTAACGTCATGCGTCGCGCGATCACGTCTTTCTTCTCGCGATCATGCACCACGAGAAGAGTGAAAACAAGATGGCCGCGCCCACAAGCAACCGCATGGGTAAGTTGGCGAGCCGCGAACACGCAGAAAATACCGCGAACGGGCGGGAAAAAAACGTCCGCATCTTCGCGATATTTCCGCGTGTTTGCGGAGATTTGTAACATTTTCGCGATAATTTGCGAAAGTCGCTTTCTCAAATTCCGCCCACCCCTAGTATTCACAACGGTACGCGACGTCTGTAGTAAGCAGAACACGGGCAGGACTAAGAAGGAACAAATAGAAAGGGAGGAGGTGGGTTTGAGTATCCCAAGTCGGTATAGGCGACATCAGTCCCACATGCCAAGTAATGTCGTCACGCTTCCACCCAATTTCCATCAGCCCGTTCACTTCAAAATACCAACGGGGGCAGAGTTACTGAAAGGAGTTTATCCGAAAAACGCGCCGGGCACTTACATGTTTCCTAGATACAGGACACATCGGTTCCTACCCTCCGTCCAAGCCGATTCGGAGGACGCAGCCAAGAGCTGAAGGGGATACTAAATTAGGAACCAGAGCCAATCGGTGTAGTCCATTGTTTGAAAGGAAACTAGAGCGCGAGCTTCACTTCCACATACGTCTCGGTGAAGGAAAAATAATAACGCGTCAATCCCAACGCACAGGAGGCAGGACCATTGGTTAAAGGTTGATCCTAAAGTGGGAGGTAGTATACCAGCGCTAATTGTGAGCTATTGAAGGTCGGCATAAGGGGGGCAGGCGCAGGGTCCCCAGAGGGTGTATCACGATTAACTTCATATAAAGGGCATAGTTCTGGATGATATGAAGCTGGCCCAAGGGTGACACAGTCAGAAACAAAAACAAAGGGGAATCGATCGTATTCCTAAGTTTAGTGATCTAGGAGACTACTCCATGGGATTTCCTCATTTAACCCTTCCCTGTGCGTTGACAGCCTCAGCACCCACCTCTGTTCCAACTGGAACAACTTGTTCTTGTTGATGTTCCTAACAGACTGGAGGACTATCCATTGAAGTGAGTCAGGGGAGTGTTGTTTTTCGTTAAAGTGTGTCGTCATTTTTGTGTTCATTTTATTGCACCTGAAGTTGCTCCTGTGCTCAATAATTCTTGTTTTAACCGGTCTAGTAGTCATCCCTATGTAAGTGAGGTTACACGGACAGGTGATTAGATAGATGCAGTTCGAGGTATTGCAGTTGGTATGTGTCCTGCACTCCCAGGTAACCCCATTGGGGAAAATGATACTCTTGGTGATCTTTGTCAAGGGGCAGACCACACACGAGCCGCAAGGGTAGTGGCCCATAACAGGGGGAAGGTGCCATAATGTGGACTGTGTAGTACCCTTAGATTTTTGGGGTCTCGTATGTATGAGTCTTTCTTTCAAGTTAGTGGTTCGTTTGAAGGCAAAGCGTGGGGTAGTAATTGTAAGTTCCCCAGTTTGTAAGATCCCCCCAATGTTTCTTAATGATTTTCTTTAAATGGTAAGAATTGGGGGTGAAGGTTGTCACACATGTAATAGAGTCATCCGTATGTCGCTCGCTAGGTTCAAGTAGCCCCTCCCGGTCATTGTTGCGTGCACGTTTGAATGACTTATTCACATCCAGACTATGATACCCCCTCTGGAGAAGATTTTTAGTCAGGATTTTAGACTCCTTTTTTAAATCAGTCACGGAGCTACAATTCCTCCTAATTCGGAGGAACTGTCCAAACGAGAGGTTTTGTTTGAGGGCTCGAGGATGGTAACTCTGAAAATGTAGGAGGCTATTCCTATCAGTGGGCTTGCGTTAAAGCGTGGTACTCATCATATGATTATCTAATCGGATCAGAAGGTCCAAGAACGGGATTTGTTGATCAGAGATGGTACTAGTAAACCTCAAGTAGGGGTTCAGAGTTCAGAGTATTAATCCAGGAGCAAAACTCCTCGCAGTGAATTCGATCACCCTTCCAAAGTACCAGAATATCATCGATGAAGCGCCTCCAAAGTAAAATGTTGGCTCTGTATGGGTTAGTGGCACACTGGATAGTTCTTTCCTCAAAAGCCGCCATGTAGATACAGGCCACACTCGGGGCGAAGGTGCTCCCCATCGAAGTGCCCTGTATCTGATGGTAAAGTTGACCCTCAAATTCGAAAAAGTTCTCTGTAAGGGCTAAGGAGGCGCATTCTAGGATGAAGGGACGTGGGGTGACTGATTCCCAATCCAACCCACTTAATACATCCTCAATAACATCCAGGGTCGCTCTCTGTGGGATATTGGTATAGAGGGCCTCAACATCCAGGGTGATGAGAAAGTCAACTTCCCCCTGGTGCTGAGTACCCTCTATAAGCCTGAGTACGTCAGTAGTGTCCCTCAGAAAAGACGGAGTCCCCTGTACTACTGGTTTGAGGAAATGATCCACAAACCTAGAAAGGGGTTCCAAAAGGGACCCGATCCCAGAGACAATAGGTCTCCCTGGGACCGGGGAAGTACCCTTATGTATTTTCGGGAGGCAATAAAAATAGGGGATTCTGGGTTCACTGGTAACCAGAAATGCTGCCTCTTTCGTCGTTATCCATCCCCGGGTCTCTGCATGGAATACCATGGTTGTAATCAAAGTCTTAAGGCGAGTAGTGGGCTCCTCCTTAATCAGAGTATAATACCTCCTATCACTGAGTTGTCGCTCGCACTCAGTACGGTAATCAGTGGTGGACATAATCACCGTGGCTCCCCCCTTATCTGCCTGCTTGATAATTATCGAGGGGTCTTCATTAAGTGACTGAATTGCTGCCTCTTCCTCATTAGAGATATTGTGAAAAGCAGTACCAGGGTTAATATTCTCCCAATCTTTCAGTACCGCCTGCTCAAAGGTCAAAACCTCATTGGGAACCATCCCACTATGAGGTGTAAACGTGGAGGGTTTGTGGAGGCCAGAGTCCTCACTCAATTCGTTAGGTTCGTCATAGAAGTAGGCCTTAAGGCATACTTTACGAAAGAAGGCCTGTAATTCGCACATCTCCCTGAAGGAGTCAATTTTGGGCATTGGTACGAAGCCTAGACCTTTTTGGAGTACTCGTTTCTCTGTTTCCAGCAGCGGCCTATGAGAGAGATTCACTATTAATGTCTCTTGTTCTTGGTTTGGCTCCTGGTCTCCATTGAGGTTGATGGTTGGTCCTGCCAATGTACTCTCTTGTCGTCTCCTCTTCTCCGCCCTCTTCCTCTGCCCCAGCCTCTGCCTAAAAAAGGGGGGCCCGGTTGGTAGAAGGGAGGTGGAGGAGGACCCTGCTGGTAGTTGGGATATTGCCAAAATGGTGGGACTGGTTGATACTGTCCCTGAAAAGGCACCATTAGGTAGGGAGGGTAGTGTTGTGGACCCTGTCTACTGCGATTGTTAGAGAAGCTACCGTTACTTTAATCGCTACTCGTATTTGAGTTACGTCTGGAGCTGTTTGATTCATCATCCGAGGAATAACTATTGCTCACTGATGTATAGTCGGCCTTTAGATATGGGTAGACCTTCTCCTTTTCGAATTTCTTAATATCTTTCTGTAATTTAGATATTTTCTGTTTCATTAGAAACTCCCTGTTCTCTGCTATTTCATTATTAATCTCTGATAGTTTAGTTTTAAACACTGCGGTGGTCAGAGTGACTTTGACTGCACCTTCTGCATTCTGGATTTTAATCAGAATTGCGTCTGCTAGTCTCTTGGCTGTGTTGATAATGAGTATGAGCCAGTCCCTGGTGCACTTCCATGACACCAGGGACCATTCTTTCTTGAAGATCATGTCCTCCAAGAAGAGCCGGGGAAAGTTCTTAACAATTAGTCCAATAGGGGCGATGTTAGCCCTGAGGTATTCTGTCATCATAGCCCCGTGTAACGTTATCTTTAACCACTCGCGTTTCAAGGCAGCGAGCGTCATAAAGTCATCTGATTGTGCTCCAGTAGTAGCATTGCTCTCTGGCCCCAATAGTGATGGAGTGCGTAAAATTTCTGCAGCAATATCATCACCAAAACTCAATCCATGGAAATCATCCATGGTAGAGGTGAGGTAATGAAGAAGGAATATAAAAGAGGGAGAGGCAAAAATTATTCCTCTCGTGATACGGTTGGGCCAGGGCTTCACAGTGGTGAGTGTCCCTGGTATCCTAATCAGTTCCTACGAGGGACTCCCCGTGCTGAACGTTATATATAATAGGAGGAACAATAGGCTATTTTGAACAGGTCCAGCACACGAGGCCCAATCATAAGTCTAGGTATAGAGATGTATGCTGTTCCTAAGGGGTGTGATGAAACAAAGAGAGGCCTACAATGGACTGTTAGTCAGTAAAGTCAGGAGGAATTTCCTCCTTCAGGAAAAAGGCTCTGGTTCCTAATTTAGTATCCCCTTCAGCTCTTGGCTGCGTCCTCCGAATCGGCTTGGACGGAGGGTAGGAACCGATGTGTCCTGTATCTAGGAAACATGTAAGTGCCCGGCTTAACTCTGCGCGTTTTTCGGATAAACTCCTTTCAGTAACTCTGCCCCCGTTGGTATTTTGAAGTGAACGGGCTGATGGAAATTGGGTGGAAGCGTGACGACATTACTTGGCATGTGGGACTGATGTCGCCTATACCGACTTGGGATACTCAAACCCACCTCCTCCCTTTCTATTTGTTCCTTCTTAGTCCTGCCCGTGTTCTGCTTACAACAGACTTCGCATACCGTTGTGAATACCCTCTTGATAACTAGCGTCCTTTGGTAGTTTTGACCGTCGAGTCTTTCTGGTCAAACTTCGAGAGCAGTCGACGGTTTTACAAACCCACACAATGGGGGATAACGATTCTGAGCCCTTTGTCTGACCGTCTAATATACCAATAGCTTGGATCTATTTTTAACCTTTATAGTAGACGTTACTTAAGCTCACTGCTTTGTTTTTCATGTCTTCCACAACGTTTACTTGTGCTGGAATACCGACGCTGTTACTATGCTTCTGTACCATGACAGAACACTGCACTATTCAGTGTTGTAGTCCGGCCCTGATTCGTTGAAACCTTTGGTGCATCACTACGGGGTGAGTTGAATAGTAATCCGTATGGCTGTGACCACCGAGTGCTCTTCTGGTCTTTTTGACATAAGAAAAGAGTTTTCAGGATTAGATCTGGTGTGTTTTATAATAGAACAAATACATCTGTGTGTGTTCTACAGTTTTTTAGTGTTCTCTCACTTTTTCCTTCACCATCAAGCGCATGTGTAACGATTTTACAGCACTTTTTTGGATCACCATTGTACTTTATTGTACCACGAGTGCTGTCTGACACCACTTTATGTGTTTATAGTACATGAGGCTTACAATCCTTAACCTGTTATAAAATGTTGCTTTTTTATTGTGTGCCTGTTTGTTTGTTATTTCTCTCTTTCAGGTGCATTTAGGTTGTTCTTCAACATAAGTAACCACTTATTAGGGTGCTGTAACAGTGGTAAGTGCTATAGTTGGTGCTATCACTACCAGTAAGTGTGTGAAATTCTATTTCTTGGTCCTGATGAATTGCGGTTAAACTAACCAGTGCAAGAAACATGTTGACCTTTGTAGCGCCGTCCTAACTACCTTACTGCAGGGAGGCGCACTTTTAGGTTTTAGTCAAAAGTGGGACCCTGCTTATTAAACTTGTGTTATTTTGGGCCCCTACTACTTGTTTTAAATTTTCTTTGGAGCACACTACACTTAGGGCCCTCACCCGCACTACACCAACCGGCATAAAAGGAATAAAGATCTCCATCAAAAGGCCCCGATAAGGGCGCCGATCGGGGATTGCAGCGCCGCCCCGATTTGGAGCAGACCTGATGATGAAGCATGACATCTAGCTGGCTGGATGTGTGAGGGTCTTTTTCCTGAAGGAGGAAATTCCTCCTGACTTTACTGACTAACAGTCCATTGTAGGCCTCTCTTTGTTTAATCACACCCCTTAGGAACAGCATACTTCTGGGTACCTGGTGGCATGGTCCACCACCACCAGTATAAACCGGTGCCCAGATGCTGTTTGAGGATCCATGGGACCAACAATGTCAATCCCAACCCTTTCAAAGGGAACCCCCACCACAGGTAGTGGTATCAGGGGGGCCTTTGTGGTCCCACCTGCCTTGCCACTGGCTTGGCAGGTCACACAGGAGCGACAAAACTCCTTAGTGTCTTCAGACGTGCGGGGCCAGTGAAAGTGAGGGACAATTTTGGCCCAAGTCTTGTTCTGGCCCAGGTGTCCTGCTAGGGGAATATCATGGGCTAGTGTCAATAGGAAGCCCCTTAACTTCAGAGGAATAACCAACCTCCTGGATGCACCAGGCTTGGGGTCTCTACTCTCTGAGTAAAGGAGTCCATCATCCCAATAAACTTTATGGGTGCCACTAGCATTCCCAGCAGCCTCATCAGCAGCTTGCTTTCTGAGGGGTTCAAGAGAGGGGCAGGTTTTCTGCTCCTGGCTCAGATCAGACCTGGGAGGGCCCCCTGTCCCCAAGAACTAATCCTGGTCAGGTTCAAGCACCTCTGGGACAGTTCCTTCTTCAGGCTCAAGATCATCTCCCTGAGGAGACTGATCAGCATTCTGAGTCAGGTAGGAAGGCACTGCCTTAACCCTACTGCTCTTCCTCTTGGGAAGTACCTGGTCCATTATTCCAGAATCCAGGGCCTGTCCAGCTTTAGACATTTTGGCCTGTGACCTAGTCACAGCAAAGACATTAGCAGGGATCCCTAGCATTTCTGCATGTGTCCTGAGCTCCACTTCAACCCAGGCTGAAGTCTCTAGAGCATTGCCAAGCATGCAGTGTAAGGGTAGGTCTGCACATACCACAACCTTCATAAGGCCAGTTACCCCTCCCCAGGAGAAGTTAACAACTGCCATAGAATGGTCTGTTCTGACATTGCTAGCATTGGTCACGTGGTACATTTCACCAAGTATAATCTGCTCAGGATCCACAAGATCTTTTGTCACCATTGTGACACTTGCTCCTTTGTCCCTGAATGCCCAAGCCTCTACTCCATTTATTAAAGGCTGTTGTCTGTATTTGCTCAGATCACTGGGACTCACAAAGGGGGACATATCTATGCCCCCATCACAGACAAGAACAGCCTGAGTTGGAACTCTGACTAGGCCAGAGTCCATCTCAGAACCCAGGGTCAACCCTACTACACCCTTATTCTGGACATTACCACCACTAATTATAGTCGTACTAGGGGGAACAGTTGCCTTAGGGGCAATGGTGGCTGGAGTAGATTCCTTGGACTTGGTGCAGTCACTGGTCCAGTGAGTTTTCTGTTTACAGATTTTGCACCATGGTTTCTTTTGGCCTTTTCCCTTGTTAGACTGTGAATCTCCACCTGAAGAAGATTTTTGGGGCCCTTGTGAAGACTTCTGGTCTTTACCTTTCTCCCCACCCTTGTCAGAGTTTTTAGGATCTTGCTTCTTGGGTTCACCACCTTGGTACTGTACCTTCTGCCTCACCCTGGTTCTGACCCACTTGTCTGCCTTCTTTCCCAATTCTTGGGGAGAGGTCAGATCTGAGTCTACCAGGTACTGGTATAACAGCTGATTCTGACAATTATTAAGGATCTGCTCCCTCATAATCAAATTGTACAATCATTGATAGTCATGCACTTTACTGCCAAGTAACCAACCTTCCAGAGCCTTAGTAGCACAATCTACAAAGTCTACCCAGTCCTGAGTCTGTGCCTTTTGTGTATCCCTGAACTGTAACCTGTATTGCTCAGTGGTTAGGCCAAACCCATCAATTAAGGCACTCTTCAGACTGTTGTAATCATCCGACTCCTCTTCTCTAACAGTGAGGAGTTTATCTCTACCTTTGTCTGCAAAGGAGAGCCATAAGAGTGCTGCCCACTGCTCCTGGGGGACCCTTTGAACTTTACAGGCCCTTTCCAGTGCAGTTATCCATTTGTGTATGTCATCCCCACTCTGGTAGGGAGGGACAATCTTATTCAGGTTTCTATGGTCATAAGACCTTTCCCTATCTCTAGGGATGTTGCTGCCACCATGGGACTCTAGTTCCATCTTTTTTCTAGCTCTATAGAGCTCTAGGGCCTCCCTATCTTGGGCTACCTTCTTTCTTCTGATTTCAAGCAGAGCTTCCTCATACTTAAGCAGTCTCTCCCTTCTCTCCTGAGAGGTTTCCCTCCTATGAGAGGAGATTTGGGTCCCTACAGATGAGTTAGAATGGTTAGACTCCCTGAAGGAAGATCTTGAGCTTCTTGGCCCACCACCAACTCTCCCAGGAGGGACAAAGAGGGGGCCGTTATGGTTCTCTCCATCACTGTCTAGGGGAATTGGATTTTCCAGGTCCAGATCATTATTATCTGCCTGGCCAGTCCCAGAGGTCAGGTCGTGGGGAGTTACACCCCTAGGCCCTTCCTCAGGTGCTGTCCCACCCACTCTGCCTAACCCTTCAGATCCTAAAGATCTGCTAAGGTCATCCAGCCTGAGTACCTCTATGAGATGCTGGGTGGTTGGACTTTTGCCTGTCTTCAGTTTCCTAGTTGTACACAATGCTCTCAATTCCATGAATGGGAGTTTATCATAATGGGAATCTTGAAGCCCATTGGCTTCTGGCAAGGACCTACTGGTTCCTGGCCTTGAAGACATTACTAGTGTGGTGTGGTGTATTGCACTACCTACTCTAGTGTGGCCTACTAAACTCTCTTTAGTTGTTGAAAGGGTGTTCTATCCCTTAACACACAACTCTAAGTTCAGTAGAACTTACTGTATTCTAAAGCTTGTATTATATGTACCTAGGGTACCTTTAGTGGTTTTCAGTTAGTTACTCAATTGAGATTATCTGGTAAAACAATAGCAAGCTGGAGTCCCACACGCTGCACACTAATGTGAGAAGTTGGCCTGATATATGCTGTCCACTAGTTATAGTGGGCACCTTGTATCAGTCCAAACAACCCCTTATTGGTTATAGGTTAAAGACAACCTTTATTGAAAGCTATCCTAGTGGTAGCTATGGAGAGCAGGCTTCAGGCTAAGTCTTGAGGGAATGTAAAGCAGCTTGTTTTACCAGTCTATAATCTCTTGAGTCACTCAATGAAAGATATCCACACCAGGTATATATATATAAAATGTATGTATTTATTACTAAACACACCCTCCTAGTCTTTTATGAGACTAGAGGTCAAAACACATAAGTTACACTTCAATAATCACAGTAAAATAGCACAAATACACGTCAGGCCCTAGGGGCGAGCCAAAACATATACTAAAAAAATTGTATAAGAACCACAACTTAACTAGACACAAGGCCTAGAGCCTGTAGAGTCGCTGGGACCCCAAGGAACCACCCAAGGTAGGGGACTCACGGGGGCCGTGTGCAATGTGTGAACACAGCCGCGAGCTCCTGTTAGTTTCTATGGGGAAAGTCGCGGTTAGATTTTTAAAGATTTGGGACACTTAGAAATGAGTCAGGACCAAACCCTTTTGGATTTAGGAAGTTCTAGGGCTAGCACCCACGGAAGCACCGGAGTACTCGTGTTACCGCGCCCAGAGAAGCCGGATGCATAGGTGTCTTTTGGTGTCGGGTCGCGTCGTCGATTTCAATGGGAGTTGCTGAAGAAGTGCTGCTGCCGTGAAGATGCGAAGTGTCCAAAGAGATCCAAGCCTGGATCGAAGATGAGAAGAACCTGAAAGCAGAGGGGACAGAGTCTGGGTCACTAGCCAGTGACCAGGAAGGCGATGAGCAGATGCCCACCGATGTCAGGTGATTTCAGGTGAAAGAGGTGAAGCTTGACTCTTCAGCCACTAGGACCAGGAGGGGTCAAGGATGACCAGGAGCTGGATTAGAGCTGTCCCACAAAGGATGTCGAGTGCTGCAGTGTCGGTGCCCAGATTGGACACAACAAGCCTTGGCAACAGCAACCCACGCAGAAACAAGAAAGATGCTTTGGTGCAGACCAGCAAGGTCTGGGGGACTCACCACTTGTTTGGGAGTCACGCCACATCTGGAGCAACAAGGAAAGCCCTCAGGGACCCACCAGTCAACAGACCAGGGATCGCGAAGGGACCTCAAGACAAAACACAAAATGGCGGCCCACAGGTCACTCGGAATGACCAGGCCGACAATCTTCAGTCGATTCAGTGCTCGAGGTAGGGGCTACAAGTCAGCCCAAGCACGACTTCAAGAGCCATCTAGAAGTCAATGCACTTGCAGAAATGCATGGTGAACAGCTGTATTAGTTCCACGCTACTCACGAGTGCTGCGGGTCTCAGCTTTGCGGAGCACTCGGGTCGGCCTCTGAGATGATTGTAAATTCTCTTCCTGGGCTGCAAATACTTCGGAGTCCGGCGGGAGCTTCGATGATGCAGACCGGCAAATTGCTTCTTTGGTGCCTGCCCAGCAGGGGTGTCACTCCTTGACCCCAAGGGAGATTTCTTCAGTCCTCTGGTCTTGAGCAGAGTGTCGAAGGTCCAGGATTCGGCTTCAGAGTTTTGTCCAGGTTAATCTAAAGTCCTAAGGACTGGGGTCCCATACTTATACTAATGTAGGGGGTTGGACATACTCTGGGGACCCACCTACAGGAGGGTTTGGAAAGAGGGGTGGCTACACCCATTTCCTTTGTCCAGTTTCATGCCAGAGCAGTGGCTGGAAGCCCCTGAACCGGTTTGAGCTGGACTATGCACAGGGACACCAAATGTGCCCCCAGTGCAGAACTTCAAAGCACTCTGAGAGTGCTCCCACCCAGCCCCAATACACATAATCCTGTCTGGGAGGTGGTTACACCTCCCTGTGACGGGAAACCTATTGTCCAGCCCTCCCCTTCCGGAGTTTCGGTCAGCAGAAGGAGGCCAGACCCGTGTCTGTGGCTGGAGCATCCATTTTGTGATGCCAGGGCTCTATTAAGTTTCTACCGGGTATACCAGTGCTGTCATGTCTCTCCCTCTAGAAGGGTGAGATCATACTCTCACACCAGTTACTGGTGTGGGGATATGATTCCAAGGTGTTTGACACCAAACACAACATGTTTCCGTGCAACCAGTCCAAAGTTAGCATTTGCCGTTTGGTTATAATGCACTTAAGAGTATATGGTCAGGCTGCACTACAAACAACATCAGAGAAGGGTCTCCGAATGCTGCAGAGGGGCTCTGCTCATGCAGGGGCACCCTCTCACATAAGAACCAAGCACTCTGCCTTCAGGATTGATAAGACCTGCCATAGGAGTGACTTATAGGTTTATATGTGTGTGTATATATATATAGTGATATAGGTAACCTATATCACAGTAAGGGGTGCATGCACCCCTTACCCAGGCTTTAGTAGCAGACCTGTGGTGTCATTTTAGGTGGCTTTCCAGGGGTGGCATAATACATGCTTCAGCCCCTGGTAGGCCTCTGGGGTACCTATGGCCTGGGTACATAGTATACCATATACTAGGGACTTATAAGGGCACCTCAGATCCTATCTGAACTGTACCTAAAGTACATGGAATCATTTTAGAGAGGAAGCAGCTAGGCTGGGGCCCTGAATAGCAGGGTTCAAGCCAGACTAAAGTCGAGAAACAGAGAAACTCCAGCAAAAAGTGGGGGTAAACATGTGAAGCAGATCCTACTCTCCTACATCCTCCTTGGTCAGAAATAAACAATCATGGACATCATCGTGTAGTAACTTAACTGTGGCTTCTTTACATCCGTTTTCACTGTCCGAGGCTACAAGGAGATCGTCAACGTATTGCAGCAACCCATTACCAGGGAGAAGTTACAAAGAATCCAATTGTGTTTTCAAAGCTTGACTATAAATACTTGGGCTTTCTGTATAGCCTTGTGGAGCGCAACAGAATCCAAAGCTCCGACCGGCTATTGCAAATCCAGACAGATATCTGCTATCTGAATGGATTGGAATGCTAAAGAAAGCATTTTTCAGATCTATCAATGAAAAGAATTTGGCTGACAGGGGAATCATGGTCAGGATCGTGGTAATGTCAGGGACTGGGGAACCACATTTTTATTAACCTCTCTAAGGTCAATGACGAAACGCTAAACATCTGGGTGGGCATCAGAAGAGTCCAAGGGTGCCTTTTTTAGGATAGGGAGAATAGGGCTATTGCACGTATTTGCTGCTGTCTCTTCAACCACACCAGACTTAATCAACTCCTGTATTATTTGCAACAAAGCCCTTTCAGTATCTCCTGTCGCCCATAACGTGTGTGGCACATCTCGAAACTCAGGAGGAAGGGGGGCATCTTTGGCGAGGCATTGCTTAGCGTGGGCCACTTGCGGGCCAAGAGTCATGTAAACACCGTCGGGGGAACAATAAATTGTTGCATGCAACCTTTTTAACAGGTCCAGTCCTAGTATGTTCTCTCCACAATGTGATGTCAATAGAAATGGTGAGTCAACCGTGAAAGGGCCAATAGCCAAAGCAAGAGGCTTGGGAATGGGGCTACCAACTGGTACGCCTGAGAAACCCACCAAAACATTGTTTTGGGCAGACAGAGCTGCCCCCAGGATCAGTGAGCAGGAAACAGCGCTATTCATAGCCCCTATATCAACTAAAAATATTTCGGTAGTACCTTGTAAATCTGCAGTAACATGAGGTCCACACTGATCTACCGGAACTGGTCCCTTGCCCTGCCCCTGGCTTTCCTAACTGTGAGACAACCCCGTCACTTCGTCCATATCATAGTCGTCATGGTAGCATTGTCTTCCCAGAGGGTCGTCAAAATAGTTCCCGCTCTGTCTATTGTAAGACTTATCCTCTGACTGCATCCCCCCTCGGCCTCCTCCTCCACGTCCTCGTCCTCTGAAACCCCGACCTCTAGGAGTCCCACCTCTCTGCAACTATTCCGGGCACTCCTTCCGCCAATGTCCCTCTTTCTTACAGTGCACACATTAGTTGGTTCCCACAGGTGTACCTGACGCACCACCTCTGTTAGATCGAGGTGGCTGTGGACCTGAACCCGAACCACGTCCTCTTCCCCCTCCTCTTGCAACTTTCTGTATCAACACCCTCGTCTTCAAATCTTTCGACTTCTTCTACACCTTTTCCTTGTCCTCATTCTCCCTATACTCATAATACTGTGCCACACTTAATATGACCGACGGAAAGGAGATCGTCCAGGTACTCTCCGAGGCCTGCAATCTAGTTGCAACCTCAGGGAGCAACTTAGTGACAAATCTGTTCACAAACAAACGGATAGCACCCTCTTGTGATAGATCCTGACCTCTAAAATCTAGAAATACCCCTTCAATCTGGTAAAGAAATCCGACACACTCTCATCGTTCTTCTGACGACACGCAGTCAACTTATCTCAATCCATTCTCTTCAGTGGGATAAGTGAGTACATGTAGGCGATAATACGCCCCGGTAAAGCCAATAGCTCTGCTTTGGGCTTCTCACCGGGCTTGCGTTTCTTATCCCATGCTAAGATCTCGTCCCATGTATCACTCAGCTCCATCCCATGGTCCTGCCTGTGGACCTGTCTCCATATATCCACCGCTACCAAGAAGCCAAAAAATAACTCTGTCAGCTAGCGTTGTGAGAAGTTGGCCTGATATATGCTGTCTACTAATTATAGTGGGCACCTTGTATCAGTCCAAACAACCCCTTATGGTAAATAGGTTAAAGACAACCTTTATTGAAAGCTATCCTAGTGGTAGCTATGGAGAGCAGCCTTCAGGCTAAGTCTTGAAGGAATGTAAAGCAGCTTGTTTTACCAGTCTATAATCTCTATAATGAAAGGACAACCACACCAGGTATATATTTAAAATATATGTATGTAAGATAAAACACACCCCTCTAGTCTCTTTATGAGACTGGAGTTCGAAGTACTTACTTTACAAGTTAGCAATTAACAGTAATAGCACAAATACACGTTTGGGCCCTAGGGGCGTACCAAACCATTATACCAATAAAGTGGTATTAGAACCACGACTGAACTAGACACAAGGCCTAGAGCCTGTAGAATCGCTGGGACGCCAAAGAACCACCCAAAGTAGTGACACAGGGGACCCACGGGGACCGTGTGCATTGTGTAAACACAGCCGGGGGTTCCCGTTAGCTTCTATGGGCAATGTCGCAGTTGGAAATTTAAAGATTAGGGACACTTAGAATCGAGTCAGGACCAAACCCTTTTGGATTTAGGAAGTTCTAGGGCTAGCACCCACGGGAGCACCGGAGTCCTCGTGTTACCTCACCCAGGGAAGCCGGGTGCATAGGTGTCTTTTGGTGTCGGGTCGCGTCATCGATTTCAATGGAAGCTGTCGAAGAAGTGCTGCTGCCGTGAAGAGGAGAAGTGTCCGAAGCGATCCAAGCCTGGATCTAGGATGGAAGGAACCTGAAAGCAGAGGGGACAGAGTCTGGGTCACTTGCCAGTGACCAGGGGCGCGATGGTCCAATGCCCACAGATGTCGGGTGCTTCAGGTGAGTTTAAGGGTGTCTTGACTCTTCAGCCACGAGGTCCAGGAGGTGCCGATGATAACCAGGAGCTGGATTTGAGCTGTCCCGCAAAGTCTGTCGAGTGCTGCGGTGTCGGTGACCAGATTGGACCCAACAAGCCTTGGCAACGGCAAGTCACTTGGAATCAGAGAAAGGACGTCGGTTCAGACCAGCAAGGTCTGGGGGACTCACCAAGCGAGATTAAGTCGGGGCACATCTGGAGCAACAAGGAAAGCCCAATCAGAAAAGGAGTTGCCTTCGTGGGGACCTACTAGCCAACGGGCTAGCGATCGCAAAGGAGCCTCAAGCGGGCGCACTTGAAACTGGTCCACGGGTCACTTGTGGAGTGGAGGCCAGAAATCTTCGAGGCAGGAGATGCTCAAGGCTGGGGCTACTCGGAGCCCAAAGCACAACTTCAAGGAAGACCAGGAAGATGATGTTGCTGCAAAAGTTCACGGTGTCCAGGGGTCACAGTTCCACATCACCCACAATAGACACGGGCCTCAGCTTTACTGTGGATTCAGGGTAGCCTCGGCGAAGTATGGAAATCCACCTCTGGTGATGCAAAGACTTTGGCGTCCAGCGGGAGCTTCAGCGATGCAGACCGGTCAGTTGCTTCTTTGGTGCCTGCCAAGCAGGGGAGTCACTCCTTGACCCCAAGGGGATTTCTTCAGTCTTCTAGTCAAAGTAGAACGTCGATTATCCAGGATATATTTTTCAGAGTTTCGTCTAGAGTAATCTAAAGTCACAAGGACTGGGTTCCCATATTTATACTAAGTCTGGGGTTGGACATACTCTAGGGACCCACCTATGGGAGGGTTTGGAAAGAGGGGTGGTTACACCCATTTCCTTTGTCCAGTTTCGCACCAGAGCAGGGGCAGGTAGCCCCTGCAACCGGTTTGAACTGGAGTATGCACAGGGACACCAAGTGTGCCCCCAGTGCAGGACTTCAGAGCACCAGAGAGTGCTCCCGCCCAGCCCCAATACACATCTGCCTGTCTGGGGAGGTGGTTACACCTCCCTGGGACAGGAAACCTGCTGTCCAGGCCTCCCTTGCCGGAGTTTCGGTCAGCAGCAGGAGGCCAGACCCGTGTCTGTGGCAGAGGCATCCATTTTGTGATGCCAGGGCTCAGGAAAGTCCTACCGGGTTAGACCAGTGTGAACATGTCTCTCCCTCTAGAAGGCTGAAATGCAACCCCCGCCGCCAGAACTGGTGGGGGGTAGGATTCCAAAGCATTTGACACCAAACGCAACATGTTTCCGTGCAGCCATCCCAAAGTTAGCATTTACCGCGAGGTTATAATGCACTTAAGAGTATATGGTCAGGCTGCACCACAAACAACATCAGAGGAGGTACACCGAATGCTGCAGAGGGGCTCTGCTCATGCAGGGGCACCCTCTCACATAAAAACCAAGCACTCTGCCTTCAGGATTGTTAAGGCCTGCCATAGGAGTGACTTATAGGTTTTATATGTGTGTGCAATGATAGTGATATAGGTAGCCTATACCACTGTAAGGGGTGCAAGCACACCCTTACCCAGGCTGCAGTAGCAGACATGTGGTGCCATTTTGAAGTGCTTCCCAGGGATTGCATAATACATGCTTCAGCCCCTGGTAGGCACTGAGGTACCTATGCCCTAGGTACATAGTATACCATATACTAGGGGCCTATAAGGCACTCCAGAATCCAATTAGAAATGTACCTAATGTACATGTAAACCATTTTAGAGAGGAAGCAGCTAGGCTGGGGTCCTGATTAGCAGGGCCACAGCCAGACTAAGGTCGATAAACAGTGAAACACCAGCAAAAAGTGGGGGTACCCATGTGAAGCAGATCCTACTCTCCTACAAGCGTCATCACTGTGGAGGAAGCCACCTCCGCCAATTCCTTATAATATGCAGGTTTTTTTTTCCTTGGATCTGGCAACTGGCTCTTTAGGGATAGGACCTCGCTCCTTTTCCAAGGAGTGTAGATCCATTGCTCCTGAAACCGAGTGCCGACTCGTGGTCTTATTACAGTATCCGTGGAGTCGCACAGTTCCGGTATTTTAGGATGATAAATAGGATGGACTTCCCTCATGGGGTGTTATGTCCCTAACATCGGAACCTTTTGGAGTAACCTGCCTCGGTAACCCACTAGTATAGTCACATTGCTAAAAACCTAATTTGGGGCCATGTCTGTAACATATACTCTGTCTCGTATGTAAAAGATAATCTGCGGTGCGGTACCCTGGAAACACTGTTCCCACAATTCTATCAGCGTGGCAGACATGTGCTTAAAGGCATGCTGCTGTGTAAAGGGCTCATAATCTTACATAACACTCCACACATCCTCCACACTATAGATCGGGTGCCAGGCTCATTGATCTGCCTGATTCGCCACCATCTGTTTCTCCTCAGTACCCACAGCAGAGCACACTAACACTTTCTCCATGCGATCTTGCGATGCTGCCCAGTTGGCTCCAGGAATTCCATGTGCATGAGTTTCAGTATTTAATGGTGTTTGGGGCGTTACACTCACAAGGGAAGGGACGGATGCAGAGACAGGTACCATCATGTAGGGAGACAGTTGAAGGGGTGAAAGGGGGTGTAGTGGATGAGACAGAGCCAAGAGACAGCGCGGGAGAGTGAAGAGACAGCACAGGGGAAGTAACAGCGTCTGTTCCTGTGACTGGTGGGACTACAAGGGAGAGAAGTGGGGCTGGGGCTGAGGCAGTAGTACTAGAAAATGCCACATCAGAGGGAACAACTGTTGGAAACTGGCTTCATATATACTACACCAAAATGAGGTGTAGTGTGTATAGAGTCCAGGTGACCCCAGCGGTTGGCAGATGTTAAAATTAGATAGAACCTTACTCTCTATTTGTGGTACAGTGGTCGAGCAGTAAGGCAGTATTAGAGGACAGTGTTAAGCATGCTATGTACATCCTCAGTCAGCAAATGAATTCACACACTCAAGGACTGAACTCTAGACCAATTGTTTTTGTATAAAAAATATACTGTTGTTTTATTTTTAGAACCAAGCAAGCCTGGCACAGGTAAGCAATAAATACTTTACAGTAATACGTTGCTGATTGTAGAACAGTTTGTAAATGCAATAGGAATTGTACTTTGTTTGATTTACAAGGGATGCAGTAGGTTGCAATACTTAGCAAATACAGTACATTGAAATGAATAGGCTTTTTCAGTAAATTGCAGGTAAGTTACGTTCTACGTTACTTTCTTAACTCAGGTGCTGGATACCTAGATTCAGCACTGGGACATTTCCTGCAAACAGGTAAGTAAATAAGTTTTGGTTATTCATGCGATTTTTAAAGAATATTTTAGATTTCAAAACTCCACACTTTGAAACTTTTTGGAAGAAAATTGTCCATTTTATCCTATGGAGGAAAAACAGGTTATCGGTTCACAGGTAAGTTATCGACTGTGGGAGTTAAGATTCTGGGGTTAAATTCAGGGGTCCCCCAGGGTCAGTGATAGTCTCTTGTTGCACCCTCAGCGGGGTGGGTGTGTGCTGAGTGTTGAGGCCCAATGTTATCCAATAGGGGATAGGGGGCCTCTGGTTGGTGGCTGCTGGCAAGCAGGCCACTGGGTTGTGGGAGCAAATCTCCTAGGGTTTAGGTCAGGGCAAATGGGGAAACAAGGTAGCACAAAAGGTGCCCCCTCAGTGGCACTGAGGCGGCCAGGTGCAGAGTGGTGTTTCGAACAGGCACCCTGTTGTTTTCAATGGGGAACCTCCGGTTTGCAAAAGCACTGCAGGCAGGGAGACGAAGGAGTTCTGGGTGCGACCACCACTTCGAGAGGTAAGTTGGGAAGTTAAGGGTTGGTTAGGCACCATTGGTTTGGGCACACAAGGCCGTGGGGCGTTGGGTGCAGGGGTGGCTTTTGGGGTCGGATCTTCTTACCAGCTCCTGGTCACGGTTAGGGGGGACTTCTGGATTTAGGCTGCAGGCGTCGGCTGGAGGCTTGAGGCAGGTCAGGGGTCGCCATATCTCGGGTCAGGATCGCTGGGGTGACCTCCTTGTGGTGTTTTTCCACTCGAACTCGGCCGGGTTCGGCGGGTGCAGAGTGGGCTGGATTTGCGGTTTCCGGCTGCTGCCAGAGGTTGCAGTTGAACAAATCTGGTGTTTGCGGGAGAAGCAGTTTTTGGAAGTGAAGGCAGGCAGGTTCTCCGGGATTTTTGAGGTTGCTGGCTGCAGGACACACTGGGATTTCGCAGGAGCAGGATCGAGGGGAGACATGCCTGTAGGGCTGGGGCCAAGTCAGTGGGCGTTGTCCTCTTGTTAGCTGGCTGCACGGCTGTTTGGTCCTTCTTCTTCTTCTTTTCTTCTTGTCGTTTCTGGATCTGATAAAGCAAGGTTCAGGGTGCCCCCTAAATACTAGATTTAGGGGAGATACAGGCAGGTAAAGGGCAGGGACCAATGGGTCCCTTCCCTGGGGTGGGTACACCACCTATCGGGCCCCCTCCAATGGGAGGGGGGCAGGAGCCTGTCCCTGGTTGGTTGGGTCCCCCATTGTCAAGATGGAGGGGACTCAGAGTTGTGCTTCACCTCGCCTCCCCCACCTGAGGGGTGGAGTTGGCAGAGGTGGGCACACCTCTTTCCCTCACTTGTTTTTCTCACCGGCTCTCCCAACCAAAGTGGGGGGTGTAACCAGTGGGGACCAGTTGCTGAAAGCAGCAAATGGTTTGGGGAGGCTCACAAAGGAGGCATGCCTTTGAAGCTTCCCCTTCGTGAACCCTGCCCATCCTGGGGGTGGAGGCTTCGCACCTTGTCCCAGGATGTGCATTGTTTCAAGCCCCCAAGAGCAGCAAGCTCTCGACCCAGGGATCCAGAAACATGTCTGTTGGTTGCAACCTAAGCAGCCACTCAGTCGGGTCACTAGAATTTGGTTGAGTTTCAGGGGGTATCTCTAAGATGTCCTCTGTCTTGTATTTTACATTAAATCCCACATTGGCATCAGTGTAGGGTTTAATATGCTGAGAAGTTTGATACCAAACTTCCCAGTTTTCAGTGTAGCCATTGTGGTGCTGTGGAGTTTGTAATGACAAACATCCAGCACCATATACTCAATGGCAGCACTGCACTTACAGTGCCCAGGAATGGACTTAGACACTGTAGCGGCACAGGGCTCATGCACCTGTACCCTCACCACTGGCATAGGGCACCCAGCTAGAGGGGTGGCTGATCTATGCCAGGGCAGTGGTTTGTGGGCATGTGTGCCATGTTGACTCTTCACTTTGTTCTGCACCAAGACACGCAGCCTGCAAAGGTAGTGTGTGAGTGTCAGGGTACAGGACCTCTAAGGGTGGCACAATAAGTGCTACAGACCTTAGAGGCCTTCTCTGGTCACACTGCCCTGGGTACATGTGGTACCATTTACCAGGGGCTGACATGTGGCCAGAGATGCCAATTGGGTTTAGGCTTCAATGCAATTTTAGTAAAGGAACATAAGCCCTGGGTACCTGATTAGCAGGAGCCCAGGTCCCACTCAGTCAAAGAACATCAGCAATTCAGCAAAAAGTGGGGGCATATCATGCAGATAGAGGGCACTTTCTCACACAACCCCAACTCAAACGAAGGATGATGAGACTAACCTTTCCCTAGAGAGTCTTCGTTGTCTAAGTGGAAGAACCTGGAAAGTCCATCTGCCTTGGCATGGGCAGTCCCAGGTCTGTGTTCCACTTCAAAGCCCATTGCCTGTAGGGAGATTGACCACCTCAACAGTTTAGGATTTTCTCCTTTCATTTGCATTAGCCATCTGAGAGTTCTGTGATCATTTTGAACTAGGAAGTGAGTCCCAAACAAGTATGGTCTCAACTTCTTCAGGGACCAAACCACAGCAAAGGCCTCCCTCTCAATGGCACTCCAACACTGCTCCCTGGGGAGAAGCCTTCTGCTTATGAAAGCAAAAGGTTGGTCTTGGCCTTCATCATTGGTCTAGGATAGGACTGCTCCTATCCCTAGCTCAGAGGCATCAGTCTGCACTATGAACTGCTTGACATAATCCGGAGCCTTCAGAATTGGTGCTGAGCACATTGCTTCTTTCACGGTGTCAAAAGCCTTTTGGCAACTAACTGTCCAGTTTACCTTTTTGGGTATTTTCTTGGAGGTGAGTTCTGTTAGGGGAGTCACGATGGACCCATATCACTTCACAAACCTTCTGTAGTACCCAGTCAAGCCAAGTAATGCCCTGACTTGGGTCTGGGTGGTTGGAGCTGCCCAGTCTCAAATGGCCTGGATCTTGGGCTGTAAGGGCTGTACCTGGCCTCCACCAATAAGGTGGCCCAAGTACACAACAGTTCCCTGCTCTATCTGGCATTTGGATGCCTTGATAGTTAGGCCTGCAGTTTGCAGGCCTTTTAAAACCTTCCCAAGGTGGATTAGGTGATCCTGCCAGGTGGAACTAAAGACCGCAATATCATCAAGATAAGCTGCACTGAAGGACTCCAACCCAGCAAGGACTTGATTCACCAACCTCTGGAAGGTTGCAGGAGCATTCTTTAAACCAAAGGGCATAACAGTGAACTGATAATGCCCATCAGGTGTGGAGAGTGCTGTTTTCTCTTTTGCTCCAGGGGACATGCCAATTTGCCAGTACCCTGCATTTAAGTCAAAGGTATTTAGAAATGTGGCTGCACCCAATTTATCTATCAACTCATCTGCTCTTGGGATAGGGTGAGCATCTGTCATGGTGACAGAGTTTAGCCCTCTATAGTCCACACAGCACCTTATTTCTCTCTTTCCACCATGTGGATGAGGTTTGGGGACTAGAACCACAGGGCTGGCCCAGGGGCTCTCAGAGGGTTCAATAACCCCTAACTCCAGAATCTTGCTGACTTCAGCTCTGATGCTTTCCTTGACTTGGTCTTACTGTCGATAGATTTTGTTTTTGACAGGGGCTCTGTCACCAGTGTCTACATCATGGGTACACCAGTTTGTCAGACCAGGGGTCAAGGAAAAGAGCTTAGCATACTGATGTAAGACGTGCTTGCAGTCAGTCTGCTGTTGGGCAGAGAGGTTGTCTAAAAAGACAACTCCATTTACTGACCCATCTTTTGGGCTGTAGGAGAGGAGGCCAGGGAGAGGTTCACTCTCTGCTTCCTGGTCCTCATCAGTCACCATCAGCATGGTGATGTCAGCCCTGTCATTGTAGAGCTTTAGGCGGTTCACATGGATAACCCTTTTCGGTGTCCTGCTTAAGCCCAGGTCAACCAAGAAGGTGACCTCACTCTTGTTTTCTTGGATAGGGTAAGGGCCACTCCATCTGTCCTGGAGTACCCTTGGTGTCACTGGCTCCAAAACCCACACCTTTTGCCCAGGTTAAAATCCAACCAGTGCAGCTTTCTGGTCATACCAGTGCTTCTGAAGCTCCTGGCTGGCCTGAAGATGTATGGATGCCTTTTCCATGTACTCAGCCATTCTGTACCTTAGGCCAAGCACATAGACCACAATATCTTGTTTGGGTTCTTGGAGAGGCTTCTACCAACCCTCTTTTACAAGACAGAGTGGTCCCCTCACTAGATGGCCAAACAGAAGCTCAAAGGGGGAAACCCCTACTCCCTTCTGTGGCACTTCTCTGTAACTGAAAAGCAGGCATGGTAAGAGGACATCTCATCTCCTTTTGAGTTTTTCAGGGAGTCCCATAATCATGCCTTTCAATGTCTTGTTGAATCTCTCAACAAGGCCATTGGTTTGTGGGAGATAGGGTGTAGTAAACTTTTACTGCACTCCATACTCTTTCCACACGTGTTTGAGGCAAGCAGACATGAAGTTGGAACCTCTGTCTGAAAGCACCTCCTTGGGAAACCCCACTCTGGTGAAGATATCAATGAGGGCCTTGGCTACTGGGGAGCTGTAGTAGTCCTAAGGGGAATTGCTTCAGGGTACCTAGTGGCATGATCCACTACCACTAGAATGAATTTGTTCCCTAATGCTGTGGGAGGTTCAAAAACACCCACTATGTCCACACCTACCCCTTCAAAGGGAACCGCTACCACAGGCAGTGGTATTAGGGGGGCCTTTGGGTGGCCACCTGCATTGTCACTGCTTGACAGGTAACATAGGAGCAGACAAACTCCTTCACCTTTTGGTGCATCTGGGGCCAGTAAAAGTGGCTAACTAGCCTTTCCCAAGTCTTGGTTTGGCCCAGATGTCCAGCTAGGGGGATGTCATGAGCTAAAGTTAGGAGGAACTCCCTGTACCTCTGTGGTACTACCACTCTCCTGGTGGCTCCAGGGTTGGGGTCTCTTGCCTCAGTGTACAGAAATCCCTCTTCCCAATAAGCTCTGTGGGTACCACTGACAACTCCCTTTGCTTCTGAAACAGCTTGCTGCCTCGGGCTTTCAAGAGTGGGACAGTCCTGTTGCCTCTGGCACAGCTCTTCCCTAGAGGGTCCCCCTGGTCCCAAGAGTTGAACCTGCTAAGGGTCAAGCTCCGTAAGCTCAGTTCCCTCTGGGGTGTCCAAGTCCTCTCCCTGAGGAGAAGGGTCCTGATCCTTTGGCTGAACAGAAGCTGGTTCCCCACTCTTCTTACCTTTTCTCTTGGAAGGTTGGGCCATACGTTCAGGCTCCAACACTTCTTTTTCACCCTGCCTTTTGCTCTGTGCTCTTGTTTTTACACACACCAATTCAGGGATATCCAGCATTGCTGCATAGGTTTTTAGTTCAACCTCACCCAGGCTGAGGTTTCCAGGCCATTGCCAAGCAGACATGCAGCTGGTAGCTTTGGAGAGACCACTACTTGTTTCAGGCCAGTAACCCCCGTCCCCCCAGTCTAATGTCGCCGTAGGATGGTTAGTGGTAACACTGCCAGCATTGCGACTGGGTAAGTACGCCCAATCAAGTATTGCTCAGGGGAAACCAGTGTGTCTCTCACCATAGTGACACTGTCACCTGTATCCCTCAGAGCCTCTATCCTAGTTCCATTAATCCAAGGGTATTGTAAGTACTTCTTTAAGTTGGGTAGCCACACAGCTATAGTGGCAAACTCAACTCCCCCCTCTGAAACTAGAACTGCTTCAGTGTGCAACCTGATTTGCTCTGGGCACACTGTTGATCCCATCTGGAGACTTGCTACACCAGGAGTAGCTGTAGCTGTAGGACTAGGGGACTTTTTGCTAGGGCAAGCATTGTCTCCAGTTAAGTGTCCCAACTTTCTAAAGTTGTTACACCAGGCCTTTGCAGGATCAAAGTTCTTCCCCCTGTATCTAGGACCATTTGGGGAAGAGTTTTGGGACCCAGCCCCCTGTGCAGGGTTTTGGGGCCCTTTAGAAGACTCAGACTTTTTTATCTTGGGGATTCTCACCACCTGTCCCCTGGGGAGGTTTTGTAACCCCTTTCTTTTGGTCGCCCCCAGTGGTTGTCTTAGTCACTCTGGTCTTGACCCAGTGGTCTGCCTTCTTTCCCAATTCTTGGGGAGAAATTAGAACTAGGTCTACCAAATGCTGATGTAACCTTTCATTCATGCAATTACTTAAAATATGTTCCTTCATAAACAAGTTGTAAATTCCAGTAAAGTCATGCACATTGTGTCCAGTTAACCAACTATCTAGTGTCTTTACTGAGTAGTCTACAAAATCAATCCAGGACTGGTTTTGGGTTTTGTGAGCCCTCCTGAATCTAATTCTGTACTCCTCAGTTGTGAGTGCAAATCCCTTACTCAGAGCTCTCTTCATGAGGTCTTAAGACCCAACATCTGGCCCAGAAAGGGTCAGGAGTCTGTCTCTGCAGTTACCAGAGAGCAGTTCCCACAGGAGTGCCCCCAGAGAGGTGTCTTCACCTTTCGCATGTCACAAGCCCTCTCAAAGGCTGTGAACCATTCCATGATGTCATCACCCTCCTCAAATTTAGGGACAATCCCTTTGGGGATTTTAGGATCATAAGATTGTTCCTTATCCTTATTAGTTTGATTGCTGCCACCATTGATGGGTGCTAAACCCATCTCCTTTCTTTCTTTCTCTAGAGGCAGGAGTCTGGACTCTAGATCCAGCCCTTTGGCCAGCCTTGCTAAAAGGCTGTCCTCCTCATTGAGGCTGTCCTCAATGTCCTCACCAGAACCTGAGTCACCTGTCTGGCCTCTAGGTCCCCATGGGCTGAGTCTTTGAGGTAAGAGAACAGTGTTCCTTTCTTCCCTAGGAAGTGGTGGAGGTGGGTACCTTTCTCTATCCTCCTCGCCTCCTTCTCCTCCCGACTGGACATTTTCAGAGGGGTGGACCTTTGAATACTCAGCCAACAGCTCCTGGAGCTTTTGTTTGGTTGGATGAGGGCCCATTGGTATGTTTTTAAGTTTACATGAGGACCTTACTTCCAAGTGAAGATAAGGGGTGAGGTCAAGCTCCTCAACCATTTTCTGTATGTTATTATGGTTATCTTCACCAATAGCTGGGTTCTGTTTTTGAGACATTCTAACAAAAAAGTTCTAACTCCTCTACCCTTGACTACAGTGACTTTTTATTTTCTAAAATTCTAAAGGGACTTAAGCAAGGCCCTAACAAGACTTTTAGTGGTTTTGTAAAAATAGCAATTTGAAAAAATCCGAATTCTAAGGGCAATTTAAGAGTTCTGTTGTGTGATCAGGTGGTAACCAAGTAGTCCAACAAATGCAAGTTGTATATCCCACTGCTGATCCACCAATGTAGGAAACTGGCTCTATATATACTACACCAAAATGATATATAGTGTGTATAGAGTCCAGGTGACCCCAGAGGCAGGCAGAGGTTTAAGTTAGATAGAACCTTACTCTCTATGGATCACTGACATAATATCGACTACCAAAATATAGACCTACAAAAATATCGATGCCAAAATATCGATTGCCAAAAAATCGAATTCCTATCTACAAACAGGTAAGTACAAAAATATCGAGTCTAAAATATTGTTGTAAAAAATATAGTCAGTTAAAATATCGAATTTTTTTAAATGTATTAAAAGTAATGTACAAATAATAAAATAATACATATAATTAACTAAAACATATTTAAAAATACTTAAATAACCTTAAAAATAATAAATAATTAATGTAACTTCAAAAAAATAAACTTACATTTTTATTTTTTAATGGATATATATAAACGTAATATTAATACAATATAACTAATATTTTTACCGTAGGATAGCGGCTGGGTAAAATGTACCATTACCACTCCAGTGAGTGCAACAGTAGGGAAAGCGTCAGATAGCGTAGAGGTAAAAATAACTATTCCCACTCCAAAGAGTGCAACAGTAGGGAAAGCGTTGGATAGCGGCAGGGTAAAATTTACTATTCCCACTCCAGTGAGTGCAACAATAGGGAAAACGTTGGATAGCGTATGGGTAAAAATTACTATTCCCATTCCAAAGAGTGCAACAGTCTGGAAAGCGTTGGATAGCGGGAGAGTAAAATTTACTATTCCCACTCGACTGAGTGCAACAATAGGGAAAGCGTTGGATAGCGTATGGGTAAAAATTACTATTCCCACTCCAAAGAGTGCAACAGTAGGGAAAGCGTTGGATAGCGGGAGGGTAAAATTTACTATTCCCACTCCAGTGAGTGCAACAATAGGGAATGCGTTGGATAGCGTAAGGATAAAATTTACTATTCCCACTCCAAAGAGTGCAACAGTAGGGAAAGCGTTGGATAGCGGGAGGCTAAAATTTACTATTCCCACTCCAGTGAGTGCAGTAGTAGGGAAAATAATAATTTCATATTTTTATTAAAATAATTTAATTATTAATACCAATACAAAAATTATTAAAATTAATTACCAATAACAAAATATTTAATAATCAAATAATTATAAATACCAATAAATATTGTTTATTTTATTAATTACCTATTAATAATTAATTACCAAACAATTTTCAATACCAAAAATGATTAAATACAAATAATACCAATTAATAATTAATTAATATTAAATTAATTATCAATATACAAAATTAATTTCAATAATTAATTATTTAAAATTAAATTACTTCTCACCATATTCCCCTATAAACCCACAACCCACTACAAATAATAAATTAAAACAATTAACATAATTATAAATTAAACAATTAATACAAATTAATTACCAATTAATACAAATTAATTACCAATTAATAATTAATCAACAACCAATTACCAATTAATACAAATTAATTACCAATTAATAATTAATCAACAACCAATTAATTTTCAATACCAAAAATTGATAAATAATAAAAAATGCAAATTAATTAACAGTAAATTAATTATCAATACCAATAAATAAAAATAAATATTTACTTAATTATTATTAAATTACTTCCCACCCTATTCCCCTATAAACCCACAACCCGCTACGGAATTAAATTACGCAAAAATGTAATAACATAAAATTCATTACTTTTAAAAAATTAAACATACATTACTAAAAATATTATACACTTTTAACACATATACTAACATGCAAAACACTTAAAAAATCGATATTAATAAAAATTCGATATTTTTTCATGCCTATATTATGACATTCGATATTACTTACCTGCAATTCGATATTTTTAACGACTATATTATGTCCATTCGTTATTGTGTCCATTCTGTATTTTAGACTCGATATTATGTCCATTCGATATTTTTTTTTCGATATTATGTCTAGTTACCCTCTCTATTTGTGGTAGAGGGGTTGAGCTGTAAGGCAGTATCAGAGGACAGTGTTAAGCATTTGATGTACACATTCAGTCAGCAAATGAATTCATACTCTCAAGGACTGAACTCTAGACCAATTGTTTTTGTATAAAAAATGTACTGTTGTTTTATTTTTAGAACCAAGCAAGCCTAGCACAGGTAAGCATTAAATACTTTACAGTAATAAATTGCTGATTGTAGAACAGTTTGAAAATGCAATAGGAATTGTACTTTGTTTGATTTACAGCGGATGCAGTAGGTTGCAATACTTAGCAAATACAGTACATTGAAATGAATAGGCTTTTTCAGTAAATTACAGGTAAGTTACTTTTTACGTTACGTTTCTAACTCAGTGCTGGATACCTAGATTCAGCACTGGGACATTTACTGCAAACAGGTAAGTAAATAACTTTTGTTTATTCGTACGATTTTTAAAGAATATTTTTAGATTTCAAAACTCCACACAGAAACTTTTTGGAAGAAAATTGAAATGTTATCCTATGGAGAAAAAACAGGTTATAGTTTCACAGGTAAGTTATCAACTGTGGGAGTTGAGGTTCTGGCGTTAGACTCAGGGGTCCCCCTCGGTCAGTGATGCACTCTTGTTACAACCTCAGCGGCACTAGGGCGGCCGGGTGCAGATTGTTGAGGCCCAATGTTATCCAATGGGGGATAGGGGGCCTCCGGTTGGTGGCTGCTGGCAAGCAGGCCACTGGGTTGTGGGAACAAAGCTCCTAGGGTTTAGGTCAGGGCAAATGGGGAAACAAAGTAGCACAAAAGGTGCACCCTTAGCGGCACTGAGGCGACCGAGTGCAGAGTGCTGTTTTGATGTCGGGTGCCCTGTTGTTTTGAATGTGGAACCTCCGGTTTGCAAAAGCACTGCAATCAGGGAGACAAAGGACTTCTGGGTGTGACCACCACTTCAAGAGGTAAGTTGGGAAGTTAAGGGTTGGTTAGGCACAGTTGGTTTGGACACACAAGGCCGTGGGGTGTCGGATGCAGGGGTGACTTTTAAGGGTCGGATCTTCTTACCAGCTCCTGGTTGAGGTTAGGAGGGCCTTCTGGATTTAGGCTGCAGGAGGCGGCTTGAGGCAGGTCAGGGGTTGCCGGAACTCGGGTAAGGTTCGCCGGGGTGACCTCCTTGTCGTATTTTCACACTCAGCCTGGGTTGGGTTCGGCGGGGCAGAGTGGGCTGGATTCGCGGTTTCCGGCTGCTGCCAGAGGTTGCAGTTGAACAAATCACGGGAGAAGCTGTCTTTGGAAGTGAAGGGAGGCAGGTCCTCCAGGGTTTTCGAGGTTGCTGGCTGTAGAACACACAGGGATTTTGCAGGAGCAGGTTCGAGGGGAGACAGGCGTGTAGGGCTGGGGCCAAGTCAGTGGGCGTCGTCCTCTTGTTAGCTGGCTGCACAGCTGTTCGGTCCTTCTTCTTTTTTTCTTCTTGACTTTTCTGAATGTGAGGAAGCAAGGTTCAGGGTACCCCCTAAATACTAGATTTAGGGGCATTACAGGTAGGTAAAGGGCAGGGACCAATGAGTCGCTTCCCTGGCTTGGGTACACCCCCTATCGGGCCACCCTGCCATGGGAGGGAGGCAGGAGCCTGTCCCTGGTTGGTTGGGTCCCCCATTTTCAAGAGGGCGGGGACTCAGAGTTGTGCTTCACTCGCCTCCCCCACCTGAGGGGTGGAGTTGGCAGAGGTGGGCACACTTCTTTCCCTCACTTTTTTTTCCCACCGGCTCTCCTGCCCAAAGTGGGCAGTAGAACCAGTGAGGACCAGTTGCTGAAAGCAGCAAATGGTCTGGGGAGGCTCACAAAGGCGGCATGCCTTTGAAGCTTCCCCTTTGTGAACCCTGCCCATCCTGGGGGAGAAGGCTTGGCACCTTGTCCCAGGATGTGCATTGTTTCAGGCCCCCGAGAGCAGCAAGCTCTTGATCCAGGGGTCCAGAAACATGTCTGTCGGTGGCAGCCTAAGCAGCTACTCAGTCGGGTCACTAGAATTTGGTCGAGTTTCAGGGGTCATCTCTAAGTTGCCCTCTGTCATGCATTTTACATTAAATCCCACACTGGCTTCAGTGTGGGTTTAATGTACTGACATGTTTGATACCAAACTTCCCAGTTTTCAGTGTAGCCATTATGGTGCTGTGGAGTTCATAATGACAAACTCCCAGCACCATATACTCTTAATGGCAGCACTGCACTTACAGTGCCCAGGAATGGACTTAGACACTGCAAGGGCACAGGCCTCATGCACCTGTACCCTCACCACTGGCATAGGGCACCCAGCTAGAGGGGTGACTGCCCTATGCCAGGGCAGTGGTTTGTGGGCATGGCACACAGGGATGTGTGCCATGTCGACTCTTTACTTTGTTCTGCATCAAGACACGCAGCCTGCAAAGGCAGTGTGTGAGTGTCAGGGTACAGGACCTCTAAGGGTGGCACAATAAGTGCTACAGTCCTTAGAGGCCTTCTTTGGTCACAGTGCCCTGGGTACCTGTGGTACTATTTACCAGGGGCTGACATGTGGCCAGAGATGCCAATTGGGTTTAGGCTTCAATGCAATTTTAGGAAAGGAAGGTTGGCCCTGTGTACCTCATTAGCAGGAGCCCAGGTCACACTCAGTCAAAGAACATCAGCAATTCAGCAAAACGTGGGGCCAAACCATGCAGAAAGAGGGCACTTCCATACAACAACCCCAAGGGTCGAGGGCTGGGATGTGGGGACCGTAGGGTATATCCGCTTTAGAGCATAGGGTGGTGGAGGGCGAGAATCCAAGAGTTCCTCAACTAGCTCATCCTCCTCCCTAGTAACATAACACTTGTCAGTCTGAAGTCCGAATATCCCATCTGCGCACTCTATGCCTTTCTCTGTCTTTTCTCATTTCATAGGCTACCGCCTTTTGTGTAATAGTTTGTGTCTGCTTCCTTCGAGCCTCTTTCTCTGCTCGCATGCCTCGCTGCTTTGCTTCTTTCTGCCACACTCTCAAAGAGTCAAACATGGACTGCCTACTCCTTTTAGCAAACAATTTATCCTGCAGGAAATTTATTTTCTGTTCATCAAACAAGCCGGTAAGTGGCCATTGCAGCTCAGCATTGTCCCTCGTATATTTATTCCACAATGTGCTAAACATAATAGGGCCAATACCATGCTTGACATATATGTCAAAATTTGGGGTACCCTCCGGAGGTGCGGGCTAGCTCTTTTCCAACCGAGCATCGGTAGAACAACATCGACATCCGAAACATCCTAACTTACTTTAACAAGGCATCTTCATATAAGGCACAAACACTGTCCCTAACGGACAACAACAACAACAACTGCAATAAAGGAAACAAGCATTGGCATAGCCAATAGGTCTCGCCTTTGGGACCTTATAAGTGTTTAGCCATGCAACACTAGATGTTGTTGCACCAAGGATATTGTGCTGGATAACCAAACACTTATAAGGTCCCAAAGGAGAGACCTATTGGCTATGCCAATGCTTGTTATTTTGGTGATACCAACAAACGTTTCGCTTAGGGATATGATGCCCCTCCAAGCTTTCAGAATGATGGCTTGGTTTAGTTTATACACTTGTAATGCGCAAAGCAAATGCCAGAAGGTACACCTTGTTGGCGCAGTGCATTAAAAGTAATCCAGTAATAACCTTTCGTATATATGCTATATTATAGCTGTGAGCCATTTACAAGGCCTCATGTCTTTAAATGAAGTATTGGAACTGCAGTGAGAAGAGTGCAGCCTGGATTGGTGTCTCTCACACACAGTAAACTAGAGTGTTCTACGGATTTGAGGAGCTTCCTGTGTGGAACGTATTTTCAGTATATGACACGATTGCGCTTTTACTAACTCACTGTGGTAATATGACAAGTCGTAAATCAGCCAAGGGCTGGGAGCAAATAACATAAATTAAACTCGGTATGAACTACGCTACGTGGAGCACACCAAGCCACAGAGGAGGAGCCAGTCTCCGAGCAAATTACACTTAAGGTATGGTGTGAAGTAAACTACGAAGAGTGGGAACAACACACAAGCTAAGTAAGCCCATCGAAGCATTATGAGCAATTCACAGAGCAAAGAAACCCCAACGAGGGGTGGTGAACATGCAATTATGGAAAAACGCTGTGATTGGCTGTTATCAAAGATCAGCAAAAAGTAAGCTGTGAGAGACTGACTAAACACCGACTGCAAACAATGCGATCACGGTCAGCTCAGCAAAGGGTGTGATCGAAGAACAGTGATGCAATCTCGTGCCCTCTCGAGGTGGCACCCTGCTGGTAAAGCACAGCTCTGCGTAAACCAGTCAGTATATCAAAGAAAGGGGAACTTCAAAGCGAACCAGAAGAGCCGTGAACAGGCCTGCGTGACGTAAGCTCCGCCTTCGGCTCCCGGCTGAAGGCCACATACAATGAAGCCTGGGCTTGCAGCCAAAACCGAGCGTTGCATGAGTACCTGCAGCGGTTGAGTAGGCAAAGTACTGTCTACTCAAGTAACAAGACTGTTGCATACACATAGTGGAACGGCTGTAAACAAATGGGCACGCTTTGTCAATTAACCAGCTGAAGGGCGTGCAGACAGGCTCTTCTTTGCTGAATTTCTAGTTTTTGGGACGTTCCCTTGGCTGGAAAAACATTTGCCGAGATGTGAATTTAAGCTGCCCTGGTATCCACTGTGAATAACAATGCTCTTTGCTACAAAAACACAAGCGTGCGCACATAGCGCTGAAAGTAAAAAAAAAAACATCGCATCGCGATGCACTTACTTGGCGAAAGTGAAACTGACTGCGATCGCGATGCATTTAATTACCTGGGACCGAGAAAAGACAGATGGCAGCTGCGCGCGTTCACGCGCACATGCACGCAAGCTTGAGGCCAGCACTTTGGTAGCACTTTGCGCTGCTCTAGGCTCGACCTAAAAGCAAAATCACTCAAAACTCAAAACCAACTGTCCAGAGAGCACATTCGCTACTCACTCAACCAAGCATTTCACCAACACCATCATCGGCGTCGGTCCACAGACCCCACAGCACCCAGACACACAAACGAATCACACATCAGCCAAAAGGCTGCCTCACATTCAGGACAACAGTCTAAAGACCTTACCAAGTTCAAGAGGACAGGCTTTAGCCCCAGACCTTTTCGAATGTATGCCAGTTGGCCTGGCAGATTGTTCACGAACAGCCCAGACCTTTTTCAAATCGCAAGCCGAATTACCAATTGGTCCGTCAGACTGCTCGCAAACACTCTGTGTCCTTTACAAGGGTCCGCAAACCCACCAAATACAAACCAAGACGGTAATAAACCGTACCAAGACACAGCCCGTCGACTCGTGTCATTCAAGCAAGGCAGTTCAGAAACTGCAGACAAGACAGTCCGAGGACTGCATCAAGACACAGCCCAAAGGCTTGTGCCGACAAAGAATGGCGCCATTTTCCCAAGAACCAAGTCACTCACCTGGTGCACTGAGGTTGAGTCAAGTTTTCTCCACTGACGACTCTTTAGACCAAACGGTCAGCTCCAAGGTTTCGCCTTTTCAGGACCCCAGCCGGTGACCACTAGCTGAAGATCTGACCGATCGGAAGGGCAAAGCAGCTGCCAGAACCAAGCTTGGTCTTGTCTATAGGGGGCCCCGATCCGCCCAACCAACCAGACACCACCCCAGCCCCTACAACCCGATTATGGGTGAGATCAGTTCACGGGGTCCCTGTTCGAGTGTCAACTGAAGGATGGGGGCCTCTAGGGACACACAGGTTATATACAACCACCTGATATGCCTTCCCCAAAATGAAGAGTTGGTCAGACAGCAGAGAATACAACTTACATTTATTCAGCATATGGTCTGCAGAGGAGCCCAGTCAGGCCTTCACCCTAAGATGTCTGCCGAGGGGACTGACGCCTCAGGGTAGGCTAATACATAATAAACCCTTCTGGAGACTTCGGCCA
This sequence comes from Triturus cristatus, assembly GCF_964204655.1. Classification (NCBI taxonomy): domain Eukaryota; kingdom Metazoa; phylum Chordata; class Amphibia; order Caudata; family Salamandridae; genus Triturus; species Triturus cristatus. Next base: position 1,322,226,463 of record NC_140590.1, read on the forward strand.
TGCCTCTAATGGAAAGTTCCCGGCTTGAGCTGGGCATGATCAAAGGAGGAACAGAGAGATGAGCTAACACCTGCCAGATGGGCCACTGTGCTGAGTCTCAGCGTCTCCTACCGTGGGAGCAGAGCTACACATTGAGATTGGAATGCAAAGAAAGAACATCAGTTCATTAGCAAGTCGGGTTACAGCCTTGAACAGTAGAGAGAAATAATAACTAAATACAGTGTGCTACTGAGGCAAGCTGATTGGAAAATAAGGCCTATTACGAGCAAAGCCCAAGAAGTCTTCTAGTGATTGTGAAATACACAATGGAGTCACACAAGCTAACTAAAGCTTACATGTTGCGAGGATAACTCAGTGGGTTGCATAACGTGAATACAAATGGCGTCTATTTAGCCACATATTGCTAACCTAACATTGCATATAAAAGTGCACAACGGGAAGGGGAATTTCAAACCTAACACTTGTTCGCACCTGACATCGTGGGCATTCATCTTCCAAGCCCCTGGTCACTCCGAAGTGACCCACACTCTGTCCCCTCTGCTTTCAGAATCCTTCCTTCCAGAATCCAGGCTTGGGTTCCACCGGACCCTTTTCACCTTTACCGCAGCAGTACATCTTCACAGCCTTCCATGGAGAACGATAAGAGATTCCGACGCCACTTCAGACCTATGCACCCGGCTCCTCTGGGGTAGGTAACTCGGGTACTACGGTATCCACGGGTGGGGTGGCTCTTCAAACTCTTAAGTTCCAAAGGGTTCGCTCAAAGTCCTCCTAGAAGGGTCCTTAAACTTTAAAAGTGTAACCGCGACTTCCCCAGAGAAGTGTGCGGAGCCCACGGTCGTGTTTCCACACTGAACCTGGTCTCCGTGGGGTCCCTGTCTACTCATCTTGGGTGGTTCCTTGGGGTCCCAGCGATTCTATGTGCTTTAGACCTTCTCTTGATCTTAGTTGTGACTGTTATACCACTATTTTCGTATATGGTTTGGTCTCCCCCTGGAGCCCACTGTGTATTGTGCAACTTACAACTGTTCTATTGAGCCTGTATTGTGTGCTTTGTGTTCTATCATTGTGTAGAGGATAGTAGAGAGTGTTATATTATTAAATACATATTTTTATATAACTACTGTGTGGTTCTCCTTCATTTAGTCATTCAGGAGGTGATATTCTGGTAAAACAAGCTGCTTTATATTCCTTCAAGATTAAGCCTGAAGGCTGTTCTCCACAGGTATCACTTGGATAGTTTTTTAAAGGTTATTTTTGACCTCCTACATCATAAGGGTCGTTTGGACTGGTACAGGGTGCCCACTTTAATTAGTGGACAGCATGTACCAGACCAACTTCTTTATAACCCTAATTCCCTCTATGTAGACACGAGGTCCACTATAGACACATCCCTTCTCTATGACCATGATGATCTTCTAGAAGCATGTTTACATCTGTTAAAGTCACCAAGTCCTCTTCCTTAGGGCTTTTCTTAGGTCACAAAACCATTTTACATAGCCACAACACTTATTTGTTGCTACAGATACCTCAGCTCTAACAGCTTCTCTCTGCAGCTTTGTCTTCTCTCGTGTTTTTTTGTGGCTGGCAATGGTTAATGAACAACTGGATCAAAGTTCACTGTAGACAGTAATGAAGAGCAATCAAGCTTGCTTTTATGGATTATCTTTGAAGAATTACCATCAATCTAAGTATCCAGGAGAACAGTGGCATGTGAAAAAGACATGTTAAATATGGCATGTCATGAGTCTCGGCATTGTCTTTCTTGGATGTCAGATGTGCAATAGTTGCCTGGTTACAAACTCAATTCACACTATAAAAGGAAAGCAACTAGCAATTAGACGGGTTGTCCCTCACTCTCCCTCATAATACTCACCTCTACACTAAAAAGGAGGTAACAGTCAACTCTGTTCGGTCAGAGCTGTATGACTGGTAGCGGGCAAAGTCTGTGTAGCCCAATTGGCACCTTGCCTTAGGTCCTTGAAGTTTGCTCCCACATAGTGAGGCATGCATCATCATAGGTTGCTGTATTTAGCACTGAGTTAACTCATACGGTAGAGCATCCGTGGTACGGTACGGGATAAGAAGAGATACATATTCCACCCTGATGAATGCCGAAGACCTGTTGAGGCCAGTAGTGCAGGGATGAAACATGTTGGCATTTAATAGGGTCATAGGACCACAATATCCTGAATGTCCCTATTTAGTTTTTAATCTCTCCCATCCAACCCATCAATAAAGGAATACCTTGGGGTTGGATGAGAAATGTTACCTAATTGTTAAAGAAACCCTAGACAGAAATATTCAAAAAGCTCCCTGGAACACAGTCAAGCCCACCCTGACCTCTAGGAATAGGGTGAACCCGATGATGAACCATACTAGTACTGGGTGAGGGTTTTATTTAAAAAAAATAGTTTTTTTCCTTTTTCTCACCTCTGAGTGATGTGGCGTCTAGGTGTAGCTCAATATTCCTTCCTTATGAGAATGGCCTTTTTTAGGAGAGGGATACTTCAGAGGTTATTGCCTTGTTTCTAGGCTGTACATATCCCCTCATCCTTTCAGTCGTGGAATGCTCTCCCCATCCTTCCAGGTCCAGGAGGTCCTTCGACCTCCTGCACCAGAGATTTGAGGGAGTGCATCCTTCCACTGCTGAAGCCAGTGAACTATTTTTCTTTTGTTTTTGCCAAAGGAGCACTTGTGGAAGTGAAAGTCACAATTTAAACAAGAATTGACAAAGTTAATCGGTTTCATCTGCCAATGTTTGTTGGTTGCCAGTACTGGCTTTGCTAATGCAGCACAAACATTGACAAAGCAGTAGGTGGTCATCTTGGATTAATATTAGCACCGACGGGGGTGCACGTCCAGCTCCTTCCTCCCTCTCTCTTTCCTTCCATACCCCCGTCTCTCCCCACAACCCTTCCATCCCCTGTTCCCCAATCTCTCTCCCACCCCCGGCTGCCTCTGTAGTCCTCTCTGCCCATTTCACCACGCACAACACTGTGCAATGTTGCAGCTCAGCGTCTTTCTCTCTATTTCCTCCCTCGTCTTCCTTCACCCACTGCTTTTGGCATTGCCAATGTGTGTACAATTGTGCAGGTAATTACAAATCCAATAGCAATTGCCGGTCGTTTTGGCTGAGAATTTTCTACATTTACAAAAGGGCTGTCACGTTGTGTGAAGCTGCAATGTGGTGGCCATCTTGGAATTGAAGAAAATGAAGTTTGGCCATCTTGGAAGTACACAATAACGATCGAAAATGGCAACCTACTGCAATTTGCTTTGCTGATGCTTGTGCCGCATATCAGAGCCAATACCAGCAACCAATAAACATTGGCTAAACAAGACTAAATGGCTTTGCCATTTGTTTAAATTGTAACTTTCGCTTCCCACAGAGGACCTTTCTGCTCTACCTCCTACCAAAAGGAGAGCAGTGTTTGTTTTTTTGGAGCCCGCACATTACCTGGTGTTTCTGGGCTGCTTCAGTTGGATCTGATGGAAGACCTGACCTACTGCTTTGTGAGCCTGGATAAACCATCTCAGTTTAGTGAAGGCTGACTCAAACCCCCAAAAATTACACTTCAGTACTGGACCCTGTAACAAAATGCTGCTTCTTTGAACCCAGGAAAAATAACACTAGTTTGGAAATATTTTGAAATCGATGGATGTGTAGTTACTTTCGGTGAGAGATCTTTATAGGATGCCGAAGCTAATTAAGACATTTTCAAGGGTTTAGGTTCTCCATATAGCATTGCTTAGTGGCTTAACAGTGCCTTAAGAGGAATTGAACATATTTAGCTTTTGGGCGTAATCCATATAATGTTTTAACAGTGCCTCCAGTCTTTTGGGTCTCTTTTTCACCTGCACCTTGACCCATCTGAAACAAACAACTGATCCATATTTGCTCGTCCTGTGAAAACTGATTGGAAAACCTGTCTTATTGGTTATCTCCACCTTTGGTGAAGAGAATGATCAGTACCACAAACTGGTTCTCCTGGGAATAAGCCACATAGCGCTTTATCTAGGGACTGAACAAAGGCTCCAAACGGTTGCCTCTCTATAGCTTGTCGGTGTGAACAATGTGGCACTTCTTCTGGGCGTTTAACAGTTCCTTCAGTAGTATCCCATACGTACCACACGTTGGCAAAGTGCATCATGGCTATATAATATCAATACAATACAATATAATAAGAGGCTAAAGAGAGAATTCACATGCTAAATAAGGCAGGCTAGGAGAGAGGAGTCAGAAGAAGAGAATGCAGAAGGAGGAGAACGGAGATATCAGCTGCAAGTATTTTAAATAATAACTATGCTAACACCTCCGTTGCTCGTCCTACTGCACATGGATCCAAACAACACATTTTCAGATATTCTCTTTCCCTAAGAGCCACTTAACTCTGTCCCCTAATAACACACCACTGAAAGAGCTGCCTGCGTCTGTGTTATTCATTCATTTGCATTCAGCTTCCAAAGCGGCCAGGCAAAATGTAACATAAAAAAATGAAACTCACTGTACTGCAATGCTTGGTTTAAACCAGTGGTTGCCGGTGCTCGGCACCAGCACTTGATTTGCATCACCAGCAAATAGGAGAGTACACCACGTGACGGTGTTGTTTACTGATTTTCAGATCAGCACAGCAAAGTGTTCAATAATTCAATATACATCAGCAATGTATATTGCCTGTTCATTCTTTTAGCGCCGGATGGGCTAGAAGAGTCCGAATTGTCACACTTACAGTGGCGAGTGATGGTGAATAGTTGTGTTGGTACTGGTAACTATTGGCAGCGTTGGTTGGGGCAATGGGTGGTGCAAGCTGCAGTGGCCTCCTGAGAAGGGCCCTGGCACGTATTATTTGTTTTTACAAATTGAACACGGCTGTACCATAAATGTGTTAAAGTAGTTTAAACATAACATCTTTATTTAGGGAATCTCACATAAGCGGAAGTTTAAAAGCATTATGGATTGTACATGTGCTTTAGATAGAAGGCTAGAACAGACAAAGGTCGCGTGTCAAACCTTGGTCTGCTTTGCCAACCCATACCTAATAGACCACTGTCGGCCATTGCAGAGCAGCACCTGCAGCAAAAGCTGCACCATTTCAAGACAGAGTGACAGGCAGGCGCTCGGTAAGAGGAATACCAACACAATGTTTTTCCTTTACTATTGTTTCTACTGCTGGTATTGTTCTGGGAAACAATATCTTTTTAGCATGCTACTTCCCCAAGGAATGCTAATACTAGGCTATTAGAAGTGAGATTCCTGTTTGGATATGAAAGACTGTCTCTGCAATCTCACCCACTGGGCTGTTTGAACCTCAAGGAAAAAGCAGAGTCAGGAATTAATTTGTATTTTGCATTTCGCAAGTCTGTGACCTGCACTATGACATATGAGCTATTTCGCACTTTCTTTTTGTGTTAACCCCTAGAATACAAAGTGATGTTACCTAAAATACCCAAACTGCAAAAGTGTTATATGTGACATGGAGCACTTGTTAAGTAGGTTTTACAGTGTTGCAAAGTAATCAATCTAGTCCATTTCAAAATGTGCTTGTTTCACACATAAAACCAAAAGTTAATTCTGCTCAGATATTCTGTGAGGGTTCATTCTTTCTTCCATATCATACATTAAGACAAACATTGACAATAATAATTGTTTTGTCTTTTGTGCGGTAGAAAGTTTTATGCCAAGCTTCACAGCCCAAGAAAGATACAAAATGGACAACAGCAGCGCAGCTTTCCCTAGAGCTAAGAATAATAAAAGGGAAGGTGGCAGTGGCAGGAGGAACATCATACGATTATATCTCTCAACAAAGACAAGTACAACACAGGTAGCGAACACTCAAAAGAGGAAGTAAGGGGAGTTAAAGGACTATTGTGCACTCTCCATAAGCATTCATAAATGTAAAAGAAGCATAACATATCTGGGAGAAAGAGACAAACCTCGAATAGAATGACCATATATTTATGTGCTCATATAGGAGGATGAAACCCTCCTACCTGGCGTGGTACACTTTATCAGTGGGTCAGGGATTACAATAATTACTGCTTTCCTGGGAATCAGAGGCCTGGAGTTCATCTGGAGGCAGAGTTTGGAGCTAAATTATAGATTTTTTAGAGTACTCTATTCTCTATTTTCACTCTCCTTCCTCTTTCCTTCCTAATCTCGCTCTAGGAGGCACAATGGGTAGTTTAGAAATACTTACAGTGGAAGCTTGTTTGTCCTAAGTTTCCGTTATTGCTTATTCCGTTTATGAATTATATATATTGCTTTTTTTTTTATTTCAAATCCTTTTTATTGAAAAAGCATAGAAAAAAGACAAGACGTACAATAAATGACACATGAAATCCCGTTACATAACAAGCAGCTAGTACCTGAGATTGGTGAGTCCGTAGATGGTTCACACCCATTCCGGACATATATGAATACAAACTCCTCACAGACAGAACAATAAAATCATTAGAACTGATCAGTAAATCAGGGCCTCACATCAGAGAACATTGACTAACTCATGGACTAGCTATACCATGTGAAGTTAAATAAAAGTAAAAAGACTAAAAGACTAAAATATGTCATGGTACCACGAACAGCACATCCATGTCCAATTGCGCTATGGTGATAGGGCGCCCTAATTGCCAGTGTCTTATTTCCTGTGTGTGTAGCCCTTTCTTCTATTTCCTTATCTTCCATTCAGGGTGGGTCAAATGAAAATGCAGATCTGTCTAGGGCCTTCCATAGCCTCTTGTGAGGAGCACGCCATGGGGAGGAGTGCAAAGCTGGATTATCCGCTCCTCTTAAAAACGAGAGCCATTCCTGCCAGACCCTGAATGATACCTCAGATGCGCTCTTCCATTTACACAACATCACCTTGCAAGCTAGAGTAAGCAGGACATCTAACAACTGACGATCATTGTCATTATGTAGGTCCTGATCCAACACTCCCAATAGCACGTAGACGAACTCTCTTTTAGACTTGAGCCTAAGAATATGATCTATGCAGTATATTGCTGCTCCCAGTGAGATGTAAGCAGATTGTCTGATGTTGGCTGCACAAAATAAACAAAGTTAAAGTTAATATCTGGGCTTACAGTGGCAGAGCTCGATTTAGAACAAGATAGCATTTCCCTGGTAAGATTTTTAGTCAAGTCACTGGGTAGGGAGAAAGGTGAATTTTTGAGGGCTCTGACAATATATTAGCACTGGGAGACAAACTGTAAAGCAGACATATGCATTGTGAGAACTCCGTGAATGTCTCAGTAGTGATGTAAAGAGCTTTTTTAGGATAGATGTGTATGGTGCGCGAGGTGAACAGGATGTGACTTTGGGGACTCTGATTATATATCAGTGAATTGAGACCATTGCATACTGCATTTCAGGTTAAATGGCACATTGTAGTGGCTCTTTATATATTTCCATATTGACGCAGGCGTAAACTGCAGAACACGTGAGATCTTAGTATATGTAAATATGTATACTAGACGCACTACAGGTCAGGACAGAGGTGCTCTGAAAAAGCTCTATAGATATCCCTGGGATGCAAGTGCACAATGTACCTCTGCATCGAGATGTATTATGAGCATTTTGAGAGATCTAGGGTGCATACGATTGGGATATATGTGCTACTGTGCATAAGGACACGTGCTAGGTGAAGAATCAAAGGTGAAAGACAAATGCCTACTTCGAGACAAGATAGAGGTACATTGTGAGAGATCTTTGGATGTCTCGGTGCGGGAACACAAGTGCATACTGCAGATCTAGAGACAATTGAAACATGGGAGTTTTGTGGGTGTCTCTTACGTTATGTACAAATGCACGATAGAGGTGTGTTATAGACGTTTTTGAATATTTAACTATAGGAAACTTGATTTCTGTTACAATATATGTTCGTTTCAACCCTGCTACAATTTCGGGGAGATCCTCCTCAGGACAATCTTTGACAAAGGACAAAACATCCTTGTTACAAGCTAGTACCCCAATTCTTAAAATCTAGAAATATGGTGGTCGTGGCCTGTGCAGAAACCGGACAGCATGTGTCTCAGCTGAACTCTAGGCCTTATATCAGAATTAAAATGGCTAGTTGTAGGTCTTGAAACTTCAAATTAATCAACTTAGAGCTCTTGCATAAACTCAAGCAATGAACGGTGAAGTCCAATTGCCCTGGAGAACTGTGTTTTAGCCCAGAAAGCTGGCTGTGAAAACAAGCCCGAATCTAAGGTGGCCTCTACTGCTGGCACACTTCAGTGATCGGCTCTGGCTTGCTCCTACCCTGGAGCAGAACTGAGGGAGTGCTTATGCAACAGAAACCAGCAATTGCTGCTGGTGCCTAGCTCTGATCTTAGACACACAAAGAGACTGGTGAGGACTTAGGGGGCCTCACAAAGTATGCTGCTGAGTGCTTGAGGCTGGCTGTAGGGCTGTGGATTGGAGAATTCCCTTTCAGAGCTGGAGCCCAACTAATATGGAAAGGCTGGCGGCTCCATAGGCCTTCTCTGGAAGTACTGTGTGCAGCAGCAGGTGACAATGGTGCTGTCCTAGTCCCCACATATGCCCACCTCCTGTCTCCATCCTCGACTCAAGGGCTTGGGACCCAGTGTTTGGGAGAGTCCTCCCTGGGACTGATTTGCCCTGTTCTGTGGGACATAGAGCTGAAAGCTCTGGTTGCTCTGGTTGAAGGCCCCTCCAATGAACTCACATCGAGAAACAACATCGAAATAACATGTGTTTCTCATGCAGCAGGGGCCTATTAAAAGACCCAGACCCCAATGTGGGGGAGACCCACCATTGGCCTCATGGTTACTAAATAAGAGCTGACGCTAGACTTTCTGGGCCCACGGGAGATGGTTGTGAAAGCACTGTGGACTTTGCACCAAGGCTCATCTGGTTGAGGTCAAACTGAGGCTATGACAATAATCAGTATAGTAATCCCTGACGCACACCCAAGATTGCATTTGCAACTAAGTACAGGATCGTCAAGTGGTCACTGATCCGGACCTGGGGAGTCAAGGCTATAAAAGGCACACAATTCATAGCTATCTCCGTTTTCGCCTGGAACTCCTGGGTATGGGTTTAGCTAAACCTATCTCTGGTATCCACACAGAATGGCTAATAATAAGAAGCCCAAGACCCTCTCTATAAAAGATGTTTTCGCCTCAGTTAACCTGGATAAACTTACAAAACCGGCAGCACAGCCCTGCCCTACCCCACCCAACTGGTGAACATGGTGAACTTGCTGTCTCTGGCCAACATGGGAGATTTTCAAATGCTCGTCCAGGAGCTTCGTAAAGACATATCCTTATTTCATCAAGATATCTTTAAGTCCATTTCCCTATCTGACCACGACAACCATCTTCAACCAATTGAAACGAGAGTACACCATCTAGAGTTGAATTCAGTAGAACACCCTCATGGGCAAGACAAACTCCACGAAAAAATTATAACTGTTAAGAGATGCCAACAGGAGATGCAAGACAAAACTGATTGTGGGAAAAATGCAGTAACCTCTGGATCAGAGGTATCAACTTCACATTGTTGTGGACCAGAAAGAACACCCAACACAGCCGGAGTTCAGAATGCCACGAAAGCACTGAGTTAAATGCACAAAGACAGAGGTGAACTCTATGGATGAATTTTTCAGCCCTGATAAAGCTCTTGTTATTTGAGAGCAAAACGCGTTAGATGTGTGCTGTGTAATCACCTTCAGAAGATAAATAAAGGAATTCACTACTACCACAAGATGAAAATCTTTGGTGTACATCTTTGAAGTCATGAACTGAATAGTGGATATATATTACTCTGTGTCGTTGTTTGGAATTTGATTCGGGTTTGTTTCTAGGGCAGTTGACATTTGGAAGTAGCAAATAGGTGTATGGATAAAAGAGGACTTATAGGATGGTGCAATTTATTGTAGCTTAACTGTCCAGTTGTTTAATTAACTTGACCATACCTGACACTGCATTTCCCCAGCACGTTCAGAAACTGTTCAGAGATATGCGTGATGCCCATATTAAAGTCAAATAGTCTTGAATTTGACTAACATTGAATGTGAGCAGAACCGACCCCCTCCCTTCTCCTCGATTTCCTGACTCGTATTCACTTCTATCAGTCATAGGAAGATATTGCTATGGCGGTGAGACGGATGAACAGTATTCAATTTGAGGGAGAAAGTGTTACTATTTTTCAAGATTTTCCCCATACACACTGGCTAGACACTGTGATCTTAAAGACATTACTACCTATTTGTGCTCTGAAAATCTCCCCTATCACTGGGATTTTCCCTTCTGCCTCTCATTTTCCTACAAAGAAAGCAGCACTACCTCACCACTAAACGTGGGACAACAAACACTTAACCTGCTGATTACTGGAGGAGAAGAACCGGTACCCTTAAGCTCCGGTCAAACTCATTGGCAGAGGCAAAGGTCAAATGAAAGGAAGAGGGCAGAGGAAAGCTAGACATCCCTGTAACACGCAGGATAGAGACATGAAAGATGCATCCTTTGAAGATGAATCATGTACCGAGATTCCTCTTCACTCCATACTCAAGTCTTACATTGTTTATATTTGGTTGTTCCAAGTAGTTATTCCATGTTTATGCTCTGTGAGACTAATGAGGGTCTGCAATATTCCCCTACTTGGCATAGCAACTCAAACTGAAGTACCTTCGGCTCACTGACGTTGTAGTGGTCTACCACTTGCTTTTTGCAAACCGTACAAATTGTATGCCCTCTAGGCCTGGGCCAACTGACTGGTAGCTGCCACACTTCTTGTGCAAAGCAACCTGACCTCCAAAGTCCACAATACCCAAAGCCCTGGCTTTGGCACTATCAATTTGTTACCACCCTAGTTCTTCTAATTCCATTTTCTACTTCAAGTTAAAAACGTCCCCATTTTAATGGTGTGATCAGTGCTTGAAATGGAAAAATACAAGTGCAGGTACTCTGTACCAGAGTACCTGCTTGTTTCCAAGAAGTGCCGGTACTCTCCAATTAAAAGTATATCATTTCTCTTGAGAAGTGCCGGTACTCTCCTTCTCAAAATAAAAAAGTGCCGGTACTCCGTACCGGACAGTGCCAGCCCATTTAAAGCACTGGGTGTGATTCTTTCCGGCACTACTCTACAATGGTTATAGGGCATAGGCTTTTGGGGGCCCCTAAGAGTAGCTATATAATTGAGCAAGAGGGCCAATTAAAGATCATTAACATTAACCAGACCAAATGATATCTAGATTAACAGTTACAACCTCCACAAAGAAAAGGACTTACCAGTCCTACTACCTCCTATCCAGCGAAAGGGCCACTACACCCAATAGGGATACTCACCAAAAATCCCATTGAGAGTATTGTTTGGGAGGTCATCCTCCAAGCCATCAGTCTGGGAGGTAGGGGACCACTACAGAAATGGCCAGCTACAGTTTTACGGGGATTTTTAGAAACATATGTGACCCTACCTAGCCTGCTCCTAATGCATGGGAAGCTATTCACGAAACACGGGGACCTACAGCAAGCCCTGAACCTAAAAGTAGCTGTACATTCATCACACTATTAACATTGGGCAATGGGTGGAAAGTGGTTACCCTACTCTGGAGGGCCCTCCACAATGATTTAGATATGGATCTTCACACCCTTAGAGTAAAACGGGTCTAGGACTTGGACACTACATTACAGATAAGGAATGGACCTTAGTATTTGAGTATCCAACCAACTCTCTAGAAACCCTAGATTCCGATTCCAGCAGTTCCACTTCCCACACAGAGCTTACCTTAACACCAGGAGGCTAGGCTTAACCCACCATTTTGCAAACACCACATGCCCTCAATGCAGTTCAGATGACGCAGGCTTCCATCACATTGTCTGGTCCTGCCACAAGGTGATAGTCTGGTACGAAGTGGTAACATTGCACCTTGAGAATGCCACAGATCACTTCAACCTATGAAACCCCAAGAATTGCCTGCTAGGGCAGTTACCCAACCCCAAAAAGGGCAAAATGGGAAATAGATTTATCAACTTAGCCCTCACACTGATTAAGAGAAGCGTAGCATACACTGAAAGTCCCCAAGAGGCCCCTGTACTCAACAGTGGGTAGAATTGAGTGGCTCTGATTAACTCCTGAGAGGCGCCATCAGACCGGTGAGGTCTTTCAGCTGCGGCAGGAGCCGCGAGGTCTTTCAGGCGTGGCAGGAGTCGCGAGTCCCTTCTCTGTTGCGGCCGGAGCCGCATTCCAGTTTCGTAACGCAGCAAGAGCCACGAGTACATTCCAGTAGTGGCAGGAGCCGCGAGTTCACTTTCGACTGCGGCCGGAGCCGCATTTCTGTTTCACAACGCAGGAGACGCCGCAAGTACATCTCAACTGTAGCCGGAGCCGCATTTCTGTTTCATAACACGGCAGACGCAGCGAGTACATTTCTGCAGTGGCCGGAGCAGATAAACAACAGCCTGAGTCAGTGAAGTCCAGCCCGGGTCTTGTGGAGGTCCTGTGGTGCGCGGGAAGGCAGGCGGCAGCAAGCGGAGGGCGGACCGCAGGAGCTCGGAGTTTGGAGCCGCAGCCCACGAACTGAGAGAAAGCTGTGAGCCGCGAGCGAGCGGTGAAAGCCCTGACACCTGACAACTGAACTTCTGCAGAGACCCACGGGAGACACGAAGAGCCGGGAGGACACGCAGGGAGCTACGGGGAGCCGCAGGGATCGAGTCAAGCGGCGTGAGTGTGCTTTCTCGTATTCGGAGCAGCAAACACAGCGCCACGCAACAGTTCTTTCCTGGCTCCTGGGCTGGGGGACAGAGAGTCGCAGGTAGTCTCCCTCGCCGCCTCCCATTACACCGAGGCCGCCGTGGAGGAGGACTACAGTCCCCAGCAGCCCTCCAGTGACCCGCCCACATCCGCCGGAAAGCGCGCCCGGAGGCGCTACTTCAGCAGAGGTTCCCCCCGCGTCGCGGGACGAGCCCGGGCAGAGGGCGGGCCGTCTGTGGCCGTCAGGGGACGACGAGGGATGGGACGGGCAACCCCCCTTGGCCCCAGCGCTTGCATCGGTGAATAGACCCAGGTATTGTATTACCTGTTTGCGCAGGGAAGTTGGACAGGGTACTGGATCCCTTTGAAAAACAGTAGTTTTACCCTTGACATCAGGGGAATTATGTCCACTCATCCCAACACTCGCTCCGCTGGGAATAAATCAAACAAAAAACCCACCCCTAAACCAACTCGGGGGGAAACTACGAAGGAGGGCGCCCTTGCTAATGGGAAGAAACCAACTGCAATTGACTTAATGCTAAAGAAAGTGACTGGCGAAATTGAACGTATGGAAAGGAGTTTATCCTCCTCTCCTAACCTTAACGCCATCATTCATACACCCTATAGAGATGTCTTAACAGTAGATAGCCCAAATACTCAGGGCAGTGTATCCCAAACAACCAATGATATAGAGGACGTCCCCTGTGCACAAACCGCAGGCTTAGAAACCTCTCAGCTTAATGACATGCCCAGTAGGAAAAAAAGGAAGCGATTGGGAAGAAATAAGGGACATCAGAGACAGCGGAAAGAACTACCAAGAGACAATTCTCTATCATGCACCCAAGAGCACACAATAGCAGCAAATGACTCTCAAGTAGAATCCGCACCACCAGGGTGGATTGACACGGTAGTTTTGGATTTGAAAATACAGCTAGAATCTTTCATCACGACACAATTAAAGCCTATTATAAGTAAGGTGGATAAAATAATGTGTGAGCTCACCAAACTATCGAAAGGCCTAGAGCACACACTTACAAAAACTCCACTTGCTCCACCCCATTCAACTGAGGTAACCACAAATGAAAAGGCAGACTCAAAGAGAGCACAAAACAACAATTGTGTCAGTCACTCCCACCAAGAAATAGTCCAGGTTTATGAGGCCCCCAAAATTGCCCAAAACCCTAAAGGGGGTACCAACGATAACTCCAGAGGAAGACACAATCAAGGTGTAAGTAATACACAAAGAGAGAAACCGATCCCTCAACCTTTAATGCAATGGAGACAGGACGATCGTACCCAGAGGGAAGGGAATTATAATAACTGTTATACAGACCCTGATCCCTTTTATAACAACAATGCTCCACACATAGATCTCCCCCCTGAGGAGTGTCCTTTTGTAGTTATTTTTGCAGGGGTCCCGGAAATTAGCCCTAATGAGAGAGAAACCCATTATCAACTGCTCACCAAAATTTCCAAGTGGCTGAATATCCATAGACCCTTAAGCATGGGGGAGAGAGGAGAGATAGCAAGTGTAAGAAGGGCAAGCTGGATTGGGGGAAGGAATAAAGACATTAGAGGTGATTGCATAGTTGCACACTTCACGGACACTAGTCTGGCTGAGTACATTCTGAAGAACTCCAATAGGAACCAAACAAGTACCATTTGTGCACTCCCACTCGGGTATTTTTACCCTAGATCCAGGAATAATAATAATAATTATGGGGGTGACGAGGGAGGGTGGACGCGGGTCAGAGCGCAGCGCCCACACAGACCGAGACTAGCAAGCCGCCCTGAACAGCCTTATCCCCCCAGAGATCGCGCACAATGGACAAATAGATTTGCCCCATTTCAATCATTAGAAGATATAGATTGACTCACACCCACAGAAATCACTAGCGTAGTAAGCCTGGCTACCAGTGGTTGCTCTGGCCTAGACTCATGGGGCACAGGTGGGATTGAGGAAAGTACCCAATCTGGGAGATTGGACTTACCACGGAGGCAGAGGGGAACCAATACATCCAATTTCGATCTACCGATAGCTGGGGAGGACAGTTTAACTTTGACTCCCACAACAAAAGGCAAGGACAAGATGGAGGGTTTGACCATCCTTTCTTGGAATATTGCAGGGTTGGAAGTCAAATTTAAAAGTAAGGAATGGGTAGAATTTATAAAATCCTTCCATGTCATAGCACTCCAAGAAACTTGGGCAAAGGATTCAGGCCCATGTCAATTGGAGGGCTACAAGTGTTTTTTCAGACCCGCACAAGGAACAAACTCGGGTAGGGCAAAAGGAGGCCTAGTAGTCTATGTGGACTTAGACCTGAAAGGTACCTGGTCTTACCCAGATTGTTCCTCAGACAATATACAAACAGTTAGACTTCTCCACAAGGGGGAGAGTCTACTGTTAGTAAACTTTTATAACTCCGGCCCAGTGGAAGGGAAATTTCCAATATTAGTGGAGCTGGAAGGCAGACTAAATGAGGAATTAGAGCAAAGGACGAAGGGGCCAGAACCAACTGTTCTGTTAATGGGTGATTTTAATTGTCATTTATGCCCCAAATTACTCCCTCCAACTCCTGACTGGTCAGCTTGCCCATTAGAAAAGGGCCCCCACTTTTCTCATTGCAAAGAGGGAACAACTCTGATGAAGTTATTAGAAGACTTTGCCCTCAGTCATGTCATGGACTTAGCTGCTCTCAATGTAGGCGAATCTCTAACACCAACATTTAAGGGCAGAGGGGGGGGGTCTATAATAGATTACATAATGATCTCAACTAGCGCAAGAGATCAGATCTTAAATACCTGGACAGAGTGGAGCCCCCACAGTGATCATAATCCCATTATAATAGAACTCAAAGGGAATGATTTAACCAAAAAAGACCCAGGGTTGATTCATCAATCTGAAATTCAACCAGTAGACCAAGGAAGACGTTTAAGGTGGTCAGTGATCAACCCCCAGGAATTTTAAGTCAAATTAGTGGATGAAGGGAAAGCCCAAATAGAGATCTGTTTAGAACACACCTCAGAGGACAAAGGAGTAGTAGAGGCGTTTGAGAACTTGACTAAAATAATCGAGAGACTCCTAATAACCAAGAAGCCCGCAATGCAGTCATCCTCGCCAAGATGGTTTGATTCTATCTGTTCCAAAGCGCTAAGAGATCTAAAACTAAGCCTGAAAAAAACCCCAAGGGACAAGGTAGAAATTGCTCGCTGCAGAAAAAACTACAAAGATCAATTAAAGATCAGGAAAGGGACCCTTCAAAAAGAAGTATGGGCAGACCTTAGGGAGGCTGGTGAGAACAAAGACTATGACCAGTTCTGGAAAATTATAAATAGACCTTGCTTCCACGACTCAAACTCTCCAGTCATCAGCTCTAACATCTTACCAGAACAATGGATTGCTCATTTCAAATCCCTGTATAATCAACAGGAGATGGACACTGGTGATGGAATATGGAGGGGACCAAGGGCAGATAAATTTGAACTATCTTTGGATGAAGTTCGCAAAGCAATTTTAGGCCTAACACGCAACAAAGCCCCGGGCCCGGATGGGACCCCCCCGGATCTTTTTCTTAGCAACACTGAGCTATGGGTTCCAATGGTAACAAGAGTTTTGAATGCAGCAATTAAAACGGGTCTGCCGAGATCATGGTCCACTGCGGTGATTGTCCCGATTTACAAAAAGGGCTGTAGGGACAGCCCGCAGTGTTATCGACCAATCTCGCTCATTGACGTCTCCGCCAAGGTATTAGGAAGGGCACTCCTCAATCGACTAATAGATTGAACTGACACCAACAACACCCTGGTGGACACCCAGTATGGGTTCAGAACAGGCAGGTCAACCACCGACCAATGCCTTAACTTATACCTGATCACTGCTAAGTATACCAAGACGTCTGAAGGCACCATGTATATGGGGTTTATGGACTTAGCAGAAGCTTTTGACAATGTCAACAGAGCCAAACTCTGGATACTTATGTCTAATCTAGGCATTGACCCGGATCTCATTAACATTTTAAGGGAGCTACATTGGAACACCACTGCCAAGGTCCGCTACAGTGCGGGGGGGGGTGAGCACTGATCCCTTCCCGTGCTCGGGCGGGGTGAGACAGGGGTGTATCCTGGCACCATTCTTGTTCTCCCTCTACATAAATGGCCTGGAGAATGACCTCGTTGCACTGGGAACTGACTGCCCTAAGGTGGGCACGCGTCATCTGCCAGTGCTTTTGTATGCCGATGACGCGGTGCTCCTAGCCCGAACAGCTGTTGGTCTGCAACTTTTAATCAAGGGTTTCGCGGATTTCATGAGGAATTTGGATCTCTCCGTCAACATGAAAAAATCATTCATTATGATAGCGGGGAAGAAACCTCGAAAGAAATTTGTATTCAAACTGGGGGAGCAGGTCCTGGACACTGTTAAAACATTCCCATACCTGGGCCTTCTATTTGACGATAAGTTAAACTTTGTCCCGCTGATTGAGGAGAGGGCAAGGAGACTAGTGTCAGCTAATGGGGCTATACTGAGCTTTGCACGTCGAATGGGTCGTTGGTCACCAGAACAGGTGATGACTTTGTATAGATCAGTTAGTATTTCCAAGACCATCTATGGAGCAGAAGTGTGGGGCTGCAGAGAGGCACAACTAATTCAAAGTGAGGAAGACAAATTTTTAAAAAAACTGTTAAAACTTCCGCCGAGCATCACTGCAGCAATTACTCATGAAGAGCTGGGAATCACATATATTGCTGACATCATCAGACTGAGACCTATACTGGCCTGGCTCAAAATTTGGACAAATCCAAATGCAGGACTATCCAGACAGATCATCCAGGATTGTTTGTCGAAAGAGAAATGTCTTCAAATCCCATGGCTGAAATATGTTAAAGACACTCTGGGGGATATTGATGAACAAATGCTATTCCTGGACCCATCCAAGGTGGACATATACTCCAGACACTATGTTCAAAGCTCATTGTTGGACAAATTTAATGGCAGGAGGAAGGAGTTGGATTTAACTAAATCCTCGGCAGTTGCCCACTCCCTTGTCTCTAATCAAGCTGGCATGGAACCATACCTCTTCTTATTGTACAGTCACCATGAGAGGTTTTTAATGACTCGTTTTAGGCTCAATTTGTTGCATCATATTTTAGCTTATCCATCAGGTTTCACTCAAACAATTGAGCAGAAGGGTGCCTGCGGCTGCGACAATAGGTCTCCGCAGGACACCCTTCATTTTGTATTATTGTGTCCTTTTTATAAAACACCGCGCCAAAGATTTTTAGTAGATGTTTTAAAGGTCTCAAATATTATCCATGCTAAACCTGCCTTATTGTTCTTGCAAAGAGCCGCTGAAACGCGAACCTTATTCGCTGTTATAAGTTTCCTCAAAATTGCTTTTAAATTGAGAAACACAAGGGAATGATGAAGGGTGGGTTAGGGAGGTACGGGAAATATTATTATAATACGGGGTCTCGTATCACTGTTGCTCACTGGTTTTTATCTTTTACAAAAACCTAACTTTTTTTTTTATTGGGATAAACTTTCTCTTTGTCTACTTCTTAACAATTGTGACGTTGCTCAGAATGTTCTTTTTGTGATTACATATGATGATTATTATGTTTTTTCATGATGGTTTTTAACCTTCGAAACAAATAAATGAACTGAACTGAACTAGTGAAATACTGGGCTGCATTTGAGTTGAAGGCCCTCCGTAGAGATTACCACAAGGCATTAGGAAAGCACAAACAGACCCAGAGATGGGAAGAATACCTGATATCCTACTGGTTATTAACATGTGCACCAGAACCAACGTAATCCCGGTGGCAGGAACACAGTGTCCCAATTAGGGGAGGCCATAGATGGATTAGAGCCCACTGCATTCTTCCCTTGGGTGCAAAACCAGACTCTCTCATCAGGGTAAACAATGCATAATGGGGCGCACCTACACAAATTCAATGCATGCTTCTTTGGGGGGATTGCCAATGTATGGAGTGCAAGTGGTAATAACTCTCTCCCCTCCTTTTCTGTGAGGATAAATGAAAATATTTTCATTTATGCTTGCCCACCAGACCTTCTTCCCCAGTTCAACAAACACCATGCCAAAACCAAACACTCTATGGCTATACTTTGCCGGGGAATATCCCCAATGGTTTTTGTGTCCTGTATTAATGATTGTGTCATTAAATGCATGTTATGTCTAAAATTCAATAAAATGACAAAAAACAACATTAGGCTGATTTTAGACCCCACAGCGCAAAATGTGATGTCTTCCGAGGGAATTGCTCAGACCTTCCACATAACATTTTTTATTCAGCTCTGTACAATAGGGAGGATTTATCTGATTCAATTCAGATGAACTGTTTGAGAGATTTTGTGTTTCATTTGCTTGAACGGGAAACTATAGATAATCCTAACACACACATTACCCTGATAAGGTTAACAGAGCTACAGAGAACCTCCCTAACAATAAGGTACGAGACCAGGATGGCTTCATAGCTATTTACAAAGCCTTCAAACATATAGTTAGTGAACCTTTCACCACGGTCTTCCGATACTTTATGACTTCTCAAGAGTTACTAACATCCTTACTAAAGCAATGGCAGCAACGGGTTATGTGCGCACCTCATAAGGGGTCAAACTGCTTGGAGAAACCATTAGATACGCATTACAGGTACCATTTAACGGGATACATCAGAGTTGCCAATCATCCACATCGCCAAACGCAGAGAGGGGTTGTCCAGACAGTTCTCAATCCACCTCTGTTCGGAGACACATCTCACTGTCATACCCTGATGAATGGAACCACATTCAAGGTAAAGAACGCCTTGCGATATGACCTGCGTGAACAACTTATTTCTGCCATTGCTTAGTGAGATTTTTCCTGCTTTATAGAAATGCTGGAGTTCAGTTTCCATATCAGAATTATACCACGTACTCAGATATTTCTTGGCTGTCCTCCATCTGTGGATTTTTTATTCAGCAGTGTATGCCCTGAGGAAAGGGTGTGGTCTTTCGATTAGACACCATGTCACCTAAACCCGCGTCAGCAACTGCAAACATTTATGTATCATCTAGAAGATGTGTCTGATTACTTTGAAAGGCCAGATACACACAAAGATTTAATGGCAGGGAGTAAAAAATACTAAGAAATCCTACTGTGAATAGGATATTTGAATTGTTGTTATAAAGGAATCTGATATATTGATCCATTATATATACTTATGTATCAGTTAAAGAAATGCATTGGCGTCGTCTTCTTGTCAAATAATGTTGGAGCCCAGTGTATTTAAAAAAACATTTTATTAGTGGTATGATTGGTACCTTGACAGTGTTGTTCTTTGGGGGCATGACAATGCTATATTATATTGAATGAAATGATATGTACAATACTTTGCTGTGAGCTGTTGTACTCGTACCCCTGGCTGAGGGGTGATCTACAGTTCCCTTTTCGAGAAAAAAATGCCCAGGAGACTTAGGTTTTGGGGAGTTGTGGAGCCTTTATTTTAACTAAAGAGGGGGTTTGGCTCTCGGTATTTATATTTAGTAGTCCCCAGGTGAAATCGGCGGTTGTCAGATTGGAGGAACAAAGAATAAAAGAAAAAAAAAAATGAGGCCCAACAAAAAGTGGGGTTCTTTTCCTCAAATGTCTTTCGTGAAAGTCTCTTGGTAAATAAGTCTCTTTCTGTACTCCGGGTCTTTTGCTGTGGAGTCGTTTCGGGTCTGGTCAGCTTCTGGGTTATGGGTGTCCGTCTCCTCAATCAGGGAAGCAGAAGAATACAACAAAAAAAAAACAAGAGTGTCAGGTCTTTCTCCTTTGGTCAGAAGGGTTAATGGGGATTTGTGCTACTGCCACCGGGTCCTAGCTGTGGGGTGTCTAAGTGAGGGAAGGCATTTTGTGTCTTAGTGTGCCGTGTGCCGCATTCCCTCCCACCAACCCCGAAACCAAAAAGAGCCCGGCACTTGCCTGAACCCACGGCCCTCCTGAGCCTCCGCCTCCCTTGCTGGAGTACCGGACTCGAGGGCGCTGCTCCTAGAGCGGTTGTCTCTTTTGAGCTCCTCTCCTTTGGTCTTCAGTATCGGGCGTCTCTCCTTCTCGTCGTGGTCCGTGTTGGCCTCAGCATTCCACTCCGATTCCTCTCCCGACGACCTGTTCTCCTCCAGTATCGTGCTTTTAGCCTCTTCTGCGGGACTCCCAATTGCCGGCAGCTGAGTCGCGCCCGCGCAACTAGACCGCACAGAGAATTTCCGGCTTGGGTCCCGCAGCCCACCATGTTGGAGAGGTCCGTCTCCTCCGTTGCGGGCGGGAAACCGTCACATTGCCTTCCATTCAGGAATGGACGTGTGGGCCATTCAGACACCGGATACCTGGAGAGGAAGTCCACGTTCGCCTGTAGTTTCCCAGGAACATGTAAAGTACAAAAAGAAAAGGGTTGTAATGCAAGAGACCATCGGAGTACCTTCGGGTTTGAGTCTTTATGTAGGGAGAGCCAGGTCAAGGGGGCATGATCAGTTAACAGAAGGAACCGTTTCCCATGGAGGTAATATTGCAATGCTTCTACGGCCCACTTGATGGCCAAACACTCCTTTTCTATTGTGGCATATCGGGTTTCCCTAGGGAATAGCTTCCTGCTTAGATAAAGGACAGGACGTAGCTCGCCCTTTTCATCGGGTTGGGATAGGATGGCCCCAAGTTCCCTGCCAGAGGCGTCAGTTTGAAGAATGAATGTTTTGGTGTGGTCAGGGCACGTAAGAACCGGGGCCTTGCACAGCATGGATTTTAGTTGGGTGAAGCTATGTTCTTGGGACCATTGAAAGGGGCTCCCTGTTGTGGTCTTGGTAAGGAGGTCAGTGAGGGGGGCGGCTATGTTGGAAAAACAGGGATTAAACCTCCTATAATAACCTACTAACCCCAGAAAGGAGCGTACCTCTTTTCTATTGGTTGGACGGGGGATGTGGGTGATTACTCAAGCTTGCTCAATTGGGTCCGGATTTTCCCCACCTGGATATCGTATCCCAAGGTATTGAATGTGATCTGTTCCAAATGTTGTTTTTTTGGGGTTCACAGTGAGGCCGGCCTTTTTCAGGGTTTCTAGGATGGACCATAGGTGTATAAGGTGGGTTTTCCAGTCAGGACAATGGACGACTATGTCGTCCAAATAGGCCACGACA
Source organism: Triturus cristatus (assembly GCF_964204655.1). NCBI lineage: Eukaryota > Metazoa > Chordata > Amphibia > Caudata > Salamandridae > Triturus > Triturus cristatus. The sequence goes on from NC_140590.1 coordinate 1,322,248,344, forward strand.
TAGGTATGGTGTTCTCTTGGAAGAACATCCATCAGCCTTTGAAAAGTGGCTGGTGCGCCATGAAGGCCGAAGGGAAGAACCTAGAAGTGGTAAAGGCCTGATGGAGTTGAGAAGGCCGTCTTCTCTTTGTCTTCTTTGGCTAAGGGGATCTGCCAATACCCTTTCGTGAGGTTGATTGTGGACATAACTCTGGCTTCCCCCAGTCTCTCAATCAGTTCATCGACACGGGGCATAGGGTATGCATCCAACTTGGACCTGACGTTTAGCCTAGGAAGTCGATACAGAACCTTATGCTCCCATCCGGTTTGGGAACGAGGACTACTGGGGAAGACCATGGGCTATGCGAGGGCTCGATAATATCTGCTTTTAACATATCTTTGATCTCTTGTTCCACGGCTTGTCTCCGGGCGGCCGGTATATGATATGGTTTTAACTGAACCGGATCAGCACCCTCTGTATCTATTTTATGTTCAAGGAGAGATGTTCGTCCAGGGGTTCCTGACAGTACCTCAGTGTTTGCATTACACAAGTTCTGCATTTGTTGTACTTGGAGGGGTGAAAGTTGGTCGCCTAGATGCACAGGGTTGTTATTTCCGTCACATGGGGGTGTAAAGGGGATGTCCAGGGGTTGAGTGAGGGATACATGCAGTACTTTCGTGTCTGTGGTTTGGGTTGATGTTTGGGGATCCTCCCAGGCCTTTAGGAGGTTTACGTGATATGTCTGACCGGTGTGGGATTTATGGGGGACATCTACGTGGTAGGAGACAGGGGTGACTTTCTCTAATATTTTGTAAGGGCCTTGCCAGGTTGCTAACAATTTTTTTTCTGAGCTGGGAAGAAGGATCAGTACGGAATCTCCTATCTAGAATTTCCTCAGTTTAGTGCTCTTATCGTAATATTTCTTTTGGGTAGCCTGTGCCTTTTCCATGTTCCCATGGACCTCCTCCCAAAGGGTTGCTAGAGCGTCTCTTAACCCCTGACTATACTGTAAAAGCGGTTTGCTTTCGTCTTCCTCTTCCATCCATTGCTCTGCTGCCATGTCAAGGAGGGTACGGGGTTGCCTTCCGAATAAAAGTTCAAATGGGGAAAACCCCGTAGATGTTTGGGCATGGGTGCGGATGGCGAAGAGTATCAGGGGAAGCTGTTTGTCCACTACTTTCTTTAACATGGTCTTTATAGTTTTGTTGTGCCGTTCCACTAACCCATCGGTTTGGGGTGATACACTGCGGCCCGAATCTGTTTAATGCCTAACTGATCACATACCTGCTTCATTAGACGGGAGATAAATGGGGTTCCTAGGTCTGTAAGCAACTCCCGGGGAAAGCCTACCCGGGAGAAGAAGGAAACCATTGCCTGGGCCACTGCTGTAGTGGTTGTGCTAGATAGGGGTACTGCCTCGGGATATGTGGTCGCATAGTCAATGAGCACGAGCAAGTATTGGTGACCTCGGGAGGAGGGTAGGAGGGGTCCCACTAGGTCTATCCCTACTCTTTGGAAAGGTACATCGATGATCGGAAGTGGGTGTAAGGGGGCATTGGGAAGAACAGGTTTGTTAATCAACTGACATCTTCTACATTTAGCACAGTAACTGGCCACCTCCCGATAGACCCCAGGCCAATAGAATTTTTCCAGGAGGTACTGCAGTGTGTGTTCCTTCCCGTAATGTCCTCCCCCCATTCAACTGTGGTCTAGCTCTAATACTTGCTCTCTGAATGTTTTTGGGACCAACAACTGTTCCTTTTTCCGACCTGCTTCTCGGGTTACTCGAAACAATAAACCCCTTTTTTCACAGAACAAGGGGCCTACCTTTTCGGGATGGTCCTCTTGGGTATGTTCCCAGGCATTTCTCAATGTATCATCATCTCGTTGGGCGGCTCGGACGTTTTGAGCGGTGGACTGGGGTGTTTCTGTGGAGAAAAAGAGAGAAGACGGCAAAACACTCTGGGCCCTCAGATAAGCGTTTCTTTCCTCCCTTTTCTCCTTACGTGTCTTTGGGGTTCTAGGGGGGGGTCCCTCTATGTATTCGTGCAAAAACTGGGCCTGTTTCACCCATCCTGTTATAGAGGTTTGGGAGATGAGTGAGGAAAGGTATTCTTGGAATCTTGGAAGATCGGTACCCAGAAGAGCAGACTCAGGGAGACCGAACACAACTCCCACCTTTCTTAATTGGGGTTCCCCGTCTATTTTTAGTAGGATCTCAGCTAGGGGATACATTTTCTTTTCCCCATGCACACATGTGACCTGAACATATTCTCCCTTCTTGATCTGGGACTCAGGGACAAGGTCCTTGCTGACAACAGTGTGATGACATCCTGTGTCCATCAGAGCCACCACCGGTTTTCCGTTCACATGGATGGGTTTTTGAAATATAGAGGGACTTTCTCCAGAGACTAGCACACGTCGCCTTGTGTATCGGACTTCCATGGGTTCCTGCGAGGGATTACGCGACGGGCATTGTCTAGCGATATGCTCCTATTCAGCACAGTGAAAACACTGTGCTCCCTGTAGTGTCGGAATACTATGAACTGATCGGGGTATGGGTTTCAGGGAAGCTTGAGCCTTGCCCTTCGGGACTTTAACGGGTGGTCTGAGATTCGGTAAAGGGTATCGTTGGGGATTGATCTTGAATTCGGGGCTCCTATGGAACGCACAGGCTAGATCTACGGCCAGGGGAATCGTTAGATGAAGGTGTTGTTTGACCCAGGATCGTGTGGATGGGGGTAGGACATCGATATACTGTTCGAGATATATTTGCTCAGTTACTTCATCCACTGTGGAGGAAGTTGGACATAGCCATCGCTTTCCCAAGTCCCGGATCCGGTAATATAGTGCTCTGGGATCATCTTTGACTGACCATTTTTCTTTTCGAAATTTACTGTGATAATAATCTCGATCGCAGCCAAGCCGTTCCAGGATAGCTTTCTTTATTTCGCTATAGGGGGTTGTCCCATCTGGGTTAGCAGCCTGGTATGCGGCTTGCAGGGCTCCAGACAATAAAGGAGCAACATACTGGCCCCATCTTTCTTGTGGCCAGGTGGCAGTGGTTGCAACCCTCTCAAAATTTGTAAAAAAATAATTGGGGTCCTCACCCTCCTGGTATTTTTGCAGCACGGAACTGGGGACATTGGGATGTACATGAGTATTTGCGATGGCATCTGTCAACCGTAAGATAGCCATGTCCTGGACCTGTTGTTTGGTGGCCATCAGAGAGGCTTGGTCTTTCAGGGCTTCACGTTCCCGCTGGGCTATTTTCGTCTGCTCCTCGAAGAGGAGTTGAAGGTGGCGTTGTCCCTCTGCCAACTGGGTCACTACGGACTCCATGGTGATGGGCTGTGTCATTATGTGCTAGACACAGTGATCCTACTTCTGAAACCACTGTACTCGTACCCCTGGCTCAGGGGTGATCTACAGTTCAGGAGACTTAGGTTTTGGGGAATTGTGGAGCCTTTATTTTAACTTAAGAGGGGGTTTGGCTCTCGGTATTTATATTTAGTAGTCCCCAGGTGAAATCGGCGGTTGTCAGATTGGAGGAACAAAGAATAAAAGAAGAAGAAAAAAAGAAACAATGCAGCCCAACAAAAAGTGGGGTTCTTTTCCTCAAATGTCTTTCGTGAAAGTCTCTTGGTCAATAGGTCTCTTTCTGTACTCTGGGTCTTTTGCTGTGGAGTCGTTTCAGGTCTAGTCAGCTTCTGGGTTATGGGTGTCCGTCTCCTCAATCAGGGAAGCAGAAGAATACAACAAAAAAAAACAAGAGTGTCAGGTCTTTCTTCTTTGGTCAGAAGGGTTAATGGGGATTTGTGCTACCGCCACCGGGTCCTAGCTGTGGGGTGTTTAAGTGAGGGAAGGCATTTTGTGTCTTAGTGTGCCGTGCCCCGTATTCCCTCCCACCAGCCCCGAAACCAAAAAGAACCCGGCACTTGCCTGAACCCACGGCCCTCCTGGGCCGTTGGGAGGGGAGCCTCAGCCTCCGCTTCCCTTGCTGGAGTACCAGACTCGAGGGCGCTGCTCCTAGAGCAGTTGTCTCTTTCGGGCTCCTCTCCTTCGGTCTTCAGTATCGGGCGTCTCTCCTTCTCGTCGTGGTCTGTGTTGGTCTTGTTTGCCTCTTTATTTACCTCTCTTGCCTCTTTCTGCACTTCTCTTGCCTCTTTCGGCGCATTTCCTCCTCTTTATGCATTTCTCTTGACTCTCTCTGCACAGCTCTTGCTTATTTATGCACATTTCTTCCTCTTCCTACACTTCGCTCGCGTCTTTCTGCACCTCTCTTTTCCCTTTGTGTACCTCTATTGCTTCTTTCTGCACATCTCTTGCCTCTTTCTGCAGATGTCTACCTCTTTCTGCACCTCTTGCCTCTCTGAACTTTTCTTGTCTCTTTCTGCACTTCTCTTGCTTCTTTCTGCACTTCATTTGCCTCTTTCGCACACTTCTCTTGCCTCTTTCTGCACATTTTGTACTCATTTGGTATATCTTTTGCTTCTTTCATCAATTCTATTGCCTCTTTCTGCACCTTTCTTGCTTCTTTCTGTACCTTTCTTCCTCTTTCTACACTTCTCTTGCCTCTTTTTGCACCTCTTTTTCCTCTTTCTGTACCTCTCTTGCTTCTTTCTGTACCTCTCTTGCCTCTTTCTGCAAATGTCTTCCTCTTTCTGCAGCTCTCATGCTTCTTTCTGCACTTCTCTTGACTCTTTCTGCACTTTTCTTGCCTCTTTCTGCAAATGTCTACCTCTTTCTGCAGCTCTCATGCTTCTTTCTGCACTTCTTTTGCCTCTTTCTGCACTTTTCTTGCCTCCTTCGGCACTTCTCTTGCTTCTTTCTGCACCTCTCTTGTGCCTTTATGCACATCTCTTGCCTCTTTATGCATTCTCTTTCTCCTTTCTACATTCTTCTTCCCTCTTTCTGTTCCTTTCTTGCCTCTTTCAGTACCTCTCTTACTTTTTTCTATACCTATCTTGCCTCTTTCTGCACTTTACTTGCCGCTTTCTGAACTTCTTTTGCCTCTTTATGCACATTTCTATCTCTTTCTGCACCTCTCTAGCTTCTTTCATCACTTCTGTTGCCTCTTTTTCCACCTCTCTTGCCTCTTTCTGTGCTTCTCTTATCTCTTTCTGTACATCACTTGCCTCTGTCTGCACTTCTCCTGCCTATTTCTGCACTTCGCTTGCCTCTATTTGCACCTCTCTTGTCTCTTTCTGTTCTTCTCTTCCATCTTTCTGCACCAGTCCTGTTTCTTTCTGCATCCCACTGGCCTATTTTTGCTCCTCTCTTACTTATTTCTGCACCTCTCGTCCATCTTTCTGCATGCCTCTTGCCTCTTTCTGCACCCGTCTTGCCTCTTTCTCTAACTCGCTTGTCTCTTTCTGCACTTCACTTGCCTCTTTATGTACCTTTCTTGCCTCTTTTTGCAAATGTCTTGCTTTTTCTGTACCTCTCTTGCTTCGTTCTGCTCTTCTCTTAATCTTGCTGTACCTCTCTTGCCTCTTTCTGCACTTCTCTTGCCTCTTTCTGCACCTTGCTTGCCTCTTTCTGCACATTTCCTCCTCAAATTCATTTCTCTTGACTCTCTCTGTACAGCTCCTGCTTATTTATGCACAGTTCTTCCTCTTTCTACACTTCCCTCGTGTCTTTCTGCGCCTCTCTTTTCTCTTTGTGTACCTCCCTTGCTTCTTTTTGCAAATTTCTTCCTCTTTCTGCACATCTCTTGCCTCTTTCGGCAAATGTCTACCTCTTTCTGCACCTTTCTTCCTCTTTCTACACTTCTCTTGCCTCTTTTTGCACCTCTCTTTCCTCTTTCTGTACCTCTCTTGCTTCTTTCTGTACCTCTCTTGCCTCTTTCTGTATCTGACTTGCCTCTTTCTGCACATCTCCCGCCTCTTCCTGCAAATATCTTCCTCTTTCTGCAGCTGTCATGCTTCTTTCTGCACTTCTCTTGCCTCTTTCTGCACTTTTCTTGCCTTCTTCTGCACTTCTCTTGCTTGTTTCTGCACCTTTCTTGTCTCTTAATGCACGTCTCTTGCCTCTTTATGCATTCTCTTGCTCCTTTCTACACTCCTCTTCCCTCTTTCTTTACCTTTCTTGCCTCTTTCAGCACCTCTCTTCCTTTTTTCTACACCTTTCTTGACTCTTTCTGCACCTCTCTTGCATCTTTCTGCACCTCTCTTGCCTCTATATGCAACTCTCTTACCTCTTTCTGCACATTTCTTCCTCTTTTGCACTTCTCTTGACTCTTTCTCCACATTTCATTCCTTTCTGCACTCTTCTTGCCTCTGTCTGTACTTCTCTTGCCTTTTTCTGCACCTTTATTCCTATTTCTTCACCTTTCTTGCTTCTTTCTGCACCTCTCTTCCTTTGTTATGTACCCCTCTTGCCTCAATAATCACTCTCTTCACTATTTCAGCATTTCTCGTTACTCTTTCTAGACTTCTCTTACCTCTTTCTGTGCCTCTGTTGCTTCTTTATGTAGTTTTCTTGCTTTTTTCTGCTCCTCTCTTGCTTCTTTATGAATTTCTCTTGCTTCTATGGGAATCTCTCTTGTTTCTGTCTGCTCCACTCTTGCCTCTTTCTGCACCTCTCGCCTCTTTCTGCACCTTTCTTAGCTCTTTCTGCACCTCTCTTGCCTCTTTCTGTACATTTCTTCTTTTTTCTGCAGTTCTCTTGCCTTTTTCTGCACCCTCTTGCCTCTTTCTGTACATTTCTTCCTCTTTTTGTACCTCTCTTGCTTCTTTCTGTATCCCTCTTTCTTTAGCTCTCATGCCTCCTTCTATACTTCTCTTGCCTCTTTCTGAACCTCTCATGCTTCCTTCTGCACCCCTTTTGCCTCCGTCTGTATCTCTCATGCCTCGTTCTGCACCTCTCTTGCCTCTTTCTGCACCTCTCTTGCCTCTTTCTGTACCTTTCTTCTTTTTTCTGCAGTTCTCTTGCCTTTTTCTGCACCCTCTTGCCTCTTTCGGCACATCTCTTGCCTCGTTCTGCACCTCTCTCGCTTCTTTCTGCATCCCTCTTACAGCTTTCTGCACCGCTCTTTCTTGGTTATGCATATCTTTTGCTTCTTTCTGTTCCTGTCTTACTTTTTTCTGCATCCCTCTTGGTTATTTCTGCATCCTTCTTGCTTCTTTCTGTACCTCTCTTGCCTCTTTCCATTCCCCTCTTGCCTCTTTATACAACTCTTTTACCTCTTTCTGCACATTTCTTCCTCTTTCTACAACTCACTTCCTTCTTTCTACACTTCTCATCCTTCTTTCTGTAACTTTGTTGCTTGTTTCTGCATTCTTCTTGCCTCTTTCTGCACCTCTCCAGCTTCTTTCTGTGCTTCTGTTTCCTCTTTCTGCACCCCTCTTGCCTTTTTCTGTACCCCTCGTATCTTTCTACACTTCTCTTGCTTCTTCTGCACCTCTCTTGCTTCTTTCTGCATTGCCCTTGCCTCTTTATGCACCTCTCTTGCCTCTTTATGTACCCCTCTTGCCTCTTTGTGTACCTCTCCTGCCTCTTTCTGTGCTTCTCTTGCCTTTTTCTGCACCTTGCTTGCTTCTTTCAGCACCCTCTTGCTTCTTTCTGCACCCCTATTACCTCTTTCTGCACCTCTATTGCCTCTTTCTACACCTGTCTAGCCTCTTTCAGCACCTCACTTGTATCTTGCCTCTTTCTGAACTTCTTTTGGCTCTTTATGCACATTTCTATCTCTTTCTGCACCTCTCTTGCTTCTTTCATCACTTCTCTTGCCTCTTTTTCCACCTCTCTTGCCTCTTTCTGTGCTTCACTTCCATCTTTCTGCACCAGTCATGCTTCTTTCTGCATCCCACTGGCCTATTTCTGCTCCTCTCTTACTTATTTCTGCACCTCTCTTCCATCTTTCTGCATGTCTCTTGCCTCTTTCTGTACCCCTCTTGCCTCTTGCCTCTTTCTCCAACTCTCTTGCCTCTTTCTGCACTTCTCTTGCCTCTTTATGTACCTCTCTTGCATATTTCTTTAAATTTCTTGCTTTTTCTGCACCTCTCGTGCTTCTTTCTCCTCTTCTCTTGATCTTTCTGCACCTCCCTTGCCTCTTTCTGCCCTTCTCTTGCCTCTTTCTGCACATTTCCTCCTCTTTATGCATTTCTCTTGACTCTCTCTGCACATCTCTTGCTTATGTATGCACATTTATTCCTCTTTTTGTACCTCTCTTGCTCCTTTCTGCACTCCTCTTGCCTCTATCTGCATCTCACATGCCTCTTTACGCACTTCTGTTGACTCAAGTTCAAGAAGTCTTTATTTTGAAATCTTTTATCATAAAAGACATTTCCATGCTAAAAACCACAGTTTAAACATACACCAATATAAAATCTGAATTAAAACAGCAATAAGAAATAAATATTTAAAACCTACAGCAAAAGTAGGATAAAATACCATAATTAATTTCTGGGGTATCAAAGCAGATCGTTAGGTAGACCTACCACTATGTCCTGTTTAGCCCTCAGAATCCACACCCAGCCCAAAAATTTCGATGCAGCTATGACATTTGGTTCGCTTGTGTCCGTCTTAAGAAGTCTTAGGGCCTCAGACCCAACCCTTATTTGCATATTACGACAAAGTGGTTTGAGCCATTTGGCCCGAGGAGCTGCATAGACCGGGCATTCAAAGAATATATGGGCAATCGATTCGTTACGTTCTGGGCAACTGCGACAGCGATCAGAATCCTGACCTTTCCATTTTTTTACAAACAGTCTCGTTGGAAGAGAGCCAACCCTTAGCTGGTGGTAGAGTTTTCTATCACTGGGCTTTGTTACTGTATCCCAATAATCTTCTAAGGCGGGAGTAGATTAGAGATCCAGAAACATTCCTGACAAAGATGTAGATGGAATTTGGCAGGCGTGTTTCTGGTAAACTGTTGCCCAGTAGATATTTTTGTAAACTTTTTTGGGGGAAACAGGTTTTTGACAGGATCTGACCACAGGTTACCCAAGCCCATTGACTTGAGTGTTAATTTGAGTTTTTTAAACCAAGGGATGTTACCCGAACCCAGGATAGATCTTACGTCCATGGTGGCTTTAGCATAAGCCGCTAGTTCGGGGGTGGTCCATAGCCTCCTCCACAGAGCCACTGGCTTAAAGTGCGCTAAGTCGTCTATTGCATGACAGCCTAGATCCATTAAAAGAGGTAACGTGGGGCTAGAGTGGGGAAGGCCTGTCAATTTTCTTAAAAATTTGTTGTGTGCTTTTACCAGAGCAGAAAAGTCAGCAAAACCCCAGAGGTCCGCATCATGCAAGATCGCGGAACCTATCTTAGCATTGTAAATCTTTATGGCTGGGCCTATCCTCTTTGTCACGGACTTTCTCTGTTCTCCTATCAAACACCCCGTAAGCTGTGCAAACTTGAGCGACAAGGCTTCAATCTGGGGCCTCCAACTCATTTTACTCAATCCCAAGGTAGGTCATAATATTTGTCTGTTCCAACAAGATGTTGTTCATTGTGATATGGCCGACCGCAGGTCTGCCCTTTGTAAACACCATAAATTTAGTTTTCGAGATGTTGACCTGCAGATCATGGTCGTGACAAAATTTCTCAAATGTGGACAGTGCCGCTTGTAGGCCTACCTGAGTTTGCGATAATAGAAGGGTGTCATCCGCAAAATAAGTAGTGGAAACTTAATACCACCCAAAGAGGGGGCATCAGTCGGAAAGGCTGAATAATACAGCACCACCCCGTTGATGAATAACAAAAACGGGGTTGGTGCTAGTACACAGCCCTGCCTAACACCCCTAGACACTGCGAATCTTCCAGTGACCTGCCCTTGCTTATCCCAACGAACTTGAGCAAAGTTGGCTTCATGCAGCTTAATAACCATGTTCAAGAGTTCCGGGGGCATTCCCAGAGCCTTTAACACCCCCCACAATTTGCCCCTGGGAACTAAGTCGAACGCTGATTTTAGGTCGACAAAGGCAGCGTAGATAGTTCCTCCACCTAAACTAACAACTTTCCAATAGAGCAGTTGGAACCTGAGGACCTGTTCTATTGTACTGGTACAGGACCTGAACCCTGCCTGGAGGGGTGATAATATGTCCTCCAGCTCGATCCAGCTCTGGATTCGTGTCAAAACCATCCTAGCGATGATTTTTTGTATAGCATCAATCAGGCTGATCGGCCAGTAGTTTCCTGGGCTGGTACGATCCCCCTTCTTATAAATCGGGAGAATCTCGGCTCCACGCCAGGAGTCAGGAATTATGGTCCCCTTTGCTATTGCATTACCCAGATAGACTATATAGGGGACCCAATTTTCTTTGTCGTGCTTAAAAAGATCGGCAGGAACACAATCAATACCTGGTGCCTTACCACTGGGGATCAGTTTTAATGCTGCCTCGACTTCACTGCTTACAAATGTGAAATCTTGGGCAACATCCTTGGAGATGGAAGTGGGAATAAGACTATTTTCGATCGAGTTATCCCCAGAAAACTGAGACCCAAAATGCTCAACCCAGACTTCTCTTGGTACATGATTGGCAGGATCCTGTGAAACAATGTCATTTCCCCATTTAACTATGTGCCAGAACTTAGTTAAATCTCTTTGTTTACTGGCTTTTAAAAGGTCCTGCCAGTGTTGGGTATCCCAATCAAGTTTTGCCTTCTTTTTGGCTTTGTGGTAGTTAAGCCTTGCTATCCTAATGTTGGGGATTATTTTGGTTAGCAAACGCCAGTCTACTATAGAATTCCCTGCAAGACTTGTTATACCAAGATTTGCACAGTGGGTTACCATGGGTCTTTTTAGGTATATCAGGTTTAGAAAAATACAATCTGAGGTCACTAAAAAGATCATCGTGGAGGTTGGATATCTCCCTGTTTATGTCTTCCTGAGTTGTAAGTAGATGCAGAAGCCCCAGAGTCCTAGTTAGCCTATTTGAAATCTCATCCAAGACCTCTGGATCGATGGCAATCCTGGCCCAGCGCACCCTACGTAAGTTGTTTGTAAGTAGGACATCGGCGGTGGCAACCTTGGCTGTTGGATTGTGTTTGCCACCATTTTTTACCAAAAGGCCCACAATGAGAGGATTATGGTCACTCTCTGGGCGATCCAGGATCACCTTGTCGTTTAAAATGGACCAGTACTCGATTTTTATAAGGGCATAATCAATTCTGCTTTTGTATCGCCCATTGTCGAATGTGGCCCTACCCATTTTATCAGATGCAGTCCGCCCATTGGCGGCCCTAAAGCCACGCTCGAGACAGAGACCCATCCATTGCAAAGCTGATTCTGTCCATCTCTTAATGGGTATAAGATCTAACTGGGGGATGCTCCACACAGCATCCTCCTCTGTCATAAGAAATTCCCCGTCTGTGTTTAAGGGCTCGAACGAACAATTTAAATCACCTACAATTATTATATTGCTGTCGGGTCTAAGGGAGTCCAAAAAGGAGTCCAATATTAGAAAGGTGTCGGAACCACGCCCACCAGGCTTAGCTCTATTGTACACATTAATAATATAGAGCACTGAACCATCAGACTGGTGCAACTTTAGGGCGAGAATATCAGGGCTGTCGACACGTAGTTCTTTAATTTGATGGTTCATAGATTGTTTAATCCAGGTAGTTAAACCCCCTGACGGTCTACCTTTTGTCCCACTGACTGCAACTTTGTGAAAATGTAGGTACCCCATGTGGTGTATTGGTTCCATAACCCAGGTCTCCTGGAATACCAGGATGTCATGTTTATCCACCAAATCAACCCACTCTACAGTGGAGATTTTACTCTTTAGACCTGCAATATTCCAGGATACCAGGGAATGCATATGAGTACCACCACCAGGGGTAGTAAAAGAGAGTGGCAATATCTGATGGAGAGCATTAATACCAAATGGATTCGAATTACAACCACCTAATTTAGGATCACTAATGTCTTCAATCATCCATACACCACCAGGTTTCTCCGCAACCTGATCGGATGTCCCCAACACGGGGGACATTGTAGGTGGATGGGGGGGGGATGAGACTCTGGGACCCACAACGGGGACAGCAGGAAGTATAAAATTATTTTTTAGAGCAGGACATGGGTGCAGAGCGGGTGCTTTGGAGGAAGCCGCACAGCTATCCCCCAGAAGTCCCCAATTAGTACTATTACTAATCTCAATTTGTGACACTGCGTGGGCCACAATCACGTTGACCTTTTGCCAGCCAGCACTGCCATTCCTATTTTTGGAGCCCAGTCAATCAACCCCCTCCAAGCCACTAAGGGACTCAAAACGGTTTACCAGGGGGGGAAGGAAATCCTGCTTTGGAGCAATATCTTGGTATTTAGGTGCTGTGTTCCACCCATAATACGTGACAGGAAGATATGTGTGGTGTAAGCTTGGGAAAAAATAGCTCAGGCTTAAAGATAGGATTCCCACTTTGCCCTGCGTCTCCCAATCATAACAGATGTGCCTAGCCCCTCTGAGATCCCTAAAATTGACGATTATACAGTCGCCATTAAGGTCCTTATGTCTCCTGCCCAGCCAGCTCACCCTTCTCACGTGTAAAAGCTCCGCATTTATTCCTTGAGGGAGTGGGCGATTTTTGTTTAACCAGTATATCACCTTGTTCTTCAATTCCCCATGAGTCTCAGTTTTATCTTGTTGGAGCCCAGGGACTTTAGCCAAAATCACAGTGTAGGGTGTAGATTCAGGGGGAAGGTTAATGCAAGGAAGCTTAGCTCGCTGCACCTCCTCCCCTGATTCACAGTTCTCTCTGGATAATAGTCGACCACCACATACTGTGTGCGTTGGCTTTTTCCCACCTTCTCTATCTTCTCTGCCTATACCCTCCCTAATGTAACCGATGGAAATGGTTTGGGTTGTCGCATTTATAGAAGGTTTGAGATGTAGTTGGGTATTTGGGCTAATTAATGTCTCCACGGGAATTCGTGTTTCGACACTCTGGGAATCAGTGATCACACTTCTAGTTGGTTTTAACCCAGGAGCTCGTAGGAGCTCCACTGTTTTATTAAGAGTTGCAGAGTTTGCCGCTGCAGCACTTTCCAATTTAGCCATTGAGTCGTTTATAAGTTTTACCCTCTCAAATAGGGGAAGAAACTTAGGGGCATATGCATCAACCAAACTAATACAGATTCCTTAATAGCGAAAAATAAGGAATCGCCATTAAGGAATCGGTAATTGGCATGCATCAACAGATTCGGTGAAATTTAGCGATTCCTTAAAAATCGCTAAATTTACCGATTCCTTAATAGCGGGGCACGCAAACGGCCTCACTAGCAAATAGCGAGTTCGGTAATACCGATTTGGCTAATAGCGAGTTCGGTAATACCGAGTTAGCTATTACCGAATCGGTAATAGCGAAATCGCAAATTGCCGCGTCGCTCCGGGAACGGGCTGATGACATCACCAACCAGGAAATACTGCTGCCCCACCCACATAGCCTCGACAGAGGAGCAGACAGGAGCTGGAAAGAAGGACAGGCTGTGCAGAGTGAGGCCACACAGATTCTGCCATTCACATCAGACATCCATCATGTCGCAGGAAGTGCCATCCAGCGCAGAATCTGCACGCAAGCGCAAGAAGAAGTTTTCGGACAGGGAGCTGGAGTACCTCATCGAGGGAGTGTCCAGCAAACACGACCGCCTCTTTGGCAAGCTGTCCCTCAAGGTGCCTGAGACAGAGAAGCGGCGCATCTGGCAGCGCATCCGTGAGAGGGTCAATGCGGTTGGCGTCACTACCCGCAGCATCGACGACCTTAAAAAACGGTGGTATGACCTGCGGAAGCGCGCCAAAGAGAGGATTGCTGAGAGGCTCCGGGAGGCAAGAAGGACTGGAGGCGGAACATCCACTGCACCATCCAACACAGCCCTGGAGGACCTTGTGGAAGGGACGATAGAGCGGGAAGCCGTCGTGGGGGTGACCCAGATGGACACGTCCGGCGCAGCCACAAGTGCCCAAGGTAAGATGCATGCCTGTGCCACACCCAGCATAGCGTAAATCCATACCCATGCCCCCAGCCCAATCTCACTGTGTCTGCAGCTCTGGCACAGACTGCTCCACACATGACACTACTGCATCTTGGGAGTTGTAGTCTAGTCAGCCCAGAGTGCATGTACAGGCGTAAATCCTATGAGCATACACCACATATTTTGTACATGGCTGTAGACTGTTCATTTGTTGGACCACAGAGGGACATTAATGGGTACAACACTATGTAGGTGTAATCATCCCACTAATCATGCACTGTTTCACACACAGATGCATCACCTGGGGACTCTGACGACAGCGACCAGCTGATCATTTCTGAGACACCCGTGGAGTCAGACCAGGAGACAGCGCAGGATGCGCACGCACCGCCAACACCTGCCACCCCACCAGCACCACCTCCACCAGCGCCACAATCAACGGCACCAGCACCAGTGCCACAAGCCAAGGCACCAGCACCTGCGCCACAAGCAACGGCACCAGCAAAACAGCCTGCAGCTAGTACAGCCACAATACCGCAGAGGCACAGGCACCAAGTTGCGCCCTTGCAGGAGATGGCAACCCCCCCCCCCGCAATTGGCACCCACGCAGCGCACATCCACACCACCTGCTGCACCACCTGGAGGCTCAAGACACGCACGGCGTCACAGGGCCCGTCGCAGTTCCGTCTCCTCAGCAGACCAGGATGTCCCAACAACCTCTGCAATCGAGGAGAGGATGCTGCGTACACAGAACCTGCAGGGAAGACATGTGGCTAGCATCAGCTGCAATATCGTGCGCCTAGCAAGGGAGATTTGCGCCATGACTGCAGCAGTCACCGACATGGGCTCCGCGGTCAGGGACATGGGCACGGCGGTCAGGGACCAGACCACTGCGGTTGCTGATGGCAATGCTCAGCTCAGGGAGGAGATACGTGAGCTCACCCGTGCCATCAGGGAGGGCCATGAGTCCCAGAGGAGGAGTAACCGGCAGCTAATGTTGCGTTCCGCCGCCGCTACCAAGGCCATACAACGGCACAGCAACTGCACCGCTGTGTTGGCACGCCGCACAGTCTCCCTGCAGGTGGACCTTGGGCACTTCTGCGGTGATGTGGCCAAGTCACTGGGACACATCACCACTGCTGTGGAACAACTTCAGAGCAGCACATGCAGTGCTGCAGCATTGGGAGGGGATGACACCAGTGAGGCTGCCTCCAGTGTCAGCAGCGTGTCACTGGCAGAGGCCAGCACCAGGCGCCGCAGTTCACGTGCCTCCACGGGGACAGGCCGTGGTGAGGCTTTGGATGCACCTGAGCGGAGGCTTGGTGTACGTGGCAAGCGCCACTAGAAATTTGGACATGCTGCAGGTCCATGGTGGAGCAACCATGGCCATCCAATTATTGTGTTTGCACAGGCCTGACTTTAAGGCACCTTTTATTTACATGTATGCAATCGGAGCATGATTCACAATGCTAGTTCTGTTGCACAATCCTCAGTGCTACTGTGCATTAAACAGTTGCACCCAACACCAACTTGTAATGTCTCATTTTACCCAGGGTCAAAAATGATTTTGCATTATGTATGTCCGCCTCCTATGGCCCTCTGCTGTGTTTGGGATGTGTGCCTGTCGTCGTTGGGCGGGTGGTTGGTCAGCCTGGTGGTCGTCATCCCTGTCCACCTCCATGGGTATCCCCCTTCTGGTGGCAATGTTGTGCAGCATTGCACATACAGCAATTATTCGACAGCATGTGTCTGGTTGGTATAGCATGGCGCCGCCAGTCTTGTGGAGGATACGGAAGCGGCTCTTGAGAATCCCAAAAGTCCGCTCTATCACATTCCTCGTGCTGATGTGTGCAGCGTTGTAGCGATGTTCCTGCGGGGTTGCTGGATTTAGGTATGGGGTGAGTATGTATTCCCGCAGGGCGTAAGCACTGTCACCTAGAAGATAGAAGCATAGACTTAGCATTGGTGATGTACATACATGTGTGGTGTTGGTGTGGGGAAGCGTATTTCTACGTACCTAACAGGAGTCCCTCTCCGAATTCTCCATTGATTAGTCGCCTGTGCATTCCACTGTTGCGGAAGATGTATGAGTCGTGTGTGCTCCCTGGGAATTGTGCCACTAGGTCCGTTATGATGTTGTTGGCATCGCACACAACCTGCACGTTGATCGAGTGGTATGACTTGCGGTTCCGGAATAGGTACTCATTTGCTGACGGAGGACATATGGGGATATGCGTGCAGTCGATGCATCCAATCACATGTGGAAATTGGGCCACCTGGTAGAATGCCTGTTTGGTGCGGTCCAACTGCTGTGGGGTTGTGGGGAAGCTGATGTGTGTGTGGAGCATTGTCAGCATGGCATCTAGGAATTTCTTGAAGAAGCGTGACAGTGCGCTTTGCGAAACACCTCCGGCCACCGCAATTACCCCCTGGAAACTCCCTGAGGCCAGTAGGTGCAGGCTGCATAGGACCTGAACGTGCGCAGGGATAGCATTTGTCCTGTGTGTCTGGTGCTGCAGTAATGGTTCCAGGTCTGCAATCAGGCGCATGATCATAGCGCGATTGAGGCAATACTTCTGGTACACCTCGTCCTCATTCTGGCCGAGCAAGGTTATGCGCAGTCTGAACACTCGCTCCTGGACCCTTCTCCTGCGCTGTCCTGCTGCATTGATCCGCATCCTCCTTGCAAGCACGTAGAGGGCAGCCATTTTGTGGGAGCCAACAGGGTCTCCTGGGCCACATTTAAGGGTTTAGTGATTGCCTCAATCATTTGCACATGTAGGAAGAATTTATCCTCATCTTTTTTTTTTTTTTTTGTAACTTTACCTCCAGGTTTTGATTCCCCTTATTTAGCTCTGGCAAAATAGCGATTTTTGGGATTTTCGTTATTAGCGAGTTTTGTTGCATTGGGGTGCGATTCGTTATTTGCTATTGGCAATTTCCGGGAGCTAATAGTGATTTCGGTAATTGCTAATTCGGTATATAGCGAATCGGTAAATTAGCATTTTGGGTATTAGCGATTCGGTATGTTCGAGGTTATTTATTTAGCGAATCGTTATTTGCTCGGGTTTTGGGTTGATGCATTGGGATTGGGTATTTTTCACGCAATACCGGGAGCTATTAACGAATCGGTATTTTACCGACTGGATTTTGGCTTGATGCATAAGGGTGTTAGATCTTAAAAGTTGCTCTAAAATTTCAAGAATGGCAACATGGCAATTACTTAGATGACGTCATGCCAAAGGCAATATTGGCAGATCTATGATGCGCTTTGGAGATGGGGGATACATTTGGGGTAGTAGTTTTAATTAGCTTTACACCTCTTGTCAGGTGTGTGTCCTCAGGGTCGGAGTGATGCTGAGATTGGGTCCACCCCCTGATCTACCCAAGACCAGAATGCCGTAAAAGCCGTGGTCTAAAGGAGGATCAAGTGAGGGAAGGATAGGAAGGGGACTGCAGGGAAAAAGGACCTGAAATGACAAAGCACATCGGATATAACACTCTCTGTTCCCTAGACTCTCACCCTCTCGTCAGAAACCAGTAACAATAATATACCTGCAGTGCAAAGTATAAACACAGGACAGAAGATTCTTCTCTTCTATGACCCCAAACTAACGTTGCCTCTCGGAGTGACAGTCTACCTGTGATGCAGAGAAACACAGTTTAGTAAATTCCTATCGCTACCTTGACTGGCCAATACATAGTTTACAGGAACCACAGTACCTTGGTTTATGGTGTGCGATTGTGCTCTGGTCGTTGGTTTGGTGAGGCGTTGCTGACTCCTCCAATGGAAGGCAAAAGAAATCTGTGAAGTGAGTGGGAAAACCGTCCTCCGCACGAGCCGCAAGACGCAGGCTCACCAACGGAGGACAC
Source organism: Triturus cristatus (assembly GCF_964204655.1). Taxonomy (NCBI): domain Eukaryota; kingdom Metazoa; phylum Chordata; class Amphibia; order Caudata; family Salamandridae; genus Triturus; species Triturus cristatus. The sequence goes on from NC_140590.1 coordinate 1,322,266,114, forward strand.
GTGAAGGGAGAGTGTAGAAGGGTAAAAGCAAGGAAACCATGCCCCGCACGAGCCGCAAGACGCTAGCTCACCAACGAGGGCGCGGTATCTGTGGTGAGGCCGGTTAAGGAAAGAACCGGAAACATAACGTCCTCCGCATGCGCCGCCAGGCGCGTGCTCACCAACGGAGGACCCAGGTAATAATTCAGGAGCACCACTCCCCTTGTAGCTCCTAAACACGTCCTCCGCACGAGCCGCAAGACGCAGGCTCACCAACGGAGGACACGGAACGTTGGGACCAGGGACAAAACATCCTCCGCACGAGCCGCAATACGCGTGCTCTCCAACGGAGGACCAAGATAATACTCCTCAACTGAGGACGTGATAGATGGAATCCGGGTGCACAACGAGTTAACGGCCCCTGCCGGTGTGCTGAGCTCCGGGGACCGGGGATTGGTAACAAGGGTATCAGAGCGAGGTCCATGAGCGTCAGCAAAGCTCAGCTGGGATATCTCGCAACTCACCCTCCGGGGACGATGTACGGCAATCCAGCTGGAAGCTGCTCCGTACGCAGTGTTCGGCAAGCTTCTGACTTCCGGGTCAGAATATCCGTCGCCGGGGAAGGGATCTTGGCGGTCTTTATCGTCTCTCATCCCTCGTTGCGTCGCAGGGCTTCCTGGGTGATGTAGTCCATAAAACCTCCCGCAAGTCGCGTGAGGCGCGAAACGGAATCATGACACCTCTACCCTTTTGTGTCCCTCCTCCTCGCTTTCTATTGCCGGCGGTATGTTTGGATTGTTTGGTTTTCCCTTTTTTGGGAGAATTTGGTACGCTTATGTGGGACTGTGTGGGAGCAACAAGTGTGTTTAAAACAGTGGGGCTGTTTGAAAGTGTGGATATGCTCTCAGAAGTCGGGTCGAAAGAATTGCTCATTGGTGTTTTGGTAGAACCACCCACTCCTATTTGCTCCACTTCTGTTGACTCTTCTGCGCCTCTCATACTTCTTTCTGCACTCCTTTTGCCTCTTTATGCATTTCTCATGCCTCTATCTGCACGTCCCTTGCCGCTTTCTGCACCTCTCTTGCCTCTTTCCGTACCTTTCTTTCCTTTTCTGTAGTTCTTATGCATTTTTCTGCATTCCTTTTGCCTCTTTCTGCACCTCTCTTGCCTCATTCTGCAAATGTATCTTTTTCTGAACCTCTCTTGCTTCTTTCTGCACTTCTCTTGCTTCTTTCTGTACCTCTCTTCTTTCTGCACCCCTCTTGCCTCTTTCATCACTTGTCTTGTTTCAATATGCACCTCACTTGACTCTTTCTGCACCTCCCTTTACTCTTTCTGTGTTTCTCATGACTCTTTCTAGACTTCTCTCACCTGTTTCTGTACTTCTCTTCCATCTTTTTACACTTCTCTTGCCTCTTTATGTACCTCTCTTGCCTTTCTGCCCATTTATTTCTCTTTCTGCACCCCTTTTGCTTCTTTCTGCACTTCTCATGCTTCTTTCTGTACCTCTCATGACTCTTTCTGCACCTCTCTTGCCTCTTTCTGCACTTTTCATACCTCTTTCTGCACCTTTCTTGCTTCAATATTCATATCGTTTGCTTCTTTCTGCACCTGTCTTACTTCTTTCTGCATCCCTTGTGCTTCTTTCTGTACATCTCTTGCTTTTATCTGCACCTATCTTGCTTCTTTATGCAGCTCTTTTGGCACATTTCTTCCTCTTTCTACAACTCTCTTGCTTCTTTTTGCACTTCTCGTGTTTCTTTCTGCACCTCTCTTGCTTCTTTCTGCACCCCTCGTGCCTCTTTCTGCACCTCTCTTGCCTCTTTCTGTGCTTCTCTTGCCTATTTCTGCACCTCTCCGGCTTCTTTCTGCACCCCTCTTGCCTTTTTCTACGCCTCTCCAGTAGCTTTCTGTGCTTCTCTTGCCTCTTTCAGTACCTCGCTTGCTTCTTTCTGCACCCCTTTTGCCTCTTTCTGCACCCCTCGTTAATTCCTGCACCTCTCATGTTTCTTTCTGTACCTCTCTTGCTTCTTTTTCAACCCCTCCTACCCCTTTATGCACCTCTCTTGCCTCTTTCTGCACTTCTCTTGCCTCTTTTTACACTTCTCCTGCCTCTTCATGCACATCTCTTGCATTTTTCTGCACATTTCACCCTCTTTCTGCACCTCTCGTCTGTTCTTCTCTTTTTTCTTTCTGCACCATTCCTGCCTCTCTCTGTACTTCTTTTGCTTCTTTCTGTACCTCTCCTGCCTCTTTCTGCGCATATCTTCCTCTTTATGCTGTTCTCTTGACTCTTTCTGCACATCTCTTGCTTCTTACTGTAATTCTCTTGCCTCTTTCTGTACGTCTCTTTCTATATCTTCCTTCCTTTATCTGCACCTCTCTTGCACCACTCTTGTTTCTTTCTGTACCTTTCCTGCCTCTTTCATCACTTGTCTTGCTTCAATCTGTACCGCACGTGCCGTTTTCTACAACTCTCTTCACTCTTTCTGCTCTCTCTTGCTTCTTTCTACACTTCTTTTGCTTCTTCATTCACCTCTCACTTCTTTCTGCACTCCTCTTGCTTCTTTCTGTACCTCACTTGCCTCTTTCTGTATATTTTGTCTGCTTTCTGCACCTCTCTTGCCTCTTTCTGTACCTTTCTTAGCTCTTTCTGTACCTCTCTTGCCTTTTTCTGCACATTTCTTCCTCTTTTTGCACCTCTCTTGTGCCTTTCTGCACTCCTCTTGCCTCTATCTGCATCTCTCATGCCTCTTTACGCACTTTTGTTGACTCTTCTGTACTTCTCATACTTCTTTCTGTACTCCTTTTGCCTCTTTATGCATTTCTCATGCCTCTATCTGCATGTCCCTTGCCTCTCTCTGCACCTCTCTTGCCTCATTCTACAAATGTGTCTTTTTCTGAACCTCTTTTGCTTCTTTCTGCACTTCTCTTGCTTCTTTCTGTACCTCTCTTGCCTATTTCTACACGTCTCTTACCTCTTTCTGTGCTTCTCTTACCTCTTTCTGCACCTCACTTGCCTCTTTCTGCACCTCACTTGCTTCTTTCTGTACCTTTCTCTTTTCTTGCTGCACTTTTCTTGCTTCTTTCTGGACTTCTCTTTCTTCTTTCTGTGCCTTTTTACTCTTTCTGCGCCTTTATTACTCCTTTGGCACCATTCTTCCTCTTTCTGCACTGCTTTTGCCTCTTTCTGTACCCCTCTTGCCTCTTTCTGCACCTCTCTTGCCTCTTTCTGCACCTCTCTTGCTTCTTTCTACACCTCGATTGCTTCACTCTGCACCTCTCTTCCTTCTTTCTGCACTTCTCTTGCTTCTTTCTGTACCTCTGTTTTCTCTTTCGGTGCATCTCTAGCTTCTTTCTGCACCTCTCTTGCCTCTTTCTGCATTTCCATTGCTTCTGTCTGAATTGCTGTTTCTCCTTCTGCACTTCTCTTGCCTCTTCCAGTACCTCTTTTGCCTCTTTGTGTACATCTCTTGCTTCTTTCTGCACCTCTCTTACTTCTTTCTGTACTTCTCTTGCCTCTTTATGCACATTTATCCCTCTTTCTGCTCATCTCTTGCCTCTTTCTGCACTCCTCTTGCCTCTTTCTGCATCTTCCTTGCTTCTTTCTACATCCCTCTTGCCTCTTTCTGCACATCTCTTGCTTCTTTCTGCAGCCCTCTTGTCTCTTTCTGCACCTCTCTTGCTTCTTTGTGCACTTCTCTTGCTGCTTTCTGCACCCATCTTGCCACTTTCTGTACCTCTCTTGCCTCTTTCTGTACTTCTCTTGCCTCTCGGCACCTTTCTCCTTCTTTCTGTGCCTCTCTTGCTGCTTTCTGCACCTCTCGTACTTCTTTCTGTTCTGCACCTCTCTTTCTTTTTTCTGTACTTGCTTTGCTTCTTTCTTCACCTCTCTTGCCTCTTTCATCACTTCTCTTGCTTCAATCTGTACCTCACTTGCCTCTTTCTGCACTTCAGTTGCCTCTTTCTGCACCTCTATTTACTCTTGCTGCACTTCTCTTTACTCCTTCTGCACTCACTTGCCTCTTTCTGTGCTTCTCTTTGTGAGAAGTTGGCCTGGCATATGCTGTCCACTAGTTAAAGTGGGCACCCTGTACCAGTCCAAACAACCCTTTATTGGTTATAGGTTAAAGACAACCTTTATTCAAAGTTATCCTAGTGGTAGCTATGGAGAGCAGCCTTCAGGCTAAGTCTTGAAGGAATGCAAAGCAGCTGGTTTTACCAGTCTATAATCTCTTGAATGGCTAAATGAAAGACAATCACCCCCGGTATATATATAAAATATATGTATTTATTTCTAAACACACCCCCCTAGTCCATTTAGGAGGCTAAAGGTCAAAACACATAATTTACACTTCAAATATGACAGTAATAAGCACAAATACACGTCAGGCCCTAGGGCGAGCCAAACCATATACTAAAATAGTGGTATAAGAACCACGACTTAACTAGACACCAGGCCTAGAGCCTGTAGAATCACTGGGACCCCAAGGAACCACCCAAGGTAGTGACACAGGGGGCCCACGGGGGCGTATGCAGTGTGAGAACACAGCTGTGAGCTCCCGTTAGCTTCTATGGGGAAAGTCGCGGTTGGATTTTTAAAGATTAGGGACACTTAGAATTGAGTCAGGACCAAACCCTTTGGGACTTAGGAAGCTCTAGGGTCAACACTCACAGGAGCACTGGAGTACTCGTGTTACCTCTGCCAGGGAAGCCGGGTGCATAGGTGTCAAATGGTGTCGGATCACGTCGTCAATTTCAAGGGGAGCTAGCAAAGAAGTGCTGCTGCCGGGAAGATGCTAAGTGTCCGAAGAGATCCAGGCCTGGATCGAAGTCGAGAAGAACCTAAAAGCAGAGGGGACAGAGTTTGGGTCACTTGCCAGTGACCAGGAGGACGATAGGCAGATGCCCACCGATGTCGGGTGTTTCAGGTGAAGAAGGTAAAGCTTGACTCTTCAGCCACGAGGACCAGGAGGTGTCGAGGATGACCAGGAGCTGGATTCGAGCTGTCCCACAAAGGATGTCGAGTGCTGAAGTGTCGGTGCCCGGATTGGACACAACAAGCCTTGGCAACAGCAACCCACACAGAAAGGAGAAAGAGGCTTCGGTGCAGACCAGCAAGGTCTGAGGGATTAACCACTTGGTTGGGAGTCAGGGCACATCTGGAGCAACCAGACAAGCCCAAGGAAAATCAAAGTTACCTTCACAGGGACTCACCAGTCGACGGACCAGGGATCGCGTAAGGACCTCAAGAGGAAACACAAAATGGCGGCCCATGGGTCACTCGGGGTGACTAGGCTGACAATCTTCAGTGAATTCTCTACTCAAGGTGGGGGCTACAAGTAACCCCAAGCAAGACTTCAGGAGATGTCGAGAAGTTAATGAACTTGCAAAACTGCATGGTGACCAGGAGTTCCGGTTTCACACTACTCACGAGGGCTGCGGGTCGCAGCTTTGCTGGGGACTTGGGTCGGCCTCTGAGATGTCTGGAAATCCTCTTCCTGGGCTGCAAATACTTTGGAGGCCGGCGGGAGCTTTGGAAATGCAAACCAGTAAATTGCTTCATTGTTGCCTGCCAAGCAGGGGAGTCACTCCGTGACCCCAAGGGAGAATTCTTCAGTCCTCTAGTCTTTACTAGAGCGTCAAAGTTCCAGGATTCAGCTTCAGAGTTTCATCCAGGGATATCATGTAGGAGAGTAGGATCTGCCTCTTATGTTGCCCCCACTTTTTTCTGATGTTTACACTGGTTTCTGGCTATAGTCTGGCTAATCAGGGCCCCAGCCTCTCTGTTCTCTCTAAACAACATGGAGTGGATATTAGGTGCACTAGTGATTGGATACTGTGGTGCCTTATGAGTCCCTAGTATATGGTACCTTAGGTACCAAGGGCATAGGTACTTCACAGGCCTACCAGGGTCTGAAGCATGTATTATGCCACCCCTGGGAAGCAGACTAAATCTGACACCACAGACCTGCTACTGTAGCCTGGGTGAGGTAGTGTTAGCACTCCTCACTGAGATATAGGTTCACTACATCTCTCCTGCACACACATTTAAACCTATCAGTCACCCCTAAGGCTGGTCCTATCAATCCTGAGGGCAGGGTGCTTGGTTTCCATGTGAGGGGGTGCCTCTGCCTGAGCAGGGCTCCTCTGCAGCTCTCAGAGTCCATTCTCTGTGGCTGTTTGTTGATGCGGTCAAACCATATACTCTTAAGTGCATTATAACCTTGCGGTAAATGCTAACTTTGGAATGGCTGCATCAAAACATGTTGTGCTTGGTGTCACATGCTTTGAAATCATACCCCCACACCAGTATCTGGTGTGGGAGTATGATCTCACCCTTCTAGAGGGGTAGACCTGTACCTACTGTGGACACGTGGTAGAATACTGAAGAGCCCTGGCATCACAAAATGGATGCCACTAGTCACAGACACTGGGCTGCCCTCCTGCTGATGACCAAAACTCTCAGTGGAGAAGGCCCAACAATAGGTATCCTGTCACAGGGAGGTGTGACCACCTCCCAGACATGGTTTAGTGTATTGGGGCTGGGTGGGTGCACTCCTACGGTGCTTTGAAGTCCTGCACTGGGGGAGCAGTAGGCTCCTCTGTGCATACACCAGTTCAAACCGGCTCATGGGCTACCTGCCCCTGCTCTGGCGCAAAACTGGATAAAGGGAAGTGGGTGTAGCCACCCACTCCCCTGACCCTTCCATAGGTGGGGTCATAGAGCTAGTCCCTCCCTTCCTTTTAGTATAAGTTAGGGAACCCTTGTCATTGCAAACTAGATACCCCTGGATGATGCTCTGAAGACGAATCCCGGACCTTCGATGTTCCACTACCTCTGGAAGATGGAATAATCTCCCTTGGAGTCAAGGAGTGACTCCCCTGCTTGACAGGCATCAAAAACTGCAATCAATGGTCGCAAACTCCACCGATCCCGCCAGAGCCCAAAGTCCCTGCAGCCCAGGAAGAGGATTTCCTGACTTCTCCAAGGCCATCGTGAGTCCCCAGTGACGCTGAGGCAAGTGGACCCCACGAGTGACGAGGAACCGCAATACCTGGGTTCCGTGCACCATTTTCAAGTGCAACCCCTTCACGACGTTCTACGAACTTGTGCATTGGACCACTTGTGGTCCAAGCCTCCAGCAGTAATCCCTCCGAAGATCAGAGACCTACCCCATCCCGAGTGACCGTGGGCCCCTGTTGAGTGAATCTTGCCAAGGCATCTTCGCGATCCCTTGCCAGTTGGGTTGTGGGTCCCCTGAAGACTTTTTCTACAGTTCTAAAGGGCTCCCATGGTTGCTCCAGCCCTGCCCTGATTTACCCTTGCTGGGTGAGTCCCTCAGACCTTGCTGGTCTGCACCGCTGTCTTTTTATTCTTTCCATGAGACTTGCTGTTACCAAGGCTTGTTTTCTCCAATCTAGTCACTGATACCGCAGTAAGCCTCAGACTTTGTGGGACACGCTGAATCCAGTTCCTGGTCATCATCGATGCCTCCTGGACCTCATGGCTGAAGAGTCAGACACCTGTGGATCACCTGGATCACCTGAAATCACCCGACGACTGTGGGCATCCATCTTCCTTGCCCCGGGTCACTGCCAAGTGACTTTGAACACTGGCCCCTCTGCTTTCAGGTCTTCTTTCTTCTGAATCCAACCTTGGATTTCACCGGACACTTCTCCTGTCTTCCCAAGCAGTAAGTCTTCTTTGGCTCTCATTGAAAACGACGTGCAACCCGACACCAAAAGACACCTATGCACCCGGCTTCCCTGGGTGAGGTAACTCCAGCACTACGGTGCTTCTGTGGGTGTTGGCTCTAGAACTACTTACCCTGTAAGTGACTTGCTTGTAGACTCTCCCGAAGTAACATTAAACTCTTAATTTCCAATCGCGACTTGCTACATTGAAGTCAATAAGGATTCGCGGCTGTGTTCTCACACTGCATGCGTCTTCCGTGGGTCCTTTACTTACCTGGCTTGGGTGGTTTTGTGAGGCCCCAGCGCTTCTGAAGGCCCTAGGCCTTGTTCCTATGCAAGTCGTTATTCTTAAGTCTCTTTTTTAGTATATTGTCTGGTACACCCCTAGGGCCCCAGCCATATTTGTGCTTAACTTATTGTGAAACATTGATTGTGCATATGTTCCTGCCTTCTAATCTCATAAAGAGATTAGTAAAGAGTTGTTTAGTAATAAATACATATATATTTGATACACATACCTGTGTGGTATCCTTTCATTTAGTAATTCAAGAGATTATAAGGTAAAACAAGCTGCTTTACATTCCTCTAAAGACTTAGCCTGAAGGCTGCTCTCCACAGCTACCACTAGGATAGCTTTCTTTAAAAGGTTGTCTTAAACCTACTACCGTAAGAGTCAAATTGTACTGGTGCAAGGTGTTCACTTTAACTAGTGAACAGCATATACCAGGCCAACTTCTCACATATCAGTACTGCCATGTCTCTCCCTCTAGAAGGGTGGGATCATATCCTCACATCAAGAACTGATGTGGGGGTATGATTCCAAGGTGTTTGAAACCAAATACGACATGTTTCTGTGCAGCCAGTCCAAAGTTAGCATTAACCGTTTAAGATATAATGCATTTAAGAGTATATGGTCAGGCTGCACCACTGACAACCCCAGGGAACAGATTCCGAAGGTTGCAGAGGGGCTCAGCTCATGCCTGGGCACCCTCTCACATATAACCAAGCAGGATTGTTCGGGACTGCCATAGGAGTGACTGATAGGTTTGTATGTGCAGTGATAGGTGAGGTATAGTGAACCTATACCTCAGTAAGGGGTGCATGCACCGCCTTACGCAGGCTGCAGTAGCAGACCTGTGATGTCATTTTGGGTGGCTGTCCAGGGGTGGCATAATACATGCTTCAGCCCCTGGTAGGCCTCTGGGGTACCTATGCCCTGGGTACATAGTATATCGTATACTAGGGACTCACAAGGGTACCTCAGGATCCAATCTGTGGTGTACCTAAAGTAAATGCAATCAATTTAGAGAGGAGGCAGCTAGGCTGGGGCCCTGAATAGCAGGGTCCCAGCCAGAGTAAAGTAAAAAACAAAGTGAAACACCAGCAAAAAGTGGGGGTAAACATGTGAAGCAGATCCTACTCTCCTACACAACACCCCCAAACGCAAGGACATTAAACTAACCTTGACCAGTTGAGTCTTCAAGTTCTAAGTGGAAATATCTGGAGAGTCCATTTGCATTGGCATGGTTACTCCCAGGTATATGTTCCTCTGTGTAGTCCATCCCCTGTAGGGAAATGGACCACCTGAGAAGTTTGGGATTTTCACCCTTCATCTGTTTTAGCCATAAGAGGGGCTTATGGTCAGTCTGAACAATGAAGTGAGTATCAAATAAGTATGGCCTCAACTTCTTCAGAGCCCAAACCACAGCAAAGGTCTCCCTCTCAATGGCTGACCAACGTTTCTCTCTGGGGGTCAACCTTCTGCTTATGAAAGCTACTGGTTGATCCTGACCTTCATCATTCAACTGTGAGAGTCCCTATACACCAAGGTCCCATTTCCTGTGCACAGTTCTCTATTTGTGCAGAATCCCTGCAACATGGCGCCACCAATGATTGGTTTGGTACTTATTCCTGAGACCCCTGAGTAGCGCTTGTGCTTATCCACAATTCCCTCTCACCAGTTTCCGGAGATGTCCATGTTGGGGGGCGTAGCCTCCTATATTTATGTTTTATAGGTTTTTCAAGCTTGAATTTTAAAAGGTTCTTTCTTTATTGACCCGCTTTGAGCTACCGTCCTGTTTATTTTTTTTTCTGCTTTTATTGTGTTATTATGGCAGTCTATAATTCGTTTCGTGAAAATACTGCGGCTGCGGTTCCGCCGCATTTTCACCCCTGTTGATTACTTGAAGTTCTGTTGATAGCCTGGGAGCATACCATATGGTTTAAGGGTACCCTACCTTAGCCTGTTTCTGTGGTCCGTTTAGGACCACTATCGGTCGATGGGGCCACATGGCCCGTATAGTCTGGTTTTAAACCACATCCAAATTATCCTAATGTTCCTGTTGCAGAGCTACGTCAATTACATACAATGTTGATTCATATACATAGAGCTGTCATTCAGTTCATGTCTTGTAACATTGAAGTGGCTCCGTCTGGAGCTGCTGCTTAACCACTGGGACATGGTGGTGGTCTTGTCATAAGTCCCATCATGATTAATTCAGTGATGGGCAAGCATCCTCAGAATAGGGATGATTTCCCTTACTGGCTTGTAGAAAAATTTGAGCAACTCTAAGCTATTTTTCCCCATACTACACATGTTGAGAACACAGGATCCTTACAATGAGTTTACCGAGTGGTATTGTTCTCACTTTAGCTGATTACACCACCAGGGGGATTGTATTTGCTGCAGTGTATACACTGTGCTTTGGCACCCGCTCCATGAGCATTCTCCAGAGCATTCTAAAAAAGGTTCAAGATGAACACGAAGCTGGTCCAGCCCCAGAATTGGAGATGAGATTAATGGGCATGTTCCCTATAGTCCCAAACATGATTTTGGCCTATGTCAAAGGTGAAGCAGTTAGCTTGCAAGTACGCCAACGCCTTTTGGCAGTGGCTGACGTTGATCGGCAGTGGCAGCTACAGATCATTATTGCAGATGTATATACATCATTGGGTTGCAATAGTTTGTGAGTAAGACCTTACACTCAGGTACAAAGTAAACCCCCTTTGGATAAGGAGGGCCGTCCAGTCTTTCCTGAAAAGGCATGGAATAAAAATCAGCAACATAAGCCTAGTTCTCGTGCTGGGTCACCAACACCGGATGTTTCTGACCATACATATGATTTGTGGGACCGCTCCAAAATTAAAATACCCAAGAGGTTTCAGGTCCCTGATCTTCGTTCTCCTCGTTCCTTTCAGGAATCATCAGATCAACAGTTCGGTGGGGGAGATCGTCAGGATCGCAGACAAGGCGAGTCAACGCAAACACGACGGGACAGTTTGATGTAAAAACCAAACAGGATGGACAACCTCAGTACCGTGCCCCTGTTCAAAAGAAGAAAGATGCTGCACTGACTGCAAAGTATGCCTCAGATGGTGAGAACCCTGCTCCTCGATTAAAGATGGGCGGTAACCCTCCTCGACAGCATGGCAGAAGTTACCATAGTTCAGGAGGCACTGACACATTCCTTACAGTAGAAACAGCTGACACATGAGTTGCACCCCTGATAGGCTTTATGAGCTAGGTCTCCAAATTGAAGGTGATAATAAATGCACAATTAAGGCAGTCTTTTGGGACAACCTTACTTCTTCCTATGATATTTTGTTGACGGAGGTTGATTGGCTTCCCCCATTTGTTCTAGCTTCTTCTATAGGAGAGGATGTTATTCTCCAGAGTTTCTCAAGTTGTGTCTCGGAGGAGGGTAAACAAGCATATGCAGTCGAGTTGGTGCTAGTGCTTGCCCCGGCTGTGTTTCGTAATCAGGTAGGTTGGGATAACGAGTGTGAGAAGTTGGCCATATATATGCTGTCCACTTATTATAGTGGGCACCTTGTATCAGTCCAAACAACCCATTATGGTGAATAGGTTAAAGACAACCTTTATTGAAAGTTATCCTAGTGATAGCTATGTAGAGCAGACTTCAGGCTAAGTCTTGAAGGGATGTAAAGCAGCATGTTTTACCAGTCTATAATCTCTTGAATGATCAAATGAAAGGACAACCACACCAGGTATATATTTAAAATATATGTATTTAAGATAAAACACACCCCTCTAGTCTTTTTATGAGACTGGAGTTCGAAGTACTCAATTTACAAGTTAGCAATCAACAGTAATAGCACAAATACACGTTTGGGCACCAGGGGTGTACCAAACCATATACCAAAAAAGTGGTATAAGAGCCACGACTGAACTAGACACAAGGCCTAGAACCTGTACAATTGCTGGGACCCCAAGGAACCACCCAAGGTAGTGACACAGGGGACCCACGGGGGCCGTGTGCAGTGTGTAAACACAACTGCGGGTTCCTGTTAGATTCTATGGGCAATGTCGCGGTTGGAAATTTAAAGATTAGGGACACTTAGAATCGAGTTAGGACCAAACCCTTTTGGACTTAGGAAGTTCTAGGGCTAGCACCCACGGGAGCACCGGAGTACTCGTGTTACCTCACCCAAGGAAGCCGGGTGCATAGGTGTCTTTTGGTGTCGGGTCGGGTCGTGTCGTCTATTTCAATGGAAGCCGGCGAAGAAGTGCTGCTGCCGTGAAGAGGAGAAGTGTCTAAGAGATCCAAGCCTGGATCTAGGATGGAAGGAACCTGAAAGCAGAGGGGACAGAGTCTGGGTCACTAGCCAGTGACCGAGGGCACAATGGACTAATGCCCACAGATGTCGGGTGCTTCAGGTGAGTTGATGAGTGTCTTGACTCTTCAGCCACGAGGTCCAGGAGGTGCCGATGACAACCAGGAGCTGGATTTGAGCTGTCACACGAAGTTTGTCGAGTGCTGCAGTGTCGGCGACCAGATTGGACCCAACAAGCCTTGGCAACGGCAAGTCACTGGAAATCAGAGAAAGGACTGTGGTGCAGACCAGGAAGGTCTGAGGGACTCACCCAGCAAGGGTAAGTCGGGGCCCGTCTGGAGCAACTAAGAAAGCCCAATTAGAAGAGGAGTTGCCTTCGTGGGGAACTACTAGCCAACGGGCTAATGATCGCGAAGGAGCCTCGAGCGGTCTCACTTGAAACTGGCACACGGGTCACTCGTGGAGTGGAGGACAGCAATCTTCAGTGCAGGAGGTGCTCAAGGCTGGGGCTACTCGGAGCCCAAAGCACAACTTCGAGGAAGTCCCAGAAGATAGTGTTCCTGCAAAAGTTCACGGTGTCTAAGGGTCATGGTTCCACGTCACCCACAATAGCCACGGGCCTCAGCTTTGCTGTGTGCTCAGGGTAGCCTCGGGAAGTCTGGAAATCCACCTCTGGTGATGCAAAGACTTCGGCATCTGTCTGGCAGGAGCTTCAGCGATGCAGACCGGTCAGTTGCTTCTTTGGTGCCTGCCAAGCAAGGGAGTCACTCCTTGACCCCAAGGGAGATTTCTTCAGTCTTCTAGGCACAGTAGAACATTGAAGGTCTAGGATATATGCTGCAGAGTTTCGTCCAGGGTCATCTAAAGTCGCAAGGACTGGGTTCCCATACTTATACTAAGTTTGGGGGTTGGACATACTCCAGGGACCCAGCTATGGGAGGGTTTGGAAAGAGGGGTGGTTACACCCATTTCCTTTGTCCAGTTTCGCGCCAGAGCAGGGGCAGGAAGCCCCTGCAACCGGTTTGAACTGGACTATGCACAGGGACACCGAGTGTGCCCCCAGTGCAGGACTTCAAAGCACCAGAGAGTGCTCCCGCCCAGCCCCAATACACATCTGCCTGTCTGGGGAGGTGGTTACACCTCCCTGGGACAGGAAACCTATTGTCCAGGCCTCCCCTGCCGGAGTTTTGGTCAGCAGCAGGAGGCCAGACCCGTGTCTGTGGCAGAGGCATCCATTTTGTGATGCCAGGACTGTAGAAAGTCCTACCGGGTTAGACCAGTGTGAACATTTTTCTCCCTCTAGAAGGGTGGACTGTTACCCCTGCCACCAGAACTGGCGGGGGTAGTATTCCAAAGCGTTTGACACCAAACACGACATGGTTCCTTGCAGCCATCCCAAAGTTAGCATTTACCGCGAGGTTATAATGCACTTAAGAGTATATGGTCAAGCTGCACCACAAACAGCATCAGAGGAGGTACTCCGAACACTGCAGAGGGGCTCTGCTCATGCAGGGGCACCCTCTCAAATAAAAACTAAGCACTCCGCCTTCAGGATAGTTAAAGAAACATATACAGGATCCAGGCTCCAATCAGTAAGGCTGAGCCTATTCAAACAAAAACAACAAGGACGTGCCAATACTGATAATCCATTTAGTTTTTGCTTTAGTTAGTGCCTAGAATAAATCTACAGCAACCTTGAGCGATCTTTTGCTTAATTTTAATTTTATTCAAACTAATTTAACAATTTGAGGTTCCAAATTACTTCATTATTTGAAAAACATCAAACCAATATCTATAAAAACCAATCAAAAAATTCATCAAATCACTACACCCATTCCGACAGTCTCACTTCCTACTTTCATGTCACAATCAATCCACATTTATAACCCATACTGAACTACAGTCACACTCAGAAAAAAGCCTGGCCACAATATTTTTCAAATTCAAATGCCAGGGATCAACACCAAACATCACCTAATACAAACAATAATCCGTTATAATGCACAAATCACATCATTGTCAATTTATTCAATATAAATCATAATACACAAAACTGGTATATACATTAGCCCTAAGATTTTCTGGTGAACAATACATAAGGTCGACGCGTTTCGAGCCCACTTGATATGGGGCTCTCTTCAGGACCAAGATAACTGTAAAGACAAACAACATAACCTTATTGACTGACCATTATTTGCTTATTTTTTCATAGTTACTGACAGCATTGATAACCAAACACACCACCTCTAGTGCCTGCAAATTCACCTCTTAACGCGGGGCAGACCTTGTAAAAATCGTGCTGGGCAGATAACAACTACCAACTCTGTCTGCAAAATCAGAAAAGAACAAATCTTTCAGGAAAAAGCCTGAAAAGGAGAGATTTCTCAAGGGAGAACTCTTCATACGCTGTGGGTTTTTTTAAAGAAAGAGAAAAAATTGTGATTGAGGAAGAAAGAATATATGGCGGGTCCTTGTCCAACATAGGTCAAAAAACAGTGAAACGCCAGCAAAAAGTGGGGGTACCCATGTGAAGCAGATCCTACTCTCCTACATGGAGTACACGGCACATGAGATTCCTTTGCTATCAATGCCACAACCTCAACCACAATATCCAATTAAATGTGAAGCAAATACTTCCGTCAGTGAAATCTTGACCCAATTGGAATATCAGGGTGTAATTGAACCCTGTGTTTCATCCATGAATAATCCTCTTTTTCCAGTATCGAAACCGGATGGTTCATATCGAATAGTTTTGGATTACCGTCTTTTGAACAGTCATATTCGTACCTTTGCAGTACCGAACACCCACAGCTCTGCATTAGTTGATACCATTGTTCGTAAAAAATATAAAACGACTCTTGACATCTCCAATGGATTTTGCAGTCACAATTTGGCTTCTGAAAGCCGTGACTGGACTGCATTCAGCGCCCTTGGCAAACACCAAAGGTTTACTCATTTGCATATGGGGTATAACAATAGTCCCGGCGCTTTTAGCGGCATGCATAGTGTCTCTTTTGTACGACATTGACCCTGATGCGTTCTCTCATGTAGATTAAATTTATTTGACTGATGATGAATTGATACCGCATCTTGTGTGTGTGGACCGCATCATAATGTCTTTTGCTGACTTGGGATACAAATGTAACTTTGCCAAGTTGCATATTGCCTGTTTGGCAGTTCTTTTTCTGGGTTGCAAACTCACCAATGAAGTTAGGGGGATGACCCCCCCCCCCCACTTTCTGGAGAAATGTGCTCAATTGCAACCTCCTTATACTTTTAAAAAGTTACAGTATTTGCTGGGTTTCCTGAATTTTGGGAGGACATACAATCCTGATTATGCCCAGCATACCAAACCGCTTTACTCTTTTTGTGTTTGAAAAGCTTTATTGAACAATTTGTTTATACATACAGATATCAGCAAAACAAAGAGAATTTATTTAAATATAGCGATATAACAAAGGACTTGGCCAATACCTGGAAGGGAAGAATAAAAGCATTTTTGGGATTTTATACAAAAAGAAGTGTGGTACTGTAAAATTTGGAACCACATTGGAGGCATGCCCCCACCATGCCGATTTTGGTATCAACAAACCGCAAATGACAAATGCGGTATGTACAAGTGTTTTCGTCATGTTTCACCGATAAATTCACCGTATATATGATGCTACATATTGAACCCTCGGGTTCCATTTTAGAACAGTAGCCATTTTTGTGGTTGCCCTCACATAGGCTGTGTGCTAAGGCCATGCCTAGGCCTAATGGACACGTACACCTTCTGTGACTTCTCTGTGACCTGTGCAAACTGACTCCACTGCCCGAGGTCAGCCCTGTCCGGCCGGTTCCTTTTACTGCGGCCAACTGGGATTAGCATCAGGGTCCGAGGCATCATAAATTCCTTCTTCCCACACGAACCCTGACTAATCTCTTTTTACATCTGACTCTGTTTCCTACTTTATGGCTTGTTTTACGAGCAGGAGGTGCCCGTTTTATTGGGGTCTGCTGATATCTGATGAGGGTTCTGAGCCTTGCTGGGTTAAATGATTGAGGGCTGAACGAACTGAAATGTGGGATTGTCATCATGACTCTGCCTTTTCTTTGAAGCCAAAATATGTGAATGACCACTTGTAAAACAGGGGCGGTGTTGCCCAAAGCGTAATGTTCTGTATAAAAGAGAAGACTGGTTTTTGTTCTGGAGACTGCCTCATTCAGTTGCTAAGGCTTCTGTGCGACGTAGTCTCACTCAATTGAGTTTAATAAAGATGTCTTTTCATATTTCAGCTTCTTTGCCAAGTTCTTTGTTATATTACCATAAGAATGAAATTTTACAGTACCTCAGAAGGGAAAGGAGAAGGAAGGGAACAGAGAAAGGATGAGAGGGGAAGGAGTTTAAAAATAAACAGAGCAATAAAGAAATAAGAAAATAAAGCAAAGAAAGGCATATTAGAAAAACATTATAAATATAACAATATAGGTTATCTAGGAACTGAGAATATGTAATAGAATAACCAGGTAAAGAAGATTTAAGAAAAAGGGGTGAAAGCATTCAAGGGTTTGAAATTTTCAGAGGTGACATGTGAGGTAGTTTTTAACACCAGTTGGTCCAAATAGGTGGTAAGGGGCAGCCAGAAGAGATCTCTATTAATGGTTGGAGTACAAGAGGAGGCAAAAGCAACGTCAAGTCTATGAAAATGACAAAGAGAATTCCACCAATGTTGTATAGAGAGATTTGTGAGAGTTTTCCAATTGAAGGAGATGTGTTGAAAAGCAAGAGCAAGCATGAGATCAAAAAGACCATAGCAGTGTGGAGAAAGATCTAAAGACTCAGAGAGGCTACCAGCAAAGAGGATAGGGATAGAATAAGGAATGGAGATCGCAAACAGACGGGAAATATATGACCAAACTTTCTTCCAGAAGTCTGAAACTACAGGACAGAGGAAGAAGAGGTGATTAAGGACCGCATTAGGAGAACCACAAGTCCAACAGTTAGAATCAGAAGAAGCAGAAAAACGAGATAAGGAAACAGGGGAAAGATAAAGTCTGTGATAGAGAAAGAACAGGGATTGGGTAAGGGAAGCAGAGCGAGAAATTTTTAAGGATCTGGACCAAAGTTTATCCCAAAAAGCAACAGACCAATCGCATCCCAGGTCCGACTCCCAAGAAAGTTCGAGCTTAGATTTAACGCGAGCTGAGAAAAATTTATAGATAAAAGAGGCCTTAGGAAGAGTTAGAAGTATTATAAGGAGAGGACTCTGGATGGGAGGTGGAGATGAAGAAGAGGAAGGGAGAGAATAATAAATGTCAAGAATAATCGCCATAAGAGTAGTAAACCTCTGCAAAAAGTAACGAGGGCAATGGAATAAGGATTGGAATTGGGGAAAAGTACAAGGTGAAATTCCATCAAATAGCTGTTTAACCCATGAAATACCTTTTAATTTCCAAGCAAAAAATGGGTCTGTTATTGAGGAGAATAAGCGAGTTATGCCAAATAGGGGAGTCTAAGAAAGATTCACGACAAATAGCAGTGGGATGGACTAAAGGCTTCAAGAGGGAACAAGTGTGTCTAAATAAGGGGAGAGAAGTAGAAGAAGTTTTGGTAGAGAAACGTATGACTTCATTGAAGGAAAAAGGTAATAATAAATGTTCAATAGACAGCCAAAGGGAAGTAAAGGGAGAGGAGTCTGATGTAAGCCATCGTGAGGCTTGTCGTAGTGAGAAGGATTTATGATAAAGATGAAAGTCCGGGAAATTAACTCCACCATTAGATTTTGGTTTCCGAAGAGAAGATAGAGCAATTCTGGACTTTTTGTTTTTCCAAAGAAATCTAGAAAGGCACCAATCTATGCGTTTAAAATAAATAGCAGGAATATGGACGGAAAGCATAGAGAAAATATAAATTAGAATTGGGGCGATCATCATCTTGATTGAATCTAAGCACCCCCACCAAGAAAGAAAGAGAGGATTCCAAGCGGAGAGTAGTTTCTCAATTCGAGAAAGGGCCGCAGACATATTTAGTTTAATTGAAGAGGCAATGGAGTTAGAAAACCATATACCCAGATATTTAATTTTCGAAGCATTCCAAGCAAACCCAGTGGAGGAGAAGAAATGGGGCAATCAGAATTTGGTAAGAGGAAGGATTTCAGTCTTATCTGAATTAATTTTGTACCCGGAAACCTGCGAAAAAGAGGTGAATTCAAGTAATAAAGGAGAGATAGATGTTTCAGGAGCAGAAATAAATAAAAGAATATCGTCTGCATATGCAGAGAGTTTCAGTTGATGATCACCATAAGGAAAGCCAGAAATTAAATCATTTTTACGAATAGAAGTCAAAAAGGGTTCAAGGGCTAAAACAAAGAGAAGTGGAGATAAAGGACAAGCTTGACGAACACCACGTTGGAGAGGAAAATAGGATGAGACGAGACCATTAACTAGGAACGAAGCTTTAGGGGCAGAATACAGGAGGGAGATAAGGAAGATAAATTTAGGACCAAAACAATGCCAGCGCAATAATGCGAACAAAAAAGACCAATCAACCCTATCAAAAGCTTTCTCTGCATCAACAGAGATAGCTGCCAAAGGAATAGAACAAGAGTTATCCGAGGTAAGTCTACCCTTAACAAAACCACATTGTTCTTTACCAATAAGATGGGGCATAAGAGGGTCCAAACGTAAAGCAAGCAATTTAGCAAATAATTTATAATCAACATTAACTAAAGAGATCGGACAATAGTTTTTACAAAATTGAGGATCACGGCCTTCCTTAGGAATGAGGCAAATAGTAGCCTCCTGAAAAGTACCTTCTGTCTTACCAGATGAATAAAATGAGTGGAAAAGCGTTAAAAGCTTAGGGCGTAACAAATCAGAAAAATGCATGTAAAATTCAACTGAAAAAAGGTCTGGACCAGGAGTCTTTCCTTTGGTAAGAGTATTTAAAGCTTTGGAAAGTTTAGTAAGGGAGAGACCATTTTCGAGGCCAAGAATATTAAGATGCGAAGTAGAAGGAGTAGGAAGTTTATCAAGATAGGACTGAATGAGAGAGGAGGAAGGAGGAGAATCCGGTGTGTAAAGATTTTGATAAAAAAGCTTAAACTCATCAAGTATTTCCTGATCTTTATGTAACAGGGAATTATCAGAAGATTAAATAGAATCTATAAGAGTGAGCTCCTTACGTGTTTTGAGATAATTAGCAAGAAGCGTTCCTGATTTATTGCGACCGCCATAATAACGAGCCCTACTGCGAAAGAGTATTGATGACACGTTGTCAGTAGTAACTTTATTAAATTCAATCTTGGCTCGTATGAGTTCCGGTGAAATTGATTTATTTAAGGAAGTATAGAATTCATGCTCCAAGAGCTTAATATGAGCCAATGTAGTCTTCCTTTTCTGAAGAAAGCATTTCTTTTTCTTAGAAACAAAATCTTTAATGAAACCTCTTGCCGTTGTTTTAAAGGAATCCCAAATAATGTGAGGAGAGGCACTGGGGTCACAATTAAGTACAAAGAATTCATTAGTAAAGGAGCGAAAGGAGGAGGAGAGAAGAGGATCAGTAAGAAGGGAGTTATTAAAACGCCATTGGGAAGATTTTGGATGCGGAGGAAGTAAATCAAGATCTGTCACAACAGGGGCATGGTCCGAGATAACTATGGGCTCAATAGAAGAGGATAGTAGATTTTGAGATAAAGTTTGAGAGAGAAAAATATAGTCTAGACGAGAGAGTGATGCGTGAGGAGGAGAGAAGAAGGAATAATCCAGAGTTTCAGGATGAGAAAGTCTCCAAGAATCAATAAAATGTGTTTGAGAAATAGTGTCAAGAAATTGCTTGTGGGTCTTGTGGGGGATAAAACGTACTGAGGACTTGCGATCAAGAAACGGATCCACAATCAGGTTGCAATCACCACCCATGATAAACAAATCATCTCGAAATTGAATACATTTTTGCGTAATCAAAGGCCAAAAGGAAAAGTCAGGTTGTGTGGGACCATAAACATTAAAAACAGATAGAGGAACATAATTAATTAATAACTTGGCTAATATCCATCTACCATCATTATCATTTTCTTGTGATATGACTTTACATTTCAATTTCTAATGACATAAAATGACAACACCATTTTTTTTATTAGCAGATGGCGAGAATAGAACCATACCCACCCAGCTTCTTTTTAATTTAAGTGATTCAGCTTCCGTAAGATGAGTCTCTTGTAAAAGAACAATGTCTGGGTTATACGAAGCAAGGTGGGACAGGATTCTCTGCCGTTTAATGGGATTAACAAAACCCTTTACATTCCAGGAGATAACTCTGAATGCGGAGACAATACAAATTCAAAGGAAACAAAAACTACAATGAAAAAGAGATAAAGGAAAATGCCAATAAGCAGGAGAAGAAAAGGATGACAAAAAAGGGGGAGTAGGTAAGGGAAAATGAAGAAGTATGAAGAGTAATAGATTAAAACTTTATATATAGAAAAGAAGAAAACAAAGATAGGAAGAAGAGGGAGGAATAGAGCCTTTAGGAAGAGCGGAGAGAGAAGGAAGGGAGGAGAAAGGGAAGAAAGGAGAAACATAAGAAAAGACAGTACATATCCAAAAAGGATGACTGAGAACAACATACCTGAGGGGATAAAGAAAGGACAATGGGGCAGTGGCGACACACAACAAGACGAACCACCCGGAATTGGGAATCCGGACTGCATCAGGACGGGAAGGAAAGAGAAGGGGAGCCATATGGGTTGAAAGAACATAAACAAAGCTGTATGAATAAACAAAAGAAACAATTAACATAAGGCTAAGGCAGAAGAAAGATAAAAAGTACAATTATAAACATGTATCAATAAATATGATAAGTCTGAAGAACTTATGCTGCTTAGATGAACAATTACAAAGAGAAGTATACAATACAAAGAACATTGTAAAATTTATATAAGAAACATCAGAAGTTAAAATTGCTACATAACAGATAAAAAGAAAAAATGTGGAAGTATCAACAGGAGACCTGTAAGGAAAAAAGAAAAGTTAAATAGTCAACCATTAGAAGAATTAGATGTATCCATGCCACTGGATCTTGGAAAGACCATGTTTGGTTTTGATATGTCACTTTGAAAATACATGGGTGAAATAAACCAAACCTAGCACCAAGAGTTCGAAGAGGAGCACGAAGATTTAGGAACTCTTTTCTTCTAGACGCAGTAGCGTTGGAGACATCTTGAGACAGGAACACCTTCTGACCCAACCAGGAAATTTGCCGCTTAGATCTAGCTGCAGCGAGAACTAAAAGAAGATTCGTAAACTTCAAAAAGAGAATGATGACGCCTCGAGGCTTAACTGGAGCAGTTGGAGAAGATAAGCGAGGACCAAGCCTGTGAGCTCTTTGGATGCTGAGAGAAGTAGTAGACTGCATATCCAGAAGTTTCGGAAGAAAGGAGGAGAAGAACGATACAGGGTCATCACCCTCCAAAGATTCCGGCAAGTCATAAATACGTAGATTGTTCCTTCTGTTTCTGTTTTCCAAGTCCTCAGTATGTTGTTGGAGGCTGAGAACCGATTTTTCCAAAGATGAAATTCGTTGGGAATTGACCTGTATCTCCGAGGCCTGCTGCTCCAATGAATTAACTCTGTCATCCATTGTAGACCATTTGTCTTCGAGGAGTTGCAATTTGTTGTTAGTTTCCTCCACAATCGGCGCAAAGCGCGTATCTCCTCTTATAGCAACTCCATAGAAATGGGAGATGGTGTTTTGTCAGGAGATGGAGGATCATGTTTCAGACGTTTAGTTGAAGAAGTAGGTGGAGAGGGCTTGCTTGAAGTAGATTGCGTCAAGGAAGTGTGGTTAGAAGCTACGCCAGATATTTGATCTTTATTAGAAGAAGAGTCTGATGCTGAGGAAGAGGGATGCGGAGCCAAAGGAATATGTTTTGATGGTACAAAAACAAATTTCGGCTTACGCAACCTTCCCATAAATGTCAGAGTTCAGTTCGTAAAAAAAAAGATGTACGATGTGTTGGAGGCAGTAGAATCAGACAGTCACAGAGAAAAGTAACAGTCCATATGACTGACAGAGGACTGAGAAGAAGAGTCACAAAAGGATATGAGGACCCATCCACTTGCAGGAAGGAGACGTAGAATAACCAGGTGCTGACCATACAATAAAAGGCAGTAATGCAGTTATCCAATTGAAGACAACAGTTCCATATAGGTTATAACCCTGTATCTCCTTGGAAAAGTAAAAGTTCAGGCAAGTTAGGAAGTGCACCAATCACAAAACAATGACAGGGTGTCACGTTGAGATAGGTAGGTACAGACAGATGTCATGCTGCATGAAACCACTGCAGAAACGGTGCACAAAGTTAATTGGGCAGATCAGGAGTGTAAGGCTGGCAAGACAGTGAATCGCACTATTTATGTGAGACATTCGCAACAGGACGCGCTCCCAAAATGGCGGACACCGAGAGGAGAAAGAATTGGCAGCGTCAAACAGGATAAGGTGCAAAACAGATACATCCGAAAGTAGCTTCACCGGAACCACCACCCAATTCAGGCTGAAATGCAGGCAGGTATCACTAAAGAACAGAGCAGCAGCAGGTCAGGCAAGTAATGAAAGACAAAAGTCACAGATAACGCTGAAATCCTCATGCCTCATATCAATAGGTACTACAGACCAACTTCGCTGCACAACCACTGACATAAGCATAAGGAAATAGGCAGCATAGAAGGGCTGACAATGAGGCAGGAATACAGACAGCATTACTGTTGATGCCGGGGAATCTTGTAGCGTGAGAGGGCGCGCACACCTAAAATGGCGGGCGCTGTGAGGAGAAAGATGCGGCACTGAAAGCGGGATGAAGCGCAGTGCGCTGTACTTCAAAAATTGCCTCACCGGAGTCCCCACATCTTCCGGAGCGTGATGCGGGCAGATTTCATTAATATGGAGAACGAGAAGCGCACCAGCAAGCTCCGAACATGTCCCGATGCAACGGAGCGGATTAGCTAGGCGGCCATTTTGTCTGGCGCCGTAGCCACACCCCAAAACCGCTTTACTCTTTGATACAACCGTCTTACTCTTCGTCCTGTTGGCTTCCGGAACATACCGCAGTTGATTGTCTGATCTGCTTGTGACCAACTTCTTGTAAACACGTGTCAATTTTACAAATCTGGTCTTACGGATTGTACCGGGCGCATTAGGATTCACATACTCGAAGTTCAGTGAGGGTGATACAGTCCCCATTGCATATAAATCTCATTTGTGTCACTGCGGCTGAGATGCGTTTCTCTCCTACAAAAAATGTTTTGACAGCTGTCCAGCTGGCGATTCTGAGAGAATGCGCTCTGGCTCAGGGTAAACGCTTTTTTATGGTCTCTCCAATACCTGCTTTAGAGGCAGCTACAAAAGCTAGTGTCCCAAACTCTAAATCCTTACATCCATGTTGGATACAATGGGCTAGTTCTTTGACGTTAGCTGATGTCAATTTTATCTTTGACCTGTCTTTAAAGATACAGGAGTTTTTACGATATGAACATGGTCACCCGCCCCCTCTGTCATTACTTCCTCTTGATCAGTATCAATGCATTGTTTACACTGATGGATCAGTGCAGCAAGCCGTTGGTTCTAGACACGCTTCTTCTGCGGCATGCACAATAGTGGCAGGAAAAACTGTAAATGGGGATTTTAATCCTCTTTGGTGCACACACAGTCTCTTGGTGACTGCACAGCTCAATTGGCGGAGCTATGTGCTTTGGTTTTGGCTCTTAAATTTGCTGATCCAGAAATTCCTGCACTTATAGTGTGTGATTCGTTTTACTGTGTACGATCCTTCAATGACAACTTATTCTTTTGGAAACAAAATGATTTCCGGGTAGCGCAATTAAGCATAAAACGCTTTGGGTTCGGGTGGCCGCTCTTCAGGAATGTTTGCCACTCACACATGTTATCCATACTTTGAGCCATCAACGTGTGGGAGCACACGCTGTTGGTAATTCATTGGCTGATTATGCAGCCAAATCTGCAGTAACCACTTGTTCTGTAGCAGCAGTCACTAGGTCCATGACTAAAATTAATTATGATATTTTAGCAACTATTGTTGCAACGAGGGAGGGAACAGTTTCCTCAAGGTTTTCCTTCACTTTATACTTACCACTTGTCAACAGATCAAATTCCATTTGCTACTATTCCGTCCGTTGGGGATCAGCTGATTCCCAACGAGGGCCGTAGACCTTCTTTGATCATCGCCGCACATGAAGGCGTTGATTCTACACATGCTGGCGTGAATGCAACTGTTCCTCTACTACAGCAGCGTTTTTGGTGGCATGGTTTATATCAACTGGCACGTAAATATGTTCTTTCATGTGACATTTGTCAACAAATTAAGCATTCTACTGTTGCACGTCCACCACATACTCAGCTTTACATCACTAATCAGCCTTTTGGCTGTATTTATCTTGACCAATGCAGTCCATTGACTTCTGACACAGCACATCTTAGTTGCAATGGATTTGTGCCCTAGATTCCTTTGGGTTTGGACTCAACGTAGTGCTGTTGCTCAAACTGTTATTAAAGATTTGCGTGTCTTTGTCAGGACATTTGCTTGTCGCACCTTTCATTCTGACCAAGGTCCTACATTTGCCTCTAAGGCTTACTGGGAAGTGATGAAGTCTCTGGGGGAGCAGCTGCAATATTCCTCCCCATACCAGTCCGAGGGCTTTCAGTTGTGGAGCAGATGAACCGTGACTTAAAGTAATCTTTGACAGCTAGAGTCTTAGGTACTGGCAGGAGTATGCTGACTCATTTGTATGGAGGTCAACTTGCATTAAATAATCTCCCAAGAAGATCTCTTGGTGGCAGACTCCATATGAAATGCTCTTTCGTATTAAAATGTTTGTGCCAGACCTTGATGGTCTAGATGCTGTGGCGGCTGCCACAACCTTTGACATAGACAATCATTGTGCTAAGTTACAGGATCTATAAAATGCTCTTGATTCACAAGCAAGAGCCCAGTTGCCTTCTTCTGCAGATCCAGTGGTGCTGATTCATGTTACTGGCTGGCTTCCTAAAGTTGGAGATCTGGTCAGTGAAAAGGTGGAGAACAATAAAGAATTTGGTCCATCCTACCGTACATCGCTCATAGTCCTTGACTTGAAAGGCATCCATACTGTGATCCTGACTCCTTTGCCTGGTCGTAAAGAGAATCGTTACATTTCAATCAAACATGTCAAGTACACCATATGGCCGATGCTCTATAGTATGCCTCAAAGTATTCCACGTCGAGAACTTTCGCTAACCTGATGGTTTCTGTATATTCGACTACTCCCCAGCAATTACTTTTTTATTTTTTTTATTTCACCATCGACAAAATACATTTGTAAATGAATAAACATACGAGGAAACATTATCTATCATTAATAGAGTAAATAATGAAACAATAAGCATTATAGATATCTTTCATTAGATAAGAGTGTGCAATAAATTACACAAGATAAATATGACACCCTGAGAGCCCAAGTTCGTTAAATAGTGCCTGGATTGATTTTGACTCTGGTTTTCCAATCATTTATAAGAGCCCAGATCAATTTCCCTAGTTTCTGAGCCTCCCAAACTTTCCTCTCATATAAACCTTTTTCCAATTTATAAATAGCTAAGAGACGTGAAAGCCATTGTTGAAAAGTGGGGGGTCCTGGATCCACCCAGGTGGATGAGATGCAAAACTTACTACAGCCATGGCTAAGAAGACAAACTCATGTTGTACCAATGGTTTTCCTTTCTTGGTAACGCCAAATAACATCATCTCGGCCGTGAGTTTTACTTGAAACTTCAAGGTTTGCGCCAGGAATTCTTCTATGGCTCCCTTTAGAGGATCTAAAGCTGGGCAAGATGCAAACATATCAACTATATCTGCATTTGCACTATGGCAGCAGGGACATTGAATCCCTTCAGTACGACCCCATTGAGCAATCTTGGCTGGCGTGCAGTATAGTGAAAAAATTGTTTTGAAATGTTGTGCTTGTAGACCAGCTACCCTCAATAAGGTGTGGCCCAGTCATACATTTTTAGGTCTTGGATCGCCTGGTCCCCCCTTTCCCTGGGTAAAGACATATAACTAAGGGCTCTTCTAGTCTTTCCTTGCGCCCAAACAAATCTGTTAATAATTTTTTCCATTTCCTTAAACCAGTGGTTCTCAAATGCTTGGGGTATAGTTCTAAATAGATATAATTTCTTTGGCAGAAGTATCATTTTAATAATGTTAGATCATCCCACAATCAAAAGATGCAAATTATTGAGCCTTTCCAGATCTTTTTTACTTTTTTGTATAACTGGGGTGAGCTTTTTTCCACAACTTTGCCCAACTTTGAGGTTATCATGATCCAGAGATAAGTTTCACATTCAGTCACCTGTGAGTCCGACAAAGCAAGTTTGCTATTGATTTCTATTTGTGTATTTTTTCAGTTAAGCCGGTAGCCAGATAACAACCCAAAACATTCTTCCTCATGTTCTATTTCCGTTAAAACTGCAAGCAGATTTGTGGCTGTTATTGCCAGGTCATCCTCATACCCTAGAATTTTTGTTTAAAATCCGTTCAATTGGAAAGGGTGGATTCCCATGTTCACCTCAATTTTCCTAATTAGGGGATCTATATAAAATGCAAAGAGAAGGGGGGGAACATGGACACCCCTGTCTTGTCCCTCGTGTGATAAAAATAGGTTCACTCTGTCCACACATTAACTGGAGTCGGGCCCGCAGTGTTCTATACAGTGTCTTTATGGCCTTTATGCACCCCTTTGCTACCCCCACATTCTTGAGTACAGCCCATAGGTAATCCCATGGGACCCTATCGAACGCCTTCTCCGCGTCAAGTAGGATGTGTGCCATAGGGTCTTTAGTGACTGCAGTGCCAACAAACATGGTAATAACTCTGCGAATATTTTCAGGCATTCCTCTACCAGGGATGAATCCATGCTGTCGGGGTGAGATCACTTTCCCTCTGATGATACTAAGTCGATTTACTAAAATTTTTGAAAAATCTTTGTGCAACTGTTCATAAGACTAATGGGTCTATAAGATTAGGGGGCCTCCCTTTCTTTAAGAAAATAACTATGCGAGCTTCTGCCCCTGACTCAGGGGGTATCTCCCCTTTCTGTGCATGGCGCATTACCTGTCTTAAGTTATCCCCCAAAACTGGAAAAAATACTTAAAAAAATTCTAATGGGATTTGATTAGGTCCGACAGCCTTGCCGAAAGGGAGTTCTTTGAGGGCACTTTGAATTTGCTCTTCTGTAAATATAAGTTCTAATGCCTCTGAATTTTCCTCTGATAATATCTCAGTAGGAAGTGAATCCAAATGTTACTTCATATATTTTAGCTCCTTATGTCCCTCTTCCCCATATATATTTTCATAATACCTTTGAAATACCCTACTTATTTCCCTCACTGTGATTACTTACCCCTTTTGGCTTTTGACCTCTATGATGTCACCCCCAGCAATTTTCTGTCTTGTCCTACTGGCAAGCATGTGCCCAACTTGTTTGCTATATTCGTAGCACGGCTGCCTCCAGGCCTAAACTTTTTCTGCTGATCTTTCTGCCACAATTTCTCCAGCCGCACCTTTTACTAACGCCAATTTCTGGAGAATCCTTACTATGCTTAACCCATTAGCAATAACTCTAGCCAGCTCTTCTTCTATATCCAGCATAGTGTTGTACATGGTATTTAAACGTTGTTTAACTTCTTTATTCCAATTCATAGAGTAGCTCAAGGTTTCCCCTCTAACCCCCGCATTAAGAGCATTTCACACCATACCATAACTCGCGCTGCCCCAATTAACCTCCAAGAATTCCCCAAGCCATTTGTTCATATGTTGAACATAGTTAGGATCTTGAAGCAGGGCCCTCTCAAATGTCCAATTACATTCTGGCACATCCACCATTATGCCTGTTATCTCCAAGACCAAAGGATTGTGGTCAGACATAGCCCGGGGAAACTTTTTAAATGTACAAGTTGTAAGGAGGCAGTGCAAGACCAAAAAGTAATCCAGTCACGCTACAGCTTTATGTGGTGCAGAGAAGTATGTGCTACCCCCTCCTGTCATTTGAGTTGTGCCCAAGCATCAGAAAACCCTTTGTCTTGCACCATTTGAATCAGGGCCCAATGTACTTTTTTTCCGACCTACATAATTACTTGGGTTCCCCTTCCATAGCCCCCCATACCGTTTATATTTAAATCACCACATACAATGATCGATAGAGGCCACTTGACCAGTTCTAAGTTAAGAAACTCAAACACTTCAGGATCATCACCTGTAGATCCATAAATTGTACAAAGCGTAAAGTTAAATCCCTTCAATTGGCACTCAACAACTACCCAACGTCCTAGTCTATCAGCTGAGAGAGTTTTGAATATAATCCTTCCCTTCCACGCCAATATCGCCACCCCATGCGTTCTAGTCTCCTGTGTGGTATGTGCCATCAATTGAAACCCCAACTACTCTAAAAGACTTTTCCCCATCCCCTCAATATGCGTTTCTTGCCTGCAGAGGACATCAGCATGCAGCACCCTGAGCTGCTCCTTAAATCTCCACCTTTTTGTTGGGTCATTCAGCCCAAATATATTTATCTTTGCTATCTGCATGCTAAGTATTTTTTTCCACCCTGTTCTAGACACGCTTCCCCTCCTCGCCTTCCCTCCTTGATTTTCTCATACGATGGTGTTTTTAGTTTTTTTTATCCCAGCCCACCCCTCGGGGTGACCCTCCCACTACCCTTCTCCCCACAACCCCCTTCCTATGGGACCCATCCCCTCCCCCACCTACATTGTGAGACAAGCCAACCAGAGGTCTATGTGATGGATGTAGGAGAGTAGGATCTGCTTCACATGGTTACCCCCACTTTTTGCTGGTGTTTCCGTGTTTTTCGACCTTAGTCTGGCTGTGGCCCTGCTAATCAGGACCCCAGGCTAGCTGCTTCCTCTCTAAAATGGTTTCCATGTACATTAGGTACATATCTAATTGGATTCTGGAGTGCCTTATAAGCCCCTAGTATATGGTATACTATGTACCTAGGGCATAGGTACCTCAGAGGCCTACCAGGGGCTGAAGCATGTATTACGCCACCCCTGGGAAGCACTCCAAAATGGCACCACAGGTCTGCTACTGCAGCCTGGGTAAGGGTGTGCTTGCACCCCTTACTGTGGTATAGGCTATCTATATCAGTACCGTTGCACACACATGTAAAACCTATAAGTCACTCCTATGGCATGCCTTAACAATCCTGAAGGCAGAGTGCTTGGTTTTTATGTGAGAGGGTGCCCCTGCATGAGCAGGGCCCCTCTGCAGTGTTCGGAGTATCTCCCCTGATTCTGTTAGTGGTGCAGCCTGACCATATACTCTTAAGTGCATTATAACCTCACGGTAAATTCTAACTTTGGGATGGCTGCACGGAAACATGTTGTGTTTGGTGTGAAACACTTTGGAATACTACCCCTCCACCAGTTCTGGCGGCAGGGGTAGCATTCCACCCTTCTAGAGGGAGAGACATGTTCACACTGGTCTAACCCGGTAGGACTTTCTACAGCCCTGGCATCACAAAATGGATGCCTCTGCCACAGACACAGGTCTGGCCTCCTGCTGCTGACCGAAACTCCGGCAGGGTAGGCCTGGACAATAAGTTTCCGGTCCAAGGGAGGTGTAACCACCTCCCCAGACAGGCAGATGTGTATTGGGGCTGGGCGGGAGCACTCTCTGGTGCTTTGAAGTCCTGCACTGGGGGCACACTTGGTGTCCCTGTGCATAGTCCAGTTCAAACCGGTTGCAGGGGCTACCTGCCCCTGCTCTGGCGTGAAACTGGACACAGGAAATGGGTGTAACCACCCCTCTTTCCAAACCCTCCCATAGGTGGGTCCCTAGAGTATGTCCAACCCCCAAACTAAGTATAAGTATGGGAACCCAGTCCTTGCGACTTTAGATTACCATGGACGAAACTCTGCAACATATATCCTGGATCTTCGACTTTCTATCTCAACTAGAAGACGGAAGAAATCTCCCTTGGGGTCAAGGAGTTACTCCCCTGTTTGGCAGGCACCAAAGAAGCAACTGACCGGTCTGCATCGCTGAAGCTCCTGCCAGACACCGAAGTCTTTGCATCACCAGAGGTGGATTTCCAGACTTCCCCGAGGCTACCCTGAGTCCACAGCAAAGCTGAGGCCCGTGGGTATCATGGGGGATGTAGAACCATGACCCCTGGACACCGTGAACTTTTGCAGCAACACTTTCTTCCTGGTCTTCCTCAAAGTTGTGCTTTGGGCTCTGAGTATCCCCAGCCTTGAGCACCTCCTGCACCGAAGATTGCTGGCCTCCACTCCACGAGTGACCCATGGGCCAGTTTCAAGTGCGACCACTCGAAGCTCCTTCACGATCGCTAGCCTGTTGGCTAGTAGGTCCCCACGAAGACAACTTCTCTTCTAATTGGGCTTTCCTAGTTGCTCCAGACGTGCCCCAACTTACCCTTGCTGGGTGAGTCCCTCAGACCTTGCTGGTCTGCACCACAGTCCTTTCTCTGATTTCCAGTGACTTGCCGTTGCCAAGGCTTGTTGGGTCCATTTTGGTCGCTGACACCGCAGCACTCGACAGACTTTGTGGGACAGCTCGAATCCGCCTCATGGACTTTGTCAACACCTCCTGGACCTCGTGGCTGAAGAGTCAAGACACCCATCAACTCATCTGAAGCACCTGACATCTGTGGGCATTGGTCCATCCTGCCCTCGGTCACTGGCTAGTGACTCAGACTCTGTCCCCTCTGCTTTCAGGTTCCTTCCATCCTAGGTCCAGGCTTGGATTTCTTCGGACACTTCTCCTCTTCACGGCAGCAGCACTTCTTTGCCAGCTTCCATTTCAATCGACGACCCGACCCGACACCAAAAGACACCTATGGACCCGGCTTCCCTGGGTGAGGTAACTTGAGTACTCCGGTGCTTCCATGGGTGCTAGCCCTAGAACTTCTTAAGTCCAAAAGTTTTGGTCCTGACTTGATTCTAAGTGTCCCTAATCTTTAAATTTCCAACCGCGACATTGCCCATAGAAGCTAACAGGAACCCGCTGTTGTGTTTACACACTGCACATGGCCCCTGTGGGTCCCCTGTGTCCCTACCTTGGGTGGTTCCTTGGGGTCCCTGCGATTCTACAGGCTCTAGGCCTTGTGTCTAGTTTAGTTGTGGCTCTTATACCACTTTTTTGGTATATGGTTTGGTACGCTTCTAGGGCCCAAACGTGTATTTGTGCTATTACTGTTGATTGCTATCTTGTAAATTAAGTACTTCGAACTCCAGTATCATAAAGACACTAGAGGGGTGTGTTTTATCCTAAATACATATATTTTTAATATATACCTGGTGTGGTTGTCCTTTCATTTGATCATTCAAGAGATTATAGACTGGTAAAACAAGCTGCTTTACATTCCTTCAAGACTTAGCCTGAAGGCTGCTCTCCATAGCTACCACTAGGATAGCTTTCAATAAAGGTTGTCTTTAACCAATTCACCATAAGGGGTTGCTTCGACTGATACAAGGTGCCCACTAGAATTAGTGGACAGCATATATCAGGCCACCTTCTCACAATGGAGCCGGTGAGTCAGCCCCCCTTGCTACCGTCTTGCAAAATTACCTTTTTAAAATTATTTATATATTTTTTGTATTTTTATCTCTCCCTTTTCTTCCCTTTTAAATGGTGCGGCCCCCTTGTAAACCCTTCTAGACTAATGTTGACTCCCAGTGCCTTTTCATTTAAATCAACCCAGACAGCCCCCTTACTACTTCAAAACTGTCAGGCCAGATAGATGGAGATTAACCACCGTCATTAAGTTTTCAATCTATAAATATATTCTTTAGCTTGAATGTCTGAGGTGAAGACTCTTGAGGTGTTCTTATATATGATCTTCAGTTGAGCTGGGTGCATTAGATAGTCTTCTGCCCCTAAAGTTTGGCATTGGTGAATCAGTTGCCTTAGTCTCCAACGCCTTTCCACCGTGGCATGGCAAAAATCTGGTCTTGGGAAGAAGGACTGATCTTCATACGTTTGTCTGGCGTTTGGTCGAGCCTTTGCATATACTTCCTCCCGGAGTAAATAGTTCCCAAAGTATATTAACCCCTTCGACGCGCATGACGGAGCGGTTCCGTCATGCACGTCGGTTGCGCTGTGCGCATGACGGAACCGTTCCGTCATGGCCCCGCCCGCGCATGGAATCTTCAGCGTGGCGCGGAAATCCGCGCCGCGCTGAAGGGGTTAATATTGTACTTGGCATAGCAGCACTTTCTCTACTAGGCTGACTTGGCTTCTTCAAGCTCATTGGGAAACGGGGAACCCGTTGTATCTCTGCTTCCCAATTCCAGTGGTAGAGTATGGGAAAGGCTCCCTTCATTAGCTTCAGCATGTAGGCCTGTATATCATTGCCCTCTGCACCTTCTTTTATGCCAAGTATCAGTAGGTTATTACGCCTTTGCCGGTTCTGAAGTCTTATATTTTCCATTAGAAATCAGCGAACTGGGCTGCTTGGGTTTCCTTCCGTGCCTGGGCTCTGGTCATATCATCTTCCAGTGTAGCAGTCCTCTCCTCGACTGTCGTTAGACTCGAAAATATGTCTGTACATGCTTTAGCCATTTCCCTTACAGCGCCCTGGAGCTTCTACGTTTGCCAAGCGATTTTTCTTCTCATCCATACGGGTCTCTTCTTGGAACTGCTTGATGGATTCATAAATGAGTTTCAAGGTGGGTTCTTCAGCTTGTGAAGTTCTTGTATTGATGATAACTTTTTCCTGCCCCAGAAGGTCTGAGTATACTTTTTGTGGAACTGAATAATCCCTTTTTAGGTCATGGTTTAAGTTAGATCTAGCGTTCTCATCTATCAACCATTTAGTTGGTTGAGAGTCTTTATGTTTTTTAGTAAGCCTCTTCCTTCTTACCACTGTGCCTGATCCCAACTGTTGGCTACTCGGGCTTGAGCTAGAAAGCTAAATGTTACTTCCATCTCGAGAGTCAGAGGAGCTAATGTTAAAGCCATTGGTCAGAGAAAAATATTTATCACTGAACTCTTGAGTGTCCTCCAGCCCCTTAAGTCCTGTCGCTTCCTCAACTAACACGCTGGTGTCTAAAGCTGTATTAACAGGGGCTTGTACCAGTGAGGAGTGAGCTGCATCCTGACAGCGATAAGAAGTGGCTAGGATAAGTTGGCCAGGCACAGATAGTGGTATAGGTCTTTGATTGTCTACATTTCCAGGCCTTGCGGTGGCAATTTCGTTGTCGAGGCCTCATTCATGCTTTCTGGGGCTTCAGTTTGTCTTTCAACTTCTTTAATTACCCCTTGTTGATGCTATCCTGGGTTTGCTTTGCCTTCAGGGATTTCATGACACTGGAGTTTGGGCAGCCCCCTGTCTTACCTCCCTCAGATCATGTGGTGTGGGGCTGGTGTTTGCCTCTGCACTTGCCTGCACCTCAGGAGCCTTCAGGCATGCCATGCGACTTGGTTTGGGAGGCATTCTTCCATCTGATTTTCCTTTGGCGTGACCCCACACCATGAGCCACCCCGTCCTGTCAGTTGCTCCAGCCCCTCCTCTCCTCCAGTCCGATGCAGCCACTGACACGAGCCGCAACGTCTCTGTATCTCCCGTAGTCCTGTCAAAAGCACCCTTAGCGCTGCCACGAGGGTCCGCAAGATATTCGCGATACGAGTCTCCAGGCGGCGCGTCTTTAACAGGAGCTTATGCTTAGTCTGAAAAGGTTTGTTAAACCTATGAAACTTTCCAGTACATCAGGCAGCAAGGGGTGAGCAGCATGGCCATCTCAGTCAGGCGCCATTTTGTCTCACCAGCAATTACAAGGGGAGATGGAAACCTCAATTGAATTGTTACCAGTTTTTCCTTCTACATCCACTCCTGCGGCAGATATCCAGGTGATATCATAATGAACATTCCTGAGAGTACTATACCTGAAACATCTGATGCAGCACATCCATCGTTGTTTCAACTGTGGTCCAGTGGTTATTATATGGACCGTAATAGCTTCCCCTCTGGTACATCTTCCACGTCATCTTCTGTGCAAGAGATCCCTACCCGTACCAGTGTCTTCATCTCCTGGTTTAAAAAGACTTACTTGAACCCACTCTGGACATATATCTGGATGGTGCTTACAATGATATTCCTCTTCATGTGGATCCCATCTGTGACTGTATTTTTCCTACTCATAAACGGCCATTATTTACCCTAACCCTCTGCTGTGGACGTTGTTAATGGACTTCTGGCCCCTCACACATCGTCGCACATAAAGAAATTAGACCAAGCCTGTGTCAATATATGAGCATTCCCTGTTGTTGATGGAATCGTCTGGGATAAAGTTGCTTTCTATATCCATGGCCCATCAGAAATTTTGAACATTTCATACATCTTCTGCGTTTCCTTAAGAGATGTGGTCTTGCCTGATGTCCATTCTGATGACTAGGACGTTCATGCTGTTCATTTGTTATTCTCCTATTTAAAGTATTATGCTGCACTTGACACTGAAGATTTGTATTTAAATTCGGCATATTACACAGATTTGTTTTGTTATCAGCATTATGGCCATCATTTCTTACACAAAACAAAAACACAGAGACCCTTTTCTAATTATACCCAATGGGAGCATTGCCCAACACCATTAATGGGAAGTTCAAAGACACAACGAAGTAAATTTGTTTAATTTCCAGATTACACAATCTATCCAACCCACAGTCCTATTTTTATAAATTGAAGATGCCACCTCAAATAAAATTTATGTTAACCCAAACTAAACTAGTTTACTCTATGTCCTTCAGGAAGGATTTGTCTATGAAGGGTTATGAGCATCGGAAGGACACAATTGATTTAAATCCATTTGGGGTACTAAAGATTGGCAAGTGCAGGGCACAGAAGCTTTGTATCGTGCTGGTTTGATACCGTCTCAAATTTTAGTTTCAAATGACACCGTAAAACAGACTACGTCAGACTAGTTTTGGTTAAGCAACGGCCAAAAACCTTAATAAACCTTCAATTCCATCATTAGCTGCGTATGATTCATGGCAAAAACATACCAATTATACAAATGAAGAATTAGATATCCTATTTCAAAATGGCACACTAAACTCTTCCGATATTGATCCCTTAGGATGGTTAATGTGGTAGACAACTTCAAATGAATGTCAATTTTGTTTTCTGAATGCTACAAAGGGTTTTACACAGAGTAGACCTGATCCCCGTTTCCCACATTAGCATACAGTTACCACAAATTCTGTGGGTAAATATATCAGCAATGGTTGGAACATTCCACACTGTTGAATGTGAAACAATACCTTTCTCATATATCAGGTAATATTGATTTAAATGATTTTCTTTTAGATCTGAAGGCCCCTCAAATAAAACGTTTTATTTATTTCGCATATAATGAAATTTGGAAACTTTTTCAGATGGAAGCTGCATTGTGCCTCCATCAAATTGACCAGGCTAATTTGGAAAATGTCCTTGCAGTTGTCAATAACAGCATTAATACACTATCTTCCCGTATATATATGTTTAGATAATATTGTTTCTTCAGTCATTGACATTGTTCAACATGAGGTGTCTGTTTTGTATCATGGTCAAAATCAGTTCCGTTCTGTGATGTAGTTTGCTTGGACGCTGCAAACACTCAAAAATGGAAAAGTACTATCGGAATATTTGAATGCTTCTGAACTGTTTTTACCGTTTAATTTGACTGATAAATAGAAACGAATGTCCATGAAAGATGCCACATACACGTTATTACATATTGAACAACTAGAACAGTTACCGTTTTCGGCGGCTGAGACTGATTCAGCTGTGTGGTTAATCAATCAATCAATCAATCAATATGAACTTTATTCGGATAAAAAACAACATATCCATAAAAGTGCAGATAAAATATCATTCAAAAATTAATAAAAATACAGAAATTTCATACATTATAAAAGTTATTCAATTAACCAGGGTGCATAGAGTTACGCAAGCGCACCGCCGTTTTAAAAAATGTTCCAACTCGTAAACATAAATCAACATCAGTTAAAGCTAGTACCATCTCATAAGCCACCTTATAATCAATAATGTGTCGAGTTTTAAAATATGGGATCAGGAATTTCTTAGTGGGGGCTGAATAATAAGTACAGAAGAATAAGAAATGTAACATTGATTGCTTTTGGGTGTTGTTACAAGGACACAATGGGAGGTCAGAGTTGGAAGTAAAACCAATGGGGAATGACAACAAATATTTCATTGTGTCTGTCCTTAGCCTGAAAAATAAACCCCTTTCCCAACAACTAATTGGTTTTAGAAGATATGTTGGCATTGCAGGGAACACATTCTCTATCTGCATATATCTAGCAACTGAGGTTTTTTTACATTCAGTTGCTAGTCTTACTTCTTTAAAAGAAGCATAGAGGATCTTTTCCAGTGTTTTAAAATTAGTAGAGCTATGATCTAGTGGGTTTAGAAAAAGATGTTCCATATTCAGGCTACTTAAGCTTTTGTGAACCCCTGCCAACCATGGTATGTCCATCCCTTTATCACATTTTAAGCAATCTAGAATTATCTCCCTTGTCAAGTGTGCGGCCGGATTTTTCCAAATTCTTAACCAAAACAAAGTTGGGCGAGCCTTGATAAAGTCCTCTACGTAGGGTAGATGAAGTTCTCTATGGCCGGCATACGTAGAGGAAAAAAATGGTGCGCCCAAAATTTTGCGGCAGAATCTGTTCTCTTCACGCTGAATAGGTGTGCTGGCCGTATTCCCCCAAACCTCCGCCCCATATGTTGCAGTTGGTGTGCATTGCAATCTATAAATTGTAATAATAGAAGGCACTACCTCTATATTCCTTGGCTTGGGTAGCCTAAGTATAATATTGATAGAGTTAATGAACTTTCGATTACAATGAGCTACATGGTCATTCCATAATCCATTCGCTGCAAATGTCAGGCCAAGATACGGGAAAGTGCGAGTGCTTAATAGTTGATTAGAGCTTGTGACGATTGTAAAATTTGAGTATTTGTTGGACCCACACGACATTAAAAATGATTTTCTAAAATTAGTGCATAAATCCAAAGTTGCCATAAACTTTACAAAGTCCTGAACCAAGGCACGTAAAGCTTTGGGAGTATGCCCCATTAAGACTGCATCGTCAGCATATAACAATGCAGGAATTTTATTTCCACCAATAATTGGGACGTCTTTAGTCGAGATCAGCAAGGATTTAGTTAAGTCATTAATATACAGAATAAATAGGAGGGGCGCCAGTACACAACCCTGTCTGACCCCCCTACCTACTTTGATGGCTTTGGAGATCTCACCGTTCGTGCTAATGCGCACCCTACCTTTCAGGTCTCTATGCAGGTATGCCAAAAAAGAAACTAACGAATCCTCTAACCCGAGATTCAACAGGGTTAGCCACAGCCGTGATCTATTTACAAAGTCAAAGGCCGATGTAAGATCCATGAAAGCCAGGTACACAGGAGCTTTCTTGGCTACATTATATTTACTAATAATCAGATTAAGGTTGAGGCATTGCTCCACAGTGCCAACCTTACTCCTGAATCCCAACTGACATGGATGTAAAACCTGACATTCCTCAGCCCATGACTTCTTTCTATTAAACAGCACCCTTCCCAAAATTTTCAGAGTGTTGTCAATCAACGATATTGGCCTGTAACAACTCGGATTTGACCAATCACCCTTCTTGAAAATTGGAACTATGGTGCTACAAGACCAAGTTTCAGGGATAGATGAATTCGTCAGATTATTAAAAACATTTGTTAGTAATGGTGCCCAAAACTCAGGATGACTCTTAATGAGGTCAATCGGAAGACCGTCTGGACTGGGAGCTTTACCTCCTAGGCTTTGGGTAATAGCTTCTTCAACTTCAGATAATTCAATCTGAATCTCAGCGGTATATATAAACTCCTTATTGGGTTCACAACTATCGGGGGTGGCACAGATTTTACTAAAATGAGCCTCCCAGGACTCACTAGAGATATTACAGCTATTTGGTGTAGATGTATTTCCTACAAGATTCACCTCTTTAACAGCCCTCCAAAAGTTCTTACCATTTTTTAGTGCGTTTGCACAGACGAGATTAGTCCAGTGGTCATTAATTATCTCCTCTTTCCTTCGTATGATAGCCTTCTTGTAGCTTCTCCTCAATAGCGACATGAGGGAGCTATCTCTGGGTTTACTTGCGAGTGCCTTTCTTAGTGCTCTGTTAGCCGCAGAACAATCTGCGTTAAACCAGCCTGGGTCCAAATTAATATTCCTAATTGGCTTGGACAATATGTTTTTAATACCAAAACAGAGTTCTGAGAAGGCGTCAACTACCTCTGTATTATAGTCAGTGTGTGTCAAACAGGTATTGATCAAATTCGGATAAAGCTTAATCATTGTTTGAAATAATGCATTATTATCAATACCACGCCACACAAGTCGGAGATTGTCAGTTGTTATCGTTAGGTCACGTGCCCCATACGTGCAATCGTACGTTGGACGGCGTGTGAAGCTTAAAATAGTGCTAATAGGGTTGTGGTCACCTTGTATTGTTGGAATTACCTCAGCCTTTAGCACGTGGCTGACAAGGGGAGCAGTTATAAAGACATAATCAATAATGGAGGTTGAGCCTCGACTTCTATAAGTTGGAACTATACATCCATCAGTGGGGGTGGCAGCTGCAATCTCCATAACATCTAGAAAATTATGCAGACTCAGGAGATTGACTAGCTGCTCTCCTCTCTTACTTAGTGGGCCAATAGTAGTAGGCCAAATAGCCGAGCTAATATCTCTTGGAATTTTAACATTAAAATCACCACCTAAACATATACCTTTGGTTAGGGCACCACAATCTTTTTCTAATTTTGAAATAAAATCGAACAACTTGGAAAAGTTCATATTGGGAACGGTTTTAAAATCATTGTTATAGAAATTAATCAAATACAATGAAGCCCCCCGTGTATAGAGGGATACTTGAAATGTATCGCTATTTGTGTGTACAATTCTAGTACGACCGCCTGCCTTGATGTTTATCCAAGTAGAGAGGTTAATGCATTGAGGTTATCTCACTGCCTATCTCACTTTTTCACTTCACAGCATGCATGAAACATTACCCGATTGGTAGATATGAGCCCCTCTGCATTAATTTTATTAACGAATTGGGGTCTTTACCGTTTACTTACAGATTTCGACATGTGGAAAATGAAGTTTTCCTTACAGGGGAGGACATTCCCTAGTCTGTAAACAGGTTAAGCTACACACAGCCTTCAAGGTTTTGGCCCCTAATCAAGCTTGTTTTTTGAAAGGTACCCAGTCCCAGCTATTATTCCCATATTAACTTTGTTTTCTAATGGTAGTTATCTTATTTTGAATAACCACGATTGCTGCGGCTTGAGAGCTGGCATCCCGTATATAGTAACAGTTTCTCAGAGAGTTACTTTTTGTAGCAATGTCCACCCCCACACGGGATTGTGGATAGTTCTCTTTGGCTTCCATTCCACTTTGAAAACAAATTTCAATAAACTAAGCAGACTCAAAGCGCTATTGTTTCAACAAGAAGTCACTCTCTCATAGGCTCGAGAGACCTTTGAATTGCAGGTGTCGAAAACCGCAAGCGAGAAAAACTCC